>NC_135232.1:952658371-954064204 GCF_051348905.1 Ranitomeya variabilis
TCGTGGGCCCAGGAAATGCGGACTACGTCACGGCGGTGTTGCAGGGAAAGGTAAGTATTTAAAAGTTGCAAGTGCTGTGATCCTGAGCAAGCAGGGGGGGCCCACTCGTTCGCATTGCCACTGGCACAGGGCCCCTCAAAGTACGGCGGTGTGTTTGCATGGCGGGGGCGCCTCCCACCAGCAGCGACACTTTTGCGTACTCTGAGGGGCCCTGTGCCAGTGACGTCGCCAACGAGTATGCCCCCCCACCTGATGAAGGAACCTGCACTTTCATCTGCACCTTCCTCTTTGTCCCTGTGTAAGGTGGTATAACATGCGGGAAGGGGAACCTTACTTTCAGCAGGGTCAGATTCTGGCTGTGTAGAGTACAAGGGGAATGTAGTGGTCTAGGTCAATGTACCAGCAGACTCATTTAGCAGTGGCTGGGCAATGGGCAGGATGAGGAGGAAACAGATATAGGGCCAAAGAATAAAGTAGGCTACATGCAGTTCAAAATTGGTAACAGGACTAAACAGGCGGCATTGCTTTGTTCAGTGGAGTAGCAAACCCAAGAGCAGCAGACACTGTTTCAAGGGCCTAACCACACTAGTAGGCCAAATGCAGTTTAATATCTGATAGTATAGGGCGAAAGCCAGAATGTGGAAGCTCAGCTTTGTTCAGTTGAGGACAACACCAGGGAGGGGCAGACACCTTTAGTAGGCCGGAAAAGCCTATTGCATTTTTTAAAATGGTAATTTGGAGCAGAAGGTTGAAGCTCAGCTTTATTTAGTTGAGGGCAACACCAGGGAGGGGCAGAAGCCGTTAGTAGGCCCTAACCACCATTTTTTTTTTTTTTAAAACCACTTAATGAGAGCCGGAAGGTTGAAGCTCAGCTTTATTTAGTTGAGGACAACACCAGGGAGGGGCAGAAGCCGTTAGTAGGCCCTAACCACCATTTTTTTTTTAAAACCACATAATGAGAGCCGGAAGGTTGAAGCTCAGCTTTATTTAGTTGAGGACAACACCAGGGAGGGGCAGAAGCCGTTAGTAGGCCCTAACCACCATTTTTTTTTTAAAACCACTTAATGAGAGCCGGAAGGTTGAAGCTCAGCTTTATTTAGTTGAGGACAACACCAGGGAGGGGCAGAAGCCGTTAGTAGGCCCTAACCACCATTTTTTTTTTTTTTAAAACCACATAATGAGAGCCGGAAGGTTGAAGCTCAGCTTTATTTAGTTGAGGACAACACCAGGGAGGGGCAGAAGCCGTTAGTAGGCCCTAACCACCATTTTTTTTTTAAAACCACTTAATGAGAGCCGGAAGGTTGAAGCTCAGCTTTATTTAGTTGAGGACAACACCAGGGAGGGGCAGAAGCCGTTAGTAGGCCCTAACCACCATTTTTTTTTTTTAAACCACATAATGAGAGCCGGAAGGTTGAAGCTCAGCTTTATTTAGTTGAGGACAACACCAGGGAGGGGCAGAAGCCGTTAGTAGGCCCTAACCACCAATTTTTTTTTTTTTAAAACCACTTAATGAGAGCCGGAAGGTTGAAGCTCAGCTTTATTTAGTTGAGGACAACACCAGGGAGGGGCAGAAGCCGTTAGTAGGCCCTAACCACCATTTTTTTTTAAAAACCACTTAATGAGAGCCGGAAGGTTGAAGCTCAGCTTTATTTAGTTGAGGACAACACCAGGGAGGGGCAGAAGCCGTTAGTAGGCCCTAACCACCATTTTTTTTTTAAAACCACTTAATGAGAGCCGGAAGGTTGAAGCTCAGCTTTATTTAGTTGAGGACAACACCAGGGAGGGGCAGAAGCCGTTAGTAGGCCCTAACCACCATTTTTTTTTTTTAAACCACATAATGAGAGCCGGAAGGTTGAAGCTCAGCTTTATTTAGTTGAGGACAACACCAGGGAGGGGCAGAAGCCGTTAGTAGGCCCTAACCACCAATTTTTTTTTTTTAAAAACCACTTAATGAGAGCCGGAAGGTTGAAGCTCAGCTTTATTTAGTTGAGGACAACACCAGGGAGGGGCAGAAGCCGTTAGTAGGCCCTAACCAAAGTTGAAGGCCAAATGCAGTTTAATTTCTGATACTATAGGCCGAAAGCCAGAAGGTGGAAGTTCCGATTTAGACAGTGGAGGACAATTTGAATTAGGGACTGCAGACAGACTTAGTAGGCTGTCCCCTGTGGACCATGCATCCACCACATTAACCCATTGCGCCGTAATGGACACGTAATCTTCCGTGGCCATGCCTACAGGTCCATGCGTCTGTTGTCAGGTGCACCTTTGTACTCACAGATTGCCAGAGTGCATGGACAATGCGGTCTTCTACATGCTGGTGGAGGGTTGGGATGGCTTTTCTCGCAAAAGAAGTGTCGACTGGTTAGCTTGTAGCGTGGTACAGCGTAGTCCATCATGGCCTTATTAATAGTAAATAAAATATATAACTAGGCTCTATGAACTTTTAAATAGGTTCCAGGGGTACACGGGCAGCATTGGTGTGGTCAGTGGAGGAGTATTGCAAGTAGGGGCTGCAGACAGGCTATCAAAGGCCTAAAATAACAAACAGTAGGCAGTCATGGCAGTTTTACATCGGTTACATGGATACACAGGCAGGCACTCCAGGCAGCATTGTGCTCAGTGGAGGAGTATTGCAAGTAGGGGCCGCAGACAGGCTATCAAAGGCCTAAAATAACAAACAGTAGGCAGTCATGGCAGTTTTACATCGGTTACATGGATACACAGGCAGGCACTCCAGGCAGCATTGTGGTCAGTGGAGGAGTATTGCAAGTAGGGGCCGCAGACAGGCTATCAAAGGCCTAAAATAACAAACAGTAGGCAGTCATGGCAGTTTTACATCGGTTACATGGATACACAGGCAGCTAGGTGGTGAGTGGAGGAGTATTTAAAGTAAGGACCGCAGACAGGCTATCAAAGGCCTAACATAACAAACAATAGGCTCATGGCAGTTTTACAGCGGTTACATGGATACACGGGCAGGCAGCTTGGTGGTGAGTGGAGGAGTATTTAAAGTATGGACCGCAGACAGGCTTCGAAGGCCTAACACAATAAAATGGGCTGGCTGTAGGCACTTTAAAATTGGTTCCAGGGGTACACGGGCAGCAGTGGTCTGGTCAGTGGAGGACTAGTGGAAGTATGGACCGCAGACAGGCTTCGAAGGCCTAACACAATAAAATGGGCTGGCTGTAGGCACTTTAAAATTGGTTCCAGGGGTACACGGGCAGCAGTGGTCTGGTCAGTGGAGGCCTAGTGGAAGTATGGACCGCAGACAGGCTTCGAAGGCCTAACACAATAAAATGGGCTGGCTGTAGGCACTTTAAAATTGGTTCCAGGGGTACACGGGCAGCAGTGGTCTGGTCAGTGGAGGCCTAGTGGAAGTATGGACCGCAGACAGGCTTCGAAGGCCTAACACAATAAAATGGGCTGGCTGTAGGCACTTTAAAATTGGTTCCAGGGGTACACGGGCAGCAGTGGTCTGGTCAGTGGAGGCCTAGTGGAAGGAGGGACCGCAGACAGGCTTCGAAGGCCTAACACAATAAAATGGGCTGGCTGTAGGCACTTTAAAATTGGTTCCAGGGGTACACGGGCAGCAGTGGTCTGGTCAGTGGAGGCCTAGTGGAAGGAGGGACCGCAGACAGGCTTCGAAGGCCTAACACAATAAAATGGGCTGGCTGTAGGCACTTTAAAATTGGTTCCAGGGGTACACGGGCAGCAGTGGTCTGGTCAGTGGAGGCCTAGTGGAAGTATGGACCGCAGACAGGCTTCGAAGGCCTAACACAATAAAATGGGCTGGCTGTAGGCACTTTAAAATTGGTTCCAGGGGTACACGGGCAGCAGTGGTCTGGTCAGTGGAGGCCTAGTGGAAGGAGGGACCGCAGACAGGCTTCGAAGGCCTAACACAATAAAATGGGCTGGCTGTAGGCACTTTAAAATTGGTTCCAGGGGTACACGGGCAGCAGTGGTCTGGTCAGTGGAGGCCTAGTGGAAGGAGGGACCGCAGACAGGCTTCGAAGGCCTAACACAATAAAATGGGCTGGCTGTAGGCACTTTAAAATTGGTTCCAGGGGTACACGGGCAGCAGTGGTCTGGTCAGTGGAGGCCTAGTGGAAGTATGGACCGCAGACAGGCTTCGAAGGCCTAACACAATAAAATGGGCTGGCTGTAGGCACTTTAAAATTGGTTCCAGGGGTACACGGGCAGCAGTGGTCTGGTCAGTGGAGGACTAGTGGAAGGAGGGAGCGCAGAAAGGCTTCAAAGGCCTAAAATAACAAACAATAGGCTCATGGCAGTTTTACAGCGGTTACATGGATACACGGGCAGGCAGCTTGGTGGTCAGTGGAGGAGTAGGGACCGCAGACAGGCTATCAAAGGCCTAAAATAACAAACAATAGGCTCATGGCAGTTTTACAGCGGTTACATGGATACACGGGCAGGCAGCTTGGTGCTGAGTGGAGGAGTAGTGCAAGGAGTGTCTGTCCCAGTACTCCCAAAATATAAATAGATGTTAATGTCTCGCAAAACAACCAAAACAAAAAAAAAGATGGCATACTTAGGTACAGGGGTGGGCTCATCTGCTGTGTTTCTGACATAGTAATTTGGCAGTAACTATTTAATGGTGCCAATATAGGACACAGACACAGACTACTTTAAGTTGCATCATAGATGTCTACAAATTTGTATTGTCAGTGCCAGACATTGAATGATGTCAGCGAATAGACTAAAGATTGGTGGAGCTGTGCGACATAATTTTGCACGTAGTACAGCCCAGTTTGAGCTGGGGTAGGGGGGAACTCTCTTGAGGCCGGCGGGACCGCCCCAGGGCCACTCATGTTACAACGGTGTGTCTGACGTTGGGTGCGCACCACCACCGCCAGAGACACTACATTGTACTATGAGGGACCCAGTAGCAATGCCGTCAACCAAAAGCGAGCACACCCACCTCTTCAGACAAACAGCAGTCTCACGGGTGCTTGCGCCAAGTCGCGATACCACGGCCCCGTGTGGGGAGTTTGGCCATTTAGGGAGGTGTAAACATGTCGTATGCTGTACAATCTGCAGCAGCAAATTAGACATTAGAAAAGTAATTCACAGGCAAGAGCTTTTCATAGGAAAGCTAGGTGTCGGCCGGGCAAGGTGGGGCAAAAGATTTTGAAATCCAGTTGTGGTTCATTTTAATGAATGTTAGATCGTCAACATTTTGGGTAGCCAGACGAGTCCTTTTTTCGGTTAATATTGACCCTGCAGCACTGAATACTCTTTCTGATAGGACACTTGCTGCCGGGCAAGCAAGCTCCTGCAATGCATATTCTGCCAATTCTGGCCAGGTGTCTAATTTGGAGGCCCAGTAATCAAATGGGAATGACGGTTGAGGGAGAACATCGATAAGGGATGAAAAATAGTTAGTAACCATACTGGACAAATGTTGTCTCCTGTCACTTTCAATTGATGCAGCAGTACCTGTCCTGTCTGCGGTCATAGCAAAATCACTCCACAACCTGGTCAGAAAACCCCTCTGTCCAACGCCACTTCTGATGTGTGCACCCCTAACACTCCTAGTCTGCTGCCCCCTGGAGCTCGTGTGAGAACGATCACGTGCGCTGTGTGCTGGGAATGCCTGAAGCAAACGGTCAACAAGAGTTGATTGTTTGGTTGCTAATATTAGTTCCAAGTTCTCATGTGGCATAACATTTTGCAATTTGCCTTTATAGCGTGGATCAAGGAGGCAGGCCAACCAGTAATCGTCATCGTTCATCATTTTCGTAATGCGTGTGTCCCTTTGTAGGATACGTAAGGCATAATCCGCCATGTGGGCCAAAGTTCCACTTGTCAAATCTCCGGTTGTGATTGGTTGAGGGGCAGTTGCAGGCAAATCTACGTCACTTGTGTCCCTCAAAAAACCAGAACCCGGCCGTGACACGCAACCAATTTCCTGTGCCCCCGTGAAAGTTTCCGCATTAAAAATATACTCATCCCCATCATCCTCCTCGTCCTCCACCTCCTCTTCGCCCGCTACCTCGTCCTGTACACTGCCCTGACCAGACAATGGCTGACTGTCATCAAGGCTTCCCTCTTCCTCTGGTGCAGACGCCTGCTCCTTTATGTGCGTCAAACTTTGCATCAGCAGACGCATTAGGGGGATGCTCATGCTTATTACGGCGTTGTCTGCACTAACCAGCCGTGTGCATTCCTCAAAACACTGAAGGACTTGACACATGTCTTGTATCTTCGACCACTGCACACCTGACAACTCCATGTCTGCCATCCTACTGCCTGCCCGTGTATCCTCCCACAAATAAATAACAGCACGCCTCTGTTCGCACAGTCTCTGAAGCATGTGCAGTGTTGAGTTCCACCTTGTTGCAACGTCTATGATTAGGCGATGCTGGGGAAGGTTCAAAGACCGCTGATAGGTCTGCATACGGCTGGCGTGTACAGGCGAACGTCGGATATGTGAGCAAAGTGCACGCACTTTGAGGAGCAGGTCGGAGAACCCAGGATAAGTTTTCAATAAGCACTGCACCACCAGGTTTAAGGTGTGAGCCAGGCAAGGAATGTGTTTCAGTTGGGAAAGGGAGATGGCAGCCATGAAATTCCTTCCGTTATCACTCACTACCTTGCCTGCCTCAAGATCTACTGTGCCCAGCCACGACTGCGTTTCTTGTTGCAAGAACTCGGACAGAACTTCCGCGGTGTGTCTGTTGTCGCCCAAACACTTCATAGCCAATACAGCCTGCTGACGCTTGGCAGTAGCTGGCCCATAATGGGACAACTGGTGTGCAACAGTGTCATCTGCCGATGGAGTGGTTGGCCGACTGCGTTCTGTGGAAGAGCTGTAGCTTCTGCAGGAGGACGAGGAGGAGGAGGAGGGGGTGCGAACGCCTACAGCCAACTGTTTCCTAGACCGTGGGCTAGGCACAACTGTCCCTAAATTGATGTCGCCTGTGGACCCTGCATCCACCACATTCACCCAGTGTGCCGTGATGGACACATAACGTCCCTGGCCATGCCTACTGGTCCATGCATCTGTAGTCAGGTGCACCTTTGTACTCACAGATTGCCTGAGTGCATGGACGATGCGCTGTTTAACATGCTGGTGCAGGGCTGGGATGGCTTTTCTGGAAAAAAAGTGTCGACTGGGTAGCTCGTATCGTGGTTCAGCGTACTCCATCAGGGCTTTGAAAGCTTCGCTTTCAACTAACCGGTAGGGCATCATCTCTAACGAGATTAGTCTAGCTATGTGGGCGTTAAAACCCTGTGTACGCGGATGCGAGGATAAGTACTTCCTTTTTCTAACCAGAGTCTCATGTAGGGTGAGCTGGACTGGAGAGCTGTAGATCGTGGAACTTTCGGGTGTGCCGGTGGACATGGCAGACTGAGAGACGGTTGGAGACGGTATTGTTTCCGCCGGTGCCCTACATGCAATATTTCCTCCTACAAAACTGGTGATTCCCTGACCCTGACTGCTTTTGGCTGGCAAAGAAACCTGCACAGATACTGCCGGTGGTGCGGAAAATGGTGGCCTTACAGTGACGGAAGGGATGTTGCGTTGCTGACTAGCTTCATTGGCCGAGGGTGCTACAACCTTGAGGGACGTTTGGTAGTTAGTCCAGGCTTGAGAATGCATGGTGGTTAAGTGTCTATGCATGCAACTAGTATTTAGACTTTTCAGATTCTGACCTCTGCTTAAGCTAGTTGAACATTTTTGACAGATGACTTTGCGCTGATCAGTTGGATGTTGTTTAAAAAAATGCCAGACTGCACTCTTCCTAGACTCTGATCCCTTTTCAGGGATTGCAGACTGAGCTTTAACCGGATGGCAACGCTGTGCTCCAACAGGTTTTGGCTTTGACACGCGTTTTGGTCCAGATACGGGCCCGGCAGATGGAACCTGTTGCGATGTTGATGCCTGCTGCGGCCCCTCCTCCACCTCCGCTTCTGAACTACTGCCGCCTGCACCCTGTTCCCCCAATGGCTGCCAATCGGGGTCAATAACTGGGTCATCTATTACCTCCTCTTCGAGCTCGTGTGCAACTTCGTCTGTGTCACTGTGTCGGTCGGTGGTATAGCGTTCGTGGCGGGGCAACATAGTCTCATCAGGGTCTGATTGTGGATCTGTACCCTGAGAGGGCAATGTGGTGGTCTGAGTCAAAGGAGCAGCATAGTACTCTGGCTGTGGCTGTGCATCAGTGCACTCCATGTCAGAATATACTTGTAATGGGCATGGCCTGTTAAATGTTTCACTTTCTAAGCCAGGGACGGTATGTGTAAAGAGCTCCATGGAGTGACCCGTTGTGTCGCCTGCTGCATCCTTCTCTCTTGTTGTAGTTTTTGCTGAGGAGGACAAGGAAGCGACTTGTCCCTGACCGTGAACATCCACAAGCGACGCGCTGCTTTTACATTTACCAGTTTCGGAAGAGGAGGCAAAAGAGCTAGAGGCTGAGTCTGCAATGTAAGCCAAAACTTGCTGTTGCTGCTCCGCCTTTAAAAGCGGTTTTCCTACTCCCAGAAAAGAGAGCGTTCGAGGCCTTGTGTAGCCTGACGACGAAACTGGCTCCACAGCTCCAGACTTAGGTGGAATATTTTTATCCCCACGACCACCTGATGCTCCACTACCACTACCATCATTACCAGCTGACAATGAACGCCCACGACGACCTCTTGCACCAGACTTCCTCATTGTTTTAAAATCTTAACCAAAGTAACTTTATTTGTTGCTATCAAACAACTTACACGGTGAGCTATAACTTCAGTATGATTTCAATATCCCTTAACAGGTTGGTGAGACCACAAGGAAAATCAGGCACAATGTTACACACTCTGTTTTCTGTGGCACAAAATCACAGAGATGACACACACGCAGGACTGTCACTCAAGCACTAATGTCAATATTAATCTCCCACCTAATTTATTTATTTTTTTTTCTCAGGGAGACTTTAGAAACCAAATAATATTAAAAAAAAAAAAAAAAGGCTTTCTATGGCCCACAATTAGAGAGAGAGAGGTGGCACAACCAGGAGTCAAGACTGGCACACAAGCTGAAAGGGCAATATTACTCTCCCACTGTTTTTTTAGGTTTTTTTTTTTTTTTCAGGGAGAATTAGAAACCAAATAATATTAAAAAAAAAAAAAATAGGCTTTCTATGGCCCACTGAATGAGAGGGAGAGAGGTGGCACACCCAGGAGTCAAGACTGGCACACAAGCTGAAAGGGCAATATTACTCTCCCACTGTTTTTTTATGTATTTTTTGTTTTTTTCAGGGAGACTTTAGAAACCCAATAATATTTAAAAAAAAAAATAAATAGGCTTTCTATGGCCCACTGAATGAGAGGGAGAGAGGTGGCACACCCAGGAGTCAAGACTGGCACACAAGCTGAAAGGGCAATATTACTCTCCCACTGTTTTTTTAGGTTTTTTTTTTTTTTCAGGGAGACTTTAGAAACCAAATAATATTAAAAAAAAAAAAAAAAAAAAAAAAAATAGGCTTGCTATAGCCCACTGAATGAGAGATAGCACACACAGCAGTGGCACACAAGCCCTTACTGAGGCCAATATTTTTCTCCCACTGATTGATGTAGTGTTTTTGTGTTGAGGTAGAATTTAGAACACAAATCACGGAAAAAATAAATAGGCTTTCTATGGCCCACTGAATGAAAGGGAGAGAGGTGGCACACCCAGGAGTCAAGACTGGCACACAAGCTGAAAGGGCAATATTACTCTCCCACTGTTTTTTTATGTATTTTTTGTTTTTTCAGGGAGACTTTAGAAACCCAATAATATTTAAAAAAAAAAATAAATAGGCTTTCTATGGCCCACTGAATGAGAGGGAGAGAGGTGGCACACCCAGGAGTCAAGACTGGCACACAAGCTGAAAGGGCAATATTACTCTCCCACTGTTTTTTTAGGTTTTTTTTTTTTTTTCAGGGAGAATTAGAAACCAAATAATATTAAAAAAAAAAAAATAGGCTTTCTATGGCCCACTGAATGAAAGGGAGAGAGGTGGCACACCCAGGAGTCAAGACTGGCACACAAGCTGAAAGGGCAATATTACTCTCCCACTGTTTTTTTATGTATTTTTTGTTTTTTTCAGGGAGACTTTAGAAACCCAATAATATTTAAAAAAAAAAATAAATAGGCTTTCTATGGCCCACTGAATGAGAGGGAGAGAGGTGGCACACCCAGGAGTCAAGACTGGCACACAAGCTGAAAGGGCAATATTACTCTCCCACTGTTTTTTTATGTATTTTTTGTTTTTTTCAGGGAGACTTTAGAAACCCAATAATATTTAAAAAAAAAAATAAATAGGCTTTCTATGGCCCACTGAATGAGAGGGAGAGAGGTGGCACACCCAGGAGTCAAGACTGGCACACAAGCTGAAAGGGCAATATTACTCTCCCACTGTTTTTTTAGGTTTTTTTTTTTTTTCAGGGAGACTTTAGAAACCAAATAATATTAAAAAAAAAAAAAAAAAAAAAAAAAATAGGCTTGCTATAGCCCACTGAATGAGAGATAGCACACACAGCAGTGGCACACAAGCCCTTACTGAGGCCAATATTTTTCTCCCACTGATTGATGTAGTGTTTTTGTGTTGAGGTAGAATTTAGAACACAAATCACGGAAAAAATAAATAGGCTTTCTATGGCCCACTGAATGAAAGGGAGAGAGGTGGCACACCCAGGAGTCAAGACTGGCACACAAGCTGAAAGGGCAATATTACTCTCCCACTGTTTTTTTATGTATTTTTTGTTTTTTCAGGGAGACTTTAGAAACCCAATAATATTTAAAAAAAAAAATAAATAGGCTTTCTATGGCCCACTGAATGAGAGGGAGAGAGGTGGCACACCCAGGAGTCAAGACTGGCACACAAGCTGAAAGGGCAATATTACTCTCCCACTGTTTTTTTAGGTTTTTTTTTTTTTTTCAGGGAGAATTAGAAACCAAATAATATTAAAAAAAAAAAAATAGGCTTTCTATGGCCCACTGAATGAAAGGGAGAGAGGTGGCACACCCAGGAGTCAAGACTGGCACACAAGCTGAAAGGGCAATATTACTCTCCCACTGTTTTTTTATGTATTTTTTGTTTTTTTCAGGGAGACTTTAGAAACCCAATAATATTTAAAAAAAAAAATAAATAGGCTTTCTATGGCCCACTGAATGAGAGGGAGAGAGGTGGCACACCCAGGAGTCAAGACTGGCACACAAGCTGAAAGGGCAATATTACTCTCCCACTGTTTTTTTAGGTTTTTTTTTTTTTTCAGGGAGACTTTTGAAACCAAATAATATTAAAAAAAAAAAAAAAAAAAAAATATAGGCTTGCTATAGCCCACTGAATGATAGCGCACACACAGCAGTGGCACACAAGCCCTGACTGAGGCCAATATTTTTCTCCCACTGATTGATGTAGTGTTTCTGTGTTGAGGTAGATTTTAGAACACAAATCACGGAAAAAATAAATAGGCTTTCTATGGCCCACTCAGTGAGAGATGGCACACACAGGGATGGCACTGTAGCAGAAATGCCAATCTTAATCTCCCACAAAAAAAAAACAAAACAAAAAAAAAACTGTCCTACAATTACTATCTCCCTGCAGTAATGTAAGCCAGGTATGGCAGGCAGCAATAGGAGTGGACTGATGCACAAATTAAATAAAAAGTGTGGACAAACAAAAAAGATAGCTGTGCAGAAAGGAAGGAACAAGAGGATATGTGCTTTGAAAAAAGCAGTTGGTTTCCACAGTGGCGTACACACAGCAATACAGCTATCACGGAGCCTTCTAGGGCAGCCCAATGAGCTACAGCGCTGAGGGGAAAAAAAAAAAAAAATAGCTTCCACTGTTCCTGCACACCGAAGGTGGTGTTGGACAGTGGAAATCGCTGCAGCACAAGCGGTTTGGTGGTTAGTGGACCCTGCCTAACGCTCTCCCTGCTTCTGACGAAGCGGCAGCAACCTGTCCCTAAGCTCAGATCAGCAGCAGTAAGATGGCGGTCGGCGGGAACGCCCCTTTATAGCCCCTGTGACGCCGCAGACAGCAAGCCAATCACTGCAATGCCCTTCTCTAAGATGGTGGGGACCAGGATCTATGTCATCACGCTGCCCACACTCTGCGTTCACCTTCATTGGCTGAGAAATGGCGCTTTTCGCGTCATTGAAACGCGACTTTGGCGCGAAAGTCGCGTACCGCATGGCCGACAAGCACAGGGGTCGGATCGGGTTTCATGAGACGCCGACTTAGCCAAAAGTCGGCGACTTTTGAAAATGATCGACCCGTTTCGCTCAACCCTACTCGTGAGGTCAGCAGCATTATTACACACAAAACTTTGGATCTATCAGTAGGAAAACGGTCATCATGCACATCAAAATATAGCATACATTGATTCACAAAGCATCCAAATTTGTCGCGATCACCATTAAATCTGAATGGGGGCAACTTAGGTGGGCTAGCTGGTGGTTGCCCAGAGGGTAAAATCGCTTTTGCAGCTATTTGCGTGCTTATGTCCTGAAAAGGCTGTCCATACTGGGACTCTATGCCAGCAAGTTTGTTTTCCTGGGCTGCCATGTGGGTGCTTAAGTCCTGCAAAGTTTGTCCAAACACTTGTTGATTGTGTTCAAAGCTTCCAAACTTCTTTTGCAGACCTTTCAAATCTTTCTGCAGTGATCTAATTATGGAAAACACCTGCTCTAATCTGCTTTCTGCAGTCATTGTTCCAGCAGTCTCCTCTTTTCTGGCTAGAGTATCCTGTAATAATTATAGGGGACAACTCAGGAGACTCTTTTCATGGAACAAGACAACTACAGGACACAGTTTTATAAGTGGTAAAGTCTATATTATCACATGGTGATTCAAACAGGTGCAGAGAGTAACTCAAGTCCACAACACTTGGTGTAAATATTAAACGCAGCTTAAACAGTCTATAGGGAACTTCAGAGGAAAATGCAATCACGCAGAAAGTCTATGAAGCACAATTATTCTTGAGGATACTTGACACGAATAAGTCCTTGTTTTAGTCCAAACACAGATAGCTATGCTTATAAGGCAGTTCAAATAATATCTTAGCACAACCAGGGAGGCCTGGGTAATAGTCTCAGGTCTTTGCAGAGCAGCAACAGCTTACATGTCCAGCAAATGCAGATGGAAGTAAACACGAGCAGCAGATGAAGGAGGATTACTGGAAACTGGTGTATGCAGCAGGAACTCAGAGCAGAGTAGCAGGATCACCACACAGGTTCACAGGAGCAGGTATACAGCCAGGGAGTCAACAGGGTCAGGAGCTGGATTCAAAGCAGAATACTCTATCACAGACTGAAGGCTGGGGTGGAGTTTTATAGTAGGAAGACACAGTGCACATGAGACCAAAGACGCCATCTTGGAAAAGGGCAGTAATGCACAAAAGGTAATAAAAATGTTCACAGTCCTGACACTGTCATGGCACTCACATGATGCTGTTTAGCAATTTTCTTGGCCGAGAGACCACCATTGATGAGCTGGATGACGCAGATTCTCTTTCCTTGAAAAATCTTCTTCATGGCTGCTCTTCGATTTGAACCAGTGACTAGTGATGGGAAAACCTATTGATGTTCAGGTCCAGCCAAACAGTTAAAAAAAGTTTAGTTTGGTACGAGAACCGCTCTATTCTTAATTATCAACCATGCTAAAGCTACACCATTTTTAAAATTCATTTACCGTATTTTTTGGTTTATAAGACGCACTTTTTTCCCCAAATTTGGGGGGGAAATGAGGGTGCACCTTATATTGCGAATGTACCTTACTGGTACCGTTGTTGCAGGCTGCATTTTTTTCCTATTTTTCTCCTCCAAATTTGGGGTGCATCTTATAATCCAGAGTGTCTTATAAAAGAAAAATTCATTCTTTATAGTGCAGGTGCCGGCTGATGAATACTACCATCAGTGGCCGCCTGCTCTTGCAGTTATCAGTGACAGCAGATGTAGGCTGATGGGAGTAGTACTCCCCTCAGACGACGCATTTGTGACCGGAGGTAAACTTTTTGCCTCCAATTATGGCCGAACCCGAACAGTATCACGGACTTCCTGGAGAAGTCCATGTTTGGGATCCATGCCCGAGAAGTAGGTGTTTGGTATGGACTCCGAACTTTATTGTTTGGGTTCACCCATCTCTCCCAGTGACCTTTCGCTAGGAAATCAACCAAATAACACACTGAGCTATTAGGGAATGAAAGAACAGGTTGTAATTTGTAGTATACAAGAAGAAAAATATTTTTTCACCACTGGGAGCAAAACAATAACAATGCAGTGACATGACAAGAATCTATATACAGTAACATCATATGCAAAATAGTTGTAAGTCAAATTTATATATGAGGTGGCCAAGATGATTGTCTGTAAAATTATACAAGGCTCACGTTCTAACCAACAAAAAACGAACAACCAAAAATCCCTTATAGAGAGACAAACACTCTAGGGTAAATCATAAAACCAACATGAGAACACAGAGCGCAAAACAGGTCTCATAAAACATCACATTTTATTTCAATATTTTTTAAAAATGAAATATATATAATCAGATGTAAGTAAGATGCAAACAGAGTATTCCTAAAAAAGGGTGAAGCCAGTACATAAGTAGAAACTTTAAAAAAAAACAAAAACAGAAATATATATATTACAATATATGAATAGCTGGGCCTAAAAAAATGAGCCCCTAAAAATATACCCCCTAGTCAAGGACAATTGCTATGACTATTGCTAAATCCATTTTAGCAAAGAAAAAAAGAGCAAGTAAAGCACTTACATGAAGCTAAATGAAGTAAAGTTCGTATGTGCTGGCGCACCAGCCCCAACGCACGTTTCACCCAAGGCTTCGTCAGGGGGCTGTTCTTGTACACCTTGCTGTTGCTGTTCTTGTACACCAATACTTACATAGTGTACTCTTAAACGTCCTCTGCTAATTACTGTTATCAGATTTTAAGCACTGGGTGATGCCTCAAATTCAGGATGACCACTCTGATTCTTACTGGTGTGTACATTGGGGACTGTCCTTAAAATGGAATTTTACTCTGTTTTCTTTTATACATTTGTAATGCCAGGTCACAAAGAAACCACTATTATCCTCAGAGAGAAACCTACTGACAGTAAGTTTGTGAAAATTAAATCGTCTGCTAAAATATGTATAGCACAATTTGGGGAAAAGAGCAACATAACGATGGCATTTTATGACATCTTTCAGTCACATTTATATGTGTCATTTGTAACATTTTTCAATGCAGTACTTTTAATAACTCGATGCCAAACACAGGCTACAGCTGTATCAAAATGTATATTGCTGACTTTTAATTATGATTAAGCACCAAAAGACATGTTATGCTTCCCTATGGGCAGTCCTCTTTAAAGCTTTAAAGGCTATGTGTACACTAAGTCTTTTTACTGAATAAATTTACCATATTTATCTTTGGCGTGTGAGAGGGAACCCACACAAAGACGGGGAGAATATACATATGCAAGACAGCAGTGCTAACCACTGAGCCACCATTCTCAACTTCTTTTGGTCATGAGAGCACTATTCCAACGCACCAGGCTTTCTGCTATTCAGAGGATGGTGCACTCTTGAAGATTGACAGTTAAAGGGAACCTGTCAGCAGATTTTGCCGCTATAAGATGTGGCCACTGCCTTACAGGGCTTATCTACAGCATTCTGTAATGCTGTAGATGAGCCCCCCCGGTCCAACCTGCAAGTGAAGAAAAATAAGTTATATTATACTCACCCGAGGGGCGGTCCTGTGCCTTCCATCTTCTTGCAACGCCACCCTCCTGCTTCTTCATCAATCCCCAGAATCGGCTCTCCTGCACAGGCGTACTTCTCTGCCCAGTTGAGGGCATAGTAAAGTAATGCAGTGCGCAGGCGCTGGGAAAGGTCAGAGAGGCCCAGCGCCAGTTGCCCTGAAACCCCTCTTCTAAACAGGAGTCAGTCATGAGTGTGTGGTGCGGTGGAGCTCATTCTTTACTCACTGTTCCTTCAGGAAGCTGTAGCTTCATACAAGACAGGAGACCTTGGGTGCGGGCTAACAAGTCCAGCTTTATTGTGCAATTCGGTTACACACAGCTGCAGCATACATAATAAGCCATAGTCCCATTTTAGTCATGTTTCTTTAGTTTCCTGGCCCATCAGTTTTCGTCTCATTTCTGTCTGACTTATCCCTAGCCCAAACGTCCTAGCAGGCCTTAGGGACGTTCCTCCTGACATATCAGTTTCCCTGAGGAACACCATCCTTTCTTTTCTCTGTGTCTCGACTGACATCTTCCTCACAGGGGGGATAGGAGTTTGGCTCTCAATACCTCAATACCCTCTCATGACCGCAAGTCTTGTCCAGCTTTACTCTCCAATCTACTCTCCTTCATTGATTAAACTCCTCTCTAAACTTGCACTTGACTGAGTTCTAGACTCTAACTGCCCCACTAAACTAAACCTTTTGTTATAAAACTGGTCTAACCCCTCCAAACTGTGGACTAATCCCAACTCTAATCAACTAGAGTGTAGTCCAAGCTATATTCCTGTACTTAGTGTGGTTGCCCATAGTGGACAGACCTCCTACATTCCCAGAGACGGCCTTATGCAAAGCTGATAGAAGAACCAAACGCACACCAGCCATAGGAATTTAATAAAACCCTGTTTATCACGCATAGAAATATTAATATATGACTGACTACAAACAATATCATAACAACCCCCTTGTTGCCACAACATATTCATCATCCTAGCCTCACCCTACACTTGCTTTGCCAACACATCCCATCATCAGCTCTCCCCAGGAAAACTCATGTCCCAAAGTAGTTATATTTTCCTTTATGATCTTTATACCTGGCTACACTCTAGCTTCTTTTATATTATACAAAATTGTTTACTTAAGACCCGCTTGCATGAGTTAAGGAATCCTTCCTTCCGCTGAGTCCTTGCTAGGCCCCCTGCCTGAGATAAGAAATCCTGCCGCCACATAATCCTGGTTTTCTTCTTCAGAACATGCTATTTGATACCTGTTAACATGCAGGTCTGCATGCAACAGGAATATAGGTCTTTTTCTTCCCAAACAACTTCTTTTTGTGCCCTTGTTAACTTCTCCAATGTTGGGCTGGCCTCAGTACTTAACCCTGTCTGCTGCTATCTGCGCAGGTCACTACAAAGACAAAGCAACATTTGAAACAGTACAATGCATTATATAACCATGAGATCTTCAAAGGGGTGTGGGCAGCTAATGCACTCCTTTTCACTACTACAGTCATCCTTGGTAGAGGAAGAGGGGGAATGAGGCTATTTGGATCCAGTGATGTGGCTAGCTACACTGAGCTGTAAGCAGGCTCTAAAGCATAAAACCTGCTAGAGGTGCGATCTGCTTACTTAGGTAATCGGCCACTCTGAGACTGTAGGGTGGTCGGTAAACTAGGCAATGAGCAGTTATCAGAATTTAAGCAGTGGTTGATGTCTCTAATTCATTATGGGCCTGGCCACTCTAATTCTCACCGGTTTGTACAATGGAGACTCTCCTTAAAATGTAAATTTAATCTGTTTTCTTTTATACATTTCTAATGCTAGGTCACAAAGAAACTAGTGCTATTCCCAGAGAGAAAGCTACTGACAGTAAGCATGTGGAAATTTTTTTTTAAATTGTATTGTATGATAATCTATTTAGAAAATTTTGGTGACAAATAAATCCCCAAAAATATCGACCTAAATTCAACAATAACATAATGTTCCATGTGTCACGGAAAACAATCTCAGAATCACAGGGATACGTTGAAGCGTTCGAGTTATTACCTCATAAAGAGACACTGGTCAGAATTGTAAAATTTGGCCTGGTCAGGAAGGTGAAAACAGGCTTCGGTGTGAAGGAGCTAAACATTAAATAATGCCAATGCCGGCATCGCTGCATTGTCCGTCTCCCTCCTCTCGACAGGGACAGTGACATACTCACTGCCACGGCCGCTTGGCGGCATCTCCCTGTCCTGCCATTGCTCCCAGGGCCTGCACATGGCATGCATGTCTCCGGTCGGTATGCTTTTTGTGTGCGCTACTCGCTTCTTAAAGGGGTAGGGCAGCACTCTAGATTATCCCCCAGCCAATAGCTGGGAGGCATCTTGTTCTTAAGGCATCATCATGTAAGGAGATGCTTGAACAATGTTCTCTAATGTTTAGCTTGAGTTTTTCCTGCTAGTTTGCTGTCAGGTCCCTAAACCTATTCCTGAAGTGTGAACCTGAATCTCCCCTTTGTACCAGTCTGTCATTGTTAGCTTTGTTTACTGTAAGTGATATTTGTATTTTGATGTAGCCCCGTCTCATGTACAGCACCATGGAATTAATGGTGCTATATAAATAAATAATAATAATAATCAGTTCTGCCTGAACCTAATCCTGAACCCTTAACCCGTCTAGTATGTACCTGAACATATTGCCTGTTGCTATATTTGTCTTGACTGAACCTGATCCAGAATCCTGAACTGTCCTGTCGGATCCTGAACCCTGAAACATTTTGTCTTTTTCTGTACCCTGAACCATTCTGTCTGAACCAGAACCTGTTCTTTGAACCTGTATTGTCTGAAGTGAAACCAATCTGGTGATACCTGAACCCACTCTGGTGGTACCCAATCAGTACCAATATTCACCCTGTCCAGTATTCCAGAATGTGCATTGTCTCAACCAGTACCAGGATCCTGTCCTGCCAGTGAATTTGAGTCCATGTCCATGACTGCAAACCTGACCCTTGAGGTCAGCTGCTGGTGTACTGCCCTTGGAGTGTTACCTAGCGGCTACCTGTAGCTTGAGCCGAACTCCACCATCAGGAGCTCTAGCGAAAACCAAGTAGCTGCTTCGCCACTTTCTCTCCAGGGTAAGACCGGTCCGTGGCGCATGGGTCCGCGATTTGAGTGTATGACATTTTGTTCAATTTTTGCTACATAATCTGCAAAAAAAGCTCAGTGTGAACATACCCTTAATAGGTTTTCTCAACTTCTTTTCTTCAGATGTGCACTGCTTTCAGAGGGTGGTGCATTCCTGTAGATCTACAGCTTGGCTCAATAGCATAGTTGCACCACTGGTCCAAACATAGCTTTGCCTCTGCAGCAGGGTAGAAGACCAGGGGGAATAAAGCTATTTGGATCCAGTAATGTGGCCTGCTGCAATGAGCTGCAAGCAGGCTTTAAAGAATAAAACCTTCTAGTATCACAACAATCTGATTTCTTAGGTAATTGCCACTCTGAGACGGCAAGGTGGATAGTATCCTAGGCAATGAGCAATTATCAGAATTTAAGCTGTGGGTGATGCCTTCGAATTCAGGATAGCCACTCTGATTCTCACCAGTTTGTACAATGGGGACTCTCCTTAAAATGTAATTTTAATCTGTTTTCTTTTTTTTTACATTTTTAATGCTAGGTCACAAAGAAACCAGTGAGAGCCCCAAAGAGAAACCTACAGACAGTAAGTTTATGAAAATTATTTTAAACATTTTATTGTATGCTAATCTATGTAGCACATTTTGGTCACAAATAAACCCCCCAAAATATCAACCTAAATTCAACAATAACATAATGTTCCATGTGTCATGAAAAATAATCTCAGAATCACAGGGATACGTTGAAGCGTTCCAGAGTTATAACTTATTACCTCATAAAGTGACACTGGTCAGGATTGTTAAATTTGGTCTGGTCCGGAAGGTGAAAACAGGCTCAGGTGTGAAGGAGCTAAACATTAAATAATGCCAATGCCGGCATCGCTGCATTGTCAGTCTCCCTCCTCTCGACAGGGACAGTGACATACTCACTGCCATGGCCACTTGGCGGCATTTCCCTGTCCAGCCATGGCTCCTTGCTCCCAGGGCCTGCACACGGCGCACATGTCTCGCTTCTTAAAGTGGTAGGGCAGCACTCTAGATTAACCACCAGTCAATAGCTGGGAGGCATCTAGTACTTAAGGCAGTGTTCCCCAACTCCAGTCCTCAAGAGCCACCAACAGGTCGTGTTTTCAGGATTTCCTTAGTATGGCCCAGGTGATGGAATTTTTGCCTGTCTAGATGATGGAATTCTCACCTGGGCCATACTAAGGAAATCCTGAAAACATGACCCGTTGGTGGGTCTTGAGGACCGAAATTGGGGAACACTGACTTAAGGCATCATCCCCTGTAAGGAGATGCTTGAATAATGCTCTCTATAATGTTTAGCATGAGTTTGTTCCCGTTAGTTTGTTGTCAGGTCCCTAAACCTATTCCTGTATCTGTCCCAGTGTGAACCTGAACCTATTGTTGAATCAGTTCTGCCTGAACCTAATCCTGAACACTTAACCTGCCTAGTATGTACCTGAACATATTGCCTGTTGCTATATTTGTCTTGACTGAACCTGATCCAGAATCCTGAACTGTCCTGTCGGATCCTGAACCCTGAAGCATTTTGTCATTTTCTGTACACTGAACCATTCTGTCTGAACCAGATCCTGTTCTTTGAACCTGTATTGTCTGAAGTGAAACCAATCTGCTGATACCTGAACCCACTCTGGTGGTGCCCAATCAGTACCAATATTCACCCTGTCCAGTGTTCCAGAATGTCCAGTACCAGAAAAATGTCCTGCTAGTGACTTTGAGTCCATGCCCATGACTGCAAACCTGACCCTTGAGGTCAGCTGCCGCTGTACCAGAAACTGCCATTGGAGTGTTACCTATCAGCTACCTGCAGATTGAGCCTAACTCTACAATCAGGGTGGTCGGTATCCTAGGCAATGAGCAATTATCAGAATTTAAGCTGTTGGTGATGCCTCGAATTCAGGATGGCCACTCTGATTCTCACCAGTTTGTACAATGGGGACTCTCCTTAAAATGTAATTTTAATCTGTTTTCTTATTTTTTACATTTGTAATGCTAGGTCACAAAGAAACCAGTGCTAGCCCCAGAGAGAAACCTACTGACAGTAAGTTTATGAAAATTATTTTAAACATTTTATTATATGCTAATCTATGTAGCACATTTTGGTCACAAATAACCCCCCCAAAATATAGACCTAAATTCACCACTAACGTAAAGTTCAGTGTATCAAAAAGAGAGAAAGTAAAGCAGCACAGCCTATAATGGAGACTCAATCTGTACGCAGTCCTGAAGACCATAGACCCGACGATATCTGGAGGTGCTCGCGTGTAAAACAGGAGAAACCATGTAGCAGTCATAGAACAAAACGCGGCAAAACACTCACCGATCCTGTGGTAAAGGCTTTTCTTTATTGAAACATACGATGAAACATCTTCATGGCACGGGGGAGTAATGGACCCGTAGAAGCGCTGATTGTGGCGTGAAACGGCCGTCGTCCTTTCCTGCTCACCCTATCCTCTGTTTTACTCCCCCGGCGCCTGAACTTTTTCTTTCCGGGCATGAGCAGTTTACGCTGCCCTTTCGACTCACATCACATGATGGGATATCCCCCGGGCACACTACAGGTATGGCGGGCAAAATTTTAAAAACGATTATTTCAGAGGTGGAAGAGACCCCAAATAAAAGAGCCACCTTAACAGAATGCAGCATTAGTGCTGCACAAGTTGGCTCTTTTAGTTAAAAACACAAGGGGGTGACAGGTTCCCTTTAAATACACTAGCGCCCCAGACACTAGTAGATATGCATAAGAATGAACCAAAGGAAAAAGCTGCAAGGCAGATGCACAGGTCTGTGTGAAAAACTGTGAAGGTAGAAACAATTAAAAGCATAGATAAAGAAGTCTCTCCCGCTGATTCCTATGCCAAATTGCCCCTTGGTCTGGGTGCAGATGGATACTGGAATAGTTCACAAGTGAAAACAAACCTTTTAAAACAACTAAATTAGGTTTAGGTAAACTGTATATTTAAATGGTAATTTTAAATGTATAACTGTATAACGATATCAATTACCATTTAAACATACAGTTTTCCTAAACCAAGGGGCAGTCTGGCATAGGAATCAGAGTTACAGATTTCTTTATCTATATTTTTTTAACTTTTGCAAGGGTAACAGGAGAAAATGGACCATATATTATGTTGTGCAATTTCTCCTGAGCATGCCGATACCCCATGCACTTTTTGAATGTAAAATTTGCTGGCATAATTAGTGGACGCCATGTCATGTTTGGAGAGCCCCTGAAGTGGCTAAACAGTAGAAACCCTCAACACGTGACACCATTTTGAAAACTAGACCCCATAAGGAACTTATCTAGATGTGTATTGAGCACCTTGAACCCACGTAGAGCCGTGGAAATTTAAAAATCATATTTTTCCCAAATACATCTTTTTTGCCTCCATATTTTGCATTTTCTTAATGGTAACAGGAGAAATTGCTCCATACATTTTGTTTTGCAATTTCTCCCGAGTGAGCAGATACCCAATTTGTGGGGGAATACTACTGTTTGGGCGTACAGCAGGGTTCTGAAGAGAAGGAATGCCATTTGACATTTTGAATGCAAAATTTGATGGAATAATTAGCGGACGCCATGTCGCGTATGAACAGCCCCTGATGTGCCTAAAGAGTGGAACAAGCCTCCTGTTTTCGTCGCGTCACACCCGAGTTAGTAAAATCATTACAATTGGTGCTAGACATGCGGGTAGCATACCCAGCAGAGACATGCGACTGCTACAAGAAGGACTGCATGTCCTGGTTCAAGTCTATTGCAAACCAGCAAGTATTTCCAAACAAAATGGAGGACCTGCTGTAAACACGTAGGCCAGTCACAGCAGCAACAACAAGAGACCAACAGGCTGTTACAGCAGATCCAGCAGAGCCAGCAGGAGCAACAGCAGCAGCAGATGCAGCTTCTGGCAACTGCCATCCAGGTCAGCATGGATGCCCCAACCAAATCCGGCTGATGACGCCCACGTCTGGAAGGCAGTAAGATGGGCTTTGTAGAAAATGATCCCCAGGGATGATGTTGAGGCCTTCCTGACAGTGTTTGAAAGGGTCACCATGCTGAAGCTAC
Source organism: Ranitomeya variabilis (assembly GCF_051348905.1). Lineage (NCBI taxonomy): Eukaryota > Metazoa > Chordata > Amphibia > Anura > Dendrobatidae > Ranitomeya > Ranitomeya variabilis. The sequence continues at coordinate 952,681,305 of NC_135232.1, forward strand.
ACAATTTTTTAAAATTCATTTACCGTATTTATTTTTTATTATAAGACACACTTTTTTCCCAAAATTTGGGGGGGAAATGAGGGTGCGCCTTATAATGCGAATGTACCTTACTGGTACCATTGCTGCAGGCTGCATTTTTTTCCTATTTTCTCCTCCAAATTTGCGGTATTTATAGTGCAGGTGAAGGCTGATGAATACTACCATCAGTGGCCGCCTGCTCTTGCAGTTATCAGTGACAGCAGGCGTAGGCTGATGGGAGTAGTACTCCCCTCAGACGATGCATTGGTGACCGGAGGTAAACTTTTTGCCTCCAATCACGGCTGCAGGCTCATAATATCACCTGACAGCATGGGAGCCCCATCGCTCTGACTTGTGGCAATAATCTTGCTGCCGGTGTTTCTCATTCTGTCATGCAGATTACAGCATGAGAAACACCCTGTGTTCGGGATGCCGAACCCGAACAGTATCACGGACTTCCTGGAGAAGTCCATGTTCGGGATCCGTGCCCAAGAAGTAGGTGTTTGGTACGGACTCCGAACTTTATTGTTTGGGTTCGCCCATCTCTCCCAGTGACCTTTCGCTAGGAAATCAACCAAATAACACACTAAGCTATTAGGGAATGCAAGAACAGGTAGTAATTTGTAGTATACAAGAAGATAAAGATTTTTTTTCACCACCAGGAGCAAAACAGTAACAATGCAGTGACATGACAAGAATCTACATAAATAATCATATGCAAAATAGTTGTAAGTCAAATTTATATATGAGATGGCCAAGATGATTGTCTGTAAAATTATAGTAGGCTCACGTTCTAACCAACAAAAAACGAACAACCAAAAATCCCTTATAGAGAGACAAACACTCTAGGGTAAATCATAAAACCAACATGAGAACACAGAGTGCAAAGCAGGTCTCATAAAACATCACATTTCATTTCAATATTTTTTAAAAATGAAATATATATAATCAGATGTAAGTAAGATGCAAACAGAGTATTCCTAAAAAAGGGTGATGCCAGTACATAAGTACAAACTTTTTTTTTAAAAAAACCCAGAAATATATATATTACAATGTATGAATAGCTGGGCCTAAAAAAATGAGCCCCTAAAAATATACCTTTAGTCAAGGACAATTGCTATGACTATTGCTAAATCCATTTTAGCAAAGAAAAAAAGAGCAAGTAAAGCACTTACATGAAGCTAAATGAAGTAAAGTTCGTATGTGCTGGCGCACCAGCCCCAACGCACGTTTCACCCAAGGCTTCGTCAGGGGGCTGTTCTTGTACACCTTGCTGTTGCTGTTCTTGTACACCAACACCTACATAGTGTACTCTTAAACGTCCTCTGCTAATTACTGTTATCAGATTTTAAGCACTGGGTGATGCCTCAAATTCAGGATGACCACTCTGATTCTTACTGGTGTGTACATTGGGGACTGTCCTTAAAATGGAATTTTACTGTTTTCTTTTATACATTTGTAATGCCAGGTCACAAAGAAACCACTATTATCCTCAGAGAGAAACCTACTGACAGTAAGTTTGTGAAAATTAAATTGTCCGCTAAAATATGTATAGCACAATTTGGGGAAAAGAGCAACATAACGATGGCATTTTATGACATCTTTCAGTCACATTTATATGTGTCATTTGTAACATTTTTCAATGCAGTACTTTTAATAACTCGATGCCAAACACAGGCTACAGCTGTATTAAAATGTATATTGCTGACTTTTAATTATGATTATGCACGAAAAGGCATGTTATGCTTCCCTATGGGCAGTCCTCTTCAAAGCTTTAAAGGCTATGTGCACACTAAGTCTTTTTACTGACTATTTGGAGCAGAAAATTAGCAGAAACTGTTTTTGAGGAAGTTCTGGAAAGTTTTTGCTCAGTTTCTGCTCCAAAAGTCTCAGTGTGAACATATCCTTAATAGGTTTAAATTTACCATATTTATTTTACTCAAAGACATAATCAGTATGTCCTTGGCGTGTGAGAGGAAACCCACACAAACACGGGGAGAACATACACATGCAAGACAGCAGTGTTAACCACTGAGCCACCATTCTCAATTTCTTTTGGTCATGAGAGCACTATTCCAAGGCACCAGGCTTTCTGCTATTCAGATGATGGTGCACTCTTGAAGATTGACAGTTAAAGGGAACCTGTCAGCAGATTTTGCCGCTATAAGATGCAGCCACTGCCTTACAGGGCTTATCTACAGCATTCTATAATGCTGTAGATAAGCCCCCGGTCCGACCTGCAAGTGAAGAAAAATAAGTTATGTTAAACTCACCCGGGGGGGGGGGCGGTCCTGTGCATTCTGGTCATATAGGTGTCGCAGGTCCGGGTCTGGCGCCTTCCATCTTCTTGCGACGCCACCCTCCTGCTTCTTCATCATTCCCCGGAATCGACTCTCCTGCGCAGGCGTACTTCTCTGCCCTGTTGAGGGCAGAGTAAAGTGCTGCAGTGCGCAGGCACTGGGAAAGGTCAAAGAGGCCCAGCGCCAGTTGCCCTGAAACCCCTCTTCTAAACAGGAGTCAGTCATGAGTGTGTGGTGCGGTGGAGCTCATTCTTTACTCATTGTTCTTTCAGGAAGCTGTAGCTTCCTACAAGACAGGAGACCTTGGGTGCGGGCTAACAAGTCCAGCTTTATTGTGCAATTCGGTTACACACAGCTGCAGCATACATAATAAGCCATAGTCCCATTTTAGTCATATTTCATGGCCCGTCAGTTTTCATCTCCTTTCTGTCTGACTTATCCCTAGCCCAAACGTCCTAGCAGGCCTTAGGGACGTTCCTCCTGACATATCAGTTTCCCTGAGGAACACCATCCTTTCCTTTCTCTGTGTCTCGACTGACATCTAGCTCACAGGGGGGATAGGAGTTTGGCTCTCATTACCTCAATACCCTCTCATGACCTCAAGTCTTGTCCAGCTTTACTCTCCAATCGACTCTCCTTCATTGACTAAACTCCTCTCTAAACTTGCACTTGACTGAGTTCTAGACTCTAACTGCCCCGCTAAACTAAACCTTTTGTTATAAAACTGGTCTATCCCCTCCAAACTGTGGACTAATCCCAACTCTAATTAACTAGAGTGTAGTCCAAGATATATTCCTGTACTTAGTGTGGTTGCCCATAGTGGACAGACCTCCTACATTCCCAGAGACGGCCTTAGGCAAAGCTGATAGAAGAACCAAACGCACACCAGCCATAGGAATTTAATAAAACCCTGTTTATCACACATATAAACATTAATATATGACTACAAACAATATAATTACAACCCCCTTGTTGCCACAACATATTCATCATCCTAGCCTCACCCTACACTTGCTTTGCCAACACATCCCATCATCAGCTCTCCCCAGGAAAACTCATGTCCCAACCTAGTTATATTTTCCGTTATGATCTTTATACCTGGCTACACTCTAGCTTCTTTTCTATTATACAAAATTGTTTGCTTAAGACCCGCTTGCATGAGTTAAGAAATCCTTCCTTCCGCTGAGTCCTTGCTAGGCCCCCTGCCTGAGATAAGAAATCCTGCTGCCACATAATCCTGGTTTTCTTCTTCAGAACATGCTATTTGATACCTGTTAACATGCAGGTCTGCATGCAACAGGAATATAGGTCTTTTTCTTCCCAAACAATTTATTTTTGTGCCCTTGTTACCTTCTCCAATCTTGGGCTGGCCTCAGTACTTAACCCTGTCTGCTGCTATCTGCGCAGGTCACTACAAAGATAAAGCAATATTTGATACAGTACAATGCATTATATAACCATGAGATCTTCAAAGGGGTGTGGGCAGCTAATGCACTTCTTTACACTACTACAGGCATCTTTGGTAGAGGAAGAGGGGGAATGAGGCTATTTGGATCCAGTGATGTGGCTAGCTACATTGAGCTGTAAGCAGGCTCTAAAGCATAAAACCTGCTAGAGGTGCGATCTGCTTACTTAGGTAATCGGCCACTCTGAGACTGTAGGGTGGTCGGTAAACTAGGCAATGAGCAGTTATCAGAATTGAAGCAGTGGTTGATGCCTCAAATTCAGGATAGCCACTCTGATTCTCATCGGTTTGTACAATGGAGACTCTCCTTAAAATGTAAATTTAATCTGTTTTCTTTTATACATTTCTAATGCTAGGTCACAAAGAAACTAGTGCTATTCCCAGAGAGAAAGCTACTGACAGTAAGTATGTGGAAATTATTTTTAAAATTGTATTGTATGCTAATCTATCTAGAAAATTTTGGTGACAAATAAATCCCCAAAAATATCGACCTAAATTCAAGAATAACATAATGTTCCATGTGTCACGAAAAACAATCTCAGAATCACAGAGATACGTTGAATCATTCCAGAGTTATTACCTCATAAAGTGACACTGGTCAGTATTGTAAAATTTGGCCTAGTCAGGAAGGTGAAAACAGGCTCAGGTGTGAAGGAGCTAAACATTAAATAATGTCAATGCCGGCATTGCTGCATTGTCCATCTCCCTCCTCTCGACAGGGACAGTGACATACTCACTGCCTCAGCCGCTTGGCGGCATCTCCCTGTCCTGCCATTGCTCCCAGGGCCTGCACACAGCGCACATGTCTCAGGACAGCATGCTTATTGTGTGCGCTACTTGCTTCTTAAAGTGGTAGGGCAGCACTCTAGATTATGCCCCAGCCAATAGCTGGGAGGCATCTAGTACTTAAGGCATCATCCCCTGCAAGGAGATGCTTGAACAATGTTCTCTAATGTTTAGCTTGAGTTTGTTCCCATTAGCTTGTTGTCAGGTCCCTAAACCTATTCCTGAATCTGTCCCAGTGTGAACCTGAACCTATTGTTGAATCTCCCCTTTGTACCAGTCTGTCATTGTTAGTTTTGTATACTGTAAGTGATATTTGTATTTTGATGTAGCCCCGTCTCATGTACAGCACCATGGAATTAATGGTGCTATATAAATAAATAATAATAATAATCAGTTCTGCCTGAACCTAATCCTGGACCCTTAACCCGTCTAGTATGTACCTGAACATATTGCCTGTTGCTATATTTGTCTTGACTGAACCTGATCCAGAATCCTGAACTGTCCTGTCGGATACTGAATCCTAAAACATTTTGTCTTTTTCTGTACCCTGAACCATTCTGTCTGAACCAGAACCTGTTCTTTGAACCTGTATTGTCTGAAGTGAAACCAATCTGGTGATACCTGAACCCACTCTGGTGGTACCCAATCAGTACCAATATTTACCCTGTCCAGTATTCCAGAATGTGCACTGTCTCAACCAGTACCAGGATCCTGTCCTGCCAGTGACTTTGAGTCCATGTCCATGACTGCAAACCTGACCCTTGAGGTCAGCTGCTGGTGTACTGGGGACAGCCCTTGGAGTGTTACCTAGCGGCTACCTGTAGCTTGAGCCTAACTCCACCATCAGGAGCTCTAGTGAAAACCAAGTAGCTGCATCGCCACTTTCTCTCCAGGGTAAGACCGGTCCGTGGCGCATGTGGATCACACCCCAGGGCAGCGGGGTAATCGGTGCCAGGTACTTCGGTTCGCAGTGGGGATGCCACGGTGGCTGACCTGGTCCGTGGCCCTAAGGACATCCGTGGAAAAGGGAAAGGTCTTTAAAGGAGAAATGTTCATGATGCCACCTGTGGTATTCGGTCAGGGTGACCGACCCCAGTTTAAGGGGTCCACTGGGGTGATGTTATGGCAGCTAGATGGTATACCTCCCTGTTGTGAATTTACCTTTTGGCTCCCTCTAGTGACTACTAGTGTTTTTACTCTGGGTATGTCTATCATCCCTTGTATGCTCACCTGGGTCGTTAGGTCAGGGGTGTTGCTATACTAGCTCCCTGGACCTTCAGTTCAATGCCTGGCAACGTTGATATCAGAGCTAATCTGTAGTGCTCTTGTCTACTGATCCTGGTTCCTGCTTGATTAAGCTAAGTCTGCTTTCTTGCTTTTTGCTATTGTTTTTGTTTTGCATTTTTGTCCAGCTTGTACATAATCTGTATCCTATCCTTGCTGGAAGCTCTAGGGAGGCTGGAGTTCTCCCCCCGGGCCGTTAGACGGTTCGGGGGTTCTTGAATCTCCAGTGTGGATTTTTGTTAGGGTTTTTGTTGACCATATAAGTTATCTTACTACATTCTGCTATTAGTGAGTGGGCCTCTCTTTGCTAAACCTAGTTCATCTCTGTGTTTGTCATTTCCTCTTACCTCACCGTTATTATTTGTGGGGGGCTTGTATCCAACTTTTGGGGTCTATTCTCTGGAGGCAAGAGAGGTCTTTGTTTTCCTCTTCTAGGGGTAGTTAGTCCTCCGGCTGGCGCGAGACATCTAGCGACCAACGTAGGCATGTTCCCCGGCTACTTCTAGTGTTGGCGTTAGGAGTAGATATATGGTCAACCCAGTTACCACTGCCCTATGAGCTGGATTTTTGTACTTCGCAGACTTGCTGATATCTCTGAGACCCTCGCCATTGGGGTCATAACAGTTTGCCAGGCCAGTATTAAATGTTAAATGCATTGCAGAAGCGGGATTATAAGAAAGAAAGTTCTGAGTTTTTTTTTCTCTCTCTCATTTTTTTTTCTTTTCCCCTTTACCTCTGAGTGGCTTGTGATTGCTGCAGACATGAATGTCCAGACCTTGATTACAGGTGTGGACCAGCTTGCTGCTCGTGTGCAGGGCATACAAGATTATGTTACCAGAAATCCTATGTCAGAACCTAAGATACCGATTCCTGAACTGTTTTCCGGAGACCGATTTAAGTTTAGAAATTTCAGGAATAATTGTAAATTGTTTTTGTCCCTGAGACCCTGTTCCTCTGGAGACTCCGCTCAGCAAGTGAAAATTGTTATTTCTTTTTTACGGGGCGACCCTCAGGATTGGGCTTTCTCGCTGGCGCCAGGAGATCCGGCATTGGCTGATATTGATGCGTTATTTCTGGCGCTCGGTTTGCTTTATGAGGAACCCAATCTTGAGATTCAGGCAGAAAAAGCCTTGCTGGCTATGTCTCAGGGCCAGGACGAGGCTGAAGTGTATTGCCAAAAATTTCGGAAATGGTCCGTGCTGACCCAGTGGAACGAGTGTGCATTGGCTGCAAATTTTAGAAATGGTCTTTCCGAAGCCATTAAGAATGTGATGGTGGGTTTTCCCGTTCCCACAGGTCTGAATGATTCTATGGCCCTGGCTATTCAAATCGACCGGCGGTTGCGGGAGCGCAAAACCGCAAATTCCCTCATGGTGTTGTCTGAACAGGCACCTGAATTAATGCAATGTGATAGAATCCTGACTAGAAATGAGCGGAAAATTCATAGACGCCAGAATGGCTTGTGTTACTACTGTGGTGATTCTACACATGTTATCTCAGCATGCTCTAAACGTCTTACTAAGGTTGTTAGTCCGGTCGTCATTGGTAATTTGCAACCTAAATTTATTCTATCTGTAACTTTGATTTGCTCACTGTCATCGTATCCTGTCATGGCGTTTGTGGACTCAGGTGCTGCCCTGAGCCTTATGGATCTGTCATTTGCCAAGCGCTGCGGATTTGTTCTTGAGCCATTGGAAAATCCTATCCCTCTTAGGGGTATTGATTCTACGCCATTGGCAAAAAATAAACCGACTCCCGAACATCGGGAGGTAATACGTTTTCTTGTTCTGCATAAAATGCATGATTTGGTTGTTTTGGGTTTGCCATGGTTACAGACCCATAATCCAGTCTTGGACTGGAAGGCTATGTCAGTGTCAAGTTGGGGCTGCCATGGAATTCATGGAGATTCCCTGCCCTTGTCTATTGCTTCTTCTACGCCTTCGGAAGTTCCGGCGTATTTGTCTGATTATCAGGATGTCTTCAGCGAGTCTAAGTCCAGTGCACTGCCTCCTCATAGGGAATGTGACTGTGCAATAGATTTGATCCCTGGCAGTAAGTTTCCTAAGGGGAGACTGTTTAATCTGTCGGTACCTGAACATACCGCGATGCGTTCATATATCAAGGAGTCTCTTGAGAAGGGGCATATCCGTCCTTCTTCTTCCCCTCTTGGTGCGGGATTCTTTTTTGTGGCCAAAAAGGACGGATCTTTGAGACCTTGTATTGACTATCGGCTTTTAAATAAGATCACTGTCAAATTTCAGTATCCTTTGCCGTTGTTGTCAGATTTGTTTGCCCGGATTAAAGGTGCCAAGTGGTTCACCAAGATAGACCTTCGTGGTGCGTACAACCTTGTGCGCATTAGGCAGGGCGATGAATGGAAAACCGCATTCAATACGCCCGAAGGTCATTTTGAGTACTTGGTGATGCCATTTGGGCTCTCTAATGCACCTTCAGTTTTTCAGTCCTTCATGCATGACATTTTCCGGAAGTATCTGGATAAATTTTTGATTGTTTATCTGGATGATATTCTGTTTTTTTCTGATGATTGGGACTCGCATGTGGAGCAGGTCAGGATGGTTTTTGAGATTTTGCGTGAAAATTCTTTGTTTGTAAAAGCCTCAAAGTGTCTCTTTGGTGTACAGAAGGTTCCCTTTTTGGGGTTCATTTTTTCCCCTTCTGCTGTGGAGATGGATCCAGTCAAGGTCCGAGCTATTCATGATTGGACTCAACCCTCGTCAGTTAAGAGTCTTCAGAAGTTCTTGGGTTTTGCTAACTTCTACCGTCGTTTTATCGCAAATTTCTCTAGCGTTGTTAAACCGCTGACGGATATGACCAAGAAAGGCTCTGATGTAGCTAACTGGGCTCCTGCTGCCGTGGAGGCTTTCCAGGAGTTGAAACGCCGGTTTACTTCGGCGCCTGTTTTGTGCCAGCCTGACGTCTCACTTCCCTTTCAGGTTGAGGTGGATGCTTCGGAGATTGGGGCAGGGGCCGTTTTGTCGCAGAGAGGCCCTGGTTGCTCTACTATGAGACCTTGTGCCTTTTTCTCTAGGAAGTTTTCGCCGGCAGAGCGAAATTATGATGTGGGCAATCGGGAGTTATTGGCCATGAAGTGGGCATTTGAGGAGTGGCGTCATTGGCTCGAGGGTGCTAAGCATCGGGTGGTGGTCTTGACTGATCACAAAAATTTGATGTATCTCGAGTCTGCTAAACGCCTGAATCCTAGACAGGCCCGCTGGTCATTGTTTTTCTCCCGTTTTGACTTTGTGGTCTCGTATTTACCAGGTTCTAAGAATGTGAAGGCCGATGCTCTGTCTAGGAGCTTTGTGCCTGATGCTCCTGGAGTCGTTGAACCTGAGGGTATTCTTAAGGAAGGAGTTATCTTGTCAGCGATTTCTCCAGATCTGCGACGTGTGTTGCAGAGATTTCAGGCTGGTAGGCCTGACTCTTGTCCACCTGACAGATTGTTTGTGCCTGCTAAATGGACCAGCAGAGTCATTTCCGAGGTTCATTCCTCTGTGTTGGCAGGGCACCCGGGAATTTTTGGCACCAGAGATCTGGTGGCCAGGTCCTTTTGGTGGCCTTCCTTGTCAAGGGATGTGCGGTCATTTGTGCAGTCCTGCAGTACTTGTGCTCGAGCTAAGCCTTGCTGTTCTCGTGCCAGCGGGTTGCTCTTGCCCTTGCCTGTCCCGAAGAGACCTTGGACACACATCTCTATGGATTTCATTTCGGATCTCCCGGTGTCTAAAGGCATGTCTGTCATCTGGGTGATATGTGATCGTTTCTCCAAGATGGTCCATCTGGTTCCTTTGCCTAAGCTGCCTTCCTCTGCTGATCTGGTTCCTGTGTTCTTCCAGAACGTGGTTCGTTTGCACGGCATTCCTGAGAATATTGTGTCGGACAGAGGATCCCAGTTTGTTTCCAGGTTCTGGCGATCCTTTTGTGGTAGGATGGGCATTGATTTGTCGTTTTCGTCCGCTTTTCATCCACAGACTAATGGACAAACGGAACGAACTAATCAGACTCTGGAGGCGTATTTGAGGTGTTTTGTCTCTTCTGATCAGGATGATTGGGTGACCTTTTTGCCGTTGGCTGAATTTGCCCTTAATAATCGGGCTAGTTCTGCCACCTTGGTTTCGCCATTTTTCTGCAACTCCGGTTTCCATCCTCGTTTTTCCTCGGGACATGTGGAGCCTTCTGACTGTCCTGGAGTGGATTCTGTGGTGGATAGGTTGCAGCGGATCTGGAATCATGTGGTGGACAACTTGAAGTTGTCACAGGAGAAGGCTCAGCGTTTTGCCAATCGCCGCCGCGGTGTGGGTCCCCGACTTCGTGTTGGGGATTTGGTATGGCTGTCTTCTCGATTTGTTCCTATGAAGGTCTCCTCTCCCAAATTTAAGCCTCGATTCATTGGTCCTTACAAGATATTGGAGATCCTTAATCCTGTATCCTTTCGCCTGGATCTTCCGGTGTCGTTTGCCATTCACAACGTATTTCATAGGTCCTTGTTGCGGCGGTACGTTGTGCCTGTGGTTCCTTCTGCTGAGCCTCCTGCTCCGGTGTTGGTTGAGGGCGAGTTGGAGTACGTGGTGGAGAAGATCTTAGATTCTCGTCTCTCCAGGCGGAGGCTTCAGTACCTGGTCAAGTGGAAGGGCTATGGTCAGGAGGATAATTCCTGGGTGGTCGCCTCTGATGTGCATGCGGCCGATTTAGTTCGCGCCTTTCACGCCGCTCATCCTGATCGCCCTGGTGGTCTTGGTGAGGGTTCGGTGACCCCTCACTAAGGGGGGGTACTGTTGTGAATTTACCTTTTGGCTCCCTCTAGTGACTACTAGTGTTTTTACTCTGGGTATGTCTATCATCCCTTGTATGCTCACCTGGGTCGTTAGGTCAGGGGTGTTGCTATATTAGCTCCCTGGACCTTCAGTTCAATGCCTGGCAACGTTGATATCAGAGCTAATCTGTAGTGCTCTTGTCTACTGATCCTGGTTCCTGCTTGATTAAGCTAAGTCTGCTTTCTTGCTTTTTGCTATTGTTTTTGTTTTGCATTTTTGTCCAGCTTGTACATAATCTGTATCCTATCCTTGCTGGAAGCTCTAGGGAGGCTGGAGTTCTCCCCCCGGGCCATTAGACGGTTCGGGGGTTCTTGAATCTCCAGTGTGGATTTTTGTTAGGGTTTTTGTTGACCATATAAGTTATCTTACTACATTCTGCTATTAGTGAGTGGGCCTCTCTTTGCTAAACCTAGTTCATCTCTGTGTTTGTCATTTCCTCTTACCTCACCGTTATTATTTGTGGGGGGCTTGTATCCAACTTTTGGGGTCTATTCTCTGGAGGCAAGAGAGGTCTTTGTTTTCCTCTTCTAGGGGTAGTTAGTCCTCCGGCTGGCGCGAGACATCTAGCGACCAACGTAGGCATGTTCCCCGGCTACTTCTAGTGTTGGCGTTAGGAGTAGATATATGGTCAACCCAGTTACCACTGCCCTATGAGCTGGATTTTTGTACTTCGCAGACTTGCTGACATCTCTGAGACCCTCGCCATTGGGGTCATAACACCTCCCCACAGGTGAAGTGTATCCCCAGGACTTCCCAGTGTGTAGATGGTGGATGGTGAGAGGCACAGTGAAGAAAGAGGACACAAGGTTGCAGTCTCTTTACCTTTACTGAAGGCTTCAGCATCCACAGTCCAGAGCACCAGACCACAGGGCAGGCAGAGTCCGGCCGGTTTGGAAGCAAATCCAGAGTTCCCTTATCCAGGTAGAAATCAGAAGCCTTCCTCTAGTGCCGTGGTGTTGTAGTACTTTACTGCTAAGCCTCTCATAAGGTACTCACAGATGTCGTAGATGTTATTGGTGTTATATCTCTCTCTCTCTGTCCCCCAGATGGATAGGACAAACCTATATGAACGGTGGCTTGAGGCGTTTTACAGGGACTCTATCATGCCCCAGCCTCTCGTGGGTGCCACCTTGCCTCCTGAGCGTAGGGGCGGATCAGTAACGTGGAATTAGCTGTCCTGCCAGTCTCTGGAGCAAGGCATAAAGGACTGTTGCTCCGGCTACCGGGATCCTGCGCCTCAGAAGGAGGCAGCCTGTGTAGGGCAGAACTCCTTCTGGTATCCACTCCTTTTGCTATGACTTCTTCACCCTCTCTACAATACAATTCTCTTTAGTGTCCGTTCTTAGAAACTGCTGCACTTAGGGCAGGCACAGCTTCATTTCCTTCTGTCTCAGCCTCTGACAGGCTCACACCCCTGTCAGGGACCAACTACCTGAGCAAAGCTCAGCCAGCAACTAACTAACTTCCTCTCCAGGCAACCAGTTTTACCTAAGTGTGAAGAGTGCACTGATAAATAGGAGCATAGCTCCCCCTGGTGGCCTGGAGTATGAAATATGTTGCATGTATGTAATACCTGGATTTGGTTGTCCTTCTTTTGCCTCCAAACGTAACATCACTCCCCCATAGAGGAGAATGATATTACTGCAACGACCAGGACCCTGGGGCTCTGCACATGGGTCTGTGATTTGAGTGTACAACATTTTGTTCAATTTTTGCTACAAAATCTGCAAAAAAAAGCTCAGTTTGAACATACCCTTAATAGGTTTTCTCAACTTCTTTTCTTCAGATGTGCACTGCTTTCAGATTGTGGCGCATTTCTGTAGATCTACAGCTTGGATCAATAGAATATTTGCACCACTGGTCCAAACATAGCTTTGCCTGTGCAGCAGGTTAGAAGACCAGGGGGAATAAAGCTATTTGGATCCAGTAATGTGGCCAACTACAATGAGCTATAAGCAGGCTTTAAAGAATAAAACCTGCTAGTATCACAATCTGCTTACTTAGGTAATTGCCACTCTGAGACTGCAAGGTGGTCGGTATCCTAGGCAATGAGCAATTATCAGAATTTAAACTGTGGGTGATGCCTTCGAATTCACGATAGCCACTCTGATTATCACCAGTTTGTACAATGAAGACTCTCCTTAAAATGTAATTTTAATCTGTTTTCTTTTTTTAAAAATTTTTAATGCTAGGTCACAAAGAAACCAGTGAGAGCCCCAAAGAGAAACCTACTGACAATAAGTTTATGAAAATTATTTTAAACATTTTATTGTATGCTAATCTATGTAGCACATTTTGGTAACAAATAAACCCCCCAAAATATCGACCTAAATTCAAGAATAACATAATGTTCTATGTGTCACGAAAAACAATCTCAGAATCACAGGGATATGTTGAAGCGTTCCAGAGTTATTACTTATTACCTCATAAAGTGACACTGCTCAGAATTGTAAAATTTGGTCTGGTCAGGAAGGTGAAAACAGGCTCAGGTGTGAAGGAGCTAAACATTAAATAATGCCAATGCCGGCATCGCTGCATTGTCAGTCTCCCTCCTCTCGACAGGGACAGTGACATACTCACTGCCATGGCCACTTGGCGGCATCTCCCTGTCCAGCCATGGCTCCTTGCTCCCAGGGCCTGCACATGGCACGCATGTCTCTGGTCGGTATGCTTTTTGTGTGCGCTACTCGCTTCTTAAAGTGGTAGAGCAGCACTCTAGATTAACCACCAGCCAATAGCTGGGAGGTATCTAGTACTTAAGGCATCATCCCCTGTAACGAGATGCTTGAATAATGCTCTCTATAATGTTTATCTTTAGTTTGTTCCCATTAGTTTGTTGTCAGGTCCCTAAACCTATTCCTGAATCTGTCCCAGTGTGAACCTGAACCTATTGTTGAATCAGTTCTGCCTGAACCTAATCCTGAACGCTTAACCCGTCTAGTATGTACCTGAACATATTGCCTGTTGCTATATTTATTTTGACTGAACCTGAGACAGATTCCTGAACTATCCTGTCGGATCCTGAACCCTGAAGCATTTTGTCATTTTCTGTACCCTGAACCATTCTGTCTGAACCAGATCCTGTCCTTTTTGCCTGTATTGTCTGAAGTTAAACCAATCTGGTGATACCTGAACCCACTCTGGTGGTGCCCAATCAGTACCAATATTCACCCTGTCCAGTGTTCCAGAATGTCCAGTACCAGAAAAATGTCCTGCCAGTGACTTTGAGTCCATGTCCATGACTACAAACCTGACCCTTGAGGTCAGCTGCCGCTGTACCAGGGACTGCCATTAGAGTGTTGCCTATCGGCTACCTGCAGCTTGAGCCTAACTCCACCATCAGGGTGGTCGGTATCCTAGGCACTGAGCAATTATCAGAATTTAAGCTGTTGGTGATGCCTCGAATTCAGGATGGCCACTCTGATTCTCACCAGTTTGTACAATGGGGACTCTCCTTAAAATGTAATTTTAATCTGTTTTCTTATTTTTTACATTTGTAATGCTAGGTCACAAAGAAACCAGTGCTAGCCCCAGAGAGAAACCTACTGACAGTAAGTTTATGGAAATTATTTTAAACATTTTATTGTTTTCTAATCTATGTAGCACATTTTGGTCACAAATAAACCCCCCAAAATATAGACCTAAATTGACCACTAACATAAAGTTCAGTGTGTCACAAAAAATAATCTCAGGATCACTGAAATATGTTAAAGCGTTCCAGCAAAATTACCTCATGTAGTGACACTGGTCAGCATTGTAAAATTTGACCTGATCAGGAAGGTGAAAACAGGCTCAGGGATGAGGGGTTTTAACATTAAGATTATGTGCTGACATTTTGGAGCAACATTTTTGTGGAGTTATGAGTAAGGCTCACCGTAGCATTACTTACCAATGTTAAAGTACTTAATACATCATCCCCTGTAGGGAGATGCTTGAACAATAAAGTAAAATTTGGGCGTGAAGCCCTAGCCAGCTCTCCGACCGCCACAGGTGCTCGGAACTCCGTCAGAACTAGGCATGATCCACAACATACAAAGAGTAAATGTTCCAGCTCCTTAAAAAAATTTTTTCTTTATTGTCCAATAGTTAAAATATCATAGTAGGCACAATCCCTTGTGGATAATAGTATGCACAGAGCAGGCACTAATGATCCAGCTACGCGTTTCGATCCTACATGGATCTTTTTCACAGCTATACTTCTGATTTCTGATGGTATTTTTATACATTCAATCCTCCAATCAGGATGGTTTTGGTTAACATGTGATTTAACCCTCTATTCGTCTGCATCATTATGTGCTACAATACATTGCAACTTAACCATAAGTTTTTACATACAATATAAATAAGTAATTAAAATGTATATAGTTTTTTAATAAAATACATTCCAATGTATCCATGTAGGATCGAAACGCGTAGCTGGATCATTAGTGCCTGCTGTGTGCATACTATTATCCACAAGGGATTGTGCCTACTATGATATTTTAACTATTGGACAATAAAGAAAAAAAATTTTTAAGGAGCTGGAACAGATGCTTGAACAATACCTGGTTTAGTTTTTAGTTAAAGTTTGTTCCCGCTAGGTTGTTTTCAGGTTCCTAAAACTATTCTTGAACCTGTCCCAATCTGAACCTGAACCTAAAGATAAATCAATTCTGCACGAACCTAAACCTGAATCCTGAGCACACCTAGTCTGTACTTGAACATATTGCCTATTGTTATAATCATCCTGCCTGAACCTGATCCAGAATCCTGAACTGTCATGTCTGATTGTGAACCCTGAACCATCTTGTCTGTTTCTGTACCCTGAACCTTCTTGTCTGAAATAGAACCTGTTCCTGTTACCCATGTTGTCAAAACTGAAACCGCTCTGGCAGTACCTGAAACTGAAACTGCTCCAGTGGTACCCGAACCTGAATCTGCTCCGGCGGTACCCGAACCTGAAACTGCTCCGGCTGTACCTGAACCTGAAACAGCTAATTATCTAATTATCTCAGTAAATTATCTAATTTACTCAGATAATGACTTCGGGTTTTCATTGGCTGTAAGCCATAATCGTCAACATTAACAGAAATAAACACTTGAAATAGATCACTCTGTTTGTAATGATTCTATATAATATGAGTTTCACTTTTTGTATTGAAGAACTGAAATAAAATAACTTTTTGATGATATTCTAATATTGTGAGAAGTAGATAGATAGATAGATAGATAGATAGATAGATAGAATAAAAGCCGGCAATTCATGTGCCGCCTACAGTATAATCACAGCGTGACAAGATAGAATAGAATAGATAGAATAGATACTGTGCATAAACATAGAATACATAGATATATAGATGTCAGTGACACACACATATATAAATGTATATATATTACATAGATAGTGTAGTTCAGTGGTAGCACCCTATGAGGCAGTGACCCAGCAAAGTTCAAAACAAAACATCTCTTTAATGTTTAACTCACAGCACTACACAGTACACGATATCTTCTGGATCGCAGATGGGAACCATATCCTCCAGATTGTACTCTTCTGAGACCAGATACCGTGGGCGACTGCACCGCCGTGTACGCTGTAGGTGCCAGGCCTTTCAGCTGCTTTGGCTGTTTGGCTCAACTTGCCTGTGTTGCCTCACACAGTTGGAGCTCTGCAGAGCCTTGTGCTCTGTACTCCTGCCAACACCAGGCTGACACTGACACTGAAACTGACACACCCAAACCCTTTACTGCAGGATTTTAACTAGAATCTGTGGCCATGGGCCACATGGAAAACCTGGCCGGGAAGGAAACGGGCTGCCCCACTACCATCCTGTAGTGCGTTTAAAAAATAAAAGCCCAGAAGGTTTTCTTAAATCCACCTTGGACAAATAGTTTGCCCAAGACTAACACTTACTTTTATTCTGCATTGCAATCACAGCTACACCTGTGACTACAATGCAGTCCCATTGGCTCAATATGCCTCCGTGCGCATCCTGCGGGGAACACACAGTGACCCCTACATGTGACACTGGTCTCTGCTTCACAAAAGATAGAAGAAAAGCTGGCAATTCATCTGCTGTGTACTGTAAAATCACAGCAGGAGCCGACAGGATAGAAGATATAGATTACATACAGTAAATACATATAGAAAATATAGATATATAGATGTCAGTGACAAATACAATTATGCAGTGTGTGTGCAAATTACTGTGCATGTATTTAACCCCGAAGCCTGTTTTCATCTTCCTGAGCAGACCAATTTTTACAATTCTGACCACTGTCACTTTATGAGGTCATAACTCTGGAACGCTTCAAACTATTCCACTGATTATGAGATTGTTTTTTGTGACATATTGTACTTTATGATAGTGGTAAAATTTCCTTGATATGACTTGCGTTTATTTGTGAATAAAAATGGAAATTTGGCAAAAATGTTGAAAATTATCAAACTTAATTTTTATGCCCTTAGGTCAGCAACTTATTGCACAAAATAATTAATAAATAACTTTTCCCACATGTCCACTTTACATCAGCACAATTTTGGAAACATAATATTTTTTTGTTAGGAAGTTATAAGGGTTAAAAGTTGACCAGCAATTTCAAATTTTTACAACAAAATTTGCAAAACCTTTTTTTATGGTACACCTAACATTTGAAGTGATTTTGAGGGGCCTATACGACATAAAATGCCCCCAAATTTCACCATTTAAAAACTGCACCTCTCAAGGTACTCAAAACCACATTCAAAAAGTTTATTAACCGCTTCACCCCCAAGGGTGGTTTGCACGTTATGGACCAGGCCAATTTTTACAATTCTGACCACTGTCCCTTTATGAGGTTATAACTCTGGAACGCTTCAACGGATCCTAGTGATTCTGACACTGTTTTCTCGAGACATATTGTACTTCATGATAGTGGTAAAATTTCTTTGATATTACCTGCGTTTATTTGTGAAAAAAATGGAAATTTGGTGAAAATTTTTAAAATTTCGCAATTTTCCAAATTTGAATTTTTATGCAATTAAATCACAGTGATATGTCACACAAAATACTTAATAAGTAACATTTTCCACATGTCTACTTTACATCAGCATCATTTTGGAACCAAAATTTTTTTTTGTTAGGGAGTTATAAGGGTTAAAAGTTGACCAGCAATTTCTCATTTTTACAACACCATTTTTTTTTAGGGACCACATCTCATTTGAAGTCATTTTGAGGGGTCTATATGATAGAAAATACCCAAGTGTGACACCATTCTAAAAACTGCACCCCTCAAGGTGCTCAAAACCACATTCAAAAAGTTTATTAACCCTTCAGGTGTTTCACAGGAATTTTTGGAATGTTTAAATAAAAATGAACATTTAACTTTTTTTCACACAAAATTTAATTCAGCTCCAATTTGTTTTATTTTACCAAGGGTAACAGGAGAAAATGGACCCCAAAAGATGTTATAAAATTTTTCCTGAGTACACCGATACCCCATATGTGGGGGTAAACCACTGTTTGGGCGCATGACAGAGCTCGGAAGCGAAGGAGCACCATTTGACTTTTCAATGCAAAATTGACTGGAATTGAGATGGGACGCCATGTTGCGTTTGGAGAGCCACTGATGTGCCTAAACATTGAAACCCCCCACAAGTGACACCATTTTGGAAAGTAGACCCCCTAAGGAACTTATCTAGAGGTGTGGTGAGCACTTTGACCCACCAAGTGCTTCACAGAAGTTTATAATGCAGAACCGTAAAAATAAAAAATCATATTTTTTCACAAAAATGATCTTTTTGCCCCCAATTTTTTATTTTCCCAAGAGTAAGAGAAGAAATTGGACCCCAAAAGTTGTTGTACAATTTGTCCTGAGTACGCTGATACCCCATATGTGGGGGTAAACCACTGTTTGGGCGCATGGGAGAGCTCGGAAGGGAAGGAGCGCCGTTTGACTTTTCACTGCAAAATTGACTGGAATTGAGATGGGACGCCATGTTGCGTTTGGAGAGCCACTGATGTGCCTAAACATTGAAACCCCCCCACAAGTGACACCATTTTGGAAAGTAGACCCCCTAAGGAACTTATCTAGAGGTGTGGTGAGCACTTTGACCCACCAAGTGCTTCACAGAAGTTTATAATGCAGAGCCGTAAAAATAAAACACAAATTTTTTCCCACAAAAATTATATTTTAGCCCCCAGTTTTGTATTTTCCCGAGGGTAACAGGAGAAATTGGACCCAAAAAGTTGTTGTCCAATTTGTCCTGAGTACGCTGATACCCCATATGTGGGGGGAACCACCGTTTAAGCGCATGGAAGGGCTCGGAAGGGATGGAGCGCCATTTGGAATGCAGACTTAGATGGAATGGTCTGCAGGCGTCACATTGCGTTTACAGAGCCCCTAATGTACCTAAACAGTAAAAAAAAAACACAAGTTACACCATTTTGGAAAGTAGACCCCCTAAGGAACTCATCTAGATGTGTTGTGAGAGATTTGAACCCCTAAGTGTTTCACTACAGTTTATAACGCAGAGCCGTGCAAATAAAAAATATTTGTTTTTCCACAAAAATTATTTTTTAGCCCCCAGTTTTGTATTTTTCCAAGGGTAACAGGAGAAATTAGACCCTATATATTGTTGTCCAATTTGTCCTGAGTACGCTGATACCTGATATCTGGGGGGGAACCACCGTTTGAGTGCATGGCAGAGCTCGGAAGGGAAGGAGCATCATTTGCAATGCAGACTTAGATGGATTGGTCTGTAGGCGTCACATTGCGTTTGCAGAGCCCCTAATGTTCCTAAACAGTAGAAACCCCCCACAAGTGACCCAATATTGGAAACTAGACCCCCCAAGGAACTTATCTAGTTGTGTTGTGAGAACTTTGAACCCCCAAGTGTTTCACACTACAGTTTATAACGCAGAGCCGTGAAAATAAAAAAATAAAAAATTTCCCCCCAAAATTATTTTTTAGCCCCCAGTTTTGTATTTTCCCAAGGGTAACAGGAGAAATTGGACCCCAAAAGTTGTTGTTCAATTTGTCCTGAGTACGCTGATACCCCATATGTGGGGGGGAACCACCGTTTAAGCGCATGGAAGGGCTCGGAAGGGATGGAGCGCCATTTGGAATGCAGACTTAGATGGAATGGTCTGCAGGCGTCACATTGCGTTTGCAGAGCCCCTAATGTACCTAAACAGTAAAAAAAAAACACAAGTTACACCATTTTGGAAAGTAGACCCCCTAAGGAACTCATCTAGATGTGTTGTGAGAGATTTGAACCCCTAAGTGTTTCACTACAGTTTATAACGCAGAGCCGTGCAAATAAAAAATATTTGTTTTTCCACAAAAATTATTTTTTAGCCCCCAGTTTTGTATTTTTCCAAGGGTAACAGGAGAAATTAGACCCTATATATTGTTGTCCAATTTGTCCTGAGTACGCTGATACCTGATATCTGGGGGGGAACCACCGTTTGAGTGCATGGCAGAGCTCGGAAGGGAAGGAGCATCATTTGCAATGCAGACTTAGATGGATTGGTCTGCAGGCGTCACATTGCGTTTGCAGAGCCCCTAATGTTCCTAAACAGTAGAAACCCCCCACAAGTGACCCAATATTGGAAACTAGACCCCCCAAGGAACTTATCTAGTTGTGTTGTGAGAACTTTGAACCCCCAAGTGTTTCACACTACAGTTTATAACGCAGAGCCGTGAAAATAAAAAAATAAAAAATTTCCCCCCAAAATTATTTTTTAGCCCCAGTTTTGTATTTTCCCAATGGTAACAGGAGAAATTGGACCCCAAAAGTTGTTGTCCAATTTGTCTTGAGTACGCTGATACCCCATATGTGGGGGGAAACCACCGTTTGGGCGCATGGGAGGGCTCGGAAGGGAAGGAGCGCCATTTGGAATGCAGACTTAGATGGAATGGTCTGCAGGCGTCACATTGCGTTTGCAGAGCCCCTAATGTACCTAAACAGTAGAAACCCCCCACAAGTGACACCATTTTGGAAAGTAGACCCCCTAAGGAACTCATCTAGATGTGTTGTGAGAGCTTTGAACCCCCTTTACTCCAATGTGTTCCGAGTACGCTGATACCCCATATGTTGGGGTAAACCCCTGTTTGGGCACACGGGAGAGCTTGGAAGGGAAGGAGCACTGTTTTACTTTTTCAACGCAGAATTGGCTGGAATTGAAATGGGACGCCATGTCACGTTTGGAGAGCCCCTGATGTGCCTAAACAGTGGAAACCCCCCAATTATAACTGAAACCCTAATCCACACACACCCCTAACCCTAATCCCAATGGTAACCCTAACCACACATCTAACCCAGACACACCCCTAACCCTAATGCCAACCCTATTCCCAACCGTAAATGTAATCCAAACCCTAACCCTAACTTTAGCCCCAACCCTAACCCTAACTTTAGCCCCAACCCTAAATGTAGCCCTAGCCCTAGCCCTAACCCTAGCCCTAACCCTAGCCCTAACCCTAGCTCTAACCCTAACCCTAGCCCTAACCCTAACCCTAGCCCTAACCCTAATGGGAAAATGGAAATAAATACATTTTTTAAATTTTTTTAATTTTTCCCTAACTAAGGCTACGTTCACATTAGCGTTCTGCGCCGCATCGTCGCCGCATGCGTCATGCGCCCCTATATTTAACATGGGGGCGCATGGACATGCGTTGCACTTGCGTTTTGCGACGCATGCGTCACTGCGACGCACGCGTCATGGCGCAGAGGACGCAGCAAGTTGCATTTTTTGTGCGTACAAAATCAAGCAAAAAAAGGACGCATGCGTCGCAAAACGCAGCGTTGTGCATGCGGTGTTCCTGCGTTGTGTGTTCCGTCGCCGACGCTGCGGCGCACAACGCAAATGTTAACGTAGCCTAAGCGGGTGATGAAGGGGGGTTTGATTTACTTTTATAGCGGGTTATTTAGCGGATTTTTATGATTGGCAGCCGTCACACACTGAAAGACGCTTTTTATTGCAAAAAATATTTTTTGCGTTACCACATTTTGAGAGCTATAATTTTTCCATATTT
This sequence comes from Ranitomeya variabilis, assembly GCF_051348905.1. NCBI lineage: Eukaryota > Metazoa > Chordata > Amphibia > Anura > Dendrobatidae > Ranitomeya > Ranitomeya variabilis. The sequence goes on from NC_135232.1 coordinate 952,702,985, forward strand.
GAGTCCACAGAGTCATGTGAGGTCTTGTTTTTTGCGGGATGAGTTGACGTTTTTATTGGTAACATGTTCGGGCACGGGAGATTTTTTGATCGCTTTTTATTCCGATTTTTGTGAGGCAGAATGACCAAAAACCAGCTATTCATTAATTTCTTTTGGGGGAGGCGTTTATACCGTTCCGCGTTTGGTGAAATTGATAAAGCAGTTTTATTCTTCGGGTCAGTACGATTACAGCGATATCTCATTTACATCATTTTTTTATGTTTTGGCGCTTTTATACGATAGAAGCTATTTTATCGAAAAAATAATTATTTTGGTATCGCTTTATTCTGAGGACTATAACTTTTTTATTTTTTCGCTGATGATGGTGCATGGCACCTCGTTTTTTGCGGGACAAGATGACGTTTTCAGCGGTACCATGGTTATTTTTATCTGTCTTTTTGATCGCGTGTTATTCCACTTTTTGATTGGCGGTATGAGAATAAAGCGTTGTTTTTTGCCTCGTTTTTTTTTTTTTTTTTAATGGTGTTCACTGAAGGGGTTAACTAGTTATGTAGTTTTATAGGTGGGGTCGTTACGGACGCGGCGATACTAAATATGTGTACTTTTATTGTTTGATTTTTTTTTAATTTAGATAGAGAAATGTATTTATGGGAATAATTTTTTTTATTTATTTATTTATTTATTTAGGATTTTTTTTTTTTTTTTACACATGTGGACATTTTTTTTTTTACTTTTTTACTTTGTCCCAGGGGGGGACATCACAGATCATTGATCTGGCAGTGTGCACAGCACTCTGCCAGATCTGCGATCTGCTGTGCAGGGCTGCAGGCTTACCCAGTGTCTGCACTGAGCAGACACTCGGTAAGCCACCTCCTTCCCTGCAGGACCCGGATGCCGCGGCCATCTTGGATCCGGGACCTGCAGCGAGGAAGGACATAGGAGACCCTCGGAGCAACGCGATCACATCGCGTTGCTCCGGGGGTCTCAGGGAAGCACGCAGGGAGCCCCCTCCCTGCGCAATGCTTCCCTATACCGCCGGTACACCGCGATCATGTTTGATCGCGGTGTGCCGGGGGTTAATGTGCCGGGGGCGGTCCGTGACCACTCCTGGCACATAGTGCCGGATGTCAGCTGCGATAGTCAGCTGACACCCGGCCGCGATCGGCCGCGCTCCCCCCGTGAGCGCGGCCGATCGTGCTGGACGTACTATTCCGTCCTTGGGAAGTAGGGCCCACCCCACATGGACGGAATAGTACGTCCAATGACAGAAAGGGGTTAATCCTTCAGGTTCTTCACAGGAATTTTTGGAATGTGGAATAAAAATATAAACATTTACTTTTCTTTCACAAAAATTTTCCTTTAGACCTATTTTTTTTTAACTTTTGGAATAATAAAAGATTGTTAAAAGAAACCTGTCACCCCCCCCCCCCCCCGGCATTTTTAACTAAAAGAGCCACCTTGTGCACAACTAATTCTGCATTCTTTCAAGGTGGCTCTTTTATTTGGGGTCCCTTCCACCTCTGAAATAATCGTTTTTATAATTTGCCCACCATACCTGTAGTCTGTCCAGGGGGTATGTCTTTCCCCCCCGGACACAAAAATGCTCCCAGCCATCAGTAGTTTGCTCCTTGCACCGGGCGCCGCCTCCTCAGGGTTCAGTTATGGCCCCGGCGCCTGAACTGTAAATTTTTTTTCCGGGCATGCGCAGTTTGCGCTGCCCTTCGACTCACATCACATAATGGGAACTTAAAGCGCAGGCGCCGGGGACATAAATGAACACAGAGGAGGCAGCACCCGGCGCATGGAGGAAATGAGTGATGGCTGGGAGGCGTTTGTGTCGGGGGGGAAAGACATGCCCCCCGGGCACAGTACAGGTATGGCAGGCAAATTATAAAAACGATTATTTCAGAGGTGGAAGAGACCCCAAATAAAAGAGCCACCTTGACAGAATGCAGCATTAGTTTTGCACAAGGTGGCTCTTTTAGTTAAAAACACAGGGGGGGTGACAGGTTCCCTTTAAATACACTAGCGCCCCAGAAAAAAACTGTGAAGGTAGAAACAATTAAAAGAATAGATAAAGAAGTCTCTCGCGCTGATTCCTATGCCAAATTGCCCCTTGGTCTGGGTGCAGATGGATACTGGAATAGTTCACAAGTGAAAACAAACCTTTTAAAACAACTAAATTAGGTTTATGAAAACTGTATATTTAAATGGTAATTTTAAATGTATAACTGTATGACGATATCAATTACCATTTAAACATACGTTTTTCCTAAACCAAGGGGTAATCTGGCATAGGAATTAGCGTGACAGATTTCTTTATCTATATTTTTTTAACTTTTGCAAGGGTAACAGGAGAAAATAGACCATATATTATGTTGTGCAATTTCTCCTGAGCATGCCGATACCCCATGCACTTTTTGAATGTAAAATTTGCTGCCATAATTAGTGGACGCCATGTCATGTTTGGAGAGCCCCTGAAGTGCCTAAACAGTAGAAACCCTCAACAAGTAACACCATTTTGGAAACTAGACCCCTTAAGGAACTTATCTAGAAGTGTATTGAGCACCTTGAACCCACAGGTGCTTCACAGATGTTTATAATGTAGAGCCATGGAAATTTAAAAATCATATTTTTCCCAAATACATCTTTTTTGGCTCCATATTTTGCATTTTCTTAATGGTAACAGGAGAAATTGCTCCATACATTTTGTTTTGCAATTTCTCCTGAGTGAGCAGATACCCATTTTTGTGGGGGAATACTACTGTTTGGGCGTACAGCAAGGCTCTGAAGAGAAGGAACGCCATTTGACATTTTGAATGCAAAATTTGATGGAATAATTAGCGGACACCATGTCGCGTTTGAACAGCCCCTGATGTGCCTAAAGAGTGGAACAAGCCTCCTGTTTTCCTCGCGTCACACCCGAGTGAGTAAAATCATTACAATTGTGCTAGACGTGCGGGTAGCATACCCAGCAGAGATTTGCGATTGCTACAAGGAGGATTGCATGTCCTGGTTCAAGTCTGTCGCAAACCAACAAGTATTACCAGACAAAATGGAGGACCTGCTGAAACACGTAGTCCAGTCACAGCAGCAACAACAAGAGACCAACAGGCTGTTGTTGCAGCAGATCCAGCAGAGCCAGCAGGAGCAACAGTAGCAGATGCAGCTTCTGGCAACTGCCATCCAGGGCAGCATGGATGCCCCAATCAAATCTGGCTGATGACACCCACGTCTGGAAGGCAGTAAGATGGGCTTTGTAGAAAATGATATGATGTTGAGGACCTTCCTGACAGTGTTTGAAAGGTTTCGCCAAGAGGGAGAAACTCCTGCCAGAGCAGTGGGCAGAGGAACTAGCACCATACTTGACGGGAGAACCCCAGAAGGCATATTGTGAAGGACTAAATTAAGAAAAATTAAAGCGGGCTTCATTTTGTGCTTTTCGACTCCATTTTGTTGTTTACAAGATAAATTCTGTTACTAGGCTAAAGTTCATAGTTATGAGACCTTGATTGTTTCTACCTGAACAAGATATGAGACTGAGGGTGTATTGTTCTATGAGACCTTGACGTACAGGCTGTTATGTTTTTTTTATGCCACGTAGACACGGCCATATATGTATTTTCCAGTTTTCCTGCATTCTTATAGGTTAAGAACTGTGAGCATGTTCTTATGTTAATTGGCTGAAGTATAATCTGCAAAAATTATAAAAGAGATGACACAATAAACGGGGGTTTAGAGATCTGCTTTTGATCCCACCAAACAGAGCTACGTCTTCGTCTGGTTATTCTTGGTTGCCGGCAATGCCCTGTGGATCAATTTGAAAATCACTGAGTCAACCTAGATGGAGTTTTCCTTCAGCTCCTAGCTCTCTGGAGCTTCGGCCACACCCCCAGCAGTCACATGCTTCAGGTCCTGTTTATCTGAAGCACACATCTTCACCGCTGCTGCCCCGCTTCACAGGTATCTTTGGGCACAGTTAGTTTTACTCAGGACATGCGCACTGGCTAAGTGAGCAAGTGCAGTCTGGTGTTCCTGACAGCTCCCAAATGTTTGAATTGTTGCACCTGGTTCAGAAGTGAGTGCAACCAGAGCCCTCTACGCCTGCGCAGATGGTAGAATAGGTGGTGATGTGTTGTGGATTCTGTTTGTGAGCTGTTTGTGAGCTCCCTCTGGTGGTTACTGCTGGTACTGGGTGACTTTGGTGGGTTGCAGCCTTTGGTTTCCACCTGTCCATCAGAGGCTGGGTGTTTCCTATTTTACCTGGCCTTTCTGTCATTCCCTTGCCGGCTATCAATGTATTCAGATGTGCTCTGTTTGGTTCCTGCCTACCTGCTCCCAGATCTTTCAGGATAAGCTAAGTGCTGATTTTCAGTTGTTGGTTTTTTGTCCAGCTTATTATGTCTCTATGCTAGCTGGTAGCTCTAGTGGACTGAGGTTCTCCCCATGTGCCATGAGTTGGCACATGGGTTCTTGTAATCTCAGGATGGTTTTTTTGATTAGGGTTTTTGCTGACCGCTCAGTCCCCTTTTGTATCGTTCTGCTTTCTAGTTTACAGCGGGCCTCAATTTGCTAAACCTATATATATCATCTCTATGTGTGTGCCTTCCTCTCATTTCACCGTCAATACATGTGGGGGGCAACTATATCTTTTGGGGTTCATTCCTCTGGAGGCAAGTGAGGTCTTTATTTTCTCTGCAGTGCTAGTTAGCTCTTAGGCTGGTGCGTGGCGTCTAGAACCAACGTAGGCACGCTCCCTGGCTATCTCTAGTTGCGTTTGTCAGGCGTAGGGCAGCGGTCAGCCCAGGTTCCATCACCCTAGAGCTCGTCCGTTATTTATTTGTACTTTGCTTGTCCTGTGCTATCCCTAGCCATTGGGATTCATGACAGTATAGCCGGCCCACAAAGTGTTAATTGTTTGGGCTGAAGCAGGAGAAAAAGAAGTGTGTAAGGGAAATTTTTTTTTTTTTTTTTTTTCCCTTCAGAGTTTTGCTGCCTAGCCCTTAATTGCTGTCTAGCTGCTTCTTACCTCCTCTTAACCCCTGAATGGCTCTGATCTTAGCTGTTTAACATGGATGTCCAGAGTTTGGCTTCCAGCCTGAGTAATCTCGCGGCAAAAGTTCAAAACATACAGGATTTTGTTGTTCACACTCCCATGTCTGAACCTAGAATTCCTATTCCAGAGTTCTTTTCTGGAGATAGATCTACCTTCCTGAATTTCAGGAACAATTGTAAATTGTTTCTTTCTTTAAAATCTCGCTCCTCTGGAGACCCTGCTCAACAGGTCAAGATTGTAATATCTTTCCTGCGGGGCGACCCTCAGAATTGGGCATTTGCATTGGCACCAGGGGATCCTGCATTGCTCAGTGTGGATGCGTTTTTTCTGGCATTGGGATTGCTCTATGAGGAACCTAACCTGGAGATTCAGGCTGAAAAGGCTTTATTAGCCCTTTCTCAGGGGCATGATGAAGCGGAAATATATTGTCAAAAATTTCGGAAATGGTCGGTGCTTACTCAGTGGAATGAGTGCGCCCTGGCTGCAAACTTCAGAAATGGTCTTTCTGAGGCCATTAAGGATATTATGGTGGGGTTCCCTACGCCTACAGGTCTGAATGAGTCTATGGCTATGGCCATTCAGATTGATTGGCGTTTACGGGAGCGCAAACCCGTGCACCAGTTGGCGGTGTCGTCTGAACAGGCACCTGAGACTATGCAATGTGATAGAATTCAGTCCAGAAGTGAACGGCAAAATTATAGGCGGAAAAATGGATTGTGTTTTTATTGTGGTGATTCAGCTCATGTTATATCAGCATGCTCTAAACACACAAAAAGGGTTGATAAATCTTTTGCCATTGGTACTCTGCAGCCCAAGTTCATTTTGTCTGTGACTCTGATTTTTTCACTGTCTTCCATTTCCGTTGATGCCTATGTGGATTCGGGCGCTGCCCTGAGTCTTATGGATTGGTCATTTGCTAAACGCTGCGGTTTTAGTCTGGAGCCTCTGGAAGTTCCTATTCCTCTGAAGGGAATTGACTCTACACCATTGGCTATGAATAAACCGCAGTATTGGACACAAGTGACCATGCGCATGACTCCCGTTCATCAGGAGGTGATTCGCTTCCTTGTACTGTATAATTTACATGATGTACTAGTGCTTGGTCTGCCATGGTTACAAACTCATAATCCTGCCCTGGACTGGAAAACAATGTCTGTGTTAAGCTGGGGATGTCAGGGGGTTCATGATGATGCACCTCCGATTTCAATCGCTTCATCTACTCCTTCTGAGATCCCTGCGTTTTTGTCTGACTATAGGGATGTTTTTGAGGAGCCTAAGCTCAATTCGCTCCCTCCTCATAGAGAGTGTGACTGTGCTATAGAATTGATTCCTGGCAGTAAGTTCCCTAAGGGTCGTTTATTTAATCTGTCACTGCCAGAGCATACTGCTATGCGGAATTATATTAAGGAGTCCTTGGAAAAGGGACATATTCGTCCATCTTCGTCCCCTCTGGGAGCAGGTTTTTTTTTCGTGGCAAAAAAAGATGGTTTCCTGAGGCCTTGTATAGATTATCGCCTTCTGAATAAGATTACAGTCAAATATCAGTATCCATTGCCATTATTGACTGATTTGTTTGCTCGCATTAAGGGGGCTAGGTGGTTCACTAAGATAGATCTTCGCGGTGCGTATAATCTGGTGCGGATAAAACAGGGTGATGAGTGGAAAACCGCATTTAATACGCCTGAGGGCCATTTTGAGTATTTGGTAATGCCTTTTGGACTCTCCAATGCTCCGTCAGTCTTTCAGTCCTTTATGCACAATATTTTCCGTGAATATCTGGATAAGTTTATGATTGTGTATTTGGATGATATTTTGGTGTTTTCTGATGACTGGGAGTCTCATGTTCTACAGGTCAGGAAGGTGTTTCAGGTTCTGCGGGCCAATTCTCTGTTTGTGAAGGGCTCAAAGTGTCTCTTCGGAGTCCAGAAGATTTCTTTTTTGGGGTACATTTTTTCTCCTTCTACTATTGAGATGGATCCCGTCAAGGTTCAGGCTATTTGTGACTGGACACAACCTACATCTGTTAAGAGCCTTCAGAAGTTCTTGGGGTTTGCTAATTTTTATCGTCGGTTTATTGCTAATTTTTCCAGTATTGTTAAACCTTTGACTGATTTGACTAAAAAGGGTGCTGATGTTGCTGATTGGTCTCCTGCGGCCATGGAGGCCTTTCAGGAACTTAAGCGCCGGTTTTCTTCTGCTCCTGTGTTGTGTCAACCAGATGTTTCACTTCCTTTTCAGGTTGAGGTTGATGCTTCCGAGATTGGAGCGGGGGCGGTTTTGTCACAGAGAAGTTCTAATGGCTCGGTGATGAAGCCATGTGCATTCTTCTCTAGAAAATTCTCGCCCTCCGAGCGCAATTATGATGTGGGTAATCGGGAGCTTTTGGCCATGAAGTGGGCATTTGAGGAGTGGCGTCATTGGCTTGAGGGTGCTAAACATCGTGTGGTGGTCTTGACTGATCACAAGAATCTCATTTACCTTGAGTCTGCCAGGCGTTTGAATCCTAGACAGGCTCGTTGGTCGTTGTTTTTTTCTCGTTTCAATTTCGTGGTTTCATACCTGCCAGGTTCAAAGAATGTGAAGGCAGATGCTCTTTCCAGGAGTTTTGTGCCTGACTCTCCTGGAGACTCTGGGCCTACTGGTATCCTTAGGGATGGGGTAATAGTGTCCGCCGTATCCCCAGACTTGCGACGTGCATTGCAGGAGTTTCAGGTGGATAAACCGGATGGTTGTCCACCAGAAAGACTGTTTGTTCCGGATGATTGGACCAGTAGAGTCATCTCCGAGGTCCATTCTTCTGTGTTGGCTGGTCATCCTGGAATATTTGGTACTAGAGACTTGGTGGCCAGGTCTTTTTGGTGGCCTTCCTTGTCTAGGGATGTGCGTACCTTTGTGCAGTCTTGTGAAGTGTGTGCTCGAGCTAAGCCTTGCTGTTCTCGGGCCAGTGGGTTGTTGTTATCCTTGCCCATCCCGAAGAGGCCTTGGACGCACATTTCCATGGATTTTATTTCTGATCTCCCGGTTTCACAGAAAATGTCCGTTATCTGGGTTGTGTGTGACCGCTTTTCTAAGATGGTTCATTTGGTGCCCTTGCCTAAGTTGCCCTCCTCCTCTGAGTTGGTCCCTTTATTTTTTCAGAACGTGGTTCGTTTGCATGGGATTCCGGAGAATATCGTTTCTGACAGGGGATCCCAGTTTGTGTCTAGATTTTGGCGGACGTTTTGTGCCAAGATGGGCATTGATTTGTCTTTCTCGTCTGCATTCCATCCTCAGACGAATGGCCAGATGGAGCGAACTAATCAGACCTTGGAAACTTATTTGAGGTGTTTTGTTTCTGCTGATCAAGATGACTGGGTTGCTTTTTTGCCACTGGCCGAATTTGCTCTTAATAATCGGGCTAGTTCTGCCACGTTGGTCTCTCCTTTTTTTTTGTAATTCGGGGTTTCATCCTCGGTTTTCCTCTGGTCAGGTGGAGTCTTCGGATTGTCCTGGAGTGGACGTGGTGGTGGACAGGCTACATCAGATTTGGAATCAGGTGGTGGACAATTTGAAGTTATCTCAGGAGAAGACTCAGCAGTTTGCTAATCGCCGTCGCCGCGTGGGTCCCCGACTTCTTGTTGGGGATTTGGTGTGGTTGTCTTCTCGTTTTGTCCCTATGAAGGTCTCTTCTCCTAAGTTCAAGCCTCGGTTCATCGGTCCTTATAGGATCTCGGAGATTCTTAACACTGTATCTTTTCGTTTGGATCTCCCAGCATCGTTTGCTATTCATAATGTGTTCCATCGGTCGTTGTTGCGGAGGTATGAGGTGCCCGTTGTTCCTTCGGTTGAGCCTCCTGCTCCGGTGCTGTTGGAGGGAGAATTGGAGTATGTTGTTGAGAAGATCTTGGATTCTCGTGTTTCCAGACGCAAACTCCAGTATTTGGTTAAGTGGAAGGGTTATGGTCAGGAGGATAATTCCTGGGTGGTCGCCTCCGATGTTCATGCGACTGATTTGGTCCGCGCCTTCCATAGAGCTCATCCTGATCGCCCTGGGGGTTCTCGTGAGGGTTCGGTGACCCCTCCTCAAGGGGGGGGTACTGTTGTGGATTCTGTTTGTGAGCTCCCTCTGGTGGTTACTGCTGGTACTGGGTGACTTTGGTGGGTTGCGGCCTTTGGTTTCCACCTGTCCATCAGAGGCTGGGTGTTTCCTATTTTACCTGGCCTTTCTGTCATTCCCTTGCCGGCTATCAATGTATTCAGATGTGCTCTGTTTGGTTCCTGCCTACCTGCTCCCAGATCTTTCAGGATAAGCTAAGTGCTGATTTTCAGTTGTTGGTTTTTTGTCCAGCTTGCTTATTATGTCTCTATGCTAGCTGGTAGCTCTAGTGGACTGAGGTTCTCCCCATGTGCCATGAGTTGGCACATGGGTTCTTGTAATCTCAGGATGGTTTTTTTGATTAGGGTTTTTTGCTGACCGCTCAGTCCCCTTTTGTATCGTTCTGCTTTCTAGTTTACAGCGGGCCTCAATTTGCTAAAGCTATATATATCATCTCTATGTGTGTGCCTTCCTCTCATTTCACCGTCAATACATGTGGGGGGCAACTATATCTTTTGGGGTTCATTCCTCTGGAGGCAAGTGAGGTCTTTATTTTCTCTGCAGTGCTAGTTAGCTCTTAGGCTGGTGCGTGGCGTCTAGAACCAACGTAGGCACGCTCCCTGGCTATCTCTAGTTGCGTTTGTCAGGCGTAGGGCAGCGGTCAGCCCAGGTTCCATCACCCTAGAGCTCGTCCGTTATTTATTTGTACTTTGCTTGTCCTGTGCTATCCCTAGCCATTGGGATTCATGACAGTGATGGACCAGTTTATGCACTCCCTGCCAAGGCCCATACAGACTTGGGTTGTCCAGTGTGATCCCCTAAATGCTGATGAACAGGTCGGACTGGTCGAGAGATACCAGGGATTGAAGGTTCCTTGGGAAGGCAGCCCACTCTATACTGGGGGTCCCATCAGGAGGTGGAGGCCCAAAAGGGGGTGGGGTGTCCAAGGTCCAAAGGGGTGGGGAGGTGGTGCTCAAGGTCCCTACAGGTGTTTGCTGGAGGTGCCACGGCCCAGGCCATATAGTTGCCCGTTATCCCCTGACTCTGGAGCAAATGGACTGCAACATAGGATGCCGATGTACATATTATGCATATCTGGCCTGCAGTGTGAATTGTCCCCCATCTAGGGGCCTCAAGTGTGTCCCGTAAAGGTGAACGGGAGGGAGGTGTCATGAATCCCAATGGCAAGGGATAGCACAGGACAAGCAAAGTACAAATAAATAACGGACGAGCTCTAGGGTGATGGAACCTGGGCTGACCGCTGCCCTACGCCTGACAAACGCAACTAGAGATAGCCAGGGAGCGTGCCTACGTTGGTTCTAGACGCCACGCACCAGCCTAAGAGCTAACTAGTACTGCAGAGAAAATAAAGACCTCACTTGCCTCCAGAGGAATGAACCCTGTTGTGAATTCTGTTTGTGGGCTCCCCCGGTGGTGTTTTATGGTAGTGCCACTTATTTGCCTTCTTCTATCCTTGATCACCTGTTGCCACCCATTAGGGGAGTTTCCTATTTAAGGCTGCTTGGCTGCTGGTCCTATGCCGGCCAACAATGTATCAGTAGCATTCTGTTGCATTCTCCTGCCTCAAGCTCCTGTTCAGCTAAGTTGAATTTTGTTTCTTGTTTATGCTATTTTTGTCCAGCTATCTGCAATGTGACTCTCTGTAGCTGGAAGCTCTTGTGGACTGAAATTGCCACTCCAGTGGCATGAGTTGTCACTGGAGTTTTAAAGTAATTTCAGGATGGTGTTTTTGAGTAGTGTTTTGAAGTTGACCGTGAAGTAACTCTTTCCTGTACTTCTGCTATCTAGAAAGCGGACCTCACTGTGCTAAATCTGCTGTTCATCCTACGTATGTCTTTTCCTCTTGACTCACCGTCAATATTTGTGGGGGGCTGCTATCTCCTTTTGGGGTTCATCTCTGGAGGTAAGGCAGGCCTATATATTCCTCTGATAGGGGTAGTTAGATCTCCGGCTGGCGCGTGGTGTCTAGGGCATCGTAGGAAACACTCCCCGGCTACTTCCAGTGTTGTGTCAGGTTCAGGTCACGGTCACTTTAGTTCCCATCACCCGAGAGCTAGTCCGTTCGTTATTTTTGATTTCCCTGCCATTGGGGAAATCATGACAGTTTGGCCGGCCTAATGTGTTAAAACTATGCACTAAAGCAGGAAAGGATGTGAAAAGGTTTTTTTTTTTTCCTTCTGTGTTTGGAATGTGCTCATTTGTACTCCTTGCTTAAACTGCAGTCTTCAGCCTTTTTTTTTTTCCTCTCCTCTTAATCTCTGAATGGCTTTGGTTACACCTGTTTGAATCATGGATCCACAGAGTTTGGTTGCAGGTTTGAATAACCTGGCTACAAAGGTCCAGAACTTACAAGATTTTGTTATACGTGCTCCAATGTCTGAACCTAAGATCCCTATGCCTGAATTTTTTACCGGAGACAGATCCCGTCTTTTGAATTTCAGAGAGAATTGTAAATTGTTTTTGTCTCTGAGATCTCACTCTGTTGGTGATCCTGCACAACAGGTTAAAATTGTTATTTCTCTATTACGGGGTGACCCACAAAGTTGGGCATTTGCATTGTCGCCAGGGGATCCTGCGTTATTAAATGTAGATGCGTTTTTTCTGGCTCTGGGGTTGCTTTATGAAGAACCTAATTTAGAGATTTTGGCTGAGAAAGCCTTGATAGCTCTTTCCCAAGGGCAAGATGAAGCTGAGATATACTGCCAAAAATTTCGTAAATGGTCGGTGCTTACTAAATGGAATGAGTGCGCACTAGCAGCTAATTTCAGAGAAGGTCTCTCTGATGCCGTGAAGGATGTCATGGTGGGGTTCCCTGTGCCTACAGGTCTGAATGATGCCATGAAATTGGCTATCCAGATTGATCGGCGTTTACGGGAGCGCAAAGCTGTGCACCATATGGCGGTATCTTCTGAGCAAAAATATGTGCACCATATGGCGGTATCTTCTGAGCAAAAGCCTGTGCACCATATGGCGGTGTCTTCTGAGCAAAAACCTGTGCACCATATGGCGGTATCTTCTGAGCAAAAACCTGTGCACCATTTGGCGGTGACCTCTGAAAAGGCACCAGAGCATATGCAATGCGATAGTGTTTTGTCTAGAGGCGAACGACAGAATTACAGGCGCAAAAATGGGTTGTGCTTCTATTGTGGAGATCCAGCTCATGTTATATCAGCATGCTCTAAACGCATAAAGAAGGTTGATAAAAAGGTTGATAAATCTTTTTCTATGGGTACCTTGCAGTCTAAATTTCTTTTGTCCGTGACATTGATTTGTACTTTATCATCTGTTACTGTGGATGCTTATGTGGATTCTGGCGCCGCACTGAGTCTCATGGATTGGTCCTTTGCCAAGCGTTGTGGGTTTGATTTAGAGCCTCTGGAGGTTTCTATTCCCTTAAAGGGTATTGATTCTACACCTTTGGCTAGCAATAAACCACAATATTGGACACAAGTGACTATGCATCTTACCCCAGACCATCAGGAGATTATTCGTTTCCTTGTGTTATATAATCTACATGACGTGTTAGTACTTGGATTACCATGGTTACAAATTCATAATCCAGTCTTGGACTGGAGACCAATGTCTGTGCTGAGCTGGGGATGTCGGGGGATTCATGGGGATGCACCTTTGGTTCCCATTTCTTCATCTACTCCCTCTGAGATCCCAGCATTTCTGTCAGATTTTTATGATGTCTTTCAGGAGCCTAAAATTGATTCTCTCCCTCCTCACAGAGAGTGTGACTGCGCTATTGAGTTGATTCCCGGTAGTAAATTTCCTAAGGGTCGCTTGTTTAATTTGTCTGTACCTGAACATACTGCTATGCGGGAGTATATCAGAGAATCTTTGGAACAGGGTCATATTCGCCCCTCTTTGTCTCCACTGGGGGCAGGGTTTTTCTTTGTGGGCAAAAAGGATGGTTCATTGAGACCTTGTATCGACTATCGACTTCTGAATAAGATTACAGTTAAATACCAGTATCCGTTACCTTTACTGACTGATCTGTTTGCTCGCATAAAGGGGGCGAAATGGTTCACTAAGATCGATCTACGTGGTGCGTATAATTTGGTGCGGATTAAGCAGGGGGATGAGTGGAAGACCGCATTTAATACGCCTGAAGGCCATTTTGAGTATTTGGTAATGCCTTTCGGTCTCGCGAATGCCCCTTCCGTTTTTCAGTCCTTTATGCACGATATTTTCCGTGAATATCTGGATAAATTTATGATTGTGTATTTGGACGATATTTAGATTTTTTCGGAGGACTGGGAATCTCATGTTCAACAGGTCAGGAGAGTTTTTCAGGTTTTGCGAGCTAATTCTCTTTTTGTGAAGGGCTCAAAGTGTATTTTTGGGGTTCAGAGAATTTCCTTTCTGGGATATATTTTTTCCCCTTCATCTATGGATATGGACCCTGTTAAGGTTCAGGCTATTTGTGATTGGATACAACCTACTTCTCTAAAAAGTCTTCAGAAATTCTTGGGATTTGCTAATTTCTATCGCCGATTCATAGCGGGTTTTTCTGCCATTGCTAAACCTTTGACTGATTTGACCAAGAAGGGTGCTGATGTTGCTAATTGGTCCTCTGCGGCTGTGGAGGCCTTTCGGGAGCTTAAGCGCCGCTTTTCTTCTGCTCCTGTGTTGCGCCAGCCTGATGTGTCGCTCCCGTTCCAGGTTGAAGTAGATGCTTCCGAGATCGGAGCAGGTGCAGTTTTGTCGCAGAAAGGTCCTGACTGCTCAGTGATGAGACCATGTGCGTTTTTCTCTCGAAAGTTTTCGCCCGCTGAGCAAAATTATGATGTTGGAAATCGGGAGCTCTTGGCCATGAAGTGGGCATTTGAGGAGTGGCGTCATTGGCTTGAGGGTGCTAGACACCAGGTGGTGGTCTTGACTGACCACAAGAATCTAATTTATCTTGAGTCAGCCAGGCGTCTGAATCCTAGACAGGCGCGCTGGTCGTTGTTTTTCTCTCGATTTAACTTTGTGGTTTCATATCTGCCTGGGTCTAAGAATGTGAGGGCGGATGCCCTCTCTAGGAGTTTTGAGCCTGACTCGCCTGGTGATTCCGAACCTACTGGCATCCTGAAGGATGGGGTGATATTGTCAGCTGTCTCCCCAGACCTGCGGCGCTCTTTGCAGGAGTTTCAGGTGGATAGGCCTGATCGCTGTCCGCCTGGTAGACTGTTTGACCCTGATGACTGGACCAGTAGAGTTATTTCGGAGGTTCACTCTTCCGCGTTGGCAGGTCATCCTGGAATTTTTGGCACCAGGGATCTGGTGTCTAGGTCCTTCTGGTGGCCTTCCTTGTCTCGAGATGTGCGTATTTTTGTGCAGTCTTGTGATGTTTGTGCTCGGGCTAAGCCCTGCTGTTCCCGGGCCAGCGGGTTGTTGTTGCCCTTGCCTATTCCTAAGAGGCCTTGGACGCACATCTCTATGGACTTTATTTCTGACCTTACTGTTTCTCGTAGGATGTCCGTCATCTGGGTGGTGTGTGACCGTTTTTCCAAGATGGTTCACTTGGTACCTTTGCCCAAATTGCCCTCTTCCTCTGAGATGGTCCCTCTATTTTTTAAGAATGTGGTGCGTTTGCATGGTATTCCTGAGAATATAGTGTCTGACAGGGGCACTCAGTTTGTGTCTAGATTTTGGCGGGCGTTCTGTGCCAGGATGGGCATCGACTTGTCTTTTTCGTCTGCATTCCATCCTCAGACTAATGGCCAGACTGAGCGTACTAATCAGACCTTGGAGACTTACTTGAGGTGTTTTGTGTCCGCTGATCAGGACGATTGGCTTGATTTTTTGCCATTGGCAGAGTTTGCCCTTAACAATCGGGCTAGTTCTGCCACTTTGGTTTCTCCATTTTTTTGTAATTCAGGGTTTCACCCTCGCTTTTCGTCCGGTCAATTGGAGTCTTCGGATTGTCCTGGAGTAGATGCTGTGGTTGATAGAATACATCAGATTTGGGGACAGGTTGTGGACAATCTGAAGTTGTCCCAGGAGAAGACTCAACAGTTCACTAATCGTCATCGGCGTGTCGGTCCTCGTCTTTGTGTTGGGGACCTGGTTTGGTTGTCTTCTCGATTTGTTCCTATGAAGGTCTCGTCTCCTAAGTTTAAGCCTCGGTTTATCGGCCCTTATAGGATTCTGGAGGTTCTCAATCCTGTGTCCTTTCGTTTGGACCTCCCAGCATCTTTTACTATTCATAATGTTTTTCATCGGTCATTATTGCGGAGGTATGAGGTGCCGGTTGTTCCTTCTGCTGATCCTCCTGCTCCTGTGCTGGTTGAGGGTGAATTGGAGTATGTGGTGGAAAAGATCTTGGACTCCCGTGTTTCCAGACGGAAACTTCAGTATCTGGTTAAGTGGAAAGGCTATGGTCAGGAGGATAATTCTTGGGTGACAGCATCTGATGTTCATGCTCCTGATTTGGTTCGTGCATTTCATAGTGCTCATCCAGATCGCCCCTGGTGGTTCTGGTGAGGGTTCGGTGCCCCCTCCTTAAGGGGGGGGGTACTGTTGTGAATTCTGTTTGTGGGCTCCCCCGGTGGTGTTTTATGGTAGTGCCACTTATTTGCCTTCTTCTATCCTTGATCACCTGTTGCCACCCATTAGGGGAGTTTCCTATTTAAGGCTGCTTGGCTGCTGGTCCTATGCCGGCCAACAATGTATCAGTAGCATTCTGTTGCATTCTCCTGCCTCAAGCTCCTGTTCAGCTAAGTTGAATTTTGTTTCTTGTTTATGCTATTTTTGTCCAGCTATCTGCAATGTGACTCTCTGTAGCTGGAAGCTCTTGTGGACTGAAATTGCCACTCCAGTGGCATGAGTTGTCACTGGAGTTTTAAAGTAATTTCAGGATGGTGTTTTTGAGTAGTGTTTTGAAGTTGACCGTGAAGTAACTCTTTCCTGTACTTCTGCTATCTAGAAAGCGGACCTCACTGTGCTAAATCTGCTGTTCATCCTACGTATGTCTTTTCCTCTTGACTCACCGTCAATATTTGTGGGGGGCTGCTATCTCCTTTTGGGGTTCATCTCTGGAGGTAAGGCAGGCCTATATATTCCTCTGATAGGGGTAGTTAGATCTCCGGCTGGCGCGTGGTGTCTAGGGCATCGTAGGAAACACTCCCCGGCTACTTCCAGTGTTGTGTCAGGTTCAGGTCACGGTCACTTTAGTTCCCATCACCCGAGAGCTAGTCCGTTCGTTATTTTTGATTTCCCTGCCATTGGGGAAATCATGACAGAACCCCAAAGGTATAGTTGCCCCCCACATGTATTGACGGTGAAATGAGAGGAAGGCACACACATAGAGATGATCTATATAGGTTTAGCAAATTGAGGCCCGCTGTAAACTAGAAAACAGAATGATACAAAAGGGGTCTGAGCGGTCAGCAAAAAACCCTAATCAAAAAAACCATCCTGAGATTACAAGAACCCATGTGCCAACTCATGGCACATGGGGAGAACCTCAGTCCACTAGAGCTACCAGCTAGCATAGAGACATAATAAGCAAGCTGGACAAAAAACCAAACAACTGAAAATCAGCACTTAGCTTATACTGAAAGATCTGGGAGCAGGTAGGCAGGAACCAAACTGAGCACATCTGAATACATTGATAGCCGGCAAAGGAATGACAGAAAGGCCAGGCTAAATAGGAAACACCCAGCCTCTGATGGACAGGTGGAACCCAGAGGCCGCAACCCACCAAAGTCACCCAGTACCAGCAGTAACCACCAGAGGGAGCCCACAAACAGAATCCACAACAGTACCCCCCCCTTGAGGAGGGGTCACCGAACCCTCACGAGAACCCCCAGGGCGATCAGGATGAGCTCTATGGAAGGCGCGGACCAAATCAGTCGCATGACCATCGGAAGCGACCACCCAGGAATTAAACTCCTGACCATAACCCTTCCACTTAACCAAATACTGGAGTTTACGTCTGGAAAAACGAGAATCCAAGATCTTCTCAACAACATACTCCAATTCTCCCTCCACCAGCACCGGAGCAGGAGGCCCAACCGAAGGAACAACGGGCACCTCATACCTCCGCAATAACGACCGATGGAACACATTATGAATAGCAAACGATGCTGGGAGATCCAAACGGAAAGATACAGGGTTAAGAATCTCCGAGATCCTATAAGGACCGATGAACCGAGGCTTGAACTTAGGAGAAGAAACCTTCATAGGGACAAAACGAGAAGACAACCACACCAAGTCCCCAACAAGAAGTCGGGGACCCGCGCGGCGACGGCGATTAGCAAACTGCTGAGTCTTCTCCTGAGATAACTTCAAATTGTCCACCACCTGATTCCAAATGTGATGTAGCCGGTCCACCACCACATCCACTCCAGGACAATCCGAAGACTCCACCTGACCAGAAGAAAAACGAGGATGAAACCCCGAATTACAAAAAAAAGGAGAGACTAAAGTAGGAGAACTAGCCCGATTATTTAGGGCAAATTCGGCCAGTGGCAAAAAGGCAACCCAGTCATCTTGATCAGCAGAAACAAAACACCTCAAATAAGTCTCCAAGGTCTGATTAGTTCGCTCCGTCTGGCCATTCGTCTGAGGATGGAATGCAGACGAGAAAGACAAATCAATGCCCATCTTAGCACAAAACGTCCGCCAAAATCTAGACACAAACTGGGATCCCCTGTCAGAAACAATATTCTCCGGAATCCCATGCAAACGAACCACGTTCTGAAAAAACAAAGGGACCAACTCAGAGGAAGAAGGCAACTTAGGCAAGGGCACCAAATGAACCATCTTAGAAAAGCGGTCACACACAACCCAGATAACGGACATTTTCTGTGAAACCGGGAGATCAGAAATAAAATCCATGGAAATGTGCGTCCAAGGCCTCTTCGGGATGGGCAAGGATAACAACAACCCACTGGCTCGAGAACAGCAAGGCTTAGCCCGAGCACACACTTCACAAGACTGCACAAAGGTGCGCACATCCCTTGACAAGGAAGGCCACCAAAAAGACCTGGCCACCAAGTCTCTAGTACCAAATATTCCAGGATGACCAGCCAACACAGAAGAATGGACCTCGGAGATAACTCTACTGGTCCAATCATCCAGAACAAACAGTCTTTCTGGTGGACAACAATCAGGTTTATCCGCCTGAAACTCCTGCAATACACGTCGCAAGTCTGGGGATACGGCGGACAATATTACCCCATCCCTAAGGATACCAGTAGGCCCAGAGTCTCCAGGAGAGTCAGGCACAAAACTCCTGGAAAGAGCATCTGCCTTCACATTCTTTGAACCTGGCAGGTATGAAACCACAAAATTGAAACGAGAAAAAAACAACGACGAACGAGCCCGTCTAGGATTCAGACTCCTGGCAGACTCAAGGTAAATGAGATTCTTGTGATCAGTCAAGACCACCACACGATGTCTAGCACCCTCAAGCCAATGACGCCACTCCTCAAATGCCCACTTCATCGCCAAAAGCTCCCGATTACCCACATCATAATTGCGCTCGGCGGGCGAAAATTTTCTAGAGAAGAATGCACATGGCTTCATCACCGAGCCATCGGAACTTCTCTGTGACAAAACCGCCCCGGCTCCAATCTCGGAAGCATCAACCTCAACCTGAAAAGGAAGTGAAACATCTGGTTGACACAACACAGGAGCAGAAGAAAACCGGCGCTTAAGTTCCCGAAAGGCCTCCACAGCCGCAGGAGACCAATTAGCAACATCAGCACCCTTCCTAGTCAAATCAGTCAAAGACCTAACAACACTGGAAAAATTAGCAATGAACCGACGATAAAAATTAGCAAACCCCAAGAACTTCTGAAGACTCTTAACAGATGTAGGTTGTGTCCAGTCACAAATCGCCTGAATCTTGACAGGATCCATCTCAATAGTAGAAGGAGAAAAAATGTACCCCAAAAAAGAAATCTTCTGGACTCCAAAGAGACACTTTGAGCCCTTCACAAACAGAGAATTGGCCCGCAAAACCTGGAACACCTTCCTGACCTGTAGAACATGAGACTCCCAGTCATCAGAAAACACCAAAATATCATCCAAATACACAATCATAAATTTATCCAGATATTCACGGAAAATATTGTGCATAAAGGACTGAAAGACTGACGGAGCATTGGAGAGTCCAAAAGGCATTACCAAATACTCAAAATGGCCCTCAGGCGTATTAAATGCGGTTTTCCACTCATCACCCTGTTTTATCCGCACAAGATTATACGCACCGCGAAGATCTATCTTAGTGAACCACCTAGCCCCCTTAATGCGAGCAAACAAATCAGTAAATAATGGCAATGGATACTGATATTTGATTGTAATCTTATTCAGAAGGCGATAATCTATACAAGGCCTCAGGGAACCATCTTTTTTTGCCACGAAAAAAAAACCTGCTCCCAGAGGGGACGAAGATGGACGAATATGTCCCTTTTCCAAGGACTCCTTAATATAATTCCGCATAGCAGTATGCTCTGGCACTGACAGATTAAATAAACGACCCTTAGGGAACTTACTGCCAGGGATTAATTCTATAGCACAGTCACAATCTCTATGAGGGGGGAGCAAATTGAGCTTAGGCTCCTCAAAAACATCCCGATAGTCCGACAAAAACGCAGGGATCTCAGAAGGAGTAGATGAAGCGATTGAAATCAGAGGTGCATTATCATGAACCCCCTGACATCCCCAGCTTAACACAGACATTGTTTTCCAATCCAGGACAGGATTATGAGTTTGTAACCATGGCAGACCAAGCACTAGTACATCATGTAAATTATACAGTACAAGGAAGCGAATCACCTCCTGATGAACGGGAGTCATGCGCATGGTCACTTGTGTCCAGTACTGCGGTTTATTCATAGCCAATGGTGTAGAGTCAATTCCCCTCAGAGGAATAGGAACTTCCAGAGGCTCCAGACTAAAACCGCAGCGTTTGGCAAATGACCAATCCATCAGACTCAGGGCAGCGCCCGAATCCACATAGGCATCGACGGAAATGGAAGACAGTGAACAAATCAGAGTCACAGACAAAATGAACTTAGGCTGCAGAGTCCCAATGGCAAAAGATTTATCAACCTTTTTTGTGCGTTTAGAGCATGCTGATATAACATGAGCTGAATCGCCACAATAAAAACACAATCCATTTTTCCGCCTATAATTTTGTCGTTCACTTCTGGACTGAATTCCATCACATTGCATAGTCTCAGGTGCCTGTTCAGAAGACTCCGCCAACTGGTGCACAGGTTTGCGCTCCCGTAAACGCCGATCAATCTGAATGGCCATAGCCATAGACTCATTCAGACCTGTAGGCGCAGGGAACCCCACCATAATATCCTTAATGGCCTCAGAAAGACCATTTCTGAAGTTAGCAGCCAGGGCGCACTCATTCCACTGAGTAAGCACCGACCATTTCCGAAATTTTTGACAATATATTTCTGCTTCATCATGCCCCTGAGAGAGGGCTAATAAAGCCTTTTCAGCCTGAATCTCCAGGTTAGGTTCCTCATACAGCAATCCCAGTGCAAGAAAAAACGCATCCACACTGAGCAATGCAGGATCCCCTGGTGCCAATGCAAATGCCCAATTCTGAGGGTCTCCCCGCAGGAAAGATATAACAATCTTGACCTGTTGAGCAGGGTCTCCAGAGGAGCGAGATTTTAAAGAAAGAAACAATTTACAATTGTTCCTGAAATTCAGGAAGGTAGATCTATCTCCAGAGAAGAACTCTGGGATAGGAATTCTAGGTTCAGACATGGGAGTGTGAATAACGAAATCCTGTATGTTTTGAACCTTTACAGTGAGATTACTCAGGCTGGAAGCCAAACTCTGGACATCCATATTAAACAGCTAAGGTCAGAGCCATTCAAGGGTTAAGAGGAGGTAAGAAGCAGCTAGACAGCAATTAAGGGCTAGGCAGCAAAACCTCTAAAGGAATAAAAAAAAAAAAAAAAAAATTTCCCCAAACACTTCTTTTTCTCCTGCTTCAGCCCAAACAATTAACACTTTGTGGGCCGGCTATACTGTCATGAATCCCAATGGCAAGGGATAGCACAGGACAAGCAAAGTACAAATAAATAACGGACGAGCTCTAGGGTGATGGAACCTGGGCTGACCGCTGCCCTATGCCTGACAAACGCAACTAGAGATAGCCAGGGAGCGTGCCTATGTTGGTTCTAGACGCCACGCACCAGCCTAAGAGCTAACTAGTACTGCAGAGAAAATAAAGACCTCACTTGCCTCCAGAGGAATGAACCCCAAAGGTATAGTTGCCCCCCACATGTATTGACGGTGAAATGAGAGGAAGGCACACACATAGAGATGATCTATATAGGTTTAGCAAATTGAGGCCCGCTGTAAACTAGAAAACAGAATGATACAAAAGGGGTCTGAGCGGTCAGCAAAAAACCCTAATCAAAAAAACCATCCTGAGATTACAAGAACCCATGTGCCAACTCATGGCACATGAGGAGAACCTCAGTCCACTAGAGCTACCAGCTAGCATAGAGACATAATAAGCAAGCTGGACAAAAAACCAAACAACTGAAAATCAGCACTTAGCTTATACTGAAAGATCTGGGAGCAGGTAGGCAGGAACCAAACTGAGCACATCTGAATACATTGATAGCCGGCAAAGGAATGACAGAAAGGCCAGGCTAAATAGGAAACACCCAGCCTCTGATGGACAGGTGGAACCCAGAGGCCGCAACCCACCAAAGTCACCCAGTACCAGCAGTAACCACCAGAGGGAGTCCACAAACAGAATCCACAACAGGGAGGTAATGGCACTACTAGACTCCAGGAGTTTAGTGACCCTGGTGAAGGCCAACCTTCCTCTCCAACTGATCCCGGGGAAAAAAGTCAGCGTTCGGTGTACACAATGTTCCTGAATTATTATGCAAATGATATTTTTCTCGGATTTTCCTAAATGGTCAGTGCAAATGACAGTCAGGCTAATAAAAGTCTTCACCCGTTAGAGTATACATCGAATTTTATTGAAGAAACCTCCCAATGATAACAGTATAATTTCCAAAATGAATAAAAACTCAAAATGCACTGTTCCAAATTATTAGGCACAGTAGAATTTCTAAACATTTGATATGTTCTAAAGAACTGAAAATGCTCATTTGTGGAATTTGCAGCCTTAGGAGGTCACATTCACTGAACAAAAAAGCTATTTAACTCCAAAACATCCTGACAGGCCAAGTTACATGATAACATAGGAGCTCTTCTTTGATATCACCTTCACAATTCTTGCATCCATTGAACTTGTGAGTTTTTGGAGAGTTTGTGCTTGTATTAATTTGCATGAAGTCAGAATAGCCTCCCAGAGCTGCTGTTTTGATGTGAACTACCTCCCACCGTCATAGATCTTTTGCTTGATGATACTCCAAAGGTTCTCTATAGGGTTGAGGTCAGGGGAAGATGGTGGCCACACCATGATTTTATCTCATTTTATGCTCATAGCAGTCAATAACTCAGAGGTATTCTTTGCAATATGAGATGGTGCATTGTCATGCATGAAGATGATTTTGCTCCTGAAGGCATGTTTCTACTTTTTATACCATGGAAGAAAGTTGTCAGTCAGAAACTCTATATACTTTGCAGAGGTCATTTTCACACCTTCAGGAACCTTAAAGGGCCCTACCAGCTGTTTCCCCATGATTCCGGCCCAAAACATGACTCCCCCACCTCCTTGCTGACGCCGCAGCCTTGTTGGGACATGGTGGCCATCCACCAACCATCCATTACTCCATCCATCTTCACCATCCAGGGTTGCTCGACACTCATCAGTAAACAAGACTGTTTGAAAATTAGTCTTCATGTATGTCTGGGCCCACTGCAACTGTTTCTGCTTGTGAACACTGTTTAGGGGTGGCCGAATAGTAGGTTTATGCACCACAGAAAGCATTTGAAGGATCCTACACCTTGAGGTTCGAGGGACTCCAGAGGCGTCAGCAGCTTCAAATATCTGTTTGCTGCTTTGTAATGGTATTTTGGCAGCTGCTCACTTAATCCAATTAATTTTTCTGGCAGAAACCGTCCTCATTATGCCTTTATCTGCATGAACTCTGTATGTGCTCTGTTTCAGTCACAGATCTCTTTACAGTATGATGATTACTCTTAAGTTTTTGTGAAATATCTAATGTTTTCATCCATTGACCAAGGCATTGCACTATTTAACGCTTTTCAGCAGCAGAGAGATCTTTTTTCTTCACCATGTTACTAGAAACCTGTGGCCTGCTTAATAATGGGGAACATCATTTTTAAGTAGTTTTCCTTTAATTAAAATCACCTGGAAAACTAATTATCACATTTGTTTAAGATTGATTTCAGTGATCCATTGAGCCCTGAGACACAATGTCATCCATGAGTTTATTTGAAAAACAAAACAATTAAATCTTTATGACACTTAAATCCAATTTGCATAATAATTTGGAACACGGTGTATACATTGTGATGCTAAGGACTACCTTATGGCTGGAGTGGTCACATGCTGGAACTCCGCTCTGCACATGATGGAAAGGCTTTTTGAGCAGAAGAGGCCAATGGTTGAGTACCAGCTCCAACACACCCTCTGGTATTCTGGTTAGCCTCCGCACATAACTGAAAAGTGGGCATGGATGTCTGACATTTATGCGGTTCTACAAGACTTTGAGAACTCCACAAAGATGGTGAGTGGAGATGACGCCATAGTCAGCGCAACTATCCCATTCCTGTGCCTAATTAAACAGTCACAGTTCACAATTAAACATGATGCTTTGCATGCGGACCTGGTGGGGATGGAGGAAGTCATAACACAGAGAGGTTGTAGCCAGCCCAGCCTCATCTCATCTGCTCAGCTGTTATGAACTGGTGGTTTAGGAGCAACATGGGACGTGCTCTGGAGGAGGTGGTACCTGTACTGACCGCAGTTCCTGAGCTTAACACAACACTAGAAGTAGCAGTGGGATGTTCCTGTCACTCCCTAGACACCTCGTCACAGCCGGAGGAATAACTACCCCTAAAGATAGAAACAGGAAAGCTATCTTGCCTCAGAGAAAATTCCCAAAGGACAGACAGCCCCCACAAATATTGACTGTGAGTGGAGAGGGAAATGACATACACATAATGAAACTAGGATGTAGCAAAGGAGGCCATTCTAGCTAGATTGATAGAACAGGACAGAATGCTGAAGGTAAGGACAGAAGGTGCGGAGGGTAAATCTGCTTCCCAGAGCTTCCAGCTTAACTGAATAAATCCATACTGACAAGCTGGACTAGAAAAAAAAACATAGAATGTGCTGAACGATTAAGTCCACGACAAGTGGAAAGCAAAAGAACAAAGCAAGGACTTATCTTTGCTGAACTGGTCAGAATATCAGGGAAATCCAAGAGAGATGTGAATCCAAGCAGGAACCATTGACAACTGGCACTAGCTGAAGGATAGAGCCAGGATAAATAGCCGAGCCAGAATAGACGATCAGTGGAAGCAGCTGCTGACTGCTAAATCCAAGGAGCAGCAGTTCCACTTAAATCCACCGGAGGGAGCCCAAGAGCAGAACTCACAAAAGTGCCACTTACAACCACCGGAGGGAGCCCAAGAGCGGAATTCACAACACTCAGCATTCATTGGGTATCAATGAGGCGGTGGAAGCTGAAGAAGAGGAAGAGGAGGAACAAGAGCTGGTGGCTAGTTCAACAGATGCTTGTAGCCATAAAACCTTCATCCCATCTCTCCTATGTGGATGGGCTGAGAATGGGAATGAGAAGGTAAATAGGGAGGAGGAGGAAATGGAAAGTCATCATCATGGTGGAGACAGGGAAGTATTGGCTGTGTGGAGCTTGGCACAATTGGTCAACTTTATGTATAGCTGCCTTTCCAGTGACCCTCTTGGTAAAAAAAAAAAGAGTACTGGTTGTTCACCCTGCTAGACCCATGCTACAAGGAGAACTTTGCATCTATTCTTCCTGCAGAAGAATATGCAACTTTTTGAGCTAAAAAACTGCAAAAAAATTATAAAGACAAAAATGTTTGATTTTATGTAGAATTCATAAAGCACATGCGCAAAAAAACATTAATGAATGCCACAGACAAATAAAAGAAAATTGACTTCAAACTCTCCGTAAATGATGAATCAGCCCAAATTCTTGTTAAAGGCTTGCTTAGTCCCCACCAAACCTTGTTTCCTACAATAGCACAATAAATGTAGAATCAGTTTGGGCAGTTTTAGTGGTGTCTGGAAGAATTTCTTATTCTTCTGAGCTGAACTGCAGTAAACTCACTGAGCTGAACTGCCAATTGGGAATGCAGCCTCAGTGATCTGCGGTAACCTCGATGATGTCATCACTGGTCACTGATGCTGCCCTCGCAGCTGCTCATTCTCCTGTGGTTTTCAGCCTGGACGGTTGCATCTTGGCACTATCGAGGTTGAAAAGTATTTATTGCAGACATGGATTACGGCGTGGGATAGAACGCTGGATAGGTGAGGGATATAGTTGTTTTTTATTTTTGTTGTATTACAGGAGACCATTGCTTCAATGGGATGGGCGTTAGGTGAATAGAACTGTTTGTTATTTTTACATAAAAAGTCAAAGTGTGTTTTGTTTTTATTTCAAATAAAGGACTTTATTCTGGCTATGTTTTTATTTAAAATATTACTATAGGATTAGAAATGAATAGGCATCTTATAGGCGCCTCCCCATTACTAAACCGTGGGCTTGATGTCACCGGACAGTACAAAGGTGACATCAACCCCACAAATATGATCCCCATTTGCCACCGCCACAGGGCAAGTGGAAATAGCCAGGCAAAGAGCCAGAATTGGCGCACCTAATAGATTTGGCTTTTCTGAGGTGGCTGCGAGCTGCTATTTTTAGGCTTGAGAGGGGCAATATCCACGGCCCTTACCAGCCTGAGAATCCCAGCTCCAGCTGTATGCTTTAGCTTGGTTGGTTGTCAAAAATGGGGGGGTGCCATTTACTTAAATAATTGAATAAAACAGTGTGGGGAGCCCTGTATTCTTAACCAGCCTTGCTAAAGCTGACAGCTGAGGATGGATCTGGGAGATGTAAGTTTTGGCATGCTGGTTATCGCAAATACAGGGGAACCCACATCATTTTTTTTATTATTTATTTTTAGCGCAGGCGCTGGCTGATAAATGCTCCTATTAGCCCGCCGCCTGCTCTAGCTGTTATTAGTTTAATAAAACTCTCAACATTGTCCTCTGCTTATGCAGACAGGGGACAATGAGGTGAGCTGTCTTCAGTACCCGGCGCCGGGGAACAGTGCGAACAGTACAGCTGATTCCCAGGCACTGGCACGTGTGATACTGATGCGGCACACAGTTGCCACATGCATGCCACACGGATTAAACGCACGCACACCCTGACACAGATATCTCCGGGACTGTTTTTTCCAGTACTGGAAATATCAGGACATGTGAAAGAGCCCTCAGACCTTGGTTTCTTTGTGTTACTAATGGCTTGCTTGGTAAAGCAATAATACGCTGCAGTATTCAGTGTAATATACAGTAAAAACAACTGCATGGTAAATTACTCTAATAGGATGAAAAAAAGGACAACAAATATGTCACAACATTTTAACAAAATAAAAAAACCCACAAAAATATGTAAAATTGTAACAGAAAAAAGCCATAACTATAACATTATCATAATATTTAAAGTTCGCTCACATTAGTGTATAAATTGGATGAGTGCAATGCGACCAATGTTATTCAATAAGTCAGTGCTGATCTGCAAGTTTTTCCTCATGTGCATTCTGGCAGAGGAAAAAAACGCAGCATGCCACGAGACACTCAATATTTCTGCAATCTGTGAGATTTGACTACTCTGAGCGTTACTGACTTCAGTGCTGTTTAGAGCCGCCGGGCCTTGTGGAGCGCAGCAGGAGCCAAGAGTGGCTGCTACTAAAAGCCTATGACTCAGAACAAGGCTTCATAGGCATTTAACGATGGAATCGGGGAACATCCTAGGAAACGCCGGACCTTTATTTTCTAATAAATTGGGGAACGAGGGATGGTGTCTTGTTTTTGCTTCTCTCTTTTTATATTTTTCAAGTATAAATTTGTGGACTATGTTGGGTTCGGTGGACTACGTCAGACCTGCCTGTTTGTTTTTTTAATAAGTTGGTGAACTCTGCTTATTTTTTCTTACTAGGTTAATAATCAGGGTGTCTGATAGACACCTCTCCATTACTAACACCAGGGCTTGATGCCAGATGTGATTTTTGACCAATCACAGCTGACATCAATCCCAATGCCCATTACCTTGATGGCCACTGCACCAGGTAATTGAGAAGAGTGAAGGCAAAGCACCAGAATTGGTGCATTTAATGAGATGCGCCACTCCTGGAGCCACTACAGGCTGCAATTTTTAGTCTGTGAAGGACCCAATAACCAAGGAACTTCCCAGCCTGATAAAATCAGCTCACAGCTGTCTGCTTTATCTTTGCTGGTCTCATAAAATAAGGGGATATCTTTCTGACTATTATATATCTAATATCTATATCTTTATATAATATTGCTTTATTACTTTTGTAAACTAGCTTTAAGTTACATAGAGCATTATAGTATGTACCAGATGATTATGTTAAAATAACATTGCATATGGATTGCATACGCATGTCATACGGATGTCACACAGATGTTAGGCGAGAAAAAAAGCACACACACGACAAAAGGTAAATCATACTGATTCTACTTCTCCATCTTTTCGGGATGAACATGGGAGCAATTTTTTATATGCTGATTGAGCGATCTCTAAAAGTGGTAATGATGCTACCTGCTTCTTATATTCAACTGCTAGATTTATGGAACTCCTGAGTTCCAAGTTTCAATGTTATTTTTAGTGTTTCATTAACCTTGTAACACAATATTTTTGTTTCTCTTGTTTATCTTTAGCAGCAGTGAGGAAAGAAGACACCATAATGACAACAATTGGGGAAAACAGTAAGTGCAAAATCAAGTTAATGGAGAAATTTATCAAGGACTGTATGCCACTCTTATGGCATAAAAGCATTCGCTGATTTTCACTTCTAATGCTTACTTTTAAAACTGACAAGAAAATTTGGCAGGAATTAGTACTACGGTATTGGGCCTTCATATGACCACAAATTTACGATCATTCACACCAGAAATTGGCATAAGTTATAGAGAAAATTCATTCTTGCTTACAATCGTCTCCAAAGATGTGCCAAATATTATTTTCAATACAATTGGATTCCATATTGCATTTGTTATATGTTAGTCAAAAGAACATAATTTTGGCATGTATCATTTCTTGCAAAGATATGTCCATACTTTTTACATGCACAAAAATACATTATTAAATAAAAATATATATTTTCTCAATACCAATATATTTTCTCAAATAAGACATGTGGCACATCCTATGCAACCTTCCACGCCTGCATCAAAATTACAATAATAACTTCCACAATTGGATGTGTTTTAATAAAATGCTCCTGTGCTGAGATAATCTTATAAATGTGCCCCTGCCATGTCTTGTGTAATGACCGTGTCTGACCCTACAGCAGGGCCAGACTGGGACTAAAATTCAGCCCTGGCATTTGAAGTTACACAGGCCCACTTGTCGCATGGTGACTGTATAATATCTTTGTACACTTGTAGGTTACAAGAAGTGAGGGGAGTGTAACACAACTATATAACATATAATTACAGCTGTATGTAGCATTACAGCTCAGTCTTATTTATTGCCTTTAGTTGCAGTACCAAGAAAAGCCGCTGCTTTACCTACATAACTGGATCTCGTAGATAATGAAGGGATTGAGACGACCAAAGGCTATGGAAACTCATTCTGATGCTCTATAAACTTTGCCTACAGCCACTTTTTTGGCTCCGCTGCGCAGCACGAGACCCGGTGGCTCTGAATAGCGGTGACATCAGTAACGTCACCGCTCTTCAGATATACTGGGTCTGGCGCTGAGCTGAAGAGCAGTATTGTTACTGCCGTCACCGCTCTTCAGAGTCGCTGGATCTCGCCAGGTCTGGGCTAGTAGTGGGGGTGTCTGATAGACACCTCTCCATTACTTACACCAGGGATTGATAGCAGCTGACATTACGCAGCTGACATCAACCCTAAAATACATTACACATACCAGAATTAAATGCTTTGGCGGCTGGGAAAAGCAGTAGAGTTAGCGCTATTCCCAGGCGCCGGGTGCTAACTACAACTGTCATTATCCTTGCCTGGTCTCCCTGCGAAGCATTTATGCTGTATTTACATGCGCTGATCTCAGGCCACTAAACGAGTGTGATCAACAATACTGAAGTCGTTCGCTTGTTTCCCGGTCTCTTTACACCAACTGAGAAAGAATGAAGAGAACATAACAATCACAATTAGATTAATCTGTCCCCATACAGTATCATGTTATCAGCAGCACAACTACAGTTTACACCGGAGATGTGCTGCCGAGAACAAGGATTTCTGTTCCCTCATAAACAATCCAATCACTCGATAAATAGGCAGCATTTTGCTTGTTTAGTATAATACACTCCCCATAGTGCTCCACATATTATGATGTGCACCTCAGTCTTCCATATAGTATAATACACTCCTCAGTCCTCCATATAGTATAATATACTCCTCAGTTCTCCATATAGTATAGTACACTCCTCAGTCCTCGATATAGTATAATACACTCCCCATAGTCCTCCATATAGTATAATACACTCCTCAGTCCTCCATATAGTATAATACACTCCCCATAGTCCTCCATATAGTATAATACACTCCTCATAGTCTTCCATATATTAAAATACACTGCAATTCCTCCATATAGTATAATACACTCCTCAGTCCTCCAAATAGTATAATCTATTCCTCAGTCCTCCAAATAGTATAATACATTCCATAGTCCTCCAAATATTATAATACACTCCTCATAGTGCTCCATATAGTATAATGCGCCGCCATTGTCATCCATGTAGTACAATTCACTTCCTATAGTATAATGCACCCCATAGTTCTTCATATAGTATAATGTATTCCCCATAGTCCTCGATACAGTATAATGCAGCCCACATATAGTATAATGATGCCATCCCAGAGTATAATGCAGCCACCCCACAGAATATATTTTTACCCCCTGAGCATAATGTAACCCCCCAGAGAATATAATGCAGCCCCATTATATAGTATAATGCAGCCCCTGCATATATAATATATGGCAGCCCCCTCATAGAGCATAATGCAGCCCCCCATAGAATATATGGTAGCCCCTCCATAGAATATAATACAGCACCCCACAGAATGTAATACAGCCCTCCCCATAGAATGTAATGCAGCCAGCCCCCATAGAATGCAATGCAGCCAGCCCCCATAGAATGTAATGCTGCACAGCCCCCATAGAATGTAATACATCACAGCCCCTATAGAATGCAATGCAGCACAGCCCCCATAGAATGTAATGCAGCACAGCCCCCATAGAATGTAATATAGCACAGCCCCCATATAATGTAATGCAGCACAGCCCCCATAGAATGTAATGCAGCACAGCCCCCATAGAATGTAATACAACACAGCTCCCATATAATGTAATGCAGCACAGCCCCCATAGAATGTAATACAGCACAGTCCCCATAGAATGTAATGCAGCACAGCCCCCATAGAATGTAATGCATCCAGCCCCCATAGAATGTAATGCATCCAGCCCCCATAGAATGTAATGCAGCAAGCCCCCATAGAATGTAATGCAGCACAGCTCCCATAGAATGTAATGCAGCCCAGCCCCCATCGAATATAATGCAGCCAGCCCCCATAGAATGTAATGCAGCCAGCACCCCATAGAATGTAATGCAGCACAGCCCCCACAGAATGTAATACAGCACAGCTCCATAGAATATAATGCAGCCAGCCCTATAGAATGTAATGCAGCACAGCCCCCAATAGAATGTAATGTAGCCAGCCCCAATAGAATGTAATAAATCCCCCCATATAATCTAATACAGCACAGCCCCCATAGAATGTAATACAGCCCCCTCAATAGCCCCACAATCTAGTTATCACTCACTTATATATTAAAAAAAAACAAAAAAAAACACTCTCCTCACCTCTCTTCGTGCCCCGCGCTGCTCCCGGCTCCGGTCTCAGCAGCTGCAGTCTGCCCGCCCGACACAGAGCCGGTGCGCGATGATATGACGTCATCGCGCACCCACAGTGTCAGCTCAAGGCAGAGCGGGGAATGATGGGAGAGGGAGCGTCAGAAGACGCTCTCTCCTCCATCATTGCATTCAACTGTACCGGCGTCATAAACGCCGGTATAGTTGAATGTGGCGGCGACGACTGCCACTGTCCCTTCTGGCATTTGCCAGAACTGCCCGATGACCAGTCTGGCCCTGCCCTATAGGGACATCGTCTGATCATACCACAGCTCCTGGGCAGGGGAGGAAGGAAAAAAGTACAGTTATATGAAAAAGTTTGGGCACCCCTATCAATCTTAAGCTTAATGTTTTATAAAAATTGTTTTTTTTGCAACAGCTATTTCAGTTTCATATATCTAATAACTGTTGGACACAGTAATGTTTCTGCCTTGAAATGAGGTTTATTTTACTAACAGAAAATGTGCAATCTGCATTCAAACAAAATTTGACAGGTGCATAAGTATGGGCACCCTTATCATTTTCTTGTTTTAAATACTCCTACCTACTTTTTACTGACTTACTAACGCACTTTTTTTGGTTTTGCAACCTCATTGAGCTTTGAACTTCATAGCCAGGTGTATGCAATCATGAGAAAAGCTACTTAAAGTGGCCCCTGCAAGTTGTTCTCCTGTTTGAATCTCCTTTGAAGAGTGGCATCATGGGCTCCTCAAAACAACTGTCAAATGATCTGAAAACAAAGATTATTCAACATAGTTGTTCAGGGGAAGGATACAAAAAGCTGTCTCAGAGATTTAACCTGTCAATTTTCACTGTGAGGAACATAGTAAGGAAATGGAAGAACACAGGTACAGATCTTGTTAAAGCCAGAAGTGGCAGGCCAAGAAAACATCAGAAAGGCAGAGAAGAAGAATGGTGAGATCAGTCAAGGACAATCCTCAGACCACCTCCAGAGAGCTGCAGCATCGACTTGCTGCAGATGGTGTCACTGTGCATCGGTCAACTATACAATGCACTTTGCACAAGGAGAAGCTGTATGGGAGAGTGATGCGAAAGAAGCCATTTCTGCAAGCACGCCACAAACAGAGTCGGCTGAGGTATGCAAAAGCACATTTGGTGAAGCCAATTTCTTTTTGGAAGAAGGTCCTGTCGACTGATGAAACCAAGATTGAGTTGTTTGGTCATACAAAAAGGCGTTATGCATGACGGCAAAAAAACAGTGCGTTGTATAGTTGACCGATGCACAGTGACACCATCTGCAGCAAGTTGATGCTGCATCTCTCTGGAGGTGGTCTGAGGATTGTCCTTGACTGATTTCACCATTCTTCTTCTCTGCCTTTCTGATGTTTTTCTTGGCCTGCCGCTTCTGGCCTTAACAAGAACTGTACCTGTGTTCTTCCATTTCCTTACTATGTTCCTCACAGTGGAAATTGACAGGTTAAATCTCTGAGACAGCTTTTTGTATTCTTCCCCTGAACAACTATGTTGAATAATCTTTGTTTTCAGATCATTTGACAGTTGTTTTGAGGAGCCCATGATGCCACTCTTCAGAGGAGATTCAAACAGGAGAACAACTTGCAAGTGGCCACTTTAAGTAGCTTTTCTCATGATTGCATACACCTGGCTATGAAGTTCAAAGCTCAATGAGGCTACAAAACCAAAAAAAGTGCTTTAGTAAGTCAGTAAAAAGTAGGTAGGAGTATTTAAAACAAGAAAATGATAAGGGTGCCCATACTTATGCACCTGTCAAATTTTGTTTGAATGCAGATTGCACATTTTCTGTTGGTACAATAAACCTCATTTCAAGGCAGAAACTTTACTGTGTCCAACAGTTAACCCCTTCCCGACATTTGACGTACTATCCCGTCGAGGTGGGGTGGGCCCGTATGACCGCCGACGGGATAGTACGTCATCACCGATCAGCGGCGCTCACGGGGGGAGCGCGGCCGATCGCGGCCGGGTGTCAGCTGCATATCGCAGCTGACATCCGGCACTATGTGCCAGGAGCGGTCACGGACCGCCCCCGGCACATTAACCCCCGGCACACCGCGATCAAACATGATCGCAGTGTACCGGCGGTATAGGGAAGCATCGCGCAGGGAGGGGGC
This sequence comes from Ranitomeya variabilis, assembly GCF_051348905.1. Lineage (NCBI taxonomy): Eukaryota > Metazoa > Chordata > Amphibia > Anura > Dendrobatidae > Ranitomeya > Ranitomeya variabilis. The sequence goes on from NC_135232.1 coordinate 952,736,338, forward strand.
TCCCTGCGGGCTTCCCTGAGACCCCCGGAGCAACGCGATGTGATCGCGTTGCTGCGAGGGTCTCCTACCTCCTTCCTGGCTGCAGGTCCCGGATCCAAGATGGCCGCGGCATCCGGGTCCTGCAGGGAAGGAGGTGGCTTACCGAGTGTCTGCTCAGAGCAGACACTTGGTAAGCCTGCAGCCCTGCACAGCAGATCGTCGATCTGGCAGAGTGCTGTGCACACTGCCAGATCAATGATCTGTGATGTCCCCCCCTGGGACAAAGTAAAAAAGTAAAAAAAAATTTTTTCCACATGTGTAAAAAAAAAAAAAAAAAAAATCCTAAATAAATAATAATAAAAAAAAATATATTATTCCCATAAATACATTTCTTTATCTAAATAAAAAAAACAAAACTATAAAAGTACACATATTTAGTATCGCCGCGTCCGTAACGACCCAACCTATAAAACTGCCCCACTAGTTAACCCCTTCAGTAAACACCGTAAGAAAAAAAAAAAAAAAACGAGGCAAAAAACAACGCTTTATTACCATACCGCCGAACAAAAAGTGGAATAACACGCGATCAAAAAGACTGATATAAATATCCATGGTACCGCTGAAAACGTCATCTTGTCCCGCAAAAAACAAGCCGCCATACAACATTATCAGCAAAAAAATAAAAAAGTTATAGTCCTGAGAATAAAGCGATACGAAAATAATTATTTTTTCTATATTTTAGTTTTTATCGTATAAAAGCGCCAAAACATAAAAAAATGATATAAATGAGATATCGCTGTAATCGTACTGACCCGAAGAATAAAACTGCTTTATCAATTTAACCAAACGCGGAACGGTATAAACGCCTCCCCCAAAAGAAATTCATGAATAGCTGGTTTTTGGTCATTCTGCCTCACAAAAATCGGAATAAAAAGCGATCAAAAACGGTCACGTGTCCGAAAATGTTACCAATAAAAACGTCAACTCGTCCCGCAAAAAACAAGACCTCACATGACTCTGTGGAGCAAAATGTGGAAAAATTATAGGTCTCAAAATGTGGAGACGCAAAAACTTTTTTGCTATAAAAAGCGTCGCTGGTTTCACACTTGCGTTTTTGTCTGCAGCGTTTTTTGCACAAAAAAACGCATGCGTTTTTTCCCTATATTTAACATTGAAAACGCATGCGGTTTTTTTGTACGCGTTTGGTCGCGTTTTCAAACGCATGCGTTTTTTTTCTGCATGCGTTCATTTTCAGAAATACAACCTGCAGTATTTTCTTGCGTTTTTAAGCACATGCGTTTGTTTGCTTTAAAAACGCATGCATTTAAACACACTGAAAAGCCACCCACCACCATCAAGGTGATAAAGGGATCCAAACCCTAACCCTAACTCTACCCCTAACCTCACCCCTAACCGTTTAATGAACATTTTCTGACAGTCATAGTGCCACGTATTTCAGTGCCACGTATTTCAGTGCCACGTATTTCAGTGCCACGTGTTTCAGTGCCACGTATTTCAGTGCCACGTATCACATATTTCAGTGCCACGTATCACGTATTTCAGTGCCACGTATCACGTATTTCAGTGCCACATATTTTAGTACCACGTATTTCAGTGCCACGTATTTCAGTGCCACGTATTTCAGTGCCACGTATTTCAGTGCCACGTATTTCAGTGCCACGTATTTCAGTGCCACGTATCACGTATTTCAGTGCCACGTATTTCAGTGCCACGTATCACGTATTTCAGTGCCACGTATTTCAGTGCCACGTATCACGTATTTCAGTGCCACGTGTTTCAGTGCCACGTATTTAAGTGCCACGTATCACGTATTTCAGTGCCACATATTTCAGTGCCACGTATTTCAGTGCCACGTATCACGTATTTCAGTGCCACGTATTTCAGTGCCACGTATTTCAGTGCCACGTATTTCAGTGCCACGTATTTCAGTGCCACGTATTTCAGTGCCACGTATTTCAGTGCCACGTATTTCAGTGCCACGTATTTCAGTGCCACGTATCACATATTTCAGTGCCACGTATTTCAGTGCCACGTATCACGTATTTCAGTGCCACGTGTTTCAGTGCCACGTATTTAAGTGCCACGTATCACGTATTTCAGTGCCACGTATTTCAGTGCCACGTATTTCAGTGCCACGTATTTCAGTGCCACGTATTTCAGTGCCACGTATTTCAGTGCCACGTATTTCAGTCACGTTTAGGGTTAGGGTTAGGGGTAGGGTTAGGGTTAGGGTTAGGGCTAGGGTTGGAGGTAAAGTTAGGGTTGGGGCTAAAGTTAGGGTTGGGGCTAAAGTTAGGGTTAGGGTTTGGATTACATTTACGTTTGGATTAGGGTTGGGATTAGAATTATGGGTGTGTCAGGGCTAGGGGTGTGGTTAGGGTTACCGTTGGGATTAGGGTTAGGGGTGTGTTTGGGTTAGGGTTTCAGGTAGAATTGGGGAGTTTCCACTGTCCAGGCACATCAGGGGCTCTACAAGCGCGACATGGCGTCCAATCTCAATTCCAGCCAATTCTGCGTTGAAAAAGTAAAACAGTGCTCCTTCCCTTCCGAGCTCTCCCGTGCGCCCAAAAAGGGGTTTACCCCAACATATGTGTTATCAGCGTACTCGGGACAAATTGAACAACAACTTCTGGGGTCCAAGTTCTCTTGTTATCCTTAGGAAAATAAAAATTTGGGGGGCTAAAAATCATTTTTGTGGGAAAAAAAAGATGTTTTATTTTCACGGCTCTGCGTTATAAACTGTAGTGAAACACTTGGGGGTTCAAAGTTCTCACAACACATCTAGATAAGTTCCTTGGGAGGTCTAGTTTCCAATATGGGGTCACTTGTGGGGGGTTTGTACTGTTTGGGTACATCAGGGGCTCTGCAAATGCAACGTGACGCCTGCAGACCAATCCATTTAAGGCTGCATTCCAAATGGCGCTCCTTCCCTTCCGAGCTCTGTCATGCACCCAAACAGTGGTTCCCCCCCACATATGGGGTATCAGCGTACTCAGGACAAATTGGACAACAACTTTTGGGGTCTAATTTATCCTGTTACCCTTGTGAAAATACAAAACTGGGGGCTAAAAAATCATTTTTGTGAAAAAAAAAAAGAATTTTTATTTTCACGGCTTTGCGCTATAAACTTTAGTGAAACACTTGGGGGTTCAAAGTTCTCAAAACACATCTAGATAAGTTCTTTGGGAGGTCTAGTTTCCAATATGGGGTCACTTGTGGGGGGTTTGTACTGTTTGGGTACATCAGGGGCTCTGCAAATGCAACGTGACGGCTGCTGACCAATCCATTTAAGTCTGCATTCCAAATGGCGCTCCTTCCCTTCCGAGCTCTGTCATGCGCCCAAACAGTGGTTCCCCCCCACATATGGGGTATCAGCGTACTCAGGACAAATTGGAAAACAAATTTTGGGGTCCAATTTATTCTGTTACCCTTGTAAAAATACAAAGCTGGGTGCTAAAAAATCATTTTTGAGAAAAAAAATAAAAATTATTTTCACGGCTCTGCGTTATAATCTGTAGTGAAACACTTGGGGGTTCAAAGCTCTCAAAACACATCTAGATAAGTTCCTTAGGGGGTCTACTTTCCAAAATGGTGTCACTTGTAGGGAGTTTCAATGTTTAGGCACATCAGGGGCTCTCCAAACGCAACATGGCGTCCCATCTCAATTCCAGTCAATTTTGCATTGAAAAGTCAAATGGCGCTCCTTCCCTTCCAAGCTCTGCCATGCGCCCAAACAATGGTTTACACCCACATATGGGGTATCAGCGTACTCAGGACAAATTGCACAACATTTTTTGGGGTCCAATTTCTTCTCTTACCCTTGGGAAAATAAAAAATTGGGGGCGAAAAGATCATTTTTGTGAAAAAATATGATTTTTTATTTTTATGGCTCTGCATTATAAACTTCTGTGAAGCACTTGGTGGGTCAAAGTGCTCACCACACATCAAGATAAGTTCCTTAGGGGGTCTACTTTCCAAAATGGTGTCACTTGTATGGGGTTTCAGTGTTTAGGCACATCAGGGGCTCTCCAAACGCAACATGGCGTCCCATCTCAATTCCAGTCAATTTTGCATTGAAAAGTCAAATGGCGCTCCTTCCCTTCCAAGCTCTACCATGCGCCCAAACAATGGTTTACACCCACATATGGGGTATCAGCGTACTCAGGACAAATTGCACAACATTTTTTGGGGTCCAATTTCTTCTCTTACCCTTGGGAAAATAAAAAATTGGGGGCAAAAAGATCATTTTTGTGAAAAAATATGATTTTTTATTTTTACGGCTCTGCATTATAAACTTCTGTGAAGCACTTGGTGGGTCAAAGTGCTCACCACACATCTAGATAAGTTCCTTAGGGGGTCTACTTTCCAAAATGGTGTCACTTTTAGGGAGTTTCAATGTTTAGGCACATCAGGGGCTCTCCAAACGCAACATGGCGTCCCATCTCAATTCCAGTCAATTTTGCATTGAAAAGTCAAATGGCGCTCCTTCCCTTCCAAGCTCTGCCATGCGCCCAAACAATGGTTTACACCCACATATGGGGTATCAGCGTACTCAGGACAAATTGCACAACATTTTTTGGGGTCCAATTTCTTCTCTTACCCTTGGGAAAATAAAAAATTGGGGGCGAAAAGATCATTTTTGTGAAAAAATATGATTTTTTATTTTTACGGCTCTGCATTATAAACTTCTGTGAAGCACTTGGTGGGTCAAAGTGCTCACCACACATCAAGATAAGTTCCTTAGGGGGTCTACTTTCCAAAATGGTGTCACTTGTAGGGGGTTTCAGTGTTTAGGCACATCAGGGGCTCTCCAAACGCAACATGGCGTCCCATCTCAATTCCAGTCAATTTTGCATTGAAAAGTCAAATGGCGCTCCTTCCCTTCCAAGCTCTGCCATGCGCCCAAACAATGGTTTACACCCACATATGGGGTATCAGCGTACTCAGGACAAATTGCACAACATTTTTTGGGGTCCAATTTCTTCTCTTACCCTTGGGAAAATAAAAAATTGGGGGCAAAAAGATCATTTTTGTGAAAAAATATGATTTTTTATTTTTACGGCTCTGCATTATAAACTTCTGTGAAGCACTTGGTGGGTCAAAGTGCTCACCACACATCTAGATAAGTTCCTTAGGGGGTCTACTTTCCAAAATGGTGTCACTTGTAGGGAGTTTCAATGTTTAGGCACATCAGGGGCTCTCCAAACGCAACATGGCGTCCCATCTCAATTCCAGTCAATTTTGCATTGAAAAGTCAAATGGCGCTCCTTCCCTTCCAAGCTCTGCCATGCGCCCAAACAATGGTTTACACCCACATATGGGGTATCATCGTACTCAGGACAAATTGCACAACATTTTTTGGGGTCCAATTTCTTCTCTTACCCTTGGGAAAATAAAAAATTGGGGGCAAAAAGATCATTTTTGTGAAAAAATATGATTTTTTATTTTTACGGCTCTGCATTATAAACTTCTGTGAAGCACTTGGTGGGTCAAAGTGCTCACCACACATCAAGATAAGTTCCTTAGGGGGTCTACTTTCCAAAATGGTGTCACTTGTAGGGGGTTTCAGTGTTTAGGCACATCAGGGGCTCTCCAAACGCAACATGGCGTCCCATCTCAATTCCAGTCAATTTTGCATTGAAAAGTCAAATGGCGCTCCTTTCCTTCCGAGCTCTGCCATACGCCCAAACAGTGGTTTACCCTCACATATGGGGTATCAGCGTACTCAGGACAAATTGTACAACAACTTTGGGGGTCCATTTTCTCCTGTTACCCTTGGTAAAATAAAACAAATTGGAGCTGAAATAAATTGTGTGTGAAAAAAAGTTAAATGCTCATTTTTATTTAAACATTCAAAAAATTCCTGTGAAACACCTGAAGGGTTAATAAACTTCTTGAATGTGGTTTTGAGCACCTTGAGGGGTGCAGTTTTTAGAATGGTGTCACACTTGAGTATTTTCTATCATATAGACCCCTCAAAATGACTTCAAATGAGATGTGGTCCCTAAAAAAAAATGGTGTTGTAAAAATGAGAAATTGCTGGTTAACTTTTAACCCTTATAACTCCGTCACAAAAAAAAATTTTGGTTCCAAAATTGTACTGATGTAAAGTAGACATGTGGGAAATGTTACTTATTAAGTATTTTGCGTGACATATGTCTGTGATTTAAGGGCATAAAAATTCAAAGTTGGAAAATTGCGAAATTTTCAAAATTTTCGCCAAATATTCGTTTTTTTCACAAATAAATGCAAGTTATATCGAATAAATTTTACCACTAACATGAAGTACAATATGTCACGAGAAAACAATGTCAGAATCGCCAAGATCCGTCAAAGCGTTCCAGAGTTATAGCCTCATAAAGGGACAGTGGTCAGAATTGTAAAAATTGGCCCGGTCATTAACGTGCAAACCACCCTTGGGGGTGAAGGGGTTAATAGATGTATGAAACTGAAATAGCTGTTGCAAAAAAAAACAATTTTTATAAAACATTAAGCTTAAGATTAATAGGGGTGCCCAAACTTTTTCATATAACTGTATACAGACATTACAGCAGGGGATCACAAATGATTCTTTCTGTGAAGTTAAATATTTCCCTGCCTGTTTTTAAAAAGTTTTACCTAAAAAAATCATTTGCGATCCCGTGCTGTAATGTCAGTATACTGTTTTGCGACTTCTTCTGCCCAGTAGATGTGGTATGATCAGATCATGTTCCTAAACGGTCGGACACAACCTTTACACAGTACACAGCAGGGTCACATTTATAAGATTATCTCAGCACTGAACATTTTATTTAAACACATCCAATTGTGGAACTTCCAAGATCTACTGATTAAATTAACTTTTGTTCATGGGAAACACCCTTTACGTAATGAAACGGATGGGGTGGCCTTGTGCAACTGCGAAAATACAGGAATCAGGATGTCGTCACGGACAGGAGGCAGATCAAGAGTTAACAAATTTATTAACAGATTCAACGCCACGCAGGGAGAAAATGAGTATGGGAGGCAAAAGATGTAGCAATATGGAAACTGGAGGGGAGAACAGGGTAAACAGGTATTAGGCGAATGTTCAAAAGGGGGAAGAAGAGCAAAACTTATCAGTCTGTCGGCTTCTTGATTGCAGCTTCTCGGTCTCCAACGATGGCCCCGACAACAGCGGCACGTGATGTCTCGGGGACATCCTGCATAGACGGAGGGCCGGTTCCTCGATGCAGGCAGAGAGTCTTTGCTGTACTAGACGGGTTCCCATACCCGCAGTTTCCTTGTACTGGTCTCATTTCTATATGCTGTATCGCTGGAGCGTGGCTCTGCTCCGCAGTGTATGCGGGTGGGGAGACTGTATACTCTGGCTTAGTCACAGGTGCTAGGCTAGGCCGCATGCACACAGCAGTCACTGGTCTCACATGTGAATAACCTCCCGGAACGGAGACCATCGGGCAAGTAGCTGATGTCTACCAGCAGTGGGCACAATTGCAGGGGTAGTGCTAGGTGGGACTACGCTCACGAGATGAAACGCTATCAAGGCCTGCACCTCACCCTGCTGCGCGCTCTGTCTTCCCACCAGAACTCCTGCTTTTTCCCCGCACGCAGCCTTTTTATCCCTGACTTGCCCCCTTCTGACAAGTGTAAGTTTCTTTATTTCATGTTGACACTCTTCTAGGCCTTGAACTATTTGCCGCCAAACAAATCGATCTTGGCTATATCGGTTAGGGGGTATGCCAGCTGTTGCTCTTTCGGAGCACAGTAAGTCAGAAAGAGTAGTTGAGCCTATTTGTGTAGTAGAATCAGGCTGTACAGGTGAGGATGGGGGTAAACCTATTTACTCTGGGGTGGCCGCTTCGGGCACTGCAGGCATTTGTCTCTCTGCTAGATCTACCGGAGGTTGTTTGGGGAGGTTGTTTGGGGGCTTCTCGGTCTCCAACGATGGCACCGACAACAGCGGCATGTGATGTCTCGGGGTCATCCTGGATAGACGGAGGTCCGGTTCCTCGATGCAGGCAGAGAGACTTTGCTGTTCTAGATGGGTTCCCGTACTCGCGGTTTCCTCGTTCTGGTCTCAGTTCTATATGCGGTATCGCTGGAGCATGGCTCTGCTCCACGGTGTATGCGGGTGAGGAGTCGGTATGCTCTGGCTCAGTCACAGGTGCTAGGCCAGGCCATTGACATGCAGCAGTCACTGGTTTCATGTGTGAATCACCTCCCGGAACGCAGGCCATCGGGCAAGTAGCTGTCTGATGTCCGCGAGCAGTGGGCACATTTACAGGGGTAGTGTTAGGTGGGTTTACGCTCACGAGATGCTCTGCTTTCAAGGCCTGCACCTCAGCCCTTTTTATCCTTGACCCGCCCCTGCTGACCCTTGTATGGACTGCACATCTTATGTATGATCTGGTTTATGGGACAGTCCTACAAAAAATAAGAATGTTGTCAATAGAGATAAGCAAAACAATTCTCAAGACTTTGGTCCATGTTGTGAATTTGGATTCTGGGCTCCCCCGGTGGCCGCTTGTGGAATTGGACTTGTCATCCTCTTTCCTGTTTCACCTGATTCCATCAGTAGTGGGTGTCGCTATTTAAGCTCATTTCTCTGGTGGTTTCTTGCCGGTCAACAATGTTATCTGATGCCTCTCAGTGCTTGTTCCTGCTTCTAGACAACTACTAGATAAGTTGGACTTTTGTCCATGTTTTGTTTTGCCTATTTGTTCCAGTTCACAGCTGAAGTTTTGTTACTGTGTCTGGAAAGCTCTCGTTGATCAGGGATTGCTACTCTGGCGTTATGAGTTAATGCCAGAGTTTAAGGTAATCTCTGGATGGTGTTTTGTTAGTGTTTTTCTGCTGACCATGAAAGTATACTATCTGTCTTCTGCTATCTAGTAAGCGGACCTCAAATTTGCTAAGACTATTTTCCTGCTGCGTTTGTTGTTTCATCTGAACTCACCGTCATTATATGTGGGGGGCTACTGTCTTCTTTGGAATATTTCTCTAGAGGTGAGCCAGGTCTTATATTTCCCTCTGCTAGCTATTTAGGTCTTAGGCCAGAGCTGGGCATCTAGCGATAAATAGGAAATGCTACCTGGCTATTTCTAGTTGCGCGGCAGGCTTAGTTCATGGTCAGTATAGTTCCATCTTCCGAGAGCTTGTCCCTCTATAGGCTTGCTATGATCTCTGCCTGCAGAGATCATGACAGTTTGACCGGCCAATAAAGTGTTAAAGACCCTGGTTGAGAAAGGAGAGTTATAAGAAGTCTGCTGGAATTTTTTTTTTTTTTTTTTTCCTCCTCCAGTCTGCCTTGCTGCAGTCTTTTTTCTCTCTCTCCTCCTAATCTCTGTATGCTCTGTGTGCACCTGACAATAATGGATCTCCAGAGTGTAACTGCGGGTTTGAATAATCTCATCACGAAAGTACAAAATTTACAAGATTTTGTGGTACATGCTCCGGTATCTGAGCCGAGAATTCCTTTGCCGGAGTTCTTCACAGGGAATAGAGCTAGCTTCCAGAATTTCCGAAATAATTGTAAGCTTTATTTGTCCCTGAAGTCTCGTTCAGCTGGAGACCCTGCTCAGCAGGTTAGGATTGTGATTTCCTTGCTCAGGGGTGACCCTCAAGATTGGGCCTTCTCATTGCCAGCAGGGGATCCTGCGTTACGCGATGTGGATGCGTTTTTTCTGGCCTTGGGCTTGCTTTATGAGGAACCTCATTTGGAACTTCAGGCAGAAAAAACTTTGATGGCACTATCTCAGGGGCAAGACGAAGCTGAAGTTTTCTGCCAAAAATTCCGTAAATGGTCTGTGCTTACTCAGTGGAATGAGTGCGCCTTGGCGGCAACTTTCAGAGAAGGTCTCTCTGATGCCGTTAAGGATGTTATGGTGGGGTTCCCTTTGCCTGCAGGTCTGAATGAGTCCATGACAATGGCTATTCAGATTGATAGGCGTCTGCGGGAGCGCAAACCGGTGCACCATCTGGCGGTGTCTATGGAAAAGACGCCAGAAAGTATGCAGTGTGATAGAATTCTGTCCAGGAGCGAGCGACAGAATTTTAGACGGAAGAATGGATTGTGTTTCTATTGTGGGGATTCTACTCATGTTATATCGGCATGCTCTAGGCGTACAAAGAAGCTTGATAAGTCTGTTTCCATTAGCACCTTTCAGTCTAAGTTTATTTTGTCTGTAACCCTGATTTGCTCTTTGTCATCCATTGCCACGGACGCCTATGTTGACTCTGGCGCCGCTCTGAGTCTTATGGATTGGTCCTTTGCCAATCGTTGTGGTTTTGATTTAGAGCCTTTGGAGACTCTTATTCCTCTGAAGGGGATTGACTCCACCCCATTGGCTAATAATAAACCACAATACTGGACACAAGTAACCATGCGTATCAATCCGGATCACCAGGAGATTATTCGTTTCCTGGTGCTGTATAATTTACATGACGATTTGGTACTGGGATTGCCATGGTTGCAGTCTCACAACCCAGTCTTGGACTGGAGAGCAATGTCTGTGTTGAGCTGGGGATGTAAGGGTATTCATGGGGACGTACCTTTGGTTTCTATTTCGTCGTCCATTCCCTCTGAAGTCCCTGAGTTCCTCTCTGATTATCAAGACGTCTTTGACGAACCCAAGCTTGGGTCGTTACCTCCGCACCGTGAGTGCGATTGTGCCATAGATTTGATACCGGGTTGTAAATATCCAAAGGGTCGTTTGTTTAATTTGTCTGTGCCGGAACATGCTGCTATGCGGGAATATATAAAGGAGTCTTTGGAAAAGGGACATATTCGTCCATCTTCTTCTCCCTTGGGAGCTGGGTTTTTCTTTGTCTCAAAAAAAGACGGCTCTTTGAGACCATGTATTGATTATCGGCTTCTGAATAAGATCACTGTTAAGTATCAATACCCATTGCCATTGCTTACTGATTTGTTTGCTCGTATAGAGGGTGCTAAGTGGTTCTCTAAAATTGATCTTCGTGGGGCGTATAATTTGGTGCGGATCAGGCAGGGGGATGAGTGGAAGACCGCATTTAATACGCCCGAGGGCCACTTTGAGTATTTGGTCATGCCTTTTGGTCTTTCTAATGCCCCTTCAGTTTTCCAGTCTTTTATGCATGATATTTTCCGCGATTTTCTGGATAAATTTATGATAATATATCTGGATGATATTCTGATTTTTTCTGATGACTGGGACTCTCATGTCCAGCAGGTCAGGAGAGTTTTTCAGGTTCTGCGGTCTAATTCTTTATGTGTGAAGGGGTCTAAGTGCGTTTTTGGGGTCCAGAAAATTTCCTTTTTGGGGTATATTTTTTCTCCCTCTTCCATTGAGATGGATCCCGTCAAGGTGCAAGCTATTTGTGACTGGACTCAGCCCTCCTCTCTTAAGGGTCTTCAGAGATTTTTGGGCTTTGCCAACTTTTACCGCCGATTTATTGCTGGTTTTTCGGATGTCGTTAAACCACTGACTGATTTGACCAGACAAGGCGCTGATGTTGCTAATTGGTCCCCTCATGCTGTAGAGGCCTTTCAGGAGCTTAAGCGCCGTTTTGCCTCTGCCCCTGTGTTGCGTCAGCCTGATGTGAATCTGCCTTTTCAGGTTGAGGTTGACGCTTCGGAGATCGGAGCTGGGGCAGTGTTGTCGCAGAAAGGTTCCGACTGCTCCGTCATTAGGCCTTGTGCCTTCTTTTCTCGCAAATTTTCGCCCGCAGAGCGGAATTATGATGTTGGGAATCGGGAGCTTTTGGCCATGAAGTGGGCGTTTGAGGAGTGGCGCCATTGGCTCGAGGGGGCTAGACATCAGGTGGTGGTATTGACTGACCACAAAAATTTGATTTATCTTGAGACTGCCAGACGCCTGAATCCTAGACAGGCGCGCTGGTCTTTATTTTTTTCTCGCTTTAATTTTGTGGTGTCATACCTACCGGGTTCTAAGAATGTTAAGGCAGATGCCCTTTCTAGGAGTTTTGACCCGGACTCTCCTGGTAATTCTGAACCCACAGGTATCCTTAGGGAGGGAGTAATTTTGTCGGCCGTTTCTCCTGATCTGCGGCGGTCCTTGCAAGAGTTTCAGGCGGATAGACCGGATCGTTGTCCGCCTGATAGACTGTTTGTTCCGGATGATTGGACCAGCAGAGTCATCTCTGAGGTACATTCTTCTGCATTGGCAGGTCATCCCGGAATTTTTGGTACCAGGGATTTGGTGGCAAGATCCTTCTGGTGGCCTTCTCTGTCACGAGATGTGCGAGTCTTTGTGCAGTCATGTGACGTTTGTGCTCGGGCCAAGTCTTGTAGTTCTCGGGCTAGCGGACTGCTGTTGCCCTTGCCTATTCCTAAGAGGCCTTGGACACACATCTCGATGGATTTTATTTCGGATCTGCCTGTTTCCCAGAAGATGTCTGTCATCTGGGTGGTCTGTGACCGTTTCTCTAAAATGGTCCATTTGGTTCCTCTGCCCAAGTTGCCTTCTTCTTCTGAGTTGGTTCCTCTGTTTTTTCAGAATGTTGTCCGATTGCACGGTATTCCTGAGAATATTGTTTCTGACAGAGGTACCCAATTTGTGTCTAGATTTTGGCGGGCATTCTGTGCTAGGATGGGCATAGATTTGTCTTTTTCATCTGCTTTTCACCCTCAGACTAATGGCCAGACCGAGCGGACTAATCAGACCCTTGAGACATATCTGAGGTGTTTTGTCTCTGCTGACCAGGATGATTGGGTTGCTTTTTTGCCATTGGCAGAGTTCGCCCTCAATAATCGGGCCAGTTCTTCCACCTTGGTGTCCCCGTTTTTCTGTAATTCGGGGTTTCACCCTCGATTTTCCTCCGGTCAGGTGGAATCCTCGGATTGTCCTGGAGTGGATGCGGTGGTAGAGAGATTGCATCACATCTGGGGGCAGGTTATGGACAATTTGAAGTTGTCCCAGGAGAAGACTCAGCGTTTTGCCAACCGTCATCGTCTTGTTGGTTCTCGGCTTTGTGTTGGAGATTTAGTGTGGTTGTCTTCTCGTTTTGTCCCTATGAGGGTCTCTTCTCCTAAGTTTAAACCTCGGTTCATCGGCCCTTATAGAATATTGGAGATTCTTAATCCTGTTTCTTTCCGTTTGGACCTCCCTGCGTCCTTTTCCATTCATAACGTTTTTCATCGGTCGTTATTGCGCAGGTATGAGGTACCTGTTGTACCTTCAGTTGAGCCTCCTGCTCCGGTGTTGGTTGAGGGTGAGTTGGAGTACGTTGTGGAGAAAATTTTGGACTCTCGTGTTTCCAGACGGAAACTCCAGTATCTGGTCAACTGGAAGGGTTACGGCCAGGAGGATAATTCTTGGGTCAATGCATCTGATGTTCATGCTTCTGATCTTGTTCGTGCCTTCCATAGGGCTCATCCTGGTCGCCCTGGTGGATCTGGTGAGGGTTCGGTGCCCCCTCCTTGAGGGGGGGGTACTGTTGTGAATTTGGATTCTGGGCTCCCCCGGTGGCCGCTTGTGGAATTGGACTTGTCATCCTCTTTCCTGTTTCACCTGATTCCATCAGTAGTGGGTGTCGCTATTTAAGCTCATTTCTCTGGTGGTTTCTTGCCGGTCAACAATGTTATCTGATGCCTCTCAGTGCTTGTTCCTGCTTCTAGACAACTACTAGATAAGTTGGACTTTTGTCCATGTTTTGTTTTGCCTATTTGTTCCAGTTCACAGCTGAAGTTTTGTTACTGTGTCTGGAAAGCTCTCGTTGATCAGGGATTGCTACTCTGGCGTTATGAGTTAATGCCAGAGTTTAAGGTAATCTCTGGATGGTGTTTTGTTAGTGTTTTTCTGCTGACCATGAAAGTATACTATCTGTCTTCTGCTATCTAGTAAGCGGACCTCAAATTTGCTAAGACTATTTTCCTGCTGCGTTTGTTGTTTCATCTGAACTCACCGTCATTATATGTGGGGGGCTACTGTCTTCTTTGGAATATTTCTCTAGAGGTGAGCCAGGTCTTATATTTCCCTCTGCTAGCTATTTAGGTCTTAGGCCAGAGCTGGGCATCTAGCGATAAATAGGAAATGCTACCTGGCTATTTCTAGTTGCGCGGCAGGCTTAGTTCATGGTCAGTATAGTTCCATCTTCCGAGAGCTTGTCCCTCTATAGGCTTGCTATGATCTCTGCCTGCAGAGATCATGACAGGTCCAATCACAATGGATGCACATCATGGGAGCTGGACCAGAGTAATGTGAACATACTACTACCTGTCAGCATCCTCAGTGGCTAATCTGATTAGCATGACCTGTATGACGTCATGGCTTGAAACGCGTCTTGACCTTGCTGTGGCTTACATATCAGAAGCTGCACCCAGGCTGCTGTCAGCTGTTTTAAAATTCTCAGTGCTCTTGTCTTGGCTACCATGGAGTGCTGATGTGGCTCCTTGACCATTGTGTTGTGTATTGTTTTTCTTAACTTTAGTTGCCATAAAAAGGATTGTGGACGTTTTGATAAAGGAAGAAAAGGGGAGCGAAATACATCTCATAAATACAGTCATAAGCATGAGCATGGCTTCTAATTTGCTATTAAATAATGTCATATTTTCTATTCCATTTGTCACAAACATGAAAAGGAGCATATAGTTATGGTTCACTTTAGCCTTGTGACCTATCCAATTTAAAATATTTAAATATTGAAATCTTGTGAAGACAAGCCATAACTTATGAGTAAAATATATATTTTTATTATAATTTCCTAGTTTAAATCCTATTCTTAGTAAAGTATTAACCTTGTAATAAAATATGGTGTTTCTTCTTTAGCATCAATGAGAAAAGAAGACTCCACAGTTGCTAGTGTGAAAAACAGTAAGTCCAAAATTAAGATAATAGGGAACATTATCAAAGACTGTATGCCACTTTTATGGTCTCTTTGTATTCATAAGTCATGTAACATTTTGCAGAAAAATGTGTAGCCTGTTTCTGTTTTCTGTTTCTAACTTCTCACGCCACTTTTCAAAAGAGACATGAACAATTGGTCTGGTTTAGCATGAGAGTCAAAACCTTCAGATAATAACAGATTTACTCAAATTAATGCCAGACATTGACATAAATGATAGGGCAAATCTATGCCCTGCTCTTTGCAGCTGTAGACTTCAATTTATTGTGCATGGGCAGCCGAAGATGCATCAAATTTATGAAGGGGCACAGGCCTGATCCGTCCAATTATATGCCCATAAAGATGGATTGCCCCCAGAGTAGGGCAATGGGGTACTCAGCACCGGATCCTACAGTTTAGGGGATGTCACGGTGGCCTGACAGGACAGAACTCCTTCTGGTGTTGTCTCCTTGTGCTGTGACTTCGTTTCTCACTCCCTGCAACACAATTCCTTTCTTGTCTTTTCTTAGGATGCTGCCGCACGTGGGGCAGGAGCAGCTCCGTGTCTTTCTCTCTCGTGCTAGGCCTCTGCCAGGATCCCACCCCTGACAGGGACCCTCTGTCTGCAGCTCAGATGTTCCTCCTTTCCCCCTGTCTGCCTGACAGGTGTTGCCTGGGCCGAGCCCAGTCAGCTCCTTACTGACTAGATGTTACCTGGGCGAAGCCCAGTCTGCTTCTCTCTAACTTTCTATCCAGCCCACCAGTTTTACCCAAATGTGAGGAGTGTCCTAATAGATAGAAACAAGGCTCCCCCTGGTGGACTGGAGTGTGAAGTGTGGTGTCTGTTTTGTGATACCTGGAAAGATGAACTCCTTTAGTACCATCAGAAATAATATCACTCCCCCTGGTGGAAGAGCGACATTACTGCAACGACCAGGACTCTGGGGCGCTGCACTTATACAACTGTGTCTTTTGTGTAAATGAATAAATTAAAAAGTGTAGTTAATTATGATTTTCAATAGAGGTGTGGGAATACAATTTTGGCACATGTTTGGTCATTAAGTTTTTAGCTGTTTGGAAATTTTCATACTTCTCATATGCTCAAATAATACTAAAATTATTAACTTTAAAACATTTTCTATACCCCCCAACCCTGTATATTTTCTCAAACAAATCATATGAAATATTACTCTATTAAAAAACAGTCCCATACACCAATATAAACTTTCTATATTAAAAATGCTTAAAAATGTCTGATTATGGCTAAATATATCTGACCCAAGTAGAGTAGTGGATATACGATTTTTGATACCCAACACATTCTGCTCATTCTTTCTTCTTAATAGATAAAGGAAGACCCCTGTAAGATGCCTGATTCCTTTCCAGCTCCTTCTGCTCCTGCAGTCAGACGCTGTCGCTCAAACTCTATGGCAGTGATGACATTGTTGAAAGCAGCAACAATGCAAACAGACATTTTCGACAATGAGATGTTGCAATTTGAGTGATTTTTTTTTGCCACTGATGCAATAATAAATGGCTTCCAGAGCCATAAATTGAAGTTGTAAAGCTATTTCTATACCATCCATATTGGTTAATAAGGAAAAAATACTACACTATAAATATATACTACAATTGAAAACACATCTAGGCCGGAAGTCAGAGGAGTATATGAAAAATCATCAGAGTTTAATCTAGAAAACTGAGATGATTTTTATCCATACTGTCTTCCATTTGCCATCCATGTGTCCATTTCTATGCCTCTATGACATCTATGTGCCATCTGATTTTATACATCAACAATTTAAATTGTACATGATCAAATATATTTTCTTGGGTTAAGACTTGCAATGTATCTGTAAAGATCACAAATGATCCATATGGGATTTGTTTTTTTTGACGCACCCATAGAGCAGTATAGGTGAGTATCATCCAAGAAGTGGAATGGAATAGCGCATGTCACATTCTTCGCACGTATACTTGGGCCATGCGAGAAAACTGTCATCTGGACAGTCCAATTACACTGGTCAAGTGTGCTGGTCCATTTTTACTCTGACTGCACATGTCCGTATTATATAGCCAAATGATTGAGCTTTTTGGCCCAAAAATTTAAGATTAAATTTAAAGCGTAGCTGACAGCTGTCATTTAAATTTTTATTTGATAAATTAATAGTACACATGAAAATAAGCAACTTTGTAATAAATCTTATTAGAGAGATCAGCTTCTCCCTCCTCCAGGACAGATCGCTCATTCTCAAAATTTTGCAATTTATGTGTAAAGTACATATTCTGTGAAGACAGATTTATACATTACTGAGGTGGGAGATGGCGGTTACTACTGGTAAGATTCTATATAGATGCAAAAGAGGAGGAGGGAAGAACTCTGCTACTAGCTCTTCCTTTAATCTCGCTCCTAACCACTGCATAGAAGATTACAGTTGCTACTAATAAGATACTATCTCAATCATTTAAAAATCTGTCTTCACTAAATACAAATTTTACCCAGAAACTGAGAATTTTTAGAATAAGGATTAGTCAAGAAGAAGAAAAAAAAGTAGATTTCTCTGAAAAATATATATTACAAAGTTACCGTATATATTTGAGTGTAAGCTGAGATTTCCAGCCCATTTTTTTAGGCAGGAAATGTCCCTCTCGGCTTATACTCGAGTCATTGTCCCAAGGGGTCAGCGGGGGAGCGGCAGGAGTGGCGGCTGTCACATCATACTCACCTGCTCCCGGAGTGGTTTATGCTTCTCCGATGGTCTCTGGCACCAGCAGCTCTTCCTGTGTTCAGCTGTCACGTGATACCACTCATTAAAGTAATGAATATGGATGCGCCTCCACTCCCATAGACGGAGCGCATATTCATTGCTTTAATGAGCGGTACCATGTGACAGCTGAACACAGGAACAAGCTGCCGACGTGCACCAGAGACCATCGGAGAAGCTGAGACGTGCAGACCGCGCCAGCAGGGTGAGTATGACGGGGGAGGGTGAGCCATGCGATATTCACCTGTCCCCGTACCACTGCCGTGCTCTGTCTTCCGCATCCTCTGGTTGTGACGTTCAGGACAGAGGGCGTGATGACGTGGATAGTGCGCGCCCTCTTCCAGAACAGTCACTGCAGAGACACAGAAGACACAGCGACGTGCGGCGGTGGAACAGGGACAGGTGAATATCGCAAGTGCTGGGGGTCTGAGCCAGCAGCGACTCCAGCAGCTGGCGCCCAGCGACGAGAGGTGAGTATGTCATTTTTTTTAATCGCAGCAGCATATAGGACATATTGTTCTATGGAGCATCTTATGGAGCCTTCAACCTTTATGGGGCACATTATTGTATGATACATCTTATGGGGCCTTCAACCTTTATGGGGCAAATTATTCTATGGAGCCATTATGGGGCCATTATTAACCTTTGTGCAGCATTATATGGGGCATATTTTGATATGGAGCATCTTATGGGGCCATCATTAACCTTTTATGCAGCATTATATGGGGCATATTATTCTATGGAGCATCTTATGGGGCCATAATTAACCTTTGTGCAGCATTATATGGGGCATATTTTTTGTATGGAGCATCTTATGGGGCCATCATGAACTTTATGGAGCATTATATGGGGCGTATTTTGTATGGCGCATCTTATGGGGCCCATCATAAACTGTATGGAGCATTATATGGGGCTCCTGATTCAATATGGATATTCAAAAACACTTAACCTACTGATGTCTCAATTAATTTTACTTTTATTGGTATCTATTTTTATTTTTGAAATTTACCAGTAGCTGCTGTATTTCCCACCCTAGGCTTATGCTCGAGTCATTAAGTTTTCCCAGTTTTTTGTGGCAAAATTAGGGGTCTCGGCTTATACTCGGGTCGGCTTATACTTGAGTATATACGGTACTTATTTTTATGTGTACTATTGATTCATGCAATAAAAATAAAAACAATGGTTACACTTTAAGAGGATTGAACTTGTTTGGGGTAGATTCTCACAATCCTAGTTTGCGGTCACCAGAAAACCTAGATTAATAGATATATTTTACTCCCTGTCTTCTATCTTATATGCATACTCCAAATAATACATATGCATGCAGTACCCTAAATGTATTAAAAAGATTTAAAAAAATACACCAGAAAAATTCCTTTCGTATTAGACAAAAATACTAAACAGTAAATAAACTGATCATAATTGTTATTGTTTCTAATGTAACAAACTAACCCATTAAAGTTTTCATGTTATTTTATCTGCATGCTGAATGCTGTAAATAAAACTTAAAATATAAAAGAAAAAAATATATAATTAGTTTTGTTCATCCTGCTTCCCACCTTCCCCCATCGTCACCTCCCCACATCAAAAAAAGCAAATAAAAGGCAATCAAAAAACATATGTACCCCAATATGATACCAATGAAAATTATAGCTTGTACTGGTATAAAATAATTTATGCAGTGACGCAAAAAACAAAAATTAAAAAAGTATGAAAAAGTAGTCAACTGTTCAAAAGTAGTAAACATAAAAAGACTATAACTGCTAAAAAATTGCACAATTGATCATTTTATTTTTCCATTCCACCCCCAAAAATGAATACAAATGTTTATATGCAAATTGCCTCTTCAGAGAGAAAGAGGACTTGAACTCTATATAGCGCCCCCTGTTGGAAGCAGCGATCCTACGAGTCAATCCTTTAACGAGTCTTGCAATATGACTTAGGATAAAAGTCCTATGTCATATTGCAAGACTCGTTAAAGGGTTGATTGTGACTTGTAGGATCACTATTTCCAACAGGTGGTGCTTAGTGATGAGCGAGCATGCTCGGGTTTTCTCCAAGTATTTCGGCATGCTCGGAAAAACTCGAGTAACGAGCATACTCGCTCATCACTAGTGGCGCTATATAGAGTTCAAGTCCACTTTCTCTCTGAAGAGGCAATTTGCATATAAAATTTCCCAGAGGAGCATTGCACGGTGAATAAGCCAAACACTTAGAAACCTTATATGTACCCCAGAAGCATGCCGTTTAGATGAACACAGCTATGTTGAAGAAACAAATAAAAAAATATGGGTATCAGAAGGTATGGTTGGAAAGAATAAAAAATAATGCTAATTTGCCATGTAAGGAAAAAAAATGGCTTTAGCGCAAACGGCTTAAAATAACACAATTTTGATATGTTGGGCTTACAAACTATTATTGCAGTGAAAGCACTCAAATAGCAGCTACAGGAGCAAGAATTTTGTTGTTTGGCTGTTCTGAGACAGTGAGAGGAATTATATGCGAGGGCCGTTATACAGTATATCCTATAGAATGTGCTTAGAAGTACGGCATATTGAACCCCCTGGAGTGCATAGTAATCACAGCTACAGCTATGGTTGCAATGTAAAATAAAAGTAAGGCCACATGCACATGTTCAGTATGTGCTGAGTTTTTTACCTCAGTATTTGTGAACCAAAACAAAGAGTGGAACAGTGAGAGGAAAAGTGTAATAGAAACATGTCACTACTTGTGTATGTTTCACACGCTCCTGGTTTTGGCTTACAAATTGTCATGACACAGCTGTCTAGTGACCTGGGATCAGGGGCTCCTTACTTGGCCCTAACATTAGGGGGCGCCATAGCTCGCCCTGTTCCCCAGGATACTTCAGATGGCAAAGATGCCGGGGCCTCCACCCTTACCCTATCTCCTAAGTTAGCACTTCGTTGGTCCCGTTTCCCCATCCAGGGAAGAGGGAGCGCTACTGTGCACCGCAGTACACCAACCCAACAAACAGGGCAACAAAGACAAGGGGAAACTGAAAACTCCACATGCACAAAATATTCACTCATATATAACAGAGGAATCCACCAGTGTTGTGAATTCTGCTCTTGGGCTCCCTCCGGCGGTTGTTAGTGGTAGTGCAGTTGTCTTGGGGTTGTAATCCTGGGCAGGTGTTTCTGCTGATTGCAGCTTTACTAGGTATTTAGGTGCGCAGGATCCATTACTCCTGGACAGTTGTCCATTGTTCTTGGAGGGATTGCATCTCTCTTTGGTTCCTCATGCTCTGCTGCCAATTCAGCTAAGATAAGTGTCTGTTTTTTTTGTCACTGTGCACACATGCAGTGTGCTTTGCAATTCAGTGCAATTCATTGTGTTTTTGTCCAGCTTAGACTTTGTTTGGATTTTTCAGTCATGCTGGATTCTCAGGAGTTGCAGATATACTTGCTATGTCTTTAGTTAGATGTAGTATATTTGTATTATCTGCTGTGGATATTTTTAGGATTTTAATACTGACCGCTTAGAATTCTGTCCTATCCTTTTCTATTTAGCTAGAAGTGCCTCTTTTGCTAAATTCATTTTTTCTGCTTGTGTGTGTCTTTCCTCTTATACTCACAGTCAATATTTGTGGGGGGCTGCCTATCCTTTGGGGTTCTGCTCTGAGGCAAGATAGAATTCCCATTTCCACCTATAGGGGTATTTAGTCCTCCGGCTGTGTTGAGGTGTCTAGGACATGTTAGGTACACCCCACGGCTACTTCTAGTTGCGGTGTCAGTTTAGGGTTTGCGGTCAGTACAGATTCCCACCTACTCCTGAGAAAGTCTCTCATGCGGCTCCAAGGTCACCGGATCATAACACACCAGGGTTTGCAGGAAGGGGAAGAAAGCAAAACAGGGAAGAATAAGGGATTAACAAGTGTACAAACTAATCAACAGTTGCTTATAACTCCTCCAGCACTCCTTCTCATACCAACTTCCCTCCCTCCTTTTGTCATGCAGCAAGAGCTAATTCTGACAAGGACTTGGTAATAGAGCCCAGATTTCATAGGGAAAAGGTGTGGCTAACCGAGCACAGCTGAACACAGGGATTTCGACCATGGCTGATTAAACCCTGTTCTGCAGGAAGAAATAAACACATTTAATACACCAGAGAAGTGCTTCTAAGCGGTGGAGCAGGAGCAACCAGTATACTGGCTCCGCTTCATTGTGGTAAACCCGTGACACAAATACAGAGGTAAAAAACTCACTAAATACTCTAATGTGGACTTGGTCAAGTTATTTGATCAGGTCAGATTTAGGAAAACCTGACATGGGCTTTTATTTTTGGAGAGACCTATAGGATTGGTAGTGGGATGGGTCTCTCCCTCAATTCCGGGATTTGGAGTGGCCCATATCCCATTTAAACTTTCAGGTTAGCTTTTGGTGTGTCATCATGTTTGCATGCATCTGAGCAGGGTGCTCTGTGCAGTACAGGCCTGGGTGAGTGTGAACACAGGCCAGAGAAGGCAATGCATTCGACGCACCCATGAGTGATACGGCGGTGCAGTAACCCACAGCAATATGTTTAGCACTGACTGTATTGAATGACCCAGCTGCGATCTGGAGGATAACATTTGCTTTTACTTTGTGAATTTTGAAAATACAGACTTTTAATTTGGACTAACCTGGGTCACTGCCTGCTGTAGACAAGGAAGAGAACACAACTCTCCCTGGGAACTTTATCAAAGAAAGGGGCTAGGATGGGGGATATTATTACTGGTTATGGGCCAAAACAGAGGACATTATTAAGGGATGAGGTCTAGGATTGGGGGCCAGGACAGTGGACATTATTACAGGGGTCCATTCATCTGACAAACATGCTAGTGGGGGCCCAGGTTCAAATTTTGCATCGGGGCCCATAGAACTCTAGTTATGCCACTAAATATTAACCCTTCCTTATATAATGTATCTGTAATTTTTTCTCTAAAATCTAATAATATACTGCATATTTTTATTTCACTTGACAGATTTGCCAGTAACCAGCCCAAATTCATTCATGGTTTACAGTAACCATGAAAATGAAACATCTGAAGAACAACTCATTAGTGGTAAATTTATAACAGACGAAATAATGTACAACAGATATCAATGTTCATGTGGAGATCTTTTCCACTGCTACTTGTTAATCACTCCATTACCTGATCCTTTTATGTAACCATTCAAATCAATCTAGAGCAAACAAAGCAACAAAACAAGCATGCCAATATTCTATTGTGTGCATGCAATGCTTACAGTGGATTTCTCATTATAGCAGGCTGCTATTTTTCCATGACAAATGGTAAAGAAACATATGAATGTTCATAAAAGAAGAATCGCCATAACAGTGACCACCCAATTGTCCATCATAAATAGTCACATCCAAGTTGTCTCTCATAAATAGTGCCAAACAGCCCCTCCACAAAGGCAGCAATAGTCACAATATCTCCTATTAAGTACTAACAGGCTCAGTCTTGCTCATAAATACCAACAGCCCCAAAAGCACCATCTAAGGCTCCCTTCACACATGAAACGGTCCATTTTTACTATCCGTGTGATTTTCTGTTGCCTGACTGTGTGACATCTGTGTGCCTGACCGTGTGACACGTAGAAGAAGAGAAAGCAGATGTAACGAGTCTTGTCGGAATCCCAGGACCAGTGGCTCCTTTGATGTCCCTAACGCTTGGGATGCCCCAGCTTGCCTGTTCCCCAGATTACTTCTGATGGTAAAGATGCTGGGGCCATGTACCTTGCCTTAGTTCCTGAATCTGCCCTCAGTCTGTACCCTTCCCTCACCCAGGGAAGAGGGGCGTAGTAGTGTACCGTAATACACCAACCAGACTAACAAGGTAATACAAAGAGGGATAATGAAAAATTACCAAACATACAAATATACTCACACAGACAACAAAGTAATGCACTGGAGAGAGGAGGATGGGGTTCAACTAAAGTAGGAGAAGAAAGGGAATTATCACACGCTCAAAACCTCGCAACAGTCACAGATAAACCTAGAAATGCCATTTCCAATAATAACCACCAACCAACAACCTCCAGCCATGCAGCAAAAGCTTTCTCTTACAATGAGTGCCAGCCAGGGCCTAGATAATATAGGAGATGGGAGTGACTAACAGTGAACTGCTGAGAGCCTTAAGGCAGGAAAGCTTCCAGGATCTCTCAACTGAGCAGATTAACCCCTTCACTGCTAAAAGAAACTTAGTCCATTTAATATGAAGGTGAAATGCTTCTATTCAGTTCAGGAGTAGGAGACATATGATGCTGCGGTCTTCTGGCTCCTCCCTGTCATGGTAAACCCATGACATCAGATTAGAAATTATAGATTTTTAGGCGTTAAAGATTGTGCAAATATAAAAATAGATATCCTACAGATACAGTATATAATTTCACAAGCCCACTACATATTATAAACTTGCACCCTTTAGTGCCTTTCAAGTGGAATTTATTGCTAAGGTTTTTAGGCTTGTTTAACCTAATAAATAAAAAAAAAGATGTGCGGTCTACCCTAGTTTATGAAACCAGCGAAGGTAAAGCAGACAGCTGTGAGCTGATATCATCAAGCTGGGAAAGTCCTTGGTTATTGGGTCCTTCAAAGCCTAAAATTGCCAGCCCACAGCTGAATAAGAAATGGCTCTTGACATTCTGGCGCTTTGCCTTTGCTCTTCCCAATTGCCCAGGTTACAGATGGAGCTTTTTTTTCCTGTTTACATTTTTTGCATATCATTTTTTTTTTATTTCATTAAACTGTTGTTACACATTTTTTGTCCTTTTTTCATCCTATTAGAGGAATTTAACATGCAATTGCTTTTAATTTACACTCAATATTGCAGTGTATTATTGCCTTACCAACCAAGCCATTAGTAACACAAAGAACTCTTGAATGCTTAGATGTTGCAGTCACTATTCATTAAGACAGTGATCCCCAACCAGTAGCTCGGGAGCCACATGTGGCTCGTGGGCCCATGATTTGTGGCTCGCGTCTGTCTTCCAGCTTGGTGCATTAGCACCAGGAGTAGAAAATAGTTATTAAGAACATATCTGTAGATGGTGACTTGTGTGTAGCTCTGCACCAAAGAGCACATCTAAATGGGGTGAGATAGGAAACCGTGTGACACATACCGGAATAGAAATCAGATTAGAAATTACAGATTTTTAGATGATAAAGATGTGCAATGATGAAATAGATAGATAGATAGATAGATAGATAGATAGATAGATAGATAGATAGATAGATAGATAGATAGATAGATATGGGGTAGACAGATAAAAGATCAATAGATAATAGAAAGCTAAATAGATATCTGTGAGTTATATAATTATTGTGTTACACTAGATGGCAGCCCGATTCTAAAGAATCGGGAGTCTAGAATCCATATATACTTTATTTATTCAAATGTAAGAATAATACAATTAATAAATAATAGTAAGAAAGAACAAAAAATGGCTGCACTCACCAGCTCTTGACAATTCTTGACAGTACGGCACATTTCTGATTGGTCGCTCGCGGCAGGCGGCAACCAATCAGAAAAGTGCCGCGCACCACGAAGGCATATATCTTTGTCCACCCTGAGCGGGTGTAGGACGCTGGTGACGTCACTTATCTCCGGACATTATCTCCGGACAAAGCCACGGAAGTTGGCACAAATTGCCGGAAGTAGTATTCTAGGCAATTATATATTAGATTGTCCTGTCACCAGCCATGTGTACGATTATCGGCCGAAAGCCTCTCTGGAACCAATAATCACCCCATGTAAAGGTATCTTTATAAGTTAAAGATTCAGAATACTATGACTTTTATCATATCCTGAACAGTCAAGTTTTTTATGAACCGTTAAGGTTTTCTGGTTGAAGTAAAAAAAACTCTGAGTGTTTACAGTTTGAAACCATAAAATGTTGAAAAATTATGTCATTCTTGAGTATATCACTCAATGGTGCTCATAAACGTGTCAAATTTGATCTATAATATACTTTAATATATGTTACTTTAATCTTTAATATACTTAAGAACAGGGCCCCAGACATCACACAGGGGGTCTGAAACACCGCACAGTGGTCCAAAATATCGCTGTGCTCTGCCTGGGCCCCATATGCTGCCTGGGGCCCCTGTGCTCTGCCTGGGGCCCCATATGCTGCCTGGGGCCCCTGTGCTCTGCCTGGGGCCCCTGTGCTCTGCCTGGTGCCCCATGTTCTGCCTGGGGCCCCTGTGCTCTGCCTGGGGCCACTGTGCTCTGCCTGGGGCCCCATATGCTGCCTGGGGCCCCTGTGCTCTGCCTGGGGCCCCATATGCTGCCTGGGGCCCCCGTGCTCTGCCTGGGGCCCCAGAGGCTGCCTGGGGCCCCTGAGCTCTGCCTGGGGCCCCATAGGCTGCCTGGGGCCCCTGTGCTCTACCTGGGACCACTGTGCTCTGCATGGGGCCCCATATGCTGCCTGGGGCCCCTGTGCTCTGCCTGGGGCCCCTGTGCTCTGCCTGGGGCCCCATGTTCTGCCTGGGGCCACTGTGCTCTGCCTGGGACCACTGTGCTCTGCCTGGGGCCCCATATGCTGCCTGGGGCCCCTGTGCTCTGCCTGGGGCCACTGTGCTCTGCCTGGGGCCCCATATGCTGCCTGGGGCCCCTGTGCTCTGCCTGGGGCCCCATATGCTGCCTGGGGCCCCTGTGCTCTGCCTGGGGCCCCTGTGCTCTGCCTGGGGCCCCATGTTCTGCCTGGGGCCCCTGTGCTCTGCCTGGGGCCACTGTGCTCTGCCTGGGGCCCCATAAGCTGCCTGGGGCCCCTGTGCTCTGCCTGGGGCCCCTGTGCTCTGCCTGGGGCCCCATGTTCTGCCTGGGGCCCCTGTGCTCTGCCTGGGGCCACTGTGCTCTGCCTGGGGCCCCATATGCTGCCTGGGGCCCCTGTGCTCTGCCTGGGACCACTGTGCTCTGCCTGGGGCCCCATATGCTGCCTGGGGCCCCTGTGCTCTGCCTGGGGCCACTGTGCTCTGCCTGGGGCCCCATATGCTGCCTGGGGCCCCTGTGCTCTGCCTGGGGCCCCATATGCTGCCTGGGGCCCCTGTGCTCTGCCTGGGGCCCCATGTTCTGCCTGGGGCCACTGTGCTCTGCCTGGGGCCCCTGTGCTCTGCCTGGGGCCCCATGTTCTGCCTGGGGCCACTGTGCTCTGCCTGGGGCCCCATATGCTGCCTGGGGCCCCTGTGCTCTGCCTGGGGCCCCATAGGCTGCCTGGGGCCCCTGTGCTCTGCCTGGGGCCACTGTGCTCTGCCTGGGGCCCCATATGCTGCCTGGGGCCTCTGTGCTCTGCCTGGGGCCCCATATGCTGCCTGGGGCCCCTGTGCTCTGCCTGGGGCCCCTGTGCTCTGCCTGGGGCCCCATGTTCTGCCTGGGGCCCCTGTGCTCTGCCTGGGGCCACTGTGCTCTGCCTGGGGCCCCATGTTCTGCCTGGGGCCACTGTGCTCTGCCTGGGGCCCCATAAGCTGCCTGGGGCCCCTGTGCTCTGCCTGGGACCACTGTGCTCTGCCTGGGGCCCCATATGCTGCCTGGGGCCCCTGTGCTCTGCCTGGGGCCACTGTGCTCTGCCTGGGGCCCCATATGCTGCCTGGGGCCCCTGTGCTCTGCCTGGGGCCCCATATGCTGCCTGGGGCCCCTGTGCTCTGCCTGGGGCCCCTGTGCTCTGCCTGGGGCCCCATGTTCTGCCTGGGGCCCCTGTGCTCTGCCTGGGGCCACTGTGCTCTGCCTGGGGCCCCATATGCTGCCTGGGGCCCCTGTGCTCTGCCTGGGGCCACTGTGCTCTGCCTGGGGCCCCATAGGCTGCCTGGGGCCCCTGTGCTCTGCATGGGACCACTGTCCTTTGCCTGGGGCCCCATATGCTGCCTGGGGCCCCTGTGCTCTGCCTGGGGCCACTGTGATCTGCCTGGGGCCCCATATGCTGCCTGGGGCCCCTGTGCTCTGCCTGGGTGTAGGACACTGGTGACGTCACTTATCTCCGGACATTAGCTCCGGACATTAGCTCCGGACATTAGCTCCGGACATTATCTCCGGACATTAGCTCCGGACAAAGCCACGGAAGTTGGCACAAATTGCAGGAAGTAGTATTCTAGGCAATTATATATTAGATGGGCATTTCCTGAAGGAAATACATGGTGCTTGAACAGCGCTACCAGCTTTACAGCAGCACTTTTCACACACGGGACTGGGGGGCGCGCTTACTTTTGCACCCGGGGCCGGGGGCGCGCTTACTTTTGCACCCGGGGGTGCACTTACTTTTGCACCCGGAGGCGCACTTACTTTTGCACCCGGGGGCGCACTTACTTTTGCACCCGGGGGCGCACTTACTTTTGCACCCGGGGGCGCACTTACTTTTGCACCCGGGGGCGCACTTACTTTTGCACCCGGGGGCGCACTTACTTTTGCACCCGGGGGCGCACTTACTTTTGCACCCGGGGGCGCACTTACTTTTGGGGCCGCACTTACTTTTGGTGGGCGGGGCTCCTCGGCCTCCGATTTGGTTGGTGGGGCCCCTCGTCCTCCGATTTGGTGGGTGGGGACCCTCGGCCTCAGATTTGGTGGGCGGGGACCGGCCTCCGATTTGGTGGGCGGGGACCCTCGACCTCCGATTTGGTGGGCGGGGACCCTCGGCCTCCGCTTTGGTGGGCGGGGCCCCTCGGCCTCCGATTTGGTGGGCGGGGTCCCTTTGCCTCCGATTTGGTGGGCGGGGACCCTCGGCCTCCGCTTTGGTTGGCGGGGCCCCACGGCCTCCGATTTGGTGGGCGGGGTCCCTCTGCCTCCGCTTTGGTGGGCAGGGCTGCTCGGCCTTCGATTTGGTGGGCGGGGCTCCTCGGCCTCCGATTTGGTTGGTGGGGCCCCTCGGCCTCCGATTTGGTGGGCGGGGCCCCTTATCCTCCGATTTGGTGGGCGGGGACCCTCGGCCTCCGATTTGGTGGGCGGGACCCCTCGGCCTCCGATTTGGTTGGCGGAGCCCCTCGGCCTCCGATTTGGTTGGTGGGGCCCCTCGGCCTCCGATTTGGTGGGCGGGGACCCTCGGCCTCCGATTTGGTGGGCGGGGACCCTCGGCCTCCAATTTGGTGGGCGGGGACCCTCGGCCTCCGATTTGGTGGGCGGGGACCCTCGGCCTCCGATTTGGTGGGTGGGGACCCTCGGCCTCCGATTTGGTGGGCGGGGCCCCTCGTCCTCCGATGTGGTGGGCGGGGCCCCTCGGCCTCCGCTTTGGAGGGCGGGGCCCCTTGGCCTCCGCTATGGTGGGCGGGGCCGGGCCCCTCGGCCTCCGCTTTGGTGGGCGGGGCCCCTCGGCCTCCGCTTTGGTGGGCGGGGCCGCTCGGCCTTCGATTTGGTGGGCGGGGACCCTCGGCCTCCGATTTGGTGGGCGGGGACCCTCAGCCTCCAATTTGGTGGGCGGGGACCCTCGGCCTCCGATTTGGTGGGCGGGGACCCTCGGCCTACGATTTGGTGAGTGGGGACCCTCGGCCTCCGATTTGGTGGGCGGGGCCCCTCGTCCTCCGATGTGGTGGACGGGGCCCCTCGGCCTCCGCTTTGGAGGGCGGGGCCCCTTGGCCTCCGCTTTGGTGGGCGGGGCCGGGCCCCTCGGCCTCCGCTTTGGTGGGCGGGGCCCCTCGGCCTCCGCTTTGGTGGGCGGGGCCGCTCGGCCTTCGATTTGGTGGGCGGGGCCCCTAGGCCTCCGATTTGGTTGGCGGGGCCCCTCGGCCTCCGATTTGGTTGGCGGGGCCCCTCGGCCTCCGATTTGGTTGGCGGGGCCCCTCGGCCTCCGATTTGGTGGGCGGGGACTCTCGGCCTCCGATTTGGTGGGCGGGGACCCTCGGCCTCCGATTTGGTGGGCGGGGACCCTCGGCCTCCTATTTGGTGGGCAGGGACCCTCGGCCTCCGATTTGGTGGTCGGGGACCCTCGGCATCCACTTTGGTGGGCGGGGCCCCTCGGCCTCCGATTTGGTGGGCGGGGCCCCTCGGCCTCCGATTTGGTGTGCGGGGACCCTCGGCCTCTGCTTTGGTGGGCGGGGCTCCTCGGCCTCCGATTTGGTTGGTGTGGACCCTCGGCCTCCGATTTGGTGGGCGGGGACCCTCGGCCTCCGATTTGGTGGGCGGGGACCCTCGGCCTCCGATTTGGTGGGCGGGGACCCTCGGCCTCCGATTTGGTGGGTGGGGCCCATCGGCCTCCGATGTGGTGGGCGGGGCCCCTCGGCCTCCGATTTGGTGGGCGGGGACCCCCGGCCTCCGATTTGGTGGGCGGGGCCCCTCGGCCTCCGATTTGGTGGGCGGAGACCCTCGGCCTCCGATTTGGTGGGCGGGGCCCCTCGGCCTCCGCTTTGGTGGGCGGGGCCGGGCCCCTCGGCCTCCGCTTTGGTGGGCGGGGCCGCTCGGCCTTCGATTTGGTGGGCGGGGCTCCTCGGCCTCTGATTTCGTTGGCGGTGCCCCTCGGCCTCCAATTTGGTTGGCGGGGCCCCTCGGCCTCCGATTTGGTGGGCGGGGACTCTCGGCCTCCGATTTGGTGGGCGGGGACCCTCGGCCTCCGATATGGTGGGCAGGGACCCTCAGCCTCCGATTTGGTGGTCGGGGACCCTCGGCCTCTGCTTTGGTGGGCGGGGCCCCTCGGCCTCCGATTTGGTGGGCGGGGTCCCTCTGCCTCCGATTTGGTGTGCGGGGACCCTCGGCCTCCGCTTTGGTGGGCGGGGCCCCTCGGCCTTCGATTTGGTGGGCGGGGCCCCTCGGCCTCCGATTTGGTTGGTGTGGACCCTCGGCCTCCGATTTGGTGGGCGGGGACCCTCGGCCTCCGATTTGGTGGGCGGGGACCCTCGGCCTCCGATTTGGTGGGCGGGGACCCTCGGCCTCCGATTTGGTGGGCGGGGCCCATCGGCCTCCGATGTGGTGGGCGGGGCCCCTCGGCCTCCGATTTGGTGGGCGGGGACCCCAGGCCTCCGATTTGGTGGGCGGGGCCCCTCGGCCTCCGATTTGGTGGGCGGGGACCCTCGGCCTCCGATTTGGTGGGCGGGGACCCTCGGCCTCCGATTTGGTAGGCGGGGCCCCTCGGCCTCCGATTTGGTGGGCGGGGACCCTCGGCCTCCAATTTGGTGGGCGGGGACCCTCGGCGTCCGATTTGGTGGGCGGGGACCCTCGGCCTCCGATTTGGTGGGCAGGGCCCCTCGGCCTCCGATTTGGTGGGCGGGGCCCCTCGGCCTCCGATGTGGTGGGCGGGGCCCCTTGGCCTCCGCTGTGGTGGGCGGGGCCCCTCGGCCTCCGCTTTGGTGGGCGGGGCCGGGCCCCTCGGCCTCTGCTTTGGTGGGCGGGGCCGCTCGGCCTTCGATTTTTTTGGGCGGGGCTCCTCGGCCTCCGATTTGGTTGGCGGGGCCCCTCGGCCTCCGATTTGGTTGGCGGGGCCCCTTATCCTCCGATTTGGTGGGCGGGGACCCTCGGCCTCCGATTTGGTAGGCGGGGCCCCTCGGCCTCCGATTTGGTGGGCGGGGACCCTCGGCCTCCAATTTGGTGGGCGGGGACCCTCGGCCTCCGATTTGGTGGGCGGGGACCCTCGGCCTCCGATTTGGTGGGCGGGGACCCTCGGCCTCCGATGTGGTGGTCGGGGCCCCTCGGCCTCCGCTTTGGTGGGCGGGGCCGGGCCCCTCGGCCTCCGCTTTGGTGGGCGGGGCTCCTCGGCCTCCGATTTGGTTGGCTGGGCCCCTCGGCCTCCGATTTGGTTGGCGGGCCCCCTCGGCCTCCGATTTGGTGTGTGCTCTGCCTGGGGCCACTGTGCTCTGCCTGGGGCCCCATATGCTGCCTGGGGCCCCTGTGCTCTGCCTGGGGCCCCATATGCTGCCTGGGGCCCCTGTGCTCTGCCTGGGGCCCCTGTGCTCTGCCTGGGGCCCCATGTTCTGCCTGGGGCCCCTGTGCTCTGCCTGGGGCCACTGTGCTCTGCCTGGGTGTAGGACACTGGTGACGTCACTTATCTCCGGACATTAGCTCCGGACATTAGCTCCGGACATTAGCTCCGGACAAAGCCACGGAAGTTGGCACAAATTGCAGGAAGTAGTATTCTAGGCAATTATATATTAGATGTGCAGCTTACTGAACATATATTATCCAAATAAATAAATCTAAAAAATGACATGGGGTCCTCCCATTTTTGGTAACCAGCTAAGGTAAAACAGACAGCAGTGAGCTGATATCAGGCTGGGAAGGTCTATGGTTATTGGGCTCTTCCCAACCTACAAATACCAGACCACATCCAGCCTCGAAATGCAGCATTCCATGAGATGCTTCATTTCTGTCGCTTTGCCTTCGCTCATTCAGATTGTCCAGGTGTATTGGCAATCAATGTAATGGGGTTTGGGGTTGATGTCAGCTGTAAATTGTCCAAAAACACAGCTGGCATTAAGCCCTGGTGTTAGTAATGGAAAGGTGTTTATCAGACACCCCACTACTTATCCTGTAATTAAAAAAACAGACACACACAAAAAAATACTTTATTTAAAGGGAACCTGTCACCTGAATTTGGCGGGACCGGTTTTCGGTCCGATGGGCAGTGTTTTCGGCTGTTTGATTCGCCCTTTCCTTACCCGCTGGCTGCATGCTGGCCGCAATATTGGCTTGAAGTTCATTCTCTGTCCTCCGTAGTACATGCCTGCGCAAGGCAATCTTGCCTTGCGCACGCGCAGTATGCTTTGCCCAACTGTGGGCAAAGCCGAAAAGCATTAGTGCGCATGCGCCGATGCACTATGTCCCGGAAGTATTTCGCTGTGTTCCGGGACATAGTGCACAGGCGCATGCGCACTAATGCTTTTTGGCTTTGCCCGCAGTTGGGCAAAGCATACTGCGCGTGCGCAAGGCAAGATTGCCTTGCGCAGGCATGCACTACGGAGGACAGAGAATGAACTTCAAGCCAATATTGCGGCCAGCATGCAGCCAGCAGGTAAGGAAAGGGTGAATCAAAACACCTGAAAACACCGCCCATCGGACCGAAAACCGGTCCCGCCAAATTCAGGTGACAGGTTCCCTTTAAATAAACACTTCCAGATACTTTCCCTGGTTCTCCACTTTTTGAAAAAAAATCCCAAACAAGTCTGCAGTGCTCCACCGAATCCGACATAGTCAACTCAATGGAAACCCAAAAAGAACAAACATATAAAACACAGAGAAATAAAACAGACACATTCCCTTGTTTACCACTTTATTAAAAAAAAAGTTCTCACACATTTCCGACATAGTCCAAGAGAACCCAGCAAAGTCCATTGAATTCACTGTGCAAAGACTATGGGGTCTCGTTCTGAGGCTCCATAGCCATTGCAAACATCCACTGCCAGGTCACACTGCACTGTGTGAGAATTTGCGTTTCTGAAGAGCGATGACATAATTAATATTACCGCTCATCAGAGTACCAGGTTATGCAAAGGGCAGCGTGATCCAGAACTCTCATGAGCTGTAAGGTTACTAATGCCATTGCTTTTTAGAGCCGCTGAGTCTCTA
Source organism: Ranitomeya variabilis (assembly GCF_051348905.1). Taxonomy (NCBI): domain Eukaryota; kingdom Metazoa; phylum Chordata; class Amphibia; order Anura; family Dendrobatidae; genus Ranitomeya; species Ranitomeya variabilis. Next base: position 952,769,383 of record NC_135232.1, read on the forward strand.
ACAGTGTAGTGTGACCCGGTAGTGGCTGTTTGCAAAGACTGTGCAGTCTCAGAATGAGGCTTCATAGTATTTTCATGGAGGATTATATGGACTTTGCTGGATTCAGTGGACTACAGCGGACCTCCGTGGGATTTTTTTTTAAATAAAGTGGTGAAACAGGGAAAGTGTTGGGCAGTGTTTATTTAAATAGGTATTTTTGTGTGTTGTTTTTTTTAATTTTTAATACTGGATTAGTAATGGGGTCTCTCCATTACTAACACCACGGCTTGATGCCAGCCATGTTTTTAGACAAATTACACCTGATATCAACCCCAAGACCCATTAGCCGATTGCCAACCATTAGGGCAATCAGGAAGAGTGAAGGTGAACGGCCATAAATGGAGCATCTGATGTAATGCTCCATTTCTGAGGCAGCTGTGGGCTGGTATTTTTAGGTTGAGAAGGGCCTAATGGACCCTCCCAGTCTGATATAAGCTCAATGCAGTCTGCTTTTCTTTTCCTTGTTACCAAAAATGGGGGGAACGTCATGTCATTTTTTATACATACATGTACAGTAAGCTACACACGCAAGGCATCAAGTACAGTATATATATATATATCTCAATCACTATCTATGTATCTTCACATCATTAAAGGGAATGTCACCTAATTTTGGCCCTATAAACTGCGGCCACAGCCATCAGGGCCTTATCTACAGCATTCTGTAATGCTATAGATAAGCCCCCGATGTATCCTGAAAAACAAGTTAGATTATACTCACCCAGGGGCGGTCCCGGTGCGATCCGGTCTGATGGACATTGCAGGTCCGGCACCTCCCATCTTCATATGTTGTTATCCTCTTCTTTGTTTCCTGTCGCGGCTCCTGCACAGGCGTACTTTATCTGCCCTGTTCAGGGCAGAACAAAGTACTGCAGTGCGTAGGCGCCGGGCCTCTCTGACTTTTCCCGGCGCCTGCGTACTGCAGTACTTTGCTCTGCCCTCAACAGGGCAAACAAAAGTACGCCTGCGCAGAAGCCGCGTCAGGAAGCAAAGAAGAGGATGTCATCGTAGGAAGATGGGAGGCGCCAGACCCGGACCGCGACACCCATCGGACCGCACCTCAGCGGAACAGCCCATGGGTGAGTATAAACTAACCTCTTTTTCTTATCCTTCAGGTTACATCGGGGGCTTATCTACAGCATTACAGAATGCTGTAGCTAAGCCCCTGATGGCAGTGGCCACAGTTTATAGGGCCAAAAGAGGTGACAGATTCCCTTTAACACCTAAAAATCTTTCATTCCCATTCTGCATTCTATTCTGGTATGTGTCACATGGAGAGCACACAGATAACACACCTATATCATCCGTGTGTGGTATTTATTGTCTTCCGTGCTACCCTGGATAAACTGACATGTCTACATGTTTTAACACAGACATATGCCCAGCCCCATAAAATACAATGGGTGTGTGAGTGTACGTGTGAAAAATGGAAGCCACATGTACTGAAAACTCGGACGTTTGAAGGTGGCCTTAGGAGACCTCTGAGTGTTAAATACCTATTTTCAGTGTATTAAGCGGCTTCACTGTATTGAGACTAGAAGTAACTTTATTTGCTGAAACTATTTTTTTTATAAAATGCAGCAGACTCAACAAATTTAAATTTTAAACAGTTTGATCATCTATACCATCCTTTTTTCTAATTGAAAATATTCAAACAATAATTACAAACATTGAAAACATATATACATACACTGTGCGTGAGCACACTTCAATTAATGCACATAGTTAAAAAAAAATTTGAACGTCTGCTAAAATATATTGCAATAAGGATGATCCATAACCATAACCAGATCAAATTAAATGTGGAAAAGATAGTAAACCAGGATTAGCTTGTAATGAAATCTTATTTGGGAAACATGAGTAGATAAGAGTGCACAACCCGGGATACAAAGTACAAAAAAACAAAATAGGGCCCACACACCTTAACATTTAAAAGTTGCACTTAATAATTATTATAATTACAAGTTATTTGTTTTAATATATTACTGTGTATATTTTACACACTTTTTTGCTTTGTGAATTTTTACACACTTTTGTGTAGTTAACACCTTGTATCAAAATATTTTGTTATACCTTTTTTTTACATCGACAGTCCTAGAAGGAAAACCAGACACTACAATGACAACTGAAGAAGCAAGTAAGTACAAAGTTACCCTTTATTCAGATGTCAGGCTTTTTTAATCTGTTTGCTTCACACCATAATCTACTGTATGTGGCTATTTACGGTATATGTCCATTTTTCTATGTGGACTGATGACTCAAATTAGGGATGGACTGGTTTTCAGAAGTAACCAATGCACACTAACCTAAAACAAATCTTTGAAAAAATATTGCACCCCTTCCTTCTCAAATTCTCAAAAAATAGCAGAGCAAAGGGAATGGTTGAACAAATTTTACTTTGTTTGACATCGGCCCTTACCACCCACATCACAAGGAGGAAAATAAGTGGGACACGAAAACAACTAATCAGACGGTCTTGAGCCAAGTATACTGTGCCACTTCACAAGTACCAAATCAACAAATAATACCACTATACAATAACCTTGTGGTAGTAGTTGGATACTGTAAGGCTAATTCCAGTGCAGGGACTCAAACATGCTTACCGCCGTGACCGTGCGGTCACGTCCTCGTCTCTCGGCTTCCTGCTGTCTGTTCACACCACACAGACTTCCCAGCGGCACTCCTGTGTGGGCTGTTACTTAAAGACCAGGGGAGCACACGCTTGTAATTTGACAATGTCCCCAGCCAATAGCTGGGAGGCATCTTGTATAAAAGGCACCCTCCCCAATTGGGAGGTGCCTGAGCTACCCCTATATTTTCCTGAGGTGTGTGTGTAACTGTATGTTTCCAGGTCTCTTGTCCTAATCTCGTGTTCAATGGCTTGTGAAAGTATTCACTCCTCTTGGCATTTTTCATGTTTTGCTACTTCCACAACCTGGAATTTCAGGTTTTTTTTAGTGTTTGCATCAGTTCATGTAAAGGACATGCCTACAACTGTGAACATTTGGTTTTATTTTTATTATGAAGCAAACAACAAATAGGACAAAATAACTGAACACTTCAGTGTACGTAACTATTTACACTGTGTTTATGTGAACCTAGCCCTAATACAAAACATTTCTATGTTCTTACTGAGGGATACAAGATTGCACATTATATGCACATCTGCATTTTGGAGCTGCATGATACGGATACTGTACTTAAGTCGGTCCAAGCATAAAAATGATGGGGGTATAAAGATGTTGGGGCAGGTTTTTGAAAACTGTCTAAAAAATGATTTATTTTCTAAAGCAACCAATCACAGCATGGCTGTAATATTTCAAGAGCAAAATACATTTTTTAGACAGTTTCTGAAATATCCCCCTTTGTTCTATGCAGAGTTAGAATAGAAATATTGCACTATGGCATCCACTTAAAGTTTGCGTGTGATACTCAACCACTCAAACAGAACCAGATTTATAGCTCCTCAGCCTCATTTGAAAGTTTAATATTTTTGCTGTTTCCTGTTCTGGCAAGTGGAGGAGCATTTGGTCACATCACATGCCAGTTCCCATGACCCACACCCAAGGGGCGATGTCACTGCACAACAGAACTAAGCAGACTGTAAGGTTGAATTGAAAAGGTCTTGGTGTGCAAAATGTATGTCCACGTGCAAATTGAAGTTATATTTTGAAATCCTTTTGTTTATTTCTAAATTTTTGTAGAACAGAACAGATATCCTTCCAAAAAAGTCACTGGTAAGTCATTCCTTCAGTAACAAATCATTGTTATAAACAAAACATGATACAATATACACAGAATTGCCATTATATTCCGTGCTACTAATAGGGGGGAAATTTCTATATGCTGAGCATGAAGTGCCAATGTTATATACTGGTAACTCTTGTAAGAAATATGCACTTGGTATCATTGGCTTTTGTAACTGTTATTATTTGCTAATAGCATAATTACGGAGATATGAACGATGAAGATCAATGAATAATAGAGATGCGTGAGCACTAAAATGCTCGGATGCTTGAACCGAGCAATTCCTAATGCTCGAATGCTTGGTTCGAGTAAAGAGTATAATGGTAGTCAGTGGGAAATCCAAGCATTTTTCCGGCAGACCGTACAAAGAGAGGGGCAGTGAAAATGTTGAAGTAGATGGGAAAAGTGCTAAATGGAAGGAGAACAGCATAGGGAAGCCCCTGGAAGCAACTCTGACTCCCAAATTTGTACGAAGAACAATAGTGTGACACTTTTTCTCCACTTTAAGCAGTGACAGTACAAGATTCCAAATCAAATTGCATTTTACAGGAAAAAAAGTAAACATTTTTTCCTGTATACTGACTTGTATATAAGGCAAAATTTAAAAAGGATTTTTAAAAAATACATATCATTTAAGTAAAGGAAATTTATTTTTTTATTACAAAATAGGAAATTTCAGAGTAATGTATGAAGGAAGGAAGAGCTGTCAAAAATTAGGGTCTCAGGAACTTGGATACACCCTGTCTTAGACATAAAGGAGGGCCTCATGCACTTTCTGTTCAAATTGTCAGGTATTGGTAGTCCTAGACACATAAAGGCTATGCACTAAGTACAAATCCTTCAAAAAATTACAGACAGGGTCCTCCATACACCAACACTGTTGCCTGATTCAACTATTGCGAACAAAGTGTAACTGTGGTATTCCTACACTCATAAAGGCTTTGCACAAAGTGCAAAGCTAGGAAAAAAAATTATAAGTAGGGTCATCCATAGACCCTAGAAGGCAACAACTGGTGGGCCTCATTCAAATAGAACATTAAAAACATTTTATGTTCTGCTATCATCAGGTGGTGTGTAAAAGTTGTGTCTACGACAGGCTTTTTTAATTGTTATCAGAGTGAGCGTATCATCACTTTCTTTTGACAGGTGAAATCATCTGTCTGTTATGACCCCTCTGTGGCACTAAAAATATGCTCAGACAAGATGCTAGTGGCAGGGCAGCAAAACACCTCCAAGTCATAGAAGGACAGCTCATGCCAGATGTCCAGCTTACAGACCCAATAGCTGAAGGTCGCAGAGGAATTAGGTAGCACGCTGGCTTGGTCGGCCATGTATTGCTTGACCATCTTTTAAAACTTTTCCTTCCTTGTCAAAAATACCCAGTCTTGAGGGCATTGACGCTTGGGGTATGTCATGAAATTAGCCCAGGCCTTTGATAGTGTACCCCTGCCTCGCCTACTGTGCTCTAGCAAGGGTCTAGCAGGGTGAACAACCAATACTCCTTTTTTTTGCCCAAGATCCATGTAAACTGAGGGTCATGGAAAAGATAATGGTAAATAAAGTCTGCCATATATGCCAAGGTACCTACAGCAACACCTTCCTGTCTCCACCATGATGACTACTCTCCCTCTCTTCCTTCTCATTCCCCTTTTCAGCCCATCTATGTAGTAGAGACAGGATGAAGCTTGTGTGGGTACTAGCCTGTCAGCTCCTGTTCCTCCTCCTCTTCTTCAGCTTGCACCTCCTCATTGTTACCCAATCTGTGCTGAGAAGATGAGGCTGGGCAGTATCTCCCTTTCTCATGTCTTCCTCCATCTCAACCTGGTCCACATGCAAAGCTTCATGTTTATGGGTCATCAGTGAGTGTTCAAGTAGGCTCAGAAGCAGGATCGTTATGCTGATGATGGCATCATTGCCACTCACCATCGTTGTGGAGTCCTCAACGTCTTGGAGAACCTCACCAATGTCAGGCATCCACGCCCACTGTTCAGTTATTATGTGTAGAATGTGACCAGTGCTGCAGCACTGCCAGAGCGGCGGCAGCTGTAGCCGAATAGCAGAAACAGGCACTAACAAAAGCTCTGGCAAATCTGGGTGTACTTTTAGAACCCGCTGAACTACGAAGTTGAGCATGTGGGCCAAGCATGGCACATGTGTGATCTTGCCAAGCTTGACAGTTGCCACCAGGTTACGCCCATTGCAAAAAACATATATTATAGAGGTCACTACCTAATAACAAGGATCAGCCTGTAGCATGTAATATACAAGAACCATTGCAAAAACAAAGTGAGAAAGAAATATGCCATGAATACAGGGATCACCAAAAATAAAGAAAATTTTTATTAAACCATACAATAGACAAAGGCTTATTAAAAGCAGTTAAAGTAAAAAATGACTTATAGATGACAATATTAGCACAAAATTTGGCTAATTAACCAATGTATCTCCCCAACCAACCAAGAAATGATCTAAGAATAATGAATATTGAAGATGTACATCACCATGCAAAATTTACATATGTTGTCAACAGTTTAAGATGATGGCTAAATAAACCAGAAATAGTCATAATGTGAACAAATGCGGTATAAGACCTGACAAATCGGCTACAAAACATGCATAGTTTAAGTGAAAACAACGATATCCTAAGAGCAGAACATATGTATACAAAGTCCAACTGTATCCTACAAAATGAGAGATATGAAAGTGCATAAGTGCCTGCCTATCATTTGTAATGCAATAGAAAGAAAGCATATATTGTATGCTGGAAACAAGCAGCATTTGCCAGACATAGGCTATCAAGACTAATACAAATGGTCACAAGACAATACTAGTAATAGTGTCAAGAAATGAAGATTAAAAAACCTATGGATATAAAGATGAGATCACAATTCAGCAAATGGTTGGAGTAGAGTAACAGGGCAGGATGCCCAACACGTGTCACCAAAAAGCCTGTGGCTTCATCAGGGACTGTATTTTATAGAAAAAAATCATTATTTTTGCATCGCTTTATCCTGAGACCTATAAATGTTTAAATTTTCTGCTGATTGAGCTGTTTGGTGGCTTAGAATCATAGAATGGTAGAGTTGGAATGGACCTCCTGGGTCATCTGTTTTTTGCTGGACAACACAACATTTTCAGCTGTACCATTTTTATTTATATTTGTCTTTTTGATCGTCTTTTATTCCACTTTTTGTTCAGTGATATAATGATAAAGCATCCGTTTATTTTTTTTTTTTTTATTATATTTTTTTTTTAATGGTGTTCACTAAAGGGTTTAACTAGTGGGACAGATTTATAGGTCTTGTTGCTCTGGACGCGGCGATAGCAAATATGTGTATCTTTTTTTCATAAAATATTTATTTATGGGTAATATAACATGTTTTAATTATTATTTTGTGTTTTTTTTCACTTTCTACTTTTTTTACTTTGTCCAACTGTAGAACTTTCACTTTTTGCATGCTGATTGCTTGTTAAGTGTAAGAATGCAGGAGCATTCCTATGCTGTACAAACTGTAAGCGCTGCACTGACAGACAAACTTATTAGATCATGCACTGAGCATGATCTAGCAAGTTTGCTAGCTCTGGTGACCTCGATATCATCATGATGACATTGGGTCATCATAGCAACAATCGGGCCCCCACCATGAAGTTGAAGGGGGGCCATTCCATGGGTAGCGGGGTCTTTCTCCGTCTGCCTGCTTGCTAAATGCTGTGATTGATTTTGATCACAGAATTTAGGGGGTAAAGTGCCAGGAGCGGCTGTCAGAATCAGCTCCTGTGCGCGGGCGATCGCCATGACATACCCATATGTCCAAGGTCATTAAATACCTGGCGACCTGGATGTATGGATATGTCCAAGGTCATAAAGGGGTTAAGAGTTTTAACCAGGAGCATTTTGCAGCCCTCCGATTGGGCAGTGCCTAGTTTGAAGCGGATTCCATTGCATGGTACTTTAAAGACGTGACGTACACTTTTCTTCTCACACCAAAGAAGCCCAAAGCAATCAAAAATCAGAACCTGAAGTAGAATCATGTTTTCAAAACACTGAATGTATGAATAGTAAGTAGTTTTTTACTATAAATTAATCAAATCTTTCAAAGTCTTTTTAGTGATTTTCAGGTGTTTTTGAAGTGGACTGGCTTCAAAAATCTTATCGCACACATACCTTTAAAACAGAACTGTACTTTCAACAAACTTTCCATAAATTAATAGTACAAGTGATTATAAGAAACTTTATAATATATCTGATCAGAAATAGTCCCCACTTGAAGTTATCATCAACTGTGAAAAAACAGTTCAAGTCTTAGAAGTGATGGCTTACAGGTGTCATGTGTCACAGCCCACTACACTCTATGGAGAAGGGAAGGGGTGGGAAAGAGGAGCAGGAAAGGAAGAGACAGACAGAAAACCATGGTACAGAGCTCTGTAATAAATGTCTTATCGCACATCAGAGGTTGAGTCAGATTAACACAGGTCAGCTCTGCTGTATAATGTTCTCTATGTTGCAGCTAAAAAGTGAATTCCCCTCGCTGTACTGTACTGTCTTGGGGAAAATCACTGCAGCTCCTCTCCTTTCCCTACCATTACAAGTTACAGAGCATGCAGAAGGGAAAACTAGTGAGAATGCGAGATATGTTAGATAATTGCTGTAAATTGTGTTAATCCTCATGTACACATACAGGACAGCTAAAGGCCCCGTCTCACATAGCGAGATCGCTAGCGAGATCGCTGCTGAGTCACAAGTTTTGTGACGCAACAGCGACCTCCATAGCGATCTCGCTATGTGTGACACGTACCAGCGATCAGGCCCCTGCTGCGAGATCGCTGGTCGTGTCGGAATGGCCTGGACCTTTTTTTGGTCGTTGAGGCCCCGCTGACATTGCTGAATCGGTGTGTGTGACACCGATCCAGCGATGTCTTCACTGGTAACCAGGGTAAACATCGGGTTACTAAGCGCAGGGCCGCGCTTAGTAACCCGATGTTTACCCTGGTTACCAGCGTAAATGTAAAAAAAAACAAACAATACATACTCGCCTTCTGATGTCCGTCAGGTCCCTTGCCGTCTGCTTCCTGCTCTCACTGACTGCCGGCCGTACAGTGAGAAGTGAGAGCACGGCAGTGACGTCACCGCTGCGCTCTGCTCTCAGTGTACGGCGGCTCAGTCAGTCAGAGCAGGAAGCAGACGGCAAGGGACCTGGACACCGAAAGGCGAGTATGTACTGTTTGTTTTTTTTGGTAACCAGGGTAAACATCGGGTTACTAAGCGCGGCCCTGCGCTTAGTAACCCGATGTTTACCCTGGTTACCCGGGTGCTGCAGGGGGACTTCGGCATCGTTGAAGACAGTTTCAACGATGCCGAACTCGTTCCCCTGATCGTTGGTCGCTGGGGAGAGCGGTCTGTGTGACAGCTCCCCAGCGACCACACAGCGACTTACCAACGATCACGGCCAGGTCGTATCGCTGGTCGTGATCGTTGGTAAATCGCTAAGTGAGACGGGGCCTTTAGTCTGAAAAGATCTTTAATGCACAGTTACTTTTTAACCCAAATAAAAGAAAATTAAATAAAAGTCAAAGAATTACCGAAATCTCGCTATTCATTTAAGCTCCCAAACAAATCTGCAGATGAATCAGTAATTCCACTAAACGATGTTAGTGCAAATCAGATCCATAATCTGAATATGGTTGTTTTGGTGACGGGCACATGGATTTCTGCTATCCTTAGGGTTCTTGAACACGACCGTATTTTCAGTCCAAGCGCTATCCATTAAAAAAACAGATTGCACTTGGGCCAATTTTATTCAATTAGGCAGTGCAGATGACCAATTAATTTAACTTACTAACGCAGCATATAAAAAGAAAAAATCTCAGCATCTATGAGATTGCATGAGACTCACCTATTCAAGTCTGTGGTTGTGATAACAAAAATTGGATGCCACAGTATAACACATGGATACTTCGCAATTCTGTAATATTGGAAGCTGTAACTGGTCTTGTAAATGATTAAAAGCTGCTGCAAAAAAAAGAAAAATGGATTGTACATGGATGACTAGTGAGATAAAAATCATCCCATTTTTCTGGATGAGACTTGTTTTAAACAGCTGTGTCAACTTACTCTTAGGGCTCATACTCACTTGCGCAAAACTCGGATGAGTCTCGCATGTTAATACCCGGCGCTGCTGCCGGCACTCAGATCGGAGCGTGCGGCCGCATAGGAATACATGCAGCCGCACGCTCCGCTCCTCTGTGCCAGGTGAAGTGCCGGGTATTGCCGTGCGAGACTCATCCGAGTTTCGCGCAAGTGAGTATGAGCCCTAATTCAGATAAATGGAACAGTTGCAGTTTGAAAATTCACCCTTTCTTCAGAGCAGAGATATATAAGCCCGGCAGTATTATCAAATAGTGAATAGATTCATTGATTTTATTATTTTCCTTATACTCCATTTCATTTTACCTTGTAGGTATCATAATTGGATGTTTTGTGGGACTTTTCCTCTCATTTATCATCTTCGCTTTGATAACCGTACTGAGAAAGAAAAAAGTTCATGTAAGTTACATAATCCAAGCAGCAATGTGAATGGAGAGGAACCAGGCTGTAACTGGTTCCACCATCAGAAACCCTTAGAGGCAGATTAGTTAAGCATGTAACTCCACAATAAGGGCGAGTACTCCACAGTAAGGCTAGGTTCATTTTTGTACAGTGTATTCCGCTGGACGTATACGCCCAAATTGCACGCAACTTTAATGAGATGTATATGACAGCATAAAGATTAAAATGGACAAAACACTGTCAAAAATGTTCTCTTGACTGTGTTTTGTCATAGTTATGTCAAATGAAAAAACATAGTTGATCACGTTTTTTATGTTTCCAAAAAGCCATATGAAAGATTATACATTTTTTTCTCTATTACTCCATTATTCTCGATGGGAGTCGTATTGCAGTGTATAGCAGAATGTTTTAATATGCTTTAAACATACTTTTTCCTGTGTGTGTTGCTAAAAGCTAATTGATGAAAGGATTATAAAAGATATTTAAAAATATAGATGACGTTGACGTCGACATTTGGACAAATATAATTTGACAAACAGTATGGCAAGTGCTTGCATATGCTTTTGTCCTGTGCATATGTCATACGTCTGCAAGCATACAAATGTGAACGGGGCCTAAGCTTCATGTTACAGTTAAGGGTGAAGGGGAACCTTTCAAGTGTAAGCAAAGAATTGCAAACACCAGACCAGAGACAACTCTATGAAGTGGGTTTCAATTGCCCTTTGTTAATGGAAAAAATTTCTTCCCAGCACCCCATGTGGCAGTCAGAAAGAATGAATCCCAGGGATACCAAACTATCTACTGAAATCTAATAAATATGATTATATTAACCCCTTTACCCCCAAGGGTGGTTTGCACGTTAATGACCAGGCCAATTTTTACAATTCTGACCACTGTTCCTTAATGAGGTTATAATTCTGGAAAGCTTCAACGGATCCTGATGATTCTGACAATGTTTTCTCGAGACATATTTTACTTCATGATAGTGATAAAATTTCTTTGATATTACTTGCATTTATTTGTGAAAAAAATGGAAATTTGTAGAAAATTTTGTAAATTTCGCAATTTTCCAAATTTGAATTTTTATGTCCTTTCGGCTGCCGTCATACTAGCAGTATTTGGTCAGTATTTTACATCAGTATGTGTAAGCCAAAACCAGGAGTGGGTGATAAATGCAGAAGTGGTGCATATGTTTCTATTATACTTTCCCTCGGTTTGTTCCGCTTCTGGTTTTGGCTTACAAATACTGATGTAAAATACTGACCAAATACTGCTAGTTGTCATGTCGGACGCTGTTCAGACTAGGTCATCCGACAGACAGCGGTAATCCCGCTGTTGACCACTATTTGCTCATTGGCGTCTGCTAGATTTTGTCTAACTGTTCCGGGGTTAATTTACCTGATCCTCGGATTGGATGCTGGGCCATTCCCATGGCCTTTAAATAGTTCTCCTGTTCATTGGGCGTCGCCGATTATAGCTTCTCTCTTGTGCGTTGTTATCTCGGTCTGGAGTGGAGAGCTGGTTTGGAGATTCATTGCTGGTGGTGTATTTTCCTCTGTCTTATTTACTCCTTCCTATATTTGTATTTATTTTGCCCTGCACATTTATAGTGTATTCCTGAGTGACTGCGGCGTGGTGTACATTTTCCTTTATCCTTGTCTGTCCTATCTGTGGGTATTGGAATATTACCTCTTCGCTGGGTGGAGGGGGAGGTATCAGCCTAGGGTTATTACAGGAGTTAGGGTGAGGTTCAAGGCCTGGACATGCACACCATCAGTATAAACTCCAGGTAGAGGGTCAGTCAGGAGTTCCCTAGTCTGAGGGAAACTGCAGGGGCCCGGGTTTTTAGCTCTCGCTCACCTAGTTCCCCTGTGACATTATAATCGGCCCAACAACAACAAAAAATAAATAAAAGGGGTTTCTTTTTTTTTTTTGTCTTGTCATGGATCCCATGACTTCCATAACCCGCCAGTTGGAGGCGCTGTCCCTACAGGTCACTGACTTAAGGGGGGTTGTGCAGCAACAAGGACTAGCAGTAGCTAATGTGCAGGCTGGAGCGACAGGAAGAGTTGCTGAGCCTAAATTTCCTTTGCCTGAAAGATTTACTGGGGAACGCAGTAAATTTGTTTCTTTTCGTGAAGCTTGCAAACTATATTTCCGCATGCGCCCGATCTCCTCGGGTAATGAGGCTCAGCAGGTGGGTCTGGTGTTGTCTTTGTTAAGCGGGGATCCCCAAGCATGGGCGTTTTCTTTGCCATCTGATTCTGTTGCATTTGACTCTGTGGAGAGTTTTTTTTCTTCTCTTGGGACAATCTACGATGAACCTGACAGAATGGCTTTAGCAGAATCTAAGATATGCACTATTCACCAGGGGGAGCGAGTTGCAGAGGATTACTGTTCTGAATTTCATTGCTGGGCGATCGATACACAGTGGAATGATCCAGCATTGCGGAGTCAGTTTATACATGGGATTTCTGGAAGGGTTAAAAAAGCCCTTCTGATGTACGAGACTCCTGCGTCTCTAGATTCCGCCATGAGTCTGGTTGTCCGCATAGATCGTCGTTTGCGTCAGGGGGAGCATGAGACGCCACCTGTGGGAGAGGGTTTAAGTTCACGTGAGGTTGCTGCAGGTGAGCCCACGGAACCTATGCAAATCGCAGGGGTGTCACATGTCAAGCGTCAAGCTCCTGAGCTCAGGAAGCAGGGAGCCTGTTTTTACTGTGGTAAAACTGGGCATTTTATTAACATCTGTCCTCTGCTGTGTAAGAAAAACGCAATAGCGGAAAACTGCTAGGCTCAGAGGGTGTGGAGGAGTCCAATCTGAGCTTATGTATATCTTCCATGGTGGTTTCTCAATGCATGCTCCCTGCTAAGGTATTTATTGCTGGCAGTGAGCTGCCAATTACTGTTTTTGTGGATAGTGGTTCAGCCACAAATCTCATTGATGAGGAGTTTGCGCGCACAGCAGGTTTTAGGATTGAAAAACTGTCTCATCCTATCCGCGTGGTCACCATCAATGCTGCTCCTCTCTCTCAGGAGGAGATAACTGAATTTGTGGCTGAGGTGAAACTCCACATAGGAGTTCTACATTCCGAGCGGGTTACATGTAAGGTGCTCAGGAATCTTCCTGCTCAGGTGGTTTTGGGTTTTCCTTGGTTGTCTATGCACAACCCGGTAATTGACTGGAAAACTCAGGACATAATTCGGTGGAGTGAGTTCTGCCAGGAGAATTGCCTGGCCACATGTGTGGCTGCGGTGACTTCAAGCATTCCGGAGTCACTTCTAGATTTTGTGGATGTGTTCTCTGAGAAGGGTTGTTCAGAGTTGCCGCCACATCGTCCTTATGACTGTTCTATCAGGTTTAAACCAGGGGCCAAATTGCCTAAAGCAAGGATGTTTAACATCTCCGGTCCGGAGAAACAAGCGTTAAAAGATTACATTGCTGAAAGCTTGAGCAAAGGGCACATCAGGCCATCATCCTCGCCGGTGGCAGCAGGGTTCTTCTTCGTGAAGAAGAAAGATGGCGGATTATGCCCGTGTTTGGATTTCAGGGAGTTGAACCAGATTACGGTTCGTGATTCATACCCTATGCCTCTGATACCAGATTTGTTCAACCAGGTGGCAGGTGCTAAGTGGTTTACCAAGCTGGACCTCAGGGGGCGTACAACCTCATAAGAGTCCGTCAAGGTGATGAGTGGAAGACGGCTTTTAATACCCCTGAGGGTCATTTTGAAAATTTGGTTATGCCGTTTTGGTTGACTAACGCACCTGCAGTGTTCCAACATTTCATCAATGATGTATTCTCGCATGTTTTGGGGAAATTCGTTATCGTGTATCTAGATGACATCCTCATATATTCTTGCGACCGTGATGCTCATTTAGATCATGTCAGGCAGGTGTTACAGCTTCTCAGAGAGAATAAGCTGTATGCTAAACTTGAGAAATGTGTATTTTCTGTTCAAGAGTTGCCTTTCTTGGGTTATATTGTGTCTGCTTCTGGGTTTAAAATGGACGCCGCTAAGGTGCAGGCGGTGCTGCATTGGGAACGTCCTGATAACCTGAAAGCACTTCAGCGGTTCCTTGGGTTTTCTAATTACTATAGGAAATTTATCAAGGATTTTTCCATCATTGCTAAACCGCTAACTGACATGACTAAAAAGGGTACCAATTTCTCAGTTTGGCCTGAGGCTGCTGTGCGCGCATTTGAATTTCTTAAGAACAATTTTGTTTCAGCCTCCATTCTTGTGCAGCCAGACGTATCTAAACCCTTTGTTGTGGAAGTCGATGCGTCTGAGGTTGGTATGGGGGCGGTACTATCTCAAGGCTCATCTTTGAGTGGTTTACGTCCGTGCGCTTATTTCTCTAAGAAACTGTTGTCCGCCGAACGTAACTACGATATCGGCAACAGGGAGTTGTTGGCAATTAAGTTGGCCTTTGAGGAATGGTGACACTTCTTGGAGGGGTCGGTACATCAGGTTACTGTTATTACCGATCATAAGAATTTGCTGTATTTGGAGTCAGCCAAGCGTCTGTCCCCCAGGCAGGCTCGCTGGGCATTGTTTTTCACGCGGTTCAATTTTGTGGTCACTTACAGACTGGGGTCTAAAAACACTAAGGCAGATGCTCTGTCCAGGTGTTTTCCGGGGGGAGAACCTCGGGAGGATCCAGTACCCATCCTCCAAAAGGGTGTTGTGGTTTCGGCTCTCACTACCGAGGTTGAGGCTGAGATTGCCGAGGCTCAGGAGGAGGTACCATCTGAGCTCCCCGTCAACAAATCTTTTGTACCGCTTCATCTCCGCCTAAAGGTTTTGGCGGAGCATCATGATGCTGTCCTGGGTGGCCACCCAGGGGTTAGAGGTACCTTGGAGTTGGTGTCACGTCGGTTTTGGTGGCCCAAGATCCGACAGGACGTGGTCTTATACGTGTCAGCTTGTACCACGTGTGCTAGGGCTAAGACGCCTCGCTCCAGTCCTGTTGGCACACTACTTCCTCTTGAGGTACCCAGTATGCCTTGGACGGAAATCTCCATGGATTTCATCACTGATTTGCCCTCATCAGCTGGGAACACGGTCATCTTGGTGATTGTTGATCGGTTTTCAAAAATGTCGCACTTTGTGTCTTTGCCTTCGTTGCCTAACGCTAAGACTCTGGCTCAGGTGTTTGTGCAGGAGGTGGTCAGACTTCATGGGGTTCCGTCTGACATTGTGTCTGATAGGGGGTCTCAGTTTGTGGCAAAATTTTGGAGAACATTTTGCGCACGTCTGGGGATCAAGTTATCTCATTCTTCGGCGTCTCATCCTCAGTCAAATGGTCAGACTGAGCGTATGAACCAAAATTTGGAACAGTACTTACACTGTTTTGTCTCTGATAACCAGGAGGAGTGGTCTACCTTTCTTCCTTTGGCTGAGTTTGCCATCAATAATCACCGCCAGGAGTCATCTGGGGAGTCTCCGTTTTTTTGTGTTTACGGGCTACATCCTCAATTTTGTACCTTGAGTCAGAGGGGCTCTTCCGGCGTTCCGGAGGAGGACCAGTTGGGGACACAAATGTCATCAGTCTGGAGGAGAGTTAAGCAGCGCCTGTTGAGTGTGGGTGCTAGGTACAAATGTGTGGCTGACAGTAGGCGTGTGCCAGGTCCGGACCTGAGTGTGGATGACTGGGTGTGGTTATCCACAAAAAACATAAGACTCAAAATACCGTCCCTTAAATTGGGTCCACGGTTTATTGGTCCATTTAGGGTTACCGCCGTCATTAACCGTAGGGTACCGATTGGAGCTCCCTACGGTGTATAAGATACACAACGTGTTCCACAGGTCTCTTCTAAAGAAGGTGGTGGGTTCTGTGGATGCGGCACCTATGCCACCTCCAGTCTTGGTGGATGGTAATTTGGAGTTTGAAGTCTCCAAGGTGGTTGACTCTCGTGTAGTGCGTCGCACTTTACAGTACTTGGTACACTGGCGTGGTTATGGGCCTGAGGAAAGGTCCTGGGTACCAGCCTCGGACATTCATGCAGATCGGCTTGTCAGGTTTTTTCATCTTCGGCATCCAGACAAGCCGGATCCTATAAGCCGTGAGGGCCCTGGGGTCCCTCGTAGTAGGCGGGGTACTATCATGTCGGATGCTGTTCAGACCAGGTCGTCCGACAGACAGCGGTAATCCCGCTGTTGACCACTATTTGCTCATTGGCGTCTGCTAGATTTTGTCTAACTGTTCCGGGGTTAATTTACCTGATCCTCGGATTGGATGCTGGGCCATTCCCATGGCCTTTAAATAGTTCTCCTGTTCATTGGGCGTCGCCGATTATAGCTTCTCTCTTGTGCGTTGTTATCTCGGTCTGGAGTGGAGAGCTGGTTTGGAGATTCATTGCTGGTGGTGTATTTTCCTCTGTCTTATTTACTCCTTCCTATATTTGTATTTATTTTGCCCTGCACATTTATACTGTATTCCTGAGTGACTGCGGCGTGGTGTACATTTTCCTTTATCCTTGTCTGTCCTATCTGTGGGTATTGGAATATTACCTCTTCACTGGGTGGAGGGCGGAAGTATCAGCCTAGGGTTATTACAGGAGTTAGGGTGAGGTTCGAGGCCTGGACATGCACACCATCAGTGTAAACTCCAGGTAGAGGGTCAGTCAGGAGTTCCCTAGTCTGAGGGAAACTGCAGGGGCCCGGGTTTTTAGTTCTCGCTCACCTAGTTCCCCCGTGACACTAGTGTGACGGGAGCCTAAATCACATTGATATGTTACACAAAATACTTAATAAGTAACATTTCCTGCATGTCTTCTTTATATCAGCACAATTTTGGAACCAACATTTTTTTTGGTTAGGGAGTTATAAGGGTTAAAAGTTGACCAGCGATTTCTCATTTTTACATAATTTTTTTTTTAGGGACCATATCACATTTGAAGTCACTTTGAGGGGTCTATATGATGGAAAATACCAAGAAGTTATACCATTCTAAAACCTGCACCCCTCAAGGTGCTCAAAACCACATTTAACAAGTTTATTAACCCTTCAGGTGCTCCACAGGAATTTTTGGAATGTTTAAAAAAAATGAACATTTTACTTTTTTCCACAAAAAAATTACTTCAGATCCAATTTGTTTTATTTTACCAAAGGTAACATGAGAAACTAGACCCAAAAAGTTGTTGTACAATTTGTTCTGAGTACGCCGATACCCCATATGTGGGGGTAAACCACTGTTTGGAATCATGACAGAGCTCAGAAGGGAAGGAGCACCGTTTGTCTTTTTCAACGCAAAATTGGCTGGAATTGAGATAGGACGCCATGTCGCGTTTGGAGAGCCCCTGATGTGCCTAAATAGCGGAAACCCCCCAAGTGACACCATTTTGGAAAGTAGACCATCTATGGAACATCTACATGTGTGTTGTGCACTTTGAACACCCAATTCTTTCACTAAAGTTTATAATGTAGAGCCGTGAAAATTAAAAAAATCCTTTTTTTTCCACAAAAATGAGATTTTAGCCCCCAATTTTGTATTTTCCCTAGGGTATCTGG
Organism: Ranitomeya variabilis; assembly: GCF_051348905.1. NCBI lineage: Eukaryota > Metazoa > Chordata > Amphibia > Anura > Dendrobatidae > Ranitomeya > Ranitomeya variabilis. The sequence goes on from NC_135232.1 coordinate 952,787,233, forward strand.
AGAAATTGGACCCCAAAAGTTGTTGTATAATTTGTGCTGAGTATGCTGATACCCCATATGTGTGAGAAAACTACTGTTTGGGTGCATGGCAGAGCTCAGAAGGAAAGAAGTAGCATTTTGGAATGCAGACTTTTATGGAATGGTCTGTGGGTGTCACGTTGCATTTGCAGAGCCCCTGATGTACCTAAACAGTAGAAACCCCCAACAAGTGACCCCATATTAGAAACTAGACCCCCAAGGAACTTATCTAGATGTGTTGTGAGAACTTTGAACAACCAAGTGTTTCACTAAAGTTTATAATGCAGAGCCGTGAAAACAAAAAATCATTTTTTCACACAAAAATGATTTTTTAGCCCCCAAATTTTTATTTTCTCAAGGGTAACAGGAGAAATTGGATCACAAAAGTTGTTGTTCAATTTTTCTTGAGTATGCTGATACCCCATATGTGGTATATATGTAAAAGCTCATTAGGGAAGGAGCATCGTTTTACTTTTTCAATGCAGAATTGGATGGAATTGAGATCTGATGTCATGTTGCGTTTGCAGAGCAACTGATATACCTAAACAGTGGAAACCCCCCCAATTCTAACTCCATCCCTAACCCCAACACACCCCTAACCCTAACCCCAACCCTATCCACACCCCTAACCCCAACACACCCTTAACCCCCAAACCCTCCTAACCCTAATCTCAAGTCTAACCACAGCCCTAACCCGAACACACCCCTAACCCTAATCCCATCCCTAACCATAACACTAACCACACCCCTAACCCTGACACACCCCTAACCCAACCGTAAATGTAATCCAAACCCTAACCCTAACTCTAGCCCCAAACCTAACTTTAGCCCCAACCCTAACCCTATCTTTAGCCCCAACCCTAACCCTAACCATAACCCTAATGGGAAAATGGAAATAAATACATTTTTTTATGTTATTATTTTTCCTTAACTAAGGCAGTGATAAAGGGGGTTTTTATTTACTATTTATAGTGGGTTTTTATAGCAGTTTTTATGTTTGGCAGGTGTCGCACACTAAAAGAGGCTTTTTATGGCAAAAAACATTTTTTGCATCACCACATTTTGAGAGCTATAATTTTTCCTTATTTTGGCCCACAGAGTCATGTGAGGTCTTGTTTTTTGCGGGACCAGATGACGTTTTTATTGGTACCATTTTCAGGCACATGACATTTTTTGATCACTTTTTATTCCGATTTTTGTTAGGCATAATGATCAAAAACCAGCAATTCATAAATTTCTTTTGGGGGGGCATTTATACTCTTCCGCGTTTGGTAAAATTGATAAAGCAGTTTTATTCTTCTGTTCAGTATGATTACAGTGATACCTCATTTATTTTTTTTTATGTTTTGGCGCTTTTATACAATAAAAACTATTTATTAGAAAAAATAATAATTTTTGCATCGCTTTATTCTGAGGGCTATAACTTTTTTATTTTTTTGCTGATGATGCTGTATGGCAGCTCGTTTTTTGCGGGGCAAGTTTTCAGCAGTACAATGTTTATTTATATCCGTCTTTTTGATCGTGCGTTATTCCACTTTTTGTTCAGCTGTATGGTGATAAAGCATTGCTTTTTGCCTCGATTTTTTTTGTGGTGTCCACTGAAGGGGTTAACATAGGGTTACAGTTTTATAGGTTGGGTCGTTAGAGACGCGGCGACACTAAATATGTGTACTTTTATTTTTTTGTTATTTACATAAAGAAATGTATTTATTGTAGCAATTTTTTTTCCTTTATTTAGGAATTTATTTTTTTTGCACGTTAATATTTTTTTTAAACTTTTTTACTTTGTCCCAGGGTGGAACATCACTGTATAGTCTCAGATCGCTGATCTGACACTTTGCAAAGCACTGTGTCAGATCAGTGATCTGATAGGCAGTGCAGGAGGCTTGCTGGCGCCTGCTCTTAGCAGGCGCTTGAAAGCCACCTCCCTGCAGGACCCCCGTGGCCACCTTGGATCCGGGGCCTGCAGGGAAAAGACAGGAGGAGACGCTCGGAACAAGGCGATCCCATCACGCTGTTCCGAGGGTCTCAGGGAAGCACGCAGGGAGCCCCCTCCCTGCACGATGCTTCCCTATGCCGCCAGAACACTGCGATCATGTTTGATCGCAGTGTTCCGGGGGTTAATGTGCCGGGAGCAGTCCATGACCGCTCCTGCCAAATAGTACTGGATGTCAGCTGTGATAATCAGCTGACAACCCGGCCACAATCGGCCGCGCTCCCCCCGTGAGCGCAGCTGATCGCATATGACGTACTATCCCGTTGATGGTCATACTAGCCCAGGTCACCTCGAAGGGATCGTATGTCTAATGTCAGAAAGGGGTTAAAGCACTACTATGATATTTTGTTTTATTTCCCAATTGGAATGGTATCATTAATGTATGTTCACTTTCTTCAGTTAAATACTTACTGGTTTCCATCTTCTGCTGTTCTCAGCTCCAATCCTATCCAATTCTGCTAGTTGTGATCTATCCAGTGTTTGCTGGGAACAGCAGAAGTCATTTCTCAATGAATGTCTATAAGAGCAGTAAGGAGGCCAGAACGAGGCTTGCATAGACTTCCACTGAGAGAATGTAACCATTAGCACTGACTTCAGTCAGGTGCTGCAGTCACAAGCTAGCAGAATGGGAAGGGAGCAACACCAGGAAGAAAAGAAAAATAATTCAGAGATTTTTTCAAGGTGAATAAAGGGAATGAATCCATTACATTTCATATAAAAAAATAGTTATTAGACGATTCTTTCTTTTCAGAGCTATTCCTTTGATCTTAAAAACAAATCTCCAGAAGAATCAGGAATTCCACTAAATGATGTTACTGCATAAGTAAGATGAAATATAATATTAATATGTCTCTTTTTCATTGTATCTTTCCTAGTAATTATTAACCCGGTTCATTACATACAGTTGTGCTCAAAATTTTACATACCCCGGCTGAATTTTTTTTCTTTCTTGGCCTTTTTTTCAGAGAATATGAATGATAACACAAAACTTTTTTCTCCACTCATGGTTAGGCTGCCGTCACATTAGCAGTATTTGGTCAGTATTTTACAACAGTATTTGTAGCCAAAACCAGGAGTGGGTGATAAATACAGAAGTGGTGCATATGTTTCTATTATACTTTTCCTCTATTTGTTCCACTCCTGGCTTTGGCTTACAAATACTGATGTAAAATACTGACCAAATACTGCTAGTGTGACGGCAGCCTTAGTGGTTGGGTGAAGTCATTTATTGTCAAACTACTGTGTTTTCTCTTTTTAAATCATAATGACATCCAAATGACACTGATCAAAAGTGCACATACCCCATTTCTTAATACTGTGTATTGCCCCCTTTAACATCAATGACAGCTTGAAGTCTTTTGTGGTAGTTGATGATGAGGTTCTTTATTTTCTCAGATGGTAAAGTTTCCACTCTTCTTGGCAAAAAGCCTCCAGTTCCTGTAAATTCCAGGGCTGTCTAGCATGAACTGCGCGCTTGAGATCTCCTCAGAGTGACTTAATGATATTGAGGTCAGGAGACTGAGATGGCCACTCCAGAACCTTCAGTTTGTTCTGCTGTAGCCAATGACAGATCAACGTTACCTTATGTTTTGGATCGTTGTCATGTTGGAACGTCCAAGTACGTCCCATGCGTAGCTTCTAGACTGAAGATTGCAAATTTGCCTCCAGTATTTGCTGATAACATGCTGCATTCATCATTCCTCCAACTTTGACCAAGTTTCCCGTGCCTTTGTAGCTCACACATCCCCAAAACATCGGCAATTCACCTCCGTGCTTTACAGCAGAAATGGTGTTCCTTTCATCATAGGCCTTGTTGACCTCTCTCCAAATGTAACGTTTATGGTTGTGGCCCAAAAGTTCAATTTTGGTCTCATCACACCAAATTACCTTGTTCCAGAAGTTTTGAGGCTTTTCTCTGTACTGTTTTGCATATTTTAGGTGAGATACTTTGTGGCATTTGCTGTTGTGAATTCTGTTCTTGGGCTCCCTCCGGTGGTGGTTTGTGATAGTGCAGTTGTCTCTGGGTTGTAATCCGGGCAGGTGTTTCTGCTGATTGCAGCTCTATTCGGTATTTAGGTGTGCTGGATTCATTAGTCAGTGCCAGTTGTCCATTGTTCTTGGAGGGTTTACATCCCTGTCTGGTTCCTTCTGCTCTGCTGCCAATTCAGCCAAGATAAGTGTCTTGTTTATTTTCCTGCAGCACACATGTAGTGTGCTTTTCAGTTCAGAACAATTTATTGTTTTGTCTTGTCCGGCTTAGACTTGTTTGGATTTTTTCAGTCATGCTGGATTCTCTGGAGATACAGATATACATTCTATGTCTTTAGTTAGATGTGGAATTTTTGTATTTTCTGCTGTGGATATTTTCAGAGTTTTAATACTGACCGCTTAGTACTCTGTCCTATCCTTTACTATTTAGCTAGAAGTGCCTCTTTTGCTAAATCCTGTTTTCAGCCTGTGTGTCTTTACTCTTATATTCACCGTCAATATTTGTGGGGGGCTGCCTATCCTTTGGGGTTTCTGCTCTGAGGCAAGATAGAATTCCCATTTCCATCTATAGGGTTATTTAGTCCTCCGGCTGTGTCGAGGTGTCTAGGATGTGTTAGGTACACCCCACGGCTACTTCTAGTTGCAGTGTCAGTTTAGGGTTGCGGTCTGTACAGGTACCACCTTCTCCAGAGAAGGTCTCATGCGGCTCCAAGGCCACCGGATCATAACAGTACAACTGGCCAACAATGAGTTAAATGCATCTCAGAAGAATGGAAAAAGGGTGTTGAGCCATTTTTTTTTCTGTAGTCTGCTTTGTCTCTCCTTCCCTCTTTTCCTCTGGGTGGCTGTGGAGTCTTGTGCTAGTATGGATGTTCAGGGATTAGCTTCTCGTGTAGACCAGCTTGCTGCTAGAATACAGGGTATTGCAGATTATATTGTGCAGACTCCGGTTTTAGAGCCTAGGATTCCTACTCCTGATTTGTTTTTTGGGGACAGGTCCAAATTTTTGAGTTTTAAAAACAACTGCAAACTGTTTTTTGCTCTGAAACCTCGTTCCTCTGGTGATCCCATTCAGCAGGTTAAAATTGTCATCTCCCTGCTGCGTGGCGATCCTCAGGATTGGGCATTTTCCCTGGAATCTGGGAATCCGGCCTTGCTTAATGTAGACGCCATTTTTCAGGCTCTAGAATTATTATATGATGAAACAAATTCTGTGGATCAAGCGGAGAAGACCTTGTTGGCCCTGTCTCAGGGTCAAGAGGCGGCTGAATTGTATTGTCAGAAATTTAGAAAATGGTCTGTGCTGACTAAATGGAATGATGATGCTTTGGCGGCAATTTTCAGAAAGGGTCTTTCTGAATCCGTTAAAGATGCTATGGTGGGGTTTCCCACGCCTGTCGGTCTAAGTGATTCTATGTCTCTGGCCATTCAGATTGATCGGCGCTTGCGTGAGCGCAGAGCTGTGCGTGCTGTGGCGTTGTCCTCAGAGCAGATGCCTGAGCCTATGCAGTGTGATAGGATTCTGTCTAGAACAGAAAAACAAGGATTCAGACGTCAGAATAGGTTGTGTTTTTATTGTGGCGATGCTTCTCATGTTATTTCAGTCTGTCCTAAGCGTACAAAGAGAATCGCCAGTTCAATTACCATCAGTACTGTACAACCTAAATTTCTGTTATCTGTGTCCCTGATCTGCTCATTGTCATCATTTTCTGTCATGGCGTTTGTGGATTCAGGCGCCGCTTTGAACTTAATGGACTTTGAATTTGCCAGGCGTTGTGGTTTCCCCTTGCAGTCTTTGCAGAATCCTATTCCTTTAAGGGGCATTGATGCTACACCTTTGGCAAAAAATAAACCCCAGTTTTGGACACAGGTGACCATGTGTATGGCGCCAGCCCATCAGGAAGATTGTCGTTTTCTGGTGTTGCATAATTTGCATGATGCTATTGTGCTGGGTTTTCCATGGTTGCAGGTACGTAATCCTGTGTTGGATTGGAAGTCTATGTCTGTGACTAGTTGGGGTTGTCAGGGGGTTCATAATGACGTTCCTTTGATGTCAATCTCCTCTCCCTCCTCTTCTGAAATTCCTGAGTTTTTGTCTGATTTTCAGGATGTATTCGATGAGCCCAAGTCCAGTTCCCTTCCACCGCATAGGGACTGTGATTGTGCTATTGACTTGATTCCAGGCTGTAAGTTTCCTAAGGGCCGACTTTTCAACCTGTCTGTGCCTGAACATGCCGCCATGCGGAGGTATGTTAAGGAGTCTTTGGAGAAAGGGCATATTCGGCCATCTTCTTCACCGTTGGGAGCGGGATTCTTTTTTGTGGCTAAGAAGATTGGCTCCTTAAGACCCTGTATTGATTATCGCCTCTTGAATAAGATCACGGTCACGGTTCAATACCCTTTACCTTTGCTTTCTGATTTGTTTGCTAGGATTAAGGGGGCTAGTTTGTTTACTAAGATTGACCTTCGGGGGGCATATAATCTTGTTCGTATTAAGCAGGGGGATGAATGGAAAACTGCGTTTAATACGCCCGAAGGCCATTTTGAATACTTTGTGATGCCCTTCGGGTTCTCTAATGCTCCATCTGTTTTTCAGTCCTTCATGCACGACATCTTCCGGACTTATCTTGATAAGTTCATGATTGTATATTTGGATGACATTTTGATATTTTCCGATGATTGGGAGTCTCATGTGGAGCAGGTCAGGATGGTATTTCAGATCCTTCGTGATAATGCTTTGTTTGTGAAGGGGTCTAAGTGTCTCTGGAGTGCAGAAGGTTTCTTTTTTGGGCTTCATTTTTTCTCCCTCAACTATTGAGATGGATCCGGTTAAGGTTCAGGCCATTCATGATTGGATTCAGCCCACATCCATGAAGAGCCTTCAGAAATTTTTGGGCTTTGCTAATTTTTATCGCCGTTTCATTGCTAACTTCTCCAGTGTGGTTAAACCTTTGACCGATTTGACGAAGAAAGGCGCTAATGTGACGAATTGGTCTTCTGCGGCTGTCTCTGCCTTTCAGGAGCTTAAACGCCGATTTACTTCGGCCCCGGTGTTGCGTCAACCGGACATTTCTCTTCCGTTTCAGGTTGAGGTTGACGCTTCTGAGATTGGGGCAGGGGCCGTTTTGTCTCAGAGGAATTCTGATGGTTCCTTGATGAAACCGTGTGCCTTCTTTTCCCGTAAGTTTTCGCCTGCTGAATGCAATTATGATGTCGGCAATCGAGAGTTGGTGGCTATGAAGTGGGCGTTTGAGGAGTGGCGACATTGGCTTGAGGGAGTTAAGCACCGTATTGTGGTCTTGACCGATCATAAAAATCTGATTTACCTCGAGTCTGCCAAGCGGCTGAATCCTAGACAGGCTCAATGGTCCCTTTTCTTTTCCCGTTTTGATTTTGTGGTCTCGTATCTTCCGGGTTCTAAGAATATTAAGGCTGATGCCCTCTCTAGGAGTTTTTTGCCTGATTCTCCTGAGGTCCTTGAACCGGTCGGCATTCTGAAAGAAGGGGTGGTCCTTTCTGCCATTTCCCCTGATTTACGATGGGTTCTTCAGGAATTCCAGGCTGACAAACCTGACCGCTGTCCAGTGGGGAAACTGTTTGTTTCTGATAGATGGACTAGTAGAGTGATTTCTGAGGTTCATTGTTCTGTGTTGGCTGGCCATCCTGGTATTTTTGGTACCAGAGATTTGGTTGGTAGGTCCTTTTGGTGGCCTTCTTTGACGCGGGATGTGCGTTCTTTTGTGCAGTCCTGTGGGACTTGTGCGCGGGTTGCTTTTGCCTTTGCCGGTCCCTGAGAGGCCCTGGACGCATATTTCTATGGATTTTATTTCAGATCTTCCGGTTTCCCAGAGGATGTCTGTTATCTGGGTGGTTTGTGACCGGTTCTCTAAGATGGTCCATTTGGTGCCTTTGCCTAAATTGCCTTCCTCTTCTGATTTGGTTCCGTTGTTTTTTCAGCATGTGGTTCGTTTGCATGGTATTCCGGAGAATATTGTATCTGACAGAGGCTCACAGTTTGTTTCTAGATTTTGGCGAGCCTTTTGTGCTAGGTTGGGCATTGATTTGTCTTTTTCCTCCGCATTTCATCCTCAGACAAATGGCCAGACCGAGCGAACTAATCAGACTTTGGAAACTTATTTGAGATGCTTTGTGTCTGCTGATCAGGATGATTGGGTTTCTTTCTTGCCATTGGCCGAGTTTGCCCCTAATAATCGGGCTAGTTCGGCTACCTTGGTTTCACCCTTCTTTTGTAATTTTGGTTTTCATCCTCGTCTTTCTTCAGGGCAGGTTGAGCCTTCCGACTGTCCTGGTGTGGATTCTGTGGTTGACAGGTTGCAGCAGATTTGGGCTCATGTGGAGGACAATTTGGTGTTGTCTCAGGAGGAGGCTCAGCTCTTTGCTAACCGTCGTCGGCGTGTTGGTTCCCGGCTTCGGGTTGGGGATTTGGTCTGGTTGTCTTCCCGTCATGTTCCTATGAATGTTTCTTCCCCTAAGTTTAAGCCTCGGTTTATTGGTCCTTATAGGATTTCTGAGATTATCAATCCGGTCTCTTTTCGTTTGGCCCTTCCGGCCTCTTTTGCCATCCATAATGTTTTCCATAGATCCTTTTTGCGGAAATATGTGGTGCCCGTTGTTCCCTCTGTTGATCCTCCTGCCCCTGTGTTGGTTGATGGGGAGTTGGAGTATGTGGTTGAGAAGATTTTGGATTCTCGTTTTTCGAGGCGGAAGCTTCAGTATGTTGTCAAATGGAAGGGTTATGGCCAGGAGGATAATTCTTGGGTTTTTGCCTCTGATGTCCATGCTGCTGATTTGGTCCGTGCCTTTCATCTGGCTCGTCCTGATCGCCCTGGGGGCTCTGGTGAGGGTTCAGTGACCCCTCTTCAAGGGGGGGGTACTGTTGTGAATTCTATTCTTGGGCTCCCTCCGGTGGTTGTTTGTGATAGTGCAGTTGTCTCTGGGTTGTAATCCGGGCAGGTGTTTCTGCTGATTGCAGCTCTATTCGGTATTTAGGTGTGCTGGATTCATTAGTCAGTGCCAGTTGTCCATTGTTCTTGGAGGGTTTACATCCCTGTCTGGTTCCTTCTGCTCTGCTGCCAATTCAGCCAAGATAAGTGTCTTGTTTATTTTCCTGCAGCACACATGTAGTGTGCTTTTCAGTTCAGAACAATTTATTGTTTTGTCTTGTCCAGCTTAGACTTGTTTGGATTTTTTCAGTCATGCTGGATTCTCTGGAGATGCAGATATACATTCTATGTCTTTAGTTAGATGTGGAATTTTTGTATTTTCTGCTGTGGATATTTTCAGAGTTTTAATACTGACCGCTTAGTACTCTGTCCTATCCTTTACTATTTAGCTAAAAGTGCCTCTTTTGCTAAATCCTGTTTTCAGCCTGTGTGTGTCTTTACTCTTATATTCACCGTCAATATTTGTGGGGGGCTGCCTATCCTTTGGGGTTTCTGCTCTGAGGCAAGATAGAATTCCTATTTCCATCTATAGGGTTATGTAGTCCTCCGGCTGTGTCGAGGTGTCTAGGATGTGTTAGGTACACCCCACGGCTACTTCTAGTTGCGGTGTCAGTTTAGGGTTGCGGTCTGTACAGGTACCACCTTCTCCAGAGAAGGTCTCATGCGGCTCCAATGCCACCGGATCATAACAATTTGCGCAGTAATGGCTTTCTTCTGGCAATTCGACCATGCAGCCCATTTTTCTTCAAGTGCCTCCTTATTGTGCATCTTGAAACAGCCATACTGCTAGTTTTCAGAGAGTCCAGCATTTCAGCTGATGTTATTTGTGGATTTTTCTTTGCATCCCTAACAATTTTCCTGGCAGTTGTGGACAAAACTTTTGTTGTTCTACCTGACCGTGGTTTTGTTTTTACAGAGCCCCTGATTTTCCCTTTGTTACATCACAGTTTGAGCACTGCTGACTGGCATTATCAGTTCCTTGGATATCTTTTTGTATCCCTTTCCTGTTTTATGCAGTTCAACTACCCTTTCCCGTAAATCCATTGACAATTCTTTTGTTTTCCCCATGACTCACAATCCAGAAACGTCAGTGGCAGGAGGAAAGATGCAAGAGTCTGTCTTGATCCCAGAAACTCACTCAGCTTTTATGCACACACACTGATTACGAGCAAACAGGTCACAGGTGAGGATGTTACCTTTAGTAGCCATTCTGTTATGATCCGGTGACCTTGGAGCCACATGAGAGACTTTCTCAGGAGTAGGTGGTACCTGTACTGACCGCAAACCCTAAACTAACACCGCAACTAGAAGTAGCCGTGGGATGTACCTAACACGTCCTAGACACCTCGACACAGCCGGAGGACTAAATACCCCTATAGATGGAAATGGGAATTCTATCTTGCCTCAGAGCAGAACCCCAGAGGATAGGCAGCCCCCCAGAAATATTGACTGTGAGTATAAGAGGAAAAAACACACGCAGGCAGAAAAACAGGATTTAGCAAAAGAGGCACTTCTAGCTAAACAGAAAAGGATAGGACAGAATTCTAAGCGGTCAGTATTAAAATCCTAAAAATATCCACAGCAGAAAATACAAATATACTACATCTAACTAAAGACATAGAAAGTATATCTGCATCTCCTGAGAATCCAGCATGACTGAAAAATCCAAACAAAGTCTAAGCTGGACAAAAACACAATGAATTGCACTGAATTGCAAAGCATACTGCATGTGTGCACAGAGACAAAAAACCAGACACTTATCTTAGCTGAATTGGCAGCAGGGCATGAGGAGCCAGAGAGAGATGCAATCCCTCCAAGTAGAATGGACAACTGGCGAGGACTCATGGATCCTGCACACCTAAATACCTAATAGAGCTGAAATCAGCAGAAACACCTGCCCAGGATTACAACCCCAAGACAACTGCACTACCACCAACAACCACCGGAGGGAGCCCAAGAGCAGAATTCACAACACCATTCAAACCCATTTGTGTCAACTTCTGTGCATGTTATCAGGACAAAATCACCAGGGTATGTGAACTTTTGGTCAGGGTCGTTTGGATGTTTGGGTTGCCATTATGATTTAAAAAGAGAAAACACAGTAGTTTGACAATAAATGGCTTCACTCAACCACTAACCATGAGTGGAGAAAAAAAATTGGCAAAATTTAAAGCAAAAATTGAACCGGGGTATGTAAACTTGTAAGCACAACTGTATGATGTAAACTTACTTCATATGCCAGCTCCCTGATTTTGAGTAGGCTGGCACACCAAACCCACATCTTTCCCCACACATGGTGGCTGATTTAATCAGCCATCATGTGCCTCTAATAGAATCGAGTGGTGTGGGGCTCTGCCTGGACTTGTTAGACTGTTAAATCCTGCTGTCAATCTCTGACAGTGGCATTAAACACAAGCTGACAAGGGTGCGTGTCATTCTACAATCTCTTAGGCTTGCCTATGACGTGATTGCAGGGTGCCGATGGGTTGCCATGACAACCAAGGGTCTGCTGAAGACCCTCATACCTGTTATTGTAAACCTTCTGTGAAAGCCAGTTTGTGGCTGGCATTCATAGGAGATTACAATTTTCAGTATACATAGCAGTGCTCAAGCGATCAGATGATTGCAGCTTCAAGTCCTCTAAGGGGACTAACAAATCAAATAAAAGTGAAAAAAGTTCAAATCCCCCTCCTTTTGCCCCATTGAAAATGAAACCATAAAAGTACACCTCAGTGCTAATGCTAACCACTGTGAATGGGCATTTGGGCACTGGAACTTGACAATGGAGCACTAGAAGGTGGCCTGCTTTAATGGATAACCTTTTTTACATCATGTGGGAAGTTGGGTATAATTCTGTAAGCGAAAAGTACAATTCCCAGTTATGCAAGTTATAGGGGAGTATTTGTGGTCACCTACCTGTTACCCTTTGCAGGAATTTATCAATTGTATTTCATGAAAATCTTTCTTCTTTTTTTTTTTTTAAGGTTGGCATGGAAATGTGTGGACCAACAATAATGAAAAGGATTTAAAAAGAAGTGGCCAAATCTTTTTTTGAGTCTGTTTTATGTGTGGATAATATAACATCAAATGAAAAAATATTTCCTTTTTTACATGTGCATAAAATGTATCCAAGAAATGTTGTTATATTGGTGGACTATTTGTTAGTTCAAAAACTTTAACCTTTACATTAGATCTATTAAATAGTCCGACCGTGATCCTCTGTCATTACAAATGTCTGAAACAGATAAGTAAGCTCAAAGATCTCTTTAATAATTAAAATACTTTGGTCTGTATTCCCCAAAGTCCAAGAACTAAAATGACTTTAGATAATGTAATTGCAGCTGATTTTATAATTTAGTGCGCTCAGAAAACCTCAGTGCAACTTGTCATTCAAAGACATATGCATAATACTGAAATTTGCAACCTAGATTTCTTAGGTTTTTTCTGACTTTGTATTGTATGTAAAATATTGTTATTCAGAGTCAGATTTGTTTTAAAGTTGTTTGCGACAAATTCCAAATTGGTCTAACTGTCATATTTGGAGTCAGGAATTAATTTCTCCTCTAATATGGGGCAATTATCATCTGTCTCTTGGGCAGACACACCGCATGTGCAGCCGGTGCAGCTGCACCGGGGACCGGAGGTGGACAGCCAGATTACTCTCATGTGCGACGGGCAGGGATGGCAGTGGAGCAGAGCTGCACTGATCCGTCCTGCTTCCTGCCTGTGCTTCCTTCAGATACAGCAGCGCAGCTGGATGACGTCACCATTCAGCACGTGGCTGTGCCAGAGAGAAATCTGCCGGCGATACAGATGCTGAGGCTGCCGGGGAACGTGTGGAGAGGTGGAGGTGAGTGGTGCTGTGTGTTTGTCTGTCTGTGTGTGGATGTGTGTGTGTGGCTGGTGTGGTTGCGGTGAACATGAAGAGAGGTGACTGTTGTGTGTGTGTAGAGGGCATTGATGGAGTGATGGAGAGTATGTGTGTGTAGAGGGCAATGATGGGGTGATGGAGAGGAGGCAATGATGTTGGAGGTGGTGGAAAGAGCAATGATGGGGTAGTGGGGGAGGAGGCAATGATGGACGTGGTGGAAAGGGCAATGATGGGGTGGTGGGGAGAAGGCAATGATGAAGGTGGTGGAAATGGCAATCACAGGGGGTGGTGGGGGAGAATACAATGATTGAGATGGTGGAAAGGGCAATAATGGGGTTGGTGGGGGAGATGGCAATGATGGAGGTAGTTGAAAGGGCAATGATGGGGGTGGTGGGGAGAAAACAATGATAGAGGTGGTGGAAAGGCAATTATGGGGGTGGTGGGGGAGAAGGTAATGATGATAGTGGTGGAAAGGAGAATGATGGGTGTTGTGGGGGAGAAGACAATGGTGATGGAGGAGGGCAATGTTTGGGATGGTGGAGAGGGCAATGATTGGGGTGGTGCAGAGGGCAAAGATGGAGGTGGTCGACAGGTCAATGATGGGGGTGGTGGAGAAGGTGATGATGGAGGTAATGGAGAGGGCAATGATGGAGGTGGGGAGAGGACAATGATGGAATGCATGGGAGAGGACAATTAGGGGTGTGGGGGATTGGGATGGCAGGAAGGGGGACTTATTATGACTTACGAATAGAGTGAGGTGGAGGAAGATGTTAGATATGGATGTAAAATTAATTGGGTGGTGGAGGAGGGTGCTAAGCCCCTGATGGCATCCTCCCCCATCTCACAATTCATTGTGATGTTATCGGGGACTTAAAATTTATTGGAGAGTGGGAGAGGAGGCGATAAGGTGCATAGGACACTTTGTAATGAACTGAAAGGTGGGAAAAGATGCTGTCAGGGACTTGTAATGAATTGGGAGATGGCAGAGGATGCTCAGTACCTGATGGCATCTTCTCCCACCCTCAAATTCATTATGATGCTATCAAGTACTTATAGTGAATGATGGGGACACAAAACAGGACTAAGGCTATGTGCACATGTTCGGGACTTGCAGAAAAAATTCTGCTGCATATCCTAATGTGTTGGCAAGGAGAAAGTTGCGTAAAATACATTTTTTTTTCCCACATTTTTGCCATGCTTTTGTTAGGTATTTTTCCCCATTAGTACAGGTAAACTATGCTGCAAGAATTGAGATGATGCAGATTTTAATCTGCTGCAAATCTGCAAGGAAAAAATAAGCAGCATGTATATGAGACTTTAGGTATCTCGTTCACTTCGCTTGTACTGTAAAACCTTGCATATATTCCTTGTGCACATAGCCTCACAGGTAATTGAGCAGAGTCACAGACTCAATATTTTATATTTTGGGGCAGCAGAGATTATAGTTAATGGGGGACACAGTGCTGCTTATCACTTTATACAGTATTTTTAATGGTGCATGGCTAATAGTTTATTAATGGTGGGGTACGTATCTGTATTCAGGGGGAGACACATGTATGTATACAATGTATGTGAACTTGTTATTTTCAGTGCTGCTAAGATCATGACAAGATGAGTTATGGCTGGGAGAAGTCGACATGAAGGTCTGACCAGGTGGAGAAGAAACAGGAGAAAGCGTCTCAAATCAGACTACACATCAGCGGTAAGTGCCTGGATGTAGATATTATTCTGCATCTGCACTGTGTAACTTGGAGTGATAATGTTATCTGTAAAATGCCTTATTCTACATTCTCACATTGGTGTGAAATATCTGTGTGCTTCCAGGTTTTTTTATTGGATGGCACACGGGCTTGTAGAGTTTTAAAGGTTTATTCACACATACATGAAATTCACGGATCTGAGAATGAGATTCGTGAGGGTCAGAGAATGTTATTGGAGCGCCCCCAGACGCAGGGCTGCGGGGTACTCGGTACCGGGCCTCTCTGTCTCAGTTCTGGGGTTGTCACGGTGGCTAGACCCGGCCCGTGACCCTGCTAAGGGGAGTCCAATGAAAGTTGTAAGTGGTGGTGCGTGGTGCAGGTCGCGATGAATAACGAGGACACAGGGTTGCAGTCTCTTTACCTCTTTACTGAAGGCTTCAAGGTCCTCAATCCAGAGTATGGTTAACAGGGCTGCAAGAGACCGGCCGGTCCGATGGCACCTCCAGAGTTCCCTTTGCAGGTGGAAATCTGTGCCTACCTTCTAGTGCCTGTGTGTTGTAGTACTTCCCTGCTGAGCACCACGGGATAGTCCTCACAACTGTTGTGTCTGTTTCTGATGTTCTTCTCCGTCCCCCAGATGATATGGAAAGGACGCACCCGTATGACGGGAAGGCCTGGAGTTCTTCCAGGACCCTAGCGTCGCCCCTCTCCCACAGTTGCCCCCTATGTCTTCTTAGGTGATTTTGGTGAGACAGCCAACCTAAAATCAACTGTCCTGCCTCTGTTTGAAGTATTGCTTGGAGCCTAATACTTCCTCGGCGTTCTGGCCACCGGCTACGCGCCTCAATAGGATGTTGCCTCGATCTTACAGCATGACTCCTACTGGTGTTATCTCCTTTTTGCTTTGATCTCGTTTCTCACTCTCCACAATAAACCTCGCTTCTTGTCCTTTCTTGAGATACTGCCGCGATGTAGTGCAGGCGCGGTTCCTTAACGTTCTTTCCTGTTCGCTAGGCCTCTGTCAGGATCCCATCCCTGACAGGAACCCCCCTGAATCTTCCCCTGCAACACCCTCTGCCACAGGATGTTGCTTGGTTCCAACCCAGTCAGCTTTCTCCCCAACTTTCTTTCTAACCCCCAGTTTTACCAGATTGTGAGGAGTGGCCTAATACATAGCGCCCTTAGCTCCCCCTGGAGGCCAGACTATGAAGTGTATTGGTGTCTGTGATACCTGGTCAGGTGAACTCCTTCAGTGCCATCAGACGTACCATCACTCCCCTTAGCGGCGGAGCATCAGTACTGCAACGACCAGGACTCTGGGGCGCTGCACTATGTTCTGATCCAATTTTGAAAATCAGCATAGCACATGCTCAATGCATCTGTAAAAGTGTTCAGCACACCAACACTGCACACAGATACAGGAATGTAGCCTTATTATGTATTGCACAGTCCCTTAGTATATAGTGTACTCACTTATTATTATAGCACAGTCCCTTAGTATATAGTGTACTCACTTATTATGTAAAACACTGTCCTTAGTTACATAGTTTCCTTTTTTATTATGTATCACACCATCCCTTATTGTGTACCATCCTCTCTAGTATATGTGCCATCCCTTATTATATAGCTTCCTCTGCTGTTATGTACAGTGCTGTCTCTTATATAGTTTATTCTTATTTTTGTTATTCACAGCGCCCTTTCTTATTGCATAGGCCCCTTTCTTGCTAGATATAAAATGACTGCTAATGGAGCAGTCGGTGACCAGAAGACCATTATACATCTAACAAGACTGAATGGCATGCAATAAAGACAGGGCTCTATATAATCCAATATGTAAGGGACGGTGCTGTACATAACAAGAAGGGGCACTGTGTAATAAGGGATGGCAATATACATAGTAAAGCAGACTATGTAATATACAGCTCTGGCAAAAAATAAGAGACCACCACATTAAAACCCTGACATGGGCAGCCCAATCTCCAGACCTGAACCCCATTGAAAACTTCTGGAATGTAATCAAGAGGATGATGGATAGTCAGACTCACAAGTCATCAAACAAAGAAGAACTGTGTACGTTTTTGCGCTATAATCAGTGTGAAGGACTAGTGGAAATATGCTAAGACGCATGAAAGCTGTGATTAACAATCATGGTTATTCCACAAAATATTGATTTCTGAACTCTTCCCGAATTACATTAGTATTGCTGCTTCTAAATGTTTATTAACTTGTTTTCTTTTTCATTATTTGAGGACTGAAAGCACTGGGTTTTTTAAGTTTTGACCATTTTTCTTTGTTAGAAAAAAATACAAACACTATTGCTTGGAAATTCAGAGACATATTGTCAGAAGTTTATAGAATAAAAGAATAATTTACATTTTACTCAAGAATATACCTATAAAGAGAAAAATCACACAAACTGAACATTTTGCAGTGGCCTCTTGTGGCCTCTGTATATGTGTGTGTGAATATATATATATATATATATATATATATATATATATATATATATATATATATACAGTGCTTCAACCATAAAGGTACCAAATGTAAATTTTGGTGGAACACAATTGTTAAGTTAAACAAAATTTATTGGTTATTTTAAATTTTTGTGGAAATTCAAAAACTCAAAAGTGAGGGGTGCAATATTGTTCAGCTCCTTTATTTTCAGTGCAGCAAACTCACTCCAAAAGTTCATTGTGGATCTCTGAATGATCCAATGTTGTCCTAAATGCCTAGTGATGATAAATATAATCCACCTATGTGTAATCAAGTCTCCGTATAAATGCACCTGCTCTGTGATAGTCTCAGGGTTCTGTTTGAAGCACAGACAGCATCATGAAGACCAAGGAACACAACACGCAGGTCCGTGATACTGTTGTGGAGAAGTTTAAAGCCAGATTTGGATACAAAATGATTTCCAAAATTTTAAACATCCCAAGGAGCACTGTGCAAGCGATCATACTGAAATGGAAAGAGTATCATACCGCTGCAAATTTACCAAGACCCGGCCATCCCTCTAAACTTTCATCTCAAACAAGGAGAAGACTGATCAGAGATGCAGCCAAGAGGCCCATGACCACTCTGGATGAACTGCAGAGATCTACAGCTGAGGTGGGACAGTCTGTCCATAGGACAACAATCAGTCATACACTGCACAAATCTGGCCTTTATGGAAGAGTGGCAAGAAGAAAGCAATTTCTCAAAGATATCCATAAAATGTGTTGTTTAAAGTGTGCAACAAGCCACCTGGGAGACACACCAAATATGTGGAAGAAGGTGCTCTGGTCAGATGAAACCAAAATCGAACCTTTTGGCAAGAATGCCAAACGATATGTTTGGCGTAAAGGCAACAGCTCATCACCCTGAACACACCATCCCCACTGTCAAACATGGTGGTGGCAGCATCATGGTTTGGGCCTGTTTTCTTCAGCAGAGACATGGAAGATAGTTAAAACTGATTGGAAGATGGATGGAGCAATATAGTGTACAGGACCATTCTTGAAGAAAACCTGTTGGAGTCTGCAAAAGACCGGAGACTGGGACCGAGATTTGTCTTCCAACAAGATAATGATCCTAAACACAAAGCAAAATCTACAATGGAATGGTTCACAAATAAACATATCCAGGTGTTAGAATGGCCAAGTCAAAGTCCAGACCTCAATCCAATCGAGAATCTGTGGAAAAAGCTGCAAACTGCTGTTCACAAACGATCTCCATCAAACCTCACTGAGCTCGAGCTGTTTGCCAAGGAAGAATGGGCAAGAATTTCAGTCTCTTGATGTACAAAACTGATAGAGACATACCCCAAGCGAATTGCAGCTGTAATCGCAGCAAAAGGTGGCGCAACAAAGTATTAAGTTAAAGGGGCCGAATAATATTGCATGCCCCACTTTTCAGTTTTTGATTTTCCAAAAAATTTTAAATAACCAATAAATTTCATTCAACTTCACAATTGTATTCCACTTGTTGTTGATTCTTCACCAAAAATTTGCATTTGGTATCTTTATGTTTGAAGCATGATATGCGGGAAAAGGTTGAAAAGTTCCAGGGGGCCGAATACTTTCGCAATGCACTATATATATATATATAGGGCATTAAAGTCCTTTTTATTTACATCTTTTTGTGCTGTTTCTCTCTCTCTATATATATATATATAGCTTTGTCGCCATAAAAGGGGAGTCCAGACACGTTTTTTGCACAGGGGCTCCAAGCTGTCAGTGTCCGCCCCTGCTCAGTGCTGTTCTCATCCTGATCTCTCTGACCGCAAGGAATGAATAAGACAGTGTAATGTGGATAAACGTCCTTGTGATTGATGTGATAGATGTACTACTATAAAATACATATTACAAACTGACAGTTTTTAACACAAAAAAAATCCCAAGGGTAAATCAATTTAGGACGAAAAAACTCATGCATATAGAAAATACTTAGATCAGAGGGGAATGAACCACCACCATGGAGTATAATCCAAAAGAATTCAATCTTTATTAAATAAATATTAAATAGTAAAAATTAATTAAAGAGGACTGCTAAACACCAAATTGCAGAGCAAAGGTTACCATATAGAATGCAAAATGTGCACAAATGTTAAACAGGCAAGTAAGTGCTACGGTGAGAGTTAGCCTATGTGAACATGGCAAATATAAAGTGCAGTAGCATATATCAAACAAGTATGGGCAATAACAGGAATAAAAGTGACAGTGCATAAAGTAAACTGATTGAAAAACGTGCACTGTGCATACATACTGATCCAAGCTGACAATGCAGCCTAAGGAATTAGGAGTGGTAGACAGAATAACTAACTGCAATGGAGGTACAGAGTGAGAACAATAGACTTACTGTAGTGAACTACAAATAGACTGCTGAAGAAAAAAGTGCAATGTGCATACAAATTGATGCAAGGAGACTATACAGCCTAATGTATCAGCGGTGGTAAACAGAATATGTAACCGCAAAAGAGGCACAAAGTGAGAACAATAGACTTACTGCATTGAAGTGAAGGTAAACAGAGCATCCCCGCCACCTCAACACACATTTCGTTAGAACTTCTTCAGGAGGCATGTGTTACTTTTTTTACTTTTTTAAGAAAAACTCATCCAATGAATGGAACCGAATGAAAGGGTGTGTGCCCAAAACGTTCAACAATGTCCAATATTTTTATAAATGATCAAATTTTCAGACAATGCAAAGCTAGGAGGGATAGCTAACACAGATAAAGGATTCAGAAGGATCTAGAAAGCTTGAATAGTGGGCTGTTATGATCCTGGTGGCAAGGATCGCAAACTGACCTGCTAAGTAACAGAAATCCTTAGGACAAGCTCTGGGAATGTGAGAGCTATACTGACCGCAACCCTGATTCTATCAATACACACTATAGGCAGCCGTGGAGCGTTACCTAAAATCCTAGATGCCTCGTCACAGCCTGAGAAACTAGCTACCCCTAGACAGAAAGCAAGCCTCACTTGCCTCAGATAAATCACCCCAAAGTTTTAGACAGACCCCCACAAATAACGGTGAGTTAAGGGGAAAACACAAACTTAGAAATGAAAACAGGTTTTTTAGCAAATGAGGCCCGCTAACACTAAATAGACAGAAGACAGCAAGGGATCTGTGCGGTCAGTATAAAATGCTATCAAAAATAATCCACGCAGAGATTACAAGAACCCCCACACCGACTCACGATGTGAGGGGCGCAACTCTGCACCCCAGAACTTCCAGCAAGCGAGAATATTACATATAAGCAAGCTGGACAGAACTCATCATATACAGAGAAACATTTTCAAGGAAATAATGAGCAAACATGAACTAGCAAGACTTAGCTTCTCAGGAGGAGACAGGTCACAAGGAAAGTCCAGAGAGATCAGAACCAGTACTGAATACAACGACAGCAGGCAAAAAGTGAAGGTCCAGGTGGAGTTAAATAGAGGCCAGACTAGCAGAAAACGAGGCAGCTGGATTCCAGCTACAGACCCGCAGTAAGCACTAAAGGCCATCAGAGGGAGCCCAAGAACAGAACTCACACAATACCACTCATGACCACAGGAGGGAGCCCGAGAACGGAATTCACAACAGTGGGCATCAACTGATAGAATGGTATTTAACATGGAGAAATGAAAGATTCTACATCTGGACAAGATAAACAAAAATTACATTTATAGAATGGGAGGAATAGAAGTAAGCAACAGCACGTGTGAAAAAGACTTGGGTATACTAATAGATCACAGACTGCACATGAGAAGTCAATAGTGTGATGCAGTAGCAAAAAAGGCAAACACAGTTCTAGGATGCATTATAAGAAGCATAGAGTCTAGATCACATGAAGTAATTATCTGCCTCTACTTCTCCTTGGTCAGGCCTCATCTGGAATACTATGTCCAGTTCTTGGCACCATGTTTAAAAAAAAAACATTGAAAAACTGCTTCAGAGAAGAGCTACCAGGATTGTGAGTGGACTGCAAAATATGTCCTACGAGGAACAGGATCTGGGAGTGTTTACCTTCCAAAAAAGAAGGCTAAGAGGAGACAACAGCTGTCTACAAATATCTGAAGGCATGTCACAGTGTAGAGGGATGATCAGTATTCTCATTGCACATGGAAACACGAGAAGCAATTGAATGAAACTGAAAGGAATAAGATACAAATCTTAGAAAAAAACTTTTTGACAGTGAGGGTATGAAATGAGTAAAAAATGGGCTGCCACAAGAGGTGGTGAGTTCTCCTTCAATGGAAGTCTTCAAACAGGCTGGACAGACATCTGTATGAAATGGTTTAGTGAATCCTGCATTGAACGGGGGGTGTGTTATGATCTGGTGGCCTAGGAGCAGCATGAATCGTACTCTGGAGAAGGTGGTACCTGTACTGACCGCAGACCCTGAACTTAACACCGCAACTAGAAGTAGCCGTGGGATGTACCTAACACTCCCTAGACACCTCGTCACAGCTGGAGGACTAAATACCCCTAGAGATAGAAAAGGGAAAACTATCTTGCCTCAGAGAAAATCCCCCAAGGATAGACAGCCCCCCACAAATATTGACTGTGAGAGGAGAGGGAAATAACATACGCAGACTGAAATCAGGATTTAGCAAAGGAGGCCGCTCTAGCTAAATAGAAAGGATAGGACAGAATACTATGCGGTCAGTATTAAAACACTAGAAAATATCCACCACAGAAAATACAAAATCTCCACATCTAACTAAAGATATGGAGGGTATATCTGCATCTCCAGAGATACCAGCTTGGCTGAACAAATCCTTATACAGACCAAGTTGGACAAGACAAAACATGGAAATGAACAGAACTATAAGGCCCACAGCATGTGGACTGCAAAAAACAAAGGCAGAACTTATCTTTGTTGAAATGAACAGCAAAGCAGGAGAGACCAGGCAAGGATGTTAATCCTCCAGGAACAATGGACAACTGGCACTAACTAAAGGGTCAAGCAAGACTAAATAGCCCAGTCAGAATTGCAAAGTGGACACACCTGATGAATGCTGCGATCCAAAGACAGCAGCGCTACCACTTATAACCACCGGAGGGAGCCCAAAAGTAGAATTCACAACAGTACCCCCCCCTTGAGGAGGGGTCACCGAACCCTCACCAGAGCCCCCAGGCCGATCAGGATGAGCCAAATGGAAGGCACGAACCAAATCGTCAGCATGAACATCGGAGGCAACAACCCAAGAATTATCCTCCTGGCCATAACCCTTCCATTTGACAAGATACTGAAGCTTCCGCCTTGAAAAACGAGAATCCAAGATCTTCTCAACCACATACTCCAACTCCCCATCAATCAACACTGGGGCAGGAGGATCAACAGAGGGAACAACGGGCACCACATATTTCTGCAACAAAGATCTATGAAAAACATTATGGATGGAAAAAGAGGCTGGAAGGGCCAAACGAAAAGACACTGGATTGATAATCTCAGAAATCCTATAAGGACCAATAAACTGAGGCTTGAACTTAGGGGAAGAAACCTTCATAGGAACATGACGGGAAGACAACCAGACCAGATCCCCAACCTGAAGCCGGGAACCAACACACCGACAATGGTTAGCAAAACGCTGAGCCTCTTCCTGAGACAACACCAAATTGTCCACCACATGAGCCCAAATTTGCTGCAACCTGTCAACCACAGAGTCCACCCCAGGACATTCAGAATGCTCAACCTGCCCTGAAGAAAAATGGGGATGAAAACCAGAATTACAAAAGAAGGGTGAAACCAAGGTAGCAGAACTAGCCCGATTATTAAGGGCAAACTCGGCCAAAGGCAAGAAAGCCACCCAATCATCCTGATCAGCAGACACAAAGCATCTCAAATAAGTTTCCAAAGTCTGATTAGTTCGCTCGGTTTGGCCATTTGTCTGAGGATGAAATGCAGAAGAAAAAGACAAATCAATGCCCAGCCTAGCACAAAAGGCCCGCCAAAACCTAGAAACAAACTGGGAACCTCTATCGGACACAATATTCTCCGGAATGCCATGCAAACGAACCACATGCTGAAAAAACAACGGAACCAACTCAGAAGAGGAAGGCAATTTAGGCAAAGGTACCAAATGAACCATCTTAGAAAACCGGTCACAAACCACCCAGATAACCGACATCCTCTGGGAAACCGGAAGATCTGAAATAAAATCCATAGAAATATGCGTCCAAGGCCTCTCAGGGACCGGCAAAGGCAAAAGCAACCCACTAGCGCGGGAGCAGCAAGGCTTGGCCCGCGCACAAGTCCCACAGGACTGCACAAAAGCACGCACATCCTGTGACAAGGAAGGCCACCAAAAGGACCTACCAACCAAATCTCTGGTACCAAAAATCCCAAGATGGCCAGCCAACACAGAACAATGAACCTCAGAAATCACTTTACTAGTCCATCTGTCCAGAACAAACAGTTTCCCCACTGGACAGCGGTCAGGTTTATCAGCCTGAAATTCCTGAAGAACCCGTCGTAAATCAGGGGAGATGGCAGAAAGAATCACCTCTTCCTTCAGAATGCCGACCGGCTCAAGGACCCGAGGAGAATCAGGCAAAAAGCTCCTAGAAAGGGCATCAGCCTTAACATTCTTAGAACCCGGAAGATACGAGACCACAAAATCAAAACGGGAGAAAAACAGGGACCATCGGGCCTGTCTAGGATTCAGCCGTTTGGCAGACTCGAGGTAAATCAGATTCTTATGATCGGTCAAGACCACAATACGGTGCTTGGCCCCCTCAAGCCAATGTCGCCACTCCTCAAATGCCCACTTCATAGCCAACAACTCACGATTGCCGACATCATAATTGCGTTCCGCAGGCGAAAACTTTCGAGAAAAGAAGGCACACGGTTTCATCAAGGAACCATCAGAATTCCTCTGAGACAAAACGGCCCCTGCCCCAATCTCAGAAGCGTCAACCTCAACCTGAAATGGAAGAGAAAAATCCGGCTGACGCAACACAGGGGCAGAAGTAAATCAGCGTTTAAGCTCCTGAAAGGCAGAAACAGCCGCAGAGGACCAATTCGTCACATCAGCGCCTTTCTTCGTCAAATCGGTCAGGGGTTTAACCACACTGGAGAAGTTGGCAATGAAACGGCGATAAAAATTAGCAAAGCCCAAAAATTTCTGAAGCCTCTTCACGGATGTGGGCTGGATCCTATCGTGAATGGCCTGAACCTTAACCGGATCCATTTCTATAGATGAGGGAGAAAAAATGAAGCCCAAAAAAGAAACCTTCTGTACTCCAAAGAGGCACTTAGACCCCTTCACAAACAAAGCATTATCACGAAGGATCTGAAATACCATCCTGACTTGTTTCACATGAGACTCCCAATTATCGGAAAAAATCAAAATATCATTAATTCCGAAAGATATCATGCATGAAGGATTGAAACACAGATGGAGCATTAGAAAGCCCGAATGGCATCACAAGATATTCAAAATGGCCTTCGGGTGTATTAAAAGCAGTTTTCCATTCGTCACCCTGCTTAATACGAACAAGATTATATGCCCCTCGAAGGTCAATCTTAGTAAACCAACTAGCCCCCTTAATCCTAGCAAACAAATCAGAAAGCAGAGGCAAAGGGTATTGGAATTTGACCGTGATCTTATTCAAGAGGCGATAATCAATACAGGGTCTCAAGGAGCCATCCTTCTTGGCAACGAAAAAAAAACCCGCTCCCAATGGCAAAGAAGATGGCCGAATATGCCCCCTCTCCAAAGACTCCTTAACATAACTCCGCATGGCGGCATGTTCTGGCACAGACAGGTTGAAAAGTCGTCCCTTAGGGAACTTACAGCCTGGAATCAAGTCAATAGCACAATCACAGTCCCTATGTGGTGGAAGGGAACTGGACTTGGGCTCATTGAATACATCCTGGAAATCTGACAAAAACTCAGGAATTTCAGAAGAGGGGGAAGAGGAAATTGACATCAAAGGAACGTCACCATGAACCCCCTGACAACCCCAACTAGTCACAGACATAGATTTCCAATCTAATACCGGATTATGCACCTGTAACCATGGGAAACCCAGCACAATAGCATCATGCAAATTATGCAACACCAGAAAACGACAATCTTCCTGATGGGCTGGCGCCATGCACATGGTCAGCTGTGTCCAAAACTGAGGTTTATTTTTAGCGAACGGTGTAGCATCAATGCCCCTCAAAGGAATAGGGTTCTGCAAAGGCTGCAAGGGGAAACCACTACGTCTGGCAAATTCTAAGTCCATTAAGTTCAAAGCGGCGCCTGAATCCACAAATGCCATGACAGAAAATGACGATAATGAGCAGATCAGGGTCACAGATAACAGAAATTTAGACTGTACAGTACTGATGGTAACGGAACTAGCGATTCTCTTTGTACGCTTAGGGCAATCAGAAATAACATGAGCAGAATCGCCGCAGTAAAAACACAACCTATTCTGACTAGGGTTGAGCGAAACGGGTCGGCCATTTTCAGAAGTCGCCGACTTTTGGCAATGTCGAGTTTCATGAAACCCGACCCGACCCCTGTGTGGGGTCGGCCATGAGGTCGGCGATCTTCTGAATCTGGTATCGGAATTCCAATACCGAGTTCCGATATGTTTGCGATATCGGGAATCGGTATCGGAATCCATATTTAAGTGTTAAATAAAGAATCAAAATAAAAAATATTGATATACTCACCCTCGGACGCGCCCTGGTACTAACCGGCAGCCTTCCTTCCTAAGAATGAGCGCGTGAATGACCTGCGGTGATGTCGCGGCTTGTGATTGGTCGCGAGCGGTCACATGGGCGGTCACGCGACCAATCACAAGCCGCGACGTCATCTAAGATCCTTCATGCGCTCATTCTTAGGAAGGAAGGCTGCAGTTTAGTACCAGGGCGCGTCCGAGGGTGAGTATATCAATATTTTTTATTTTGATTCTTTATTTTACACATTAATATGGATCCCAGGGCCTGAAGGAGAGTTTCCTCTCCTTCAGACCCTGGGAACCATAGTATCCCATTGCACTGCATTGGGTTTCGTGTTTCGGCCGATTTCACTCGACCTGACTTTTGAGAAAGTTGGGTTTCGTGAAACCTGACCCGATCCTATAAAGATAAAAGTCGCTCAACCCTAATTCTGACATCTGAATCCTTGTCGTTCAGCTCTAGACAAAATCCTATCACAATGCATAGGCTCAGGACTCCTCTCGGAAGACAACGCCATAGTGTGCACAAGTCTGCTCTCGCGCAAGCGCCGATCAATCTGAATGGCCAGAGACATAGAATCACACAGACCAGCAGGCGTGGGGAACCCCACCATAACCCCACCATAACGGATTCAGAAAGACCCTTTCTGAAAATTGCCGCCAAGGCATCCTCATTCCATTTAGTCAGCACAGACCATTTTCTAAATTTCTGGCAATATGATTCTGCCGCTTCTTGACCCTGACACAGGGCCAACAAGGTCTTCTCAGCATGAGCCACTGAATTAGGTTCATCATACAATAACCCTAGCGCCTGAAAAAAGGTGTCTACATTAAGCAAAGCCGGATTCCCAGATTCCAGGGAAAATGCCCAATCCTGAGGATCACCACGCAGCAGAGAGATGACAATTTTAACCTGCTGGATGGGATCACCAGAGGAACGGGGTTTCATAGCAAAAAACAGTTTACAGTTATTTTTAAAGCTCAAAAATTTGGACCTGTCCCCAAAAACAAATCAGGAGTTGGAATTCTAGGCTCCAAAACCGGAGTCTGAACGATATAATTGGAAATACCCTGTACTCTAGCAGCAAGTTGATCCACACGAGAAGCCAATCCCTGAATATCCATGCCAACGCCAAACTCCTGAGCCACCCAGAGGTAAAGAGGGAAGAAAAGACACAACAGACTACAGAAAAAAAAATGGCTCAGCACTTTCCTTCCCTTCTTCTGAGATGCGATTAACTCATTGTGGGCCAGTTGTACTGTTATGATCTGGTGGCCTAGGAGCAGCATGAAACGTACTCTGGAGAAGGTGGTACCTGTACTGACCGCAGAGCCTGAACTTAACACCGCAACTAGAAGTACCCGTGGGATGTACCTAACACTCCCTAGACACCTCGTCACAGCCGGAAGACTAAATACCCCTAGAGATAGAAAAGGGAAAACTAACTTGCCTCAGAGAAAATCCCCCAAGGATAGACAGCCCCCACAAATATTGACTGTGAGAGGAGAGGGAAATAACATACGCAGACTGAAATCAGGATTTAGCAAAGGAGGCCTCTCTAGCTAAATAGAAAGGATAGAACAGAGTACTATGCGGTCAGTATTAAAACACTAGAAAATATCCACCACAGAAAATACAAAATCTCCACATCTAACTAAAGATATGGAGGGTATATCTGCATCTCCAGAGATACCAGCTTGGCTGAGCAAATCCTTATACAGACCAAGCTGGACAAGACAAAACATGGAAATGAACAGAACTATAAGGCCCACAGCATGTGGACTGCAAAAAACAAAGGCAGAACTTATCTTTGTTGAAATGAACAGCAAAGCAGGAGAGACCAGGCAAGGATGTTAATCCTCCAGGAACAATGGACAACTGGCACTGACTAAAGGGTCAAGGAAGACTAAATAGCCCAGTCAGAATTGCAAAGTGGACACACCTGATGAATGCTGCGATCCAAAGACAGCAGCGCTACCACTTATAACCACCGGAGGGAGCCCAAGAGCAGAATTCACAACAGGGGTGTGACACGATGACTCCGGAGATCCCTTCCAACTCTAACATTCTATTATACTCTTCTCCGCAACTTTATCCCTGACCTTTTATGGTGTGTTTCTTGGTTTTCATGATGTTGTTTGATCCCTAATGTTCTCAAAAAACCTATTAGGCCTTCATAGAACACTTGTAGTTATACTAAGAATAAATTACACACAGGTAAATTCAATTTACTAATTATGTGACTTCTGAAGGCAATTGGCCACTCAGGATTTTATTTAGGGTTATCAGACTACACGGGGCTGAATATAAATGCACGCCACAATTTTCAGATTTATGTTTTTCAATATTTGGAAAAACCATGCATCATTTCCTTTACACTCCACAAATACTTGCTACTTTGTGTTGGTATATCACATAAAATCCCAATAAAGTATATTTAAAGAGTTTGTCCACTAATTTAGCATTGATGACCTAGTCTGTTGTGATTCGGTTCATGGGCTCCCCCGGTGGTCTCTTGTGGTACTGGTGTCCTGCAAGCTTTGCCTTCTCAGTTCACCTGTTCCTATCAGGATGTGGGAGTATCCTATTTAACCTTGCTCCTCAGTCATTCTAATGCTGGCCATCAATGTATCCAGAGTGATTCTGTTGCATGTTCCTGCTCCCAGTTTTCTGCTCAGCTAAGTTGGACACTTTAGTCCTTAAGTCTATTTTTGTATGTTTTGTCCAGTTTGCACTTATGTGAATCTCTGCAGCTGGAAGCTCTTGTTGGGCTGAAATTACCACTCCAGTGGCATGAGTTGTCACATGAGTTAAGGTAATTTCAGGATGGTGTTTTGAAGGGTTTTGCAGCTGACCGCGAAGTCCTCTGTTGTATCTTTCTGCTATTTAGTTAGCGGGCCTCTCTGTGCTAAATCTGCTTTCATACTACGTGTGTCTTTTCATCTGCTCTCACCGTTATTATATGTGGGGGGCTGCTATCTCCTGTGGGGACATTCTCTGGAGGCAAGCCAGGACTGTGTTTTCTTCTACCAGGGGTAGTTAGTTCTCCGGCTGGCGCGCGGCATCTAGAGACAACGCAGGAATGCCCCCTGGCTACTTCTAGTGTGGTGTGTAGGTTTAGCATCGCGGTCAGCTCTAGTTTCCATCACCCGAGAGCTTGTCCGTTTATTCTATGCTTCTGATGTTTCCTTGCCATTGGAAACCATAACACTAGTCTCAGGAAAGATCATCAATGTCTGTTCAGGGTCCAACAACTGCTAACAGTGTTGGCAGCTGCCGGCTA
The DNA here is from genome assembly GCF_051348905.1 of Ranitomeya variabilis. Taxonomy (NCBI): domain Eukaryota; kingdom Metazoa; phylum Chordata; class Amphibia; order Anura; family Dendrobatidae; genus Ranitomeya; species Ranitomeya variabilis. The sequence continues at coordinate 952,816,206 of NC_135232.1, forward strand.
GAAATGTCCGCTTGAAGATAATCAATACAAGGCGGGTGTTTTGTACCCAGCTACGGCTACTATTTGATGATGGCCAGCTTTGCAAGTGAGCATTTCCGCTCAGCGGCCACCGACGCCGACTTCGGGAACAGATGACTGACAGGGTGCCAGGTGTCGGAGCCTGACTGATCAGACATTGATGACATATTCTAGGTCATCAATGCTAAAGTAGTGGACAACCTAATTTTGTGGGTGTAACGTTAAAAAATTGGAAAAGGTATGAACACATTTTCAAGGCACTTTACCTTCTGTGAAGTGAAGACATCAAGTATCATAATTAGTAGTTACCCAAATCTAAGGTATCCTTGGAAATTATTGTGCACGGTTGATCTTTCAATTAGAAAATAACATATACATGTTGTTAGGGCTAGCGGAACGCACCAAATTATAAGAGATGGTATAAGGTGCGTTCGCAGCGCCGGGGTCCACCGTGCAGAGATGGAACCTGCTGCTGAGTAATGACGGACTATATGGCGGTACAATGTGGATACACACACAGGTTAACTTCACCCTGTGTGAAGGAAGCAAACCCTGTTGCATCACAGGGCCACGGTACCGCACCAAGAGCGCAAGCAAGGAGTCTCAGGACTCTATCCCAAGACACAGGATTAGAGTACGTTCAGACCACTTGCGCTCGACACCGCAACTGGGGTGTCAAAGTAACAGAAAAAATAACTTAAAGCACAAGAGTGCGTGCTTTGCCGCTTTGGCGGACGCCACTAACCACCCAGACTTGGGATTGGAAAGCGCTCTATAAGCGCACGGCGCTGCACTGGCGGTTACAGCAATAGACGCTGTATCGTGTGTCTTTATGTTGACAGCTTAGCGGGTGCCAGACAGCAAGCATCCACCTTTTGAAAACAGTCATACACAAAGGAGGGGATTTTAAAGAACGACTTGCACTCATCAAAACACACACGATTCCAAATATACACTAGCCGTGTGGCCATGCGAACCTTTTATAGCTGCAGCAAGAACAGGACCTTCCCAGAAGGACCAATGGGAGTCAGCCACAGAAGAAGAACACCTTCAGGACCTTCCTAAAGGACCAATGGGATTTGCTGCAGTATCTAAGCATGTGACCCTAAATGTCCAACGAGAGATCTTGCCCTGGGCATGCTCAGAAGGGGAAAAGCAGGACTTAGTCCCAAACACGTCTGCTCGCCACTGCCCAGTACTGGCTACAATGGCAGAAGCTGGAAAGGCAGCAGTAGCCAGTCATCCAGTATGATCCTGAGCTAGATGCTGGGACCAACATCTCCGCTGAGCAGACTCCACTGCGTCTGGAGAAGAATGGGAGACCGCAGCGGAGATGATTCAAGATTTCCCCTGTGCAGAGGTGGGATCTTGACACCTAACACATGTGTTATGAACTCTAATGTATAAGGTTGTTTACCATACTCATTTCCACTGTCATACATACAGTATATGCAGATCAGATTAACATTTCTAAAAATGTAAATAATCTCTTGCACTATATTATATATGGTCCCTGAATTCTTGAGATGATTCAAGTGATATTTTAGTGTTGTTTTGAGCTGCACACACAAATTAGGCACCTGTTCCTACAAAATGTTCAGCTTTGGGAATCGTTTTAATGAGAATCATTTGAACTAATCCATTAGAGAGGTGTGCGGTAAAGTCCAATTTCCTGTGAACAGCTGCATTCTACTACCTACCATCTTCTGTAAGGCTGCTAACGTCTGAAATGATGAGCATATCTTATTAATGTAAACAGGAATATACAAAAAAATGAGATATTTAAGAAATACATATTAATGTAGTCATAGAAATTGTGCTTTGATAAAGAAAAATTCTGAAAAAATTTAAGTATACAAACATGTCCTAATGTGCAAGTGCATATAATAAATATGTCCTAGAGGTCACACTTGCCTATTTATAGACATAATTTACAGGGAGACTTGTAAATGCTATAAGCCATTTTTCTTTATCTGTATACCTAGAAGTACATTTCATGTCTCTATAACGATAGCCAAGGAGCCTCTATCCAAAGACCATCATATTGTTTTCATTTGTATTATAGGCACTGTAGACAATATTGATACATATACAGCAAGCTCCCCTTAGTTACTATCAACAATAAGTTGGAAAACTTCCTTGATATCTGCCCTATGTCTAGAAATTCCTCAACAGTATGGGACGGTAGGCAAGTATGCTTTAGTCTGTGTACAGACAAGCAAATTAAAAATTGTCTGAATTTCATCTGAAAAAAAATTGGATGGTTTTCATCAGTATTGTCATTCACATTCCATCGATATGCCACATGTATGACAACAATAATATGGCACTAGGGTGACTAATCAAAAGAAGAGCTTAGGAGGGGAGAACATAGGAGATGGTTCACCAGGCTCCTGTCTAGTGGAAACAGAGTACTGACCTGGAACATGGTCATGAAAATTGGTTAATTCCATCTCTAGCATATACTTTAATTGTAAGTTATACTGAACTCAGCTCTAGAATGGGTGAGCACCAGGAATAATCTTCCATAATCATCAAGCTCAAAATGTCTAGTGAGCAGCTCAGAGCTATGCAGTCTCCTTACTTCCTCATTTCTGGCAGGGGCAGGCTTTCATCTTTGAGTGACAGTTCTGGTGAGCAGGAGAAATGTAGTATTAGGTCAGGGTCACACTAAACGTATGGAATATTGGTCCAAGTCTCCCTGCCGAGAGTCGCACAAGTGTTCTCCGTACGGTCATCCGTGTGTAATGCGTTTGCAATGCGATCATGTGATTTTTTCGCACCTATGTATCCGTATGGCATCCGTATGCAGTGCGATTGCTATCCAATTGCAATGCGATTCTAACATGAGCTTTTACATACAGAAAGTCTCCGTTATTTACACATCGTTTTCAAAGGAAATATTCTTCAAAACACACACACACACACACACACACACACACACATATATATATATATATATATATATATATATACAGCGCTCTGGCAAAAATTAAGAGACCACCACATCAAAATCCTGTCATGGCCAGCCCAATCTCCAGACCTGAAACCCATTGAAAACCTCTGGAATGTAATCAAGAGGATGATGGATAGTCACAAGCCATCAAACAAAGAACTGCTTCCATTTTTGCGTCAGGAGCAGTGTGACAGACTGGTGGAAAGCATGCCAAGACGTATGAAAACTGTGATTAAAAATCATGGTTATTCCACAAAATATTGATTTCTGAACTGTTCCTGACTTAAACCATTAGTGTTGTTTCTAAATGATTATGAACTTATTTTGTTCGCATTATTTGAGGTCTGAAAGCACTGTTTTTTTTTAATTTTGACCATTTTTCTTTGTCAGAAAAAAAACACAAAATTATTGCTTGGAAGTTCGGAGACATGTTGTCAGAACAGTTCTTCTACTTGTTCAAAAGCCCTGTTATCTCTATGAATAAATATATTGATAGTATTGTACACTCAAGAACAAACCACTGATAGCTGAATGTGTTACATCAAAGCTTGTGCTGAGCTTCAGGCCAGGGTCACACTACCGTAGAATACAGACGAGTGCTATGCGAGAAAACATCGCATAGCCGTCCTACTAGTGTTAGTCTATGGGGCAGCTCATATCACCGTATTTTTTCTCGGACGTATTCTACATGTGTGTAAAATTGCAGCTTTTCCACATATATCGGCCGAGTCTTGCCTATGGGTGTGAGAAAACATCGGACATCACACGGACCACGGCGATTGCTGTCCAATGTTTAAAATTCTCACGGTGATCTGCTGTGAAGACACTGAGCTTGAATTGCAGTGATCTCATCACTGGCATTTTCCCATGGTCCAGAGGTCACCACAGTTCAGGCCGGCTGGGAGCTCAGCCTCACTGACGTCACCGCTAGTCACTGAAGCTGCCCTCCCAGAGTCTCATTCACCAGTGGTTTTCATCCAGGACGTCACATCATGGCACCGTCCAGGTTGAAAACTGTTTATCCCCCAGACATGGACTACGACATGGGACAGAACGACAGGATAGTATATTGTTGTTTTTTTATTTTACTTTTATTACAGGAGATCGAGGGCTTTGGTGGAATTAGGTGAGGTCGTGAGTATGGTGTAATTAAACATATTAAAGAAGTCTGTGTCTTTCTTTCAATTAAAGGACTTTTTCTGGGTGTCTGTGCTTTCTTACAATGTGACTATGGGGTTAGTAATGGGGGCGTCTTATTGACACCTCTCCATTACTAACCTCGAGGCTTGATCTCACCTGATGGTGACATCAACCCCCCCACTATTACCCCACTTGCCACCGCTACAGGGCACGTGGGAAGAGCGAGGCTAAGTGCCAGAATTGGCGCATTTTATAGATGCACCTTTTCTGGGGTGGCTGAGAGTTGATGCATGTTTTTAGCCAGGGGGCCAGTATCTATGGCCACTTCCTAGGCTATTAATATCAGTCCGCTGTCTGCATAGCCTTTGCTGGTTATGAATTATAGGGGGACCCCATGTCATTTTTTGGGGGAGTTCCCATTTTAATAGCCAGTAAAGGCTAAGTATACAGTTATGAGCTGATATTAACAGCCTGGGAAGCTCCATGGGTATTACCCCCTTTCCCAGGCTATAAACATCTGCCACCAGTCATTTGCTTTCCCTCTGCTGGTTACGAAAATTGCGCAGGAGCCTATGCCATTTTTTTTCCAAAAAATAATCTTTTATTAATTAAATACATGTACAGTAATTTGCACACACACTATACTAATTGTATTTGTCACTGACATCTATATATCTACATATTCTATTTGTATTTACTGTATGTAATCCACCTCATCTATCCTGTTGGCTCCTGCAGTGATTTTACAGAACCCGGCAGAAGAATTACCGGCTTTTCTTCTAACTATCTCTCTATGCAATATAAATACATATATGTGTATATATATATATATATATATATATATATATATATATATATATATACAGTGCCTACAAGTAGTATTCAACCCCCTGCAGATTTAGCAGGTTTACACATTTGGAATTAACTTGGCATTGTGACACTTGGACTGTAGATCAGCCTGGAAGTGTGAAATGCACTGCAGCAAAACAGAATGTTATTTCTTTGTTTATTTTTTTTTTTAATTGTGAAAAGTTTTTTCAGAGGGTCATTTATTATTCAACCCCTCAACCCACCATAATTCTGTTTGGTTCCCCTAAAGTATTAAGAAGTAGTTCAAGCACAAAGAACAATGAGCTTCACATGTTTGGATTAATTATCTCTTTTTCCAGCCTTTTCTGACTATTTAAGACCCTCCCCAAACTTGTGAACAGCACTCAAACATGGTCAACATGGGAAAGACAAAGGAGCATTCCAAGGCCATCAGAGACAAGATCGTGGAGGGTCACAAGGCTGGCAAGGGGTACAAAACCCTTTCCAAGGAGTTGGGCCTACCTGTCTCCACTGTTGGGAGCATCATCCGGAAGTGGAAGGCTTATGGAACTACTGTTAGCCTTCCACAGCCTGGACAGCCTTTGAAAGTTTCCTCCCGTGCCGAGGCCAGGCTTGTCCGAAGAGTCAAGGCTAACCCAAGGACAACAAGGAAGGAGCTCCGGGAAGATCTCATGGCAGTGGGGACATTGGTTTCAGTCAATACCATAAGTAACGTACTCCACCGCAATGGTCTCCGTTCCAGACGAGCCCGTAAGGTACCTTTACTTTCAAAGCGTCATGTCAAGGCTCGTCTACAGTTTGCTCATGATCACTTGGAGGACTCTGAGACTGACTGGTTCAAGGTTCTCTGGTCTGATGAGACCAAGATCGAGATCTTTGGTGCCAACCACACACGTGACGTTTGGAGACTGGATGGCACTGCATACGACCCCAAGAATACCATCCCTACAGTCAAGCAAGGTGGTGGCAGCATCATGCTGTGGGGCTGTTTCTCAGCCAAGGGGCCTGGCCATCTGGTCCGCATCCATGGGAAGATGGATAGCACGGCCTACCTGGAGATTTTGGCCAAGAACCTCCGCTCCTCCTACAAGGATCTTAAGATGGGTCGTCATTTCATCTTCCAGCAAGACAACGACCCAAAGCACACAGCCAAGAAAACCAAGGCCTGGTTCAAGACGCAAAAAATCAAGGTGCTGCAGTGGCCTAGTCAGTCTCCTGACCTTAACCCAATTGAAAACTTGTGGAAGGAGCTCAAGATTAAAGTCCACATGAGACACCCAAAGAACCTAGATAACTTGGAGAAGATCTGCATGGAGGAGTGGGCCAAGATAACTCCAGAGACCTGTGCCGGCCTGATCAGGTCTTATAAAAGACGATTATTAGCTGTAATTGCAAACAAAGGTTATTCCACAAAATATTAAACCTAGGGGTTGAAGAATAATTGACCTACACTTTCATGTTTAAAATTTATAAAAATTCAACTGAGCAACAAAACTTTTTGGTTTGTAAGATTTATGCATCTGTTAATAAATCCTGCTCTTGTTTGAAGTTTGAAGGCTCTAACTTATTTGCATCTTATTAAACCTGCTAAATCTGCAGGGGGTTGAATACTACTTGTAGGCACTGTATATATATATACATTATTCCATGTGTATATATCTATTCTAACTTGTCACTATACTTGTCATTATACTGTTCGCGGCAGATGTTTTGCCTGCTTTTCTTGTATCTATACAGTATAAATACATATACATATGTGTGTGTCACTGACATCTATATATCTATCTAATATATAATTGCCTAGAATACTACTTCCTGCAATTTGTGCCAACTTACGTGGCTTTGTCCGGAGCTAATGTCCTGAGATAATGTCCGGAGCTAATGTCCGGAGCTAATGTCCGGAGATAAGTGACGTCACCAGTGTCCTACACCCAGGCAGAGCACAGGGGCCCCAGGCAGCATATGGGGCCCCAGGCAGAGCACAGTGGCCCCAGGCAGAGCACAGTGGCCCCAGGCAGAGCACAGTGGTCTCAGGCAGAGCACAGGGGCCCCAGGCAGCCTATGGGGCCCCAGGCAGAGCACAGTGGCCCCAGGTAGAGCACAGTGGCCCCAGGCAGAGCACAGGGGCCCCAGGCAGCATATGGGGCCCCAGGCAGAGCACAGGGGCCCCAGGCAGCATATGGGGCCCCAGGCAGAGCACAGTGGCCCCAGGGAGAGCACAGTGGCCCCAGGCAGAGCACAGGGGCCCCAGGCAGCATATGGGGCCCCAGGCAGAGCACAGTGGCCCCAGGCAGAGCACAGTGGCCCCAGGCAGAGCACAGGGGCCCCAGGCAGAGCACAGGGGCCCCAGGCAGCATATGGGGCCCCAGGCAGAGCACAGGGGCCCCAGGCAGAGCACAGGGGCCCCAGGCAGCATATGGGGCCCCAGGCAGAGCACAGTGGCCCCGGGCAGAGCACAGTGGCCCCGGGCAGAGCACAGGGGCCCCGGGCAGAGCACAGGGGCCCCAGGCAGAGCACAGGGGCCCCAGGCAGAACATGGGGCCCCAGGCAGAGCACAGGGGCCCCAGACAGAGCACAGGGGCCCCAGGCAGCATATGGGGCCCCAGGCAGAGCACAGGGGCCCCAGGCAGCATATGGGGCCCCAGGCAGAGCACAGGGGCCCCAGGCAGCATATGGGGCCCCAGGCAGAGCACAGTGGCCCCAGGCAGAGCACACACCAAATCGGAGGCCGAGGGGCCCCGCCAACCAAATCGGAGGCCGAGGGGCCCCGCCAACCAAATCGGAGGCCGAGGGGCCCCGCCAACCAAATCGGAGGCCGAGGGGCCCCGCCAACCAAATCGGAGGCCGAGGAGCCCCGCCCACCAAATCGAAGGCCGAGCGGCCCTGCCCACCAAAGCGGAGGCTGAGGGGCCCGGCCCACCACATCGGAGGCCGAGGGGCCCGGCCCACCACATCGAAGGCCGAGGGGCCCCGCCCACCACATCGGAGGCCGAGGGGCCCCGCCCACCACATCGGAGGCCGAGGGGCCCCGCCCACCACATCGGAGGCCGAGGGGCCCCGCCCACCACATCAGAGGCCGAGGGGCCCCACCCACCACATCGGAGGCCGAGGGGCCCCGCCCACCACATCGGAGGCCGAGGGGCCCCGCCCACCACATCGGAGGCCGAGGGGCCCCGCCCACCAAATCGGAGGCCGAGGGGCCCCGCCCACCAAATCGGAGGCCGAGGGGCCCCGCCCACCAAATCGGAGGATAAGGGGCCCCGCCAACCAAATCGGAGGCCAAGGGGCCCCGCCCAACAAATCGAAGGCCGAGCGGCCCCGCCCACCACATCGGAGGCCGAGGGTCCCCGCCCACCACATCGGAGGCCGAGGGTCCCCGCCCACCAAATCGGAGGCCGAGGGTCCCCGCCCACCAAATCGGAGGCCGAGGGTCTCCGCCCACCAAATCGGAGGCCGAGGGTCCCCGCCCACCAAATCGGAGGCCGAGGGTCCCCGCCCACCAAATCGGAGGCCGAGGGTCCCCGCCCACCAAATCGGAGGCCGAGGGGCCCCACCAACCAAATCGGAGGCCGAGGAGCCCCGCCCACCAAAAGTAAGTGCGGCCCCAAAAGTAAGTGCGGCCCCAAAAGTAAGTGCGCCCCCGGGTGCAAAAGTAAGTGCGCCCCCGGGTGCAAAAGTAAGTGCGCCCCCGGGTGCAAAAGTAAGTGCGCCCCCGGGTGCAAAAGTAAGTGCGCCCCCGGGTGCAAAAGTAAGTGCGCCCCCGGGTGCAAAAGTAAGTGCGCCCCCGGGTGCAAAAGTAAGTGCGCCCCCGGGTGCAAAAGTAAGTGCGCCCCCGGGTGCAAAAGTAAGTGCGCCCCCGGGTGCAAAAGTAAGTGCGCCCCCGGGTGCAAAAGTAAGCGCGCCCCGGGTGCAAAAGTAAGCGCGCCCCCCAGTCCCGTGTGTGAAAAGTGCTGCTGTAAAGCTGGTAGCGCTGTTCAAGCACCATGTATTTCCTTCAGGAAATGCCCATCTAATATATAATTGCCTAGAATACTACTTCCTGCAATTTGTGCCAAGAAAGAACATACCAATATACATAGTTATTGATACATATTATTTATTATTTACATTATTGTTCTTAAGCAAAGAACCGTTGTTGTGGCATTTGCCACAACACGCAAAGTTGTTGTCTGATGTCTTTCATCACTCCCCTCATAAGCATGTTCATGGATCCTGTGTAACTGTACCTTAAATAACAAGAATTGTCAAGAGCTGGTGAGTGCAGCCATTTTTTGTTCTTTCTTACTATTATTTATTAATTGTATTATTCTTACATTTGAATAAATAAAGTATATATGGATTCTAGACTCCCGATTCTTTAGCATCGGGCTGCCATCTAGTGTACTCTATATGTGTATGTCTGTTCTATCTATTCTATTCTCACCTGTCAGTGTGATTTTACTGTAAGCGCACATGATTTGTACCTATCTATTTAATATACATATATATACTGTATATATATATATATATATATATATATTTATATATATATATATATACCATATATACTCGAGTATAAGCAGACCCGAGCATAAGCCGAGACCCCTAATTTTGCCACAAAAAAACTGGGAAAACTTAATGACTAGAGTATAAGCCTAGGGTGGAAAATGCAGCAGCTACCGTTAAATGTCAAAAATAAAAATAGATACCAATAAAAGTAAAATTAATTGAGACATCAGTAGGTTGTGTTTTTGTATATCCATATTGAATCAGGAGCCCCATATAATGCTCCATAAAGTTCATGATGGGCCCCATAAGATGCTCCATATTAAAATATGCCCCATACAATGCTGCACAAATGTTGATTATGGCCCCATAAGATGCTCCATAGACACATTTGCCCCGTATAATGCTCCACAAATGCTGATTATGGCCCCCATAAGATGCTCCATAGACACATTTGCCCCGTATAATGCTGCACAAATGCTGATTATGGCCCCATAAGATGCTCCATAGAGATATTTGCCCCATATAATGCTGCACATGGCCCCATAAGATGCTCCATAGACACATTTGCCCCATATAATGCTGCACAAATAGACTATTATGCCCCACATGCTGTTGCTGCAATTAAAAAAAAAAAATCACATACTGACCTCTCGTTGCTCAGGCCCTCGGCACTTGTTATAGTCACCTTCCCCGTTCCACCACTGGGCGCCGCTGTCTTCCACGTCCTCTGCACTGACTGTTCAGGCAGAGGGCGTCGTGCACACTAATCGCGTCATCGCGCCCTCTGACCTGAGCGTCACTGCAGAGGACGCGGAAGAGGGAGCGGCACTGATGGTGGAACGGGAGACAGGTGAATACCACGCACTGCTCCCCGTTATACTCACCTGCTCCTGGTGCGGTCCCTGCACGTCCCTTGTTCTCCGGGAACTGACAGCTTCCTGTTTTGAGCGGTCACTTGGTACACTCATTACAGTAATGAATATGCGGCTCCACCCCTATGGGAGTGAAGTCGGGTCCATATTCATTACTGTAATGAGCGGTACCATGTGACCGCTCAATACAGGAAGAAGCTGTCAGCGCCCGGAGAACCAGGGATGTGCAAGGACCGCGCCACGAGCAGGTGAGTATGATTAGACAGTTGCCGCCCCCCCTCCCCTGCCGACTCCTGGGAATGACTCAAGTATGAGCTGAGAAGGGCAATTTCAGCCTTAAAAATGGGCTGAAATTCTCGGCTTACACTTGAGTATATATGGTATATATATACAGTATATATATATAAAACACATTCAGCTTTCAGTGGTTTGTTCTTGAGTGTACAATACTATCAATATATTTATTCATGGAGATAACAGGGCTTTTAAGCAAGTAGAAGAACTGTTCTGAAAACAGGTGGGGGATAGTGATTTTGAAAGGTTTATAATGGCAGCGTGGAAAGAGCTAAGAGTGAGGAGGAAGGAGGTGAGCAGATTCTGTATAAAACTGCTGTGACGCTGTAAGAATCAGGCTGCACTCAGATGTCATCCGAGTGCAGTCCCATTTGAGAGAGTGGATTCAAACAGGGACAACGGAGAGTGGACCCACTGGACCGTGACGACGAACCCCTCTCGGACGAGCTGACCAGGTGGACCACCCCCTATACAGGGAGCGTTAGGGGCAGGCCCGTGAGGGACTATCGCCACGGAAGCTGGAGGGTCGACTGAGATAAGAAGGGTACACTGCAGGAACTCAGGGACCGAAGGAAACAGTGGAGGAAACAGAGGGAATGGCAAGGAACTACTGAGACAAGGGAGAAGATGGGAATACTACAGAGACACGGAGGCTGACGAGACAATATGGAGACACAGAGGCTGACGGGAGCAAGGAAATGGTAAAGGAGCCAGGCAGATACCGCAGAGAAACAGGAACTGAAGGAACAAAGCAGGAACACAGGAAAATCAGGCAGGTACTGCAGAGGAAGGAGGAGTCCCAAGGTCAGAAAGCTAGGAACGCACAGAGACCACAGGTGACCAGAAGCACTTGTAAACACAAATGATCATCAGGCACAGAGGAGCAGCAGGAAGCAGCTTATATACCAGCGTGAGGGCTACTTCCGGGTTACAGTCCTCCAGGATGACAGAGAGGACAGGAAGGAGTGCCAACAGAGGAATCAGATGTGCGCACGCGCAGAGCTGAATGCGCCGCGTGCGCGCACCCGGCGAGCTGCAGAAGCCGGGGGCGAGCGCTGCATGACAGTACCCCCGTCTTTACGCCCCTCCTTTTTAAGACTTGAAAGAAACCGGGACAAAATGCGAGGGGCCTGAATGTTCTCACGAGGCTCCCAGGACCTCTCCTCAGGACCAAAACCTTTCCAGTCAACCAAAAACAAAGTTCTCCCTCTAAGTTTTTTCATGGCTAAAATGTCCCTAACTTCAAAGACATCATCCTCGGAAACAGGCGAAGGAGAACAAAGGTTAGAAGAATGAAACTGATTAAAAACTACGGGTTTAAGGAGAGACACATGAAAAGAATTAGAAATACGCAGAGAGGCAGGCAACTTAAGTTTGTAAGAGACGTCATTAATACGAGACAAAACTTCGAATGGACCGATATAGCGAGGACCCAGCTTATGTGAAGGAATTTTGAGACGGATAAATTTAGAAGAAACCCAAACCTTGTCCCCAGGATGGAATATAGGAGAATCGAGGCGTCTTTTGTCCGCATGTCTCTTCATCCTGACTTGAGCCAACTCAAGGGCAGACTTGGTCTCCTGCCAGACCCTGGAGAACTCTCTAGACAGAAGATCAGCCGCTGGTACAGTAGAGACAGGAGGAACCGGAAGAGGAAGACCAGGATGTTGACCGTAGACGATAAAAAATGGAGATTTGTTAGTAGCTTCGCTGGAATGGTTATTGTAAGAAAACTCAGCCCATGGCAGCAAGTCAGACCAATCATTCTGATGGGAATTGGAAAAATGACGGAGATAAGTTACCAAGGTCTGATTAGTACGTTCCACCTGGCCATTGGACTGCGGATGGTAGGCCGAAGAAAAGTCAAGCGAAATGTTCATAGATTTGCAGAGGGATTTCCAGAAGCGGGCGGTGAATTGAACACCTCGGTCAGAAACAATATGTAAAGGAAGACCATGAAGACGAAAAATATGGTGAACAAAAATCTTTGCCAATTCGGGAGCAGAAGGCAAACCAGGTAGTGCAATGAAATGAGCCATCTTGGAGAAACGATCCATGACCACGAAGATGACGGTACAACCAGATGAAGAAGGCAGGTCAGTGATGAAGTCCATTGATAAATGTTGCCACGGAGTGGAGGGTACCGGTAAAGGATGCAAAAGCCCGGAAGGTAGTTGCCTGGGAATTTTATTCTTGGCACAGGAGGGACAAGAGGCGACAAAACTTTGGACGTCCTTGGACAACGTAGGCCACCAGTAATAGCGAGAGATCAGACGGAGGGTTTTTTTGAGACCTACATGTCCAGCTAATTTGGAGGCATGACCCCAAAGTAAGACGCGTTCTCTGTTCTCTTCAGCAACTAAGGTCTTACCCGGAGGCAACGAGGAAAGAGAGAGAGGAGCAACTGTGATGACTCTAGCAGGATCGATGATGTGCGCAGGTTCTTCCTCCATATCCACCGCCTGGAATGACCTAGACAGAGCGTCGGCTCTGGAGTTTTTATCTCCTGGCAGGAAGCGAAGTTCGAAGTCAAACCTGGCGAAAAACAAGGCCCACCTGGCCTGCCGAGGATTTAGTCTTTGCGCAGAGCGGATATATGCCAGATTCTTGTGATCTGTGTAAATTACAAAACGATGTAAAGCCCCCTCCAAGAGGTACCGCCACTCCTCCAATGCCAACCTGATTGCCAAAAGTTCTTTATCACCGATAGAATAATTCTTTTCAGAGGAGGAGAAGATCTTAGAGAAAAAACCACAGGGCACAAGACGACCAGAAGAGGATTTCTGCGAGAGCACAGCTCCAGCTCCAATTGCAGAAGCATCTACTTCAAGGATGAAGGGTTTATTGGCCACAGGACGATGAAGAATAGGAGCGGAGGCGAAGGCCTGCTTGATGGACCGGAAAGCCTCTTCGGCCTCAGACGACCATAGATGAGGATTGGCACCCTTCCGAATCATGGAGGAGATTGGAGCAGAAAGAGAGGAAAAGTGAGGGATAAACTGCCGATAGTAGTTAGCAAATCCAAGAAATCGCTGAATTGCTTTCACTCCAAGAGGACGTGGCCAGTTGAGCACGGCAGAAACTTTTCCTGGATCCATACACAAACCAGCGTCGGAAATGATGAAACCCAAGAAGGGAAGAGATGACTGTTCGAAGACACATTTTTCCAGTTTTGCGTACAGCCGATTCTCTCTCAAACGCTGAAGTACTTGCCGTACATCTCTTCTGTGAGTAGACAGATCTGGAGAGAACACAAGGATATCGTCCAAGTACACTACAACACAGGTGTAAAGTAGATCCCGAAAAACATCATTTACAAACTCCTGGAAGACTGCGGGTGCGTTGCATAAACCGAATGGCATAACTAAATATTCATAATGACCATCTCTGGTATTAAACGCAGTCTTCCACTCGTCACCGGAACGGATACGGACCAAATTATAAGCTCCTCTGAGATCCAATTTGGTAAAGATTCGTGCTCCACGTAGACGATCAAAGAGTTCTGGTATGAGAGGAAGTGGGTACTTGTTCTTGATCGTGATAGTGTTGAGACCCCGATAGTCTATACATGGGCGAAGAGAACCGTCCTTCTTCTTGACGAAGAAGAACCCAGCTCCTGCAGGTGAGGAGGACTTTCGAATGAAGCCTCTGGCCAGATTCTCTTGAATATATTCGGACATGGCTTGAGTTTCGGTAGGAGACAATGGGTAAATACGTCCTCGAGGTGGAGTAGAACCAGGAACAAGGTCTATCGGGCAGTCATAAGAGCGGTGCGGCGGCAAGATCTCCGCCTCCTTCTTGTTAAAGACATCCGAGAAGGCGCAATAGGCTGGAGGAATTCCCGTGGATTCCGAAGCAGACCGAAAGGAGGACGCAGGCTTGACAGGAAGCAGGCACCTGTTCAGACAAGACTGTCCCCACCGTAGAACATCTCCAGTGCGCCAGTCCAGAGTGGGTTCGTGATCTCTCAGCCAAGGAAGACCCAACAGGAAAGAATGAGACAATGAAGGTAAAACATAAAAGGCCAGTTTCTCACGATGAAGAGCTCCAATCTGAAGTTCAACTTCCTCCGTAACTAAGTTGACGGTCTCCCGCAAAGGCTGACCATCGACGGAAGCTATTTGTCTAGGAGTCTCCAAGGGTCTAACAGGTATCCCAAGCCTGTTAACAACCTCGAGCTGAACAAAGTTCCCAGCCGCTCCTGAATCAACATAAGCCTCCAGAGAAAAGTGACGGGAACCTAAATGTAGAATAACAGACAAAACCAGAGGTGGAGAGGAGTCATAACCACCTAGGAAGGCCTCTCTTACCTGTCCTAGGCGGAGGCGTTTCCCGACCTCTGAGGACAGGCGCGTAAGAGATGAGAGGCACTACCGCAGTAAAAACAGAGACCTTGTGCGAGTCTCTCCTTGCGGCGCTGCTCGGAAGACTCAAAGCGATCGACCTGCATGGGTTCAGGAGAAGATGAAGAAACCACCGGGGCTGTTTGAGAAAAAGAAGTCCCTCGAGCAATAGTGGTCTGGCGAAGAGGTCTCTTTTCTCTGGCAAGCTCGCGAGTGCGCTCCTGAAAGCGCAGATCAATGCGTATGGCCAAGGAGATAAGATCATCCAAAGAGGTGGGAGTGTCCCGTCCTGCCAGCTCATCCTTAATCCGTGAAGACAAACCACGCCAAAACGCTCCAACCAAAGCCTCATTATTCCACCCAAGGTCTGAAGACAGAGTCCGGAAACGGATGGCGTACTGAGCTACAGAGAGAGTGGCCTGGCTAAGGTTAAAGAGGGACTCTGTGGTAGAGACCAGACGTCCAGGTTCATCAAAAACCTTGCGGAAGGTATCCAGGAACGGATTGAGTTGGGAGACCAAAGGATCATTACGCTCCCAGAGGGGATTAACCCATGCCAAAGCCTCACCCTCCAAATGGGATACTATAAAAGCAACCTTAGCTCGATCGGTGGGATAAAGTAGCGGAGACAATTCAAAATGCAACTGGCATTGAATAAGAAAGCCGCGGCATGCTTTAGGATCCCCACCATACCGAGGAGGTCTAGCAAGTCGGGGCGAGGGTTGTGGCGCAGAGACAGGAGTGGAGACAGAGGCCACATTCTGGAGGGCGAGAAGCCGATCATTAATAGAGGCCAAAAAATTCGAAATATGGGACTGAGTGTCCCATTGTAGACCTAGCTCCAGCTGAAGGGCAACCAACTGCGGAGCAATACCAGGATCAGAAGGCTGTAAAGCCGCTAGGCGAGACTCCATATTTTTTAAAAACGACATGATCCTAGTCTGGTTTTCACGCAAAAAGAGTAAGTCTTTTTGAGTAGCGGAAGCTCCAGCGGGGTCCATGGCCTGATGATACTGTGACGCTGTAAGAATCAGGCTGCACTCAGATGTCATCCGAGTGCAGTCCCATTTGAGAGAGTGGATTCAAACAGGGACAACGGAGAGTGGACCCACTGGACCGTGACGACGAACCCCTCTCGGACGAGCTGACCAGGTGGACCACCCCCTATACAGGGAGCGTTAGGGGCAGGCCCGTGAGGGACTATCGCCACGGAAGCTGGAGGGTCGACTGAGATAAGAAGGGTACACTGCAGGAACTCAGGGACCGAAGGAAACAGTGGAGGAAACAGAGGGAATGGCAAGGAACTACTGAGACGAGGGAGAAGATGGGAATACTACAGAGACACGGAGGCTGACGAGACAATATGGAGACACAGAGGCTGACGGGAGCAAGGAAATGGTAAAGGAGCCAGGCAGATACCGCAGAGAAACAGGAACTGAAGGAACAAAGCAGGAACACAGGAAAATCAGGCAGGTACTGCAGAGGAAGGAGGAGTCCCAAGGTCAGAAAGCTAGGAACGCACAGAGACCACAGGTGACCAGAAGCACTTGTAAACACAAATGATCATCAGGCACAGAGGAGCAGCAGGAAGCAGCTTATATACCAGCGTGAGGGCTACTTCCGGGTTACAGTCCTCCAGGATGACAGAGAGGACAGGAAGGAGTGCCAACAGAGGAATCAGATGTGCGCACGCGCAGAGCTGAATGCGCCGCGCGCGCGCACCCGGCGAGCTGCAGAAGCCGGGGGCGAGCGCTGCATGACAACTGCTATATAGAAATCAATGGGCTGGAGTGAGGTGACTGGGATATTAGGATTTAACTTCTGTCCTGGAATTAGGAGTTAATTTCTCTCCAGCACAGACTCGGCCAGGGTCTGGGAAAGCACTAGTGGCCAAACCCCATGGAAACCAGCACTATTAAAGATAAAAGCTCTCATTCCATGATAATGACAGCCAATTGAAAAAGCAAGTTAATTTGCAAAATTTCTTATTTACATTTTAATGCGAAGTGGAATAAATAAATGAAAATTTTTATTTTTCACTAAAATACTTCTGCAGATGTGCATTTTTCATTTTGACAAGGGGTAATAGGAGAAAAGGGATCACAAAATTTATTTAAACAATTTTTTTTGTAATATTCAAATTTTTTATCCTAAATTTTGGATGGAATAGTATCAAAACAAGAAACCCCATTTTGGAACCTCAATCCCTCAAGAAAATCATCCAGGACTGTGTTAACCATGTACACATAAGTGCTTCACAGAATGCAATATTACTTGGATGTGAAAATCTAATTTTTTTTTTGTCAATGAAATATTGTTTTAGTCCCAAGCCTTTAATTGTCACAAGGACGATCAGGAAAAAATTATCCACATAATTTGCTATGCTATTTCTCCCAAATCCCATGGTACTAGGGATGAGCAAACGTGTTCTGATATACTCAGATATCACTTGATGAGGAAAGGCTCTGCTAGGCTCGGCACAGTTACGGCATTGCAAAGCTCTGCAACAGTTGTTATTGGAGGGAGAGAGTGCTTGCCCAGGTGTGTGTGTGTGCACAGTTTAATGAATCAGAGTCCAGTAATGTTGATACTAGTGCTGAAGCTGAACTATCATACTAAGGCCGGTGTCAAACTTACGAGAAAACTCGAGCGAGTATCTCGCATCAATACCTGACATTGCAGCCGGCACTTGGAGTGCTCAGCTACATAGAAATACATGCAGCCACACACTCCGGTCGCGAGTGTCGGAGGCAGTGTCAGGTATTGATGCAAGAGTCTTGCGCGAATTTCTCGCATTGCACTTGCAAGTGTGACACCAGCCTAACAGTCCTTGTAAGGGCTAATTGTGTACTTTGGTGTTTGAATCATAGAATCATAAAATCATAGAATGGTGGAGTTGGAAGGGACCTCCTGGGTCATCTGGTCCAACCCCCTGCTCAATGCAGGATTCACTAAATCATCCCAGACAGATGTCTGTCCAGCCTCTGTTTGAAGACTTCCATCGAAGGAGAACTCACCACCTCTCGTGGCATCCTGTTCCACTCATTGATCACCCTGTCAAAAAGTTTTTTCTAATATCCAATCTGTGTCTAGTCCCATTCAGTTTCATCCCATTGCTTCTAGTCTTTCCTTGGGTAAATGAGAATAACGATGATCCTTCTACAATTTGACAGCCCTTGAGATATTTGTAGACAGCTAGTAAGTCTCAGACAGGTCACAATTCTGGTCGATCTTCTCTGAACTTGCTCGAGTTTGTTGATGTCTTTTTTAAAAATGTGGTGCCCAAAACTGGCCACAGTATTCCAGATGATGGCTGACCAAAGAGGAGTAGAGGGCAATAATGACTTTATGTGAGCTAGACTGTATGCTTCTGTTAATACATCCCAGAATGCTTTTTTCATTTTTATTGCCCAGATGTAGTACTTTGCGTTTTTCCCTGTTAAAAACCATTCTGTCAGTTGCTGCCCACTGGTCCAGTTTATTTATATCTTTTTGAATCCCCTCTCTCGCTCTCCTCTAGTATTAGCTATCCTTCCTAGCTTTGTGTCATCTGAAAATTTAATCTGTGTACCCTCAATTCCTTCATCTAAAACATCGATAAAGATGTTGAACAACACAGGGCCCAGGACAGACCCTGTAGTACCCCACTTGAGACATTCTTCCAACTGGATGTGCAGCCATTTACGACCACCCTTTGGTTCCAATCACTAAGCCAGTTATGAATCCACCTAACAGTTGCCTTGTCCATTCCATACTTAGTCATTTTTTCAATAAGGATATTGATATATAATATGTCTACAGCATTTCCCTGTTCCACCCAGTCAGTGATTCTGTCATAGAAGGAAATTAAGTTAGTCTGACATGACTTATTAGTTACAAACCCATGCTGACTTTGGTTAATCTGGTTCATTTTTTTACAGGTACTTACATACATGTTGTTTAATAATTTGTTCAAAGATCTTTCCTGGTATAGAAGTCAGACCCACCGGCCTATAGTTCTCTGGGTCCACCTTCTTCCCCTTTTTGAAGATAGGAAAGACATTTGCTCTTCTCCAGTCTTCTGGGACTTCTCCTGTTCTCTAATAATTTTCAAAGATTATGGAGAGTGGTTCAAAAATTTCTTCTGCTATCTCCTTCAGTACTCTGGGGTGTAATTCATCTGGACCTGGAGACTTGAATTCATTTATGTTAGCTAAGTGTTTCCTCATTAACTTTCTGTTTATAGATATCCTGGATTCTTCTATTCCTTTAATAGGACAGTGACGATCAGTTGATGTTACATTTCCTTTCTGAGAGAAAACAGATGCAAAATAGGAGTTTAAAAGTTCAGCCTTCTCAACATCCTTTCTTACCATTTCATCATTTTCATCCTGTAAAAATCCTAAAGCATCTTTGACTTTTCTTTTACTTTTGTCATATCCTCAAAATCCTTTTTATTGCTTTTGATGTATCTTGCAAGCCTTAATTTATTGTCAGCTTTAGATAATCTGATGTGTGCCCTGTAGGTTCTGCAGACAGAATTATATTCTTCCTTAGATATGACTCCCTCTTTCCATTTGATAAACATTTATTTCTTCCTTTTTAGCATGTGTTTACGTTCTGTGTTCATCCATCTTGGGTTCCTTAAATGCTTCATATTCTTCCCTCTTTTTGGAATTGTTATTGATTGTGCTTTGAGAATCTAATTTTTCAAGATTTCCCATCCTTCCTGGACTTTTTTTCCTTAAGGATATCCAGCCATTGGATCCCTCCGATTCTCTTTCTGAGTCCCTTAAAATCTGCCTTTCTGAAATCTAACATTGAAGTCTGAGTCTTCACATGTCTTCCTCTTCTAGTTATCCGAAATTCTAAAATAGCATGATAGCTACCTCCTAGGGTCCCAGCGACTCTTACCTCCTCAACCATACCATTTCCTCCCTATTTATAAGGATTCTATCCAAGATAGCAGATCCCCTTGTTTTCTCCCCTACCTTTTGGAGGAAAGACATTACCAAACATTACCAAAAGAAAAAAGGAGCACAAAAACATCCCATAATATAAAATAGAATCAACATTTATTCAGAAAGATATCTAAAATACAACAAAAACATAATAGTAAACAAGTCAAATACAAAGTTGAATAAATAACATCACAGGTGTGAAACACAGGGTCCCCCTCTATTATAGTGGTGGGAAGGAGCAGAAAATAGCAGCAGGGTAATAAAAAGTGCAAGTGCTTATAATCGTTTTTTGTTCCCAAAAGCTCTATGAAAGCTCAATATAGACTGAAAGATGCACCACCCCAGGCTACCCACCAAACAATCAAGAAAGTGGAAAATCAAATAAAGGTGCTGCACAAAAAAGGATGGTAAAGGAAAAAAAGTGGGGTCACCCCAAAAATAACATTTGATCCAAGTAAAACACCTTAAAACGGGTCCAAAAGCTGCCAAAACACATCAAATAAGAAGCAAGCAACAAAAAGTGGCCTCAATTCACCCACAGTACATATTTTAGAATGGCATGGCAGCTATCAACCATGCATGAGGTATCAGGGTCTGGGACAGCATTTACAGTTTTGAAATGAACGTCAAATTAAGACGATGTGGGTGAGAGATTGGTGTAGGCCTGCTGTGCTGGGAGCCCTGATACCACATGCAACAGCTCAACCTGCTTTCATGCTCAGCCACACTCAAGTGGTGCAAATATCAGTTTTGTAGACTACTATTGTCAGAAAAATCTAAGGATAGTAACATGGATAGTTGACGCAAAGGAATTGGAGGCGTGCCAGTCTTGGAGGTCTACTGCTTCAGGCAACACACATGAAGGAGACCCAACCAGGAGTCTACACATTTACAAAAATTAGTGGCAGACATCAACAAAGTAGCATCAATTTCACCACAGTAGAAATAATATAATAGGGACCGACACATCTTCTACTACAGCCACACCAGCAGATGGACACCCAACCATCTTCTGATACATCTCCCTGGATGTTTATGTAGATAAAACCCTATTTTGTGCTATCTCATTATCCTTAGTATTTTTAATAAAGCTTTGGATACAGCAGAATCTGAGCACAAAAGAATGACAACCTCAGATGTGGCCAAATGTTTGGAATATGGTAGTAACAGATCAAATTTATATTTTATCATGTGTACCTCTGTAAGGAGAACAATATGTGAAAGAAAAGATGAAATGTAGCCTGATTTTGGTGGCACAATAGTAAGGCCTGTGTCACTTGCAACTGCAATGCTAGAAACTCGTGCAAGTCTCTCGCCTCAATACTAGGCACTAGGGTTGAGCGACTTTTACTTTTTTAAGATCGAGTCGGGTTTCGCGAAACCCGACTTTCTCAAAAGTCGAGTTGAGTGAAATCGGCCGATTATCGCGAAAAGTCGGGGATCAACCGAAACACGAAACCCAATGCAAGTCAATGGGGAAGCATAGTCGGCAGTGAGTGGAGGCCAGGAAAACACCTACAGTGCCCATTTTAATGGCAAAAACATCCATTCTTGTTACTGAAGCTTTTCAATCTTAATTAACTTTATAATAATAGTTAGGCATTGGAAATTGGGGGTCATTTGGCTAAAGTTGTGGGGGGTAGGGCTGGTTCAAGTTTTTAGTGGGCCCAGGAAACGTTGACTACGTCACGGCGGTGGAGCAGGGAGAGGTAAGTATTTCAACTTTGCAAGTGCTGTGATCCTGAGCAGCCGGGGGGGCCCACTCGTTCGCATTGGCACTGGCACAGGGCCCCTCAAAGTACGGCGGTGTGTTTGCACGGCGGGGGCGCCTCCCACCGGCAGTGACACTTTTGCATACTATGAGGGGCCCTGTGCCAGTGACGTCGCCAACGAGTATGCCCCCCCACCTGATGAAGGAACCTGCACTTTGATCTGCACCTTCCTCTTTGTCCCCGTGTAAGGTGGTATAGTATGCGGGAAGGGGAACCTGACTTTCAGCAGGGTCAGATTCTGGCTGTGTAGCGTGCAAGGGGAAAGTAGTGGTCTGGGTCAATGTACCAGCAGACTCATCTAGCAGTGGCTGGGCAATGGGCAGGATGAGGAGGAAACACAGATATAGGCCCAAATAATAAAGTGGGCTAAATGCAGTTAAAAATTGGTAACAGGACTAACCAGGCGGCATTGCTTTGATCAGTGGAGGACAACTGTAATGAGAGGCTGACACAGTGAGTAGGCCCAAATAAGTAAGTAGGCTAAATGCAGTTCAAAATTGGTAACAGTAGTAAACAGGCGGCACTGCTTTGTTCAGTGGAGGAGAACAGCAAGGAGCGGCAGACACCGTTAGTAGGCCCACCCAAATTAGTAGCCCAAATGCAGTTTAAAATTCTAAATACAGGCCGAAAGCCTGAAGATTGAAGCTCAGGAGAAAAGCACAGGAGAACACCAAGGCGCGGCAGACACCGTTAGTAGGCCCCAACCAAACTAGTAGGCGAAATGTAGTTTACTATCTGATATAGGCCGAAAGCCTGAAGATTGAAGCTCAGCTTTGTTCAGTGGAGGAGACAAGCAAGGGGCAGCAGACACCGTTACTAGGGCCCAACCAAATGAGTAGGCCAAATGCAGTTTAATATTTAAAATGTAGGCCGAAAGCCTGAAGATTGAAGCTCAGGAAAACCAACACAGGACAACACCAAGGTGCGGCAGACACCGTTACTAGGCCCACCCAAACTAGTAGGCCAAATGCAGTTTAAAATTCTAAATACAGGCCGAAAGCCTGAAGATTGAAGCTCAAGAAAACCAAACAGGAGAAAACCCAGGAGCGGCAGACACCGTTACTAGGCCCACCCAAACAAGTAGCCCAAATGCACTTTAACATTCTAAATACAGGCTGAAAGCCTGAAGATTGAAGCTCAGCTTTTTTCCGTGAAGGACAACACCAAGGTGCGGCAGACCCCGGTACTAGGCTCACCCAAACTAGTAGGCCAAATGCAGTTTAAAATTCTAAACACAGGCTGAAAGCCTGAAGATTGAAGCTCAGCTTTTTCAGTGGAGGACAGCGGTATTGAGTGGCGCAGACAGACAAAGGTAGTATGTGTTAAATAAAAAAGTTGGCTCTATGCAGTTTTAAATTGTTTACAGGGGTACACAGGCAGCATTGGTGTGGTCAGCGGAGGACGATTGCAAGGAGGGACCACAGACAGACTTCCTAGGCCTAAAATAAAAAAGCAGGCTCGATGCAGGTTTAAATAGGCTACAGGGGTGCACAGGCACCATTGGTGTGGTCAGCGGAGGACGATTGCAAGGAGGGACCGCAGACAGACTTCCTAGGCTTAAAATAAGAAAGCAGGCTCTATGCAGGTTTAAATAGGCTACAGGGGTACACAGGCACCATTGGTGTGGTCAGCGGAGGACAATTGCAAGGAGGGACCGCAGACAGACTTCCTAGGCCTAAAATAAAAAAGCAGGCTCTATGCAGGTTTAAATAGGCTACAGGGGTACACAGGCAGCATTGGTGTGGTCAGCGGAGGCCGATTACACCGACGGGCAGACACAGTTAGTAGGGCCAAAAAACACGAAAACCCAATGCAAGTCAATGGGGAAGCATAGTCGGCAGTGAGTGGAGGCCAGGAAAACACCTACAGTGCCCATTTTAATGGCAAAAACATCCATTCTTGTTACTGAAGCTTTTCAATCTTAATTAACTTTATAATAATAGTTAGGCATTGGAAATTGGGGGTCATTTGGCAAAAGTTGTGGGGGGTAGGGCTGGTTCAAGTTTTTAGTGGGCCCAGGAAACGTTGACTACGTCACGGCGGTGGAGCAGGGAGAGGTAAGTATTTCAACTTTGCAAGTGCTGTGATCCTGAGCAACCGGGGGGGCCCACTCGTTCGCATTGGCACTGGCACAGGGCCCCTCAAAGTACGGTGGTGTGTTTGCACGGCGGGGGCGCCTCCCACCGGCAGCGACACTTTTGCATACTATGAGGGGCCCTGTGCCAGTGACGTCGCCAACGAGTATGCCCCCCCACCTGATGAAGGAACCTGCACTTTGATCTGCACCTTCCTCTTTGTCCCCGTGTAAGGTGGTATAGTATGCGGGAAGGGGAACCTGACTTTCAGCAGGGTCAGATTCTGGCTGTGTAGCGTGCAAGGGGAATGTAGTGGTCTGGGTCAATGTACCAGCAGACTCATCTAGCAGTGGCTGGGCAATGGGCAGGATGAGGAGGAAACACAGATATAGGCCCAAATAATAAAGTGGGCTAAATGCAGTTAAAAATTGGTAACAGGACTAACCAGGCGGCATTGCTTTGATCAGTGGAGGACAACTGTAATGAGAGGCTGACACAGTGAGTAGGCCCAAATAAGTAAGTAGGCTAAATGCAGTTCAAAATTGGTAACAGTAGTAAACAGGCGGCACTGCTTTGTTCAGTGGAGGAGAACAGCAAGGAGCGGCAGACACCGTTAGTAGGCCCACCCAAATTAGTAGCCCAAATGCAGTTTAAAATTCTAAATACAGGCCGAAAGCCTGAAGATTGAAGCTCAGGAGAAAAGCACAGGAGAACACCAAGGTGCGGCAGACACCGTTAGAAGGCCCCAACCAAACTAGTAGGCCAAATGTAGTTTACTATCTGATATAGGCCGAAAGCCTGAAGATTGAAGCTCATCTTTATTCAGTGGAGGAGACAAGCAAGGGGCAGCAGACACCGTTACTAGGGCCCAACCAAACGAGTAGGCCAAATGCAGTTTAATATTTAAAATGTAGGCCGAAAGCCTGAAGATTGAAGCTCAGGAAAACCAACACAGGACAACACCAAGGTGCGGCAGACACCGTTACTAGGCCCACCCAAACTAGTAGGCCAAATGCAGTTTAAAATTCTAAATACAGGCCGAAAGCCTGAAGATTGAAGCTCAAGAAAACCAAACAGGAGAAAACCCAGGAGTGGCAGACACCGTTACTAGGCCCACCCAAACTAGTAGCCCAAATGCACTTTAACATTCTAAATACAGGCTGAAAGCCTGAAGATTGAAGCTCAGCTTTTTTCCGTGAAGGACAACACCAAGGTGCGGCAGACCCCGGTACTAGGCTCACCCAAACTAGTAGGCCAAATGCAGTTTAAAATTCTAAACACAGGCTGAAAGCCTGAAGATTGAAGCTCAGCTTTTTCAGTGGAGGACAGCGGTATTGAGTGGCGCAGACAGACAAAGGTAGTATGTGTTAAATAAAAAACTGGCTCTATGCAGTTTTAAATTGTTTACAGGGGTACACAGGCAGCATTGGTGTGGTCAGCGGAGGACGATTGCAAGGAGGGACCACAGACAGACTTCCTAGGCCTAAAATAAAAAAGCAGGCTCGATGCAGGTTTAAATAGGCTACAGGGGTGCACAGGCACCATTGGTGTGGTCAGCGGAGGACGATTGCAAGGAGGGACCGCAGACAGACTTCCTAGGCCTAAAATAAAAAAGCAGGCTCTATGCAGGTTTAAATAGGCTACAGGGGTACACAGGCACCATTGGTGTGGTCAGCGGAGGACGATTGCAAGGAGGGACCGCAGACAGACTTCCTAGGCCTAAAATAAAAAAGCAGGCTCTATGCAGGTTTAAATAGGCTACAGGGGTACACAGGCAGCATTGGTGTGGTCAGCGGAGGCCGATTACACCGAGGGGCAGACACAGTTAGTAGGGCCAAAAAAGTAATAGGCAAAATGCAGTTAAAAATCGGTTACAGGAATACGCAGGCGGCCTAGGTTGGTTCAGTGGAGGACAACTGTAAGGAGTGTCTGACACAGTTAGTAGGCCAAAATTATAAAGTGAGGTTAATGTGTCGCCACAAAAAAATTCAGAAATAAACAGGTGGCATACCTAGTGTCGACTGGGTAGGTCATAGCGTGGTACTGCGTAGGCCATCAGGGCTTTGAAAGCTTTGCTTTCAACCAACCGGTAGGGCATCATCTCTGACGAGATTAGTCTAGCAATATGGGCATTCAAACCCTGTGTACGCGAATGAGAGGCTGAGTACTTCCTTTTCCTAACGAGAGTCTCTTGTAGGGTGAGCTGGACTGGAGAGCTGCATCTGGTGGAACTAGCGGGGGTGGTGATGGACATGGCAGACTGAGAGAGGGTTGGTGATGGTATTCTTGCTGTTGACCTACATACAGTGTTTCCTACCAAGAACCTGGTGATTCCCTGACTGCTTTGGCCTTGCGATGATACCTCCACATTTGCTGCAGGTGGTGTCATAAACGGTGGGCTTACAGTGAGGGAAGGAATGTTGCGTTGCTGACTAGCTTCATTGTGAGCGGGTGCAACAATGTTACGGGACGTTTGGTAGTTAGTCCAGGCTTGCAAGTGCATGGCGGTTAAATGTCTACACTTGCAAGTTGTATTTAAATTTTTGACATTCTGACCTCTGCTAAAGGTCCTTGAGCATTTCTTACAGATCACTTTGCACTGATCATTCGGATCTTGGTTAAAAAAGTGCCAGACTGCACTCTTCCTACTATCGAATACCTTTTCAGGCATTGCACACTGTGCTACTGTAACCGGATGGCCACGCTGTCCTACAACTGTTTTTAGTTTTGACACACATTTTTGGCCAGATACGGGCCTGCCAGATAAAAGCTGTTGCGATGTTGATGCCTGCTGCGGCTCCTCCTCCTCCGCTTCAGAGCTACTGCCAGCGGCACCCTGTTCCCCCAATGGCTGACAATCGGGGTCAACAACTGGGTCATCTATCACCTCCTCTTTTATCTCCTGTGTACCTTCCTCTGTGTCACCGTGTAAGCCGGTGCTATAGAATTCAGGACGGGGCACCATAGTCTCATCAGGGTCAGATTCTGGCTCGGTACACTGCGAGGGCAATGTTGTGATCTGAGTCAATGGAACAGCATAATAATCTAGCTGTAGCTGTGCATCTGTGCACTCCATGTCCGATTCATCTTGTAATGGGCATGGCCTGTTAACACTTTCCCTTTCTAACCCAGGCACGGTATGTCTAAAGAGCTCCATTGAGTAACCTGTTGTGTCGCCTGACGCATCCTTCACTGTTGTTTTGGGGGAAGGACACAAGGAATCAACTTGTTCCTGACCGGGAGCATCCACCGACGACTGGCTACTTTTCAATTTTGAACTATCCGAAGAGGAGGCGAAAGAGCTAGAGGCAGAGTCAGCAAGGAAAGCCAAAACTTTTTCCTTCTGCTCCGGCTTTAACAGCGGTTTTCCTACTCCCAGAAAAGGTAGCGTTCGAGGCCTTGTGTAGCCGGACGATGACGCTGGCTCAACAACTCGAGACTTAGGTGCTATTTTGATTTTCCCTCTACCACCCGATGCTCCACCAGCACCACCACCACCACCATCAGCATTACCAGATGGCAATGACCGCCCACGGCCACGACCTCTTCCACCAGCCCTCCTCATTCTTGGGAAAATGTAACCAAACTAACAACCGTTATATGGTACTGAAAAACAAGGTAGAAGGTGTATGTTAACTTGTTGTTAATATAAATCTCCTTTTTTATGTGTGGGTGAGTGCTGAATAAATCAGGCCCACTGTATGACAGTATAGTTTCTGTGGCAGAAAATTACTGACAGATATACCACAGACAGTACTGGCACAGATGCACAGATTTGCCAGTATTAATCTCCCTTTTTTTATATGGGAGACTAGTGAATAAATCAGGCCTACTGTATGACAGTATAGTTTCTGTGGCAGAAAATGACTGACAAATACCACAGACAGGACTGGCGCAGATGCACAGATTTGCCAATATTAATTTCCCTTTTTTTTATATGGGAGACTAGTGAATAAATCAGGCCCACTGTATGACAGTATAGTTTCTGTGGCAGAAAATTACTGACAGATACCACAGGCAGGACTGGCGCAGATGCACAGATTTGCCAATATTAATCTCCCTTTTTTTTATATGGGAGACTAGTGAATAAATCAGGCCCACTGTATGACAGTATAGTTTCTGTGGTAGAAAATTACTGACAGATACCACAGACAGGACTGGCGCAGATGCACAGATTTGCCAATATTAATCTCCCTTTTTTTTATATGGGAGACTAGTGAATAAATCAGGCCCACTGTATGACAGTATAGTTTCTGTGGCAGAAAATGACTGACAGATACCACAGACAGGACTGGCGCAGATGCACAGATTTGCCAATATTAATCTCCCTTTTTTTTATATGGGAGACTAGTGAATAAATCAGGCCCACTGTATGACAGTATAGTTTCTGTGGTAGAAAATGACTGACAGATACCACAGACAGGACTGGCGCAGATGCACAGATTTGCCAATATTAATCTCCCTTTTTTTTTTATATGGGAGACTAGTGAATAAATCATGCCCACTGTATGACAGTATAGTTTCTGTGGCAGAAAATGACTGACAGATACTACAGACTGGACTGGCACAGATGCACAGATTTGCCAATATTAATCTCCCTTTTTTTTATATGGGAGACTAGTGAATAAATCAGGCCCACTGTATTACAGAATAGTTTCTGTGGCAGAAAATGACTGACAGATACCACAGACAGGACTGGTGCAGATGCACAGATTTGCCAATATTATTCTCCCTTTTTTTTATATGGGAGACTAGTGAATAAATCAGGCCCACTGTATTACAGAATAGTTTCTGTGGCAGAAAATGACTGACAGATACTACAGACTGGACTGGCACAGATGCACAGATTTGCCAATATTAATCTCCCTTTTTTTTATATGGGAGACTGGTGAATAAATCAGGCCCACTGTATTACAGTATAGTTTCTGTGGCAGAAAATGACTGACAGATACCACAGACAGGACTGGCGCAATTGCACAGATTTGGCAATATTAATCTCCCTTTTTAGGTGTGGGACAGTGCAGAAAAATACAGGCCCACTGTTTTACACTACACAGTTTCAGGGGCAGAAAGTGGCTTGAAGACATATATAAAAAAAAAAAAAGGGACTGTACTACAATTACTATCTCCCTACAATAATCTCAGAAAAGTATGGCAGGCAGCAATAAAAAGGACTGCTGCACACAAAAGTGTGGACAAACAAACAAGATAGCTTTGCAGAAAGGAAGGAGCAACAGGATTTATGCTTTTAAAAAAGCAGTTGGTTTGCACAGCGGCGTACAAACAGCAATGCAGCTATCAGGGAGCCTTCTAGGGCAGCCCAATAAGCCACAGAGCTGATGAAGAAAAATCTAGCCTCCACTGTCCCTGCAAAGAAAAGGTGGTGTTGGACAGTGGAAATCGCTACAGCACAAGCGGTTTGGGGGTTAATGTACCCTGCCTAACGCTATCCCTGCTTCTGACGAAGCGGCAGCAACCTCTCCCTATGCTCAGCTCGGCAGCAGTAAGATGGCGGTCGGCGTGCACGTCCCTTTATAGCCCCTGTGATGCCGCAGAAAGCAAGCCAATCACTGCCATGCCCTTCTCTAAGATGGTGGGGACCAGGACCTATGTCATCACGCTGCCCACACTCTGCGTCCACCTTCATTGGCTGAGAAATGGCGCTGAAAGCGCCATATGAAACGCGACTTTGGCGCGAAGATCGCCGACCGAATGGCCGATCCCACACTGGGGGACTTTGCCGAAAGTCAGCGATTTATGAAAATGACCGATCTGTTTCGCTCAACCCTACTAGGCACTACCACCGGCGGTTCAGACCGGAGTGTTCAGCTGCATAGAAATACATGCTGCCACACACTCCGGTTCCGAGTGCCTTCACTGCCATAAAATTACAATGTGGGACATGGAGGGCTGTATCACGTTTCGCACCAGAATTTTTTTTTCAATATTCAATTACTCATCCATAGAGTATTACATTCTTTGTGGGCAACAAAGATGGCAGAATCACCCACAACTTCTGAGGGAATGACCAGAGGCATATCTGAGCCAGAGGAAGATGGCATGACAGCGGAGGTGGCAGGAGCCTGTGGTCCGGTATTGGCTGATTTCCCAGAACCACCAAGGCCCGAACCCAGACTGCAGACTTCACCGCTGGGGATCTTGCAGACTGTGGCTAAAAGAGACAGGATTCAAGAACTGGTGAGTAGAGATGAGCGAACTTGTTTGGAAAATCCCAAATTTGGCATGAACATTGCACAATCTCATTCATGTTCGGATTATCGGGCTTTTTCCTAAAAAAATCAAGAAAAGTTGGTAAAAGTTTGATAAATGACTGAGTTTACTATGGGCTCTTTCAGAAGTCAGTGTTTCCGGTAGCAGCTTGGACCGCAAAACATCCCGCACATGTGCACACTGATGACCTATGGATAACATCCCTGTGTCATTTGTGTTACACGTACTGGAGCCTAGGAATCAGCGGTACTGTTTGTGCTGTTCCCCGGCGCCGGGTGCTTAAGTGAAGACAGCTCATATCACTGTCCCCTGCTCGCACTGTGATCAGCGCTAACAGGCAACAATATTGAGCGTTGCATTCAACTGTTAACAGTGAGAGCAGGAGGCTGCTGATGGGAGTACTTATTAACTTAACTTTGTTGTGGGAGTGTCTCCATGCCTACTTCTGCCTTTGTGGATTGTGGGTCGTCCATGAACTTTATTGACTCTGACTTGGTGTCAAATAGGGTTGAGCGAAACGGATCGTTCATTTTCATAAGTCGCCGACTTTTGGCAAAGTCGGCGTCTCATGAAACGGAGCCGATCCCTGTGTGGAGTCGGCCATGCGGTACGCGACTTTCGCGCCAAAGTCGCGCTTCAATGACGCTAAAAGCGCCATTTCTCAGCCAATGAAGGTGGACGCAGAGTGTGGGCAGCGTAATGACATAGATCTCAGTCCCCACCATCTTAGAGAAGGGCATTGTAGTGATTGGCTTGCTTTCTGCGGCATCACAGGGGCTATAAAGGGGCGTTCCCGCCGACCGCCATCTTACTGCTGCTGATGTGAGCATAGGGAGAGGTTGCTGCCGCTTCTTCAGAAGCAGGGATAGTGATAGGCAGGGTACATAAAGCTGCAAACCGCTTGTGCTGTAGCGATTTCCACTGTCCAACACCACCTTTTGTTTGCAGGGACAGTGGAAGCTAAATTTTTTTTTCCTCAGCGCTGTCGCTCATTGGGCTGCCCTAGAAGGCTCCCTGACCCTGATAGCTGCGTTGCTGTGCCTGTGTGTGTACGACGCTGTGCAAACCAACTGCTTTTTTCAAAGCACAAATCCTGTATTTCCTTCCTTTCTGCACAGCTATCTTGTGTGTTTGTCCACACTTTTGTGTGCAGCAGTCCTTTTTCTAGCTGCCTGCCATACTTTTCTGAGATAACTGCAGGGAGATAAATATTGGCAAGTCTGCCTCCGTGCCATTGCTGTGGGTGGCATCTCACTCTCATTGTGTGGCACTGAAAAAACCACTGTGATACTTGGCCATTTTTTTTTTTTGTCTAAATTCTCCCTTTTCAAAAAAAAAAAGTTAGTGGGAGATAAATCTTGGCAAGTCTGCCTCCGTGCCAGTCCTGTGTGTGGCATCTGTCTCTCATTGTGTGGCACCGAAAAAACCACTGTGTGATACTTGGCCATTTTTTTTTTTTTGTCTAAATTCTCCCTTTTCCCAAAAAAAAGTTAGTGGGAGATAAATCTTGGCAACTCTGCCTCCGTGCCATTGCTGTGGGTGGCATCTCACTCTCATTGTGTGGCACCGAAAAAAACACTGTGATACTTGGCCATTTTTTTTTTTTGTCTAAATTCTCCCTTTTCAAAAAAAAAAAGTTAGTGGGAGATAAATCTTGGCAACTCTGCCTCCGTGCCATTGCTGTGGGTGGCATCTCACTCTCATTGTGTGGCACCGAAAAAACCACTGTGATACTTGGCCATTTTTTTTTTTTTGTCTAAATTCTCCCTTTTCCAAAAAAAAAGTTAGTGGGAGATAAATCTTGGCAACTCTGCCTCCGTGCCATTGCTGTGGGTGGCATCTCACTCTCATTGTGTGGCACCGAAAAAACCACTGTGATACTTGGCCATTTTTTTTTTTGTCTAAATTCTCCCTTTTCAAAAAAAAAAAAGTTAGTGGGAGATAAATCTTGGCAAGTCTGCCTCCATGCCAGTCCTGTGTGTGGCATCTGTCTCTCATTGTGTCCCACCGAAAAGCAGTGTGTGATACTGGTCCTTTTTTTTTTTTTGGTTAAATTCTCCCTTTTCAAAAAAAAAAATAGTTAGTGGGAGATAAATCTTGGCAAGTCTGCCTCTGTGCCAGTCCTGTGTGTGGCATCTGTCTCTCATTGTGTCCCACCGAAAAGCAGTGTGTAATACTGGTCCTTTTTTTTTTTTTTTGGTTAAATTCTCCCTTTTCAAAAAAAAAAAAATTAGTGGGAGATAAATATTGGCAAGTCTGCTTGAGTGCTGCTCCTGTGTGTGCCATCTGTCTCAAATTATTGGGGCACAGAAAACCGAGTGTGTAACATTGGGCCTGATTTTCCTTTCAGTGTCAGGCACCTATAAAGGTATATATAAATTCTACAGAAGTTTGAGTTCACCTTATAAGTTGTTTTACAGTAACAAATAGCGTTACTTTGTTTACGTTTTGCAAACAATGAGGAAGTCTAGTGGAAGAGGTCGTGGCCGTGGGTGGTCATTGTCAGCTGGTAATGATGGTAGTGGTGGTGGAGCATCAGGTTGTCGTGGTAAAAGCAGTGCAGCACCTAAGTCTCGAGTTGTTGAGCCAAAAACGTCGTCTGCCTACACAAGGCCTCGAACGCTCTCTTTTCTGGGAGTAGGAAAACCACTTTTGAAGCCGGAGCAGGAGGAACAAGTATTGGCTTTCATTGCTCACTCTGCCTCTAGCTCTTTCGCCTCCTCCTCGGAAAGTGCCAAATGTCAGAGCAGTGCATCATCAGTGGATGCTCCCGGTCAGGAACAAGTCGCTTCCTTGTGTCCTTCACCCAGAACAACAGTGAAGGATGCGTCAGTCGACACAACAGGTTACTCCATGGAGCTCTTTACACATACCGTTCCTGGGTTAGACAGTGAAACAGTTAACAGGCCATGCCCATTAGAAGTTGAATCGGACATGGAGTGCACAGATGCACAGCCACAGCCAGATTACTATGCTGTTCCTTTGACTCAGACAAGAACATTGCCCTCGCAGTGTACTAAGGCAGAATCAAACCCAGCGGAGACTATGGTGCCCCGTCACGAACGCTATACCACCGGCTTACACGGTGACACAGACGAAGTTGCACACGACATAGAAGAGGAGGTCATAGATGACCCAGTTGTTGACCCCGATTGGCAGCCATTGGGGGAACAGGGTGCAGGCAGCAGTAGTTCAGAAGCGGAGGAGGAGGAGCCGCAGCAGGCATCAACATCACAACAGGTTCCATCTACAGGGCCCGTATCTGGCCAAAAACGCGTGGCAAAACCAAAACCTGTTGGAGGACAGCGTGGCCATCCGGTTAAAGAAGCTCAGTCTGCAATGCCTGAAAAGTTATCCGATAGTAGAAAGAGTGCAGTTTGGCATTTTTTTAAACAACATCCAAATGATCAGGGCAAAGTCATCTGTCAAAAATGTTCAACTACCTTAAGCAGAGGTCAGAATCTTAAAAGTCTAAATACAAGTTGCATGCATAGACATTTATCGACCATGCATTTGCAAGCCTGGAATAACTACCAAATGTCCCTAAAGGTTGCAGCACCCTCGGCCAATGAAACTAGTCAGCAACGCTACATCCCTTCCCTCACTGTAAACCCACCATTTCCCGCACCACCGGCAGTATCTGTGCAGCTTTCGTCGCCAGGCCAAAGCAGGCAGGGAATCACCAGGTTTGCAGTAGGAAACACTGCATGTAGGGCACCGGCAAGAATACCATTTCCAACCCTCTCTCAGTCTGCCATGTCCACCGGCACCACCGCTAGTTCCACGATCTCCAGCTCTCCAGTCCAGCTCAACCTACATGAGACTCTTGTTAGGAAAAGGAAGTACTCATCCTCGCATCCGCGTACACAGGGTTTGAACGCCCACATTGCTAGACTAATCTCATTAGAGATGATGCCCTACCGTGTTGAAAGCGAAGCTTTCAAAGCGCTGATGGACTATGCTGTACCACGCTACGAGCTACCCAGTCGGCACTTCTTTTCTAGAAAAGCCATCCCAGCCCTCCAACAGCATGTTAAAGACCGCATCGTCCATGCACTCAGGCAGTCTGTGACTACAAAGGTGCACCTGACAACAGATGCATGGACCAGTAGGCATGGCCAGGGACATTACGTGTCCATCACGGCACACTGGGTGAATGTGGTGGATGCAGGGTCCACAGGGGACAGCAATATTGGGACAGTTCTGCCTAGCCCACGGTCAAGGAAAGATTTGGCTGTAGGCGTTCGCCCCCCCTCCTCCTCTTCCTCCTCCTCCTGCAGAAGCGAGAGCTCGTCCACAGACCGCAGTCGCACATCCACTCCATCCGCAGCTGCCACTGTTGCACACCAGGTGTGCCATTATGGGACAGCTAGTGGCAAGCGTCAGCAGGCTGTATTGGCAATTAAGTGTTTGGGTGACAACAGACACACCGCGGAAGTTCTGTCCGAGTTCTTGCTGAATGAAACTCAGTCATGGCTGGGCACTGTACATCTTGAGGCAGGCAAGGTTGTGAGTGATAACGGAAGGAATTTCATGGCTGCCATAGCCCTTTCCCAACTGAAACACATTCCTTGCCTGGCTCACACCTTAAACCTGGTGGTGCAGTGCTTCCTGAAAAGTTACCCGGGGTTACCCGACCTGCTCCTCAAGGTGCGCAGACTTTGCTCGCATATCCGCCGTTCGCCCGTACACTCCAGCCGTATGCAGAACTATCAGCGGTCTTTGAACCTTCCCCAGCATCGCCTAATCATCGACATTTCAACAAGGTGGAACTCCACACTGCACATGCTTCAGAGACTGTGCGAACAGAGGCGTGCTGTTATGTTTTTGTGGGAGGATACACATACACGGGCAGGCAGTTGGATGGCAGACATGGAGTTGTCAGGTGTGCAGTGGTCGAAGCTACAAGACCTGTGTCAAGTCCTTCAGTGTTCTGAGGAATGCACACGGCTGGTTAGTGCAGACAACGCCATAATAAGCATGAGCATCCCCCTAATGCGACTGCTGATGCAAAGTTTGACGCACATAAAGGAGCAGGCGTCTGCACCAGAGGAAGAGGAAAGCCTTGATGACAGTCAGCCATTGTCTGGTCAGGGCCGTGTAGAGGACGCGGTAGCGGGCGAAGAGGAGGAGGAGGACGAGGAGGATGATGGGGATGAGTACTTTTTGAATGAGGAAGCTTCTCCTGGGCCAACAGAAATTAGTGGCATTGCAAGGCCGGGTTCTGTTTTTTTAAGGGAGACAAGTGACGTAGATTTGCCTGTAACAGCCCCTCCAACCAGCACAACCGCAGATTTGACAACTGGAACTTTGGCACACATGGCAGATTATGCCTTACGTACCCTGAAAAGGGACACACGCATTATTAAAATGATGAGCGATGACGATTACTGGTTGGCCTGCATCCTTGACCCTCGCTATAAAGGCAAATTGCAAAATATTATGCCACATGAGAACCTCGAACAAATATTAGCAACCAAACAAGCTACTCTTGTAGACCGTTTGATTCAGGCATTCCCAGCACACAGCGCCGGTGATGGTTCTCACACAAGCTGCAGGGGGCTACAGGGCAGAGGTGTTAGAGGTGCACAGATCAGAAGTGGCGTTGGACAGAGGGGTTTTCTGACCAGGTTGTGGAGTGATTTCGCAATGACCGCAGACAGGACAGGTACTGCAGCATCTATTCAAAGTGACAGGAGACAACATTTGTCCAGTATGGTTACTAACTATTTTTCAACCCTTATCGATGTTCTCCCTCAACCGTCATTCCCATTTGATTACTGGGCATCCAAATTAGACACCTGGCCTGAATTGGCAGAATATGCGTTGCAGGAGCTTGCTTGCCCAGCAGCTAGTGTGCTATCAGAAAGAGTATTCAGTGCTGCTGGTTCAATATTAACCGAAAAAAGGACTCGTCTGGCTACCCAAAATGTGGATGATCTCACCTTCATTAAAATGAACCACTCCTGGATTTCAAATTATTTTGCCCCACCTTTCCCGGCTGACACCTAGCTTTCCTATAAAAAGGTCTTGCTTCTGGACTGGTCTTACTGAGTCTTCCTATCTCTTAATTTGCAGCAGCTGTTTGTCCAGCATACGACATGTTTACACCTCCCCCAATGGGAAAAATCCACCCACGGGGCCGTTGTCTCGCCACTTGGCGCAAGCACCCGTTACAGTGCTGTTTGTCTGAATAGGTGGGTGTGGCCGCTTTTGGTCGACGGCACTGCCACTGGGTCCCTCATAGTACAATGTAGTGTCTCTGGCGGTGGTGGTGCGCACCCAACGTCAGACACACCGTTGTAACATGAGGGGCCCTGGGGCGGTACCGCCGGCCACAAGAGAGTCCCCCCCCAGCTCAAACTGTGCTCTACCACGTGCAAAATTATCTCGCACAGCTCCACCAATGTTTAGTCTATGCACTGACATCATTCAATGCCTGGTACTGACAAACAATACCAATTTGTTTGCATCTATGATGCTAGTTAAAGTAGTCTGGGGCAGTGTCCTAGATTGACACCAGTAAATACTAATTTACTGCCAAATTACTTTGTCATAAACTCTGCAGATGAGCCCACCCCAGTACCTAAGCATGCCACCCTTTTTTTTGCTTATAATTGTTTTGCGAGACATTAAATTTTTTTTTTTTTTGGAGTACTAACTGTGTCAGACACTCCTTGCAATCCTCCTCCACTGACCACAATACTGCCTGCCTGTGTATCCATGTAACCGATTTTAAACTGCCATGCCGGCCTATTGTTAGTTATTTTAGGCCTTTGATAGCCTGTCTGCGGCCCCTACTTGCAATCCTCCTCCACTGACCACAATACTGCCTGCCTGTGTATCCATGTAACCGATTTTAAACTGCCATGCCTGCCTATTGTTAGTTATTTTAGGCCTTTGATAGCCTGTCTGCGGCCCCTACTTGCAATACTCCTCCACTGACCACACCAATGTAGCCCGTGTACCCCTGGAACCTATTTAAAAGTTCATAGAGCCTAGTTATATATTTTAGTTACTATTAATAAGGCCATGATGGACTACGCTGTACCACGCTACAAGCTAACCAGTCGACACTTCTTTTGCGAGAAAAGCCATCCCAACCCTCCACCAGCATGTAAAAGACCGCATTGTCCATGCACTCTGGCAATCGGTGAGTACAAAGGTGCACCTGACAACAGACGCATGGACCTGTAGGCATGGCCACGGAAGATTACGTGTCCATTAAGGCGCAATGGGTTAATGTGGTGGATGCATGGTCCACAGGGGACAGCCTACTAAGTCTGTCTGCAGTCCCTAATTCAAATTGTCCTCCACTGTCTAAATCGGAGCTTCCACCTTCTGGCTTTCGGCCTATAGTATCAGATATTAAACTGCATTTGGCCTTCAACTTTGGTTACGGCCTACTAACGGTGTCTGCCCCTCCCTGGTGTTGTCCTCAACTGAATAAAGCTGAGCTTCTACCTTCTGGCTCTTTTATAAAGCTTTTTTTTTTTTTTTTTTTTTTTTAAATTGCTGGATGGGGCCTAATACCTCTGCTTGCTGCTCCCTGGTGTTTGTCCTCAACTAAATAAAGCTGAGCTTCTACCTTCTGGCTCTCATTAAGTGCTGTGTTTTAAATAAAAAAATGGTGTTTAGGGCCTACTAACGGTGTCTGCCCATGCCTGGTGTTTGTCCTCAACTGAATACAGCTGAGCTTCTACCTTCTGGTTCTCATTAAGTGCTGTGTTTTTAAAAATTGGTGGTTAGGGCCAACTAACGGTGTCTGCCCCTCCCTGGTGTTGCCCTCAACTGAATACAGCTGAGCTTCTACCTTCTGGCTTTCGGCCTATAGTATCAGATATTAAACTGCATTTGGCCTTCAACTTTGGTTACGGCCTACTAACGGTGTCTGCCCCTCCCTGGTGTTGTCCTCAACTGAATAAAGCTGAGCTTCTACCTTCTGGCTCTTTTATAAAGCTTTTTTTTTTTTTTTTTTTTTTTTAAATTGCTGGATGGGGCCTAATACCTCTGCTTGCTGCTCCCTGGTGTTTGTCCTCAACTAAATAAAGCTGAGCTTCTACCTTCTGGCTCTCATTAAGTGCTGTGTTTTAAATAAAAAAATGGTGTTTAGGGCCTACTAACGGTGTCTGCCCATGCCTGGTGTTTGTCCTCAACTGAATACAGCTGAGCTTCTAACTTCTGGCTCTCATTAAGTGCTGTGTTTTTAAAAATTGGTGGTTAGGGCCTACTAACGGTGTCTGCCCCTCCCTGGTGTTGCCCTCAACTGAATACAGCAGAGCTTCTACCTTCTGGCTTTCGGCCTATAGTATCAGATATTAAACTGCATTTGGCCTTCAACTTTGGTTACGGCCTACTAACGGTGTCTGCCCCTCCCTGGTGTTGTCCTCAACTGAATAAAGCTGAGCTTCTACCTTCTGGCTCTTTTAAAAAGCTTTTTTATTTATTTTATTTTTTTTTTTTTTTTTTTAAATTGCTGGATGGAACCTAATACCTCTGTTTGCTGCTCCCTGGTGTTTGTCCTCAACTGAATAAAGCTGAGCTTCTACCTTCTGGCTCTCATTAAGTGCTGTGTTTTAAATAAAAAAATGGTGTTTAGGGCCTACTAACGGTGTCTGCCCATGCCTGGTGTTTGTCCTCAACTGAATACAGCTGAGCTTCTACCTTCTGGCTCTCATTAAGTGCTGTGTTTTTAAAAATTGGTGGTTAGGGCCTACTAACGGTGCCTGCCCCTCCCTGGTGTTTCCCTCAACTGAATACAGCTGAGCTTCTACCTTCTGGCTTTCGGCCTATAGTATCAGATATTAAACTGCATTTGTCCTTCAACTTTGGTTACGGCCTACTAACGGTGTCTGCCCCTCCCTGGTGTTGTCCTCAACTGAATAAAGCTGAGCTTCTACCTTCTGGCTCTTTTATAAAGCTTTTTTTTTTTTTAAATTGCTGGATGGGGCCTAATACCTCTGTTTGCTGCTCCCTGGTGTTTGTCCTCAACTGAATAAAGCTGAGCTTCTACCTTCTGGCTCTCATTAAGTGCTGTGTTTTAAATAAAAAAAATGGTGTTTAGGGCCTACTAACGGTGTCTGCCCATGCCTGGTGTTTGTCCTCAACTGAATACAGCTGAGCTTCTACCTTCTGGCTTTCATTAAGTGCTGTGTTTTTAAAAATTGGTGGTTAGGGCCTACTAACGGTGTCTGCCCCTCCCTGGTGTTGCCCTCAACTGAATACAGCTGAGCTTCTACCTTCTGGCTTTCGGCCTATAGTATCAGATATTAAACTGCATTTGGCCTTCAACTTTGGTTACAGCCTACTAACGGTGTCTGCCCCTCCCTGGTGTTGTCCTCAACTGAATAAAGCTGAGCTTCTACCTTCTGGCTCTCATTAAGTGCTGTGTTTTAAATAAAAAAATGGTGTTTAGGGCCTACTAACGGTGTCTGCCCATGCCTGGTGTTTGTCCTCAACTGAATACAGCTGAGCTTCTACCTTCTGGCTCTCATTAAGTGCTGTGTTTTAAATAAAAAAATGGTGTTTAGGGCCTACTAACGGTGTCTGCCCATGCCTGGTGTTTGTCCTCAACTGAATACAGCTGAGCTTCTACCTTCTGACTCTCATTAAGTGCTGTGTTTTTAAAAATTGGTGGTTAGGGCCAACTAACGGTGTCTGCCCCTCCCTGGTGTTGCCCTCAACTGAATACAGCTGAGCTTCTACCTTCTGGCTTTCGGCCTATAGTATCAGATATTAAACTGCATTTGGCCTTCAACTTTGGTTACGGCCTACTAACGGTGTCTGCCCCTCCCTGGTGTTGTCCTCAACTGAATAAAGCTGAGCTTCTACCTTCTGGCTCTCATTAAGTGCTGTGTTTTAAATAAAAAAATGGTGTTTAGGGCCTACTAACGGTGTCTGCCCATGCCTGGTGTTTGTCCTCAACTGAATACAGCTGAGCTTCTACCTTCTGGCTCTCATTAAGTGCTGTGTTTTTAAAAATTGGTGGTTAGGGCCTACTAACGGTGTCTGCCCCTCCCTGGTGTTGCCCTCAACTGAATACAGCTGAGCTTCTACCTTCTGGCTTTCGGCCTATAGTATCAGATATTAAACTGCATTTGGCCTACTAGTGTGGTTGGGCCCTTGAAACACTGTCTGCTGCTCTTGGGTTTGCTACTCCACTGAACAAAGCAATGCCGCCTGTTTAGTCCTGTTACCAATTTTTAACTGCATTTAGCCTACTTTATTTTTTGGCCCTATATCTGTTTCCTCCTCATTCTGCCCATTGCCCAGCCACTGCTAGATGAGTCTGCTGGTACATTGACCTAGACCACTACATTCCCCTTGCACTCTACACAGCCAGAATCTGACCCTGCTGAAAGTAAGGTTCCCCTTCCCGCATGTTATACCACCTTACACAGGGACAAAGAGGAAGGTGCAGATGAAAGTGCAGGTTCCTTCATCAGGTGGGGGGGGGGCATACTCGTTGGCGACGTCA
Organism: Ranitomeya variabilis; assembly: GCF_051348905.1. Taxonomy (NCBI): domain Eukaryota; kingdom Metazoa; phylum Chordata; class Amphibia; order Anura; family Dendrobatidae; genus Ranitomeya; species Ranitomeya variabilis. The sequence continues at coordinate 952,856,643 of NC_135232.1, forward strand.
CTGGCACAGGGCCCCTCAGAGTACGCAAAAGTGTCGCTGCTGGTGGGAGGCGCCCCCGCCATGCAAACACACCGCCATACTTTGAGGGGCCCTGTGCCAGTGCCAATGCGAACGAGTGGGCCCCCCCGGCTGCTCAGGATCACAGCACTTGCAAAGTTGAAATACTTACCTCTCCCTGCTCCACCGCCGTGACGTAGTCCACGTTTCCTGACCCCACTAAAGGCTTGAACCAGCCCTACCCCCCACAACTTTTGCCAAATGACCCCCAATTTCCTATGCCCAACTATTATTATAAAGTTAATTAAGATTGACAAGCTTCAGAAACAAGAATGGATGTTTTTGGCATTAAAATGGGCACTGTAGGTGTTTTCCTGGCCTCCACTCACTGCCGACTATGCTTCCCCATTGACTTGCATTGGGTTTCGTGTTTCGGTCGATCCCCGACTTTTAGCGATAATCGGCCGACTGCACTCGACTCGACTCTGGACAAAGTCGGGTTTCACAAAACCCGACTCGATCTTAAAAAAATGAAAGTCGCTCAACCCTAGTGTCAAAGTGTAAGTTAGGGACAGTTAGGCTGTAGACTCCTATTCATGTTGTTACCATTGACAAAACACCACTGGCTAAGAATGTCATCAAATGTGTTTCAGAGGAGTTTCTCCTTAAAGTGAGGAACAAATTTCATGTATTGTTATGGACAATCTGCCTGCAGGACTGGTGTTGGGGTTCCCTTGGCTACAATTACTTAATTCTGTGATAAACTGGGGATCTTGGGATATTGTTAAATGGGGTCCTAATTATAGTTAAATTTGCCTCGCTACTGTACTTGTGTCATTCATCAGTCTGGAGGGTATTCCGGAGAACCTGAAGGACTTTGAGGATGTGTTCTCTGAAAAGGAGGCTGAGGTTTTACCACCACACCGTCCATTTGATTGTGCTGTTGATCTTGTTCCCAGTGCCAAATTGCCCATAGCCTGTTTGTACAACCTTTCTGGCTCTGAGCAGGCCGCTATGAAGGGGTATATCTCTGATAACCTCCGTAAAGGGCACATTCGGCCATCTGTCTCTCCCGTGGCGGTGGGGTTCTTTTTTGTGAAGAAAAGGGTGGAGGTTTACGGCCATGCCTCGATTTTCGAGAACTGAATAAAATCGCTATAAGAAACACTTATCCCCTCCCACTTATACCCGATTTTTACAATCAATTATCAGGGGCCAGGGGGTTCTCAAAGTTGGACCTCAGGGGAGCACACAATCTCTTCCGTATGCGTGAGGGGGATGAGTGGAAAACTGCATTTCTCACCTCTGAGGGTTTGTTTGAAAATTTGGTTATGCCTTTTGGCCCGACGAACGCGCCAGCAGTGTTCCAGAATTTCATGAATCATGTTTTCTCAGATTTTATTGGGCGTTTCATGGTAGTTTATTTGGATGACATCCTCATGACATCCTCATTTATTCGTCTGACAAACAGAGTCACATGGGCCCCCTCTGGGCGGTTCTTCAAAGGGTTAGAGAGAACTCGGAGAAGTGTTCATTTTTTGCTCAAGAATTGTCCTTTCTTGGGGTCATTTTGTTTGCTGAGGGGTTTTGCATGAACCCTAGGAAGGTACAGGCTATTGTTTATTGGGTGCAACCCAGAGATCTCAAGGGTCTTCTTTTCTGGGTTTCTCTAATTATCATAGAAAATTAATTAAGGGGTTTTCTCAGGTGATCAAACCCCTCACAGATTTAACTCGTAAGGGGGCTGATCTCAAGAACTGGCAGCATTTTCTTCCTTGAAGAACTGTTTCATGACTGCCCCTGTATTAGTTCAACCTGATTTGTCTAAACCAATTATTGTAGAGCTGGACGCGTCGGAGGTGGGAGTGGGGGCTGTCTTGTCTCAGGGGCCCAACATGTTGACTAACTTAAGACCCTGTGCCTTCTTTCTGAAAAAATTTGCTCTGCTGAGAGGATTTATGATGTGGGTAAATGGGAGCTATTGGCCATTAAATTGGCGTTCAAGGAATGGAAGCAATTTTTGGAGGGGGCTGTCCATCGTATCACTGTCATTATGGATCACAAGTACCTGTCTTACATCGAGTCCATCAAACGTATAACTCCGAGACAGGTAAGGTGGTCACCTTTTTTTCCGATTTCAGTTTTCTATTGCTTTCAGACCAGGGTCCAAGAATGTTAAGGCTGATGCTTTATCTTGTAGCCTAGATCAAATATCATCTCCTGAACCTCCTTCCTCCATTCTTCAGCGTGGAGTGGTCTTGGCTGCGGTGTCTTCGGTATTGAAACAAGAGATTTGTGAGGCCCAATCTCTTGCTCCTTCATCCATACCTGAAAATAAGCTCTTTGTGCCTGTTCAGTATCGATTAAGTGTGCTTTGGGAGTTCCATGACTCGGCTATGAGTGGGCATCCTGGAATCTCGGCCACTCGTAAAGCCATCACTAGGCTATTTTGGTGGCCCTCATTGGCTTCTGCCGTCACTGGGTCTGTGTCCTCCTGTGAAACTTGTGCCCGTGCAAAAAAAACCCGTAATTGACCAGCTGGGGAATTGGTGCCACTGCCAATTCCAGATAGACCGTGGACTCATCGGTCCATGGATTTTATCACCGATCTTCCCCCTCTAATGGCAAAACTGTAAAAGGCTGGGTATCATACTGACCTTTTCATAGGCCTGCCATCCTGAGACAAACGGTCAGACTGAAAGGACCATTCAGTCTTTGGAGCACATATTACAGTGTCTTGCCATGTCTAGACAGGATGATTGGTGCTCTGCGGTACCCATGGCAGAATTTGCTTTCAATAGTTGTGTCAATCAGTCCACTGGTAGTTCCCCGTTCTTCTACAACTATGGGTTTCACCCACATTTTGGTGAGTTTTCCCGGCTGGATTCAGTGCAGCCTTCCTGCGGTTGGGGGAGGTCTGGAGGGAGGTTCAGAGAAACATTGGAGAGGCTCAGGGCAAATACAATTTTTTTGCGGATAAATTATGTTCTGTGTGGCTGGCTTACCAGGTGGGGGATAAGGTATGGTTATCCACCAAGAATATAAGATTGAGGATTCCCTCTGCTAAGTTGGGTCCCAAATCAAGTTTATTGGTCGTTATGAAATTTTAGAGGTGGTTAATACTGTGGCCTTTCGCCTGCGCTTACCTCCATCATTGTGGATCCCCAATGGGTTCCATAAGGCGCTTCTGAAGCCGTCGGTGCCTTCCTCAGGTGATCTTCCTTGCACCCACCACCTGTTGTGGTGGATGGCCAGACCGAGTATGAGGTGGAACGGGTGGTGGATTCTCGTATGCTCCGCCTTTCTCTTCAGTACTTGGTCCATTGGAAAGGTTACAGTCCTGAGGACCGGTCGTGGGTGCCAGTGTGTTCGGTCCATGTGGATCGGTTGGTCTGGGTCTTTCTCGCTCATTGTCCAGGGAAGACTGGGGGTACTGTCATGATCCAGTCCGGAGTTTGTTTTCTACGTTTCTCTCTCTGGACTGGTCATGTGGGGGTTAACCGGCTTTTTCAGTCCTCTGCAGTCTGCTGGCCAGCGTCAGTGATAGTTAATGCTTCCAGACTAGAGCATCTGACCCGTATAGCCTGGTGACCCTTCTGCCTCTGACTTCCCGTATCTGTGTGAGACCCATTCCCTATCCCTGACTTGGTGCTCATCTGGTGATTTTCCTTACAGTGTATGACCCGGCCTGATCTCTGGACCCCACCTCTTGATTTCCATCTCTGATACCTTTTTCCCTGACTGCTTTGACTTCTGGCTTGAACCCCACTTCGTCTTACATCTCACGTTTTGGATACCGCGCTCCCGTTTGGCTCTTACTTCTGGCTTGTCTCCGACTTTGTGCATTGCTGTGACCTCTGGTACTTCTGCTCCTGACAGTTTCTGACTCTGCTAGTCTGACCACTCTTCATTACCTGTGACACCTGTGCACTGCTCAGTGTTGCTATGCTGTGAATGTGCAACCTCTCTTCCCTCACCAGCACCCCCTGTTGGAGGTTGCGCTAAACTGCACTGTAGCCACATCACAGATGGGAGAGAGAGGACATGACATAATAAATTGGACAGAGGTAGGCATGAAAGTATAATGAATTGGGTATGGGAGGTACAAAATGGGTGTTGAAGATGCTGAAGTGTGACTGGTATTGAATTGGGGAAAAGAGCACAGGTGCTAATTAACTTATATATTTATTGGCTGAGTAAAGTGGCTATTTATAGTTAGTGGGGGCACAGTGGTGGATTACAATTAATATTTGGAATGGAGGGTTGCATAATAACTAATTATATATTGTGGTGTGGGCACGTCTATATTCATCTGCATAGTGTAGAAGGTGAAGAAAAAGTTGGGAATGTGATTTGGAAGCGATACTGTAGATAACTGTGTTATTTTCTGCAGAGACCAGTCCTGGCTGGAAGACGTGATTGTGATCTGTGTTGGATGAAGAACAAAAGTGAAGATGAAGGACTTCAACTAGAGAATGTTGTTGTCTTATTTTGCTTTAATTATTGTATTGTTAACGTTGTTACTTATGACTGTTGTGTTTGAAACTGTTAAACTGTAAAGCGATGCGGAATATGTTGGCGCTATATAAATAAAGATTATTATTATTATTATTACTAGAGATGTCACTGGTAAATCAGTTTGTTACCTGTACACTGATACTATACATTGTATACTGTGTACAGAGCTCATGTGCGTAATGTCACTGGTGATCCCTGTATTACCTGTACGCTAACACTATATGCAGAGCTCCTGTATATAATGTTATCGGTGATCACTGTATTACCTGTAAACTGACTCTATACTGTACAAAGCTACTGTGTACAATGTCACTTGTGATAACTATATTAAGTTTATACTGACACTATATTTGGAACTAATGTGTATAATGCCACTGGTGAACACTGTATTACCTGTACACTGACACTATATACAGAGCTTTTGTGCATAATATCACTGGTGAGCCACTGTATTACTGTACACTGACACTATACACTGCCTCCCTCGAGGGAGGGTCGGGGGACGACGTGGCTTGCAGCTCAGCGCTCTCTATTACACGGTATGTCATCAGCTATCAGCTTAGTACTTTGTATGCTCCGTTATGCTCCCCTATTTCCACTGGCTGGTTACATTTATTATATATAGGAGTGTTTGTTAATCCAGATGAAGTACTTAATTATATTTGATCTGTAGTGCTGTAGTGTGGATGCCGCCTTGTTCCCCCATCATGTAATACGGATGTTTTGCCGATTTTTAGCTCCTTACTGACTTTGTTTGACCTTTTATATTTGTATTCTAATAAAGTTTATATTTTGCACCATCTGGGACTAGTACACCGCTTTCTGTGTGATATTGCATTAGTATTGGTGTGTCCTGCACATTCCACAAATTTGGCTTCTATGTAATATGCTGCTATGACGTTGCTACAACTTTTTAGAAGCCCTATATGTTTTCCTTGTCTTCTTCTTGACACTATACACTGTATCGTATGTACTAAGCTCCGGTGTAATGGCACTGGTGATCCATGTATTACCTCTACATTGACACTATATACAGTACTCCTTTGTATAATGACACTGGTGATCACTGTATTGCCTGTACACTGACACTATGTACAGAGCTCCTGTGTATAATGTCACTGGTGATTATATTATCTTTACACTGTTACTATATACAGAGCTCCTGTGTACAATGCAACTGGTGATCACTGTATTACTGTTACACTGACACTATACACTGTATACTATGTACAGAACTCCTGTGTATAATGGCATGTATGTAATATTAGCATTGTTTTTTTTTATTACTGATCAGTACTGTAGTATTCTGTCACTATGTGGTGGTAACATACTGTATGGTCTGGTCATGGTGTGGTGGTATTTGATCCTTGTATGTGTTATTATTCGTCACTGTGTGGCGGTAATATGTATGCCGGTAATTGTGTGATGGTATTTGTTCCTTGTATGTGGTATTATTTGGTCAGTATGTGCTGGTAAAATGTGGTCTGGTCATAGTGTGGCGGTATTTGTTCACTCTATGTGGTATTATTCGTTACCTACAGTATGCGGTGGTAATATGTGGGCCAGTCATAGTATGACTATGTTTGTACCTTGTATGTGCTATTATTGGTCATTTTAAAAATTGTATGTATGCATGTGACACACTCCCTGAAAGAAAAATAAATGAAAATATACCTAAAAAGAGTATTGAATATTTTAAGAAATGTTTAATAGGACAGAGTAGATTAAGATCCGGTCAAAAGAGTCTACCTTGTTGTGGTGGCAGACTTAAATAATTATGTTGGCCAAAAGAAAAGCTGATGGCTATGTATGTGATATGATGTTTGAAGTGCAGAAGTGGAGTTTTCCAAGACAGTCTAATGTGACTGTGGGAGGTTTGAGGGGTGGAGGCCGGAGCTGAGGTAGAGCCTGGGCTTTGTCTCAAAAGGTCCAAAAATGTTGCCATTATGAGGCCCTGAATTTCCTAGTGGCAGCCCTGTGCTTGATATATGCTGCCTGTATATCGTGCAGTATGTATCAGTAGTGAGATTCACTTTCAATCTTGGACAACCTGTTTAACTGTTATTGTCAAACTCACAATTTACTTACTTTTTGCATATCTGTATTAATAGTCAAATTTTACATCCATACATGACACAACAATACAGTGCCCTATTGCAGGTGCTGAATTTTTGGATGTGTACCTACCTAGCATTTCTTATCACATATTTATGGAGAATTTGTTAAAAAATTATATACATATATACATACCAACTGTTTTACTCTACACATCAATCCGATACTGGAGTCTGCTGCCACATTTTGCTTCCTGTACTGTATGTGTTCTTACCTAGCTGGTATTTTTTGTTACATCCTTTTTGGCAAGGGTTGAATAATTGTAGTCTGAGTTAGTGTTCTGCAAAGAATGGTGTGCCTGACCACAAATCACAAAGACAGATTTTTGTTACCATTTTTTAAAATAAAATAAGATAATTTTTCGCAAACGTAGCTGCTTGAGGACAGGTTGCAGTTTTGAATGTCAACATTTATTTTAACGTACAATGTAGTAGAAAATAAATTTTAAAAATCCCACTGCGGTGAAATTGCAAAATAAAAAAACACCCAATTCCAGGTCTTGTTCTTACGGCATTCATTGTGCTATAAAAATGACCAGACAATATGATTCTCCAGGTCAGTACAAATACAGTGATCCCAAACTTGTATGTTTCTTTTTTATTTAAAGGGAATCTGTCAGTAATATCATCCCTCCTAAGCCGTCTATATGGGCATGTAGGTTATAGGAAGCTGAATAAAATGATACCTTACTATCTGCGATCTTATGTGTTATTCCAGAGAAATTCACATTTTTCTGATATGTAAATTACATCTTCCAGGCTCTAGAGAGAATGCTGCCTGGAAGACAACTCAGCCTCCAGAGTTTATTTTACATAGTAACATAGTTCAGCCTATATTCCATCATAATAAATCCCCAGATCTACGTCCTTCTACAGAACCTATTAATTGTATGATACAATATTGTTCTGCTCCAGGAACACATCCAGGCCTCTCTTGAACCCCTCAACTGAGTTCGCCATCACCACCTCCTCTGGCAAGCAATTCCAGATTCTCACTGCCCTAACAGTAAAGAATCCTCTTCTATGTTGGTGGAAAAACCTTCTCTCCTACAGACGCAAAGAATGCCCCCTGGTGCCCGTCACCTTCCTTGGTATAAACAGATCCTCAGCGAGATATTTGTATTGTCCCCTTATATACTTATACATGGTTATTAGATCGCCCCTCAGTCGTCTTTTTTCTAGACTAAATAATCCTAATTTCGCTAATCTATCTGGGTATTGTAGTTCTCCCATCCCCTTTATTAATTTTGTTGCCCTCCTTTGTACTCTCTCTAGTTCCATTATATCCTTCCTGAGCACCGGTGCCCAAAACTGGACACAGTACTCCATGTGAAGTCTAACTAGGGATTTGTACAGAGGCAGTATAATGCTCTCATCATGTGTATCCAGACCTCTTTTAATGCACCCCATGATCCTGTTTGCCTTGGCAGCTGCTGCCTGGCACTGGCTGCTCCAGGTAAGTTTATCATTAACTAGGATCCCCAAGTCCTTCTCCCTGTCAGATTTACCCAGTGGTTTCTGTTGTGAACTCTGTTTTTGGGCTCCCTCTTGTGGTCACAAGTGGTACTGTGTGAGCGTTGTCTTTGGGCTCCCTCTGGTGGCTCTTTGTGTCATTCTGCAGGTCTGAGGTTGGATCAGCTGTCTCGTTATCTGTTAGCTGGTTCCTATTTAGTTCAGCTGGACTCTCAGTGGTTGCCTGCTGTCGTTATATTCAGTGCTATTCTGATTGCTCCTGGCTACATCCGTTATCAGTCTCTCCAAGAGAAGCTAAGTTTTGTTTGCTTATTTTTGCTCATCTGTGTTCAAGATGTGTCCTAGTATATGATGTGTTTTGGTCCAGCTTGCTAATATGTGATTTCCCTGCTTGCTGGTGCTCTGGGGTGCTGAGTTGCTCCCCCCACATCGTTAGTTGGTGTGGGGGTTCTCGCATTCTCTGCGTGGATATTTTTGCATAGGGTTTTTTACTGACCGCACAGATCCCTTGCTATTTTCTGCTATCTAGCGTTAGCGGGCCTCATTTGCTTAACCTGTTTCATCTCTGCGTTTGTCTTTTCCTCTTAACTCACCGTTATTATTTGTGGGGGGCTTCTATATCTTTGGGGTATTTCTCTGAGGCAAGTGAGGTCTTACTTTCTCTTTAGGGGTAGTCAGTTTCTCAGGCCGTGAAGAGACGTCTAGGATTTCAGGAAACGTTCCACGGCTACCTTTAGTGTGTTTGGTTAGAATCAGGTTTGCGGTCAGTCCAGTTACCACATCCCCAGAGCTTGTCCTATTATCTCTGACTTAGCTGGTTAGATTTGTGATCCTAAGCCACTGGGATCATAACAGTACAGCAGGCCTGAAAAGTGTTTAATGCATCGCAGAAGTGGGATAAGAGAAGTCCTGAGTACAGTTTTTTTTTTTTTTCCTCTCCCTTTGCTGCAGTTTGTCCAGCTTCTCTCATCCCCTTAATCTCTGGGTGGCTTTGAGTTCAGCTGCAGACATGGATATTCAGAGTCTGACTTCTAGTGTGGATCATCTTGCTGCAAGGGTGCAAAGCATTCAGGATTTTGTTGTTCACAGTCCTATGTCTGAGCCAAAAGTACCTATTCCTGAGTTGTTTTCTGGAGATAGATCTAGGTTTCTGAATTTTAAGAATAATTGTAAATTATTTCTTTCTTTGAGACCTCGTTCCTCTGGTGATTCCGCTCAGCAAGTTAGAATTGTTATCTCCCTGTTACGTGGCGACCCTCAAGATTGGGCCTTCTCCCTGGCGCCGGGAGATCCTGCAATGCTGAATGTGGATGCGTTTTTTCTGGCGCTTGGATTGCTTTATGAGAAACCTAATCTTGAGAACCAGGCAGAAAGGGCCTTGCTGGCTCTCTCTCAGGGCCAGGATGAAGCTGAGGTGTATTGTCAAAAATTTCGGTGCTTACTCAATGGAATGAGTGTGCCCTGGCTGCAAATTTCAGAGAAGGTCTTTCTGAAGCCATTAAGAATGTTATGGTGGGGTTACCCACGCCTGCAAGTCTGAATGACTCAATGGCTTTGGCCATTCAGATTGATCGGCGTTTGCGGGAGCGCAAGTCTGCGCACCATCTGGCGGTGTTTTCTGAACAGAGACCTGAGTCTATGCAATGTGACCGAATTCTGACCAGAATTGAGCGGCAAAATCATAGACGTCAAAATGGGTTGTGCTTTAACTGTGGTGATTCAACTCATGTTATCTCAGCATGCTCTAAGCGCGTAAAAAAAATTGCTAAATCTGTCACCGTTGGTACTATACAGCCTAAATTCATTTTGTCTGTTACTTTAATTTGTTCTTTGTCATCCTACTCGGTTATGGCTTTTGTGGATTCAGGTGCTGCCCTGAACCTGATGGATTTGTCGTTTGCCAGGCGCTGTGGTTTTGTCCTGGAGCCTTTGGAATTCCCTATTCCACTGAGGGGTATTGAATTGATGCTACACCATTGGCTGAGAATAAGCCTCAGTATTGGACTCAAGTGACCATGTGCATGACTCCTGTACATCAGGAGGTGATTCGCTTTCTTGTGCTGCATAATCTGCATGATGTGGTCGTTTTGGGTCTGCCATGGCTGCAGGCCCATAATCCAGTTCTGGATTGGAAAGCTATGTCTGTTTCAAGTTGGGGTTGCCAGGGGATTCATGGCGATGCTCCTTTGGTGTCAATTGCTTCTTCCACTCCTTCTGAGGTCCCTGAGTTTTTGTCGGACTACCAGGATGTATTTGATGAGCCCAGATCCGGTGCCCTGCCTCCTCACAGGGATTGTGATTGTGCTATAAATTTGATTCCTGGTAGTAAGTTCCCTAAGGGACGACTTTTTAATTTGTCTGTACCAGAACATGCCGCAATGCGGAGCTATATAAAGGAGTCTTTAGAGAAGGGACATATTTGCCCGTCCTCCTCCCCTCTTGGTGCAGGATTCTTTTTTGTGGCCAAGAAGGATGGTTCTCTGAGACCTTGTATAGATTATCATCTTCTAAATAAAATCACGGTCAAATTTCAGTATCCTTTGCCATTATTATCTGATCTGTTTGCTCGGATTAAGGGGTCCAGTTGGTTCACCAAGATAGATCTTCGTGGTGCGTATAACCTTGTGCGCATTAAGCAGGGGGATGAATGGAAAACAGCATTTAATACGCCCGAAGGCCATTTTGAGTACTTGGTGATGCCTTTTGGACTCTCTAATGCTCCTTCTGTGTTCCAGTCCTTCATGCATGACATCGTCCGAGAATATCTGGATAAATTTATGATTGTGTATCTGGATGACATTTTGGTCTTTTCTGAGGACTGGGAGTCCCATGTGAAGCACGTCAGGATGGTATTTCAGGTCCTGCGTGCTAATGCCTTATTTGTGAAGGGCTCAAAATGTCTCTTCGGAGTACAGAAGGTTTCCTTTTTGGGTTTTATTTTTTCTCCTTCTACTATTGAGATGGACCCAGTCAAGGTCCAGGCTATTCATGACTGGACTCAGCCTACATCTGTTAAGAGTCTTCAGAAGTTCTTGGGTTTTGCTAATTTTTACCGTCGCTTCATTGCTAATTTTTCTGGCGTGGTTAAACTCTTGACGGATTTGACCAAGAAGGGTTCTGATGCGACTAATTAGTCTCCTGCGGCCGTGGAAGCCTTTCGGGAGCTGAAGCGCCGGTTTTCTTCGGCTCCACTTTTGTGTCAGCCTGATGTCTCTCTTCCTTTTCAGGTCGAGGTTGATGCTTCTGAGATTGGAGCAGGGGCTGTTTTGTCGCAGAGAAGCTCTGATTGCTCTGTGATGAAGCCTTGTGCTTTCTTTTCAAGAAAGTTTTCGCCTGCCGAGCGGAATTATGATGTTGGTAATCGGGAGTTGTTGGCTATGAAGTGGGCATTTGAGGAGTGGCGACATTGGCTCGAGGGAGCTAAGCATCGTGTGGTGGTCTTGACTGATCACAAAAATCTGATTTATCTCGAGTCTGCCAAGCGGCTGAATCCTAGACAGGCTCGTTGGTCGTTGTTTTTCTCCCGTTTCGATTTCGTGGTCTCGTACCTGCCTGGTTCGGAGAACGTGAAGGCTGATGCTCTTTCTAGGAGTTTTGTGCCTGACTCTCCGGGAGTTTCAGAGCCGGCTGGTATCCTCAGAGAGGGAGTGATATTGTCTGCCATTTCCCCAGATTTGCGACGAGTGCTGCAGAAATTTCGGGCGGATAGACCTGACCGTTGCCCACCAGAGAGACTGTTTGTCCCAGATAGATGGACCAGCAGAGTTATTTCCGAGGTTCATTCTTCGGTGTTGGCAGGCCTTCCTGGGATTTTTGGTACCAGGGATTTGGTGGCTAGGTCCTTCTGGTGGCCTTCCTTGTCGCGGGATGTGCGTTCCTTTGTGCAGTCCTGTGGGATTTGTGCTCGGGCTAAGCCTTGCTGTTCTCGTGCCAGCGGTTTGCTTTTGCCTTTGCCTGTCCCAAAGAGGCCTTGGACGCACATTTCCATGGATTTTATTTCGGATCTTCCAGTCTCTCAGAGAATGTCTGTCATCTGGGTGGTGTGTGATCATTTTTCCAAAATGGTCCATTTGGTGCCCTTGCCTAAGTTGCCTTCCTCCTCTGAATTGGTTCCTCTATTTTTTCAGAATGTGGTTCGCTTGCACGGCATCCCTGAAAATATTGTGTCTGACAGAGGATCCCAGTTTGTGTCCAGATTTTGGCGGATCTTTTGAGCTAAGATGGGCATTGATTTGTCTTTTTCGTCGGCCTTCCATCCTCAGACGAATGGCCAAACCGAGCGAACTAATCAGACCTTGGAAACTTATTTAAGATGTTTTGTTTCTGCTGATCAGGATGATTGGGTGACTTTTTTGCCATTGGCCGAGTTTGCCCTTAATAATCGGGCTAGTTCTGCTACTTTGGTTTCGCCTTTTTTCTGCAATTCTGGTTTTCATCCTCGTTTTTCCTCAGGTCAGGTTGAGCCTTCTGACTGTCCTGGGGTGGATTCTGTGGTGGATAGGTTGCAGCAAATTTGGAACCATGTGGTGGACAATTTGAAGTTGTCACAGGAGAAGGCTCAGCGCTTTGCCAACCGCCGTCGCGGTGTGGGTCCCCGATTTCGTGTTGGGGATTTGGTATGGCTGTCTTCTCGGTATGTTCCTATGAAGGTTTCCTCTCCTAAATTCAAGCCTCGCTTCATCGGTCCTTATAAGATTTTGGAAATCCTTAACCCGGTGTCATTTCGTTTGGACCTCCCAGCGTCGTTTGCCATTCATAACGTGTTCCATAGGTCTTTGTTGCGGAGGTATGTGGTGCCTGTGGTTCCTTCTGTTGAGCCCACTGCCCCGGTGCTGGTTGAGGTTGAGTACGTGGTGGAGAAGATCTTGGATTCTCGTATTTCGAGATGGAGGCTTCAGTATTTGGTTAAGTGGAAGGGCTATGGTCAGGAGGATAATTCCTGGGTTGTCGCCTCTGATGTTCATGCGGCCGATTTGGTTCATGCCTTCCATGTGGCTCATCCTGATCGCCCTGGGGGTTTTGATGAGGGTTCGGTGACCCCTCCTCAAGGGGGGGGGGTACTGTTGTGAACTCTGTTTTTGGGCTCCCTCTTGTGGTCACAAGTGGTACTGTGTGAGCGTTGTCTTTGGGCTCCCTCTGGTGGCTCTTTGTGTCATTCTGCAGGTCTGAGGTTGGATCAGCTGTCTCGTTATCTGTTAGCTGGTTCCTATTTAGTTCAGCTGGACTCTCAGTGGTTGCCTGCTGTCGTTGTATACAGTGCTATTCTGATTGCTCCTGGCTACATCCGTTATCAGTCTCTCCAAGAGAAGCTAAGTTTTGTTTGCTTATTTTTGCTCATCTGTGTTCAAGATGTGTCCTAGTATATGATGTGTTTTGGTCCAGCTTGCTAATATGTGATTTCCCTGCTTGCTGGTGCTCTGGGGTGCTGAGTTGCTCCCCCCACATCGTTAGTTGGTGTGGGGGTTCTCGCATTCTCTGCGTAGATATTTTTGCATAGGGTTTTTTACTGACCACACAGATCCCTTTGCTATTTTCTGCTATCTAGCGTTAGCGGGCCTCATTTGCTTAACCTGTTTCATCTCTGCATTTGTCTTTTCCTCTTAACTCACCGTTATTATTTGTGGGGGGCTTATATATCTTTGGGGTATTTCTCTGAGGCAAGTGAGGTCTTACTTTCTCTTTAGGGGTAGTCAGTTTCTCAGGCCGTGAAGAGACGTCTAGGATTTAAGGAAACGTTCCACGGCTACCTTTAGTGTGTTTGGTTAGAATCAGGTTTGCGGTCAGTCCAGTTACCACATCCCCAGAGCTTGTCCTATTATCTCTGACTTAGCTGGTTAGACTTGTGATCCTAAGCCACTGGGATCATAACAGGTTTCCCGTTCAGTGTGTAATGGTGATATTGATTCCTTCTTCCCATGTGTATAACCTTACATTTATCATTGTTAAACCTCATCTGCCACCTTTCAGCCCAAGTTTCCAACTTATCCAGATCCATCTGTAGCTGAATACTATCTTCTCTTGTATTAACTGCTTTACATAGTTTTGTATCATCTGCAAATATCAATATTTTACTGTGTAAACCTTCTACCAGATCATTAATGAATATGTTGAAGAGAACAGGTCCCAATACCGACCCCTGCGGTACCCCACTGGTCACAGTGACCCAGTTAGAGACTATACCATTTATAACCACCCTCTGCTTTCTATCACTAAGCCAGTTACTAACCCATTTACACACATTTTCCCCCAGACTAAGCATTCTCATTTTGTGTACCAACCTCTTGTGCGGCACGGTATCAAACGCTTTGGAGAAATCGAGATACACCACGTCCAATGACTCACCGTGGTCCAGCCTATAGCTTACCTCTTCATAGAAACTGATTAGATTGGTTTGACAGGAGCGATTTCTCATAAACCCAGGCTGATATGGAGTTAAACAGTTATTCTCATTGAGATAATCCAGAATAACATCCTTCAGAAACCCTTCAAATATTTTACCAACAATAGAGGTTAGACTTACTGGCCTATAATGAAGGGGAGAGTTACCAGTCTGAGACAAGTAACTACCACAGAGAGAAATGAGAAATGAAATTTGTCTTCTTGCAAACAGAATTTTTGCTTCTCTGAGCTCTTCTGTATTGCAACAATTTTGTAACCCTGTCTGCCTGTAAGTTGGAAGCTGAAACTGGGAGGAATCTGCAGATGTGTCAAGTATAATCACGCACAGCTCAGCAGTGAGATCAGGAGAGCAGAAAGCGGCCATTACTCATCGCACTGGTAACTCCCCCTTCATGTAAAATAATCTCTGGAGTCAGAGTTATCTTCCAGGCAGCATCCTTTACATAGCCAGGAAATCTTTGCTTACATAAAGTGATAAAAGATTTCTCAGCAATAAGGCATCTGATATGAGTAGAGATAGGTGAACCTGAACAATAAAGTTCAGTGTCCTTACCAAACACCTATAGTTCAGGCATGGACACAGAACACGGACTTCACCAGGAAGTCCATGTTACTGTTCGAGATTGGCCTCCCGAACACCAGGTGTATGTCACCCTGTCATGTGCATGACAGCGCGGCAAGCACTGCTTCTGATCAGCAGTAAAATCATTACCACCAGTCAGAGAGCCACAGTTTCCATGCTATCAAATGACAGCGTGAGCCGCAGCTGTGATCGGAGGTAAAAAGTTTATAAAGTTTACCTCTGGTCACTGGTGTGGGCACCTGCGCTCTACGTAAACAAATAATTTAAAAAAAAAAAGGTTCCCCTGTATTTTTGATAACCATCCAGGCAAAACTGACAGCTGGGGGCTGCAACCCTCAGCTGTCAGCATCAGCAAGGTTGGTTATCAAGAATAGACGGGTCCCTCTGCAGTTCAGGGGCCCAGCTGGGAATGCAGCCTCAGTGACCGGTGGTAACTTTGATGACATCACCGCTAGTTACTGATGCTGCGCTCGCAGCAATTCATTCTCCCAGTGGTTCTCAGCCAGGACTGTCGCATCTTGGCACCATCCAAGTTGAAAACTGTTTATCCCCAAACATGGATTACAGCATGGGACAGAACATCAGATAGGTGAGGGATAGGGTTGAGCGAAACGGGTCGTTCATTTTCAAAAGTCGCCGACTTTTGGCTAAGTCGGCGTCTCATGAAACCCGATCCGACCCCTGTGCTTGTCGGCCATGCGGTACGCGACTTTCGCGCCAAAGTCGCGTTTCAATGACGCGAAAAGCGCCATTTCTCAGCCAATGAAGGTGAACGCAGAGTGTGGGCAGCGTGATGACATAGGTCCTGGTCCCCACCATCTTAGAGAAGGGCATTGCAGTGATTGGCTTGCTGTCTGCGGCGTCACAGGGGCTATAAAGGGGCGTTCCCGCCGACCGCCATGTTACTGCTGCTGCTCTGAGCTTAGGGAGAGGTTGCTGCCGCTTCGTCAGAAGCAGGGAGAGCGTTAGGCAGGGTCCACTAACCACCAAACCGCTTGTGCTGTAGCGATTTCCACTGTCCAACACCACCTTCGGTGTGCAGGGACAGTGAAAGCAATTTTTTTTTTTTCCCTCAGCGCTGTAGCTCATTGGGCTGCCCTAGAAGGCTCCCTGATAGCTGTATTGCTGTGTGTACGCCACTGTGGAAACCAACTGCTTTTTTCAAAGCACATATCCTCTTGTTCCTTCCTTTCTGTACAGCTATCTTTTTTGTTTGTCCACACTTTTTATTTAATTTGTGCATCAGTCCACTCCTATTGCTGCCTGCCATACCTGGCTGAGATTACTGCAGGGAGATAGTAATTGTAGGACAGTCCCTGTTTTTTTTTTTTTTTTTTTTTGTGGGAGATTAAGATTGGCATTTCTGCTACAGTGCCATCCCTGTGTGTGCCATCTCTCACTGAGTGGGCCATAGAAAGCCTATTTATTTTTGTCCTTGATTTGTGTTCTAAAATCTACCTCAACACAAAAACACTACATCAATCAGTGGGAGAAAAATATTGGCCTCAGTCAGGGCTTGTGTGCCACTCCTGTGCATGCCATCTCTCATTCAGTGGGCCATAGAAAGCCTTTTTTTTTTTTTTTTTTTAATATTATTTGGTTTCTAAAGTCTCCCTGAAAATAAAAAAAAAAAAACTTAAAAAAACAGTGGGAGAGTAATATTGCCCTTTCAGCTTGTGCGCCAGTCTTGACTCCTGGGTGTGCCACCTCTCTCTCTCTAATTGTGGGCCATAGAAAGCCTATTTATTTTTTTCCTTCATTTGTGTTTTAAAATCTACCTCAACACAAAAACACTACATCAATCAGTGGGAGAAAAATATTGGCCTCAGTCAGGGCTTGTGTGCCACTCCTGTGCGTGTCATCTCTCATTCAGTGGGCCATAGAAAGCCTTTTTTTTTTGTTTTTTTTTAATATTATTTGGTTTCTAAAGTCTCCCTGAAAATAAAAAAAAAAAACTTAAAAAAACAGTGGGAGAGTAATATTGCCCTTTCAGCTTGTGCGCCAGTCTTGACTCCTGGGTGTGCCACCTCTCTCTCTCTAATTGTGGGCCATAGAAAGCCTATTTATTTTTTTCCTTCATTTGTGTTTTAAAATCTACCTCAACACAAAAACACTACATCAATCAGTGGGAGAAAAATATTGGCCTCAGTCAGGGCTTGTGTGCCACTCCTGTGCGTGTCATCTCTCATTCAGTGGGCCTTAGAAGGCTTTTTTTTTTTGTTTTTTTTTAATATTATTTGGTTTCTAAAGTGTCCCTGAAAATAAAAAAAAAAAAACTTAAAAAAACAGTGGGAGAGTAATATTGCCCTTTCAGCTTGTGCGCCAGTCTTGACTCCTGGGTGTGCCACCTCTCTCTCTCTAATTGTGGGCCATAGAAAGCCTATTTATTTTTTTCCTTGATTTGGGTTTTAAAATCTACCTTAATAAAAAAACACTACATCAATCAGTGGGAGAAAAATATTGGCCTCAGTCAGGGCTTGTGTGCCACTCCTGTGCGTGTCATCTCTCATTCAGTGGGCCATAGAAAGCCTTTTTTTTTATTTTATTTAATTATTTGGTTTCTAAAGTCTCCCTGAAAAAATAAAACATAAAAAAAAAACAGTGGGAGATTAATATTGCCCTTTCAGCTTGTGCGCCAGTCTTGACTCCTGGGTGTGCCCTCTCTCTCTCTCTAATTGTGGGCCATAGAAAGCCTATTTATTTTTTTCCTTGATTTGGGTTTTAAAATCTACCTTAATAAAAAAACACTACATCAGTCAGTGGGAGAAAAATATTGGCCTCAGTCAGGGCTTGTGTGCCACTCCTGTGCGTGTCATCTCTCATTCAGTGGGCCATAGAAAGCCTTTTTTTTTTGTTTTTTTTTAAATATTATTTGGTTTCTAAAGTCTCCCTGAAAAAAAAAAAAAAAAAACATAAAAAAACAGTGGGAGAGTAATATTGCCCTTTCAGCTTGTGCGCCAGTCTTGACTCCTGGGTGTGCCACCTCTCTCTCTGTAATTGTGGGCCATAGAAAGCCTATTTATTTTTTTCCTTCATTTGTGTTTTAAAATCTACCTCAACACAAAAACACTACATCAATCAGTGGGAGAAAAATATTGGCCTCAGTCAGGGCTTGTGTGCCACTCCTGTGCGTGTCATCTCTCATTCAGTGGGCCTTAGAAGGCTTTTTTTTTTTTGTTTTTTTTTAATATTATTTGGTTTCTAAAGTCTCCCTGAAAATAAAAAAAAAAAAACTTAAAAAAACAGTGGGAGAGTAATATTGCCCTTTCAGCTTGTGCGCCAGTCTTGACTCCTGGGTGTGCCACCTCTCTCTCTCTAATTGTGGGCCATAGAAAGCCTATTTATTTTTTTCCTTCATTTGTGTTTTAAAATCTACCTCAACACAAAAACACTACATCAATCAGTGGGAGAAAAATATTGGCCTCAGTCAGGGCTTGTGTGCCACTCCTGTGCGTGTCATCTCTCATTCAGTGGGCCATAGAAAGCCTTTTTTTTATTTTATTTAATTATTTGGTTTCTAAAGTCTCCCTGAAAAAATAAAACATAAAAAAAAAACAGTGGGAGATTAATATTGCCCTTTCAGCTTGTGCGCCAGTCTTGACTCCTGGGTGTGCCACCTCTCTCTCTCTAATTGTGGGCCATAGAAAGCCTATTTATTTTTTTCCTTGATTTGGGTTTTAAAATCTACCTTAACAAAAAAACACTACATCAATCAGTGGGAGAAAAATATTGGCCTCAGTCAGGGCTTGTGTGCCACTCCTGTGCGTGTCATCTCTCATTCAGTGGGCCATAGAAAGCCTTTTTTTTTGTTTTTTTTTAATATTATTTGGTTTCTAAAGTCTCCCTGAAAAAAAAAAAAAAAAAACATAAAAAAACAGTGGGAGATTAATATTGCCCTTTCAGCTTGTGCGCCAGTCTTGACTCCTGGGTGTGCCACCTCTCTCTCTGTAATTGTGGGCCATAGAAAGCCTAATTTTTTTTTCCTTCATTTGTGTTTTAAAATCTACCTCAACACAAAAACACTACATCAATCAGTGGGAGAAAAATATTGGCCTCAGTCAGGGCTTGTGTGCCACTCCTGTGCGTGCCATCTCTCATTCAGTGGCCATAGAAAGCCTTTTTTTTTTTTTTTTTTTTTTTTAAATATTATTTGGTTTCTAAAGTCTCCCTGAAAAAAAAAAATAAATAAATTAGGTGGGAGATTAATATTGACATTAGTGCTTGAGTGACAGTCCTGCTTGTGTGTCATCTCTGTGATTTGGTGCCACAGAAAACAGAGTGTGTAACATTGTGCCTGATTTTCCTTGTGGTCTCACCAACCTGTTAAGGGATATTGAAATCATACTGAAGTTATAGCTCACCGTGTAAGTTGTTTGACAGCAACAAATAAAGTTACTTTGGTTAAGATTTTAAAACAATGAGGAAGTCTGGTGCAAGAGGTCGTCGTGGGCGTTCATTGTCAGCTGGTAATGATGGTAGTGGTAGTGGAGCATCAGGTGGTCGTGGGGATAAAAATATTCCACCTAAGTCTGGAGCTGTGGAGCCAGTTTCGTCGTCAGGCTACACAAGGCCTCGAACGCTCTCTTTTCTGGGAGTAGGAAAACCGCTTTTAAAGGCGGAGCAGCAACAGCAAGTTTTGGCTTACATTGCAGACTCAGCCTCTAGCTCTTTTGCCTCCTCTTCAGAAACTGGTAAATGTAAAAGCAGCGCGTCGCTTGTGGATGTTCACGGTCAGGGACAAGTCGCTTCCTTGTCCTCCTCAGCAAAAACTACAACAAGAGAGAAGGATGCAGCAGGCGACACAACGGGTCACTCCATGGAGCTCTTTACACATACCGTCCCTGGCTTAGAAAGTGAAACATTTAACAGGCCATGCCCATTACAAGTACATTCTGACATGGAGTGCACTGATGCACAGCCACAGCCAGAGTACTATGCTGCTCCTTTGACTCAGACCACCACATTGCCCTCTCAGGGTACAGATCCACAATCAGACCCTGATGAGACTATGTTGCCCCGCCACGAACGCTATACCACCGACCGACACAGTGACACAGACGAAGTTGCACACGAGCTCGAAGAGGAGGTAATAGATGACCCAGTTATTGACCCCGATTGGCAGCCATTGGGGGAACAGGGTGCAGGCGGCAGTAGTTCAGAAGCGGAGGTGGAGGAGGGGCCGCAGCAGGCATCAACATCGCAACAGGTTCCATCAGCCGGGCCCGTATCTGGCCCAAAACGCGTGTCAAAGCCAAAACCTGTTGGAGGACAGCGTGGCCATCCGGTTAAAGCTCAGTCTGCAATCCCTGAAAAGGGATCCGATGCTAGGAAGAGTGCAGTCTGGCATTTTTTTAAACAACATCCAACTGATCAGCGCAAAGTCATCTGTCAAAAATGTTCAACTAGCTTAAGCAGAGGTCAGAATCTGAAAAGTCTAAATACTAGTTGCATGCATAGACACTTAACCACCATGCATTTTCAAGCCTGGACTAACTACCAAACGTCCCTTAAGGTTGTAGCACCCTCGGCCAATGAAGCTAGTCAGCAACGCAACATCCCTTCCGTCACTGTAAGGCCACCATTTTCCGCACCACCGGCAGATTCTGTGCAGGTTTCTTTGCCAGCCAAAAGCAGTCAGAGTCAGGGAATCACCAGTTTTGTAGGAGGAAATATTGCATCTAGGGCACCGGCGGAAACAATACCGTCTCCAACCGTCTCTCAGTCTGCCATGTACACCGGCACACCCGAAAGTTCCACGATCTCCAGCTCTCCAGTCCAGCTCACCCTACATGAGACTCTGGTTAGAAAAAGGAAGTACTTATCCTCGCATCCGCGTACACAGGGTTTTAACGCCCACATAGCTAGACTAATCTCGTTAGAGATGATGCCCTACCGGTTAGTTGAAAGCGAAGCTTTCAAAGCCCTGATGGAGTACGCTGAACCACGATACGAGCTACCCAGTCGACACTTTTTTTCAAGAAAAGCCATCCCAGCCCTGCACCAGCATGTTAAACAGCGCATCGTCCATGCACTCAGGCAATCTGTGAGTACAAAGGTGCACCTGACTACAGATGCATGGACCAGTAGGCATGGCCAGGGACGTTATGTGTCCATCACGGCACACTGG
Organism: Ranitomeya variabilis; assembly: GCF_051348905.1. Lineage (NCBI taxonomy): Eukaryota > Metazoa > Chordata > Amphibia > Anura > Dendrobatidae > Ranitomeya > Ranitomeya variabilis. Next base: position 952,877,854 of record NC_135232.1, read on the forward strand.
GTGAATGTGGTGGATGCAGGGTCCACAGGCGACATCAATTTAGGGACAGTTGTGCCTAGCCCACGGTCTAGGAAACAGTTGGCTGTAGGCGTTCGCACCCCCTCCTCCTCGTCCTCCTGCAGAAGCTACAGCTCTTCCACAGAACGCAGTCGGCCAACCACTCCATCGGCAGATGACACTGTTGCACACCAGTTGTCCCATTATGGGCCAGCTACTGGCAAGCGTCAGCAGGCTGTATTGGCTATGAAGTGTTTGGGCGACAACAGACACACCGCGGAAGTTCTGTCCGAGTTCTTGCAACAAGAAACGCAGTCGTGGCTGGGCACAGTAGATCTTGAGGCAGGCAAGGTAGTGAGTGATAACGGAAGGAATTTCATGGCTGCCATCTCCCTTTCCCAACTGAAACACATTCCTTGCCTGGCACACACCTTAAACCTGGTGGTGCAGTGCTTATTGAAAACTTATCCTGGGTTCTCCGACCTGCTCCTCAAAGTGCGTGCACTTTGCTCACATATCCGACGTTCGCCTGTACACGCCAGCCGTATGCAGACCTATCAGCGGTCTTTGAACCTTCCCCAGCATCGCCTAATCATAGACGTTGCAACAAGGTGGAACTCAACACTGCACATGCTTCAGAGACTGTGCGAACAGAGGCGTGCTGTTATTTATTTGTGGGAGGATACACGGGCAGGCAGTAGGATGGCAGACATGGAGTTGTCAGGTGTGCAGTGGTCTAAGATACAAGACATGTGTCAAGTCCTTCAGTGTTTTGAGGAATGCACACGGCTGGTTAGTGCAGACAACGCCGTAATAAGCATGAGCATCCCCCTAATGCGTCTGCTGATGCAAAGTTTGACGCACATAAAGGAGCAGGCGTCTGCACCAGAGGAAGAGGAAAGCCTTGATGACAGTCAGCCATTGTCTGGTCAGGGCAGTGTACAGGACGAGGTAGCGGGCGAAGAGGAGGTGGAGGACGAGGAGGATGATGGGGATGAGTATATTTTTAATGCGGAACCTTTCCCGGGGGCACTGGAAATTGGTTGCGTGTCACGGCCGGGTTCTGGTTTTTTGAGGGACACAAGTGACGTAGATTTGCCTGCAACTGCCCCTCAACCAATCACAACCGGAGATTTGACAACTGGAACTTTGGCCCACATGGCGGATTATGCCTTACGTATCCTAAAAAGGGACACACGCATTACGAAAATGATGAACGATGACGATTACTGGTTGGCCTGCCTCCTTGATCCACGCTATAAAGGCAAATTGCAAAATATTATGCCACATGAGAACTTGGAACTAATATTAGCAACCAAACAATCAACTCTTGTTGACCGTTTGCTTCAGGCATTCCCAGCACACAGCGCACGTGATCGTTCTCACACGAGCTCCAGGGGGCAGCAGACTAGGAGTGTTAGGGGTGCACACATCAGAAGTGGCGTTGGACAGAGGGGTTTTCTGACCAGGTTGTGGAGTGATTTTGCTATGACCGCAGACAGGACAGGTACTGCTGCATCAATTGAAAGTGACAGGAGACAACATTTGTCCAGTATGGTTACTAACTATTTTTCATCCCTTATCGATGTTCTCCCTCAACCGTCATTCCCATTTGATTACTGGGCCTCCAAATTAGACACCCGGCCAGAATTGGCAGAATATGCATTGCAGGAGCTTGCTTGCCCGGCAGCAAGTGTCCTATCAGAAAGAGTATTCAGTGCTGCAGGTTCAATATTAACCGAAAAAAGGACTCGTCTGGCTACCCAAAATGTTGACGATCTAACATTCATTAAAATGAACCACAACTGGATTTCGAAATCTTTTGCCCCACCTTGCCCGGCCGACACCTAGCTTTCCTATGAAAAGCTCTTGCCTGTGAATTACTTTTCTAATGTCTAATTTGCTGCAGCTGATTGTACAGCATACGACATGTTTACACCTCCCTAAATGGCCAAACTCCCCACACGGGGCCGTGGTATCGCGACTTGGCGCAAGCACCCGTGAGACTGCTGTTTGTCTGAAGAGGTGGGTGTGCTCGCTTTTGGTTGACGGCATTGCTACTGGGTCCCTCATAGTACAATGTAGTGTCTCTGGCGGTGGTGGTGCGCACCCAACGTCAGACACACCGTTGTAACATGAGGGGCCCTGGGGCGGTCCCGCCGGCCTCAAGAGAGTTCCCCCCTCCCCCAGCTCAAAATGTGCTGTACCACGTGCAAAATTATGTCGCACAGCTCCACCAATCTTTAGTCTATTCGCTGACATCATTCAATGTCTGGCACTGACAATACAAATTTGTAGACATCTATGATGCAACTTAAAGTAGTCTGTGTCTGTGTCCTATATTGGCACCATTAAATAGTTACCGCCAAATTACTATGTCAGAAACTCAGCAGATGAGCCCACCCCTGTACCTAAGTATGCCACCTTTTTTTTTGTTTTGGTTGTTTTGCGAGACATTAACATCTATTTATATTTTGGGAGTACTGGGACAGACACTCCTTGCAATACTCCTCCACTGACCACCAAGCTGCCTGTGTATCCATGTAACCGATGTAAAACTGCCATGAGCCTATTGTTTGTTATTTTAGGCCTTTGATAGCCTGTCTGCGGTCCCTACTTTCAATACTCCACCACTGACCACCAAGCTGCCTGCCGTGTATCCATGTAACCGCTGTAAAACTGCCATGAGCCTATTGTTTGTTATTTTAGGCCTTCGAAGCCTGTCTGCGGTCCCTCCTTCCACTAGGCCTCCACTGACCTGACCACTGCTGCCCGTGTACCCCTGGAACCAATTTTAAAGTGCCTACAGCCAGCCCATTTTATTGTGTTAGGCCTTCGAAGCCTGTCTGCGGTCCCTCCTTCCACTAGGCCTACACTGACCAGACCACTGCTGCCCGTGTACCCCTGGAACCAATTTTAAAGTGCCTACAGCCAGCCCATTTTATTGTGTTAGGCCTTCGAAGCCTGTCTGCGGTCCCTCCTTCCACTAGGCCTACACTGACCAGACCACTGCTGCCCGTGTACCCCTGGAACCAATTATAAAGTGCCTACAGCCAGCCCATTTTATTATGTTAGGCCTTGGAAGCCTGTCTGCGGTCCCTCCTTCCACTAGGCCTCCACTGACCTGACCACTGCTGCCCGTGTACCCCTGGAACCAATTTTAAAGTGCCTACAGCCAGCCCATTTTATTGTGTTAGGCCTTCGAAGCCTGTCTGCGGTCCCTCCTTCCACTAGGCCTACACTGACCAGACCACTGCTGCCCGTGTACCCCTGGAACCAATTTTAAAGTGCCTACAGCCAGCCCATTTTATTGTGTTAGGCCTTCGAAGCCTGTCTGCGGTCCCTCCTTCCACTAGGCCTCCACTGATCTGACCACTGCTGCCCGTGTACCCCTGGAACCAATTATAAAGTGCCTACAGCCAGCCTATTTTATTATGTTAGGCCTTCGAAGCCTGTCTGCGGTCCCTCCTTCCACTAGGCCTCCACTGACCTGACCACTGCTGCCCGTGTACCCCTGGAACCAATTTTAAAGTGCCTACAGCCAGCCCATTTTATTATGTTAGGCCTTGGAAGCCTGTCTGCGGTCCCTCCTTCCACTAGGCCTCCACTGACCTGACCACTGCTGCCCGTGTACCCCTGGAACCAATTTTAAAGTGCCTACAGCCAGCCCATTTTATTGTGTTAGGCCTTCGAAGCCTGTCTGCGGTCCCTCCTTCCACTAGGCCTACACTGACCAGACCACTGCTGCCCGTGTACCCCTGGAACCAATTTTAAAGTGCCTACAGCCAGCACATTTTATTATGTTAGGCCTTCGAAGCCTGTCTGCGGTCCCTCCTTCCACTAGGCCTACACTGACAAAGGTACACCTGACAACAGACACATGGACCTGTAGGCATGGCCACGGAAGGTTACGTGTCCTTTGTGGCTCAACGGGTTAATGTATTGGATGCATGGTCCACACAGGGGACAGCCTGCTAAGTCTGTCTGCAGTCCCTAATTCAAGTTGTCCTCAACTGAATAAAGCTGAGCTTCTACCTTCCGGCTCTGATTAACTGCTGTTTTTAAACACATTGGTGGTTCCGGCCTACTAACGGTGTCTGCCCCTGCCTGGTGTTGTCCTCAACTGAATACAGCTGAGCTTCAACCTTCTGCCTCTCATTAACTGCTGTTTTTTTTTTTTTTTTTAAATGGTGTTTAGGGCCTACTAACGGTGTCTGCCCCTCCCTGGTGTTGCCCTCAACTGAATAAAGCTGGGCTTCAACCTTCTGGCTCTCATTAAGTGTTTTTTAAAAAACAAAATGGTGTTTAGGGCCTACTAACGGTTTCTGCCCCTCCCTGGTGTTGCCCTCAACTGAATAAAGCTGTGCTTCAACCTTCTGGCTTTCAGCCTATAGTATCAGATATTAAACTGCATTTGGCCTTCAACTTTGGTTACGGCCTACTAACGGTGTCTGCCCCTCCCTGGTGTTGCCCTCAACTGAATAAAGCTGTGCTTCAACCTTCTGGCTCTCATTAAGTGTTTTTTAAAAAACAAAATGGTGTTTAGGGCCTACTAACGGCTTCTGCCCCTCCCTGGTGTTGCCCTCAACTGAATAAAGCTGTGCTTCAACCTTCTGGCTTTCAGCCTATAGTATCAGATATTAAACTGCATTTGGCCTTCAACTTTGGTTACGGCCTACTAACGGTGTCTGCCCCTCCCTGGTGTTGCCCTCAACTGAATAAAGCTGTGCTTCAACCTTCTGGCTCTCATTAAGTGTTTTTTAAAAAACAAAATGGTGTTTAGGGCCTACTAACGGCTTCTGCCCCTCCCTGGTGTTGCCCTCAACTGAATAAAGCTGTGCTTCAACCTTCTGGCTTTCAGCCTATAGTATCAGATATTAAACTGCATTTGGCCTTCAACTTTGGTTACGGCCTACTAACGGTGTCTGCCCCTCCCTGGTGTTGCCCTCAACTGAATAAAGCTGAGCTTCAACCTTCTGGCTCTCATTAAGTGTTTTTTAAAAAACAAAATGGTGTTTAGGGCCTACTAACGGTGTCTGCCCCTCCCTGGTGTTGCCCTCAACTGAATAAAGCTGGGCTTCAACCTTCTGGCTCTCATTAAGTGTTTTTTAAAAAACAAAATGGTGGTTAGGGCCTACTAACGGTGTCTGCCCCTCCCTGGTGTTGTCCTCAACTGAATAAAGCTGAGCTTCAACCTTCTGGCTGTCATTAAGTGTTTTTTAAAAAACAAAATGGTGTTTAGGGCCTACTAACGGTGTCTGCCCCTCCCTGGTGTTGCCCTCAACTGAATAAAGCTGTGCTTCAACCTTCTGGCTTTCAGCCTATAGTATCAGATATTAAACTGCATTTGGCCTTCAACTTTGGTTACGGCCTACTAACGGTGTCTGCCCCTCCCTGGTGTTGCCCTCAACTGAATAAAGCTGAGCTTCAACCTTCTGGCTCTCATTAAGTGTTTTTTAAAAAACAAAATGGTGTTTAGGGCCTACTAACGGTGTCTGCCCCTCCCTGGTGTTGCCCTCAACTGAATAAAGCTGGGCTTCAACCTTCTGGCTCTCATTAAGTGTTTTTTAAAAAACAAAATGGTGTTTAGGGCCTACTAACGGCTTCTGCCCCTCCTTGGTGTTGTCCTCAACTGAATAAAGCTGAGCTTCAACCTTCTGGCTCTCATTAAGTGTTTTTTAAAAAACAAAATGGTGGTTAGGGCCTACTAACGGTGTCTGCCCCTCCCTGGTGTTGCCCTCAACTGAATAAAGCTGTGCTTCAACCTTCTGGCTCTCATTAAGTGTTTTTTAAAAAACAAAATGGTGTTTAGGGCCTACTAACGGCTTCTGCCCCTCCCTGGTGTTGCCCTCAACTGAATAAAGCTGTGCTTCAACCTTCTGGCTTTCAGCCTATAGTATCAGATATTAAACTGCATTTGGCCTTCAACTTTGGTTACGGCCTACTAACGGTGTCTGCCCCTCCCTGGTGTTGCCCTCAACTGAATAAAGCTGAGCTTCAACCTTCTGGCTCTCATTAAGTGTTTTTTAAAAAACAAAATGGTGTTTAGGGCCTGCTAACGGTGTCTGCCCCTCCCTGGTGTTGCCCTCAACTGAATAAAGCTGGGCTTCAACCTTCTGGCTCTCATTAAGTGTTTTTTAAAAAACAAAATGGTGTTTAGGGCCTACTAACGGTGTCTGCCCCTCCCTGGTGTTGCCCTCAACTGAATAAAGCTGGGCTTCAACCTTCTGGCTCTCATTAAGTGTTTTTTAAAAAACAAAATGGTGGTTAGGGCCTACTAACGGTGTCTGCCCCTCCCTGGTGTTGTCCTCAACTGAATAAAGCTGAGCTTCAACCTTCTGGCTCTCATTAAGTGTTTTTTAAAAAACAAAATGCTGTTTAGGGCCTACTAACGGTGTCTGCCCCTCCCTGGTGTTGCCCTCAACTGAATAAAGCTGTGCTTCAACCTTCTGGCTTTCAGCCTATAGTATCAGATATTAAACTGCATTTGGCCTTCAACTTTGGTTACGGCCTACTAACGGTGTCTGCCCCTCCCTGGTGTTGCCCTCAACTGAATAAAGCTGAGCTTCAACCTTCTGGCTCTCATTAAGTGTTTTTTAAAAAACAAAATGGTGTTTAGGGCCTACTAACGGTGTCTGCCCCTCCCTGGTGTTGCCCTCAACTGAATAAAGCTGGGCTTCAACCTTCTGGCTCTCATTAAGTGTTTTTAAAAAAACAAAATGGTGTTTAGGGCCTACTAACGGCTTCTGCCCCTCCTTGGTGTTGTCCTCAACTGAATAAAGCTGAGCTTCAACCTTCTGGCTCTCATTAAGTGTTTTTTAAAAAACAAAATGGTGGTTAGGGCCTACTAACGGTGTCTGCCCCTCCCTGGTGTTGCCCTCAACTGAATAAAGCTGTGCTTCAACCTTCTGGCTCTCATTAAGTGTTTTTTAAAAAACAAAATGGTGTTTAGGGCCTACTAACGGCTTCTGCCCCTCCCTGGTGTTGCCCTCAACTGAATAAAGCTGTGCTTCAACCTTCTGGCTTTCAGCCTATAGTATCAGATATTAAACTGCATTTGGCCTTCAACTTTGGTTACGGCCTACTAACAGTGTCTGCCCCTCCCTGGTGTTGCCCTCAACTGAATAAAGCTGAGCTTCAACCTTCTGGCTCTCATTAAGTGTTTTTTAAAAAACAAAATGGTGTTTAGGGCCTACTAACGGTGTCTGCCCCTCCCTGGTGTTGCCCTCAACTGAATAAAGCTGGGCTTCAACCTTCTGGCTCTCATTAAGTGTTTTTTAAAAAACAAAATGGTGTTTAGGGCCTACTAACGGCTTCTGCCCCTCCCTGGTGTTGTCCTCAACTGAATAAAGCTGAGCTTCAACCTTCTGGCTCTCATTAAGTGTTTTTTAAAAAACAAAATGGTGGTTAGGGCCTACTAACGGTGTCTGCCCCTCCCTGGTGTTGCCCTCAACTGAATAAAGCTGTGCTTCAACCTTCTGGCTCTCATTAAGTGTTTTTTAAAAAACAAAATGGTGTTTAGGGCCTACTAACGGCTTCTGCCCCTCCCTGGTGTTGCCCTCAACTGAATAAAGCTGTGCTTCAACCTTCTGGCTTTCAGCCTATAGTATCAGATATTAAACTGCATTTGGCCTTCAACTTTGGTTACGACCTACTAACGGTGTCTGCCCCTCCCTGGTGTTGCCCTCAACTGAATAAAGCTGAGCTTCAACCTTCTGGCTCTCATTAAGTGTTTTTTAAAAAACAAAATGGTGTTTAGGGCCTACTAACGGTGTCTGCCCCTCCCTGGTGTTGCCCTCAACTGAATAAAGCTGGGCTTCAACCTTCTGGCTCTCATTAAGTGTTTTTTAAAAAACAAAATGGTGGTTAGGGCCTACTAACGGTGTCTGCCCCTCCCTGGTGTTGTCCTCAACTGAATAAAGCTGAGCTTCAAACTTCTGGCTCTCATTAAGTGTTTTTTAAAAAACAAAATGGTGTTTAGGGCCTACTAACGGTGTCTGCCCCTCCCTGGTGTTGCCCTCAACTGAATAAAGCTGTGCTTCAACCTTCTGGCTTTCAGCCTATAGTATCAGATATTAAACTGCATTTGGCCTTCAACTTTGGTTACGGCCTACTAACGGTGTCTGCCCCTCCCTGGTGTTGCCCTCAACTGAATAAAGCTGAGCTTCAACCTTCTGGCTCTCATTAAGTGTTTTTTAAAAAACAAAATGGTGTTTAGGGCCTACTAACGGTGTCTGCCCCTCCCTGGTGTTGCCCTCAACTGAATAAAGCTGGGCTTCAACCTTCTGGCTCTCATTAAGTGTTTTTTAAAAAACAAAATGGTGTTTAGGGCCTACTAACGGCTTCTGCCCCTCCTTGGTGTTGTCCTCAACTGAATAAAGATGAGCTTCAACCTTCTGGCTCTCATTAAGTGTTTTTTAAAAAACAAAATGGTTGTTAGGGCCTACTAACGGTGTCTGCCCCTCCCTGGTGTTGCCCTCAACTGAATAAAGCTGTGCTTCAACCTTCTGGCTCTCATTAAGTGTTTTTTAAAAAACAAAATGGTGTTTAGGGCCTACTAACGGCTTCTGCCCCTCCCTGGTGTTGCCCTCAACTGAATAAAGCTGTGCTTCAACCTTCTGGCTTTCAGCCTATAGTATCAGATATTAAACTGCATTTGGCCTTCAACTTTGGTTACGGCCTACTAACGGTGTCTGCCCCTCCCTGGTGTTGCCCTCAACTGAATAAAGCTGAGCTTCAACCTTCTGGCTCTCATTAAGTGTTTTTTAAAAAACAAAATGGTGTTTAGGGCCTACTAACGGTGTCTGCCCCTCCCTGGTGTTGCCCTCAACTGAATAAAGCTGGGCTTCAACCTTCTGGCTCTCATTAAGTGTTTTTTAAAAAACAAAATGGTGTTTAGGGCCTACTAACGGCTTCTGCCCCTCCCTGGTGTTGTCCTCAACTGAATAAAGCTGAGCTTCAACCTTCTGGCTCTCATTAAGTGTTTTTTAAAAAACAAAATGGTGGTTAGGGCCTACTAACGGTGTCTGCCCCTCCCTGGTGTTGCCCTCAACTGAATAAAGCTGTGCTTCAACCTTCTGGCTCTCATTAAGTGTTTTTTAAAAAACAAAATGGTGTTTAGGGCCTACTAACGGCTTCTGCCCCTCCCTGGTGTTGCCCTCAACTGAATAAAGCTGTGCTTCAACCTTCTGGCTTTCAGCCTATAGTATCAGATATTAAACTGCATTTGGCCTTCAACTTTGGTTACGGCCTACTAACGGTGTCTGCCCCTCCCTGGTGTTGCCCTCAACTGAATAAAGCTGAGCTTCAACCTTCTGGCTCTCATTAAGTGTTTTTTAAAAAACAAAATGGTGTTTAGGGCCTACTAACGGTGTCTGCCCCTCCCTGGTGTTGCCCTCAACTGAATAAAGCTGGGCTTCAACCTTCTGGCTCTCATTAAGTGTTTTTTAAAAAACAAAATGGTGGTTAGGGCCTACTAACGGTGTCTGCCCCTCCCTGGTGTTGTCCTCAACTGAATAAAGCTGAGCTTCAACCTTCTGGCTCTCATTAAGTGTTTTTTAAAAAACAAAATGCTGTTTAGGGCCTACTAACGGTGTCTGCCCCTCCCTGGTGTTGCCCTCAACTGAATAAAGCTGTGCTTCAACCTTCTGGCTTTCAGCCTATAGTATCAGATATTAAACTGCATTTGGCCTTCAACTTTGGTTACGGCCTACTAACGGTGTCTGCCCCTCCCTGGTGTTGCCCTCAACTGAATAAAGCTGAGCTTCAACCTTCTGGCTCTCATTAAGTGTTTTTTAAAAAACAAAATGGTGTTTAGGGCCTACTAACGGTGTCTGCCCCTCCCTGGTGTTGCCCTCAACTGAATAAAGCTGGGCTTCAACCTTCTGGCTCTCATTAAGTGTTTTTAAAAAAACAAAATGGTGTTTAGGGCCTACTAACGGCTTCTGCCCCTCCTTGGTGTTGTCCTCAACTGAATAAAGCTGAGCTTCAACCTTCTGGCTCTCATTAAGTGTTTTTTAAAAAACAAAATGGTGGTTAGGGCCTACTAACGGTGTCTGCCCCTCCCTGGTGTTGCCCTCAACTGAATAAAGCTGTGCTTCAACCTTCTGGCTCTCATTAAGTGTTTTTTAAAAAACAAAATGGTGTTTAGGGCCTACTAACGGCTTCTGCCCCTCCCTGGTGTTGCCCTCAACTGAATAAAGCTGTGCTTCAACCTTCTGGCTTTCAGCCTATAGTATCAGATATTAAACTGCATTTGGCCTTCAACTTTGGTTACGGCCTACTAACAGTGTCTGCCCCTCCCTGGTGTTGCCCTCAACTGAATAAAGCTGAGCTTCAACCTTCTGGCTCTCATTAAGTGTTTTTTAAAAAACAAAATGGTGTTTAGGGCCTACTAACGGTGTCTGCCCCTCCCTGGTGTTGCCCTCAACTGAATAAAGCTGGGCTTCAACCTTCTGGCTCTCATTAAGTGTTTTTTAAAAAACAAAATGGTGTTTAGGGCCTACTAACGGCTTCTGCCCCTCCCTGGTGTTGTCCTCAACTGAATAAAGCTGAGCTTCAACCTTCTGGCTCTCATTAAGTGTTTTTTAAAAAACAAAATGGTGGTTAGGGCCTACTAACGGTGTCTGCCCCTCCCTGGTGTTGCCCTCAACTGAATAAAGCTGTGCTTCAACCTTCTGGCTCTCATTAAGTGTTTTTTAAAAAACAAAATGGTGTTTAGGGCCTACTAACGGCTTCTGCCCCTCCCTGGTGTTGCCCTCAACTGAATAAAGCTGTGCTTCAACCTTCTGGCTTTCAGCCTATAGTATCAGATATTAAACTGCATTTGGCCTTCAACTTTGGTTACGACCTACTAACGGTGTCTGCCCCTCCCTGGTGTTGCCCTCAACTGAATAAAGCTGAGCTTCAACCTTCTGGCTCTCATTAAGTGTTTTTTAAAAAACAAAATGGTGTTTAGGGCCTACTAACGGTGTCTGCCCCTCCCTGGTGTTGCCCTCAACTGAATAAAGCTGGGCTTCAACCTTCTGGCTCTCATTAAGTGTTTTTTAAAAAACAAAATGGTGGTTAGGGCCTACTAACGGTGTCTGCCCCTCCCTGGTGTTGTCCTCAACTGAATAAAGCTGAGCTTCAAACTTCTGGCTCTCATTAAGTGTTTTTTAAAAAACAAAATGGTGTTTAGGGCCTACTAACGGTGTCTGCCCCTCCCTGGTGTTGCCCTCAACTGAATAAAGCTGTGCTTCAACCTTCTGGCTTTCAGCCTATAGTATCAGATATTAAACTGCATTTGGCCTTCAACTTTGGTTACGGCCTACTAACGGTGTCTGCCCCTCCCTGGTGTTGCCCTCAACTGAATAAAGCTGAGCTTCAACCTTCTGGCTCTCATTAAGTGTTTTTTAAAAAACAAAATGGTGTTTAGGGCCTACTAACGGTGTCTGCCCCTCCCTGGTGTTGCCCTCAACTGAATAAAGCTGGGCTTCAACCTTCTGGCTCTCATTAAGTGTTTTTTAAAAAACAAAATGGTGTTTAGGGCCTACTAACGGCTTCTGCCCCTCCTTGGTGTTGTCCTCAACTGAATAAAGATGAGCTTCAACCTTCTGGCTCTCATTAAGTGTTTTTTAAAAAACAAAATGGTGGTTAGGGCCTACTAACGGTGTCTGCCCCTCCCTGGTGTTGCCCTCAACTGAATAAAGCTGTGCTTCAACCTTCTGGCTCTCATTAAGTGTTTTTTAAAAAACAAAATGGTGTTTAGGGCCTACTAACGGCTTCTGCCCCTCCCTGGTGTTGCCCTCAACTGAATAAAGCTGTGCTTCAACCTTCTGGCTTTCAGCCTATAGTATCAGATATTAAACTGCATTTGGCCTTCAACTTTGGTTACGGCCTACTAACGGTGTCTGCCCCTCCCTGGTGTTGCCCTCAACTGAATAAAGCTGAGCTTCAACCTTCTGGCTCTCATTAAGTGTTTTTTAAAAAACAAAATGGTGTTTAGGGCCTACTAACGGTGTCTGCCCCTCCCTGGTGTTGCCCTCAACTGAATAAAGCTGGGCTTCAACCTTCTGGCTCTCATTAAGTGTTTTTTAAAAAACAAAATGGTGTTTAGGGCCTACTAACGGCTTCTGCCCCTCCCTGGTGTTGTCCTCAACTGAATAAAGCTGAGCTTCAACCTTCTGGCTCTCATTAAGTGTTTTTTAAAAAACAAAATGGTGGTTAGGGCCTACTAACGGTGTCTGCCCCTCCCTGGTGTTGCCCTCAACTGAATAAAGCTGTGCTTCAACCTTCTGGCTCTCATTAAGTGTTTTTTAAAAAACAAAATGGTGTTTAGGGCCTACTAACGGCTTCTGCCCCTCCCTGGTGTTGCCCTCAACTGAATAAAGCTGTGCTTCAACCTTCTGGCTTTCAGCCTATAGTATCAGATATTAAACTGCATTTGGCCTTCAACTTTGGTTACGGCCTACTAACGGTGTCTGCCCCTCCCTGGTGTTGCCCTCAACTGAATAAAGCTGAGCTTCAACCTTCTGGCTCTCATTAAGTGTTTTTTAAAAAACAAAATGGTGTTTAGGGCCTACTAACGGTGTCTGCCCCTCCCTGGTGTTGCCCTCAACTGAATAAAGCTGGGCTTCAACCTTCTGGCTCTCATTAAGTGTTTTTTAAAAAACAAAATGGTGGTTAGGGCCTACTAACGGTGTCTGCCCCTCCCTGGTGTTGTCCTCAACTGAATAAAGCTGAGCTTCAACCTTCTGGCTCTCATTAAGTGTTTTTTAAAAAACAAAATGGTGTTTAGGGCCTACTAACGGTGTCTGCCCCTCCCTGGTGTTGCCCTCAACTGAATAAAGCTGTGCTTCAACCTTCTGGCTTTCAGCCTATAGTATCAGATATTAAACTGCATTTGGCCTTCAACTTTGGTTACGGCCTACTAACGGTGTCTGCCCCTCCCTGGTGTTGCCCTCAACTGAATAAAGCTGAGCTTCAACCTTCTGGCTCTCATTAAGTGTTTTTTAAAAAACAAAATGGTGTTTAGGGCCTACTAACGGTGTCTGCCCCTCCCTGGTGTTGCCCTCAACTGAATAAAGCTGGGCTTCAACCTTCTGGCTCTCATTAAGTGTTTTTTAAAAAACAAAATGGTGTTTAGGGCCTACTAACGGATTCTGCCCCTCCTTGGTGTTGTCCTCAACTGAATAAAGCTGAGCTTCAACCTTCTGGCTCTCATTAAGTGTTTTTTAAAAAACAAAATAGTGGTTAGGGCCTACTAACGGTGTCTGCCCCTCCCTGGTGTTGCCCTCAACTGAATAAAGCTGTGCTTCAACCTTCTGGCTCTCATTAAGTGTTTTTTAAAAAACAAAATGGTGTTTAGGGCCTACTAACGGCTTCTGCCCCTCCCTGGTGTTGCCCTCAACTGAATAAAGCTGTGCTTCAACCTTCTGGCTTTCAGCCTATAGTATCAGATATTAAACTGCATTTGGCCTTCAACTTTGGTTACGGCCTACTAACGGTGTCTGCCCCTCCCTGGTGTTGCCCTCAACTGAATAAAGCTGAGCTTCAACCTTCTGGCTCTCATTAAGTGTTTTTTAAAAAACAAAATGGTGTTTAGGGCCTACTAACGGTGTCTGCCCCTCCCTGGTGTTGCCCTCAACTGAATAAAGCTGGGCTTCAACCTTCTGGCTCTCATTAAGTGTTTTTTAAAAATCAAAATGGTGTTTAGGGCCTACTAACGGCTTCTGCCCCTCCCTGGTGTTGTCCTCAACTGAATAAAGCTGAGCTTCAACCTTCTGGCTCTCATTAAGTGTTTTTTAAAAAACAAAATGGTGGTTAGGGCCTACTAACGGTGTCTGCCCCTCCCTGGTGTTGCCCTCAACTGAATAAAGCTGTGCTTCAACCTTCTGGCTCTCATTAAGTGTTTTTTAAAAAACAAAATGGTGTTTAGGGCCTACTAACGGCTTCTGCCCCTCCCTGGTGTTGCCCTCAACTGAATAAAGCTGTGCTTCAACCTTCTGGCTTTCAGCCTATAGTATCAGATATTAAACTGCATTTGGCCTTCAACTTTGGTTACGGCCTACTAACGGTGTCTGCCCCTCCCTGGTGTTGCCCTCAACTAAATAAAGCTGAGCTTCAACCTTCTGGCTCTCATTAAGTGTTTTTTAAAAAACAAAATGGTGTTTAGGGCCTACTAACGGTGTCTGCCCCTCCCTGGTGTTGCCCTCAACTGAATAAAGCTGGGCTTCAACCTTCTGGCTCTCATTAAGTGTTTTTTAAAAAACAAAATGGTGGTTAGGGCCTACTAACGGTGTCTGCCCCTCCCTGGTGTTGTCCTCAACTGAATAAAGCTGAGCTTCAACCTTCTGGCTCTCATTAAGTGTTTTTTAAAAAACAAAATGGTGTTTAGGGCCTACTAACGGTGTCTGCCCCTCCCTGGTGTTGCCCTCAACTGAATAAAGCTGTGCTTCAACCTTCTGGCTTTCAGCCTATAGTATCAGATATTAAACTGCATTTGGCCTTCAACTTTGGTTACGGCCTACTAACGGTGTCTGCCCCTCCCTGGTGTTGCCCTCAACTGAATAAAGCTGAGCTTCAACCTTCTGGCTCTCATTAAGTGTTTTTTAAAAAACAAAATGGTGTTTAGGGCCTACTAACGGTGTCTGCCCCTCCCTGGTGTTGCCCTCAACTGAATAAAGCTGGGCTTCAACCTTCTGGCTCTCATTAAGTGTTTTTTAAAAAACAAAATGGTGTTTAGGGCCTACTAACGGCTTCTGCCCCTCCTTGGTGTTGTCCTCAACTGAATAAAGCTGAGCTTCAACCTTCTGGCTCTCATTAAGTGTTTTTTAAAAAACAAAATGGTGGTTAGGGCCTACTAACGGTGTCTGCCCCTCCCTGGTGTTGCCCTCAACTGAATAAAGCTGTGCTTCAACCTTCTGGCTCTCATTAAGTGTTTTTTAAAAAACAAAATGGTGTTTAGGGCCTACTAACGGCTTCTGCCCCTCCCTGGTGTTGCCCTCAACTGAATAAAGCTGTGCTTCAACCTTCTGGCTTTCAGCCTATAGTATCAGATATTAAACTGCATTTGGCCTTCAACTTTGGTTACGGCCTACTAACGGTGTCTGCCCCTCCCTGGTGTTGCCCTCAACTGAATAAAGCTGAGCTTCAACCTTCTGGCTCTCATTAAGTGTTTTTTAAAAAACAAAATGGTGTTTAGGGCCTACTAACGGTGTCTGCCCCTCCCTGGTGTTGCCCTCAACTGAATAAAGCTGGGCTTCAACCTTCTGGCTCTCATTAAGTGTTTTTTAAAAAACAAAATGGTGTTTAGAGCCTACTAACGGCTTCTGCCCCTCCCTGGTGTTGTCCTCAACTGAATAAAGCTGAGCTTCAACCTTCTGGCTCTCATTAAGTGTTTTTTAAAAAACAAAATGGTGGTTAGGGCCTACTAACGGTGTCTGCCCCTCCCTGGTGTTGCCCTCAACTGAATAAAGCTGTGCTTCAACCTTCTGGCTCTCATTAAGTGTTTTTTAAAAAACAAAATGGTGTTTAGGGCCTACTAACGGCTTCTGCCCCTCCCTGGTGTTGCCCTCAACTGAATAAAGCTGTGCTTCAACCTTCTGGCTTTCAGCCTATAGTATCAGATATTAAACTGCATTTGGCCTTCAACTTTGGTTACGGCCTACTAACGGTGTCTGCCCCTCCCTGGTGTTGCCCTCAACTGAATAAAGCTGAGCTTCAACCTTCTGGCTCTCATTAAGTGTTTTTTAAAAAACAAAATGGTGTTTAGGGCCTACTAACGGTGTCTGCCCCTCCCTGGTGTTGCCCTCAACTGAATAAAGCTGGGCTTCAACCTTCTGGCTCTCATTAAGTGTTTTTTAAAAAACAAAATGGTGGTTAGGGCCTACTAACGGTGTCTGCCCCTCCCTGGTGTTGTCCTCAACTGAATAAAGCTGAGCTTCAACCTTCTGGCTCTCATTAAGTGTTTTTTAAAAAACAAAATGGTGTTTAGGGCCTACTAACGGTGTCTGCCCCTCCCTGGTGTTGCCCTCAACTGAATAAAGCTGTGCTTCAACCTTCTGGCTTTCAGCCTATAGTATCAGATATTAAACTGCATTTGGCCTTCAACTTTGGTTACGGCCTACTAACGGTGTCTGCCCCTCCCTGGTGTTGCCCTCAACTGAATAAAGCTGAGCTTCAACCTTCTGGCTCTCATTAAGTGTTTTTTAAAAAACAAAATGGTGTTTAGGGCCTACTAACGGTGTCTGCCCCTCCCTGGTGTTGCCCTCAACTGAATAAAGCTGGGCTTCAACCTTCTGGCTCTCATTAAGTGTTTTTTAAAAAACAAAATGGTGTTTAGGGCCTACTAACGGCTTCTGCCCCTCCCTGGTGTTGTCCTCAACTGAATAAAGCTGAGCTTCAACCTTCTGGCTCTCATTAAGTGTTTTTTAAAAAACAAAATGGTGGTTATGGCCTACTAACGGTGTCTGCCCCTCCCTGGTGTTGCCCTCAACTGAATAAAGCTGTGCTTCAACCTTCTGGCTCTCATTAAGTGTTTTTTAAAAAACAAAATGGTGTTTAGGGCCTACTAACGGCTTCTGCCCCTCCCTGGTGTTGCCCTCAACTGAATAAAGCTGTGCTTCAACCTTCTGGCTTTCAGCCTATAGTATCAGATATTAAACTGCATTTGGCCTTCAACTTTGGTTACGGCCTACTAACGGTGTCTGCCCCTCCCTGGTGTTGCCCTCAACTGAATAAAGCTGAGCTTCAACCTTCTGGCTCTCATTAAGTGTTTTTTAAAAAACAAAATGGTGTTTAGGGCCTACTAACGGTGTCTGCCCCTCCCTGGTGTTGCCCTCAACTGAATAAAGCTGGGCTTCAACCTTCTGGCTCTCATTAAGTGTTTTTTAAAAAACAAAATGGTGGTTAGGGCCTACTAACGGTGTCTGCCCCTCCCTGGTGTTGTCCTCAACTGAATAAAGCTGAGCTTCAACCTTCTGGCTCTCATTAAGTGTTTTTTAAAAAACAAAATGGTGTTTAGGGCCTACTAACGGTGTCTGCCCCTCCCTGGTGTTGCCCTCAACTGAATAAAGCTGTGCTTCAACCTTCTGGCTTTCAGCCTATAGTATCAGATATTAAACTGCATTTGGCCTTCAACTTTGGTTACGGCCTACTAACGGTGTCTGCCCCTCCCTGGTGTTGCCCTCAACTGAATAAAGCTGAGCTTCAACCTTCTGGCTCTCATTAAGTGTTTTTTAAAAAACAAAATGGTGTTTAGGGCCTACTAACGGTGTCTGCCCCTCCCTGGTGTTGCCCTCAACTGAATAAAGCTGGGCTTCAACCTTCTGGCTCTCATTAAGTGTTTTTTAAAAAACAAAATGGTGTTTAGGGCCTACTAACGGCTTCTGCCCCTCCCTGGTGTTGTCCTCAACTGAATAAAGCTGAGCTTCAACCTTCTGGCTCTCATTAAGTGTTTTTTAAAAAACAAAATGGTGGTTAGGGCCTACTAACGGTGTCTGCCCCTCCCTGGTGTTGCCCTCAACTGAATAAAGCTGTGCTTCAACCTTCTGGCTCTCATTAAGTGTTTTTTAAAAAACAAAATGGTGTTTAGGGCCTACTAACGGCTTCTGCCCCTCCCTGGTGTTGCCCTCAACTGAATAAAGCTGTGCTTCAACCTTCTGGCTTTCAGCCTATAGTATCAGATATTAAACTGCATTTGGCCTTCAACTTTGGTTACGACCTACTAACGGTGTCTGCCCCTCCCTGGTGTTGCCCTCAACTGAATAAAGCTGAGCTTCAACCTTCTGGCTCTCATTAAGTGTTTTTTAAAAAACAAAATGGTGTTTAGGGCCTACTAACGGTGTCTGCCCCTCCCTGGTGTTGCCCTCAACTGAATAAAGCTGGGCTTCAACCTTCTGGCTCTCATTAAGTGTTTTTTAAAAAACAAAATGGTGGTTAGGGCCTACTAACGGTGTCTGCCCCTCCCTGGTGTTGTCCTCAACTGAATAAAGCTGAGCTTCAAACTTCTGGCTCTCATTAAGTGTTTTTTAAAAAACAAAATGGTGTTTAGGGCCTACTAACGGTGTCTGCCCCTCCCTGGTGTTGCCCTCAACTGAATAAAGCTGTGCTTCAACCTTCTGGCTTTCAGCCTATAGTATCAGATATTAAACTGCATTTGGCCTTCAACTTTGGTTACGGCCTACTAACGGTGTCTGCCCCTCCCTGGTGTTGCCCTCAACTGAATAAAGCTGAGCTTCAACCTTCTGGCTCTCATTAAGTGTTTTTTAAAAAACAAAATGGTGTTTAGGGCCTACTAACGGTGTCTGCCCCTCCCTGGTGTTGCCCTCAACTGAATAAAGCTGGGCTTCAACCTTCTGGCTCTCATTAAGTGTTTTTTAAAAAACAAAATGGTGTTTAGGGCCTACTAACGGCTTCTGCCCCTCCTTGGTGTTGTCCTCAACTGAATAAAGATGAGCTTCAACCTTCTGGCTCTCATTAAGTGTTTTTTAAAAAACAAAATGGTGGTTAGGGCCTACTAACGGTGTCTGCCCCTCCCTGGTGTTGCCCTCAACTGAATAAAGCTGTGCTTCAACCTTCTGGCTCTCATTAAGTGTTTTTTAAAAAACAAAATGGTGTTTAGGGCCTACTAACGGCTTCTGCCCCTCCCTGGTGTTGCCCTCAACTGAATAAAGCTGTGCTTCAACCTTCTGGCTTTCAGCCTATAGTATCAGATATTAAACTGCATTTGGCCTTCAACTTTGGTTACGGCCTACTAACGGTGTCTGCCCCTCCCTGGTGTTGCCCTCAACTGAATAAAGCTGAGCTTCAACCTTCTGGCTCTCATTAAGTGTTTTTTAAAAAACAAAATGGTGTTTAGGGCCTACTAACGGTGTCTGCCCCTCCCTGGTGTTGCCCTCAACTGAATAAAGCTGGGCTTCAACCTTCTGGCTCTCATTAAGTGTTTTTTAAAAAACAAAATGGTGTTTAGGGCCTACTAACGGCTTCTGCCCCTCCCTGGTGTTGTCCTCAACTGAATAAAGCTGAGCTTCAACCTTCTGGCTCTCATTAAGTGTTTTTTAAAAAACAAAATGGTGGTTAGGGCCTACTAACGGTGTCTGCCCCTCCCTGGTGTTGCCCTCAACTGAATAAAGCTGTGCTTCAACCTTCTGGCTCTCATTAAGTGTTTTTTAAAAAACAAAATGGTGTTTAGGGCCTACTAACGGCTTCTGCCCCTCCCTGGTGTTGCCCTCAACTGAATAAAGCTGTGCTTCAACCTTCTGGCTTTCAGCCTATAGTATCAGATATTAAACTGCATTTGGCCTTCAACTTTGGTTACGGCCTACTAACGGTGTCTGCCCCTCCCTGGTGTTGCCCTCAACTGAATAAAGCTGAGCTTCAACCTTCTGGCTCTCATTAAGTGTTTTTTAAAAAACAAAATGGTGTTTAGGGCCTACTAACGGTGTCTGCCCCTCCCTGGTGTTGCCCTCAACTGAATAAAGCTGGGCTTCAACCTTCTGGCTCTCATTAAGTGTTTTTTAAAAAACAAAATGGTGGTTAGGGCCTACTAACGGTGTCTGCCCCTCCCTGGTGTTGTCCTCAACTGAATAAAGCTGAGCTTCAACCTTCTGGCTCTCATTAAGTGTTTTTTAAAAAACAAAATGGTGTTTAGGGCCTACTAACGGTGTCTGCCCCTCCCTGGTGTTGCCCTCAACTGAATAAAGCTGTGCTTCAACCTTCTGGCTTTCAGCCTATAGTATCAGATATTAAACTGCATTTGGCCTTCAACTTTGGTTACGGCCTACTAACGGTGTCTGCCCCTCCCTGGTGTTGCCCTCAACTGAATAAAGCTGAGCTTCAACCTTCTGGCTCTCATTAAGTGTTTTTTAAAAAACAAAATGGTGTTTAGGGCCTACTAACGGTGTCTGCCCCTCCCTGGTGTTGCCCTCAACTGAATAAAGCTGGGCTTCAACCTTCTGGCTCTCATTAAGTGTTTTTTAAAAAACAAAATGGTGTTTAGGGCCTACTAACGGATTCTGCCCCTCCTTGGTGTTGTCCTCAACTGAATAAAGCTGAGCTTCAACCTTCTGGCTCTCATTAAGTGTTTTTTAAAAAACAAAATGGTGGTTAGGGCCTACTAACGGTGTCTGCCCCTCCCTGGTGTTGCCCTCAACTGAATAAAGCTGTGCTTCAACCTTCTGGCTCTCATTAAGTGTTTTTTAAAAAACAAAATGGTGTTTAGGGCCTACTAACGGCTTCTGCCCCTCCCTGGTGTTGCCCTCAACTGAATAAAGCTGTGCTTCAACCTTCTGGCTTTCAGCCTATAGTATCAGATATTAAACTGCATTTGGCCTTCAACTTTGGTTACGGCCTACTAACGGTGTCTGCCCCTCCCTGGTGTTGCCCTCAACTGAATAAAGCTGAGCTTCAACCTTCTGGCTCTCATTAAGTGTTTTTTAAAAAACAAAATGGTGTTTAGGGCCTACTAACGGTGTCTGCCCCTCCCTGGTGTTGCCCTCAACTGAATAAAGCTGGGCTTCAACCTTCTGGCTCTCATTAAGTGTTTTTTAAAAAACAAAATGGTGTTTAGGGCCTACTAACGGCTTCTGCCCCTCCCTGGTGTTGTCCTCAACTGAATAAAGCTGAGCTTCAACCTTCTGGCTCTCATTAAGTGTTTTTTAAAAAACAAAATGGTGGTTAGGGCCTACTAACGGTGTCTGCCCCTCCCTGGTGTTGCCCTCAACTGAATAAAGCTGTGCTTCAACCTTCTGGCTCTCATTAAGTGTTTTTTAAAAAACAAAATGGTGTTTAGGGCCTACTAACGGCTTCTGCCCCTCCCTGGTGTTGCCCTCAACTGAATAAAGCTGTGCTTCAACCTTCTGGCTTTCAGCCTATAGTATCAGATATTAAACTGCATTTGGCCTTCAACTTTGGTTACGGCCTACTAACGGTGTCTGCCCCTCCCTGGTGTTGCCCTCAACTAAATAAAGCTGAGCTTCAACCTTCTGGCTCTCATTAAGTGTTTTTTAAAAAACAAAATGGTGTTTAGGGCCTACTAACGGTGTCTGCCCCTCCCTGGTGTTGCCCTCAACTGAATAAAGCTGGGCTTCAACCTTCTGGCTCTCATTAAGTGTTTTTTAAAAAACAAAATGGTGGTTAGGGCCTACTAACGGTGTCTGCCCCTCCCTGGTGTTGTCCTCAACTGAATAAAGCTGAGCTTCAACCTTCTGGCTCTCATTAAGTGTTTTTTAAAAAACAAAATGGTGTTTAGGGCCTACTAACGGTGTCTGCCCCTCCCTGGTGTTGCCCTCAACTGAATAAAGCTGTGCTTCAACCTTCTGGCTTTCAGCCTATAGTATCAGATATTAAACTGCATTTGGCCTTCAACTTTGGTTACGGCCTACTAACGGTGTCTGCCCCTCCCTGGTGTTGCCCTCAACTGAATAAAGCTGAGCTTCAACCTTCTGGCTCTCATTAAGTGTTTTTTAAAAAACAAAATGGTGTTTAGGGCCTACTAACGGTGTCTGCCCCTCCCTGGTGTTGCCCTCAACTGAATAAAGCTGGGCTTCAACCTTCTGGCTCTCATTAAGTGTTTTTTAAAAAACAAAATGGTGTTTAGGGCCTACTAACGGCTTCTGCCCCTCCTTGGTGTTGTCCTCAACTGAATAAAGCTGAGCTTCAACCTTCTGGCTCTCATTAAGTGTTTTTTAAAAAACAAAATGGTGGTTAGGGCCTACTAACGGTGTCTGCCCCTCCCTGGTGTTGCCCTCAACTGAATAAAGCTGTGCTTCAACCTTCTGGCTCTCATTAAGTGTTTTTTAAAAAACAAAATGGTGTTTAGGGCCTACTAACGGCTTCTGCCCCTCCCTGGTGTTGCCCTCAACTGAATAAAGCTGTGCTTCAACCTTCTGGCTTTCAGCCTATAGTATCAGATATTAAACTGCATTTGGCCTTCAACTTTGGTTACGGCCTACTAACGGTGTCTGCCCCTCCCTGGTGTTGCCCTCAACTGAATAAAGCTGAGCTTCAACCTTCTGGCTCTCATTAAGTGTTTTTTAAAAAACAAAATGGTGTTTAGGGCCTACTAACGGTGTCTGCCCCTCCCTGGTGTTGCCCTCAACTGAATAAAGCTGGGCTTCAACCTTCTGGCTCTCATTAAGTGTTTTTTAAAAAACAAAATGGTGTTTAGGGCCTACTAACGGCTTCTGCCCCTCCCTGGTGTTGTCCTCAACTGAATAAAGCTGAGCTTCAACCTTCTGGCTCTCATTAAGTGTTTTTTAAAAAACAAAATGGTGGTTAGGGCCTACTAACGGTGTCTGCCCCTCCCTGGTGTTGCCCTCAACTGAATAAAGCTGTGCTTCAACCTTCTGGCTCTCATTAAGTGTTTTTTAAAAAACAAAATGGTGTTTAGGGCCTACTAACGGCTTCTGCCCCTCCCTGGTGTTGCCCTCAACTGAATAAAGCTGTGCTTCAACCTTCTGGCTTTCAGCCTATAGTATCAGATATTAAACTGCATTTGGCCTTCAACTTTGGTTACGGCCTACTAACGGTGTCTGCCCCTCCCTGGTGTTGCCCTCAACTGAATAAAGCTGAGCTTCAACCTTCTGGCTCTCATTAAGTGTTTTTTAAAAAACAAAATGGTGTTTAGGGCCTACTAACGGTGTCTGCCCCTCCCTGGTGTTGCCCTCAACTGAATAAAGCTGGGCTTCAACCTTCTGGCTCTCATTAAGTGTTTTTTAAAAAACAAAATGGTGGTTAGGGCCTACTAACGGTGTCTGCCCCTCCCTGGTGTTGTCCTCAACTGAATAAAGCTGAGCTTCAACCTTCTGGCTCTCATTAAGTGTTTTTTAAAAAACAAAATGGTGTTTAGGGACTACTAACGGTGTCTGCCCCTCCCTGGTGTTGCCCTCAACTGAATAAAGCTGTGCTTCAACCTTCTGGCTTTCAGCCTATAGTATCAGATATTAAACTGCATTTGGCCTTCAACTTTGGTTACGGCCTACTAACGGTGTCTGCCCCTCCCTGGTGTTGCCCTCAACTGAATAAAGCTGAGCTTCAACCTTCTGGCTCTCATTAAGTGTTTTTTAAAAAACAAAATGGTGTTTAGGGCCTACTAACGGTGTCTGCCCCTCCCTGGTGTTGCCCTCAACTGAATAAAGCTGGGCTTCAACCTTCTGGCTCTCATTAAGTGTTTTTTAAAAAACAAAATGGTGTTTAGGGCCTACTAACGGCTTCTGCCCCTCCCTGGTGTTGTCCTCAACTGAATAAAGCTGAGCTTCAACCTTCTGGCTCTCATTAAGTGTTTTTTAAAAAACAAAATGGTGGTTATGGCCTACTAACGGTGTCTGCCCCTCCCTGGTGTTGCCCTCAACTGAATAAAGCTGTGCTTCAACCTTCTGGCTCTCATTAAGTGTTTTTTAAAAAACAAAATGGTGTTTAGGGCCTACTAACGGCTTCTGCCCCTCCCTGGTGTTGCCCTCAACTGAATAAAGCTGTGCTTCAACCTTCTGGCTTTCAGCCTATAGTATCAGATATTAAACTGCATTTGGCCTTCAACTTTGGTTACGGCCTACTAACGGTGTCTGCCCCTCCCTGGTGTTGCCCTCAACTGAATAAAGCTGAGCTTCAACCTTCTGGCTCTCATTAAGTGTTTTTTAAAAAACAAAATGGTGTTTAGGGCCTACTAACGGTGTCTGCCCCTCCCTGGTGTTGCCCTCAACTGAATAAAGCTGGGCTTCAACCTTCTGGCTCTCATTAAGTGTTTTTTAAAAAACAAAATGGTGGTTAGGGCCTACTAACGGTGTCTGCCCCTCCCTGGTGTTGTCCTCAACTGAATAAAGCTGAGCTTCAACCTTCTGGCTCTCATTAAGTGTTTTTTAAAAAACAAAATGGTGTTTAGGGCCTACTAACGGTGTCTGCCCCTCCCTGGTGTTGCCCTCAACTGAATAAAGCTGTGCTTCAACCTTCTGGCTTTCAGCCTATAGTATCAGATATTAAACTGCATTTGGCCTTCAACTTTGGTTACGGCCTACTAACGGTGTCTGCCCCTCCCTGGTGTTGCCCTCAACTGAATAAAGCTGGGCTTCAACCTTCTGGCTCTCATTAAGTGTTTTTTAAAAAACAAAATGGTGTTTAGGGCCTACTAACGGTTTCTGCCCCTCCCTGGTGTTGGCCTCAACTGAATAAAGCTGAGCTTCAACCTTCTGCCTCTCAGTAAGTGTTTTTTAAAAAACAAAATGGTGTTTAGGGCCTACTAACGGTGTCTGCCCCTCCCTGGTGTTGCCCTCAACTGAATAAAGCTGTGCTTCAACCTTCTGGCTTTCAGCCTATAGTATCAGATATTAAACTGCATTTGGCCTTCAACTTTGGTTACGGCCTACTAACGGTGTCTGCCCCTCCCTGGTGTTGCCCTCAACTGAATAAAGCTGAGCTTCAACCTTCTGGCTCTCATTAAGTGTTTTTTAAAAAACAAAATGGTGTTTAGGGCCTACTAACGGTGTCTGCCCCTCCCTGGTGTTGCCCTCAACTGAATAAAGCTGGGCTTCAACCTTCTGGCTCTCATTAAGTGTTTTTTAAAAAACAAAATGGTGTTTAGGGCCTACTAACGGCTTCTGCCCCTCCCTGGTGTTGTCCTCAACTGAATAAAGCTGAGCTTCAACCTTCTGGCTCTCATTAAGTGTTTTTTAAAAAACAAAATGGTGGTTAGGGCCTACTAACGGTTTCTGCCCCTCCCTGGTGTTGTCCTCAACTGAACAAAGCTGAGCTTCCACATTCTGGCTTTCGGCCTATACTATCAGATATTAAACTGCATTTGGCCTACTAGTGTGGTTAGGCCCTTGAAACAGTGTCTGCTGCTCTTGGGTTTGCTACTCCACTGAACAAAGCAATGCCGCCTGTTTAGTCCTGTTACCAATTTTGATCTGCATTTAGCCTACTTTATTCTTTGGCCCTATATCTGTTTCCTCCTCATCCTGCCTTTGCCCAGCCACTGCTAGATGAGTCTGCTGGTACATTGACCTAGACCACTACATTCCCCTTGTACTCTACACAGCCAGAATCTGACCCTGCTGAAAGTAAGGTTCCCCTTCCCGCATATTATACCACCTTACACAGGGACAAAGAGGAAGGTGCAGATGAAAGTGCAGGTTCCTTCATCAGGTGGGGGGGCATACTCGTTGGCGACGTCACTGGCACAGGGCCACTCAGAGTACGCAAAAGTGTCGCTGCTGGTGGGAGGCGCCCCCGCCATGCAAACACACCGCCGTACTTTGAGGGGCCCTGTGCCAGTGCCAATGCGAACGAGTGGGCCCCCCCTGCTTGCTCAGGATCACAGCACTTGCAACGTTGAAATACTTACCTCTCCCTGCTCCACCGCCATGACGTAGTCCACGTTTCCTGGGCCCACTAAAACCTTGAACCAGCCCTACCCCCCACAACTTTTGCCAAATGACCCCCAATTTCCAGTGCCCAACTATTATTATAAAGTTAATTAAGATTGACAAGCTTCAGAAAACAAGAATGGATGTTTTTGGCAGTAAAATGGGCACTGTAGGTGTTTTCCTGGCCTCCACTCACTGCCGGCTATGCTTCCCCATTGACTTGCATTGGGTTTCGTGTTTCGGTCGATCCCCGACTTTTAGCGATAATTGGCCGACTTCACTCGACTCGACTCTGGACTAAATCGGGTTTCACAAAACCAGACTCGATCTTAAAAAAATGAAAGTCGCTCAACCCTAGTGAGGGATATTGTTGTTTTATATATTTGTTTTATTACAAGAGACAATGGCTTCAATGGAATAGGGATGACATGAGTATGGTTTAATTTAGAGAGAATAATTATATGAGTCTGTGTCATTCTTTCACTTAAAGTACTTTATTCGGGCTGTGTGTTTATTTACAATATAACTATAGGATTAGTAATGGATGGGTGTCTTATAGACAAGTCACCATTACTAAGCCATGGGCTTGATGTCACTGGAAAATACAAAGGTGACATCAAACCCACAAATATGAACTCCACTTGCCACTGCAAGTGGGAAGAGCTGGTCAAAGTGCCAGAATTGGCGCATCTAATAGATGTGCCTTTTCTGGGTGGCTGCAAGCTGCTATTTTTAGGCTGGGGGGGGCAATATCCGTTAAAGTACCAGCCCCCAGTTCTCTGCTAGAACCAGCCCCTGTTCTCTGTTAGAATACCAGCCCCCAGTTCAACCAGCAAAGCTGGTAGTCAAAAATGAAGGGGAGGCCATGTCCTTTTTTTAAAATTATTTATTTAAATAATTTAAAAAAACAGCATGGGGATCCCTCTATACATGATAACCAACCTTGCTAACACTGACAGCTAAGGGTTGCAGGCCCCAGCTGTCAGTTTTGCCTGGCTGGTTGTCAAAATGCAGGGGAACCCATGCTGTTTTTTTAAATTATTTATTTAGAGCACAGACAGCGGTTGATGAATACTCCCATCAGCTCCTGCTCTCACTGTTGTTAGTGGCGGTAGTCCCATCAGCTCATGCCAGTGACCGGAGGTAAAAGTTATACCTCGGATCACAGATGTTGGCTCATAGTGTCATATGACAGCGTGGGAACCGTGGTTTTCTGACCCATGGTAATGATTTTACCGCATATCAGGAGCAGTGTTTGCTACGCTGGGGTCCAGGTTCGGGGTCGGGTGCAGCTATTGTTCTGGTACCTGAACCTGAACTTTTTTTAAAGCAGCCCCCTCGGAGTATAATGCAGCCCTGCACACAGTATAATGTAGACCCCCGTAAACACACACAGTAAGTGCAGCCTGCCGACAGTATAATGTAGCCCCCCACACACGGTATAATGCAGCCCCCCAGATACACAGTATAGTGCAGTCCCCCTACAGCATAGTACAGCCCCCATACACTTTGCAGCCCCCACACATAGTATAGTGCAGCACCAAATACAGAGTATAATGCAGCCCCACACACAGTATAATGCAGCCCCCACACATGCAGTATAGTACAGTATCCCCCCACACACTATCATACAGCACACACACACACAAAATACTTACCTCTCCTCCTCATTCCCCAGCTGCTCTGACTTCTGCAGAGCGTCTCAGTGTCTCATCAGCTCCACTGTTGGCACATGCTGAGTCAGAGGCAAGGGGGAATGATGGGAGAGGGAGCATCACATTCTTTCTCATCCATCACTGCTTCCAAATTTATCGGCAACTTTATCGGCATCTATGATGCCGATAAGTTGAATGCGCAATGTGGGGAAGGGGCAGCACTGGGTCCCTCTTACTCTAGGGACCCATAGTGGCCACTGGCTGGGGGCCCTTGGAGGAGCGGGGCCCCTAGGTGGCTGCCTGGTCTGCCTGCCCCAGCAAAATTAGAATATCATCAAAAAGTTAATTTATTTCAGTTCTTCAATACAAAAAGTGAAACTTATATGTTACATTCATTACAAATGGAGTGATGTATTTCAAGTGTTTATTTCTGTTAGTGTTGATGATTATGGCTTACAGTCAATGAAAACCCAAAAGTCATTATTTCAGTTGAGCAGTATGATGTATGATGGCCTCCATATAGTATATTGTGCCAAATAGTCCTCAATATAGTATAATACATTCCCCATAGGCCTGTATAATATAGTGCACTCCCCATAGGCCTGTATAGTATAATGCACTCCCCATAGGCCTGTATAGTATAATACACTCCCCATAGGCCTGTATAGTATAATGCAATCCCCATATGCCTGTATAGTATGATACATTCCCCAAAGACCTGTATAGTATAGTATAATGCACTCCCCATAGGGCTGTATAGTATAATGCACCCCCATAGGCCTGTATGGTATAATGCACTCCCCATAGGCCTGTACAGTATAATGCACTCCCCATAGGCAGCCAGTACAGTATAATGTACCCCCATAGGCCTGTATAGTATAATGCAATCCCCATAGGCCTGTATAGTATGATACCTTCCCCAAAGACCTGTATAGTATAATGCACTCCCTATAGGCCTGTATAGTATAATGCACTCCCCATGGACCTGTATAGTATAATACATTCCCCATAGGCCTGTATAGTGAAATGCACTCCCCATAGGACTGTATAGTATAATGCACCCCCATAGGCCTGTATGGTATAATGCACTCCCCATAGGCCTGTACAGTATAATGCACTCCCCATAGGCAGCCAGTACAGTATAATGTACCCCCATAGGCCTCTATAGTATAATGCACTCCCCATAGGCCTGTACAGTATAATGCACTCCCCATAGGCAGCCAGTATAGTATATTGCACCCCCATAGGCAGCCAGTACAGTATAATGCACCTCCATTAGGCAGTCTGTACAGTATAATGCACCCCCATTAGGCAGCCTGTATAGTATAATGCACCCCCAGTAGGCAGCCAGTACAATCTAATGCACCCAATAAAAAAAACAATACTCACCTTTCTTCCTCCTTGTTCCTGCGGTGCTCTGAGCGCCTGCTCACCTCCTGACAGTGGGCAATGGGTACCGATGTCATCGCTACCCCCTGTCAGTGTCGGCGTCGGTGACGTCAGACACTGACAGGGGGATGATGGGAAAATGAGCGTATCTCATCCCTCTCTCATCAAGCTGACCCTGTGATGACAGGCGGGGGCCCACTGCTGGCACAGAGCCCCCACCGCCTTCTCAGGGACCGCACAGCGACCGGGCAGCAGGGCATGGAGATCATGTCTCCCTGCTCTGCCGCAGAATATAACTGTATAGGCACGCTGTGCACGCTGATACAGTTACAGTAGCATAGCTCTGTGTAGGCCCCCTCAGAGCACGGGGCCCTGGGCCACCGCCCCGTCTGCCCCACTTGATAGCTACGCTACTGGGTGTTATGGAAGCCCACGTTGCTTTGAAAGCAGTCTTCAGCTCATCTGCATTGTTGGGTCTGGTGTCTCTCATTTTACTCTTGACAATACCCCATAGATTCTCTAGGGTGTTAAGGTCAGGCAAGTTTGCTAGCCAATCAAGCACAGTGATACTGTTGTTTTTAAACCAGGTATTGGTACTTTTGGCAGTGTGGACAGGTGCCAAGTCCTGCTGGAGAATTACATTTCCATCTCCAAAAAGCTTGTCTGCAGAGTGAATCATGAAGTGCTCTAAAATTTCCTGGTAGACGGCTGCGATGACTTTGGTCTTGATAAAGCACAGTGGACCTACACAAGCAGATGACATGGCTCCCCAAACCATCACGGATTGTGGATACTTTACACAACCAAGTATTGAGCCCCAACCAAGTATTGAGTGCATTTACTGAACATACATTTCAGTAGGCAAACATTTTGGATGTTAAAATAATTTTTTCAAGCTGGTGTTATAAAGTATTCTAATTTACTGAGATAATGACTTTTGTGTTTTCATTGACTGTAAGCCATAATCATCAACACTAACAGAAATAAACACTTGAAATACATCACTCCATTTGTAATGACTCTAACATCTAAGTTTCAGTTTTTGTATTGAAGAACTGAAATAAATTAACTTTTTGATGATATTCTAATTTTGCTAGATGCACCTGTATATCAAAGTAGAAAAGAGATCAAAGACTATAAAAGAGTCTTAGTCTCTAACTACTGTGTAAGGTAAACCATACCATCATAGTGATAGAGCACTGCATGTGGCAGAAGGTCAGTCTTATGCAATGAAAGTCCCCCGAGCAAGCCTACGCGAAATGCTCGTTGGGGTTGCCAGTCTTTGCGCATTTCCACATGGGTGCATTCTTTTCCCCCATTTAACTTCTGCATGTCGCTTTTTCCTGTACTTTCATTGCATAAGACAGACCTTCTGCCACATGCAATCATTTATCTATATGTATTGCAAATTGGTTTCACTAGTGCACACATAATATCTGAGGGATATTACTATGATTGTATGATTTACCTTACATAGTAGTTACTGTAGATACTAAGACTCTTCGACAGTCTTTGACCTCTTTTCCACTTTGTCTCTTTACCGTAGATACCATATGTTTGGGTTTGCATGACAACCGGGGTCTGCAGGAGACCCCTGTGGTTGTCATAGCTGGATAGCTATGGAAAAGTTGGAAAAGTTTGTTTGGTTTGTTTAGAAAAAAAGATGTCAGAAGCAATTTCATTTATATGCATAAATATATGTGTGGTCAGTGCAAAGGACTGGCGTATGACTTATTGCTTCCAAAGTCCAGACTAAGGACCAGGAGGCACTGGAAGAAAGGCAATTCTGGCAGCTAAATAGGAAAGGAATCTTCACAGTTAGAGCAGTTAGACTGCTGACTGCCCTAGAGCAAGAGGTAGTGATGGCAGACACAATAACAACTTTAAAAAAATGGCTGGATTATTTTGTCAATACATACAGTGCCTTGCAAAAGTATTCGGCCCCCTGGAACTTTTCAACCTTTTTCCACATATCATGCTTCAAACATAAAGATACCAAATGTAAATTTTTGGTGATGAATCAACAACAAGTGGAATACAATTGTGAAGTTGAACGAAATTTATTGGATATTTTACATTTTTGTGGAAATGTTAAAACTGAAAAGTGGGGCGTGCAATATTATTCTGCCCCTTTACTTTCAGTGCAGCAAACTCACTCCAGAAGTTCATTGTGGATCTCTGAATGATCCAATGTTGTCCTAAATGCCTAATGATGATAAATATAATCCACCTGTGTGTAATCAAGTCTCCGTATAAATGCACCTGCTCTGTGATAGTCTCAGAGTTCTGTTTCAAGCACAGAGAGCATCATGAATACCAAGGAACACAACAGGCAGGTCCGTGATACTGTTGTGGAGAAGTTTAAAGCCGGATTTGGATACAAAATGATTTCCAAAACTTTAAACATCCCAAGGAGCACTGCGCATGCGATCATATTGAAATGGAAGGAGTATCATACCACACCAAATCTATAAAGACCCGGCCGTCCCTGTAAGTTTCTTCTCAAACAAGGAGAAGACTGATCACAGATGCAGCCAAGAGGCCCATGATCACTCTGGATGAACTGCAGAGATCCACAGCTGAGGTGGGACAGTCTGTCCATAGGTCAACAATCAGTCGTACACTGCACAAATCTGGCCTTTATAGAAGAGTGGCAAGAAGAAAGCTATTTCTCAAAGATATCCATAGAGTGTTGTTTAAAGTTTGCAACAAGCCACCTGGGAGACACACCAAACATGTGGAAGAATGTGCTCGGTCAGATGAAACCAAAATCGAACTTTTTGGCAATAGTGCCAAACGATATGTTTGGCGTAAAGGCAACACAGCTCATCACAATGAACACACCATCCCCACTGTCAAACATGGTGGTGGCAGCAACATGGCTTGGGCCTGCTTTTCTTCAGCAGGGACAGGGAAGATGGTTAAAATTGATGGGAAGATGGATGGAGCCAAATACAGGACCATTCTTCTTATTATTATTTATTATTATAGCGCCATTTATTCCATGGCGCTTTACATATGAGGAGGGGTATACATAATAAAAACAAGTACAATAATCTTGAACAATACAAGTTACAACTGGTACGGGAGGAGAGAGGACCCTGCCCGCGAGGGCTCACAATCTACAAAGGATGGGTGAGGATACAGTAGGTGAGGGTAGAGCTGGTCGTGCAGCGGTTTGATAAATCGGTGGTTACTGCAGGTTGTAGGCTTGTTGGAAGAGGTGGGTCTTCAGGTTCTTTTTGAAGGTTTCGATGGTAGGCGAGAGTCTGATGTGTTGTGGTAGAGAGTTCCAGAGTAGGGGGGATGCATGAGAGGAATCTTGTATGCGATTGTGGGAAGAGGAGATAACAGGTGAGTAGAGAAGGAGATCTTGTGAGGATCGGAGGTTGCGTGCAGGAAAGTACCGGGAGACGAGGTCACAGATGTATGGAGGAGACAGGTTGTGGATGGCTTTGTATGTCATGGTTAGGCTTTTGTACTGGAGTCTCTGGGCAATGGGGAGCCAGTGCAGGGATTGACAGAGGGGAGAGGCCGGGGAATAGCAGGGGGACAGGTGGATTAGTCAGGCAGCAGAGTTTAGAATAGATTGGAGGGGTGCGAGAGTGTTAGAGGGGAGGCCACAGAACAGGAGGTTACAGTAGTCGAGGCGGGAGATGATGAGGGCATGGACTAGGGTTTTTGCAGATTCTTGGTTTAGGAATATACGGATCCGTGAAATATTTTTGAGTTGGAGGCTGCAGGAAGTGGAAAGGGTTTGGATATGTGGTTTGAAGGAGAGATCAGTGTCAAGGATTACCCCAAGACAATGGGCTTGTGGGACTGGGGAGAGTGGGCAGCCGTTTACTGTAATGGATAGGTTCGTTGGGGAGGTCGTGTGAGATGGGGGAAAGATGATGAATTCTGTTTTGTCCATGTTAAGTTTTAGAAATCTAGTGGAGAAGAAGGATGAAATAGCAGATAGACATTGAGGGATTCTGGTTAGTATGGTGGTGATATCTGGTCCAGAGATGTAGATCTGTGTGTCGTCAGCATAGAGATGATACTGAAAGCCGTGAGATTCTATGAGCTGTCCCATGCCAAAGGTGTAAATGGAGAAGAGCAGGGGCCCTAGAACTGAACCTTGTGGGACTCCGACAGATAGGTATTCTTGAAGAATACTTGTTGGAGTCTGCAAAAGACCTGAGACTGGGACGGAGATTTGTCCTCCAACAAGACAATGATCCCAAACATAAAGCAAAATCTACAATGGAATGGTTCACAAATAAACGTATCCAGGTGTTAGAATGGGCAAGTCAAAGTCCAAACCTCAATCCAATCGAGAATCTGTGGAAAGAGCTGAAAACTGCTGTTCACAAACGACCTCCATCAAACCTCACTGAGCTCGAGCTGTTTGCCAAGGAAGAATGGGCAAGTATTTCAGTCTCTCGATGTACAAAACTGATAGAGACATACCCCAAGTGACTTGCAGCTGTAATCGCAGCAAAAAGTGGAACAACAAAGTATTAAGTTAAAGGGAACCTGTCACCTGAATTTGGCGGGACCAGTTTTGGGTCATATGGGCGGAATTTTCAGGTGTTTGATTCACCCTTTCCTTACCCGCTGGCTGCATGCTGGCCGCAATATTGGATTGAAGTTCATTCTCTGTCCTCCGGAGTACACGCCAGCACAAGGCAATATTGCATTGCGCTGGCGTGTACTCTGGAGGACAGAGAATGAACTTCAATCTAATATTGCGGCCTGCATGCAGCCAGCGGGTAAGGAAAGGGTGAATCAAACACCCGAAAACCCCGCCCATATGCCCCAAAACCGGTCCCGCCAAATTCAGGTGACAGGTTCCCTTTGAAGGGGCCGGATAATATTGCACGCCCCACTTTTCAGTTTTTGAATTTCCACAAAAATTTAAAATAACCAATAAATTTAATTCAACTTCACAATTGTGTTCCACTTGTTGTTGATTCTTCACCAAAAATTTACATTTGGTATCTTTATGTTTGAAGCATGATATGTGGGAAAAGGTTGAAAAGTTCCAGGGGGCCGAATACTTTCGCAAGGCACTGTATAACATTGTGGGTTATAGATAATTTAGTGGCAAAATGTATAATTGGTGGAGAAAGATTGAACTTGATGGACCTAGGTCTTTTTTCAACTTATGTAGCTATGTAAGTAACATAATCCGTAATCCAAACCTCCCACTCCCGTCTCTGTGGTTTCTCTTCTGCTGCACCAGTTTGCTGGAATGTGCTATCAAACAATCCGGATAACTCCCAGTATCCACATTTTCAAGAGTGCCATAAAAATACATTTCTTTAGACAGGCCTACCGCCTTACCTCACTAATCTAACTATCCTCTGTTCTCTCTTCCACACAGTAGCACTTTGTATGTAGAATTGTACTGTTAGTGGCTGCTGACTGATTCATGCAACATAATTTCAATACCCCGATTTATTATACTGATGGCTGGACCATACATGACAAGCCCTTCATTTTAATCTTTTCCTTACCCCACCCTCGCTCCACTTGATATGATATCAACTATGTGTTACTCTATAATTTCTTATCTTGTTTGCAGAAGTACACTCTGAATTGTAAAGTGCTGAGTAATATATTGGTGCTATAGA
Source organism: Ranitomeya variabilis (assembly GCF_051348905.1). NCBI lineage: Eukaryota > Metazoa > Chordata > Amphibia > Anura > Dendrobatidae > Ranitomeya > Ranitomeya variabilis. Next base: position 952,911,856 of record NC_135232.1, read on the forward strand.
AATAAAAGTCATTAAAATAAAGTAACCAAAAAAAAGAAAATGTGCACAGCAATGTCATTTTTACATTGTTGTGCATTATTTTCATTTTTGCTGTGCTTTTGCGGAACTTTTGCAGGGGCTTCCACCTGAAAAAATGGTGTGTGTACATAGCCTTAGAAGTGCAGCTATTTATATCCTGAGTCTGACTTAACAGGCATTACACCTCTGTCCCACTAGAGGTCAGTGGTGTAAAAGATATTTCAGACTTTGAGCTTGATCTAAGATATTGAAGAAATAACATCTCAGCTTTGCTGATCAGATTTGCATCCAAATAAATACCTTACAATATATATTTTTATCCTGTTACTTCAAACTATAGGGTAATGAATAATAATATTTGAGTAATTCAAGTTAGAAGTCGTAAAAGGACACTATTTGTTCATTCATTCATTCATTCATTTTTGACAACACCTCCGTCTCTTTATAACACATACCATGCCTGTGATATTCCTAGCCAAGAGCGACACATTATAATTTTTAAATCAGCATTCATTTAGTTGTTTCTTGTTGCATTTTCTTCCACTAATTCCTAATAAGAATGTATTTATACAGGAAAAAACTGATTAGTAAAAAAAGATATATGGATTTTTAAATTCTTAATTTTTCTTCAATTTGATTTATAATGCAAGGATTACATTGGATTAAATATTAAGCCAAATTACTCATTATATCAAGAGTTGGGAATTTTTGGTGTGTGGTTTTCCGGTTTAATAAAAAGAAATTAAATCTCAAGTACTCATTGTGCTGTGCAATAAGAAAGTCATAAAACACAAACAAGATTACATTTAGACAGTTTGGATACATAGCAGATTTCCAGGAGGGGAAATCCACTGGAAATTATGGTACCAGAGATATGGATAAGTTTCTACGAAATGTCATCTAAACAATTAGGAAAAGATTCAATGATTTGACATTTATAGCTTGACAATTTATGCTGGGGAAGTTTTACAGAAGACTTTACATTTGGTAATGTAGGGAGTGAAATCTGCAGTAACTATTATCCACACAGTAGAAGACTTACCTTCCCTGTCCATACAGTGCAGCTAAAACACCTAACTCTTCATTGAAACAGCACAAACATCAGCCGGGGTCCCATGTTGTCACAGGTGTGTCAGATGCAACAGACTGTATCTCTGCATCTGGCTGCAGATGGTCTCTGCCTTTGGCATTACAGATGCCTCCTTAATTCTTCTGTCTCTTGGACCCAGCGGCAACCTCCCTTTGGCTCTTGTTGACACACCTAGACCTGGGTGTTTATAAATCCCCAGTCTGCTGCAGAGAGTTGTTGTGATATTCACATTTTCCCTTGTGAAGGCTTGAAGCTATAGCAGTTGGCTAACTTCCTCTCTAGAGCTGTTTGAGGATGTTTGGTGTTACCTCTCTGAGTCTGCTCAAGCTAAGTTCATTCCCCTTGTCTGTCTATTTTTTTGTGGCTACCAGGTACACATGAATTGGCCAACTGCCGTTGTAGTGACCAGTACATTATGCCCAGCCCGTGCTTCTGAAGACATGCACCAGTAAATTAGGCAGGCTCTCATCACTACAGAAATGCCAAACATGTGGGTACTAAATAGGGTATAGGCACACTGGTGCTCAGAAGGGAGGGGGGGCATTTGGATTTGGAAGCGGAGAATTTGCTGAATTTCTTGAGGGGCGAGGGGCCAAGTAACAAGACAGATGAAACCCCAGATGGATCCATTCACTATAATAAGGCAGTAGAGTTACTTTGTACTCCATTTGGCCTCTGATCAGCGGATGCCTTCTTTTTAGAAGTGCATAAAACTGTTGCACTTTTATGCAATCCTTAAAAAAAAACACTGCCATATCACAGGTCCCATGGCGTCCACAATGCCTCCATCTGCCTCATTATAGGGAATCTCCCGCCGGGGGTTCTACCTGAATCACATATTTCAGAGATTTACACAGAATAAGAAATGGAAATTTGGCAAAAAGTTTGAAAATTTTGCAATTTTCAAACTTTTATTTTTTTTTCCTTTAAATCAAAGAGTCATGTCACACAAAATAGTTAATAAATAACATTTCCCACATGTCTATTTTACATCAACACAATTTTTGAAACTTTTCTTAGTTAGGACGTTATAAGGGTTAAAAGTTGACCAGCAATTTCTCACTTTTCCAACAAAATTTACAAAAACATTTTAATTTAGGGACCACATCACATTTGAAGTGGCTTTGAGGGGTCAGTATGACAGAAAATACCCAAAAGTGACACCTTTCTAAAAACTGCACTCCTCAAGGTGCTCAAAACCACATTTAAGAAGTTTATTAACGCTAGTAGATGTAGTGTATATGGACTTTTCAAAATCTTTTGATACGGTGCCACACAAAAGGTTGATACATAAAATGAGAATAATGGGGATAGGGGAAAATATGTGCAAGTGGGTTGAGAGTTGGCTCAGGGATAGGAAACAAAGGGTGGTTATTAATGGAGCACACTCGGACTGGGTCACGGTTAGTAGTGGGGTACCACAGGGGTCAGTATTGGGCCCTCTTCTTTTTAACATATTTATTAATGACCTTGTACGGGGCATTCAGAGTAGAATTTCAATATTTGCAGATGACACTAAACTCTGCAGGGTAATCAATACAGGGGAGGACAATTTTATATTATGGCAAATAAATGGCAAATGAGCTTTAATGGGGATAAATGTAAGGTCATGCACTTGGGTAGAAGTAATAAGATGTATAACTATGTGCTTAATTCTAAAACTCTGGGCAAAACCGTCAATGAAAAAGACCTGGGTGTATGGGTGGATGACAAACTCATATTCAGTGGCCAGTGTCAGGCAGCTGCTACAAAGGCAAATAAAATAATGGGATGCATTAAAAGAGGCATAGATGCTCATGAGGAGAACATAATTTTACCTCTATACAAGTCACTAGTGCGACCACACTTAGAATACTGTGCACAGTTCTGGTCTCCGATGTATAAAAAAGACATAGCTGAACTGGAGCGGGTGCAGAGAAGAGCGACCAAGGTTATTAGAGGACTGGGGGGTCTGCAATACCAAGATAGGTTATTACACTTGGGGCTATTTAGTTTGGAAAAATGAAGACTAAGGGGTGATCTTATGTTAATGTATAAATATATGAGGGGACAGTACAAAGACCTTTCTGCTGATCTTTTTAATCATAGACTGGTGACAGGGACAAGGGGGCATCCTCTACGTCTGGAGGAAAAAAGGTTTAAGCAAAATAACAGACGCGGATTCTTTACTGTAAGAGCAGTGAGACTATGGAACTCTCTGCCGTATGATGTTGTAATGAGTGACTCATTGCTTCAATTTAAGAGGGGACTGGATACCTTTCTGGAAAAGTATAATATTACAGGGTATATATATTAGATTCCTTGATAAGGCATTGATCCAGGGAACTAGTCTGATTGCCGTATGTGGGGTCGGGAAGGAATTTTTTTCCCCATGATGGAGCTTACTCTTACCACATGGGTTTTTTTTGCCTTCCCCTGGATCAACATGTTAGGGCATGCTAGGCTATGGGTTGAACTAGATGGACTTAAAGTTTTCCTTCAACCTTAATAACTATGTAACTATGTTACTATGTAGTAGTGTAGCAGAGGGTGGTCTCGTCAAACTCAATTTGACAGGTGGACCCGCCCCTATCAAAGTGTATCAAAGTGTGTAACCCCTCCCCTCCCTGTCAGCCATCTGTCCCTCCTTGTCTGCTCTCCCCTTTTGATACAGTTTGATATTGTTAATTTGATACAGTGATTATTATCCCAGTATTTGTACAGTTTGATATTGTTAATTTGATACAGTGATTATTATTGTAGTATTTGATTGTTTTTATATTAGATTGTTTCGTATTATATGTAGCTGCTGTGATATTATTCTGTAATCAGGGCAGTGTGTTTTACTTTTCGCATTATATGTAGCTGGTGTGAGAATATTCTGTAAGATGTGTTTTATTACCAATGAGCACATATAGTGCAAAATTGTGTTTTATAACACACCGGGGCAATTATATAATTTTATATCCTAGGATTCTCATTTTTACATGTGGTTTATAACACCAGTCTCATTATATGGGCACATTATGTATATGGCCATATTATAACACCCGCAAGTATGAAGCGGTGTGTTTTATACATTTATAAAAAACAAAGACACGATGTTGTAAAAGTTTAAAAGATTTTATTGTTGTAAAATAAATACATCTCAAAGACATTTCAATACTATAAAATTCTTACAGAATATAAAAAAGCAAACATTAAATAGTACAGTGATCATACATCAACACACTTCTTACAAAATAAATAAGTAAATAGTATCACAAGTATAATTAACATTACACTTCTTACAAAATAAATAATATAGTGTTACAAGCCAAGTACAGTATTTATCCAGTACATTCTTCACATCGTGAGCCACATAGTTTGTAGTATCGGAAGAGACCTTTTCTTAGGCAACAGCGTTCCATGTGTGGTGCCTAATGACGGGGAATGTAAAGATTGAATTGTACGCGTCGTTGGGGCTAGCTTCTGTGGTGTAGATACAGCGTGTGTCTCACTGCTGGAAATTTTTAATTCATCTAAAAGCTTCCTAGTAGTGGGATTACCCACAACTGTAGATGGTATATTTAGCTCGGCCATAGCCTGCATAAATGAATCCTGACCCGGTGGTAAATTTCTGCCGGTCAGAGCATGACTCTGCGTTGTACTACGTACCAAATCCAGTAAGTTAGACCCTGGTATTACGAATCCTTTGAAAATAAATTCAGCTTTATTATTCCAGGCTGTAACATTTTTATTCTGCAGTAACCTGTTTAGTAAAAATTCAGCATTCTTTTTATATCTTTGGTTTATATGGCTGACAATTTCAGCGATCTCTTGATTTTTATCAAAGTTGGTATTTGACAATTGTTGCTGATCAGGATCAGGAGTGCTAACGAGATTTAAAGCCGTTACTTCTTTTGAGCTGTGTCTCGTATGTACCAAGTAGCACTGTAGCACGGAGCTATACATTTTAATTTTCACATCATCGGGGATGTCACGACGTTGTAAAATGGCGCTAATTTCACCATCAAGGCGTCGAATAACACTGTCGCGTATGTTATCTGTAGTACCGGGTCTTAGTTTGTCTAGCTCCTGTTTGGGGACTAGATACATTTTCTCTGTATGCTCCATTATTTTCCTGCGAGCAGGCTTGTTATTATTGGAATTGCAAAAGCTAAAAGAGGGCCGATAAACCCACCGGCCTGCTTTACACTGTGTTCCAAATTATTATGCACAAAGAGTTTTTGAGTGATAAGGTTAGAATTTTTTTGTTTGTCATTTAAACTCATTAATGGTGATGTGTGTCAGGGCTCTTTATATCACTGAAAGCAATTGCAGATACCTGTGCACATTAGTTTGGCAGGTGTGTCCAAATAAAGGCAAGACTACTTAAGAAGGCTGTTCCACATTATTAAGCAGCCTACATTTTTTGCCAAAATGGGAAAGAAAAAGGATGTGTCGGCTACTGAGAAGCAACAAATTGTGGAGTATTTAGGTCAAGGCATGACTACAATCAACATTGCCAAGACACTTCATCGTGATCATCGCACAATCAAGAAGTATGTAGCTGATTCCCAGCACACACGTGTGCGTGCTGATAAAGAAAAATTGAGGATTCTTTCCAACAGGCAATTGCGTAAGGTTAAAAGAGCAGCAAGATGCAGGGTCCTTTAGAGGTTTGCAGCTGTGCGTAAGCCATCCTGTTGACCACCTCTATCCACTGCAACAAACAGAAACGGCTCCAGTGGGCCAAACGATACATGAAGACTGACTTCCAAACTGGTTTTGTTCACCGATGAGTGCCGTGCAACGCTTGATGGTCCAGATGGATGGAGTGGAGGATGGACACCCCATGAAAACACGGCTAAGGTGCCAACAAGGAGGAGGTGGAGTAATGTTTTGGGCTGGAATCATGGGGAGAGAGATTGTCGGCCCCTTTATGATCCCTGAAGGGGTAAAGATGAACTCCATAATCTATGTGGAGTTTCTAAAACAATACTTCCTGCCATGGTTCAAGAGGAAGAACCGTGTTTTCCGCAGCAAGATCGTGTTCATGCATGATAATGCACCGTCTCATGCTGCAAAAAACATCTGCATCTCTGGCTGTTATGGGCATAAAAGAGGACAAACTTATGGTGTGGCCACCATCTTCCCCTGACCTCAACCCCATTGAGAAGCTCTGGAGCATCATCAAAAGGAGTGTCTATGATGGCGGGAGGCAGTTCACATCTAAGCAACAGCTCTGGGAGGGTATTCTGTCCACATGCAAAGCAATTGAAGCAGAAACCATCCAAAAACTGACAAATTCAATGGACGAGAGAGTTCAGAAGCTTCTTTTGAACAAGGGGTCCTACGTGCAAATGTAACATCACCTAGAATAAAGTTTTCACTTGAAAACTGTTTGACTTCATTTTGTAATAAGCTGATAATGCTTATAACTTCACAATTGACCATTTTTTTGTTCAAAATAAAAAAAAAGGTTGAAAACTCTGCTGTGCATAATAATTTGGAACATGTATTTTGAGTGTTTATTTTTTTTTAAAAAGATACTGTTTTCATAGGCAGTTTTTTCCAAAACATTGCAATTATACTAGAATAGTAGATGACTGGAAAATAACAATGACTGCAATTCAGATAGGTAATTTAGAGAAAATATGAGGAAATATTATTTGCATAATAATTTGGAACACAGTGTAGTAGCCGCTTCTTTTTCTTTATGGGCTGAGATCTGTCGCTCAGGGTTCTTATAGCTTTACGCCACTTCTTTAATATGCCTTTTTGACGCTCTTTCAGCGGAATCCGGCCTTTTAAAATGTTTAAAGCAATCTCGCCTATGGCTGTAATTAAATCATTGCTTGCATTGCGCAAAATAGACTTTCTGACTGTGGGGATTGCTTTCACCAGAGTTTTTAAGAGCGCCCAGTTACGCCGGAGTCTCTCAGACATCTTTACATCACAACGCACACAGCGTAGAATGTCTGATACCGGGTAAAATTCACTTTTTAGAAGTGTTTTTCTTTTGAACATAGACGGCAGGCAACGCTGGTGGAAACAATCCGGTCCTTAATCGAAGATCCTCAGGGGTATTAGCTCTCAAATCTACAAGCAAATACCCATAAGGCTCCTGCGTGGCATCCTCAAAAGCTTCTAGGAAAAAACGTGTTTTTCCGGGATACATCTGACGAGCTAGAGTTAAAATTTGTAATTTATCTCGGGGGTTATTAAAAAGCACCATGTACTTGGTGTTTAAATTTATCGTGCGGCTTTTCTTACCCTGACAAAATATGTTTTGTACCAGGTAGAAAATGCTGAGATTTCTGTGGTGCACATACTTAGTAAAGGCTTTTTCTATCTCACAATTTTCACTAGCACTCTCCATGATATCGTCAACAATAGCCAAATTCACCTTCTCCGGTGGGAATAATTCGTCATCTACGAATGTATTCGGCAGACCCTCCACAAATCTGGCGTTGGGAAAAGAGAGAGAGATTTCATCATATAGTTTTTGCCAACACGAATAAAACCAAACAATATTATCAGGTTTCTGAGAAAAATTAGTTTCAATATTATATAGCAGTTGTTTTACAAAATAGCTCTTTCCAGAATTAGACGGTCCTGCTAGAATGCATGAGAATGGGTGTTGCAGGCGCATATCCATCACAATACTCGACTAATACCCGAAAGGCAATGTGGTGAAATCGTCTAATAGTCGCCGCTTTGTATAAACACACTTTTGTGTTTTGCGTAATGGCCGCGTCTCAATATCCCAGTACTTTTTATTTCTCACAATGGACGGCTGTTGTACGACAATACGTTTCTGAGTTTCTGTGGCAGAATTGCGCGGGTAGTCCAGAACTAGATCTTTTAGACTGTTGAAATTAATAGATTGAGAGTTACCGGCATTTAGTGTTATCCCCTTAACTTTTAAGACAGTTTTACCGGTGTTGAGTTTGTATCCGTAAGTTTTGGGGCCTGCGGATACAAATTCTGTGATGTGTGTACCATCGGGTATTTCACTGGTCAGCTCCCCCAGGTAATCGCCTAAAGGTGGCTGCCACTCACCATCTCTCTGTACAAAAATAACTGAATCTGTGTCGTGATAAAGGCACCTCTCCTGCAGCCGGTCCAGCAGCGAATAGAGCTCTAACCGAGCATACGCTGTTGTAAAACATGCTATAAAAATGTTTGTGTTTTTGTTGAGTGTGTGGTGGCCTTTTGCGTATTTCCAGTTAATGGTTGCGGTGTCATCATCAAGGAAATGTAACATCGAAATGTCATAGTATGGCAGGAACAAATACTTAAAAAGCTCATCTGGATCCCTAACAATGCTAGTACATGATAGATTAGATCTCTGAGCAAACTTTCCCCATAAAGAATTTAAGAAACGCTTGGAGATCTGTCTCTTAGCAGGATTGACAGCTATATTTTCAGGCCGTAATTGGACACCTTCTTTTTCAAGAATAGAGTCAATGTACTGCCTTTTCTTGTTGTCATCAGTACACCAGCTAGGATAACCAGAGGCCTCCTGCTTATCCCTAAGATGTAATTTAATGTAGGGAGCAAACAGATCATCAGTGGTTTTAGGAAAATGCCATATTTCATAGCTGTGCGCGATCCGATACCCTTTTTCTGTCGCCATCTGTAATGCACCAGGTGCCTGTCAGGGCACGTTCTTCATCACTATGGGCACAAATATCTGCCTGGGAGTTTACAGCGCATGTGTAGCAAAGGGGAAACATTAATTTTTTGTTGAGTTTTACCGGTAGAACTGGAAAAAATAAATCTCTCGGCGGGTAGACCTTGACTTTAGCAATGCCAAAGTATTTTTTAATGAATCCAAAATTGTCATAGATGATGTCTGGATGGCCTACAGGGTATGTTTTAGTTTTGTTTACAAAGGGGTACAGACTGGTGAAATCATAGTAATGTAAAGTCTCCCCTTCTTGCAGATGGTGGTAGAGCTTAATGGCGTTAGTTCGGCCGCCATAAAGTGCATCACGGGGGTCTAAAGGAACGGGGAATTCCATCTGGTGGAGAAATGCTTGAAGGTTAGAATCATTTTCAACCATTTCATGGTACTGTACAAAGTCATGTGTACAGGTATCACCCTCAAACTCCCAGGAGGGGTGACCACACAGCGGTGTAGCATAAATGTAATTCGGTATGTGCGTGCCTGTCTCCTGCATACATTCAAAATCATAAAAGATATAACAGTCTGACTCATCCTGTGCTACATACCTCCGCATGTAACAAAGATGAGCATCAAATTTATTTATACGGCTGCGACATACAGGACAGCGCAAACCGAATTACATTTATGCTACAACGCTGTGTGGTCACCCCTCCTGGGAGTTTGAGGGTGATACCTGTACACATGACTTTGTACAGTTCTTTACAAGCGGTAAATTTTCAGATCATACATTTATTGCCCACAATGGCGGTAGATACGACTCATACTTTATTGTTGAGGAGCTGATTTCTGAAAAACTACAGGTACAGTTGATAACCCAAGGTGGCCGTCTCTTGTGTGTAACGCTACCTGATTTGTCTATAAGGTTCATAGACTCTCTAAATTTTATCCCCATGAAACTCAGTAAATTACCACAGGCCATGGGTTTTTCAGGCGGCAAAGGACATTTTCTACACTTTTTTAATACCAGAGAAAACCAAAATTATGTAGGCCCCATACCTGATGTAAAATATTATGGGGTGGAGTACATGTCACCTGGTGAGAAGGTAGAGTTCCTGGAGTGGTATGAGACACAAGTAAATACAACTTTTGACTTCAAGGCTGAGCTAAAATCTTATTGCAAACAGGATGTTGAAATCTTGAGACACGCCTGCGAGATCTATAGAGAGGGTATTATGCAGATGACACAGAAAAATGTTAAAAAATACTGTAAGCGTCAAAAGCAAATGGTTGTAGTGAGCAGATGTGTTGATCCTTTCCAGCTCATCACCCTGGCCTCGGTGTGTATGGCAATGTACCGGTTTAAATTTCTTCCAAAAAAGACAATCGCCATTTTACCTGGTGATAATTATCACAAGGCAAAAAAGCGCTACTCGACACCCGCTATGCAATGGCTCATGTATGTAGCCCACTCCGAGAACATCGACATACAGCACGCTTTGAGAGGCGGTGAAAAACAGGTTGGGAAGTATTTTCTAGATGGTTATGCCTATGTTAACGGCCAACACATAGCCTTTGAATTTCAGGGGTGTTTTTACCACGGTTGTCCCGTGTGCTATAATGAAAATGACACGAATAAGGTCACAAACACGTCCTACGGCCAGTTATACAGGGCCGGCTCCAGGTTTTTGAGGGCCCCGGGCGAAAGAGTCTCAGTGGGCACCCCCTTTAACACATACCACGATTCATGATCGCATTTAAACACAGCCATGTAGTATATAACAGCCCACGTAGCATATAACACAGCCCACGTAGCATATAACAGCCCATATAGTTTATAGAACAGCCATGTAGTATACAGCACAGCCCACACAGTAGTATACAGCACAGCCCACACAGTAGAATACAGCACTGCCCACATAGTAGTATATAGCACTACCTACGTAGTAGTATACAGCACTGCCCACATAGTATATAGCAGCCCACGTAGTATATAACACAGCCCACATAGTATATAGCAGCCCACATAGTATATAGCAGCCCACATAGTATGTAACAAAGCCCACGTAGTAAATAACAGCCCACGTAGTATATAGCAGCCCACGTAGTATATAGCAGCCCACGAAGTATATAGCAGCCCACATAGTATATAACACAGCCAACGCAGTATATAACACAGCCCATGCAGTATATAGCAGCCACGCAGTATATAGCAGCCCATGTGACGTAGTATACAGCACAGCCCACGCAGTATATAACACAGCCAGCCATTTAGTATATACAGTCAGACTCAGTAGTCTATGCCTTTAGTCTGTATGATGCAAGTTGCAACATTTGAGATTTGGAAAGTAAAAGGGTCAGTGTTCAGTGTTCTCTTCTGACTATCTATGGGGGGATAAAATAGGGAGGGGAAATAGCTTCAGAGACCCTCAGTCTACATGATGACCTAACTCGTCAGGGTCATAAACCAGGAAAGGCCTGGTTCACAAACTCTGAATGAAGCAAGCAAAACAGCTTGGCATTAGGATGCACGCAGCAGGCCCAGGCCCAGCACTAAATCCCACATTTCTACACCCGGACTACCTCTATCAGCTGTGCTCCTCTCACTCGCTCCTTCAGCTGCACTGAGGTTTTTCTCGTTAACACTAGCATCGTTTGTGTCCTCACTATGTCCGCCATATTGCCGTGGTCGCTGATATTGGAATACGTGCAGTCTGGTCTTCGGGAAAACAGCTGCCAATATTTAGCTCTGCACACTAAACTGAAGACAAATTCCTGTTAACAAAAGCGGTAACTAAGGACTCGGTTACCAAGCTGCATGGGAGTAATAAGGTGACCATGAAACTTATCAGCTATTGGAGGACTACAAGTTCGGTATACACATCTCATTGTACGAGACAGAGACTGCTCATATATTACCGGGCTGGAAGCGCTCTGCTGTAATGTGACATGGTGATGATCTGCACATGAAGCTGCTCTGGGGGGCAGGCTGCATCCCATTCCCCCCCACCCCCGCCCCCGCAATGTGCAGCATTGGGACCGTCACCGAAGACAAGTCACTCACTCACTGCTTCACTCGGCGCCGTTACCCTTGTTGTGGACACGGAGAGGGTGCACCTCCTGAGTCCTGACTGCAGCTGCTGCTCGTCTTCTCCTGCTTGGCGCTGCCGTTGCTGGAGCCTGGACCTGTCCTGGAAGTGGAATGGAACGAACGGAATGGATGTGATCCGATGATCTTCTTCTCTGTGCTCTTCTTGCCGGCTCTTAGGATGACGAGCCGACTGGAATTGATAGGCAGATGACCCGGAAGTGACTGTCTTTGTATTGTATCCATGGTGATGGGCCGGCAGAGGTGAGTATCGCAGCTGCGTGGCGCCAGGCGCCAGCGAAACCCTTAGATCTCTGTGCCGCCTGCTTCCGAGGCGCCGTTGGGCGCCGGGGATGAGGGATTTGAATGACTGAGTAGTCTGAGTCACTGTAGTCACACACAGCAGGGATGTAGTGCACTACCATAAATGGGCCCCCCCGTCTCGCCAGGGCCCCGGCACTTGCCCGGGTACGCCGGGTGCTGACGCTGGCCCTGCAGTTATATTATACCTTTTAGCTAAAAAGCGTTACTTACAGTGCTGCGTGTACACAGTAAGAGTGATGTGGGAGCATGCGTGGAATGAAATGGTTGAAAATGATTCTAACCTTCAAGCATTTCTCCACCAGATGGAATTCCCCATTCCTTTAGACCCCCGTGATGCGCTTTATGGCGGCCGAACTAACGCCATTAAGCTCTACCACCATCTGGAAGAAGGGGAGACTTTACATTACTACGATTTCACCAGTCTGTACCCCTTTTGTAAACAAAACTAAAACATACCCTGTAGAACATCCAGACATCATCTATGACAATTTTGGATTCATTAAAAAATACTTTGGCATTGCTAAAGTCAAGGTCTACCCGCCGAGAGATTTATTTTTTCCAGTTCTACCGGTAAAACTCAACAAAAAATTAATGTTTCCCCTTTGCTACACATGGGCTGTAAACTCCCAGGCAGATATTTGTGCCCATAGTGATGAAGAATGTGCCCTGACAGGCACCTGGTGCATTATAGAGCTCGAGATGGCGATAGAAAAAGGGTATCGGATCGCGCACATCTATGAAATATGGCATTTTCCTAAAACCACTGATGATCTGTTTGCTCCCTACATTAAATTACATCTTAGGGATAAGTAGGAGGCCTCTGGTTATCCTAGCTGGTGTACTGATGACAACAAGAAAAGGCAGTACATTGACTCTTTTCTTGAAAAAGAAGGTGTCCAATTACGGCCTGAAAATATAGCTGTCAATCCTGCTAAGAGACAGATCTCCAAGCTTTTCTTAAATTCTTTATGGGGAAAGTTTGCTCAGAGATCTAATCTATCATGTTCTAGCATTGTTAGGGATCCAGATGAGGTTTTTAAGTATTTGTTCCTGCCATACTATGACATTTCGATGTTACATTTCCTTGATGATGACACCGCAACCATTAACTGGAAATACGCAAAAGGCCACCACACACTCAACAAAAACACAAACATTTTTATAGCGTGTTTTACAACAGCGTATGCTCGGTTAGAGCTCTATGCGCTGCTGGACCGGTTGCAGGAGAGGTGCCTTTATCACGACACAGATTCAGTTATTTTTGTACAGAAAGATGGTGAGTGGCAGCCGCCTTTAGGCGATTACCTGGGGGAGCTGACCAGTGAAATACCCGATGGTACACACATCACAGAATTTGTATCCGCGGGCCCCAAAACTTACGGATACAAACTCAACACCGGTAAAACTGTCTTAAAAGTTAAGGGGATAACACTAAATGTCGGTAACTCTCAATCTATTAATTTCAACAGTCTAAAAGATCTAGTTCTGGACTACCCGCGCAATTCTGCCACAGAAACTCAGAAACGTATTGCCGTACAACAGCTGTCCATTGTGAGAAATAAAAAGTACTGGGATATTGAGACGCGGCCATTACGCAAAACACAATAGTGTGTTTATACAAAGCGGCGACTATTAGACGATTTCACCACATTGCCTTTCGGGTATTAGTCGAGTATTGTGATGGATATGCGCCTGCAACACCCATTCTCATGCATTCTAGCAGGACCGTCTAATTCTGGAAAGAGCTATTTTGTAAAACAACTGCTATATAATATTGAAACTAATTTTTCTCAGAAACCTGATAATATTGTTTGGTTTTATTCGTGTTGGCAAAAACTATATGATGAAATCTCTCTCTCTTTTCCCAATGCCAGATTTGTGGAGGGTCTGCCGAATACATTCATAGATGACGAATTATTCCCACCGGAGAAGGTGAATTTGGCTATTGTTGACGATCTCATGGAGAGTGCTAGTGAAAATTGTGAGATTTTCTATCTTTACTAAGTATGTGCACCACAGAAATCTCAGCATTTTCTACCTGGTACAAAACATATTTTGTCAGGGTAAGAAAAGCCGCACGATAAATTTAAACACCAAGTACATGGTGCTTTTTAATAACCCCCGAGATAAATTACAAATTTTAACTCTAGCTCGTCAGATGTATCCCGGAAAAACACGTTTTTTCCTAGAAGCTTTTGAGGATGCCACGCGGGAGCCTTATGGGTATTTGCTTGTAGATTTGAGAGCTAATACCCCTGAGGATCTTCGCTTAAGGACCGGATTGTTTCCACCAGCGTTGCCTGCCGTCTATGTTCAAAAGAAAAACATTTCTAAAAAGTGAATTTTACCCGGTATCAGACATTCTACGCTGTGTGCGTTGTGATGTAAAGATGTCTGAGAGACTCCGGCGTAACTGGGCTCTCTTAAAAACTCTGGTGAAAGCAACCCCTGCAGTCAGAAAGTCTATTTTGCGCAATGCAAGCAATGATTTAATTACAGCCATAGGCGAGATTGCTTTAAACATTTTAAAAGGCCGGATTCTGCTGAAAGAGCGTCAAAAAGGCATATTAAAGAAGTGGCGTAAAGCTATAAGAACCCTGAGCGACAGATCTCAGCCCATAAAGAAAAAGAAGCGGCTACTAAAGCAAGCCGGCGGGTTTATCGGCCCTCTTTTAGCTTTTGCAATTCCAATAATAACAAGCCTGCTCGCAGGAAAATAATGGAGCATACAGAGAAATGTATCTAGTCCCCAAACAGGAGCTAGACAAACTAAGACTCGGTACTACAGATAACATACGCGACAGTGTTATTCGACGCCTTGATGGAGAAATTAGCGCCATTTTACAACGTCGTGACTTTCCCGATGATGTGAAAATTAAAATGTATAGCTCCGTGCTACAGCGCTACTTGGTACATACGAGACACAGCTCAAAAGAAGTAACGGCTTTAAATCTCGTTAACACTCCTGATCAGCAACAATTGTCAAATACCGACTCTGATAAAAATCAAGAGATCGCTGAAATTGTCAGCCATATAAACCAAAGATATAAAAAGAATGCTGAATTTTAACTAAACAGGTTACTGCAGAATAAAAATGTTACAGCCTGGAATAATAAAGCTGAATTTATTTTCAAAGGATCCGTAATACCAGGGTCTAACTTACCGGCTTTGGTACGTAGTACAACGTAGAGTCATGCTCTGACCGACAGAAATTTACTACCGAGTTGGGATTCATTTATGCAGGCTATGGCCGAGCTAAATATACCGTCTACAGTTGTGGGTAATCCCACTACTAGGAAGCTTTTAGATGAATTAAAAATTTCCAGCAGTGAGACACACGCTGAATCTACACCACAGAAGCTAGCCCCAACGCCGCGTACAATTCAATCTTTACATTCCCCGTCATTAGGCACCACACGTGGAACTCTGTTGCTTAAAAAAAGGTCTCTTCCAATACTACAAACTATGTGGCTCACGATGTGAAGAATGTACTGGATAAATACTGTACTTGGCTTGTAACACTATATTATTTATTTTGTAAGAAGTGTAATGTTAATTATACTTGTGATACTATTTACTTATTTATTTTGTAAGAAGTGTGTTGATGTATGATCACTATACTATTTAATGTTTGCTTTTTTATATTCTGTAAGAATTTTATAGTATTGAAATGTCTTTGAGATGTATTTATTTTACAACAGTAAAATCTTTTAAACTTTTACAGTATCATGTCTTTTGTTTTTTTAATTGTATAAAACACACCACTTCATACTTGCGGATGTTGTAATATGGCCATATACATAATGTGCCCATATAATGAGACTGGTGTTATAAACCACGTGTAAAAATGAGAATCCTAGGATATAAAATTATGTAATTGCCCCGCTGTGTTATAAAACACAATTTTGCACTATATGTGCTCATTGGTAATAAAACACATATTACAGAATAATCTCACACCAGCTACATATAATGCAAAAAATAAAACACACTGCCCTGATTACAGAATAATCTCACAGCAGCTATATATAATACGAAAAAATCTAATATAAAAACAATCAAATACTACAATAATAATCACTGTATCAAATTAACAATATCAAACTGTACAAATACTGGGATAATAATCACTGTATCAAATTAACAATATCAAACTGTATCAAAAGGGGAGAGCAGACAAGGAGGGACAGATAGCTGACAGGGAGGGGAGGGGTTACACAGTTTGATACACTTTGATAGGGGCAGGTCCACCTGTCAAATTGAGTTTGACGAGACCACCCTCTGCTACACTACTAACGCTTCAGCTGCTTCACGAGAACTAAAGCAAAACTGTTTGGAATCGATGGCGGGCACCATGTCGCGTTTGGAGACCCCCTGATGTGCCTAGTGTTGTGGATTCTGTTTTTGGGCTCCCTCTGGTGGTTACGGCTGGTACTGGGTGACTTTGGTGGGTTGCGGTCTCTGGTTTCCACCTGTCCATCAGAGGCTGGGTGTTTCCTATTTAACCTGGCCTTCCTGTCATTCCCTTGCCGGCTATCAATGTACTCAGATGTGCTCAGTTTGGTTCCTGACTACCTGCTCCCAGATCTCTCAGGATAAGCTAAGTTTTGTTTTTCAGTTGTTTGGTTTTTTGTCCAGCTTGCTAATTATGACTCTATGCTAGCTGGTAGCTCTAGTGGGCTGAGGTTCTCCCCATGTGCCATGAGTTGGCACATGGGTTCTTGTAATCTCAGGATGGTTTTTGATTAGGGTTTTTTGCTGACCGCTCAGACCCCTTTTGTATCATTCTGCTTTCTAGTTATAGCGGGCCTCATTTTGCTAAATCTATTTTCATCTCTATGTGCGTGCCTTCCTCTCATTTCACCGTCAATACATGTGGGGGGCAACTATACCTTTTGGGGTTCATTCCTCTGGAGGCAAGCTAGGTCTTTATTTCCTCTGCAGTGCTAGTTAGCTCTTAGGCTGGCGCGTGGCGTCTAGAATCAACGTAGGCACGCTCCCTGGCTATTTCTAGTTGTGTTTGTCAGGAGTAGGGCAGCGGTCAGCCCAGGTTCCATCACCCTAGAGCTCGTCCGTTATTTATGTTATTTTGCTTGTCCAGTGCGATCCCCAGCCATTGGGATCCATGACCGTATAGCCGGCCCACAAAGTGTTAATTGTTTGGGCTGAAGCAGGAGAAAAAGAAGTGTTTAAGGGAAATTTTTTTTTTTTCCCCTCAGAATTTTGCTGCCTAGCCCTTAATTGCTGTCTAGCTGCTTCTTACCTCCTCTTAACCCTTGAATGGCTCTGACCTTAGCTGTTTAACATGGATGTCCAGAGTTTGGCTTCCAGCCTGAGTAATCTTGCTGCAAAAGTTCAAAACATACAGGATTTTGTTGTTCACACTCCCATGTCTGAACCTAGAATTCCTATTCCAGAGTTTTTTTCTGGAGATAGATCTACCTTCCTGAATTTCAGGAACAATTGCAAATTGTTTCTTTCTTTGAAATCTCGCTCCTCTGGAGACCCTGCTCAGCAGGTTAAGATTGTAATATCTTTCCTGCGGGGCGACCCTCAGAATTGGGCATTTGCATTGGCACCAGGGGATCCTGCATTGCTCAGTGTGGATGCGTTTTTTCTGGCACTGGGATTGCTCTATGAGGAACCTAACCTGGAGATTCAGGCTGAAAAGGCTTTATTAGCCCTCTCTCAGGGGCATGATGAAGCGGAAGTATATTGTCAAAAATTTCGGAAATGGTCGGTGCTTACTCAGTGGAATGAGTGCGCCCTGGCTGCAAACTTCAGAGATGGTCTTTCTGAGGCCATTAAGGATATTATGGTGGGGTTCCCTGCGCCTACAGGTCTGAATGAGTCTATGGCTATGGCCATTCAGATTGATCGGCGTTTACGGGAGCGCAAACCTGTGCACCAGTTGGCGGTGTCTTCTGAACAGGCACCTGAGACTATGCAATGTGATAGAATTCAGTCCAGAAGTGAACGGCAAAATTATAGGCGGAAAAATGGATTGTGTTTTTATTGTGGTGATTCAGCTCATGTTATATCAGCATGCTCTAAACGCACAAAAAAGGTTGATAAATCTTTTGCCATTAGTACTCTGCAGTCTAAGTTCATTTTGTCTGTAACTCTGATTTGTTCACTGTCATCCATTTCCGTCGATGCCTATGTGGATTCGGGCGCTGCCCTGAGTCTTATGGATTGGTCATTTGCCAAACGCTGCGGTTTTAGTCTGGAGCCTCTGGAAGTTCCTATTCCTTTGAAGGGAATTGACTCTACACCATTGGCTATGAATAAACCGCAGTACTGGACACAAGTGACCATGCGCGTGACTCCCGTTCATCAGGAGGTGATTCGCTTCCTTGTACTGTATAATTTACATGATGTACTAGTGCTTGGTCTGCCATGGTTACAAACTCATAATCCTGTCCTGGATTGGAAAACAATGTCTGTGTTAAGCTGGGGATGTCAGGGGGTTCATGATGATGCACCTCTGATTTCAATAGCTTCATCTACTCCTTCTGAGGTCCCTGCGTTTTTGTCTGACTATCGGGATGTTTTTGAGGAGCCTAAGCTCAATTCGCTCCCTCCTCATAGGGATTGTGACTGTGCTATAGAATTAATTCCTGGCAGTAAGTTCCCTAAGGGTCGTTTATTTAATCTGTCAGTGCCAGAGCATACTGCTATGCGGAATTATATTAAGGAGTCCTTGGAAAAGGGACATATTCGTCCATCTTCGTCCCCTCTGGGAGCAGGTTTTTTTTTCGTGGCAAAAAAAGATGGTTCCCTGAGGCCTTGTATAGATTATCGCCTTCTGAATAAGATTACAGTCAAATATCAGTATCCATTGCCATTATTGACTGATTTGTTTGCTCGCATTAAGGGGGCTAGGTGGTTCACTAAGATAGATCTTCGCGGTGCGTATAATCTTGTGCGGATAAAACAGGGTGATGAGTGGAAAACCGCATTTAATACGCCTGAGGGCCATTTTGAGTATTTGGTAATGCCTTTTGGACTTTCTAATGCTCCTTCAGTCTTTCAGTCCTTTATGCACAATATTTTCCGTGAATATCTGGATAAGTTTATGATTGTGTATTTGGATGATATTTAAGGTGTTTTGTTTCTGCTGATCAAGATGACTGGGTTGCCTTTTTGCCACTGGCCGAATTTGCCCTTAATAATCGGGCTAGTTCTGTGTCATGATCTCAATGGCAAGAGATCATAGCATAAGCATATCTAGGAACTAGCTCTTGGAAGATGGGAACTGAGCTGACCATGAACTAAACCTAACACACAACTAGCAGTGGCCGGGTAGCATGCCTACGTTGATTCTAGATGCCCAGCACCAGCCGGAGGACTAAATAATGCTAGCAGAGGAAAATATTAGTCCTAGCTCACCTCTAGAGAAATACCCCAAAAGGAGACAGAGGCCCCCCACATGTATTGGCGGTGAATTAAGATGAAATAACAAACGTAGTATGAAAATAGGTTTAGCAAATTTGAGGTCCACTTACTACATAGCAGAAGACAGAAAGGACACTTTCATGGTCAGCTAAAAACCCTAATCAAAACACCATCCAGAAATTACTTTAAAACTCTGGCATTAACTCATAACACCAGAGTGGCAATTCCTGTTCACAAGAGCTTTCCAGACACAGTAACGAAACTACAGCTGTGAACTGGAACCAAAATGCAAAAACAAACATGGACAAGAGTCCAACTTATCTAGTAGTTGTCTAGGAGCAGGAACAAGCACAGAGAGGCTTCTGATAACATTGTTGACCGGCAAGCAACTAACAGAGCAGCAAGGTTATATAGCGACTCCCACATCTTGATGGGAACAGGTGAACAGAGAAGATGAAGACACCAGTTCAATTCCACCAGTAGCCACCGGGGGAGCCCAGAATCCAAATTCACAACAGTACCCCCCCCTCAAGGAGGGGGCACCGAACCCTCACCAGAACCACCAGGGCGATCAGGATGAGCCCTATGAAAGGCACGGACCAGATCGGAGGCATGAACATCAGAGGCAGTCACCCAAGAATTATCCTCCTGGCCGTATCCCTTCCACTTGACCAGATACTGGAGTCTCCGTCTGGAAACACGAGAGTCTAAGATTTTCTCCACAACGTACTCCAACTCACCCTCAACCAACACCGGAGCAGGAGGCTCAACGGAAGGCACAACCGGTACCTCATACCTGCGCAATAATGACCGATGAAAAACGTTATGAATAGAAAAGGATGCAGGGAGGTCCAAACGGAAGGAAACAGGGTTAAGAATCTCCAATATCTTATACGGGCCGATGAACCGAGGCTTAAACTTAGGAGAAGAGACCCTCATAGGGACAAAACGAGAAGACAACCACACCAAATCCCCAACACAAAGCCGAGGACCAACACGACGGTGGCGGTTGGCAAAAAGCTGAGTCTTCTCCTGGGACAACCTCAAATTGTCCACCACCTGCCCCCAGATCTGATGCAATCTCTCCACCACAGCATCCACTCCAGGACAATCCGAAGATTCCACCTGACCAGAGGAAAATCGAGGATGAAACCCCGAATTACAGAAAAACGGGGACACCAAAGTGGCAGAGCTGGCCCGATTATTGAGAGCGAACTCCGCCAATGGCAAAAAAGCAACCCAATCATCCTGGTCAGCAGACACAAAACACCTCAGATATGTCTCCAGGGTCTGATTAATCCGCTCGGTCTGGCCATTCGTCTGAGGATGGAAAGCGGACGAAAAAGATAAATCTATGCCCATCCTAGCACAGAATGCCCGCCAAAATCTAGACACGAATTGGGTCCCTCTGTCAGAAACGATATTCTCAGGAATACCATGCAAACGAACAACATTTTGAAAAAACAGAGGAACCAACTCGGAAGAAGAAGGCAACTTGGGCAGAGGAACCAAATGGACCATCTTAGAGAAACGGTCACACACCACCCAGATGACAGACATCTTCTGAGAAACAGGCAGATCTGAAATAAAATCCATCGAGATGTGCGTCCAAGGCCTCTTAGGAATAGGCAAGGGCAACAACAATCCACTAGCCCGAGAACAACAAGGCTTGGCCCGAGCACAAACGTCACAAGACTGCACAAAGCCTCGCACATCTCGTGACAGGGAAGGCCACCAGAAGGACCTTGCCACCAAATCCCTGGTACCAAAAATGCCAGGATGACCTGCCAACGCAGAAGAATGAACCTCAGAGATGACTCTACTGGTCCAATCATCAGGAACAAACAGTTTATCAGGTGGGCAACGATCAGGTCTATCCGCCTGAAACTCCTGCAAGGCCCGCCGCAGGTCTGGAGAAACGGCTGACAATACCACTCCATCCTTAAGGATACCTGTGGGCTCAGAGTTACCAGGTGAGTCAGGCTCAAAACTCCTAGAAAGGGCATCCGCCTTAACATTCTTAGAACCCGGTAGGTATGACACCACAAAATTAAACCGAGAGAAAAATAATGACCAGCGCGCCTGTCTAGGATTCAGGCGCCTGGCGGTCTCAAGATAAATCAAATTTTTGTGGTCAGTCAATACCACCACCTGATGTCTGGCCCCCTCAAGCCAATGGCGCCACTCCTCAAAAGCCCTCTTCATGGCCAAAAGCTCCCGATTCCCAACATCATAATTCCGCTCAGCGGGCGAAAATTTACGGGAAAAGAAGGCACAAGGCCTCATAACGGAGCAGTCAGAACTTTTCTGCGACAACACTGCCCCCGCTCCGATCTCAGAAGCGTCGACCTCAACCTGAAAAGGTAGAGCAACATCAGGCTGACGCAACACAGGGGCAGAGGAAAAACGGCGCTTAAGCTCCCGAAAGGCCTCCACAGCATCAGGGGACCAATCAGCAACATCAGCACCCTTCTTAGTCAAATCGGTCAATGGCTTAGCAATATCCGAAAAACCAGCAATAAATCGACGATAAAAGTTAGCAAAGCCCAAAAATTTCTGAAGACTCTTAAGAGAAGAGGGCTGCGTCCAATCACAAATAGCTTGAACCTTGACAGGATCCATTTCAATGGAAGAGGGGGAAAAAATATATCCCAAAAAGGAAATCCTCTGTACCCCAAAAACACACTTAGAACCCTTCACACACAAAGAATTAGACCGCAAAACCTGAAAAACCCTCCTGACTTGCTGGACATGAGAGTCCCAGTCATCCGAAAAAATCAGAATATCATCCAGATACACAATCATAAATCTATCCAAATAATCGCGAAAAATATCATGCATAAAGGACTGGAAAACTGACGGAGCATTAGAAAGACCAAAAGGCATCACCAAATACTCAAAGTGGCCCTCGGGCGTATTAAATGCGGTTTTCCACTCATCCCCCTGCCTGATTCGCACCAAATTATACGCCCCACGAAGGTCAATCTTAGAGAACCACTTGGCCCCCTTTATGCGAGCAAACAAATCAGTCAGCAACGGCAATGGGTATTGATATTTAACAGTGATTTTATTCAAAAGCCGATAATCAATACATGGTCTCAAAGAGCCGTCTTTTTTTGACACAAAGAAAAAACCGGCTCCTAAGGGAGATGACGATGGACGAATATGTCCCTTTTCCAAGGACTCCTTTATATATTCTCGCATAGCAGCATGTTCAGGCACAGACAGATTAAATAAACGACCCTTTGGGTATTTACTACCCGGGATTAAATCTATGGCACAATCGCACTCTCGGTGCGGAGGTAACGAACCAAGCTTGGATTCTTCAAAGACGTCACGATAGTCAGACAGGAACTCAGGAATTTCAGAGGGAATAGATGATGAAATGGAAACCACAGGTACATCCCCATGAGCCCCCTTACATCCCCAGCTCAACACAGACATAGCTCTCCAGTCGAGGACTGGGTTGTGAGATTGCAGCCAAGGCAATCCTAGCACCAAATCATCATGTAGATTATACAGCACCAAAAAGCGAATAATCTCCTGGTGACCCGGATTAATACGCATAGTTACTTGTGTCCAATATTGTGGTTTATTATTAGCCAATGGGGTGGAGTCAATCCCCTTCAGAGGAATAAGAGTCTCCAAAGGCTCTAAATCATACCCACAGCGTTTGGCAAAGGACCAATCCATAAGACTCAAAGCGGCGCCAGAGTCGACATAGGCGTCCGTGGTAATAGATGACAAAGAGCAAATCAGGGTCACAGATAGAATAAACTTAGACGGTAAGGTGCAAATGGAAACAGATTTACCAAGTTTTTTAGTGCGCTTAGAGCATGCTGATATAACATGAGTAGAATCACCACAATAGAAACACAACCCATTTTTCCGTCTAAAATTCTGCCGCTCGCTTCGGGACAGAATTCTATCACACTGCATACTCTCTGGCGATTTCTCAGTGGACACCGCCAGATGGTGCACTGGTTTGCGCTCCCGCAAACGCCTATCGATCTGAATAGCCATTGTCATGGACTCATTCAGACCCGCAGGCACAGGGAACCCCACCATAACATCCTTAATGGCATCAGAGAGACCCTCTCTGAAAGTCGCCGCCAGGGCGCACTCATTCCACTGAGTAAGCACAGACCATTTACGGAATCTTTGGCAGTAAATTTCCACTTCATCTTGCCCCTGAGATAGGGACATCAAAGTTTTTTCTGCCTGAAGCTCCAAATGAGGTTCGTCATAAAGCAACCCCAAGGCCAGAAAAAACGCATCCACATTGAGTAACGCAGGATCCCCTGGTGTCAATGAAAAAGCCCAGTCTTGAGGGTCGCCCCGGAGCAAGGAAATTACAATCCTGACCTGCTGTGCAGGGTCTCCGGCAGAGCGAGATTTCAGGGACAAAAATAATTTGCAATTATTTCGAAAATTCTGAAACCCAGATCTATTCCCCGAGAAAAATTCCGGCAAAGGAATTCTCGGCTCAGATATAGGTGCATGACAAACAAAATCTTGCAAATTTTGTACCTTCGTGGCGAGATTATTCAAACCTGCAGTTACACTCTGAAGATCCATTACAAACAGGTGGACACAGAGCCATTCAAAGGAGAGAAAAAAAAAAAAAATTTCAGCAGACTACTTATTTCTCTCCTTTCTCAGCCAAGGATTTTAACCCTTTAGTGGGCCGGTCAAACTGTCATGATCTCAATGGCAAGAGATCATAGCATAAGCATATCTAGGAACTAGCTCTTGGAAGATGGGAACTGAGCTGACCATGAACTAAACCTAACACACAACTAGCAGTGGCCGGGTAGCATGCCTACGTTGATTCTAGATGCCCAGCACCAGCCGGAGGACTAAATAATGCTAGCAGAGGAAAATATTAGTCCTAGCTCACCTCTAGAGAAATACCCCAAAAGGAGACAGAGGCCCCCCACATGTATTGGCGGTGAATTAAGATGAAATAACAAACGTAGTATGAAAATAGGTTTAGCAAATTTGAGGTCCACTTACTACATAGCAGAAGACAGAAAGGACACTTTCATGGTCAGCTAAAAACCCTAATCAAAACACCATCCAGAAATTACTTTAAAACTCTGGCATTAACTCATAACACCAGAGTGGCAATTCCTGTTCACAAGAGCTTTCCAGACACAGTAACGAAACTACAGCTGTGAACTGGAACCAAAATGCAAAAACAAACATGGACAAGAGTCCAACTTATCTAGTAGTTGTCTAGGAGCAGGAACAAGCACAGAGAGGCTTCTGATAACATTGTTGACCGGCAAGCAACTAACAGAGCAGCAAGGTTATATAGCGACTCCCACATCTTGATGGGAACAGGTGAACAGAGAAGATGAAGACACCAGTTCAATTCCACCAGTAGCCACCGGGGGAGCCCAGAATCCAAATTCACAACAGTTCTGCTACTTTGGTCTCTCCTTTCTTTTGTAATTCGGGGTTTCATCCTCGTTTTTCCTCTGGTCAGGTGGAGCCTTCGGATTGTCCTGGAGTGGACGTGGTGGTGGACAGGCTACATCAGATTTGGAATCAGGTGGTGGACAATTTGAAGTTGTCTCAGGAGAAGACTCAGCAGTTTGCGAATCGCCGTCGCCGCGTGGGTCCCCGACTTCTTGTTGGGGACTTGGTGTGGTTGTCTTCTCGTTTTGTCCCTATGAAGGTCTCTTCTCCTAAGTTCAAGCCTCGGTTCATCGGTCCTTATAAGATCTTGGAGATTCTTAACCCTGTATCTTTTCGTTTGGATCTCCCAGCATCGTTTGCTATTCATAATGTGTTCCATCGGTCGTTATTGCGGAGGTATGAGGTGCCCGTTGTTCCTTCGGTTGAGCCTTCTGCTCCGGTGCTGGTGGAGGGAGAATTGGAGTATGTTGTTGAGAAGATCTTGGATTCTCGTGTTTCCAGACGTAAACTCCAGTATTTGGTTAAGTGGAAGGGTTATGGTCAGGAGGATAATTCCTGGGTGGTCGCCTCTGTTGTTCATGCGACTGATTTGGTCCGCGCCTTCCATAGAGCTCATCCTGATCGCCCTGGGGGTTCTCATGAGGGTTCGGTGACCCCTCCTCAAGGGGGGGGTACTGTTGTGGATTCTGTTTTTGGGCTCCCTCTGGTGGTTACGGCTGGTACTGGGTGACTTTGGTGGGTTGCGGTCTCTGGTTTCCACCTGTCCATCAGAGGCTGGGTGTTTCCTATTTAACCTGGCTTTCCTGTCATTCCCTTGCCGGCTATCAATGTACTCAGATGTGCTCAGTTTGGTTCCTGACTACCTGCTCCCAGATCTCTCAGGATAAGCTAAGTTTTGTTTTTCAGTTGTTTGGTTTTTTGTCCAGCTTGCTAATTATGACTCTATGCTAGCTGGTAGCTCTAGTGGGCTGAGGTTCTCCCCATGTGCCATGAGTTGGCACATGGGTTCTTGTAATCTCAGGATGGTTTTTGATTAGGGTTTTTTGCTGACCGCTCAGACCCCTTTTGTATCATTCTGCTTTCTAGTTATAGCGGGCCTCATTTTGCTAAATCTATTTTCATCTCTATGTGCGTGCCTTCCTCTCATTTCACCGTCAATACATGTGGGGGGCAACTATACCTTTTGGGGTTCATTCCTCTGGAGGCAAGCTAGGTCTTTATTTCCTCTGCAGTGCTAGTTAGCTCTTAGGCTGGCGCGTAGCGTCTAGAATCAACGTAGGCACGCTCCCTGGCTATTTCTAGTTGTGTTTGTCAGGAGTAGGGCAGCGGTCAGCCCAGGTTCCATCACCCTAGAGCTCGTCCGTTATTTATGTTATTTTGCTTGTCCAGTGCGATCCCCAGCCATTGGGATCCATGACAGCCTAGACAGTGGAAACCCCCCAATTCTAACTCCGGCCCTAACAAAGCCCTAAACACAACCCTAACCCCAACACACCCCTATCCCTAATCCCAACCCTAACCACAACCCTAACTCCAACACAATCCCAATCCTAACCACAACCCCAACCCTAACACAACCCTAACTCCAGCTATAACCCCAAACTCTAGCCCTAACACAACTCTAACCTCAGCTCTAACCCCAACCCTAACCCCAGCTCTAACCACAACCCTAAATCTAACACAACCTTACCCCTAGCTCTAACCCCAACCCTAACACAACTCTAACCCCAGCTTTAACCCCAACCCTAACACAATCCTAACCCCAGCTCTAACCCCAACCCAAACCCTAACTGCAAACAATGGAAAAAAATTACAATTTATTTATTTAATTATTTTTATCTAACTAAGGGGCTGCAAAGGGGGGTTAATTTACTATTTTTCACATTTTGATCACTTTGGTAGGGTCTATCACAGTGATCAAAATGAATCAATAGGAAAAATCTCCTATTGTTACCGATTACTGGCCAGCAGATCTCGGTGAGCACACTATGCATACACCCACCATTTTCATCCATGAAGAAGATGTGGAAAGGTGGGGATGGAGCAGGAGGATCTGGGGGTGGAGGAGGTACCCTGGGGAGCTCAGGGGAACCCATTTCGCTCACCTCTGGTAAGCTAGATCATTTCAGAGGAGAGGGAAGTGAATGGAAAAATTGCCTTTTTTTACGTGACGGGATGGTAAAAATTGACTCAACTGAGACTTTGGAGATTTTCTGACAATGGAGGGTGCTATATACTTATTTCTCAGCGCCATTAGAAAGCGGCGCTGAGGAATAAGACTCCTTAACTACCACCGTTAAAAGGCGCATCGGCGTTAATGGGTTAAAATATTCTTTCTTTCATTATTCTGGCATCTGGCAAATATTAATAATTATGGTCATCCTAATCGGCCTAAAACTGGAAAAGTTTATTCTGATTTCTTGTCAGAAAAAAAACATGCATATGTGTCTTTTAAATCCTTGTCCCAGCTTAGCATTCAGCTGTCCCTACCCCAGGCCTTGGATTGCAAACAAAAATACCCACAGGCCCAAACACTAAACGGCACATTTCCAGACCGGTTGCCTTGGAAAGGATGCCATTTAGGGTTGTGGACACTGAGGCTTTCCACAACCTCATGGTGCTCGGTCACCAGCTGCCACTATTTTTCCTGGTATGCCGCCTTACACCAGCACATGTCCCATAACATCACATGTGCCCTGACCAATGAAGTTACTAGGAAGGTCCACTTAACAACAGACACATGGACAAATGCTTGTGGCCAGGGACGCTACATTTCCCTGATGGCACATGTGGCACCGACGCTGAGGATTGCGGGCCATAGTTCTATTAGGGTTCCCTCCATCTCCTACACCAGTTCTTTCACCTCATCCTCATGCTCCATCTCTGAATCGTCATTTTGGAGCACATTGTTGATATCAGTCGCAAGCTGGTAGCAATGCAGCACTGCCTAAGTGAAGCAGCAACAGGCTCTATGGAAACTAGTTTGTTTAGGTGACAAACAGTACACCGCCACAGAGTTTTGGAAATAACCAGACATATCTGTGGCTCTTGCCACTGAACCTACAAACAGACATGATGCAAAGTTTAAACAGATGCGGCACTCACCCAAATGTTGCAGAAATCAGTGTCTTTTATTCGCTTTATGCGACATTAGACATTTGCAGAGAGGCAGCAGGAGACAGAGAGGGGTGCGGGGAGAAGAAAGTGGACGATGGCCGTTTCACGCGGATGCGCTTCTACGGGTCCAGGAAATCCATTATGTGGATTTCTATTTTCTTGTTATATGAAGAGCACCTCCCATACATGCAAGAATAGAGCTTTGTGTTAGAAGTCTTTGGAAAAATCTGTCCTCTATAGTCACAGCCTGTGAAGATTATCCACATTACCTGGTGCCGCTCAATTCTGGATCTGTTGTTTGGTGTACAACTAGCCATGGCCGTGTGTGATAACGGCCTTAACCTGGTGGCAGCTCTGAGGCTTGGCCAGCTTGCACAAATACCATGTCTAGTCTCGTGCTGAACTACCCAGATTTGCCTGAGCTATTTTTGAAGGTATGCCACGTGTGCACCCATTTCGGCAAGTAAGCCACAGCTGCGGCTGGTCTCACAGTGCTGCAGCAGAGCTTGCAAGCGCCAGCTCACAAACTGGTGTGCAACATGACCATGTGCTGGAACTCCACATTACACATGTTTGCAAGGCTTTGTGAGCTGCAGAGGGCAGTAGTTGAATGCCAGCTACAACATGCTGTTATTCCAGGCAGCCTCTGCACATAACAACTGACAAGTGGGCATGGATGACATCTGTGAGGTTCTACAAAACTTTGAGGAATAAACCAAGATGGTAAGCAGTGATTTTGCCATAATCATTGTAACTTTACCACTTCTGTGTCAATTCAAATGCTCGCTGCTCAGAATTAAAGAGTAAGCTTTGCATGTGGACCAGGTGAAGATGGAGGAAGAAAGTACACAGGGTGATAATACCCAGCTGA
The DNA here is from genome assembly GCF_051348905.1 of Ranitomeya variabilis. Lineage (NCBI taxonomy): Eukaryota > Metazoa > Chordata > Amphibia > Anura > Dendrobatidae > Ranitomeya > Ranitomeya variabilis. The sequence goes on from NC_135232.1 coordinate 952,940,780, forward strand.
GCCTCATGTCATCTTCTCAGCATGGATTGGATAATAATGAGGAGAAGCAGGCTGAAGAAGAGTAGCAACAGGAGATGGTTGCCTGTTCTACAGAGGGTACTATCCACACAAGCTTCATCCCAACTGTTTAGCGTCGATGGGCTGAAGAGGAGGAAAAGGAGAGGGAGGAGTGAGAGATGGAGAGTCTTTCTCCTGGAGGGGACAGAGAAGTATTGCCTGTTGGGAGTCTGGCACACATGGCTGACTTTATGTCCCTGCCACTGTATTTCCTGTGACCCTCACGTAACACGTATTTTGCCCAACACTGATTACGTGTTGCTGATCTTTCTCAATCTACGCTACAAGGAGAACTTTTCATCTCTCTCCTTCCTGTGGTGTATTGGGCTAGTGCAATGTTGCAATACCAGAAGGCTCTAGTCGAACAATTAGTACAAAAATTCCCATCTGACAAATGCCACTGATGGCCAAGGTCATAGCTCCTTGGATAATCAAGGAGGAGAGACTAGGCAGACACACATCAGGACCAACAAAGGCAGGGGAACACTATCAAAGGTCTTGGACAGTTTATCCCAGTTATCCCAGCACAGAAGCCCTGATGCGTGGTAGTCTGTCAAAGAGGGAAAAGTTTTGGAAGATGGTGAAGGACTGCTTAGCGAAGTGTAGCAGCATCCTACATGATTCCTCTGTGTCTTTCAACTATTGAGCATCCAAGCAGGATACATTCCAACATTCCATGAACTGTACACCTTGGAAGTGGTGGCCTGACCTGTTGCTAGCATTTTGTCAGAGTGCCACCAAGGGCATAATAACTGTCAACTGAAAATGCTGACAGGCTGACTCTTATCAAAATGAAGATGGCCTGGATTGGCCCTGACTTCTCAATCCCACAAGATGACAGCAGCAAAATATAAAGCCAATTCAAATGTTCTTTTTTTTCAGGTGTATTCCCATTGTGGTAGATTGGCTCACTCAGCTGTACACAGAGGTAGACAAGGGAACACTGTCTCTTTAAGAACGTATTTGGTTTATTAGATGCAGCATAAGTCAAGCTGAAGCACAAAGTAAACACGTCCCACTGGGAAAAAACAGCAAAACAGAACAAAATGGTAGCCCTAAGCACAATCCTTGTGTTAGCGTGGATCAGCCCACTCAGGGTTAGCAGGACCCACGGTTCAGGTATTAGAAAAACACAAACACTTATCTGGAGTGTTCCTCTCCAGACACTGAACACCCACTGCCTCTGGAGGTCAGCTACTTAAGCCCCAGACCACACCCTGGGGTGGAGATAATGTGGAAAACCTCCCACCCGCTCTATGGTTGAACACAAAAAAAGTCCTTTTAAACAAATTGGCTGTTAACTCCTTGCAACTCTTAGTGTGCTGCAGGAAAAATTCAGCACTGATGCCATTACCCTCAGCAAAACATATCTCCCCTCCAGCACTTTGCCTGTGACTTTGTCACATCATGCACACCTTCCTATCCACAAAAGGGTATGCAGTTCGTGGTTTCTTCTTTTCGTTGTCCTCCTCATCCACCATATAAACAAGGTCATCAGGCTGCCCTCACTCATAATGTGTGGCCTCGCTCCAAATTTTTAGAGGTCATCATGTAGCTCTTGTGCCAAATTTTTAGAGAGTCATCATGTGGCCCCGTCTACAAATTCTTAGAGGATCATCATGCAGCCCTCATTCCAAATTTTTAGAGGATCTCCATGCAGCCCTCACTTAAATATTTTAGAGAGTCACCATGCAGCGCACTTTCCAAATTTTTATAGGATCTCCATGCGGCCCTCACTTAAATATTTTAGAGGGTCATCATGTGACCCTTGCTCCAAATTTTTAAAAGATTATCAGGCAGCCCTCACATGCTCTTAACTTTTCCAGGGTGTATATGATTCCTTCATTCATAATTTTTTACAGGATGTTTATAAGGCCTACCTCTGCAATTCTACATATATTTATTTATGGCCCCCATTTATTGTCACGGGACATGCTTGTGGCTCCTCACTGGGCTGATAGTCCACACTGCAGGCAAGACAGGCATAGTACGAAAAGTGCCTCGCTAGGCTGCAGTCCATCTCTTTGGAGGACAAGGGACAATGGGTGGCTATACGTCCCGGACGGCGACATCTCCAGCAGAGCAAGTGTTTACCAACTGCCCATAACAACTTCTCAGCAACTTCTTGGCATCTAGGACTCCCCCCAGTGGTGGCTCTACTACCTTTTGTAATGCGGGTTTTGGCAGGGTAACCCAGTATGGGGATTCACAACCCCCTGGTTTTCTTAGGGACTTCTCAACCACCTGGAACCATTCCACTAGGCCCAGCAGTCCGTCCACATTCTAGAGATCTCCCTGGGCAACCCAGGTCTGCATGAACCTGTCCATGACAACGCGCTCAACCATCTGGGCTGGAGTGGAGGACTCCGGCTGCAACCACTTCTGTACAAGATGCAATAAACTGAACATTTGAGATCGAGGCAGTTTGTCACCATAATACTCCCAGAGGGGAACCCTTTGTGCTCTGACCGACATAGTCACTCCCGCGTGTGCCAATACTTCAGTTTTTAATTTGGCATACTCCTGTGCATCCTGTAAAGCCAAATCATAATAAGCCTTTTGGAGCTTGCCAGTTAGTTAGTGGGCCAGCACCTCTGCCCACTGCTTTGGCAGAAGCTTTTCACGCTCTGCTACTTGCTCAAAAACAGTCATAAATGCTTCCACATCATCACTCGGGGACATTTTTTGCATCGCTTGTCTTACAGGGAATCAGTCCACTCAGGGTTAGCAGGACCCACGGTTCAGGTATCAGCAAAACACAAACACTTCTCTGGAGTGTTCCTCTTCAGACACTGAAAACCCACTGCCTCTGGAGGTGATCTACTTAAGCCCCAGACCACACCCTGGGGTGGAGAAAAGGTGGACAACCTCCCACCCACTCTAAGGTTGTCCACAAAAAACTCAGCTCTTTAAACAAATTGGCTGCTAACTCCTTGCAACACTTTGTAAGCTGAAGGAAAAACGTCAGGGTTTTTAAACACTGATGTCTTTAGCCTCTTTGATACATATCTCCCCTCCAGCACTTGGCCAGAGATTTTGTCACATTTCCCCCCCCCACCTCTGCCCAAAGCAAGGGGTTTTAGCTCCTTCACTTGCTAAATAGAGAAGTCTGGACAGAGCATCTGCGATACCATGTAACATCCCAGGCCTGTGCGCCACATGAAATCTAAAGTCCTGTGGTGCTAGACACTACCTAGTCACCTGGGCAATCTTTCTCTTCTTTTCCACCATCCATCTCAGGAGCACAAGATCTGACATTAGCTAGAACTTTCTGCCTAAGGCCACTTTCTCACATCAGTTTTTTGCCATCAGTCACAATCCATTGGCTCGACGGATCGACAGATTGTGAAAAACTGATGCAACGGATTTGTTTTTTTGACTGATCCGACTAGCGGATCTAGCTAATTGGATCTTAAATAAATTGGAGCATGCTCAGTTTAAAAAAAACGGAATCTGTCCCCGGATTCCATCATTTGATGGATCCGGTGCCCATAGGCTTCCATTCGAGCAAATGACGGATGGCAATGGATCCGTTGCTGTCCGATTTTTTGACGTACACAAAAAAATTTACTTTGTCCATTGTCTCTGGCCGCCTGACAAACAATTTTTGTTGAAGGCGAATGACAGATGAAACCTGACGCCATCCATCGCAATCTGTTGCTAATACAAGTCTATGAGAAAAAAACGGATCTGGCGGCATAAGTCGCCGGATTCGCTTTTTTCAAAATTCGACGGATTGCGACTGATAGCAAAAAACTGATGCGTGAAAGGGGCCTAATTGGTAGTAAAAGGGAGTCCCACTACCTAACAATTTTAACAGAATGTTTATGAGGACATCCTTTATGCCTAATACAGGGTGTATCGGATCCCTTTTCCTTATAATTTTTGGCAGCTCTTGCCTTGTCTAAATAGGCTTTGTGAGTTTCAGAGTCCCGCCTTCATAAATTAAACAGGATCTGTCCAACCATGTCAAACACACCACATGCCCAGATAAGGTGGTAAAATGTTAAAATTGACTACCGGTGGGTGCAGTTTTATTTCCCCCTCTACTATGTCAACTATATCAACTACTGTAGTCATAGGCGATAAGGAAATACGATGAGAGATGGCCCAGCTATTAAGGGGTGAAGGAGGCATTTTTTTCTCTTTTTAATTTTGCCTTATATACAAGTAATTATACTGGAAATAATGTTTCCTAACATTTTTTTCTGTAATATCCATTTTATCACCAGTTTTAAAGTTTTTATTTTCTGTCCGTAAAAGTGGAGTAATACTCTGACAAAATTGTTCACAGCAGTGACCTGGAAGTCAGAGATCCATCCAGGCGTCTTTTCCATCCTGTTTTTATTCCATCCCAGCATCACACTTTCAACTGTATCTGCATCTTGGCCTCCTCTTTCATGCTTTTTGTGTGTCTGAGCTCTAACATCTCAGCTCAGCAGGCGCAAATGATGTCACTGCATCACGCCCACTGTGCAAAACTGTGTGAGCAGCAGAGGAATGGGGAGATGTCAGTATTTATTTATTCAAATTAATGAGTACATTGTGGGGCCATAATACTTTTTAGAGGGCCATGTAGAAGCTATTATACTATTTTTTGGGCTATGTAGGGGCCATTTTACTGTATGGAGGACTATGTGGGACCATTATACTATTTGGAGGGCTAGGTTGGGGGCTATTATATTATTTGAATAGCTGTGTTGTGGGCTGCTATACTATTTGAAGGACTATGCGAGGGCCATTTTGGTGGCCTATGTGAGGAGCTATTATACTGCTTGAAGTGCTATGTTGGGGGCCTTTAGACTATTTGAAGGGCTACGTTGTGGGATATTATACTATTTGGAAGGCTGTATTTGAGTTGTGGGGGTCATTATACTATTTGGAGGGTTATGTTAGGGGCCATTATACTGTTTGGAATGCTATATAAGGCTGTTATGTTTGATGGCTTATGTGAGGGATCATTACACTGTTTAGAGAGCTATGTGGGGGCCATTTTACTATATGCAAGCCATTATACAGTGTGGAGAGTTATGTGTGGGCCAATATACTGTTTGGAGGCTATTCGGGAGGCCTTATTACTGTTTGGAGGCCTAAAGTATGCAGGCCCTTAAACAGTGTGGAGGGTTGCATTTGTGCCATCATGTGAAGAGTGTTTGAGAGTAAGAAGAGAGTTACTTCCTTGTTCGAGTGAGTCAGTATTTCATAGTGTACTAAAGACAATGAAGACTGGGGTATTTTAACTACTCTGATATGAATTAGGTAACTGAAATCTGCATGTCCAGCAAAGGAAACATGTTTGTGATGATAATAAAAGACTATTATATCTTTTGACTAGAGCTGGACCAAACGAAGGGAGTGGAAGGGAAGGTTCACTTCTAAAACTAGTGTTGTAACCCTCTTAATTTTAACCAAAAGACTGGACAGAATTTCAAATGTATAGGTTTGGGGTCAGTTAGGTAAAATAGTGACCCAAACAAAGTAATTTTCAAATGTCTTTTAATAAGATGTTTATTAAAAGTACTAAACTTCAGGACCTCTAATTTTCATCAGCTAAGAGATAATCGTAAAAGAAACCCATCAGCTGACTGGGTGGATCAGGGAAATGCAGTAGATATAGTATATCTCGACTTCAGCAAAGCATTTGATAAAGTATCTCATATTATCCTTATTGAAAAAATGACCAAGTATGGGATTGACAAGGCTATGGTTAGGTGGATTCATAACTACCTCAGTGATCATACTCAAAAGGTGGTAATTAATGGTTGCACATCCAATTGGAAAAATATTTCAAGTTGGGTACCACAGATGATGCAATGCTAGGAGGGATAGCTAACACTAGAGAAGGCAATTAAACAATGGGCAAAAACTAATAGAATGGTATTTAACAGGGTGAAAAGCAAGATTCTACATCTGGAGAAGAAAAAGGAAAACTAGACTAGACGACAAGAGGACTAGAAGTAAGTAACAGCTTGTGTGAAAAAAAGGCTAGGGTATACTAATAGATTACAGACTGTACATGAGTCAACAATGTGATGCAGCAGCAAAAAAGGTAAACAGTTCTAGGATGTATTGAGAGAAGCATAAAGCCTAGATCACATGAAGCACTTATTCACCTTCAATTCCTCCTTGCTCAGTCCTCATATAGAATACTGTGTCCAGTTCTGGGCTCCACATTTTAAAAAAGTCATTGAAATACTGGGGCAAGTTCAGTGAAGAGCTGCCAGAATGGTGAGCGGACTGCAAAGAATGTCCTACGAGGAATGGTTAGGCTACTTTCACACATCAGGCTTTTTGCATCAGGCACAATCCGGCGAATGTTGGAAATACCATATCCGGAGTAGAATGTGAAAAACTGATGCGATGGATCCGTTTTTTCGACGGATCCGGCTAGCATATCTAGATTATTGGATAATAAAAATTTGGAGCATGCTCAGTTTAAAAAAACAGAATCTGGTGCCGGAATCAGTAATTTTCTGGATCCGGCACCTTCTGGCTCCCATAGGCTTCTATTCTAGCAAACAGCCGGAAGCGCCGGCGCTTCCGGCTTTTTTGCCGGAGACAAAAAACGTTGCTATGGACGTTTTTCCAGAAACCGGAAACAGCAGATTTGCCGAATCCGGCAAAAACCAGACGAAACGCAATGTCATCCGGCGCAGTCCGGCACTAATACAAGTCTATTGAAAAAAAAACGGATCCGGCGGCAACATTCGCCTGATCCATTTTTTTAAAATTTAGCTGGATTTAGCCTGACAGCGAAAACCTGATGTGTGAAAGTAGCCTTAAAGGATGTGGGAATCTTTAGCTTCAAAAAAGAAGGAAGTGAGGACTTAATAGATGTCTGCAAGTATCTGAAGGGAAGTCACCCTGTAGAGGGATCATCTTTATTCTCATTTGCACATGGAAACACGCGAATGAAATGGAGAAGATACATATTAGATATTAGAAAAAACTTTTTGACAGTGAGGGTGATCAATGAGTGAAACAGGGTGCCACAAGAGGTGGTGAGTCCTCCTTCAATGGAAGTATTCAAACAGAGGCTGGACAAACATCTGTCTGAGATGGTTTAGTGAATCCTGGGCTGAATTGAGCAGGAGGTTGGACACAATGACCGTTGAGATCCCTTCTAACACTAATATTCTATGATTCCATGATTCTATTTATCTGATGATTGTGGAGGCCAGTGCAAATTTGTGAATTAAACTGAGACAATACATTGCTCAAATGGGGGTCCATATCCGAGGATATACTTGCACGTGTCTCAACAAAACTGGACAGCCGTCTAGATATCTACCATGTCACCATTGAAATTCACTTTGAAGATTTGTAGTGTATAGACAAAACAGATTAATAATGTGTCTATGTTCTCTCAATTATGAAAAACACCAAAGCAAACAATTTGCACTAAACTTTTTAATCACCCTGTATTAAAATCCAATTCTTCAAATCTATTCTACTGGAGGTTTGCACCTTCTATTGTCATGATCCGGGTCGGAGTTTGCCATTTTTCCCCTGCTCCGGCCTGGTCATGGTGGGGTTAACTATTTCTGCCTTTCTTTGATTTGGGAGTGGCTATTTATTGGTTCTCTTTCTGGCAGCTTGTGTCAGTGATAGTTTTTGGCTTGCTGAGATTGCTACCTGTGAAACCCCTGTGTTCCTTTTGCCTCTGACCTCCCTTACCTGTACCTGACCTGTCTCCTGTACCTGACCTAGGTTGACTCTGGTGTGTATCCCCTCCGTTTGTGACCCAGCTAAGACTCTGACTTTGTCTCCTGCTTCCCGTTTCTGTTACCACACGCCTGTCTGGCTTTTTGAGCTTTTGGCTTACCCTGACTCCGTTCTCTGTTTCACGTCTCTGGTACCTTTGCTCCTGGCTTGTTCGGACCCTCGGCTTGTAAATTGACCACGAGTTCTGTTTTCCCCTTTAAACCATACGCTTACCGACTGTTACGGACTTGGCTTGTTTTGACCACTCTCTGTCGCAACCTGGTGGCGCAGTGCAGCGTGCACTGGGCTGCGGTGTGGTAAGTGTGACCTCTTTTTCTGTCACCCACTCTCCTTCATGGAGTCTGCACATACCTGCATTGCTGCAGCATGACATTATCACTGACCTCGAAACATTTAAAAGAGATTCACACTTTTTTTTTTTTTATTCTCTCTCTGGTCATGGATCCGCTGCATACCTTGGTTGATCAAATAACTAACTTGACACAGATGATGCAGACATTATCCATGGAGCATAGGACCTTGACTACCTCTCAGAAGCAGGTGCAGAGGGAGCTTGCAGAAACAGTTAAGATAGTCCAGGGTGTTTCCTCTCCCTCTGTCAGTAAGTCAGGTGAGATGACTGATGTTTTTCTGCACTCTCCTGAACCCTATGTTAAACTACCTGACACGTTCTCTGGTGAGAAAATTTTTTTCCACGTGTTCAAGGAGAGTTGCAAACTTTTTTTTTTCCCTTAGACCCCGATCTTCAGGGGATGAGAATCAGCGGGTAGGGATAGTTATATCTTTACTTCGGGAGGGTCCGCAGTCGTTGGCATTTTCCTTACCTCCAACCGCCCCTGAAAGAATGTCTGTGAATATGTTCTTTGATGCTCTGGGACTGATATATGATGAACCTGATCGTGTTAGACTGGCAGAGGACACAATTATGGGGCTCTCTCAGGTTAAGCTCTCAGCTGAGTGGTACTGTTCGGAGTTCCGGCGGTGGTCTTCAGAGATTTCCTGGAGCAACTCAGCTCTCAGGTGTTTGTTCCTGAGGAGACTGTCTGAACATTTAAAGGATGCTCTAGCTCTCTATCCTTCACCCAGTTCCTTGGAAGAGGCCATGACTCAGGCTGTCGGCATGGATCGGAGGTTACGAGAGAGAGGAATCATGCAACGGGAGGCTCCTTTTCTTCCTGGTAAAACAGAGTCTTTGCCACCTGTTGAGTCCGTAGAAGTGAGAGCCATCACTCTCAAAGAAAAGGAGAGGAGACGTCGGCGACTTGGCAAACTCTGTTTCTACTGTAGAGATCCCAGACATTGGAAAATTGACTGTCCTTCCTGCTCACTGACTAACAAGCGACTGAATCTGGGTGATTGTCATGGTGGTCACCCAGATTCACAGGTACCATTTTCTTCATTTTCAAATATATTGTTGAAAGTGGAACTAACTATTATGGACTGTGTTTTTTCTACCTCAGCTTTTGTGGACTGCGGGTCCTCCATGAATTTTATTGACTCCAAACTGGTGGCCACTTGCAAGTTAGGGACAGTTAGGCCGGAGACTCCCATTAAACTTGTGGCTACCGACTCTTCACCTATCACAAAGAGTGGGGTTAATTTAATTTCTGAGGAGTTTACCCTCAAGGTGGGGGCCTTACACCAGGAGCGTATATCATGCTTTGTCCTGGACAATCTCCCGGCTGGACTGGTGTTAGGTTTTCCATGGTTACAACTACATAACCCGATAATTGACTGGGGGTCCCGGGATATTGTAAAGTGGGGACCTAAATGTTCTAAATGTTGCCTTATTTCGGTGTCTGTGTCATCCGTCAGTCTCGAGGGTATTCCGGAGTACCTGAGAGACTTTGAGGATGTGTTCTCAGAAAAAGAGGCTGAGGCTTTACCACCACACCGCTCATTTGATTGTACTATAGACCTGGTTTCTAATGCTAAATTGCCCAAGGCCCGTTTATACAATCTATCTGGTCCTGAGAGATCTGCCATGAAAGAATACATCTCTGAGAGTCTTCGTAAAGGGCACATTCACCCCTCTGTATCCCCTGTGGCGACTGGGTTCTTTTTTGTTAAAAAAAGATGGTGGTCTGGGCCCATGCCTCGATTTCCGAGAGCTTAATAAGATTACTGTGAGGAACACTTATCCTCTCCCGCTTTTCCCTGATTTGTATAACCAACTGTCTGGGGCCAAGTAGTTTTCTAAATAAGACCTCAGTGGGGCATACAATCTTATCCGTATATGTGAGGGGGATGAGTGGAAAACTGCCTTTCTCACCTCAGAGGGACTGTTTGAGAATTTGGTTATGCCTTTTGGTCTGACAAATGCGCCAGCAGTTTTCTAGAATTTTATCAATCATGTCTTCTCAGACTACCATAAAGCGCCCAATGAAGTCAATCTCGATGATATTCTGGTGTACTCAATGGATAGGCAGGATCACATAGGTCATCTTCGTGCAGTTCTCCAGAGGCTCCGGGAGAACTGTCTTTTTGCTAAACCTGAGAAATGTTTATTTGTTGTTTGGGAGTTATCCTTTCTGTGGTTTATATTGTCTGCTGAGGGGTTGCGTATGGACCCTAGAAAGGTTCAGGCCATTGTTGATTGGGTGCAACCTAAAGATCTTAAGGGTCTCCAGCGTTTCTCAGGATTCGCAAATTATTATCGAAAATTTATAAAGGGATTTTCGCAGATTGTCAAACCCCTCACAGATTTAACTCAGAAAGGGTCTGATGTCAAGAATTGGTCGGCTGCTGCTGTAGCGGCCTTTTCAGCATTAAAAAAATGTTTCATGTCCACCCCTGTTTTGATTCAACCAGATCCATCGGAACCATTTATTGTAGAGGTGGACGCCTCTGAAGTGGGGGTGGGAGCGGTGTTGTCCCAGGGACCTGCCACTCTAACTAACTTAGGACCCTGTGCTTTCTTCTCTAGGAAATTCTCTCCCGCAGAAAGGAATTATGATGTGGGGAATCGAGAACTCTTGGCCATTAAATTGGCTTTTGAAGAATGGAGGCATTTTTTGGAGGGGGCTATCTATAAAATCACTGTAATTACGGACCATAAGAATCTGGCTTATATTGAGTCAGCCAAAAGACTGACTCCGAGACAGGCTAGATGGTCACTATTTTTCTCTCAGTTTCAGTTCTCTATCACCTTTTGGCCAGGTTCTAAAAACATTAAGGCTGATGCCTTGTCTAGTCTGGAACCGATGTCACCTCCTGAGCCTCCTTCCTCCATTCTTCAGCCTGGTGTGGTGGTGGCCGGGGTTTCCTCTGAGTTGGAGCGAGAGATTTGGGAGGCCCAGTCTCTTGCTCCTCTGTCTATGCCTGTGGGTAAGCTCTTTGTGCCTGTTCAACTTCGTCTCAGGGTTCTCCGAGAGTTTCATGATTCTGTTTTGAGTGGGCACCCTGGAATCGCGGCCACCCGTAGAGCGATTGCTAGGTTGTTTTGGTGGTCCTCATTGGCCTCGGATGTGGTTAGATTTGTGTCCTCCTGTTTTGTATGTGCCCAAGCTAAGAACTTGCATAATCGGCCGGCCGGGGATTTGGTGCCATTGCCAATTCCTGATAGACCATGGACCCATCTGTCCATGGATTTTATCACCGATCTTCCTCCCTCTAATGGAAAAACTGTCATTTGGGTGGTGGTGGACAGATTTAGTAAGCAGGCGCATTTTGTGCCTTTGTCAGGTTTGCCGAATGCTGAGACGCTTGCTAAGTTGTTTGTGGAACATGTGGTGCGATTGCATGGTGTGCCTTTGAATTGTGGTTTCAGATAGAGGGGTGCAGTTTGTGTCCAAGTTCTGGAGGGCTTTTTGTAAAAGACTGGGTGTCTGTTTGACCTTTTCTTCTGCTTACCATCCTGAGACTAATGGTCAGACAGAGAGAACCAATCAGTCTCTGGAACAAATTTTGCGATGTCTGGTCACTGCTCGGCACGACGATTGGTGTTTCTCTTTGCCTGTGGCTGAGTTTGCTTTTAATAATCGCATTAATCAGACAACAGGTACCTCCCCTTTCTTCTGTAACTATGGTTTCCACCCTAATTTTATGGAATTTTCCCAACTGGATTTGAAATGTCCTGGGGCTGATTTTGCGATTCAACGGTTAGGGGAGGTGTGGCAGGAAGTTAAAAAGAATATTGGCGGGGCTCAGGGTAAATATAAATTCTTTGCTGACAAAAAACGATCTGTAGGGCCTGTATTCTGGGTTGGGGATAAGGTATGGTTGTCTACCCGGAATATAAAGTTCAAGATTCCTTCAGCTACTGTATATACTCGAGTATAAGCCGACCCGAGTATAAGCCGACCCCCCTAATTTTGCCACAAAAAACTGGGAAAACTTATTGACTCGAGTATAAGCCTAGGGTGGAAAATGCAGCAGCTACCGGTGAATTTCAAAAATAAAAATAGATGCTCCATACCGTTCATTATTGCCCCATAGCTGTGCCATATAGTGCTCTGCACCATTATTGCCCCATAGCTGTGCCATATAGTGCTCTGCACCGTTCATAATTGCCCCATAGCTGTGCCATATAGTGCTCTGCACCATTATTGTCCCATAGCTGTGCCATATAGTGCTCTGCACCATTATTGCCCCATAGCTGTGCCATATAGTGCTCTGCACCATTATTGCCCCATAGCTGTGCCATATAGTGCTCTGCACCATCCATTATTGCCCCATAGCTGTGCCATATAGTGCTCTGCACCATTATTGTCCCATAGCTGTGCCATATAGTGCTCTGCACCATTATTGCCCCATAGCTGTGCCATATAGTGCTCTGCACCATTATTGTCCCATAGCTGTGCCATATAGTGCTCTGCACCATTATTGCCCCATAGCTGTGCCATATAGTGCTCTGCACCGTCCATTATTGCCCCATAGCTGTGCCATATAGTGCTCTGCACCATTATTGCCCCATAGCTGTGCCATATAGTGCTCTGCACCATTATTGCCCCATAGCTGTGCCATATAGTGCTCTGCACCGTCCATTATTGCCCCATAGCTGTGCCATATAGTGCTCTGCACCGTCCATTATTGCCCCATAGCTGTGCCATATAGTGCTCTGCACCATTATTGCCCCATAGCTGTGCCATATAGTGCTCTGCACCGTCCATTATTGCCCCATAGCTGTGCCATATAGTGCTCTGCACCGTTGCCCCATAGCTGTGCCATATAGTGCTCTGCACCGTACATTATTGCCCCATAGCTGTTGCTGCTGCTGCAATAAAAATAATAAAACACATACTCACCTGTCTTGCCTGCAGCTCCTCGGCGCCATCTTCCCGGCGTCTCTCCGCACTGACTGATCAGGCAGAGGGCAGCGCGCACACTATATGCGTCATCGCGCCCTCTGCCTGCACAGTCAGTGCAGAGAGACGCCGGGAAGATGGAGACAGCGCCCGGCGTGTGGAACGAGGACAGGTGAATACGTCATACTTACCTGCTCCCGGCGTCCTGCTCCTTCCCCTGCCTGTCTTCGGTGCCGCAGCCTCTTTCTCTATCAGCGGTCACCGGCACCGCTTCATTAGAGAAATGAATAGGCGGCTCCGCCCCTATGGGAGGTGGAGCAGCCTATTCATTTCTCTAATGAGCGGTCCCACGTGACCGCTCAGGGGAAGAGCTGCGGCACCCGGAGACCGTGGGACGGGCAGGGGGAGCGACAGGATCGCCGGGACTAGGTAAGTATGCCTCAGCGCCCTCTCCCCCTCACCCGCCGACCCTGCCACAGACCGTGACTCGAGTATAAGCCGAGGGGGCACTTTCAGCCCAAAAATTTGGGCTGAAAATCTCGGCTTATACTCGAGTATATACGGTAAGTTGGGGCCTAAGTTCGTTGGCCCTTACGAGATTATGGAGGTGGTCAACCCGGTGTCCTTTCGTTTACGTCTTCCTCCATCTTTCCGGATTCCCAACGTGTTACATAAAGCCCTTTTGAAACCGTTGGGTCCTTCCTCAGGGGAGTATCCTTCTCCTCCACCACCCGTGTCAGTGGAAGGCCAGAATGAATTTGAGGTGGAACGGATTATGGACTCCCACATGGTCCGTTGTTCCCTTCAGTACCTCATTCATTGGAAGGGTTACGGTCCTGAGGACCGGTCCTGGGTTCCGGCACGGTCAGTCCATGCGGATCAATTGGTCCGGGCATTTCACACCCGCTATCCTGGAAAACCTGGGGGTCCAGTGGCCCCCCCTGAGAGAAGGGTACTGTCATGATCCGGGTCGGAGTTTGCCATTTTTCCCCTGCTCCGGCCTGGTCATGGTGGGGTTAACTATTCCTGCCTTTCTTTGATTTGAGAGTGGCTATTTATTGGTTCTCTTGCTGGCAGCTTGTGTCAGTGATAGTTTTTGGCTTGCTGAGATTGCTACCTGTGAAACCCCTGTGTTCCTTTTGCCTCTGACCTCCCTTACCTGTACCTGACCTGTCTCCTGTACCCGATCTAGGTTGACTCTGGTGTGTATCCCCTCCGTTTGTGACCCGGCTAAGACTCTGACTTTGTCTCCTGCTTCCCGTTTCTGTTACCACATGTCTGTCTGGCTTTTTGACCTTTTGGCTTACTCTGACTCCGTTCTCTGTCTCACGTCTCTGGTAACTTTGCTCCTGGCTGGTTCGGACCCTCGGCTTGTAAATTGACCACGAGTTCTGTTTTCCCCTTTAAACCATACGCTTACCGACTGTTACAGACTTGGCTTGTTTTTACCACTCTCTGTCGCCACCTGGTGGCGCAGTGCAGCGTGCACTGGGCTGCGGTGTGGTAAGTGTGACCTCTTTTTCTGTCACCCACTCTCCTTCATGGAGTCTGCACATACCTGCATTGCTGCAGCATGACACTATATTCTGTATTATTATTAATATTCTTTGTTTTCCAGTGCTACTTGTTTTCTATATTTATCCATTCTATTAAATGAGTTATTTTACTCCAGACACCTGGAGAGTTCTTCATATTCTTTTTACTAAGGTTGGCATGAAACAGGGTTTCCTCTTTTAATAGTAACATAACAACTTGTTCAAACGATGCTTCTAAAATTTTGACCATTAATTTCAAAGAAAGTATATGGTAAGAAATTCCTGATAATTTTATACTGATATTGTTAGATTTATAGTTCCTTGACCCATCATTTTATAAAATACTGTCACAGAATGAAATCATTCACCTTGCTCATTCATGTAGTAAATTATGTGCTCTTCAAATTTCAATTATGGCTATGAAGTCAGAAAAGACGTCTACTCTAAGTCTCTTTAACTTCTAGAATTTGTTGGAATGCTAATACTATAAGAATCTAAATCAGTTGCAGGTGCAGAGCGATATTGCATTTTACTACCCTGTAGATTTCACGTCTGGTGTTTTACTAATATCTAATCTAAAAGCATAATACATTTCGGGAATCTGCACTATTTCAAAAGTCACACCCATTCATTTTGGCTATTTCTCCAAGAGGTATTCTTTCCATTTGTAAAAACGCAGCGCCAAAGAAATTTTTCAAAGAGCAAAATTTCCATCCAAAACATTTATACAATATATGAATTTTTGTGCAAGATTGTTCTGTTTACCCAGGCACCGTATACAGCGTAGAGCACATAGGAAAATATCTTGTTCTCATAAAACTGTTGAAAATTAAAACCTTAGTGATATCTGCATTTAATTTGCCCAAAGGAGAAGGAATGTCAAATACTTGCTCTTTCCTCTTTTTTTTTTTTCTTTAAGAACGAAAAAAAATATTAAAATGTGTTTCTCACATGAGTGCAAACCCAAGTATGCTTTCTTTGTGTTATTTCCAGTCCAAAAATATGATTAGATCACTACGCCTTCCAGGTCAGCGGCTCATATAGCAGGTTAAGCAATGCCTCTGTGCCACTGTTCTGTGCAGACCACCGTGATTGAAGTTTATATATTCAAACCTGAGTTAGATTGTGGCATAACCGCAAACCATTGTGCGTTATTAACAGTGGGGTTACAGTAAATGATAGACAAACACAATCTTTGCACACTAAGTCTGCTTCTCCCAATAGTAAACACATGTTATTAATGAAACATTTCAAACACATTTCCCTGCCTGCTAAATCAAATCCTTCAGCGTGACTGACAAGACTGCATTTTCCTAAGTGCACTAAACAAACAATACAAAAGGTTATTTTGGCTTTAGGAGAGAAACACTTTCATGAGATAAAAATCAGTGAGTGGTAACTTCCAGAAAGGCTAAATCAATCTCTTCTGGAAATGAAAGTGGAGCTCAGCTTAACCTGTATATGACTAGGGAAATCGATGTCATAAAGGAGGGTAAATGTCTTAATTGTTGCAAGAATATATTCAATTAATTGATTTGAAGCACTATGATGATCTCAATTACCCTGTAGTTTGTAAGCACGTGAGGGCAGGGTCCTCTACCCCTCTCTACCAGTCTTTCCGTTTTTTTTTTACTTTATTTTATATAAGTTATATGCATATAACCTTTTTCACGTATACACCACCCTGGAATAAATGGTGCTTTAACCTGTATTAACCTGTTAAATTCTTGTTTACCTGTTAAAATCTATTTAAAGGGAACCTGTCACCCCCCAAATCGACGATGAGCTAAGCCCACCAGCATCAGGGGCTTATCTACAGCATTCTGTAATGCTGTAGGTAAGCCCCGATGTATCCTGAAAGATGAGAAATAGAGGTTAGATTATACTCACCCAGGGGCGGTCCCGCTGCGGTGGGCGTTGCGGTCCGGTCCGGGTCTCCCATCTTCTTACGATGATGTCCTCTTCTTGTCTTCACTCTGCGGCTCCAGCACAGGCGTACTTTGTCTGCCCTGTTGAGGGCAGAGCAAAGTACTGCAGTGCGCAAGCGCCGCGAAAGGTCAGAGAGGCCCGGCGTCTGCGCACTGAAGTACTTTGCTCTGCCCTCAACAGGGCAGACAAAGTACGCCTGCGCCAGAGCCGCAGCATGAAGACAAGAAGAGGACGTCATCGTAAGAAGATGGGAGGCCCCGGATCGGACCGCGACGCCCATCAGCCGGACCGCAGCGGGACCGCCCCTGGGTGAGTATAATATAACCTCTTTTTCTCATCTTTCAGGCTATATCGGGGGCTTATCTACAGCATTCCAGAATGCTGTAGATAAGCCCCTGATGCCGTTGGGCTTAGCTCATCGTCGATTTTGGGGTGACAGGTTCCCTTTAAACATGGCAGGGGGTCATAACCATCCACGTGCCCATCAGTGCTCCCGTAACTTGAAGTGACTGATGGGTTTCTATGACAGCTTTTAGTCTGCTGAACAGCTCCATGCTCATCATGATGATTCCCCTATGAAAGCGAGTCTGTAGCAGGTGTTCGTAGGAGATCACAATTTTAGCTATACATACTTTGCATCGCTGTGTTCATTAAAGTCAGATCTATCGAAATTTTAAATAAATTAATCCAATAGGTAAATGGCTTTAAGAGAAAAAAATCAAAATGCCTGAATTATGTTTTTTGGGTCACCACAACATTGCTATGAATGCAATAAGGGGTGAACAAAAGAATGTATCTACCCCAAAATGGTATCAATAAAAATATCAGGTCATGTTGCAAAAAAATAAGCCACCCCACAGGACTATATGCCAAAAAAATTAAAGCATTACGAGTTTCCGAAAAAGACAACACACACAAAGTTTTACTTTTATAAATTTACACATTGTTTTTCACCACTTAAGTAAAAATACAAAAAAAACTAAAAACTATACATGTTTGGTATGTGCGCAATTGTACTGAACTGGAGAATCATATTGACAGGTCAGTTTTATAATGTACAGAATAAATAAAAAAAAATGTGAAATTGCACTTTTTTACAATTTCAACACGCTTGGAATATTTCCCCCATTCTACTGTGTGTGTCATGTGATCGCGGTTCTCTGATGGGTTGGCATGACAACCAGAGGTCACCAGCCGACCTCTCTGGTTGTCATAGCTGGATTGTTTTGAGTGCTACCCGGTGGTCGCCGCTCATAGCAAGTGAGTAATTCTACTACATAGAGGCGATCTGATCATCGCCTCTATGTAGCAGAGCCATTCAAGTTGTGTCAGCTTCTAGTCTCCCATGGAGACTTTTGAAGCATGCAAAAAGTAAAAAAAAAGTTTTCAAAAATATTGCAAAAAAAAAATAATAAAGGTTCAAATCACCCCTCTTTTTCCCATTAAAACAAAACAATAAAAAAATCAAATTTACACATATTTGGTATCGTCGCGTTCAGTACAGCCTGATCTATCAATGTTAAAAAAAGTTAACGCTATTGCTAAACAATGTAATGGGATCAAAATTCAAAACATCAGAATTACATTTTTTTGGTCGCTGCTACATTAACATAAAGTGCAATAATGGGCGATCAAAAGATTGTATCTCCACCAAAATTGTATCATTAAAAACATCAGCTTGGCGCACAAAAAAATAATCCCTCACCGAGCCCCAGATCACAAAAAATGGAGATACTACAGGTCTCAGAAAATGGTGCCATTTTTTTTTTACCTAAGTTTGGAACCTTAGAACCTAGACAAGTTTGGTGTCTTTGAACAAACAACTATGGAATTGTAATTTCACCACACTGGTAATTTTTTTCCCGTTTACCAGTACAAGATATCTTAAAACCAATGATGCTGTTCAAATGTGCAACTTGTCCCACAAAAACCAAGCCCCCACATGGCCATTTTGACCGGAAATGTAAAAAGTTATGGGAAGAAGGCTCTGGGAAGAAGGACAAGCAAAAAATGAAAATGCAAAAATGAAAATACCTCCAGTCATGAAGGGGTTAAAGAAGCACTCCTATCCAGTTGCTCATTTTGCCTTCCTACCCAGCAAATTCTACTCTTTTTCTCTGCTCTACATAGAATCAAATCTCTTGTCCATGCATTTACCATTCCCCCTTCATCTCCTGACCCAATTGCTCCCTCCTCCCTCTGCCATAGACTTTTGTAGTGACTTATGACTCATAAAGGGAAAATTGACCTCTTGTTTCTACATAGAGCTTAGAAGGATTCAGCTAGTGTCATAAGTGTGTCACACCCTGATATGACTCCTTTAGCATCTGGGATCAAATGGTCACAATATTTATTAGATAGTAGGTCCTCTTTAGGATCCACTGGTCATTTACCTTGAATTGGAGTGGATTTACTTTCATTCATTGCTGAAAGGGGTAAAGACTAGTAATGGATGAGCGCTAAAATGCTCGGGTACTCATTGCTAGGGTTGAGCAAATTGGAGTGCTCCGGTGCTTGACCCGAGCAATGAGCCCTATGTAAGTCTATGGAAAACTCGAGCATCTTTAGAGCTGCTCCCCCTGCAGTATTTAGAGGGACTAGAAATTGCAGAAATCGATGGGAACAGTGCTCAAATGACATGGGAACATCATGGGGAAGACCCCTGGAAGCATTTTTGACTCCCAGGTCACTGCTGTGAACAATGTTGTCAGAGTCTTACACCACTTTTACAGACTCACAATACAGGAGTGCCACCTGAAAGCAATGGTGCCATTAGTAGGAAGTTGGTACGCCTATACTGTTTGCCTATGCATTGAATGCAAAGCCTGCCCTGCCCCAAGTTTTGACGCACCCCAATAACCCTTTCAAGAGACGTACAGGAGGGCCACCTGAAAGCAATGTTCACATTATTAGGAGGTTTGTCCTCCCATACTGTTTGCCTATGCAGTGAATGCCACACCTTCCCCAAATTTTGATGCACCCCAATAACCCTCTGAAGAGATGTACAGGAGAGCCACCTTAAAGCAATGTTCCCATTATTAGGAAGTTGGTATTCCCATCCTGTTTGCTTATGCATTGAATGCAAGGCCTGCCCTGCCCCAAATTTTGATGCACCCCAATAACCCTTTGAAGAGACTTACAGGAGGGCCACCTGAAAGCAATGTTCCCATTATTAGGAATTTGATCCTCCCATACTGTTTGCCTATGGAGTGAATTGCAGTGTTGAGGCTGAAGAACCAGCAATGGAGAATAGCAGTGTTTATGCTGAAGAACCTGCAGTGAATTGCAGTGTTGAGGCTGAAGAACTGGCATAGGCGAATTGCAGTGTTGAGGCTGAAGAACCTGCAGTGGAGAATTGCAATGTTGAGGCTGAAGAACCTGCAGTTGAGAATTGCAATATTGAAGCTGAAGAACCTGCAGTGAATTGCAGTGTTAAGGCTGAAGAACCTGCATTGGAGAATTTTAGTGTTGAGGCTGAAGATCCTGCAGTGGAGAATTGCAATGTTGAGGCTGAACAACCTGCTGTGGAGAATTGAAATATTGAAGCTGAAGAACCTGCAGTGAATTGCAGTGTTAAGGCTGCAGAACTGGTATTGGCTAATTGCAGTGTTGAGGCTGAAGAACCTGCAGTGGAGAATTGCAATATTGAGTCTGAAGAACCTGCAGTAGAGAATTGCAATATTGAAGCTGAAGAACCTTTAGTGAATTGCAGTGTTGAGGCTGAAGAACCAGTATTGGAGAATTGCAGTTTTGAGGCTGAAGAAACTGCAGTGGAGAATTGCAATGTTGAGGCTGATGAACCTGCAGTGAAGATTTGCAGTGTTGAGGCTTAAGAACCTGCAGTGAAGAATTGGGTTGTTGTGGCTGAAGAACTTGCAGTGGAGAATTGCAATATTGAAGCTGAAGAACCTACAGTAAATTGCAGTGTTAAGGCTGAAGAACGGGCAGTGGAGAAATGTAGTGTTTATTCTGAAGAACCTGCAGTGGAGAATTTCAAAGTTGAAGCTGATGAAACTGCAGTGGAGGTTTGCATTGCTGAAGCTGAACAACGTGCAGTGGAGAACTGGATTGTTGAGGCTGAAGAATCAACAATGTAGAATTGCAATGTTGATGCTTTCCTGACGGTGTTTGAAAGGGTCGCCGAGAGGGAGAAACTCCTGCCAGAGTAGTGGGCACAGGTAGTGGCACCATATTTGATGGGGGAACCCCAGAAAGCAAACTGTTATTTAGCTTTACAGGACACTAAAGGGTATGGCAAGCTAAAAATGGAGATTCCTGCACGCTTGGGGGTAGCAATGACTCTCAGGGCTTAGCAGGTTCACAGTTGGGCGTATCACCAGGACAAACCTCCCAAATGTTTGACCTGTTGCACCTAGACCAGAAGTGGCTGCAGCCAGAGTCCTCTACACCTGCGCAGATGTAAAAACAGGTGGTTATGGATCAGTTTGTGCACTTCCTGTCGAGGCCTGTACAGACTTGGGTTGCCCAGGGTGATCCCCGGAATGCTGATGAACTGGTTGGACTGGTCGAGAGATACCAGGGGATGGACAGTTCTGTGGGAAGCAGCCCACTCCATTCTGGGGGTCCCAAAAGGGGTGGAGGCCCAAAAGGGGTGGGGTGCCCATACTGTTTGCCTGTGCAGTGAATAAAAGAGCTGCCACAAATTTGGATGCACCCCAATACCCCTTGGAAGTGACGTAGAGGAGGGCCTCATAAAACAATTTTCCCATTATTAGGAAGTGGGTCTCCCATACTGTTTGCTTATGCAGTGAATTCAATGGCTGCCAAAAATATGGACGCAACCCAATACCCCTTAGATGAGACATACATGATGGCTTAATGAAAACAATCTTACCATTCTTAGAAAGTGTGTCTCCCATAGTGTTGTTGCCTATGCAGTGAATGCAAGGGCTGCCAAAAATTTGGGCGCACCCCAATACTCCTTTTAAGAAAAATGGAGGAGGGCCTCATAAAGTCCTCTTTAGAAAGGAGCGGGTCCTCCCCATTCTTTTTGAGTGCCACAGCGCTCCTTTCTTAGTGTGACGTCACAAGTAGGTGGAGCCTAGCGGCCATTTTTTCTGTCCCGCGTTGTATCCAGGGATGCCATCGGCCGGGGCGTCCCTGGCTCTACACAAGCGCTAGAAAACCTGATACACACAGCACCGGAACCACTGGTGTCTGCTCCAAGCAAAAGATCCTGCACTCAGCATCTGTACAGCCACATCGCATGCAGGATAGCACCCTGCATTCACAGGTAAGCTAACAGCTGCGTACACTTGTCACAGTCTCTCTTGGGCCAGCGTGAGCCATAGTTGCAACTCCATCACACTCCCCCTGTTGTCACATACTGGCCCTTGGGGAGTCCTCTAGTACATTAACTATAACGCCACAAGGCAATCGGGCACAGTGTGAATCAGGTGGCTTACCACACATCTATTTGTGTGTATGTATCGACATTTCTGTGTTGTATACTTTTCATGTACCAACCCTCTAGCGCAGCATCTTTCTAGTATTATGGGTCTCCCATACTGTTTGCCTATGCAGTGAATTCAATGGCTGCCAAAAATTTGGATACACCCCAATACCCCTTAGACAAGACGTACATGATGGCTTAGTGAAAAGAATGTTACCATTATTAGAAAGTGGGTCTCCCATAGTGTTGTTGGCTATGCAGTGAATGCAAGGGCTGCCAAAAAATTGGGTGCACCCCAATACCCCTTTTAAGAGACGTAGAGGAGGGCCTCATAAAAAAAAGTTCCCTTTAGAAAGGAGCCGGTCTCCTATACTTGTAATGCCCATGTACTAAGTGTATGGGCTGACAAACATTTACCCCTGTGGGGTATACATGAACATGCTGTCTAAGCATTTTTTTGGTTCGGGCATCATAAACACCCTTTAAAAAAATTATGTGGGTGTTGCATCATGGACCACGGTCACCCTGGTGAGGATGAGGTGTAGGATGAGGATGAGGAGAAGGAGGAGGACAACAGCAAATAGCCAAAATCATGAAGTGTATACCCATGTGTGGATTTGAAAAGGTGCATGGGAATAGACCTCCCAAGAAAAGACACTGGATTTGTGTTTATGTTACGCTGCTATAATTCGGTGGTGTTGAGAAGTCTGGCCCAATCCAGCCCTTGTTCATTTTTATAAGAGTCAAGCTGTCAGCATTTTCAGTTGTCAGGATGCGCTTATCAGTTATACTTCCACCAGCGGCACTAAAAATCCGCTGTGTCAAAACTCTAGTGGCAGGGCAGGCTAGGACCCCCTAGGCATAGAGAGCCAGTTCATGTCATGTGTCAAGCTTGGATACCCAATTATTATAAGGCACAGAGGAATCACGGAGGACGTTGGTACAGTCAGCAAGGTACTCCCTCAGTATATTCTAAAACTTTGCACTCCTTGTGAGAGTACTCTGCGCCTCAGGGCCAGTGCGATGAGAGGGTCTGAGAAAACTCTCCCAGAACTTTGCCATTGTTGCCCTGCCCCTGTTAGATTGGAGTTTGTGTCTCTCTTGCCTGTACTCTTTGGTTGTCCAACGAACTGTGACATATACCGCCAGCATTTTCAGATGGGAATTTTTTAAATAATTCCGCAACAAGGGCCCTCATGAACTGCCCCATTTTAATACTGAGCAAAGGGTCTGAATACTTATGACCATGTGATATTTCAGTTTTTCTTTTTTAATAAATTTGCAAAAATTACTACATTTCTCTTTTTTTCAGTCAAGATGGGCTGCAGAGTGTTCATTAATGAGAAAATTTGAACTTGTTTGAATTTAACAAATGACTGCAATGAAACAAAGAGTGAAAAATTTAAAGGTGTCTGAATACTTTCCGTACCCACTGTACATCCCCCTAGCCATAAGATGAATACCAGAATTCATGACATTCATGACATTACATGGTGCCCTCAGTCAAAACAATTCTAAGTGAGTCAGTTTTGTATAGCACCTCTATCAGACTGAGAAGCTAAACATGAAAAAGCATCTAGATGCACAGTTTAGAGAAGACCCATAATGACCATGTCCCATTGTAAAGGAAACCATACTGCTCAGTACCCCTAGAGTCCAGAGTAACTCTGATGCCTCCTTATAGTGATTGGATCCATCAGAAGTTTCATCCGAATCACGTCATTCGTAGATTTAGGCCAGGGTCACACTTGTAACTGCAATGCGAGAAACTGGCACGAGTCTCTCGCCTCAATACCCGGCACTGCCGCCGGCACTCAGGACCGGAGTGTGCGGCTGCATGTATTTCAATGCAGCTGAATGCTCCAGACCAAAGTGCCAGTGGCAGTGTTGGGTATTGAGGTGAGGGACTCCTGCGAGTTTCTCACATTGCAGTTGCATGTGTGACCCCGGCCTTAGATGGAAACTCCCATGTAAGTGCTTAGATAGAAGCATAGAGAAAAAGGCATATGCATAAAAGAACAGGGATCACCAAATAGAGTACAATACAAAAATATTTTTATTGGGAATCACCACATACATATACGATTAAAAAACATTTAAAAGTCCCAACTTGGACAGCAAAGAAAGTATGGGTCATACAATAATGAATATAATACTCAAAAAACCTACTACATGCCACAGTGCTTGATATAACAGATACACTCAGTGTCTTTTAACCCTTAATAGAATGTTAAATATCTAGAAAAGCAACCAATTTGTGCAGGCTAATACAAATTAATGAGATGTATACATGCTGCCATTATGGAAATAACATACTATCAATACAATGCATCCCACAAAATACAGTGGGGCAAAAAAGTATTTAGTCAGTCAGGAATAGTGCAAGTTCCACCACTTAAAAAGATGAGAGGCGTCTGTTATTTACATCATAGGTAGACCTCAACTATGGGAGACAAACTGAGAAAAAAAAATCCAGAAAATCACAGTCTGTTTTTTTATCATTTTATTTGCATTTTATGGTGGAAAATAAGTATTTGGTCAGAAACAAAATTTCATCTCAATACTTTGTAATCTATCCTTTGTTGGCAATGACAGAGGTCAAACGTTTTCTGTAAGTCTTCACAAGGTTGCCACACACTGTTGTTGGTATGTTGGCCCATTCCTCCATGCAGATCTCCTCTAGAGCAGTGATGTTTTTGGCTTTTCGCTTGGCAACACGGACTTTCAACTCCCTCCAAAGGTTTTCTACAGGGTTGAGATCTGGAGACTGGCTAGGCCACTCCAGGACCTTGAAATGCTTCTTACGAAGCCACTCCTTCGTTGCCCTGGCGGTGTGCTTTGGATCATTGTCATGTTGAGAGACCTAGCCACGTTTCATCTTCAATGCCCTTGCTGATAGAAGGAGGTTTGCACTCAAAATCTCACGAAACATGGCCCCATTCATTCTTTCATGTACCCGGATCAGTCGTCCTGGACCCTTTGCAGAGAAACAGCCCCAAAGCATGATGTTTCCACCACCATGCTTTACAGTAGGTATGGTGTTTGATGGATGCAACTCAGTATTCTTTTTCCTCCAAACACGACAAGTTGTGTTTCTACCAAACAGTTCCAGTTTGGTTTCATCAGACCATAGGACATTCTCCCAAAACTCCTCTGGATCATCCAAATGCTCTCTAGCAAACTTCAGACGGGCCCGGACATGTACTGGCTTAAGCAGTGGGACACGTCTGGCACTGCAGGATCTGAGTCCATGGTGGCGTAGTGTGTTACTTATGGTAGGCCTTGTTACATTGGTCCCAGCTCTCTGCAGTTCATTCACTAGGTCCCCCCGCGTGGTTCTGGGATTTTTGCTCACCGTTCTTGTGATCATTCTGACCCCACGGGGTGGGATTTTGCGTGGAGCCCCAGATCGAGGGAGATTATCAGTGGTCTTGTATGTCTTCCATTTTCTAATTATTGCTCCCACTGTTGATTTATTCACTCCAAGCTGGTTGGCTATTGCAGATTCAGTCTTCCCAGCCTGGTGCAGGGCTACAATTTTGTTTCTGGTGTCCTTTGACAGCTCTTTGGTCTTCACCATAGTGGAGTTTGGAGTCAGAGTTTGAGGTTTGAGGGTGTGCACAGGTGTCTTTTTATACTGATAACAAGTTTAAACAGGTGCCATTACTACAGGTAATGAGTGGAGGAAAGATGAGACTCTTAAAGAAGAAGTTACAGGTCTGTGAGAGCCAGAAATCTTGATTGTTTGTTTGTGACCAAATACTTGTTTTCCACCATAAAATGCAAATAAAATGATAAAAAAACAGACAATGTGATTTTCTGGATTTTTTTTTCTCAGTTTGTCTCCCATAGTTGAGGTCTACCTATGATGTAAATTACAGACGCCTCTCATCTTTTTAAGTGGTGGAACTCGCACTATTGCTGACTGACTAAATACTTTTTTGCCCCACTGTATAGGGGTTTCCCTGCAAAACATGAATACAATCACCTGAAAAGGAGCCCAACAGGCAAAGGGATAGACACAGAGGTAGTTACTTCAGAGAGGCCATAATGGTGATGGGATAAATACTTCACCCTAATCTAGGATGTCAGTCGCCCCCCATGAAGAGAAGCAGTCAGGCCACGCGTATCGACACATAAAAGTGTCTTTCTCAAGGTCAGTGATCTCAATCTCAATGTAAGTGCTTAGCGTAGAGCACAGGACAAATGTGATCCAAAATGTTATAGAAAAATGTTCCCAACAAAAGCTTCAACTCAGTTCACAAAAAAAGCAATTCCCCACTCAGGTCTGTCATTTGTCACCGAAAAAATAGGGGGCTTCTTTGTTACTGGTAACACAAAGACTCTGGAAAAGTGAAATGGCCGATCCCAAAAGATCCAATGCCCCCTCCCTTATGAGCCCCAGTGTGCCTAAACCACATTTAGCTTCCACGTTTGGCATTTCAATAGCGATAAGAGCCCACTTAATTTACTGGTGCATGAGCTGGGCACAATAGCATATTTGTCACTACAACAGCAGTTTGCAATTTTCACTCCACTGCTGCTTGTTTCTGGAAAGCATTCACGGAGTCAAATTGCCACTACACCTGTAGATAAATTCCAAAGAAGTATAAATTCTAAATTTGGGTCTCTTGAGGGAAGATTCTGCTCTTCTAGCACTTAGCGGCTCTGTATATGGAATCCACAAACTATTCTAGGAAAATCTGTGCTCCAAGAGTCAAATTGCACTCTGTCCCTCCCGATTCTTGCCATGTGACTAAGCAGTACTTTATAGCCACATTGTCATGATTCCACACCTCAGTGTGTCTGGGATGCAGTTACCGACAGCTCAGTCATCCAGTCTGGTGCAGGGGCATTCTGAGCTGTCTGTGTTTTGATTGACAGCTTTACAGTCCAATCTGAGACTGGAAGGTGCTGGCTGTCTCCATGTGTTCCTTGTCCCAGGTGATTGCCATGGTACTTAACTGGGCTGTTAGTTGCAGACCTCTGTCAGGCATACATTCAGCTTTTGTGTGGTTTGTCTCTCTGTTCCTTGTTTTCTGTTTAATTATCTTTCATTGCCTGGATTTCTTTCTCACCATCTGTCTGTTCAACCCCTTTGCTCTGATCCTTTCGGTATTTTGACCTCAGATCGCTTTGTCTCTGAATTCTGTTTATAACGTACCCTCCTGGCTTTCGACCTTGACTCCTTGACTATCCTGACTCACGGATTATCCATGAGAAGTGACTCAGCATCACATTACGTCTGGCCTATATTTTTTCATTTTACTAGTATAGATCCTGTTCACACACTTAGTGACAAGGAAGGAAATTTATTACAGATAACTCAGGTTCTGGCTAAGGAATACAAGAGTGTGGAGTCATCACAATATCAGTTGCAGGGTCAGAAAACTATTTTTTTTTAATACCTCCTATAGCCCTCCACTGCTGGCGGGGGTTGTGATGTCAGTACCCTCTGATGTACAGTTGGTCTCTCCTAAACCTGTAATGGCCCTTCCTGATACATTTTCAAAAGTCTAGTTTAGGTTATTTATGGAGAGCTGTAGGTTATTTTTTACCCTGCACCCCCATTTATCAGGGGATGAGTTCCAGCGGGTCGGAATAATCATGTTTTTACTGCAAGGGGATCCTCAGTCCTGGGCATTTTCCTTGTCCTCACAAGCCCCAGCAGAATGGTTTTCTGTTGATGCCTTTTTGACAGTTTAGCTCTGATCTATGATAAACCCGAAAGGATCCAGGTTGCTGAGGCTAAGATCATGGGCCTGACATTGGGGGGGAGGGTTGCACAGTTTAGGAATACTGAACTGAGTTCCTGTAGTGGACCACTGAAGTTCTGTGGAACAATGCAGCTTTCAGGTATTAGTTCCACAAATTAATTTCTAAAACTCTTAAGGATGCTCTGGTATGTCATGATGCCCCTTGCTCTCTGGCTGAGGCCAAGACCCAGGCAATATGAATGGACCACAGAAGCTGTGAGAGACGTGGGGAACAGCAGGCTGCCCATTATATTTCCCCAGAGCAGTTCCATTTACTGGAGATGGAGCCATCAGAGGTTAGAGTTGTCAGTCTTTACGTTGTGGAGAAAAGACATAGACGAGATCTTGGACTCTGTATTGTGGTCTCTGGACATTTTCTCAAGAACTGTCCAACTCGTCCTCAGGCTAGCAAACAATCGGGAGAATGTTTGAGTCTGGGTGACGTCCAAGGAGGTCACCCAGACTCCCAAGTACCTTTTTCTTCCTCTGATAAAGTACTGATAAATATTGCATTATCCTTTAAAAAACAGGTGTTATCAACATTGGCATTCATTGACTGTGGGTCTGCTGCTAACTTTATTGATTCGGGACTGGTTCTGAAGTAAGGGTTAGGGACAGTTAATTTAGAAAGTTCCATTCAAATATTCGCCCTTGACAAGACACCGTTAGCCCGGAATTTGGTCAAGAGGGTAATGGTGCACTTCAAGCTCCAGGTTGGAGCACTCCAATCTGAATCCATCTCCTGTTTTCTTTTGGATAATTTAGCTTCTGGGTTGGTACTGGTATTTTCATTGTTGCAGATTCTATCCTGTTATTGATTGGTGTCAGAAGGAGATTGTTAAATGGAGCCCCAACTGTTGCAAGAATTGTCTAAAAACTGTACAAATATGCTCCGCTGAAGTGTCTGCTGGGGTACTTGAAGGAATTCTTAGAGGGGCTTATAATTTGATACACGTCCGGAAGGCTGATAAGTCGAAAACAGTGTTTTTAATGTCAGTGTCTATTTGAAAATCTTGTCATGACATTTGGGTTATCCAATGTACCTGCTGTGTTTCAAAATCTTATGAATTTTATATTTTTTCTTATTGCATTGGAAGATATGTTATTTCCCTGGATGATATTCTAATTTTCTCGATCAATTTGGACTCTCACCAGTCACCAGGAACATGTCTGTGTTATATTACAAAGGTTGAGGGAGATGAACCCAGGGAAGATGCAGGCTATAATTGATTGTGTTCAACCTTGTGATTTTAACCCCTTCCCAACCTGTGACACAGCGTATGCGTCATGAAGGTCGGTGGCAATCTGACCTGTGACACATATGCTGTGTCACAGAATGATTGCGCTCCTGCAGGTCGGGTGAAAAGGTTAACTGTAATTTCACCTGACCTGCAGGGACAGGGGGAGTGGTACTTCAGCTCTGATTGGCTGTTGAAAGTGACTGTCTCATTTTCTGTGATAGAAATATATATATCATGTAGATCTCACTTGCATGTATACCCCTCTATAATCATATATACTCATATGCTCACAGCCAATATATACATTATAATCAATGGATTAAAATGGCTGACAATGAACTGATATGAGCCAGACAGATTGTATGGGGTTTTCCATCTCTCAAAAGCAGAACAGTGTCAGATGTATTAACTGCTGATCAAATGTCTCATCTTTGTCCTACATACAGAGGTACATTTTAGTTCCTTAATCTGCAGTCATATGAGCATTAATCACAATATTCCATATATGTTTAGATAACCAATGACAGAGGAGCTAGACAATATGGTAATTAACTAACCACCCCTGACAACCCCTAACCACTCCTTTCTATGTGAAAATATAAAACTATGTATGTACAATAAAGTACCAGTATTGATGGAATGTTGTTCTGTCACAGTTGTGTACAGTCCATTCTTGATGAGCGCTCAAAATACTTAGTCTAATTGGGAGCGGCCACAGCACACACAGGGATATATTTATCCAACCCAAATATTTCCATAACATTAATGGCGCCCAACAGCGAGGCATGGATGAAACGCACACGTGGACCCACTACTGACCGGAAAGAAGGAGGTTGTAGCCGTGGCCTTGGCACAGGGGCAGGAGACTGCGCAGCTCCATAAGTAAGGTAAGAAAATGTTATCATCTTACCTGAAAGTCCCCTGTGCCCGGTCCTTGTCTATGCCTCTTGCCGGTCAGGTGTGTGGTCACCAATTCCCAGGTAGTGCAAAAAATCCGTAGCCACGAATCCAAGCCCTGGGAGGTGTCTGCGGTGTGCCGTGTATATGTTCTGTGTTTGTGTAAGATCCGGGAGAAGGAAGGAAAAGTGACTTTTGCTTTTGGTTGCTGGGTAACAGACCGCAGGAGGTCAAATCGCTCGATAAGTTATTGCAGGATTCCCGTGCATAGGAGGAACAGGTAGAGTTCCGGGGCAGGTAGTCCCATGTTCCAGGCACGGGTAGTGATAACTTAGAGGGCTACTGCAGATTCCCGTAGTGCCGGCGATCCAGTTAGGACGTCCGGACCGGGGTGGTAGATTTCCCGCTTGTTGTGCTTCTCACTCAGGCACTCAGGCGGCCCGGGCGCAGGTGCGTCCAGTGCGATTGGCAGTAGTCTGTTCCCAGCGCAACCTGCATGTGTCACAGAATTTAAAAGGGTGATTCTCCCGGACGTGTCTATCTGTATCTGTTTCTGTTTGTCAAGTATTGCTGCTTTAAGAAGCATACAATTGAAAAGAAAGTTTTGTTTTTTTTTTTTGCTTCTCTCTTGAACTTCCTCTTTTTTCAGCTGCTGAAGGAGAGATATGCATTGTAAATCACACTGTCACATCTGTTTTTTTTCTGGCTGTTTTCTTTTGCAATCTGGCTATGGTGTAGCATATATTTGTGAAGAAGTGAAGTTTAAATTGTATCCATCATTTTTGATGTGACATACGTGTTTTCAGATACGTGATTTTAGTGACATTTGATATTATTGCAATAGCATACGGAATAAAAAGAGGAAGTGTCTCTGACTGCATTTGAACGCAGAGATTCTAAAAAAAAAAATAAAAAAAAAGGAGAAGAGAAAAGCCGTTTTATTTTTTTTTACTCTCTTAAAGGGTCTTTTTCTTTTTGCGGCATTTTAAAGTTTTTTAATTAAGTTTTCCTCAATCTTCAATCTCTTTACCTTTTTACTTTTTTTTGGGAAAAAGTTTTTTTTTCTTTCCTTTTGTATTATAATTTTGAGTTTTTGGTTGTGAACTGAGTTTTTGACGGTTTTTTCTTATCGTTTTGGGTTTTTCTTAGAGTTTTATATACTCATTTTTAGAAGGTTTTTTTTTTAGTACCGTTTTTTTTTTCATTTTTGTGTGTTTTTTTATTTTTTGCTTTTGCCATGGGGAATAAAGTGGCCGAGCAACAGGAGAGTCTTTTATTTCCTGATGAGCAAACAGCCCCTAGATAGTGGCAGAACACGAAGGTGTTAAGTATGTGAAGATTTTTGGAAGGTATAAAGTACGTGAAATTCATAAGAATGGCAGACTTCAAGCTGCAGAGTGGCATGACGTAGAAGGGAAAATAAGGGAAGTTAGCTGATGTTAGATTGCTGAATACTAATACATGGTATGAAGTGGCAGCAGAGCTTACATCGTTTAGGTGGTACAGAAAGTTATGTGAGCAAACCAGGAAGTGATTTTTGTGGGTATGAGACGGGAGAATCTGCGCAGTAGGTAGTTATTTTTGCACAGTATGTGGCGCGCCCCGTCTCTCCCTACAGGGAGAAGGCATAATTGCTCCTCTCTATTATTCTTGTTGTTCTCCTCTATCCTCCTTTTTCTCTGTCAGTCTTTTCTCTCCGCATTTCTCTCTCTCTCTCTCTCCTTTCCTCTCCTCTTCCTCCACACTTTTCTCTTCTCTCTCTCCCCCTCTCTATCTCTCTCCTCCATACCCTCCATCTTCTCCTCCCTCCTTCTCCACTCCCCCACCACACCTTTCTCCTCCTTCTTTTCCTTCTCCTCACCCTCTCTCTCCCCTCCTTCTCCACTCCTCTCTTCTCCTCCCTCTCTCTCTCTTCCACACCTCCCATCTTCTCCTCCCTCTTGTCCACATTCTCTCTCTCCTCCTACTATTCCTTTGTCTCACTCATCAACCCCTCCTCCTTCTTCTTCCTCTTTTTTCCTCTTCTTTGCCAGCTGGGCCAACGCCCAATTCAAACAATATGGTGCTTACAGCACAAGGTTTCCCTCTATGCCCCTGGCACAAACCAGACATTGCCATTTGTGATATCGGGGAAAGAAGGTGAAAGCCCCCCCCTGCAGTGGGCAGCCCCCAGACATATCAGGCAGCAGACAGCTCAGCCCTGGGTGCAGAGGGGGGAGGAATGATATCAGAACGAGCTCACTGACAGATCCTCCGTTACCTCATTTCACAGTCAATAATATTGTAACTAGTGTTGAGCATTCCGATACCGCAAGTATCGGGTATCGGCCGATACTTGCGGGTATCGGAATTCCGATACCGAGATCCGATACTTTTGTGGTATCGGGTATCGGTATCGAAACAACATTAATGTAAAAATGTGTAAAAGAGAGAATTAAAATAAAAAATATTGCTATACTCACCTCTCCGACGCAGCCTGCACCTTACCGAGGGAAGCGGCAGCGTTCTTTGTTTAAAATTCGCGCTTTTCTTTCCTTTACGTGAAGTCCCGGCTTGTGATTGGTTGCGTCGCAGTCACATGGGCGACGCAACCAATCACAGCAAGCCGTGACGTAATTTCAGGTCCTTAAGGATTTTAAAATTACGTCCCGGCTTTGTGATTGGTTGCGTCGCAGTCACATGGGCGACGCAACCAATCACAAGCCGTGACGTCACGGGAGGCTGGACACGCGCGCATTTTAAAATGCGCGCGTGTCCAGCCTCCCGTGACGTCACGGCTTGTGATTGGTTGCGTCGCCCATGTGACTGCGACGCAACCAATCACAAAGCCGGGACGTAATTTTAAAATCCTTAAGGGCCTGAAATTACGTCACGGCTTGCTGTGATTGGTTGCGTCGCCCATATGACTGCGACGCAACCAATCACAAAGCCGGGACGTAATTTTAAAATCCTTAAGGACCTGAAATTACGTCACGGCTTGCTGTGATTGGTTGCGTCGCCCATGTGACTGCGACGCAACCAATCACAAAGCCAGGACTTCACGTAAGGAAAGAAAAGCGCGAATTTTAAGCAAACAACGCTGCCGGTTCCCTCGGAGAGGTGAGTATAGCAATATTTTTTATTTTAATTCTTTCTTTTACACATTAATATGGATCCCAGGGCCTGAAGGAGAGTTTCCTCTCCTTCAGACCCTGGGAACCATCAGGAATACCGTCCGATACTTGAGTCCCATTGACTTGTATTGGTATCGGGTATCGGTATCGGATTGGATCCGATACTTTGCCGGTATCGGCCGATACTTTCCGATACCGATACTTTCAAGTATCGGACGGTATCGCTCAACACTAATTGTAACCCTTAAGGTTTTACATGAACTTTGATATCACCATGTATTGATAATGTACAACTTCAGCACCGGTCACAGCTGCCTACATTCACACCAACATAGAACTATAAGCCTAATCCATCACAGCTTCAGCAAGGGGGGAGACATCCTCACATAAAAAAGCAACTTCTAAGTCCAATATCAGTCAGTGTACGACCCCAGTACAAGCTATCACAACTATTCCTCTGATGAAGATGAAGAGGGAACATCATACATGCTGTCCAGTACTAGAAAAGAAACCCACAGGCACCAAGAATGCAGGGGCAGATAGAGGCACCACCATTACACTATGTGCACTCCACCCCAAGTCAGGTGACAATCTTCCAGACCCAGGGATGCATCCCATGCCATTTTACCGAAGAAAGTAGCAGAAGCAGCAAACATATGCAGCCACCTGGAATGATCTCTGGGCCATGAATGGAAATAGAAGCAGGTGATGCACTCTGGCCAATCATGAAGGAACAATTCAAACTTCCAGCAGAATTAGATGTACACGCTTGGGAGTCAGGGCCACAGCTAATATAACAGCTCAGAGAGTGGGCCAAAGGCAGATAGGCAGGACAAGCCAAAACCAAGAGCCAAGATAAGACAGAGACTGTAAAGAAGTTTCATGGCAGAGTAATGCAAGTATTCAAAGACTTGGGCCTTACCATTCATGACCAGATACACAGGCAAATGTTGGCACAGGTCTTTGTGCATGGACTGAGACAGCCAATCAGGAAACCACTGATAGTGGCTAGGCCTAGGAACAGGTCAATAGCAGTGGACTGACCCAGAAAAAATGTTTTATGTGCGCCTAGGAGACTGTTTATTGCCGATTGTCACCAAAACTGCCGCCATTATAGCACCACAAAGAGCGCAAAGAAGGAAAAGGGTGCCGTGCTGCTGAGAACGCCAGAAGGGAAGCCAGAGGTGAAGACACTGCAAAGTGCCGATCAACACACCGGAAGAACCGCTGCAGACTCCAGAGAGGAGACACCGACCTCAATAAGGTTAGCAAAGGGGAGAAGCTATGTTGGAGCAGGGGGAAGAAGTGATGGCAGATGCAGCCACAGCCCCTGTAATGCCCCAAGACCTTGGGTTGGATGCAGCCGCCGGTCTCATGGCACCCCCGGGCCTCGCCACGAATGCACCTGCAGGCCCCGTCTTACCACCGCAGCTTCAATCAGCAGGCCGGACCCCGCTGCCGCTGCAGTACCCATCATGCTGTTGTCCACAGTAGCCAAAGGGATTGAGTCCCAACCAGGGGTGCAGAAGACAGCCCCTCTCATGGTGACCACTGACCTGGAAGCGCAACCACCCTACAAAGACAGAAAAAGTGTCAAGCGTTACATCTGTGGCAAGTTTGGCCATTACCAGAACCAGTACAAAGCACCCATGCCCTCGAAGAGACTGGACCCATGCAACCCAAGAGTTGGTCCAGAGAAACAGGTCAAGGAAGAAGTGCAGAAAGCAGTGAAGTACCCCGTCCATAGGACAGAGGCAAGCAAGCCAGGTCCTCAAGACACTACACTCCTGACATGTAAAACTTCATCTGCAAGACCAATACCTCAAATTACCCTTAAAATGGATGGCGTTGTCAGATCCAACGTGGTGCAGCCAGAAGTGTGATGACACCTGTGGAACTCGCTGATCCCACCTGCCTATCAGAATCCTCTGTGTCTCGCATGAGCATTGATGGTCAAGTCAGACATTTTC
The DNA here is from genome assembly GCF_051348905.1 of Ranitomeya variabilis. Classification (NCBI taxonomy): domain Eukaryota; kingdom Metazoa; phylum Chordata; class Amphibia; order Anura; family Dendrobatidae; genus Ranitomeya; species Ranitomeya variabilis. The sequence continues at coordinate 952,975,662 of NC_135232.1, forward strand.
AGCTTACAAAGCCACTGAGCGTGTGCACTCAGCCAGGACACTCTATCCTGTCCCAGTTTGTGGTGTAAAGGACCTGCCACTCAACCTGCTGGGAGCGAACCTACTGCAGAAGCTGAAGGCAACCACAGAGTTCCACGAAGATGGGACAGTGACACTTTCTTCATCCCTGACCCAAGAAGAGTCATGCTGGCGGCCCTACAAGAACATTAAGCAACCGATGAGGCCTACTCAAGGAGGTACTGGACGTAGTACCAGAAAGTCTATGGTCTAAGGGACCCCAGCACGTGAGAAAACCTCAAGTTGCCCCAGTACGGGTGTCACTCAAGCCATGTACCCCATACCCTCGTAAGGCCCAGGCCAGGCCTAGAGTCAAGCTGCCTCTGACCAACTGAAGGTCTACCTGGAAATAGGAATCATTGTTCCTCGCACATCGCCTTGCAATACCCCGCTTTTCCCCGTCAAGAAAAAGACTGTAGAAGGAGAGCCAGCCAAGTTCAGAATGGTATATGACCTGAGAGCTGTGAATGACGCCACGGTGTTTGAAACTGCAATTATGCCGAATCCGCACACTCTGCTCTCAAATGTGCCTGCCACAGCAAAAGTGTTCACAGTGACCGACCTGGCTAATGTTTTCTCCAGTGTTCCCCTTCATCCGGAAGACCAGTTCCTGTTTGCCTTAATGCACCAGGGGGGACAACACACATGGACAGTGATGCCACAGTGGGCCCAGAACAGCTCTTCACGGTTCACCAAAGCAATGTCCACAGTCCTCACCAACTGGGTCGCAGAACATGCAGAAGTGACCCTGCTACAATACATGGACAATCTACTCCTTTGTGCAATTGACTTTGACACGTGTAAAGCCCATTCCTTGTATCTCCTACTCTACCTGGCGGAGCAGCACTGCAAGATCTCAAAGAACAAAGTCCAGTGGTGTCTGAAGCAAGTTACATTCCAGAGACACTGTATTGCTCACCAGGCGAAACGCCTGACAGATGACCGGAAGACCACAGTGGAGAAGATGGTTCTACAGGCCTTCCTCGGCCCCGTTCCTCCTGACTGATGCAGCCTTCAGCTCGTTCAAGAAGTTAAAAGGCACAGTAGTCTCAGCGCCAGCACTAGGCCCATCTGACTACGAGAAGCCATTCCGTCTCTACTTGATGAGAAAAGAAGGCCTTGCTACTGGAGTCCTGACACAGCTTCAGTGGGGAAAGCAGAGACTTTCGGACAACTTTTCAGCTTGCCTGGATCCAGTTGCAAGGGAAGCCTCTTCCTCCCGCATGAGAGCAGCAGTTGCAGCACACGCCCTCCTGGACAGGACTACTGACATCAGTTGAAAAACCATTGGAAATCCTGGCTCTGCATGACATCTCAGCAATCCTCAACCAAACCCAGCTAAAACATCTCTCCACCACCAGGCATCTTCGCCTCCAGTGCTCTCTACTCCTGCCCAACAATGTCACCATCTCCAGATGCACAGTCCTCAACCCGTCCACTCTCCTCCCACTCCCAAGGGGGGATACAGATATGGACCCTCAGATAAAAAGTCTGCATGGGATCTGAATTTGCTCCGGACGGATGACCATGATTGCTTCAGCATCATGCCACAGGAAACAGCAGGACTACCCAAGGTGGCAGAAGAGCCACTGACCAACCCAGAGTTGATCCTCTATGTGGATGGCTCCAGATTTGCAGATGATGAAGGAAGATTCCACACGGGATGTGCAGTGATCAGTAATCAAGAGATCCTGTGGTCCAGAAGTCTGCCGCCCAGTCTGTCAGCCCAGGAAGCAGAACTGATAGCGCTAATGAAGGCCTACCAGATGGCAGAAGACAAGACTGAGAAAATGTATACCAATTCAAGGTACTTGCATGGCATAGCACACGACTTCGGACCCATCTGGGCTGCAAGGGACTTTATAACAGCAAGGGGAACAACTGTGAAGCATCATGGAGCCATTAAGGACCTGCTGAACACACTTCAACTTCCAAAAGTGGTGGCAGTACTAAAAGTCAAAGCGCATGGAAAACTAAACACAGTAGGGGCACGAGGCAACAACATGGCGGATATGGCAGCCAAAGAAACAGTCAAGGGAAGACAATATGGACAAGTGGAAGAGGTCGTAGAGCCGGACGGCTACTACAGGATGGCTGAAGACAGGAAATCTGACAAGATGACATCCTGGGATCTGCTCAAAAAAGCTGCAAGAGCAAGCCCCAAAGGACAAGAAGGAATGCTGGATGCGGAAGTGAGCAACACATGAAGAAGGAAGGGTATACTCAATGGACTACAAACCCTGTTTACCCCAAAGCATGTACCCTATGGTGGTCCAGTGGGCACATGGGCCCACACACAGATTAAAGACACAGATGAATGATCCGATTGGTGCTTACTGGTTCGCTCCAGAAATCTCCACCCTAACAGCCAAGTTCATAAACAGCTGTCTGACCTGTGGCAAATGCAACCCTGGAAGAATGAAGAAAGTTCCCACACATCGTCTTGCCAGACCACTGTACCCCTTCCAGAGGATTCAGATAGACCACATCCAGATGCCGCCAAGTGGAGGATTCGAATATGCCCTTGTGGTCGTGGACATGTTCTCAGGATGACAGCCAGAAGCTTTCCCAGTGAATAACCAGTCAGCAAAGACTACTGCAAAGAAGCTACTCTCAGAGACGAGATATGCAGCTATGGGGTCCCAGAAGTGATAGAGAGTGACCAGGGACCCGCATTCACAGCAAACCTCACACGAGATCTAGTCAGCAGTAGGGTCAGACTTAGGCCTACACACTCCCAATCACACTACTCAGTGTTAGGCACACTCCCAGAGGCCCAGAAAAGCTGTCACTGTATGAAATTTTGTTTGTGTCTAGTCCCAGGTTAGGGGTATCCTTTCCCTTAGCAGCTGATTATGCAATATGATACTTTGTCTGCTTATGTAATTGAAATCACCAAGAAACTTGCTAACATCCATTCTCGAGTTTTTTTCTTCATTGCCAGATCCAGATTCAGTGTCCGGTATGCACTCCTCGAAGCCAGGAGACTGGGTGTTGGTGAAAAAGTTTGTAAGGAGAACACCACTCGATCCCAGATTTGATGGTCCTGTTCAAGTGCTGCTGATGACACCAAACTCTGTGAAACTGGAGGGAAGACCCGCTTGGATCCACTCATCACATTGCAAGAAAGCTCCCCTACCAGAAGATGACATCCAAGCCAGAATGATTTTGCGGCCTGACCGAATAGATGACCTACCTGATAAAGACTACACATCGCTCACTACACATGCTATTGACTAAGAGACTGATTGCAACGAACCCCCTTTAGGGACAGATCTCCTGACCGCCCATTTGCGAAAAGTCTGTACGGAGTGGGGCACAAGCGTTAGGCTTGTGTCAGTTCGCCGACAGCACAAAAGAGTTGCAGCGCTTTGGGACAGTAGGCTAGGATTAGGGCAAGTGATATCTAAGGGGGGCTTGTGATAGAAATATATATATCATGTAGATCTCACTTGCATGTATACCCCTCTATAATCATATATACTCATATGCTCACAGCCAATATATACATTATAATCAATGGATTAAAATGGCTGACAATGAACTGATATGAGCCAGACAGATTGTATGGGGTTTTCCATCTCTCAAAAGCAGAACAGTGTCAGATGTATTAACTGCTGATCAAATGTCTCATCTTTGTCCTACATACAGAGGTACATTAAATTTTAGTTCCTTAATCTGCAGTCATATGAGCATTAATCACAATATTCCATATATGTTTAGATAACCAATGACAGAGGAGCTAGACAATATGGTAATTAACTAACCACCCCTGACAACCCCTAACCACTCCTTTCTATGTGAAAATATAAAACTATGTATGTACAATAAAGTACCAGTATTGATGGAATGTTGTTCTGTCACAGTTGTGTACAGTCCATTCTTGATGAGCGCTCAAAATACTTAGTCTAATTGGGAGCGGCCACAGCACACACAGGGATATATTTATCCAACCCAAATATTTCCATAACATTTCCATCAGAGCAATCGTAATATTTCACCAATGAAAATTGGTGAAATATTACATTCCAGCTATGGCCGATGCAGCAATATCATCGGCCATGGCTGGAGACCACGATCTGCCCCCGCCGCCGATCTCCCTCCGTTCTGTCCTCTACTGTCCTCCGCTCCTCTCCATCCTCCTGTCTGCTCCCCTCGTGCTCTGATCCCACCCCAAGCTCTGGTGTCCCTCCCAGTGTCCGTCTTCTCCATGGGCGCCGCCATCTTCCAAAATGGCGGGCACATATGCAGTGCGCCCGCTGAATCTGCCGGCCGGCAGATTCATTCCAGGTACATTTTGACATTTTGATCACTGTGATAGGTTCTATCACAGTGATCAAAATAAAAAATTTTTTAAATAACCCCCCCTTTATCACCCCCATAGGTAGGGACAATGATAAAATTAAGAAAATATATTTACTTTTATTTTTCCACTAGGGTTAGGGTTAGAACTAGGGTTAGGGTTAAAATTAGGGTTAGAACTAGGGTTAGGGTTGGAATTAGGGTTAGGGTTAGAACTAGGGTTAGGGTTGCAATTAGGGTTAGGGTTGAAATTAGGGTTAGGGTAACAATTAGGGTTCGGGATGCAATTAAGGTTAGGGTTGCAATTAGGGTTAGGGTTAGAATTAGGCTATGTGCACACGGGGCGGATTTGGCTGCAGATCCGCAGTGGATAGACCGCTGCGGATCCGTAGCAGTTTTCCATCATGTTTACAGTACCATGTAAACCTATGGAAAACAAAATCCGCTGTGCCCATGGTGCGGAAAATACCATGCGGAAACTCTATGTTGTATTTTCCGCAACATGTCAATTCTTTGTGCGGATTCCGCAGCATTTTACACCTGTTCCTCAATAGGAATCCGCAGGTGAAATTATCACAAAAAACACTGGAAATCTGCGGTAAATCCACAGGTAAAACGCAGTGTTTGCGGATTTTTCCAAAACGGTGCAGAAAAATCCTCACATGAATCTGAAATGTGGGCACATAGCCTTAAGGTTAGGGTTGAATTTATAGTTAGGGTTGGAATTAGGGTTAGCATTGGAAATAGGGTTAAGATTAGGGTTAGGGGTGTGTTGGGGTTAGGGTTAGGTTTGTGGTTAGGGTTATGGTTAGGGTTGGGATTAGGGTTAGGAGTGTGTTGGGGTTAGGATTGTGGTTAGGGCTAGTGTTGGGATTAGGGTTAGGGATGTGTTGGGGTTAGGGTTGTGATTAGGGTTATGGCTAGAGTTGGGATTAGGGTTAGGGGTGTGTTTGGGTTAGTGTTGGAGTTAGAATTGAGGGGTTTCCACTGTTTAGTCACATCAGGGGTCTCCAAACGCGATTGGCACCGCCATTGATTCCAGCCAATCTTGAATTCAAAAAGTCAAATGGTGCTCCCTCCCTTCTGAGCAGTGGTTTACCCAAACATATGGGGCATAAGCGTACTCAGAAAAAATTGCACAACAACTTTGGGGGTCTAAGTTCTCCTGTTACCCTTGAGAAAATAAAAAAATGCTTGCTAAAAAATAATTTTCGAGGAAAGAAAAATGATGATTTTCACAGCTCTGCGTTATAAAATTCTGTGAAGCACTTGGGGGTTCAAAGTGCTCACCACACATCTAGATAAGTTCCTTGGGGGGTCTAGTTTCCAAAATGGGGTCACTTGTGGGGGGTTTCTACTCTTTAGGCACATCAGGGGCTCTGCAAACGCAACGTGACGCCCGCAGACCATTCCATCAAAGTCTGCATTTCAAAACATCACTACTTCCCTTCCGAGCCCCGACGTGTACCCAAACAGTGGTTTACCCCCACATATGGGGTATCAGCATACTCCAGACAAACCGGACAACAATTTTTGGGGTCGAATTTCTCCTGTTACCCTTGTGAAAATAAAAAATTGCGGGCTTAAAAAATAATTTTTGAGGCAAGAAAAATTGTTTTTTATTTTCACGGCTTTGCGTTATAAACTTCTGTGAAGCACTTGGGGGTTTAAAGTGGTCATGTCACATCTAGATTAGTTCCTTGGAAGGTCTTGTTTCCAAAATGGGGTCACTTGTGGGGGAGCTTTAATGTGTAGGCACACAGAGGCTCTCCAAACGCGACATGGTGTCCGCTAACGATTGGAGCTAATTTTTCATTCAGAAAGTCAAATGGCGCTCATTCCCTTCTGAGCCCTGCCGTGTGCCCAAACAGTGGTTTACCCTCACATATGCAGTATCTGTGTACTCAGGAGAAATTGCCCAACAAAATTTTAAGATCCATTTTATCCTGTTGCCCATGTAAAAATGAAAAAATTGAGGCTAAAAAAATTTTTTTGTGAAAAAAAAGGTACTTTTTCATTTTTACGGATCAATTTTTGAAGCACCTGGGGGTTCAAAGTGCCCACTATGCATCTAGATAAGTCCCTTGGGGGGTCTAGTTTCCAAAATGGGGTCACTTGTGGGGGAGCTCCAATCTTTAGGCACACAGTGGTTCTCCAAACACGACATGGTGTTCGCTAAAGATTGGAGCCAATTTTTCATTCAAAAAGTCAAATGGCGCTTCTTCCCTTCCGAGCCCTGTTGTGCGCCCAAACAGTGGTTCCCCCCTACATATGGGGTATCGCCGTACTCAGGATAAATTGTTCAATAACCTACAGGGTCCAGTTTCTCCTTTTACCCTTAAGAAAATAAAAAAAATGTTGCTAAAGATCATTTTTTGTGACTAAAAAGTTAAATGTTAATTTTTTCCTTCCATGTTGCTTCTGCTGATGTGAAGCACCTGAAGGGTTAATAAACTTCTTGAATGTGGTTTTGAGCACCTTGAGGGGTGCAGTTCTTATAATGGTGTCACTTTTGGGTATTTTCAGCCATATAGACCCCTCAAACGGACTTCAAATGTGAGGTGGTCCCTAAAAAAATGGTTTTGTAAATTTTGTAGTAAAAATGAGAAATCGCTGGTCAAATTTTAACTCTTATAACTTCCTAGCAAAAAAAAAAGTTTGTTTCCAAAATTGTGCTGTTGTAAAGTAGACATGTGGGAAATGTTATTTATTAACTATTTTGTGTCACATAACTCTCTGGTTTAACAATAAAAAAAAAAAAATCAAAATTTGAAAATTGCGATATTTTCAAAATTTTCGCCAAATTTCAATTTTTTTCACAAATAAACGCAAAAATTATCAACCTAAATTTACCACTACCATGAAGCCCAATATGTCCCGAAAAAACACTCTCAAAACTGCTAGGATCCGTTGAAGTATTCCTGAGTTATTACCTGATAAAGGGACACTAGTCAGAATTGCAAAAAATGGCCTGGTCATTAAGGTCAAAATAGGCTGGGTCATGAAGGGGTTAAGGCTTTGCAGCGTTTTCTGGAATTCGCTATTATAGGAAATGTATCAAAGGTTTTTCTCAGATTGCCAAACATCTTACTGATTTTACATGTAAAAGCTGAGTCACACATAACAATATCGTTAACGATATCGTTGCAACGTCACGCTTTTGGTGACGTAAGCAACGATCCCGCTAACGATCTCGTTATTTGTGACAGCGACCAACGATCAGGCCCCAGCTGGGAGATCGTTGGTCGATGGGAATGATCAGGACCTTTTTTTGGTCGCTGATCACCCGCTGTCATCGCCGATCCAGCGATGTGTTCACCTGTAACCAGGGTAAATATCGGGTTACTGAGTGCAGGGCCGCGCTTAGTAACCCGATATTTACCCTGGTTACCATTGTAAAAGTTAAAAAAAAAACAGTACATACTCACATTCTGATGTCTGTCACGTCCCCCGGCGTCCACAGGGTTGACTGTGTCAGCGCCGGCCGTAAAGCAGAGCACAGCGGTGACGTCACCGCTGTACTCTGCTTTACAGCCAGCGCTGACACATTCAGTGCAGGGATGATCTCGGCAGCAGTGCGTGCATATTAGCAGCGCTCCTGCCGAAAGCAGTTTTAACCCTGTGGATGCCGGGGGACGTGACAGACATCAGAATGTGAGTATGTACTGTTTGGTTTTTTTTTAAACTTTTACAATGGTAACCAGGGTAAATATCGGGTTACTAAGCGCGGCCCTGCACTTAGTAACACGATGTTTACCCTGGTTACCCGGGTGCTGCAGGGGGACTTCGGCATCGTTGAAGACCGTTTCAACGATGCCGAAGTCGTTCCCCTGATAGTTGGTTGCTGGAGAGAGCTGTGTGACAGCTCCCCAGCGACCACACAATGACTTACCAACGATCACGACCAGGTCGTATCGCTGGTCGTGATCGTTGGTAAGTCGTTTAGTGTAACAGTACCTTAAGAGAGCGAGTCTCAAGATTTTGTTGCCGGGTGCTATCAGTGCTTTTGAAAAAATTAAAAGAGTATTTAATTTCTGCTCCCAATCTAATCCAACCCGATCTCCGAGAACTGATTATTGTGGAGGTGGATGATTTAGAGATCGGAGTAGGGGCCCAAAAACTCTGACTAACCAGTGCTCATGCGTTTTGAGCATGGTAGCTCAGCTGTTAGCACTGTTGCTTTGCAGTGCTGGGGTCCTAGGTTCAAATCCCACCAAGGACAACATCTTCAAGGAGTTTGTATGTGCTTGTGTGGGTTTCCTCCCACATTCCAAAGACATACTGATTGTGAGCCCCATCGGGGCAATGATAATGTATGTAAAAGCGCTGCGGAATATGATAGTGCTATTTAAAAAATAAAGATTATTATTTGCAAAAAATGTTGTCTGCAGAATGAAATTATGATGCTGGGAATCGTGAGTTACTTGCTGTCAAATTGACCTTTGAGGAATGGAGGCATTTTTTGGAGGAGGTGGTTCATCCAGTTACTGTGGTCAGTAATCACAAGTATCTAGCTTACATTGAATCAGCTAAATGGATAACTCCTAGAAGGGTCAGATACTCCTTATTTTGCTCTAGGTTTAATTTTTCCATTACATTCAGGCGGGGTCTAAAAATGTCTCGATTCAGTTTCTCCTTCAGAACCTCCATCCTCCATTTTTCCTCTGGGCATTGCGGTTTCTGTAGTAACCTTAAAATAAGAAGAGGAGATCTGTAAAATCTAGTCATTAGCTCCTTCCGCTACTCCAGGGTCAAAATTATTTGTACTTGTGTACCTAAGATTGTATGTGTTACAGGAATTTCATGATTCCAACTTGAGTGGTCTTCCTGGGGTTAGTGCTACATCAGAAGCCATTGCTAGACTTTTTTTGGTGGCCGTCCATGCATAATATTAACCCCTTTCTGACATTGGACGTACTATCCCGTCGAGGTGGGGTGGGCCCGTATGTCCACCGATGGGATAGTACGTCCAGCGCGATCGGCGGTGCTCACGGGGGGAGCGCGGCCGATCGCGGCCGGGTGTCAGCTGACTATCGCAGCTGACATCCGGCACTATGTGCCAGGAGCAGTCAGAGACCGCCCCCGGCACATTAACCCCCAGCACACCACGATCAAACATGATCGCGGTGTGCCGGCGGTACAGGGAAGCAACGCGCAGGGAGGGGGCTCCCTGCGTGCTTCCCTGAGACCCCCGGAGCAACGTGATGTGATCGCGTTGCTCCGAGGGTCTCCTACCTCCTTCCTCGCTGCAGGTCCCGGATCCAAGATGGCCGTGGCATCCGGGTCCTGCAGGGAGGGAGGTGGCTTACCAAGTGCCTGCTCAGAGTAAGCGCTTGGTAAGCCTGCAGCACTGTAAGTCAGATCGGTGATCTGACAGAGTGCTATGCAAACTGTCAGATCACCGATCTGTGATGTCCCCCCCTGGGACAAGGTAAAAAAAGTAAAAAAAAAATTTCCACATGTGTAAAAAAAAATAAAAAAAAATTTTCCTAAATAAAGAAAAAAAATATATATTATTCCCATAAATACATTTCTTTATCTAAATAATAAAAAAAACAATAAAAGTGCACATATTTAGTATCGCCGCATCCGTAACGACCCCACCTATAAAACTATGTCACTAGTTAACCCCTTCAGTGAACACCGTAGGGGAAAAAAAAAACGAGGCAAAAAACAACGCTTTATTATCATACCGCCGAACAAAAAGTGGAATAACACGCGATCAAAAAGACGGATATAAATAACCATGGTACCGCTGAAAACGTCATCTTGTCCCACAAAAAACAAGCTGCCATACAGCATCATCAAAGAAAAAATAAAAAAGTTATAGTCCTCAGAATAAAGCGATGCCAAAATAATTATTTATTCTATAAAATAGTTTTTATCGTATAAAAGCGCCAAAACATAAAAAAATGATATAAATGAGGTATCGCTGTAATCGTACTGACCCGAAGAATAAAACTGCTTTATCAATTTTACCAAATGTGGAACGGTATAAACGCCTCCCCCAAAAGAATTTCATGAATAGCTGTTTTTTTGTCATTCTGCCTCACAAAAATCGGAATAAAAAGCGATCAAAAACTGTCACGTGTCCGAAAATGTTACCAATAAAAACATCAACTCGTCCCTCAAAAAACAAGACCTCACATGACTCTGTGGACCAAAATATGGAAAAATTATAGGTCTCAAAATGTGGAGACGCAAAAACTTTTTTGCCATAAAAAGCGTCTTTTAGTGTGTGACGGCTGCCAATCATAAAAATCTGCTATAAAAAATGCTATAAAAGTAAATCAAACCCCCCTTCATCACCCCCTTAGTTAGGGAAAAATAATAAAATTAAAAAAATGTATTTAATTCCATTTTCCCGTTAGGGTTAGGGCTAGGGTTAGGGCTAGGGTTAGGGTTAGGGCTAGGGTTAGGGCTAGGGTTAGGGCTAGGGTTGTGGTTAGAGCTAGGGTTAGGGTTAGGGCTAGGGCTAGGGTTAGGGCTAGGGTTAGGGTTAGGGCTAGGGTTAGGGCTAGGGTTAGGGCTAGGGTTAGGGTTAGGGCTAGGGTTAGGGTTAGGGCTAGGGTTAGGGCTAGGGTTAGGGTTGGGGCTAGGGTTGGAGCTAAAGTTAGGGTTAGGGTTGGGGCTAAAGATAGGGTTAGGGTTGGGGCTAAAGTTAGGGTTAGGGTTTGGATTACATTTACAGTTGGGATTAGGGTTGGGATTAGAGTTAGGGGTGTGTCAGGATTAGGGGTGTGGTTAGGGTTACTGTTGGGATTAGGGCTAGGGGTGTGTTTGGATTAGGGTTTCTGTTAGAATTGGAGAGTTTCCACTGTTTAGGCACATCAGGGGCGCTCCAAACTCGACATGGCGTCCGATCTCAATTCCAGCCAATTCTGCTTTGAAAAAGTAAAACAGTGCTCCTTCCCTTCCGAGCTTTCCTGTGCGCCCAAACAGGGGTTTACCCCAACATATGGGGCATCAGCGTACTCGGGACAAATTGGACAACAACTTTTGAGGTCCAAGTTCTCCTGTTACCCTTGGGAAAATACAAAACTGGGGGCTAAAAAAATCATTTTTGTGGAAAAAAATGTCTTTTATTTTCACGGCTCTGCGTTGTAAACTGTAGTGAAACACTTGGGGGTTCAAAGTTCTCACAACACATCTAGATAAGTTCCTTGGGAGGTCTTGTTTCCAATATGGGGTCAATTTTGGGGGTTTCTACTGTTTGGGTACATCAGGGGCTCTGCAAATGCAACGTGACGCCTGCAAACCAATCCATCTAAGTCTGCATTCCAAATGGCGCTCCTTCCCTCCCGAGCTCTGCCATGCGCCCAAACAGTGGTTCCCCCCCACATATGGGGTAGGAACATACTCAGGACAAATTGGACAGCAACTTTTGGGGTCCAATTTATCCTGTTACCCTTGTGAAACTACAAAACTGGGGGATAAAAAATCATTTTTGCAAAAAAAAAAAATGAATTTTTATTTTCACGGCTCTGCGTTATAAACTGTAGTGAAGCACTTGGGGGATCAAAGCTCTCAAAACACATCTAGATAAGTTCCTTAGGGGGTCTACTTTCCAAAATGGTGTCACTTGTGGGGGGGTTTAATGTTTAGGCACATCAGGGGCTCTCCAAACGCGACATGGCGTCCCATCTTAATTCCAGTCAATTTTGCATTGAAAAGTCAAATGGCGCTCCTTCCCTTCCGAGCTCTGCAATGCACCCAAACAGTCGTTTACCCCCACATGTGGGGTATCAGCGTACTCAGAACAAATTGCACAACAACTTTTGGGGTCTAATTTCTTCTCTTACCCTTGGGAAAATAAAAAATTGGGGGCAAAGATATAATTTTTGTGAAAAAATATGATTTTTTATTTTTACGGCTCTGCATTATAAACTTCTGTGAAGCACATGGTGGGTCAAAGTACTCACCACACATCTAGATGAGTTCCTTAGGGGGTCTACTTTCCAAAATGGTGTCACTTTTGGGGGGTTTCAATGTTTAGGCACATCAGGGGCTCTCCAAACGCAACATGGCGTTCCATCTCAATTCCAGTCAATTTTGCATTGAAAAGTCAAATGGCGCTCCTTCCCTTCCGAGCTCTGCGGTGCGCCCAAACAGTGGTTTACCCCCACATGTGGGGTATCAGCTTACTCAGCACAAATTGTACAACAACTTTTGGGGTCCATTTTCTCCTGTTACCCTTGGTAAAATAAAACAAATTGGAGCTGAAATAAATTTTGTGTAAAAAAAAAAGTTAAATGTTCATTTTTATTTAAACATTCCAAAAATTCCTGTGAAACACCTGAAGGGTTAATAAACTTCTTGAATGTGGTTTTGAGCATCTTGAGAGGTGCAGTTTTTAGAATGGTGTCACACTTGGGTATTTTCTGTCATATAGACCCCTCAAAATGACTTCAAATGAGATGTTGGTGTTGTAAAAATGAGAAATTGCTTGTCAACTTTTAACCCTTATAACTCCCTAAGAAAAAAAAATGTTGGTTTCTAAATTGTGCTGATGTAAAGTAGACATGTGGGAAATGTTACCTATTAAGTATTTTGTGTGACATATCTCTGTGATTTAAGGGCATAAAAATTCAAAGTTGAAAAATTGCAAAATTTTCAAAATTTTTGCCAAATTTCCATTTTTTTCACAAATAAACGCAAGTTATATTGAAGAAATTTTACCACTATCATGAAGTACAATATGTCACGAGAAAACTGTCAGAATCGCCAGGATCCGTTGAAGCATTCCAGAGTTATAACCTCATAAAGGGACAGTGGTCAGAATTGTAAAAATTGGCCCGGTCATTAACGTGCAAACCACCCTTGGGGGTGAAGGGGTTAATTTTATAGTCATAGCGGCCGAACTTCCTGGGAATTGGCTCCATTGCCAATTTCAAAAAGACCATGGACTCATTTGTCCATAGATTTCATTACAAATTTGCCTCTGTCTGGTGGGAAAACTGGGTGGTAATTGACTGATTCAGCAATCAAGCTAATTTTTTTTTTCCTTTTTCAGGATTACCTAATTCAGAGACACTCTCCATGTTGTTTATTTCTCCTATTATAAGGTTAAGGGCTCATACTCACTTGCGAGAAACTCGGATGAGTCTCACATGTTAATACCCGGCGCTGCTGCCGGCACTCAGATTGGAGCGTGCGACCGTATAGCAATGCATGCAGCCGCACGCTCTGCTCCTGAGTGCGGGGTGCAGTGCCGGGTATTGCCCTGCGATACTCATCTGAGTTTCTCGCAAGTGAGTATGAGCCCTAAATGAGATCCCTCTTAACATTGTGTCTGATAGGGGAGTACGATTTGTCTCAAAATTTTGTAAACCTTTTTGTAGTAAATTTGGAATTGACTTGTCATTTTCATCTGCTTACCACCCTGAAACCAACAATAAGACTAAGGCTGCTGTAACACTAGCAGTATTTGGTCAGTATTTTACACCAGTATTTGTAAGCCAAAACCAGGAGTGGGTGATAAATGCAGAAGTGGTGCATATGTTTCTGTTATACTTTTCCTCTAATTGTTCCACTCCTGGTTTTGGCTTACAAATACTGATGTAAAATACTGACCAAATACTGCTAGTGTGACGGCAGCCTAAGGGCTCCTTCTCACTTGCGAGAAATAAGTGCGACTCTCGCATGTTAAAACCAAGCTCTGGCGCCGGCACTCCAGAGCGGAGCGTGTGGCCGCATAGCAACACATGGAGCTGCATGCTCCGCTCTGGAGTGCCAGGGCTATGTTTTAACATGCGAGACTCGCACGTATTTCTCACAAGTGAGAAGGAGCCCTAATCTTTGGGACAAATTTTAAAGGTGCTTTTTGGTGGCTTGGCAGGAGGACTGGTCTTTGTTTTTTTCTCTTGCTGAGTTTGCCTTTAACAGTTGACTAAATCAGTCTACTGGAGCGTCACAGTTTTTCTGTAATTATTGTTTTTATCCCCATTTTGATGACCTTTCTAGGATTAGTTCTCAATGTCTTGGAGTGGAGGCTGCCATGCAGAGATTTGGGCATCCATGGTGGGAGGTTCAAAAGAATATTAGGACCGCTCAGATTTACCAAAAATGGAAGGCCAATAGAAGACATTTGATGGGTCTTGTTTTTAAGATTGGCGATATAGTTTGGTTGTCATTTAGGAACGTTAAACTTAATGTGCTGTTGGCGAAGTTGGGTCTATGTTTATTGATCCATATGAGATCCCAGAGGTAGTCACTCTGGTGGCATTCAGATTAAAGCTTCCTCCATCCCCTCACATCCCTAACGTGTTTCATAAATCCCTAAAGGACTTTGGCACTTTGGCAGTGTCTCCCTCATCCCCACCTCCTCCGGTTTTGGTTAACGGTGGCTTGGAGTATGAGGTTCAGAGGGTTGTGGATTCTTGTAGAGCCAAAACGTCCTTCAATACCTCATCCACTGGAAGCGATACAGACCAGATGAGAGATCCTGGTTCCCAGCTCGAGACGTGAAAGCCGAGTTGTTAGTCAGGGCCTTCCATCTAAAATTTCCTGGGAAGTCTGGGGGTCTGGTGGCCCCCCCCTTAGTAAAGGGAATACTGTCAAGATTCCACCCTTCATTGTGGCTATGATGCAGTCACTGATAGCTTAGTAGTCCATATGTAACAATGATTAGCGGTTTGTGAGTGGATCGCTAGCAGGAGTCCCAAGAAGGGGAAGATAGGCACCCGAATCTCTGCAGCTCCAGCCGGATACCCCCAGCAGGGGAAGTTGCTTGCAAGTGAAAAAGGAAAACCGGTCACAGGAGCGCAGGAGAGAGGACACAGACACTAGTTTGGGTTGAACCACAATGCGTTTCAACGGCATACGCTGTCTTCTACCGGTGCGCTCCTGTGACCGGTTTTCCTTTTTCACTTGCAAACTTAGTAGTCCAGTCTGATACAGGAGCCTGCTTAAGCTGTCAGTACTTTCATTGACAGCTCAGTTGTCCAGTCTGGTGCAGGGGTATGCAGAGCTGTTGGCATTTTTATTTACAGCTTGGCCATTCAATCTGAGACTGGGAGGTGCTGGCTGTCTCCAAGTGTTTATTGTTCCAGGTAGTTTCCTGGCCAGTTAACTGGGCTGTTAGTCCCAGACCTCTGCCAGATGTGCATTCAGCTTTTGTGGGGTTTATCTCTCTGTGCCTTGTGTTCTGTTTGATCTTTTCTTCCCTAACCTTGGACCTCGTTCTTACTATTCATCTAGAACAAATAGAGAAAAGTTTGTGGAGTGAACGGCACTAGAGGAGTACACTATCCAGACTTGGATACAAGTGAATCCAATTTAACAGCTTGCACGAAATCTCAGGGACCTGCATGCCTGATTTATTGCATGAACATGTAACTACTACTTCTTCATGTCAGTCCAATAAAAACAGCACGATTTATTCAGTCGCCATGACAGCACAACGAGAGAGGGGATCCGCCCTTCAGCGGAACCTCTTCAGGCAGGCCTTAAGAATAAGGTCAAAGATAAGAAGAAATCCCACTCCTGACAGGCCTATGCAGGTAGCGGGGGTCCCCTACCTCGGCCTGAACAGGATGCTGGAAGCACCACACGGGAGGGGGACTGTTTGTGTTGGTGACAGCAGGAGGAAGCAGCCTTAAGGCGGATGGGCTGGCTTCCATGGTAGCCACAGTCATACCTTGTAAGTATGGGGGTCTGTTGTTTTCTTAGTGCCGCGTTTGCTGGGGCCTCTGGGGTCTGTCCGCGGCTCACGGTGGGTGTCCACGTCGGTCCGGGGGCTGCTTCCATCCTTGTCCGCGCGTCTGCTCGCAGGGCCGCAGTCGTGACTGGAATGGGCATGTCCGGATGACGCGGCAGGCGCCGCGAGCTGATGACGCGGCCGGGCATGCGCAGTAGCGCTTTTTTCCGGCTGATGGCGGCGCCCAGCGTCTGGGTCGGGGACCGGCGCTCTCACTGGCCAACAGCGGGGGCGCGGCACGGGGAGGGAAAACCGGACCCTATTGGTAGTCGATACCAAACACGGCACCTGGAGTTCCTGCTGACCCCTATCCGGGGGCGGTACCCTGGGGGACTTACTTAAGTGGTGCACAAGGGCTGCAGAGTGTTCCTGTCCATTCCATAATGGAGTCGCCGGAAGGAACACCGCAGCTGAGCAAACAGCAGCAGCCACTTCAGCAGCTTCAGGAATTGGAAGGGCCTCAGAGGAGCTCCCGACGACGGTCTAGTGGCAGTAGTCGCGCTGGTAGAGCTAAAGGGGCTCAGATGTCGAAACCAAAGTCCTCAAGCCGTAAAGAATTACCGGCTACGAAGGTCCCCCTACTACGGTACCACTCGTTGCTGGGCTGGATAAGTATTCTACGTGAAAGTTCACTTATTGATTATATTATATTCCCTCTCTCCTTACTAGGGGAGGAAATGTGTCACTAAAGCCAAACATAGGCAGTGTGCCGAATGTGCAGAGCCACTTCCAGATGGTCTGAAGAGGAGGTTGTGTAGATCCTGTATACAACACTTAATAGAGGAGGAGACTCCTGACCTTACTTCTACGATAAGAGAAATGGTTAGGCAAGAAGTCAGAGGTTCCATGAAGTCCAGGTCTCATAAAACGGATGCCAAAAAAAGGAAGGAAGTGACATCCCCGGTATCAGACGTAGTTTCAGACTCGGATGAACTGAGTTCAGGCTCTCTCCCGTCATCTTCCTCCTCCAAGGATATGGAGTCTAGTTGGACCTGTCTGTCACTCGACAGGATTAACCACCTGGTCAAAGCGGTCAACAATACGATGGGGATTGAGGAGACCCAATCAGAGTGCTCCATTCAGGACATAATGTTTAAGGGTATAGATCAGAGATCCCGAAGGTCCTTTCCAGTAGTAGATAAGATTAAGTCGCTAATTTCAAGGGAATGGAAAAACCGAGAGGAAGGGGTCACTAAAAAAACTTTAAAAGGAGGTATCCTTTCGACGAGGAAGCATCATCATCTTGGGATAAGGTCCCGAAACTGGATGCGGCAGTGGCCAAGGCATGCAAAAAAACCTCTCTTCCTTTTGAGGATTTAGGGAATCTGAAGGACCCACTGGATAGGAAAGCTGACATCTTCCTTAAAGGGGCTTGGGAAACCCCAGCCGGATCCCTGAGACCAGCAATAGCAGCCACTTGCACAGCTCGGTCGTTGATGGTGTGGCTGGGTCACCTAGAAGATCAGCTCAAGGATAAGGTTCCCAGAAACGAGATCTTATCTTCCATGCCTATAATCCAGGATGCAGCAGCTTTCCTTTCGGACGCGTCGGCGGACTCTGTTAGGTTGGCCGCCAGATCCTCAGCTTTATCTAACGCGGCCCGGAGAGCATAGTGGATAAAATGTTGGCCAGGAGACTTACAGTCCAGAACAAAGTTATGCAGCATTCCCTGCGAAGGGGCTCATTTGTTCGGACCTGTCCTAGATGAACCCTTGGAAAAGGCAGGGGATAATAAAAACGATTCCCTTTCTTAGGAAGACCCTTTTATAGACAGGATTACAACAGAGGATGGTCTAACCACAGAAGGTCAAACAGAGATTCGAACAGAGAGTCAACCAGATATGACAGCAACAGAAGAGGTAGAGGATTTATGTTTAACCCCTCTCGGGACCCTAAAAAACCACAATGACTGGCGGACCAGGTGGGGGGTAGGCTTTTAGCCTTCTACCCGGCCTGATTACAGATAACTAATAGCCCATGGATTCTAAGTATTATTGGAGAGGGCCTAAAGTTCGATTTCCACCATATTCCTCAGGACAAATTTAAATTGACACCCATCCGTTCTTCCTCTGCAGAACAATTGGCACTGGAATCGGAGGTTCGGGAACTTCAACAGAAAAGAGTTCTGATCAAAGTTCCTACAGAAGAAAGAGGTAGGGGGTTCTATTCCCCTTTATTTCTGGTTAAAAAACCTGACGGATCTTTTCATACCATTATCAACTTGAAAGGCCTGAACAATTTTTTGTTGATTCCATCCTTCAAAATGGAGTCTGTAAAGTCGGCAATAAAGCTACTCTTTAACAATTGCTTCATGGTTGTCTTAGACCTTAAAGACGCCTACTATCATGTCCCAATACACGTAGATCATCAAAGATTTCGTAGGGTGGCGGTTTCACTGGCTGGCACAGTAGAACACTTTCAATATCAGGCACTCCCCTTTGGAGTCACGGTCGCACCCCGGGTATTCACGAAAATCATGGTAGAGGTTATGGCGCACCTGCACGTACAAAACATATTAATAATTCCATACCTAGATGATTTATTGATTGTGGGACATTCGGAATCACATTGCAAGGACAAATTAGAGAAAGTGATATTAGCATTGCACAGGTTAGGGTGGATTATCAATCTTAAAAAGTCTCGTTTACAGCCCTTAAAAACACAGGAGTTTCTGGGTCTTGTCATAGACTCTAGTCAGCACCCTGCCAGATTTAAAAGTATCTAATATCCAACAGCTAGCCACCAGAATAATTAACAATCCTTTGGTTTCCGTAAGAAGTGCGATGTCTCTCTTGGGTTCACTTACATCTTGTATTCCGGCAGTTCTCTGGGCCCAATATCACACCAGAACGCTACAATGGGACATCCTACATAATTCCCGTCGACTAGGAGCTCATCTCGACAGCAAATTTTCACTTTCTACTGAATCTATTCACTCACTTATTTGGTGGACACACATTCCAAATTTACGTAGAGGGGTCCCTTGGACAAATCATATAACTAGGATAATAACTATGGATGCTAGCCCCAAGGGATGGGGGGCACACTTAGGTGATAATTGGGTCCAAGGGCTATGGTCCCAATCAGAACAGGACTCATCCTCCAATCTAAAGGAATTGTTGGCCGTGGAACGTGCTTTGAATAGTTTTCTTATACCCCTACAGGGTCGACACTTTTAGGCTTAGGCTTTTATCAGACAACCAGGTAACCGTAGCCTACATTAATCATCAAGGAGGTACAAGATTCAGTTCACTAATGGAGGTCGCGGATCGTATATTTCAGATGGCCGAGAATCGTCTACTCTCTCTTACGGCTCTACACATAAAGGGAAAACTCAATACCATGGCCGACTATCTAAGAAGCAACAAACTCAGACAAGGGGATTGGTCACTAAATCCAACCATCTTCAATCAGATCGTACAGTTATGGGGATGTCCGGAAATAGACCTTTTTGCCAGACGAGGAAACAGAAAGTTACACCAATTCTGCTCCTTAAATCCCAGAGACAACCCGTATGCAGTAGACGCTCTCCTAATATCATGGCACTTCAGTCTCACCTATGCCTTTCCCCCTCTAAACCAAAATTCAATAGTTCTGAGGAAGATTCGGGAAGACGGGACCCGAGTAATCTTGCTAGCCCCATTCTGGCCCAGGAGGTCGTGGTTTCCTTGGCTGAGGAAAATGTCTATCAGCCAGCCATGGATTCTCCCAGAATTACCAGACCTCCTCTCCCAAGGCCCAATTCTCCATCCATGAGTAGCCAATTTACACCTAGCGGCATGGAATTTGAGAGGTCTTTGCTGAGGGGGAAGGGGTTCTCTTGGGATCTGGTAGATACGCTTCTAAAAAGTAGAAAACCCTCTACAACAAACATCTATGTTAGAGTTTGGAAAAAAATTCCTATCAAGTTCAGGGGCTCAGATTGACCAAAGGCCCTGTATAAATCAAATTCTAGAGTTTTTACAAAAGGGTCTAGAGATGGGTCTGGCCACAAGTACTCTCAGAGTTCAAGTGTCAGCTCTGGGGGCGCTATACAACTTTAACTTAGCCAGCAATCACTGGATATCCAGGTTCTTTAAGGCAGTCACTAGATCCAGGCCAGTCATTAAACAAAAAATAGTCCCTTGGGATCTAAATCTTGTTCTCTCGGCCTTAACGCGAGCCCCATTTGAACCTATTGATACTATCCCGATTAAAGTTTTATCAATTAAAACAGCCCTCTTAGTTGCACTCACGTCCGCAAGAAGGATTAGTAATCTGCAGGCACTTTCTAGACAACTACCATACATGCAGTTTAGGGAAGATAGGGTAATTATGAGACCTGATCCCCTTTATCTTCCAAAAGTTGCTTCAAAGTTTCATAGGTTGCAAGAGGTTGTCCTACCTTCTTTGTGTTCTAATCCCACTAATAATATGGAATGAGTTTCATTCCTTAGACGTAAGGAGGTGTCTCCTTAAATATATTTCAGTTTCAGATGCCTGGAAAAAAGATAACTCCATATTTTTAGCCTATCAGGGGGTTAGAAAGGGTCTTAGAGTATCTAAAAACACTTTAGCTAGGTGGATCAGGGAGGCAATCTCTCTCGCTTATTCAGCAGGTGGCATGGAGATTCCAGAAGGTATAAAAGCACACTCTACTCGGGCCGTAGCAACATCTTGGGCAGAGAGATCAGAAGTGTCGATTGAAGACATATGTAAGGCGGCCACATGGTCTTCTTCATCTACTTTCCATAGGCACTACAAATTAGATCTGGGTAGTTCTTCAGACCTCACGTTTGGGAGAAGGGTACTTGAGGCTGTTATCCCTCCCTAATTTTCCTTACTTCTCTGAAAGTCTCTCGTTGTGCTGTCATGGCGACTGAATAAATACGTAAACTACTTACCGGTAGCAGTGTTTTTTTCAGGAGCCCATGACAGCACCCTTATATTCCCTACCTTATTCTTTCTTGGATGACTCAACACTTCCGTTTTCTCCTTTAAATTCTACGTTCACTCATATAATGAATTGTACCAAAGTTTATGATGTATCTGTGTCACTAACCAAGGGGGTCCTCTCATGCTCTGGAACCAACTGATGCGGGAGAGAGGTATCACCCTTTTATGTGTGTAGGTTTCCTGTCCCTGAAGGGCGGATCTCCTCTCTCGTTGTGCTGTCATGGGATCCTGAAAAAACACTGCTACCGGTAAGTAGCTTACGTATTTCACAAGCAAAAAAGGGTGAGTGCCGCATTTCTTAGTATTCGTCTGTTTAACCACTTTGCTTTGATCCGCTATCTTCCTCTTATTTTGACCCTGACTATGCCTTTATCTCTTTCTTCTGTTTTTGATGTACTCTCCTGGATTTTGACTTTGACTATCCTGATTCAAGGCTCGTTTCTGAGAAGTGACACAATGTCACACACATTTGGGGTATTTTCACATTCAGGAGAAATTGTTTGGCAAATTTTTGTGCCAATTTTACCAATTTCGCCATGTGAAAATGTAAAATCATGTGCTAAAACAATATTTTAGTGTTAAAAATGTATTTTTTCTTCACTACTAGTGTTGAGCGATACTTTCCGATATCGGAAAGTATCGGTATCGGAAAGTATCGGCCGATACCGTCAAAATATCGGATCCAATCCGATACCGATACCCGATCCCAATGCAAGTCAATGGGACGAAAATATCGGAATTAAAATAAACCCTTTATAAACTTGTAGGTTCATTCTACATGAAGGAAAACAACTAAGAATAATGTAGGATGTATTGGGGGACGTGGCGGAGATATTAAAGGGACAGAGGTTTAGCCCAATGTAATAGAATAGCAGGATTTTTAATTTTTTTTTATGAAGTTCGGCGTTAGAAAGAATTTGACTATGTTATTTTTTTTTTTTTTATGTCAGATATTGATGTTTCACTACTTCCACGCCCTTCACCTTCTTTTTTACTTCTCCCACGCTTTCTTCTTCATTATCCTCATCATCAGCTTCTTTGACATCAACTTCTTCACCTTATTCATCTTCTTCTTCATCTTCTACCTATTATTTTTTGGGTTACATTGTTCATATTCTTTTTATTTTACTATTATCTTCATCATATTCAACTTCTTCATCATATTCTTATTTGTGACAGGCATTCCCGTAGTTGTTATCTATAAAAGTTTGAAGATTACACCTTCCGTTCTGCCTGTCACAAACCAGTTACATTTGTCCGCGTTCAGTTTGGCCTGCAGCATCAGGCTTTATCCAGGGGCACCACGAGGAGGAACGGACTCACCCCCATACACTGCTTAGTCTTCTTCTGCTTATAATTTACATAATATTTTTTTGCTCTGATATTTTGTGTTATGCTTAATGTCCTTCTGCTCTTTGTTCTGCAGCCTCTTGTTCTTCTGCTTCTCGGTCTTCCAGGTCGTCGTCGTCTCCAGGGTCGTCGTCTCCGGGGTCGTCGTCATCGGGGTGGTCTCCGGGGTCGTCGTCATCGGGGTGGTCTTCAGGGTCATCGTCTCCAGGGTCGTCGTCATCACGGTGGTTGTCGTCTCTGGTGTCGTCGTCATCTTAGGGGTGTTCTTCCGGGTCATCGTGTTTAGTCTCTTGAACTTGGAAATGTAGCAGAAGGTACAAGAAGGCTGAGAAAATGCCGAGAACCAGCTGATGGAACTGGAACTCGGATGGCTACCCGAAGGTCCAAGAGCCAATGGAACTACCGAGGACCAGCTGACGTTACTGGAACCCGGTTACTAAGCAGGAGGTACCCGTGCCTGAAAGCACTACCAAGGACCACCTGACGTTGGTGGAACTCGGATACCCAGAGGGAGGCACCTAAGCCAAAGGCTCTGCCCGGAACCAGCTGACGGTACTGGAACCAGGATGGGGAGCAGAAGGTACAAGAGCAAAAGACACTGCCGAGAACCAGCTGACGGTGCTGGAACCCGGATGGGTAGCC
Organism: Ranitomeya variabilis; assembly: GCF_051348905.1. Lineage (NCBI taxonomy): Eukaryota > Metazoa > Chordata > Amphibia > Anura > Dendrobatidae > Ranitomeya > Ranitomeya variabilis. The sequence continues at coordinate 952,998,646 of NC_135232.1, forward strand.
GAAGGTCCAAGAGCCAATGGAACTACCGAGGACCAGCTGACGTTACTGGAACCCGGTTACTAAGCAGGAGGTACCCGTGCCTGAAAGCACTACCAAGGACCACCTGACGTTGGTGGAACTCAGATACCCAGAGGGAGGCACCTAAGCCAAAGGCTCTGCCCGGAACCAGCTGACGGTACTGGAACCAGGATGGGGAGCAGAAGGTACAAGAGCAAGTGTCTGCGTGGCTTTTGCAGGACACGATGCCGGCTGCACAGCAGGGGAACAGCTGGCGGTGCTGGACCCCACTGACACATTGGCTGGTGTTTTTCTCTGTGCAGCTAGCACATCTGGGCAAAAACTGGCGGTGTGTTAGAGCCCAGGGACAGCAGGAGGAGGAGCAGGAGGAGGAGGAGCAGGGGGAGGGGAGTGTAGGCCGAAGCCTGCACTGGCGGCAGCTTTGGGTGTGTTGTGTCTGCGTGGCTTTTGCAGGACACGTTGCCGGCTACACAGCAGGGGAACAGCTGGCGGTGCTGGACCCCACTGACACATTGGCGAGGTGTTTGGCTCTGTGCAGCCAGCACTTCCGGACAGCAACTAGCGTTGTTGGAGCCCGGGCTCTGCAGGTGGAGCAGAGTGTAGGCCGAAGCCTACTTGAACCGATTTCAAAGGTCACCTTTAACCCCCCCTCAGGGGTTAGAAAGTAGAAGAGCCACAGCTTATGCAGCAGTAGTGCTGCACAAGTCAAAGGTTGCTCTTTTAATTTTTCTCCTTGCACACGCTGAATGAAACACGTATAACATTTAGCCCTTTATACAGTCAAACTGTGTAATGGAGGCGCGAGTTCCCTTTGTAATGAGACGCAGCACAGGTGTCAAGAATCCCACCTTGGTGCTGGGTGCAGCCTCCCGAGCGTTGTTATTTGCTGTACAGGAGTCTGCGCTGTCGTGTTATCCCCTGGCCTAGCGCCGTTAGCGCTGCCCATCTTCTGGCATCATGTAATGTCGGCCGGTGCGGTTCGCGATGACCATGAATCCCAGCCCCGCAGTGTCTTAACATTGTTAAAACACTGCGGGGCTGGGATTCAGGGCCTGGCGCAGCACATATGTTGGCCTCTCACACTCGGGTCCTTACACCCGCTTCAGACTGTGCGGCGTCATCTGATCCCTTATCGCATGCCACGGCCATGAAGCCGCACAGTCCGAACAAGGCGGAAGGAGAGGAGGGACAGGCGAACTGATGCACTGATCCTGCCCATCAATCACACCCTCGCAGTCCCAATAAATAAGACACCGAGGGGCGTTGTGCGGGTCAGGGCGGCCGCAGAGGCGCAGCCAGCCAAACAATGATGCCAGAAGACGGGCAGCGCTACCAAGGGGGTTGCAGCGTGTCATTACAAAGGAAAGTCACACCACCGGGACGGTTAAATGGTCACACAGAGGACACATTGCGGACGTGTTTTCAGTTCCACATGTGCGAGGAGAATACGTTTCTGAGCCACCTTGCACACATGCAGCATTACCGCTGTACAAGGTGGCTGGATAACGTAAAAACGCCTGGGGGAGGGGGGACAGGTTCCCTTCAATTTCAGTTCTTGTGTCTGCGTGGCTTTTGCAGGACACGATGCCGGCTGCACAGCAGGGGAACAGCTGGCGGTGCTGGACCCCACTGACACATTGGCTGGTGTTTTTCTCTGTGCAGCTAGCACATCTGGGCAAAAACTGGCGGTGTGTTAGAGCCCAGGGACAGCAGGAGGAGGAGCAGGAGGAGGAGGAGCAGGGGGAGGGGAGTGTAGGCCGAAGCCTGCACTGGCGGCAGCTTTGGGTGTGTTGTGTCTGCGTGGCTTTTGCAGGACACGTTGCCGGCTACACAGCAGGGGAACAGCTGGCGGTGCTGGACCCCACTGACACATTGGCGAGGTGTTTGGCTCTGTGCAGCCAGCACTTCCGGACAGCAACTAGCGTTGTTGGAGCCCGGGCTCTGCAGGTGGAGCAGAGTGTAGGCCGAAGCCTACTTGAACCGATTTCAAAGGTCACCTTTAACCCCCCCTCAGGGGTTAGAAAGTAGAAGAGCCACAGCTTATGCAGCAGTAGTGCTGCACAAGTCAAAGGTTGCTCTTTTAATTTTTCTCCTTGCACACGCTGAATGAAACACGTATAACATTTAGCCCTTTATACAGTCAAACTGTGTAATGGAGGCGCGAGTTCCCTTTGTAATGAGACGCAGCACAGGTGTCAAGAATCCCACCTTGGTGCTGGGTGCAGCCTCCCGAGCGTTGTTATTTGCTGTACAGGAGTCTGCGCTGTCGTGTTATCCCCTGGCCTAGCGCCGTTAGCGCTGCCCATCTTCTGGCATCATGTAATGTCGGCCGGTGCGGTTCGCGATGACCATGAATCCCAGCCCCGCAGTGTCTTAACATTGTTAAAACACTGCGGGGCTGGGATTCAGGGCCTGGCGCAGCACATATGTTGGCCTCTCACACTCGGGTCCTTACACCCGCTTCAGACTGTGCGGCGTCATCTGATCCCTTATCGCATGCCACGGCCATGAAGCCGCACAGTCCGAACAAGGCGGAAGGAGAGGAGGGACAGGCGAACTGATGCACTGATCCTGCCCATCAATCACACCCTCGCAGTCCCAATAAATAAGACACCGAGGGGCGTTGTGCGGGTCAGGGCGGCCGCAGAGGCGCAGCCAGCCAAACAATGATGCCAGAAGACGGGCAGCGCTACCAAGGGGGTTGCAGCGTGTCATTACAAAGGAAAGTCACACCACCGGGACGGTTAAATGGTCACACAGAGGACACATTGCGGACGTGTTTTCAGTTCCACATGTGCGAGGAGAATACGTTTCTGAGCCACCTTGCACACATGCAGCATTACCGCTGTACAAGGTGGCTGGATAACGTAAAAACGCCTGGGGGAGGGGGGACAGGTTCCCTTCAATTTCAGTTCTTGTGTCTGCGTGGCTTTTGCAGGACACGATGCCGGCTGCACAGCAGGGGAACAGCTGGCGGTGCTGGACCCCACTGACACATTGGCTGGTGTTTTTCTCTGTGCAGCTAGCACATCTGGGCAAAAACTGGCGGTGTGTTAGAGCCCAGGGACAGCAGGAGGAGGAGCAGGAGGAGGAGGAGCAGGGGGAGGGGAGTGTAGGCCGAAGCCTGCACTGGCGGCAGCTTTGGGTGTGTTGTGTCTGCGTGGCTTTTGCAGGACACGTTGCCGGCTACACAGCAGGGGAACAGCTGGCGGTGCTGGACCCCACTGACACATTGGCGAGGTGTTTGGCTCTGTGCAGCCAGCACTTCCGGACAGCAACTAGCGTTGTTGGAGCCCGGGCTCTGCAGGTGGAGCAGAGTGTAGGCCGAAGCCTACTTGAACCGATTTCAAAGGTCACCTTTAACCCCCCCTCAGGGGTTAGAAAGTAGAAGAGCCACAGCTTATGCAGCAGTAGTGCTGCACAAGTCAAAGGTTGCTCTTTTAATTTTTCTCCTTGCACACGCTGAATGAAACACGTATAACATTTAGCCCTTTATACAGTCAAACTGTGTAATGGAGGCGCGAGTTCCCTTTGTAATGAGACGCAGCACAGGTGTCAAGAATCCCACCTTGGTGCTGGGTGCAGCCTCCCGAGCGTTGTTATTTGCTGTACAGGAGTCTGCGCTGTCGTGTTATCCCCTGGCCTAGCGCCGTTAGCGCTGCCCATCTTCTGGCATCATGTAATGTCGGCCGGTGCGGTTCGCGATGACCATGAATCCCAGCCCCGCAGTGTCTTAACATTGTTAAAACACTGCGGGGCTGGGATTCAGGGCCTGGCGCAGCACATATGTTGGCCTCTCACACTCGGGTCCTTACACCCGCTTCAGACTGTGCGGCGTCATCTGATCCCTTATCGCATGCCACGGCCATGAAGCCGCACAGTCCGAACAAGGCGGAAGGAGAGGAGGGACAGGCGAACTGATGCACTGATCCTGCCCATCAATCACACCCTCGCAGTCCCAATAAATAAGACACCGAGGGGCGTTGTGCGGGTCAGGGCGGCCGCAGAGGCGCAGCCAGCCAAACAATGATGCCAGAAGACGGGCAGCGCTACCAAGGGGGTTGCAGCGTGTCATTACAAAGGAAAGTCACACCACCGGGACGGTTAAATGGTCACACAGAGGACACATTGCGGACGTGTTTTCAGTTCCACATGTGCGAGGAGAATACGTTTCTGAGCCACCTTGCACACATGCAGCATTACCGCTGTACAAGGTGGCTGGATAACGTAAAAACGCCTGGGGGAGGGGGGACAGGTTCCCTTCAATTTCAGTTCTTGTGTCTGCGTGGCTTTTGCAGGACACGATGCCGGCTGCACAGCAGGGGAACAGCTGGCGGTGCTGGACCCCACTGACACATTGGCTGGTGTTTTTCTCTGTGCAGCTAGCACATCTGGGCAAAAACTGGCGGTGTGTTAGAGCCCAGGGACAGCAGGAGGAGGAGCAGGAGGAGGAGGAGCAGGGGGAGGGGAGTGTAGGCCGAAGCCTGCACTGGCGGCAGCTTTGGGTGTGTTGTGTCTGCGTGGCTTTTGCAGGACACGTTGCCGGCTACACAGCAGGGGAACAGCTGGCGGTGCTGGACCCCACTGACACATTGGCGAGGTGTTTGGCTCTGTGCAGCCAGCACTTCCGGACAGCAACTAGCGTTGTTGGAGCCCGGGCTCTGCAGGTGGAGCAGAGTGTAGGCCGAAGCCTACTTGAACCGATTTCAAAGGTCACCTTTAACCCCCCCTCAGGGGTTAGAAAGTAGAAGAGCCACAGCTTATGCAGCAGTAGTGCTGCACAAGTCAAAGGTTGCTCTTTTAATTTTTCTCCTTGCACACGCTGAATGAAACACGTATAACATTTAGCCCTTTATACAGTCAAACTGTGTAATGGAGGCGCGAGTTCCCTTTGTAATGAGACGCAGCACAGGTGTCAAGAATCCCACCTTGGTGCTGGGTGCAGCCTCCCGAGCGTTGTTATTTGCTGTACAGGAGTCTGCGCTGTCGTGTTATCCCCTGGCCTAGCGCCGTTAGCGCTGCCCATCTTCTGGCATCATGTAATGTCGGCCGGTGCGGTTCGCGATGACCATGAATCCCAGCCCCGCAGTGTCTTAACATTGTTAAAACACTGCGGGGCTGGGATTCAGGGCCTGGCGCAGCACATATGTTGGCCTCTCACACTCGGGTCCTTACACCCGCTTCAGACTGTGCGGCGTCATCTGATCCCTTATCGCATGCCACGGCCATGAAGCCGCACAGTCCGAACAAGGCGGAAGGAGAGGAGGGACAGGCGAACTGATGCACTGATCCTGCCCATCAATCACACCCTCGCAGTCCCAATAAATAAGACACCGAGGGGCGTTGTGCGGGTCAGGGCGGCCGCAGAGGCGCAGCCAGCCAAACAATGATGCCAGAAGACGGGCAGCGCTACCAAGGGGGTTGCAGCGTGTCATTACAAAGGAAAGTCACACCACCGGGACGGTTAAATGGTCACACAGAGGACACATTGCGGACGTGTTTTCAGTTCCACATGTGCGAGGAGAATACGTTTCTGAGCCACCTTGCACACATGCAGCATTACCGCTGTACAAGGTGGCTGGATAACGTAAAAACGCCTGGGGGAGGGGGGACAGGTTCCCTTCAATTTCAGTTCTTGTGTCTGCGTGGCTTTTGCAGGACACGATGCCGGCTGCACAGCAGGGGAACAGCTGGCGGTGCTGGACCCCACTGACACATTGGCTGGTGTTTTTCTCTGTGCAGCTAGCACATCTGGGCAAAAACTGGCGGTGTGTTAGAGCCCAGGGACAGCAGGAGGAGGAGCAGGAGGAGGAGGAGCAGGGGGAGGGGAGTGTAGGCCGAAGCCTGCACTGGCGGCAGCTTTGGGTGTGTTGTGTCTGCGTGGCTTTTGCAGGACACGTTGCCGGCTACACAGCAGGGGAACAGCTGGCGGTGCTGGACCCCACTGACACATTGGCGAGGTGTTTGGCTCTGTGCAGCCAGCACTTCCGGACAGCAACTAGCGTTGTTGGAGCCCGGGCTCTGCAGGTGGAGCAGAGTGTAGGCCGAAGCCTACTTGAACCGATTTCAAAGGTCACCTTTAACCCCCCCTCAGGGGTTAGAAAGTAGAAGAGCCACAGCTTATGCAGCAGTAGTGCTGCACAAGTCAAAGGTTGCTCTTTTAATTTTTCTCCTTGCACACGCTGAATGAAACACGTATAACATTTAGCCCTTTATACAGTCAAACTGTGTAATGGAGGCGCGAGTTCCCTTTGTAATGAGACGCAGCACAGGTGTCAAGAATCCCACCTTGGTGCTGGGTGCAGCCTCCCGAGCGTTGTTATTTGCTGTACAGGAGTCTGCGCTGTCGTGTTATCCCCTGGCCTAGCGCCGTTAGCGCTGCCCATCTTCTGGCATCATGTAATGTCGGCCGGTGCGGTTCGCGATGACCATGAATCCCAGCCCCGCAGTGTCTTAACATTGTTAAAACACTGCGGGGCTGGGATTCAGGGCCTGGCGCAGCACATATGTTGGCCTCTCACACTCGGGTCCTTACACCCGCTTCAGACTGTGCGGCGTCATCTGATCCCTTATCGCATGCCACGGCCATGAAGCCGCACAGTCCGAACAAGGCGGAAGGAGAGGAGGGACAGGCGAACTGATGCACTGATCCTGCCCATCAATCACACCCTCGCAGTCCCAATAAATAAGACACCGAGGGGCGTTGTGCGGGTCAGGGCGGCCGCAGAGGCGCAGCCAGCCAAACAATGATGCCAGAAGACGGGCAGCGCTACCAAGGGGGTTGCAGCGTGTCATTACAAAGGAAAGTCACACCACCGGGACGGTTAAATGGTCACACAGAGGACACATTGCGGACGTGTTTTCAGTTCCACATGTGCGAGGAGAATACGTTTCTGAGCCACCTTGCACACATGCAGCATTACCGCTGTACAAGGTGGCTGGATAACGTAAAAACGCCTGGGGGAGGGGGGACAGGTTCCCTTCAATTTCAGTTCTTGTGTCTGCGTGGCTTTTGCAGGACACGATGCCGGCTGCACAGCAGGGGAACAGCTGGCGGTGCTGGACCCCACTGACACATTGGCTGGTGTTTTTCTCTGTGCAGCTAGCACATCTGGGCAAAAACTGGCGGTGTGTTAGAGCCCAGGGACAGCAGGAGGAGGAGCAGGAGGAGGAGGAGCAGGGGGAGGGGAGTGTAGGCCGAAGCCTGCACTGGCGGCAGCTTTGGGTGTGTTGTGTCTGCGTGGCTTTTGCAGGACACGTTGCCGGCTACACAGCAGGGGAACAGCTGGCGGTGCTGGACCCCACTGACACATTGGCGAGGTGTTTGGCTCTGTGCAGCCAGCACTTCCGGACAGCAACTAGCGTTGTTGGAGCCCGGGCTCTGCAGGTGGAGCAGAGTGTAGGCCGAAGCCTACTTGAACCGATTTCAAAGGTCACCTTTAACCCCCCCTCAGGGGTTAGAAAGTAGAAGAGCCACAGCTTATGCAGCAGTAGTGCTGCACAAGTCAAAGGTTGCTCTTTTAATTTTTCTCCTTGCACACGCTGAATGAAACACGTATAACATTTAGCCCTTTATACAGTCAAACTGTGTAATGGAGGCGCGAGTTCCCTTTGTAATGAGACGCAGCACAGGTGTCAAGAATCCCACCTTGGTGCTGGGTGCAGCCTCCCGAGCGTTGTTATTTGCTGTACAGGAGTCTGCGCTGTCGTGTTATCCCCTGGCCTAGCGCCGTTAGCGCTGCCCATCTTCTGGCATCATGTAATGTCGGCCGGTGCGGTTCGCGATGACCATGAATCCCAGCCCCGCAGTGTCTTAACATTGTTAAAACACTGCGGGGCTGGGATTCAGGGCCTGGCGCAGCACATATGTTGGCCTCTCACACTCGGGTCCTTACACCCGCTTCAGACTGTGCGGCGTCATCTGATCCCTTATCGCATGCCACGGCCATGAAGCCGCACAGTCCGAACAAGGCGGAAGGAGAGGAGGGACAGGCGAACTGATGCACTGATCCTGCCCATCAATCACACCCTCGCAGTCCCAATAAATAAGACACCGAGGGGCGTTGTGCGGGTCAGGGCGGCCGCAGAGGCGCAGCCAGCCAAACAATGATGCCAGAAGACGGGCAGCGCTACCAAGGGGGTTGCAGCGTGTCATTACAAAGGAAAGTCACACCACCGGGACGGTTAAATGGTCACACAGAGGACACATTGCGGACGTGTTTTCAGTTCCACATGTGCGAGGAGAATACGTTTCTGAGCCACCTTGCACACATGCAGCATTACCGCTGTACAAGGTGGCTGGATAACGTAAAAACGCCTGGGGGAGGGGGGACAGGTTCCCTTCAATTTCAGTTCTTGTGTCTGCGTGGCTTTTGCAGGACACGATGCCGGCTGCACAGCAGGGGAACAGCTGGCGGTGCTGGACCCCACTGACACATTGGCTGGTGTTTTTCTCTGTGCAGCTAGCACATCTGGGCAAAAACTGGCGGTGTGTTAGAGCCCAGGGACAGCAGGAGGAGGAGCAGGAGGAGGAGGAGCAGGGGGAGGGGAGTGTAGGCCGAAGCCTGCACTGGCGGCAGCTTTGGGTGTGTTGTGTCTGCGTGGCTTTTGCAGGACACGTTGCCGGCTACACAGCAGGGGAACAGCTGGCGGTGCTGGACCCCACTGACACATTGGCGAGGTGTTTGGCTCTGTGCAGCCAGCACTTCCGGACAGCAACTAGCGTTGTTGGAGCCCGGGCTCTGCAGGTGGAGCAGAGTGTAGGCCGAAGCCTACTTGAACCGATTTCAAAGGTCACCTTTAACCCCCCCTCAGGGGTTAGAAAGTAGAAGAGCCACAGCTTATGCAGCAGTAGTGCTGCACAAGTCAAAGGTTGCTCTTTTAATTTTTCTCCTTGCACACGCTGAATGAAACACGTATAACATTTAGCCCTTTATACAGTCAAACTGTGTAATGGAGGCGCGAGTTCCCTTTGTAATGAGACGCAGCACAGGTGTCAAGAATCCCACCTTGGTGCTGGGTGCAGCCTCCCGAGCGTTGTTATTTGCTGTACAGGAGTCTGCGCTGTCGTGTTATCCCCTGGCCTAGCGCCGTTAGCGCTGCCCATCTTCTGGCATCATGTAATGTCGGCCGGTGCGGTTCGCGATGACCATGAATCCCAGCCCCGCAGTGTCTTAACATTGTTAAAACACTGCGGGGCTGGGATTCAGGGCCTGGCGCAGCACATATGTTGGCCTCTCACACTCGGGTCCTTACACCCGCTTCAGACTGTGCGGCGTCATCTGATCCCTTATCGCATGCCACGGCCATGAAGCCGCACAGTCCGAACAAGGCGGAAGGAGAGGAGGGACAGGCGAACTGATGCACTGATCCTGCCCATCAATCACACCCTCGCAGTCCCAATAAATAAGACACCGAGGGGCGTTGTGCGGGTCAGGGCGGCCGCAGAGGCGCAGCCAGCCAAACAATGATGCCAGAAGACGGGCAGCGCTACCAAGGGGGTTGCAGCGTGTCATTACAAAGGAAAGTCACACCACCGGGACGGTTAAATGGTCACACAGAGGACACATTGCGGACGTGTTTTCAGTTCCACATGTGCGAGGAGAATACGTTTCTGAGCCACCTTGCACACATGCAGCATTACCGCTGTACAAGGTGGCTGGATAACGTAAAAACGCCTGGGGGAGGGGGGACAGGTTCCCTTCAATTTCAGTTCTTGTGTCTGCGTGGCTTTTGCAGGACACGATGCCGGCTGCACAGCAGGGGAACAGCTGGCGGTGCTGGACCCCACTGACACATTGGCTGGTGTTTTTCTCTGTGCAGCTAGCACATCTGGGCAAAAACTGGCGGTGTGTTAGAGCCCAGGGACAGCAGGAGGAGGAGCAGGAGGAGGAGGAGCAGGGGGAGGGGAGTGTAGGCCGAAGCCTGCACTGGCGGCAGCTTTGGGTGTGTTGTGTCTGCGTGGCTTTTGCAGGACACGTTGCCGGCTACACAGCAGGGGAACAGCTGGCGGTGCTGGACCCCACTGACACATTGGCGAGGTGTTTGGCTCTGTGCAGCCAGCACTTCCGGACAGCAACTAGCGTTGTTGGAGCCCGGGCTCTGCAGGTGGAGCAGAGTGTAGGCCGAAGCCTACTTGAACCGATTTCAAAGGTCACCTTTAACCCCCCCTCAGGGGTTAGAAAGTAGAAGAGCCACAGCTTATGCAGCAGTAGTGCTGCACAAGTCAAAGGTTGCTCTTTTAATTTTTCTCCTTGCACACGCTGAATGAAACACGTATAACATTTAGCCCTTTATACAGTCAAACTGTGTAATGGAGGCGCGAGTTCCCTTTGTAATGAGACGCAGCACAGGTGTCAAGAATCCCACCTTGGTGCTGGGTGCAGCCTCCCGAGCGTTGTTATTTGCTGTACAGGAGTCTGCGCTGTCGTGTTATCCCCTGGCCTAGCGCCGTTAGCGCTGCCCATCTTCTGGCATCATGTAATGTCGGCCGGTGCGGTTCGCGATGACCATGAATCCCAGCCCCGCAGTGTCTTAACATTGTTAAAACACTGCGGGGCTGGGATTCAGGGCCTGGCGCAGCACATATGTTGGCCTCTCACACTCGGGTCCTTACACCCGCTTCAGACTGTGCGGCGTCATCTGATCCCTTATCGCATGCCACGGCCATGAAGCCGCACAGTCCGAACAAGGCGGAAGGAGAGGAGGGACAGGCGAACTGATGCACTGATCCTGCCCATCAATCACACCCTCGCAGTCCCAATAAATAAGACACCGAGGGGCGTTGTGTGGGTCAGGGCGGCCGCAGAAGCGCAGCCAGCCAAACAATGATGCCAGAAGACGGGCAGCGTTACCAAGGAGCTTGTTGCGTGTGTCAATACAAAGTCAAATCACACCTGAGGGACGTTTTAATGGTCACAGAGGACACATTTTAGACGTGTTCACTTCAACATGGGCAAGGAGAATAAGTTTCTGAGCCACCTTGAACACATGCAGCATTACTGCTGTTCAAGGTAGCTGTAAAACATAGAAACACCTGGGGGAGGGGGGACAGGTTCCCTTCAATTTCAGTTCTTGTGTCTGCGTGGCGGTCGCAGGACACTTTGCCGGCTACACAGCAGGGGAACAGCTGGCGGTGCTGGACCCCACTGACACATTGGCTGGTGTTTTTCTCTGTGCAGCTAGCACATCTGGGCAAAAACTGGCGGTGTGTTAGAGCCCAGGGACAGCAGGAGGAGCAGGGGGAGCGGAGTGTAGGCCGAAGCCTGCACTCGAGCAAGTTGAAAGGAAACCTTTAACCCCCCCCCCCCCCAGGCGTTTGTAGCTGAAAGAGCCATTGTGTACAGCACTAATGCTGGAAAAGGTAAACTTAGCTCTTTTAATTATGGTCCTTGTACATGCGGAACCTAACATTTATGAAATGTGTCCCCACACAGCGTTAAACCGTCCGGTAGGTGGAACTTTCCTTTGTCGTGTGACGCAGCACAGCCATCATTTTTACCCCCTTGTCGCCGTTCGCCCCCTCCTCAGCGTTGTTTGAATCTGTCCCGGAGCCTGCGCTGTTAGGTTAGCCCATGGCTATGCACACATGTTGCGCTGCCCGTCTTCTGACCTCATTTGGTGTCAGGCTGGCTGCGCCTGTGCGGGTGCGTTGGCCGAGATCCCGCCTCGCAGTGTCGTCTCATGTAATCCCACCGCGGGCCTGTGATCTGTGCCCGTGCGCAGTGCATATCCTCTCCTCTCACTCCCCTCCCTACGGCTTTTTCAGACTGTGCGGTGTCACGGCCGTGGCATGCTATTAGGGACCAGCTGACATCGCACAGTCTGAAGAAGCCGTAGGGAGGGGAGTGAGAGGAGAGGATATGCACTGCGCACGGGCACGGATCACAGGCCCGCGGTGGGATTACATGAGACGACACTGCGAGGCGGGATCTCGGCCAGCGCACCCGCACAGGCGCAGCCAGCCTGACACCAAATGAGGTCAGAAGACGGGCAGCGCAACATGTGTGCATGGCCAAGGGCTAACCTAACAGCGCAGGCTCCGGGACAGATTCAAACAACGCTGAGGAGGGGGCGCACGGCGCCAAGGGGGTAAAAATGATGGCTGTGCTGCGTCACACGACAAAGGAAAGTTCCACCTACCGGACGGTGTAACGCTGTGTGGGGACACATTTCATAAGTGTTTGGTTCAGCATGTGCAAGGAGCATCACGAAAAGAGGCACTTTTTCCCTTTGCATCATCATTACTGCTGCACAAGGTGGCTCCTTCAGTAACAAACGCCTGGGGGGGGGGGGGGTCAGGTTCCCTTACATTTAACTTGTTGTGTCTGCGTGGCGGTCGCAGTACACGTTGCCGTATACACAGCAGGGGAACAGCTGGCGGTGCTGAACCCCACTAACACATTGGCGAGGTGTTTGGCTCTGTGCGTACAGCACTTCTGGACGGCAACTGGCGGTGTTGGAGCCCAGGGACGGGTGGAGGAGGAGGAGGTTGGAGGAGGTAGGAGGGATTGCCACACACACAGCAGGGGAACAGCTGACGTTACTGAACCCCAATAACAGAGGAGGGACTGTTGACTGTGCGTACAGCACTTCTGGACGGCAACTGGCGGTGTTGGAGCCCAGGGACGGGTGGAGGAGGAGGAGGTTGGAGGAGGTAGGAGGGATTGCCACACACACAGCAGGGGAACAGCTGACGTTACTGAACCCCAATAACAGAGGAGGGACTGTTGACTGTGCGTACAGCACTTCTGGACGGCAACTGGCGGTGTTGGAGCCCAGGGACGGGTGGAGGAGGAGGAGGTTGGAGGAGGTAGGAGGGATTGCCACACACACAGCAGGGGAACAGCTGACGTTACTGAACCCCAATAACAGAGGAGGGACTGTTGACTGTGCGTACAGCACTTCTGGACGGCAACTGGCGGTGTTGGAGCCCAGGGACGGGTGGAGGAGGAGGAGGTAGGAGGAGGTAGGAGGGATTGCCACACACACAGCAGGGGAACAGCTGACGTTACTGAACCCCAATAACAGAGGAGGGACTGTTGACTGTGCGTACAGCACTTCTGGACGGCAACTGGCGGTGTTGGAGCCCAGGGACGGGTGGAGGAGGAGGAGGTTGGAGGAGGTAGGAGGGATTGCCACACACACAGCAGGGGAACAGCTGACGTTACTGAACCCCAATAACAGAGGAGGGACTGTTGACTGTGCGTACAGCACTTCTGGACGGCAACTGGCGGTGTTGGAGCCCAGGGACGGGTGGAGGAGGAGGAGGTTGGAGGAGGTAGGAGGGATTGCCACACACACAGCAGGGGAACAGCTGACGTTACTGAACCCCAATAACAGAGGAGGGACTGTTGACTGTGCGTACAGCACTTCTGGACGGCAACTGGCGGTGTTGGAGCCCAGGGACGGGTGGAGGAGGAGGAGGTTGGAGGAGGTAGGAGGGATTGCCACACACACAGCAGGGGAACAGCTGACGTTACTGAACCCCAATAACAGAGGAGGGACTGTTGACTGTGCGTACAGCACTTCTGGACGGCAACTGGCGGTGTTGGAGCCCAGGGACGGGTGGAGGAGGAGGAGGTTGGAGGAGGTAGGAGGGATTGCCACACACACAGCAGGGGAACAGCTGACGTTACTGAACCCCAATAACAGAGGAGGGACTGTTGACTGTGCGTACAGCACTTCTGGACGGCAACTGGCGGTGTTGGAGCCCAGGGACGGGTGGAGGAGGAGGAGGTTGGAGGAGGTAGGAGGGATTGCCACACACACAGCAGGGGAACAGCTGACGTTACTGAACCCCAATAACAGAGGAGGGACTGTTGACTGTGCGTACAGCACTTCTGGACGGCAACTGGCGGTGTTGGAGCCCAGGGACGGGTGGAGGAGGAGGAGGTTGGAGGAGGTAGGAGGGATTGCCACACACACAGCAGGGGAACAGCTGACGTTACTGAACCCCAATAACAGAGGAGGGACTGTTGACTGTGCGTACAGCACTTCTGGACGGCAACTGGCGGTGTTGGAGCCCAGGGACGGGTGGAGGAGGAGGAGGTTGGAGGAGGTAGGAGGGATTGCCACACACACAGCAGGGGAACAGCTGACGTTACTGAACCCCAATAACAGAGGAGGGACTGTTGACTGTGCGTACAGCACTTCTGGACGGCAACTGGCGGTGTTGGAGCCCAGGGACGGGTGGAGGAGGAGGAGGTTGGAGGAGGTAGGAGGGATTGCCACACACACAGCAGGGGAACAGCTGACGTTACTGAACCCCAATAACAGAGGAGGGACTGTTGACTGTGCGTACAGCACTTCTGGACGGCAACTGGCGGTGTTGGAGCCCAGGGACGGGTGGAGGAGGAGGAGGTTGGAGGAGGTAGGAGGGATTGCCACACACACAGCAGGGGAACAGCTGACGTTACTGAACCCCAATAACAGAGGAGGGACTGTTGACTGTGCGTACAGCACTTCTGGACGGCAACTGGCGGTGTTGGAGCCCAGGGACGGGTGGAGGAGGAGGAGGTTGGAGGAGGTAGGAGGGATTGCCACACACACAGCAGGGGAACAGCTGACGTTACTGAACCCCAATAACAGAGGAGGGACTGTTGACTGTGCGTACAGCACTTCTGGACGGCAACTGGCGGTGTTGGAGCCCAGGGACGGGTGGAGGAGGAGGAGGTTGGAGGAGGCAGGAGGGATTGCCACACACACAGCAGGGGAACAGCTGACGTTACTGAACCCCAATAACAGAGGAGGGACTGTTGACTGTGCGTACAGCACTTCTGGACGGCAACTGGCGGTGTTGGAGCCCAGGGACGGGTGGAGGAGGAGGAGGTTGGAGGAGGTAGGAGGGATTGCCACACACACAGCAGGGGAACAGCTGACGTTACTGAACCCCAATAACAGAGGAGGGACTGTTGACTGTGCGTACAGCACTTCTGGACGGCAACTGGCGGTGTTGGAGCCCAGGGACAGGTGGAAAAGCAGAGGAACACAATGTAGGCCGAAGCCTGAGAAAGTCGAAAGGGAACCTTTAACCCCCCCCCAAGGCGTTTGTAGCTGAAAGAGCCAGCTTGTGCAGCACAAAAGATGCAAAAGGAAAAGGTGGCTCTTTTCATCATGCTCCTTGCAAACACAGAACTAAACACTTATAAAATGTGTCCCCTGCAACCGTAAAACCGTCCCGGATGGGGGACTTTCCTTCGTAATGTGACGCAGCCCAGCCGTCATTCCTACCCCCCCGGCGCCGCGCACCGGCTCCTCAGCGTTGTTTTATTCCGTCAAGGAGCCTGCGCTGTTATGTTATCCCGTGGCCAGGCACACTTAGCGCTGCCCGTCTTCTGGCATCATTTGGTGTCTGGATGGCTGCGCCTGTGCGGCCGCGCTGGCAGAGAGCCCGCCTCGCAGTGTCTTCTGATTTAATCCCACTGGGGGCCTGGGATCCATGGACATGCGCAGTGCATATCTGAACCTCCACCTCTCACTCATCTCCCTATGGCTTCTTCAGACTGTGCGGTGTCACGGCCGTGGCATGCTGTTAGGGACCAGCTGACACCGAACAGTCTGAAGAAGCCATAGGGAAATGAGTGAGAGGTGGAGGTTCAGATATGCACTGCGCATGTCCATGGATCCCAGGCCCCCAGTGGGATTAAATCAGAAGACACTGCGAGGCGGGCTCTCTGCCAGCGCGGCCGCACAGGCGCAGCCATCCAGACACCAAATGATGCCAGAAGACGGGCAGCGCTAAGTGTGCCTGGCCACGGGATAACATAACAGCGCAGGCTCCAGGACGGAATAAAACAACGCTGAGGAGCCGGTGCGCGGCGCCGGGGGGGTAGGAATGACGGCTGGGCTGCGTCACATTACGAAGTAAAGTCCCACCTCCGGGACGGTTTTACGGTATCAGTGGACACATTTTATAAGTGTTAAGTTCTGCGTGTGCAAGGAGCTAAACAAAAATAGCTACCTTTTCCTTGGGCAGCATTACTGCTGCACAAGGTGGCTCTTTCAGTAACAAACGCCTTGGGGGGGGGGGGACAGATTCCCTTACATTTCAGTTGTTGTGTCAGCGTGGCGGTCGCAGGACACATTGCCGGCTACACAGCTGGGGATCAGCTGACATTACTGAAACCCAATAACACTGGGTCGTATGTTTTGACTGTGCAGACGGCACGTCTGAGCCTCAACTGGCGGTGTTGGAGCCCAGGAATTTAAGTTCAGGTGGTAGAAAGATGAACACAACAGGAGACCTGGATAACGTATACAGTGACCTAATTATTCAATCAGGAGGAGGAGTGGCAAATTCCGGCGAGATCCAGGCCTTGTTCATTTTCAGGAAAGTAAGCCGGTCAACGTTATCGGAGGATAGTCGCATGCGACGGTCAGTTAGTACACCACCTGCAGCACTAAAGACACGTTCCGATAATACACTGGCCGCAGGGCAAGACAGCACCTCCAATGCATACTGGCTTAGCTCTGGCCATGTATCCAGCTTTGAGACCCAAAACTTGAAAGGGGAAGAGCCGTCTGGGAGTACAGCAAGAGGGCAAGACATGTAGTCTGTCACCATCTGACGGAACCGTTGCCTCCTGCTGACTGGAGCCGTCTGTGATGGTGTAGACTTTTGTGGCGGGCACAGAAAACTGTGCCACAGTTCGGCCATACTGGTCTTGCCTTGGGCAGAGGCACTGCTTCTGCTCCCTCTTTGTGCAGAGCCTCCACCACGGCCTGGACGCACTGAGCTGCTTTGGAATGCACTAGCAGCACTTCTCTCAGTTGGAATGGAGAAGATGATGGAATTGACCAGTGTGTCTTGGTACTCCCGCATTTTTCGCTCCCGGTTCAACGGTGTGATGAGGCTTTCTACGTTGTCCCGGTAGCGAGGATCGAGGAGGGTGAACACCCAATAATCAGACATGTTGAGAATGTGGGCGATGCGGCGGTCGTTTCTCAGGCACTGCAGCATGTAATCCACCATGTGCTGCAGACTGCCAACTGCCCAAGAAACGCTGTCCCCTGCTGGAGGCGTGATCTCTGCCCGCTCGTCATCACCCCACCCTCGCTGTACACACTGAGTACTGGACAATTGTGTAACTCCCTCCTCTGGACGGATGTCTTCCTCCTCCATTGACTCCTCCTCATCCTCCTCACAAACGGTCCCCTGCCTACGCGTTTGTGAGGAACCACGTGGCGCTGACTGTCCAGAAGATGATGGAAATGGTGAATCCTCATCCTCCACCTCTTCCACAACATCATCCCTTAGCGCTTGCAGTGATTTTTCAAGCAGGCAGATAAGGGGGACAGTCATGCTGACTAGTGCATCATCTGCACTCGCCATCCGCGTGGAATAATCAAAGGGACGCAAAACCTGGCAGACGTCATTCATAGTGGCCCACTCTGTGGTTGTGAAGTCTGTACGGCGCTGACTGCGACTTTTTTGCGCCTGAAGCAGCTGGTACTCCATTACAGCTTGCTGCTGCTCACACAACCGCTCCAACATATGTAACGTGGAATTCCACCTGGTAGGTAGGTCACATATGATGCGATGTTCCGGCAGGCGGTGTCGGCGCTGCAGAGCCGCAATGCGCGCTTTTGCCGTGCTGGAACGCCGCAAGTGAGCACACTCTAGGCGGACCTTGTGCAGCAGTGCATCAAGATCCGGATAGTCCCTCAAAAAGCTCTGCACGACCAAATTGAGCACATGTGCCAGACATGGGATGTGAGTGAGGTTGCCGAGGCCCAGAGCTGCCACCAGATTTCGGCCATTATCACACACTACCATGCCTGGCTGGAGATTCGCTGGCACAAACCACACATCGCTCTCCTGCTTGATGGCATTCCAGAGCTCCTGCGCTGTGTGGCTACGATTCCCCAAGAAAATTAATTTCAAGACGGCCTGTTGACGTTTGGCCACGGCTGTGCTCATGTCGGTCGTAACAGGTACACGTTCATCACGGGTCCATGTGGAGGTGGACTGTGACGGCTCCTGCAGCGATGATTCTGAGGAACTGGTGTAAGAGGAGGAGTCAATGCGTACAGAATGGATTCCTGCAATCCTTGGAGTGGGCAGGACACGTCCTGCGCCACTCGCACGGTCTGTACCCGGCTCAACGACATTAACCCAATGGGCAGTGAGGGAAAGGTATCGCCCCTGTCCATGTTGACTGGTCCACGCATCGGTGGTGAGGTGGACCTTGCTACTGACGGCGTTCAGTAGCGCGTGTTTTATGTGTCCCTCCACATGCTTCTGCAGGGCAGGGACGGCTTGCCTGCTGAAGTAAAAGCGGCTGGGCACTTTGTACTGTGGGACTGCCAATGACATGAAGTCACGGAAGCTGTCAGTCTCCACCAGCCTGAATGACAGCATTTCCAGTGACAGAAGTTTGGCAATGCCTGCAGTCAGAGCCTGTGCTCGTGGGTGGTTTGACGAGAAAGGCCGCCTTTTCTCCCATGCCTGTACTACCGATGGCTGTAGACTGGGCTGGGAGTGTGTGGATGACTGGGAAAGTGGCGCTGCGGGTGGAATTACAGCGGGTCTCTGGACAACAGGGGCAGAGGTTCTTCCACGGCGATCCTGGGAGGACGCCGAACCAGCTGCGTGTGAGGTAGAGGAAGAGGCAACACGAGCTGAAGAGGTGGTAGCTGCCGCTGTTGGTTGGCCTACCTCTTCAGTGTGTTTTTCTAACTCCGCCGGGTGCCTGTTGCGCACATGTTTCCACATGTTGGAGGTATTGAGGTTGCTGACATTTCGACCTCTTTTGACTTTTTGATGACACACGTTGCATCTGACATAGCAAATGTCATCTGCAACTGTGTCAAAAAAGGACCAGGCACTGCAAGTCTTGGGAGCGCCCTTTTTGGCTTTTGGAAGAGACATGCTCCTAACGGGTGCCAAAGCGGAGGCTGCAGGATCCGCAGTCTTCCCCCTCCCTCTCCCTCTTTGGGCCGTACGGGGAATCTCTTCCTCAGAGCTGCTCCCACCACCTTCCTGTCCCTCACGCCAAGATGGGTCGAGGACCTCATCATCTACACTACCCTCTGCCCCCAACTGCTCCTCCTGGGTAGTCTCAGCAGCAGAGCACGCACCAGTAAGTGGCACCTGAGTGTCATCATCAGCTGATGCGGCCTGCGATGTGGTGACCGGAGCCACTGGCCCACCCGCCTCTTCAGAGGAAGACAGAAAAAGCTGTTGGGCATCACTGCACCCTGCCTCTTCTTCCATTTCTCCAATGCTGCTTGGCTGGCCCCCTGTTTCCAAGCCAAGAGATTCAGAGAACAGAAGTAGAGACGGCTCCTGTCCTGGGCTCTCTGTCTGCCTGGGCAATTTGGCAGGTGGTGAAGAGACAGATGGCTGCTCTCCAGTGCTCTGTGTCTGAGAGGATGTGGCACTAATGGAAGTTGATGCATTAGCTGCCATCCATCCGACAACAGCTTCAATTTGTTCTTCACGCAGCAGCGGTGTACGGCGCTCGGACACAAAGCTTCGCATGAACGACTGTTGCCTGGTGAAAGTGGGTGCTGATGAGTCACCGGTGCCCGCAGCAGGCACAGAATCCCCACGTCCCCTCCCTGCTCCGCGACGGCTCCCACGCCCCCGTGCCTTACTCACTGCCTTCTTCATCTTGGTTGACTGATAAAGATAAGCAGAAAAGTACTAACGGATTTGTGTGCTTATTCCTGAGCAACTCCTCCTAACAGGTATAAGAAGCACTAATTATCTAAAGTGTGGACTAGACACAAATATGAGCTAATGTGGCCTACAGAAATGTAAAGTGGTGTAACTGGTGTGTTTGGTGAACTTTATTATTTATTTATTTTTTGGGGGCTGAACTGACAACAGATAGAGCTGCAGTCACACGGAGACCGTGCAGACAGACGTAAACGGCGCTACAAGGCCCAAAAACCCTCCTCTACTTTATCCTATGTAGTGTTTTTCCACAAATTAGCTGGAGACGGGTGGAAAGACACTAATAGGATTTTTTTGAATAAATTAGCAGCAGACTACACTATTTTGAAAAAAAAGAAAATTGATTTGGCGGTATGACGCAGTGAAAAACCCTGAGCTGGAGACAACCAGGCTATAGCTGCTCACAGATTACAGGGCGAGCTGCAGTCACACGGAGACCGTGCAGACAGCCGTAAACGGCGCTGCAAGGCCCAAAAACCCTCCTCTACTTTATCCTATGTAGTGTTTTTCCACAAATTAGCTGGAGACGGGTGGAAAGACACTAATAGGATTTTTTTAAATTAATTAGCAGCAGACTACACTACTTTGAAAAAAAAGAAAATTGATTTGGCGGTATGACGCAGTGAAAAACCCTGAGCTGGAGACAACCAGGCTACAGCTGCTCACAGATTACAGGGCGAGCTGCAGTCACACGGAGACCGTGCAGACAGCCGTAAACGGCGCTGCAAGGCCCAAAAACCCTCCTCTACTTTATCCTATGTAGTGTTTTTCCACAAATTAGCTGGAGACGGGTGGAAAGACACTAATAGGATTTTTTTAAATTAATTAGCAGCAGACTACACTACTTTGAAAAAAAAGAAAATTGATTTGGCGGTATGACGCAGTGAAAAACCCTGAGCTGGAGACAACCAGGCTACAGCTGCTCACAGATTACAGGGCGAGCTGCAGTCACACGGAGACCGTGCAGACAGCCGTAAACGGCGCTGCAAGGCCCAAAAACCCTCCTCTACTTTATCCTATGTAGTGTTTTTCCACAAATTAGCTGGAGACGGGTGGAAAGACACTAATAGGATTTTTTAAAATTAATTAGCAGCAGACTACACTACTTTGAAAAAAAAGAAAATTGATTTGGCGGTATGACGCAGTGAAAAACCCTGAGCTGGAGACAACCAGGCTACAGCTGCTCACAGATTACAGGGCGAGCTGCAGTCACACGGAGACCGTGCAGACAGCCGTAAACGGCGCTGCAAGGCCCAAAAACCCTCCTCTACTTTATCCTATGTAGTGTTTTTCCACAAATTAGCTGGAGACGGGTGGAAAGACACTAATAGGATTTTTTAAAATTAATTAGCAGCAGACTACACTACTTTGAAAAAAAAGAAAATTGATTTGGCGGTATGACGCAGTGAAAAACCCTGAGCTGGAGACAACCAGGCTACAGCTGCTCACAGATTACAGGGCGAGCTGCAGTCACACGGAGACCGTGCAGACAGCCGTAAACGGCGCTGCAAGGCCCAAAAACCCTCCTCTACTTTATCCTATGTAGTGTTTTTCCACAAATTAGCTGGAGACGGGTGGAAAGACACTAATAGGATTTTTTTGAATAAATTAGCAGCAGACTACACTACTTGGGAAAAAAAAAAAAAAAGGAACAGTATGAGGCAATGAACCACCCTCCCTGAACTGAATACAACCAACTATGGATGGCCTATGTGGCTGCACTCAGACTGGAGACTGGGCTGCACTCACACACACACACACACAGACCCTGCAGATCGCTGTGAAAACAGCGCTACAAGGCAAAAGCAAGGTGAATAGTAGGTGAACACAGCGGTTGCTAAATTAGCCTTTGGAAAGCACAAAGAAGCAAATCGCTATCTCTAAACTGTCCCTCAGTCAGCAAACAGCGTCCTGTCACTAACTGAATTCACAGCAGAGTGATCGCAAAATGGCGCCAGCGACTTTTAAACTGCATCATGACATCATTACACCAGCCAATCACAGCCTTGCCAGTAGTTTCATGCCCTCCATGCTAAACAGGATGTGCCCACACTTGGAATCAATCTCATTGGCTGAATTTCTGCTTTTTGAATCTTAGAACTTCCGATTCCGGTATCCGATACGCGGCAAGTATCGGAATCCCGGTATCGGAATTCCGATACCGCAAGTATCGGCCGATACCCGATACTTGCGGTATCGGAATGCTCAACACTATTCACTACCCAATGGTATAAAATTTTGTGACACACCTGTGGTGTCAATGTGATCATTGCACACTTAGATGAATTCATTGTGAGGTGTAGTTTGTAAAATGGGGTCACTTATGGTGGGGTTCTGCTGTTCTTGCACCTCTTCCAGTGGATCATGGCACTGCAAACCATAACGGTGAAATCTGCACTATTTTATGGCGTTCCTGAGCTTTGAACTGTGCTTAAAAGTTATTTTCCAATTACATTTAGGGTATTGGCACATTCAGGAGAAATTGCACAACTCTGAGATCCAATTTTTCCTATTATTCCTTATAAAAATTAAAAATTTGGGGCTAAAACACTATTTTACTGATAAAAATGTACCCTGAGTTTTCTGTGCCGATTTTCACCATAGACTTGTATTTGATGTGGAAAATCTGCAGGTAAAGAACGCACATGCGGTTTTAGTGCATTTGCATAAGGGAAACAAATCAAATGTGTATGTAATAACTAATTTAGTATGTCACTTAAGTATCAAAAACAAAGTATCAAAACTAGGAAGTATAAAAAACAAATTTTGCAGATGATTGTCATGTCCCATGTGTGCAGATTGGGAATGACCTGTACTTCACCTCCTGCAGCGCTAGGAAAACCGCTCTTATGCTCTTAACCACTTAAGGACCTGGGGTATTTCCATTTTTGCGTTTCCATTTTTTGCTCCCCTTCTTCCAGCGGCCATAACTTTTTTATTTTTTTTATCAATATGGCCATATGAGTAGTGTTGAGCGATACCGTCCGATACTTGAAAGTATCGGTATCGGAAAGTATCGGCCGATACCGGCAAAGTATCGGATCCAATCCGATACCGATACCCGATACCAATACAAGTCAATGGGACTCAAGTATCGGACGGTATTCCTGATGGTTCCCAGGGTCTGAAGGAGAGGAAACTCCCCTTCAGGCCCTGGGAACCATATTAATGTGTAAAATAAAGAATTAAAATAAAAAATATTGCTATACTCACCTGTCCGACGCAGCCTGGACCTCAGTGAGGGAACCGGCAGCGTTGTTTGTTTAAAATTTGCGCTTTTACTTGGTTACGTGAAGTCCCGGCTTGTGATTGGTCAGGGCGGCCATGTTGCCGGGACGCGGACCAATCACAGCAAGCCGTGACAAAATTACGTCACGGCTTGCTGTGATTGGTCCGCGTCCCGGCAACATGGCCGCCATTAACCAATCACAAGCCGTGACGTCACTGGAGGCTGGACACGCGCGCTTTTTAAAATACGCGCCTGTCCAGCCTCCCGTGACGTCACGGCTTGTGATTGGTTAATGGCGGCCATGTTGCCGGGACGCGGACCAATCACAGCAAGCCGTGACGTAATTTCGTCACGGCTTGCTGTGATTGGTCCGCGTCCCGGCAACATGGCGCCGTGACCAATCATAAGCCGGGACGTCACTGGAGGCTGGACACGCGCGCTTTTTAAAATACGCGCATGTCCAGCCTCCCGTGACGTCACGGCTTGTGATTGGTTAATGGCGGCCATGTTGCCGGGACGCGGACCAATCACAGCAAGCCGTGATGTAATTTCGTCACGGCTTGCTGTGATTGGTCCGCGTCCCGGCAACATGGCCGCCCTGACCAATCACAAGCCGGGACTTCACGTAACCAAGTAAAAGCGCGAATTTTAAACAAACAACGCTGCCGGTTCCCTTGCTGAGGTCCAGGCTGCGTCGGACAGGTGAGTATAGCAATATTTTTTATTTTAATTCTCTCTTTTACACATTATTACATTAATGTTGTTGCGATACCCGATACCCGATACCACAAAAGTATCGGATCTCGGTATCGGAAATTCCGATACAGCAAATATCGGCCGATACCCGATACTTGCAGTATCGGAATGCTCAACACTACATATGAGTGCTTGTTTTTTGTGGGACAAGTTGTACATTTGAATGGCACCATTGATTTTACCATATCGTTAATGGAAAATGGGAAAACAATTCCAAATGCGGTGAAATTGCAAAAAAAGTGCAATTCCACAATTGTTTTTTGGATTTTTTTTTTTTTTACCATGTTCACTAAATGCTAAAACTTACCTGCCAATATGATTCTCCAGGTCATTACAAGTTCACAGACTCCAAGTATGTCTAGATTCTTTTCTATGTAAGTGGTGAAAAAATACAAAGTTTCTAAAAAAAAAAAATGTTGCTATTTTCCGAAACCCGTAGCGTCTCTATTTTTCGGGATCTGTAGCCAGGTGAGGGCTTATTTTTTGCCACCAATCTGATGTTTTTATTGATACCATTTTGGTGTGTATACACTATTTTGATTGCCCGTTATTGCATTTTATTGCTATGTTGCAGCGACCAAAAAAAGCGTAATTCTGGTGTTTTGTTTTTTTCCCTCGGTATGCTGTTTACTGATACCAAATATGTGTATATTTGATTTTTTTAATTGTTTTATTTTGAATGAGGCTAATAGGGGGTCATTTGAACGTTTATAGTTTTTTAATTTTTTTTTTTTTTAACTTTTTACTTGCTTCAATAGTCTCCATGAGAGACTAGAAGCTGCGATCATCCGATCGCTTGTACTACATAGAACAGGACTGCAGTACTGCTCTATGTAGCAGAAATGCTCACTTGCTATGAGCGCTGACCGATGGGTGGTGCTCATAGCTATCTGGCTATGACAACCACAGGTGTCTTCTTCAGACTCCAGGTTGTTATGCCAACCCATCAGCGACCTGAGGTCATGTGACACGGGCGCCGATGGGCAAGGTTAATGAGGTGCTTCCTGCTCTTGCATGTTAAATGCCGCTGTCAGAGTTTGACAGCGGCATTTAACATGTTACCAGCCGTGCGTAGATCGCGATTCCACCCGCTGCTGTTAGGGGAAAATGACAGCTGATCAGATCAGGGGTTAAGGAGTTGAAGTATATTTTCTCTGAAACACAACTATTTTGGAGAATAATCTATCTGGCTGCAATCATGCAGCCAGGTTGCGATTCATGCTGCCACAGATTGGGCAGAATGAATCTTCAGACAGGTTATCTTTTGAAAAACTTAGAATTGGTGGGAAAGGGTAAATGATAGGAGAAAACTAAATTAATAAGCATCCATATTAAAAAATAAGATGTATTCTAGGAAAGAAAATATGGAGTGCATTATATATAACTCTTGACAGCTTGCTTTTCACCAGCATCCTCCATCTTAGTAAATCTTAACCCTGCATATAAATCTGGCAGAACCTAAACTCTTCATGCTTATGTCCAGTATGTTGCACAGCAAGAAAGACACTCAATGTCCTGTTTAAAAAGGTTCACGTAGTTATAGATTAATGAACTTCATTATTTACATGACTATGAGATACCGGCAGAAGGGCAATGAGTGGAATTTCTTGTATTCACAAATGTTTTTGTGCGGAGGGTGCTTGACTTGCACTGATGCTAAGTATGACGAACATACCATATCAGTAAACACAGCAGACTTGTTTCTCTGTTGCTATGTTTGTTCTATGTTTGTTCTATGTGTTTATAAGTCTTATCTAGAAGCCTGGATACACTTACTTCTATCTATGGTTTGAAGTTTATTATTCACCCTACTTTGTTTTAGAACGTGCGTCTATTAGGACTTGCTCTGCCAAATGACTGTATCTTATTGTTTAAGAACATCTTCTACAGTACACAGAGGACTTTGAGCTAATCATTTTCCCTCTTTAAAGCTCAAATTAAATTGAATGCTTGGACTATACCATATATAGAAAAGTATACAAATAAGCATGGCCATCGTATGCGGAAAACAACAGTCTAAGGCCGGCCTCACAGCGTATGTAAATATGGTCCGTTTTTTACGGCCGTAATATGCAGAAAAGTCCCCAAAATAGTGATCCGTATGTCATCCGTAGGCAGGGTGTGTCAGCGTATTATGCGCATGGCATCCTCCGTATGTAATCCGTATGGCATCCGTACTGCGATATTTTCTCGCAGGCTTGCAAAACCGACATCTAATGGATTTATGTGCTCAAATGTTCGTTAAAACATATATACAGTATATATATACAGTATATATATATATATATATATATATATATATATATATATATGTCATTGAGACACATATATATATATTCTGTATTTATATTTAATTCAGCACGATATATGTGAAAGGCCGGTAATTCAATTGCCGGCTTTTCATTTCTCCTTCCCAAACCCGACAGGATATGAGACATGGTTAACATACAGTAAACCAACTCATATCCCCTTTTTTTTGCATATTCCACACTACTAATGTTAGTAGTGTGTATGTGCAAAATTTGGGCGCTGTAGCTGCTAAAATAAAGGGTTAAATGGCGGAAAAAATTGGCGTGGGCTCCCGCACAATTTTCTCCGCCAGAGTGGTAAAGCCAGTGACTGAGGGCAGATATTAATAGCCTAGAGAGGGTCCAAGGTTATTGCCCCCCCCCCGGCTACAAACATCTGCTCCCAGCCACCCCAGAAAAGGCACATCTGGAAGATGCGCCTATTCTGGCACTTGGCCACTCTCTTCCCACTCCCGTGTAGCAGTGGGATATGGGGTAATGAAGGGTTAATGTCACCTTGCTATTGTAAGGTGACATTAAGCCAGATTAATAATGGAGAGGCGTCAATTATGACACCTATCCATTATTAATCCAATTGTATGAAAGGGTTAAAAAAGCACACACACATTATTAAAAAGTATTTTAATGAAATAAACACACAGGTTGTTTTAATATTTTATTGCTCTCTCAATCCACCTGAAGACTGAAAAATAATAAACCAACAATATACATACCTTCAGATGATCTGTCACGTCCCATGAAGTAAATCCATC
Organism: Ranitomeya variabilis; assembly: GCF_051348905.1. Classification (NCBI taxonomy): domain Eukaryota; kingdom Metazoa; phylum Chordata; class Amphibia; order Anura; family Dendrobatidae; genus Ranitomeya; species Ranitomeya variabilis. Next base: position 953,025,391 of record NC_135232.1, read on the forward strand.
TGAAGGGGTTAAATCATTTTACAGCCAGGAGCTGCGCTAATGCACTCGCTCGTGCCTGTAAACCCCCAGGTACTGAAAGGAAAGCTGAGTGATCTGTAGTTACCTTGAGTTGCGGTGAGGCGCCCTCTGCTGGATGTCCTCATATGAACTCGAGCGTGGGAACTTTTCCAAGGCTCAAATTCATGAGGAAATCCAGCAGAGGGCGGCAATTGATTTATGGTTATGAAAAATGTGCTGCAAATACTCACCATGTGCACAGAGCCTTAAAAGGGTTTTCAAAGCTTTACCAATGTAGGCTATGCTCCTAAAAAACAAAAAAACAAAAACATACTCAACTTTGGGATACAGAGCTGCCACTGTGACCATCTCCACCAAACATAAAGAGATGACATCCTACCCACCAAACACCTGACTTTGCAGACAATTAAGTATTAAGGTACCTTCACACATAACGATTTCGTAACCATAAACCATTGTATTTGCTGGAAAACGATGTGTAAAATAAGCATGCTTTGAAGCATTTTTGCAATGCGCTGAAAGAATTGACATGCTTCAAATTTGGAAAAGTGCTCTAACAGTCCTAGAAGGATAAAATATAAGCATGAGAATGACTTCAGAAATGTAATTCACTTTACTGGAACTATAAAACAGTGTGTTTTTTGTCTGTGGCAAAAAAAAAAGATGGCAAAAAAAAAGATGGCAAAAACACAGCCTGTGAAGAAGCCCAAAAGGGGGTATTGGCAAATTTTGAACTATCCATAGAACAGGTGGTAACTTCCAGTTGCTGGGAGTTTGACCAATAGAAATTCACCAATCCTGAGAACGAGGCTCTGCATAGCCCCATTTGCAAGAAGTGATACCTGAGCATGTACATCACCATTCCAGTCAATGTCTTTACGTCTGCCAGTGACAGCTTACTACAATGGATGTTCAATACTTTATCATCTGGCATGAGCCCTTTAAGATGGCTATAGTCCTTGGACTTGTGGAACTCACTGGTTCCTGTACTCCTTGGACTGTGTAACGTCACACACTGCTCTTTGGCAGTATTGCCATGCTTTTGCTTTCAGGAATGCCACCAACCGAGTCTTCTTGATTGCTCAACTGCAGCTCCATGTGTTTTTCAACTTCCGTCAGGACATTTCATATACCTGCCGGATGTGGGTCATTTATAATTTGAATCATAAGTGACTAAAATCTGGGACTTTGCTGAACTTCATAGCAGGGAGTGGGATAATCACCTACTCCATTATTGTGCTTTGTTTTGTGTTCTCTATTAGAGATGAGTGAACTTGTTCGGAAAACGTTTGCCAATCTAAAATTTGGCTTTAACGTAGCACATTCAGATTCATGTTCAGTTTCACAGAAATTCTTACTCAAAATTCAGCAAAATTCTGTCACAGTTCGATGAATCATCGCATTTCCACTAATGCTTTTGGTATTACTTTGGCTAGGATAGTGGTGCTGTATGATGAGTGGGGAGAATGGGGGGGATGTGTTTGATGAGTGGAGGGGATGTGTCCAAGGTCAGGGGAGCTGCGTAGTGTAATTTTTTTCTCTTTCTTTAATTATGTGTGTACATTAATGTGTGTACATTCCGGCAGCCAATCAGGGCGCAGAAACCATCCACAATGTCATGACACAAAGTCTTCTGTGATTGGCTGCTGAAGTCACATATCCCTGGCCATATAAAAAGCGGACATCTTTTTTGCTGGCATCATTTTCTCAATGTCACAGGGCAGAGAAGTCGCTCCTAAGGCCGGCGTCACACTAGCGAGTTTTACGGACGTAAGAGCACAGAAAATACGTCCAGAAAATACGCATTGCACACGGCCCAATGATTCTCTATGGCCCAGCTCCTATCTGCCGTATATTACGCATCCGTAATATACGGTATGTTACGGCCGTACAAAATCGCAGCATGCTGCGTTTGTCAGCGTATTGCGCAAAAAATCTGCCAATGAAAGTCTATGGGGGGCGAGAAAATTACGGATTACACACGGACCATGCGTGTGACTTGCGAGAAATACGGACCGGTGTTCTATAGAAAAGCCGGCAATTCAGTGCGGTGTACAGTAATATCACACTGACAGAATAGAATAGGTAGAATAAATCTGTACACATAGAATGTGTGCGTGTATATGGAGCGCCCCCACTGCCGCAGGGCCGAGGGGCACCCGGTACCGGGCCTCTGCATCTCAGTTCTGGGGTTGTCACGGTGGCTAGGCCCAGTCCGTGACCCTGCTGAGGGGCGTCCAGTGAAAGTTGAGAAGGTGAGGATGTTGTGGTGCAGTGTAGGTTGCGGTGAATAACGAGGACACTAGGTTGCAGTCTCTTTACCTCTTTACTGAAGGCTTCAGGATCCTCAGTCCGGAATACGGTTAACCGGGCTACTTGAGTCCGGCCGGTCCGATGGCACCTCCAGAGTTCCCTTTGCAGGTGGAAATCTGTGCCTACCTTCTAGCGCTTGTGTGTTGTAGTCCTTCCCTTATGTGCTTAGGGGATAGTCCTCACAACTGTTGTGTCTGTTTCTGAAGTTCCCTCACAACTCGATTATGATGTTCTTCTTTGTCCCCCCAGATGATATGGCTAGGATGCACCCGTATGACGGGTGGGCTTGGAGTTCTTCCGGGACCCTAAAGTCGCCCCTCTCCCGATGTTGCCCCCTGTGTCTGCTTAGGTGATTTTGGGTGAGACAGCCCGCCTAGAACTGACTGTCCTGCCATAGGTTTGAAGTAAGGCCTGGAGCTCAATACTTCCTCGGCGTTTCCGGCCACCGGCTACGCACCTCAGTAGGATGTTGCCTCGTCTTACAGCACGACTCCTACTGGTGTTTCTCCTTGTTGCGTTGATCTCGTTTCTCACTCAGCACAATAAACCTCGCTTCTTGTCCTTTCTTGGGGCACTGCCGCGATGAAGTGCAGGCGCGTTCCCGTAACGTTCTTTCTGTTCGCTAGGCCTCTGTCGGGATCCCACCCCTGACAGGGACCCCCCTGAATCTTCCCCTGCAACACCCTCTGCCACAGGATGTTGCCTGGTTCCAACCCAGTCAGCTTCTCCCTAACTTCCTATCTAACCCCCAGTTTTACCAGATTGTGAGAAGTGGCCTAATACATAGCACCCTTAGCTCCCCCTGGAGGCCAGACTGTGAAGTGTATTGGTGTCTGTGATACCTGGTCAGGTGAACTCCTTCAGTGCCATCAGACGTACCATAGCCCCCCTTAGCGGCGGAGCATCAATACTGCAACGACCAGGACTCTGGGGTGCTGCACTCCCCCCCGGTAAAATCCAGTACTCCTGGACTGGGAAGAAAACAACAATACATGTCAGCAAAAAGACATACAATTTTTGAAATGCAATAACAAGTAAATTTGAACAGAGCTTCCTTTTATGGGACGTGAGGACACTTGAACGTTACAAACATCTTTAAATATTTTAAATAACATGCTATAAATAACTTCTCATACCCAACCGGGTATTCTACTTAGTGCAATTTCTGAACAATAATTTAACATTGCCTTTAAGGACGTATGAGCTGAATCCACTAAAGACCTTCTTATAAAACACTATAAGGCTAATCAACTTTTCTTCATTTTCCACCTTTACATCTGCAGGACCGCCTGTCTATCTGCCCCAGGCCTACTGCCTCTCGCTCTGTTGCAGGACCGTCCCATTCCTCATCCGGGCCTACTGCCTTTCTGCTACTATACACAGTACAGAACTTATCAACCTTCTCTCAGTTTAGGATCGCTGAGCCATCTCTGTACGGCTCCTAGGAGGACTCACCGACTAACCCCGTACGGGTTCACTTCCTGTCCTCATTCTCTAACACATTATTAAACATTTCTTACAATTAACTAGCTAACTACATATAACTTCGACATGTAAGCATTATTCGACTTTAAGTGCTATTGGTGAACGTCCCCTTTAAGAAGGGACCAAGTCTCTGGGAGGTAGTGCAACTTCTCAAGCTGCAAGTTCGTATACAGCAAGGACTCCGGTACTGTTTCCAAGAACAGTTTCTTTGCAAAGAGTCCTTTTCTTTGTAAAATCAGTAGAGGGCACCTTTAAGAAGGTGCGAACCATTTACAATAAGTTTGTAATCATGCACTGTTCATGATCCAGCAGTTCTTTTCAACAATGATGAACAAGAAACAAAAACAAAAGCAAAAGTAGGGATCCCGGGTAAACTAAGGGATCCCTTTTAGAGTTAACCCTAATCGGTGTCTGGATTCGAAGGCTAACCCTGGCTGCAAGCTCGGTAGCCGCAACAAGGCGTACTGTGGTGATAGTAACAAGATCTGTCAAGTCCGGATCAGTCATGGTCGGGGTAACAGGTGACACCTCCTCAGGCCCACATCGTTGGACGTTCCGAGCGCACCATCCTTGTGCACTCCGGTGGCGGGTGTAAGTCACCTGATCCCCCCTTTGCAATAATGGGTCACCATATTGGTTGCGGAAGGGAGTCTTCACATTGTAACTGGTAACGAAGACGTCAGTCGGTAGTCCCGTTTCCTGTATGGAGCCCCAACCCCATTTCGGGTGAAAGGCCAGCACAGTTCCCCGCTTTACCACGTCTTTCCTGCCGTGCGCAGGCTTTGGGTGTTTCACTTTTGGCGCGTCAGTTTGTTCTGTCTCTTTTCGGTTTTTCCAGTGTAGGATCAGGCATTGTTTATATTGTTCCCAAGTGAGCACAGCAAGGGTGAGGCCTTCCTCCCGACCTCCATCTGGCCCAACCTGGGGGGTATTCCACTGGAAGATCACCCCGTCCGAGCTCATGTCTAGGGGTTCCCCCATCCTGGTTGGTAGCGGAGGCACCAGCTTCCCCATCGTGTCGGGAGTCAGCACCACCCGCTCCACTGAGAGGAAACGGTTATTGTCGGGGGGAGGAGCAGTCGCGGGAGTGGGATCGGTCATAGGAGCAGGATCGGTCGGGGGAGCAGGATCGGTCGGGGGAGTAGGGGCACCTTCCATACCTGCGCCTGATGTGATTCCACCGATGTCGATCTGTCCCGTTAACAAGGACACTGGAGTCGGCTGCAGCCCGGACCACGGCTCAAAGGAGTTCGAGTCCTTCAACTGCGGTGGGTTCGGATCCGTCTCCGGTCGGTGGGGACAACCCGGGGTCACTTCGCCGCCGCCCGGGCACTTGTTGATCATCTTCGCTGTCCGGCATTCGGCGGCAACGCATGCACCTGGCTCCGCCATTTCTCCAAGGTCGAGCTCCCTCTTCGCCTCGTTCCCGCCATTGCAAATCAGGGGGTGGTTCTCCTCTGCTTCTGGGCAGGTCATCATCTCGCAGCAATAGTCAGAGGGGGCGGTCCCCGCTTTTGGCCCCACTCTGGTAGTCTCCTCCCATGGTACGCCCTTCTTCTTCCTCTGCGCTCCCCGTGGCGCTGCAATGGCGGTGTTTTTTTGGCGGGAACTTTTGGCGGCAAGTGGCAATGCACAGTCTTTGCAATAAGTCACAGTCCAAGCACAATAAATCACAGTTCCAAGGCACACATGACCTGATTCTTCAGGCTTAAGTAGATCCTGTTTGTGACGCCAAGTTGGAGCGCCCCCACTGCCGCAGGGCCGAGAGGCACCCGGTACCGGGCCTCTGCGTCTCAGTTCTGGGGTTGTCACGGTGGCTAGGGCCGTTCTGTGACCCTGCTGAGGGGCGTCCAGTGAAAGTTGAGAAGATGATGATGTTGTGGTGCGGTGTAGGTCGCGGTGAATAACGAGGACACCAGGTTGCAGTCTCTTTACCTCTTTACTGAAGGCTTCAGGATCCCCAGTCCGGAATACGGTTAACCGGGCTACCTGAGTCCGGCTGGTCCGATGGCACCTCCAGAGTTCCCTTTGCAGGTGGAAATCTGTGCCTACCTTCTAGCGCTTGTGTGTTGTAGTCCTTCCCTGCTGTGCTTACGGGATAGTCCTCACAACTGTTGTGTCTGTTTCTGAAGTTCCCTCACAACTCGATTATGATGTTCTTTTTCGTCCCCCCAGATGATATGGCTAGGACGCACCCGTATGACGGGTGGGCTTGGAGTTCTTCCGGGACCCTAGAGTCGCCCCTCTCCCGATGTTGCCCCCTGTGTCTGCTTAGGTGATTTTGGGTGAGACAGCCTGCCTAGAACTGACTGTCCTGCCGTAGGTTTGAAGTAAGGCCTGGAGCTCAATACTTCCTCAGCGTTTCCGACCACCGGCTACGCGCCTCAGTAGGATGTTGCCTCGTCTTACAGCATGACTCCTACTGGTGTTTCTCCTTGTTGCGTTGATCTTGTTTCTCACTCAGCACAATAAACCTCGCTTCTTGTCCTTTCTTGGGGTACCGTTGCGATGAAGTGCAGGCGCGGTCCCGTAACGTTCTTTCTGTTCGCTAGGCCTCTCTCAGGATCCCACCCCTGACAGGGACCCCCCTGAATCTTCCCCTGCAACACCCTCTGCCACAGGATGTTCCCTGGTTCCAACCCAGTCAGCTTCTCCTAACTTCCTATCTAACCCACAGTTTTACCAGATTGTGAGGAGTGGCCTAATACATAGCACCCTTAGCTCCCTTTGGAGGCCAGACTGTGAAGTGTATTGGTGTCTGTGATACCTGGTCAGGTGAACTACCATAGCCCCCCTTAGCGGCGGTGCATCAATACTGCAACGACCAGGACTCTGGGGCGCTGCATATATATATATATATATATATATATATATATATATATATATATATATATATATATATATATATATATATATACAGTATATATATATATATATATATATATATATATATACATTTTTTTTTTGCATATTCCTCTTTACTAATGTAACAAGTGTCTCTGTGTAAAATTTAGGGGCTCTAGCTATTAAATTAAAGGGTTAAATCCCGGAAAAAATTGGTGTGGGCTCCCGCACAATTTTCTCCGCCAGAAAAATAGTTAGGCTTAATATTGGGTGCAGCCAGGAGGCCCAATTTGCTAATCCAAATCGTTTTGGATAAAACTGTTGCAGTGAGAAATAATAAGGCCGTATTTCCTGTAAAAAATCTTTAGGTATAACAGTGTCATTCAGGCACACTACTATCTAAGAAAATAAAAAGTGATTGTTCATTTAGTGACAAGTGACTGACAGGTGTGGGTCTGAGGTTGTTGTAACAACCCTGCCGGCATCACTGCATGGCCTTCCATTCCTCACCTGCCTGTTACATCAAATCACTCACCCAGTGCCATGCTGTGAGATCTGACTGCTGCTGGCTCCATGCCATCTGCTCCATGGCCGCTTACTCTGTGTACACTTCCTGACTGTGTGCATAGGGGAGGTGGCGCCAGCGACTCCAGATTCTTATTGAGACTGTGTGCACCTCCCTATGGTGTCCCTGGCCAATAGCCTAGAGGCCTCTGATACTTAAGGCATCCTCACCCATTGGAGGATGCCTGAGCAAACTATTTCCATAAGATAGCCTTTGCTACTGAGCTGCCAGGTCATGTCTGTTTCCTGTCTCTGAGGGCTGCAATACGCAGGCCTTTATCTGTGTTCTGTTTGTGTCTCTGTGTATGCCACATAGTGGGGCGTTGTACCCTGGTCTGAATCTGTGTTCCGTTAATTCTGTGTTTGAATTCTGGTCTATGTCCGTTCCTGTTCCTTCTTTGTTTGTTTAGCATTCTCATTCTGCTGTGTTGGCTCCACCTCCAGCTTCTCTGCTCTTGGCTCCGCCTCCAGCGGCTCCGTTCTTGGCTCTGCCCCAGCAGCTCCATCCTTAGCTCCACCTCCTCCTCTGCCTTCTCCTTCTCTGCTCTTATCTCTGCCTTCTCCTTCTCTGCTCTTATCTCTGTCTTCTCATTCTCTGCTCTTAGCTCCATCTTCTCCTTTTCTGCTCTTAGCTCCACCTCCTGCTCTTACTCCGCCTCCTGTGGTTCTGCTTTGCATCCGCTCTTGCTCTACTTCTGTTCAGTAACTTGCCATACAGGTCTCTACCTGTTTCCATATACCCTCCAGTCTGAATAGGCTCTTACCTGTTTCCACCCCCCCCCCTGTATACCAGTTCCAACCAGAGTATCAGCCCTGTCCACCTGTCTGCCAGAGTGCCAGCCGTGCCTGTCTGTCTGCCTGCCTGTATCTCTGTCAAGAACAAATCCGGCACACTGTTACTTCAAGCCAAAAAAGTGAAATAAATAAAGTATATACATACATAATTACATAGAAAGCATAAGTAAATCGATTCATATATATGGATATATTCATTACATTCATTATATGGACTTGTCTTTGACGACAGTTATCTGTGCCCACTATATATGCACGTATGATGGAGTCTTTCATTTACCTATTCATTAATTAATCAACCAATTTATATGAATCGATTAACTTATGCTTTCTATGTAATTATGTATGTACAGTATATACTTTATTTATTGGATTAGTTAATTCTTTGATGGATTGAATATAAATTTATGTTATTTTATATTTAGGTATCTCTTGATAAAGGCTTATGTAATAGCCGAAACGTTGGAATTATGATACCCGCATTATGTACCTCAAAGGTCCTTTGTTGTGCGAAATTGATTTAAATATGAAATAAAGATACAAATATTTCAAATATAATAAAATTTATTTCACTTTTTGGCTTGAAGTAACAGTGTGCCGGATTTTTTCTTGAGACTGTTCATATTTTTCCAGAGCACCTGCAATTATTACAGTGAGCTACTCCTTGATTTACTCTGTATCTCTGTCAAGCCAGTCTGCCCATCAGGGCCTCTGCCGTACCCATCTGTCAGCCAGTGTCACAGCCGTGCCTGCCTGTGTCTATTCCCCCTGTGGGATCAGCATCCACAGTCAGACTCCACCCTGGAGTGGTACCTGGTAGCTACCCACTGCACAAGTGTAACCTCACCATCGGAGGCTCCAGCGAACACCTAGGAAGCTGCTTAGTTACGCCCCTTCCAGGGAAGTCTGGTCTGAGGTCCAGTGGGGCCAATCCCCGCATGCTTGCACCAACCAGTCTGGGCGCAAGCATTACAGTTTTAAAACACCAGGTTACAAGAGGAGAAGAGTACATACAACATGAGTGGGAAAAAAAAGTATGTGGTGGAAAGGGGAATATGGTTGGTGTTCGTGTGTTAGGTGTTAATGTTAATGAAAGCTCAATGGAACAAACACTGTCTCATGCTATCCAAATACCATTGACAACATCTGTTACTGGATGAGATACTAAGCTCCCTTTCTTTGGCAGCTGCACAGTGGTATGCCTTGTAGATGAAGGCCAGAAAGAGCATGTGCTCCAGTGGAGGACAAGAGCTGAATCAAGTAGCCTTTCCTCCTCTTCCGCCACCTTAACATCAGAAGCAGTACAATTCTCTGAGGTGGCACCCCAATCACCCTTGTTTCACCACGTGACACAAATTTTCAAACGCCTAACTGACTGTGGGAAATGACAGATGGGCCATTCTGCAGAGCTGTTCACACATTCTATTTCATGTGCACCATAGGTTTGCTCCAAAGAATCACAGAATCCAGAGGAGGAAAGCTTCTGCACCAATACCCAAAATTTTTTCATGTTGGATCTGGGGCAGGACAAAGTAGGGTCAGAGCAGAATCCAGAAGCTCATCTTCAGATGTTAACCACCGGGGGTGGAAGTGATCCTGATGAGACTCAGATACCAAATGCAAGGCAGCCTGTACTGTGGTGTCAGGACAAGAATAGAGGGGTGACTCTCAGGGTGAGGAGTGTGAAAGCAGGGAGGATGATGATGAGGTTGTAGATCCCACTTGGTGTGAACCCAGAAGTATCCAGCTGAGTAGCTCAGCAGAAGAGGTTGAGGAGGAAGAAAACAAGGAAGTTACATTGCAGTTTCCCACACAAACAAGAAGTGAAGCAACCACAACCAGCACTGCATCCTCAGCCCCAACTCTGGCTGTGGCCAGCACCAGTCATGATTGTGCAGTTTGCAAGGGTGTCAAGGGTTGACTAGCCTGGGCCTTTTTTTAACTGCAAAGGATCACCCAAGAGACGTTATCTGAAGTGATGAGTGAATACATTCGGCACTATTCGTTACTCAAAATAATAGTATACTATTCGGGCTACTCTTTACTCAGCAATTAAATTCGTCTTTGCCTCAGTATATTTGAGTGACCCGCCAGTATTTTTGGTGCTTTATTTGCCGCCAATGAACATGCTGGGCTGGATTGCCAATCACAGTAATGCCAGCGTCATCTTTGGTGTGGCATTATTGTGATTGGCTGGCCTTATAGCATCATAGAGGATATTTAATGGCTACTGGTGCCATATTGTGCACATTACAGCCGAAAACAGCATAGGGAGAGCCTAGGGAGAGTGTAGTGTGAGCGTAGGAAGAGTGATAGGAGAGCATAGGATATTCATTTCAAAAAGCTCTTTTAAGACCTGAAGATTATGAATATTAGTTCTTTGTTAGGTGGAGCTAGCGAAGGGAGAGATTTAATAGGAGGGAGAGTAAAAGGCAAGCACCTAGGTGTTATCATCATTACAAGTACATGTTGCAGATCTCTGCTATTTTCCATTGTGTTGTATAGTTTTGTATTGGGAACAGACTGTGATATTAGGAGGAAATAGGGAGGGTTTCATCCACTACCATAATATACAAATCAGCTCATTTTAGAGGCAAATAATATTAGGTAGTACCAGACCCACAAAACCAAACTTTTTGGAGCTACAGTTGTGCTCAAAAGTTTACATACCCCAGCAGAATTTTTGCATTTTTGGCCTTTTTTCAGAGAATATGAATGATAACACACAAAATTTTTCTCCACTAATGGTTAGTGGTTGGGTGAAGCCATTTAATGTCAAACTACTGAAAAAAGGCCAAGAAAGCAAAAATTCTGCTGGGGTATGTAAACTTTTAAGCACAACTGTACATAATATTCCTGTGTAGCAGCCTATAAAAAATATTTTTTACAGCTAAATAATATTCCTCAGTGCCAGCACATAGTACCATCCATTATAAAAGCTAATTCCTAAATAGTATTCCTCGTCTATTGCTTAACTAGCTAATATTTATCTAGCAGTTCTGAGACTGGCGAAAAGCCTGTTGAGCTATGGAAATGTCACTATTTATCAGTAATTTCTCCGAGTCTGCTGTTGGCATGTCTCAAAAATGCGATCAAAAAAATCCCCAAAAATGTCTGTTGTTTAAATAAATAGCATATTTTTATCTAGCAGTTGTGCGACTGAGGCAATTCGTGCAGAGATAAGCAAACGTCACAATTTACCAGTGGAAATAATTTTTATTAGTCCGCTGTTGTAGTGTGTCAGCAAGGCAATATATAAAAAAATTTTTATTGGTTTAATAAATAGCATATCTTTATCTAGTATCTGTGTGACTGGCTCAATCCAGGCAGAGATAAGCAAACGTCACAATTTACCAGTGGCAATAATTTTCATTAGTCAACTGTTTCAGTGTGTCAGCAAGGAGATATAAAAAATATTCTATTGGTTTAATAAATAGCATATCTTTATCTAGCAGTTGTGCGAGCCTGCTGAGATATGCAAACGTGACCATTTAGCTGTAATTTTTGTGAGTCTGCTGTTGCTGTGTGTAATAAAGCTGATGTTTGAAAAAAATAGCCACACATTGCTAGATACAGTGAATATAACATCTCTGAGTGTACTTGTGAAAAATAAAGCCAGGAATTTATTTTTATAAGCATAACTCATTCAATATGAGAAAGGGTGATGTTAAGGGACGTGCATGTGCCCGTCCAAGGCCGTATGACAGATCAGAAGGAGACTGTATCTCCTTCTAGCTTCCTGTCAAAATTTGGTCAGCGCACTACACCACTGACGTGCCTAGACAAGTGCGAGGATGTTGTGAGTTGGATGGGAGACAAAGGCTACAGTCTGTTGACAAGCAGCACCATGAAGTCTTCCACACGGTCCATTTTCAGTAGCCAAGAGGCTAGGCCTCTGAATCCTCAACCTTGTCCTCCTTCCCACCATCAAGATTCCCAGGAAACATATGAACCCAATGATAGCCACTCTGAGGAACTGTTTACGATCGCTGATATATGTGAGGTTCTTCTAAACTTTGAGTACTGCATCAATATGGTGAACGCTAATGACACTATTATCAGGATAGCCATCCCTCTGCATTGTCTATTAAAACGTTCACTGCAGAATCTCAAAGAAGGAGCTTTAAATGCCAAGCAGGTGGCTATGGAGCAAGATTTTACAGTGGCTGATGCCAGACAGTCCAGCCTCACACAATATTCTCAGGCCACATTGAGTGATGACGAGGAGCAGGAGGATGAGGAGGAGGAGAATGAAGAGGAACAGGAGTTTTGTTCTGTGATATAGAGGGGACTCCCAATCCCAGCTTTGTGCCTGTCCATCATGGATGGCATAAGGAGGAAGAGGCTATTTGTCATGAGGAGGAGAGGATGGTTAGTGTCCTTCCTGGTAAGGACACTGAACGCTTGACTCTTTGTAGTCTGCCATACATGGTAGAGTTCATGTCAAGATGACTTTCCCAAGACCCTCGCATGAAACACATTTTGTTCAGCATGAAATACTGGCTGTGCACCTTTCTTGACCTTTCTTGGCTGCTGATGATGTCCTGATGGATAAGCACATCCAGCTGTTCTCTAAAAGTGTAGACTGCCTACCTTTCATTAAAATGAAGTCATGGATCCCCAATGACTTTTGCACCCCAGTCGCAGACTGGGCTGACTAGGCAATGGTATCGGTTTTAGTGTGCTGCATTGATTGCACATTATTGCAATTTGTGCCACCTTTGCCATGGCTTCTGTGCCTACTGTTGCTATTATGTCTGTTGTTAAACCAATTTTTTGGATTGTGGAAACTCGAAGTTCGGTCTCCATCTGGTGGGTTGCCTGTGGTGGAAGGTGTGTCAGAGGCCTATTATAATATTTCTACTCTGTGGAAATTGATGCCACTTTAGTGGTGTGTGACAATTGTTTTTTGAAATGTGGAGACACCAAGTTGGGTCTCCATCTGGTGGGTTTCCTGTGTAAGTAGGGCTCCCAGACAGGCAAGCTTGCATTTACTTTAAGTCAACTACCTGTGTTACTTTCCTTACATTTTTCTACCAATAGTACTGTATGAAACTGATGATTGTTCCATCTGAGTGTGGCTGGGAAAAAAAAATAAAAGTGTTGCATGAGGTATCAGGGCTCCCAGCTAATAAGGTTTAAACTGTTCCCTTAACCACCAGGTCCCCATTGAAACTTTAATTCAGCGCTGAGATCTCATCTCCCAAGATCTTGGTGCCGAGATCTCCATATGCGCATGCGCCACCCCCCGGCGGCCATTTTCCCAGAGTCCACCGCACAGGAAACTATGAAACTGCAGGGGGCTCTGGCCTTTCACAAGCAGCAGAGCCCCCCACAGCACCGTAGACCCACGCAGCATTGCCAGATACCCCTGCAGCACCGCTGGGCACCCCACAGTGCCAGACACATGCAGCAGCACCAGACAACAGCAGCATATCCAGACACCCAAGTGGCGTGCCACACATCGAATCATGCCCTCATCCCAGACTGCCGCATCACCCCACTCCTGCATCCTCCAGCAGCGACCCTGGGACCCCGCTTCACTGCAGTCATCACCCCTGGTAAGCAATAAGACGCATGGATTATGAGCACCACCATTTTATTAAAACAAAAATTCATATTTTTCTCCTCAAAAATTTGGGTGCGTCTTATAATCCAGAGTGTCTTATAATCTGAAAAATATGGTACTTAGAAGATAACCACACCTTACATCTAGGACAATAACAAGGTTAGCTTCTGTTTGGTCGCGTAGCGGTCGCGTGACCGCTTCACGACCAATCACAAAGCAGTGACGTCACCTAAGGTCTTTCAATCACTTGAAAGACCTTAGGTGACGTCACTGCTTTGTGATTGGTCGTGTAGCGGTCACGCGACCGCTATGGACCAATCAGAGCGCCGTGACGTCATCTAAGGCCCTTCAAGCGTGCATTTTTAGGTACAACGGCTCCCGGTTACGGCGGTAAAGTCCAGGCTGCGTCGGAGAGGTGAGTATATCCCTATTTTTTATTTTAATTCTTTCTTTTACACATTGATATTAATCCCGATACCGATTCCCGATACCACAAAAGTATCGGATCTCGGTATCAGAATTCCAATACCCGCAAGTATCGGCCGATACCCGATACTTGCGGTATCGGAATGCTCAACACTATTCAGGAGTCAACCACATGTGGATAGATTCAGTTTAGCAAAAATACTAAGTATATAGGAAAAACCTAAGGGAGAGAGATAATGTCAACCCTAAGTTTGGAATATGGAGTCACACTGGGATCCATATGGGTAAGGATCATTCCTGAGCTAGCCATCACACTTATGGCGTATTAACCTGGATCTACTCCTCAAGGAACATGTTTCCCTCGATCCTTTTACTGAAATATTTTGTGTTGACTTCCAGATTCATTATACCTGAGTCCTTTATGAATCCACCTGTCACTTAAATATTACTATTCCTACTGGTGAAAGATATTTTACTAAATGTTTTTGTTTTATGTAATAAAGATAATTTTGTATTCATTCTAAGACAGACTTGTTGACTCCATCCTTTTCAGTTTCCATGGCTAAGGTCTCTCCCTGGGACAGAGAATAAATATGGCCCCTTGGAGGTGAGGATCCGAAAGCAGGTCTATAGGGCAGTTGTATAGCCTATATTTATGACTAGTAGGCATATTGTAGTCCAGACAGAAAAAATGGAACCACTTGTGGCCCGACCAGCCATACAGGTACAAGACACTTTTCATGACAAGACTGTCCCCAACTAAGCATCTTTCCAGATCTCCAGACATGGATGGGTTCATGCATGATGAGCCATGGAAGACCCAGAAGAAGTGGATGTGACAGGCTGAGAGGCACATTGAAGGCAATCTTCTCAGAGTGCAGCATTCCTAATCCGAGCTCTACTTGCTAGATGACCACCGGAATGCCTTTGGATAGGGACTTCCCATTGACAGATGACACCAACAATGGATTCTGGAGTTGTTGAACAAGAATTTGGTAAAGCTCTACCACTGCTTGCTATATGGATGGAGGAGGCATAAGGTATTTTATGAACCATGCAGAATTGTCTATATAGGAACGGAGGGTGCCGGTTACATCAGTAAGGTCCAGGGGCCGCCGGAGGGGTGAGTATATCCATATTTTTTATTTTAATTCTTTATTTTTTACATGAATATGGATCCCAGGGCCTGAAGGAGAGTTTCCTCTCCTTCAGACCCTGGGAACCATCCAGGATACCTTCCGATACTTGTGTCCCATTCACTTGCATTGGTATCGGCGATATCCGATATTTTTTGGATATCGGTCGATACCATCCGATACAGATACCTTTGGGTATCGGAAGGTATCGCTCAACACTATTAATAAGGTAAAGGTCAATGGTTTACTATGTAATATGGAAGTAATTCAGCTTAGAACCCACTATTAGGCAAAACTGCTACAAAAACTCTACCATTCCATATGGCACATTGCCACCATGTACACTGTGTGCAGAATTATTAGGGAAGTTGCATTTTAGAGGATTATTTTTATTATTGATCAACAACTATGTTCTCAGTCAACCCAAAAGACTCATAAATATCAAAGCTTAATTTTTTTGGAAGTTGAAGTAGGTTTTTTTAGATTTGGCTATCTTAGGTGGATATCTGTTTGTGAAGGTAACTATTACTGTGCAGAATTATTAGGCAACTTAATAAAAAACAAATATATTCCCATCTCACTTGTTTATTTTCACCAGGTAAACCAATATCACCGCACAAAATTTAGAAAAAAACATTTCTGACCTGCAAAAACAAACCCCCCAAAAAATAGTGACCAATATAGCCACCTTTCTTTATGATGACACTCAACAGCCTTCCATCCATAGATTCTGTCAGTTGCTTGATCTGTTTACGATCAACATTGCATGCAGCAGCCACCACAGGATCCCAGACACTGTTCCGAGAGGTGTACCGTTTTCCCTCCCTGTAGATCTCACATTTTATGAGGGACCACAGGTTCTCTATAGGGTTCAGATCAGGTGAACAAGGGGGCAATGTCATTATTTTTTCTTCGTTGAGACCTTTACTGGCCAGTCAAACTGTGGAGTAGTTGGAGGCATGTGATGGAGCTTTGTCCTGCATGAAAATCATGTTTTTCTTGAACAATACCGACTTCTTCTTTTACCACTGCTTGAAGAAGTTGTCTTCCAGAAACTGGCAGTAGGTCTGGGAGTTAAGCTTCACTCCATCCTCAACCCGAAAAGGTCCCACAAGTTCATCTTTGATGATACCAGCCCATACCAGTACCCCACCTCCATCTTGCTGAGTCGGAGTGGAGCTCTCTGCCCTTTACTGATCCAGCCTGTGGCCCATCCATCTGGCCCATCTAGAGTCACAATCATTTCATCAGTCCATAAAATCTTTGGAAAGTCAGTCTTAAGATATTTCTTGGCCCAGTCTTGATGTTTTAACTTATGTTTCTTGTTCAAACGTGGTCGTTTTTCAGCCTTCCTTACCTTGGCCATGTCCCTGGTGTCCTGCGCAGACGCAGTGAGCGGGCATTGCGGCCAGCCAGCTTTGGAATCCCCGCCCCGCACTGTGTTATGCATTATGCAATGCGCAATGCCGTGCAGGCGCAGTGTGCAAGCCTGGCTGGGACGTCAGACGGCCAGAGCTTACTGCGTCTGCGCAGGACACCAGTACACAGCGCAGGCACCGGTTTTGAAACGATAACAGCGCTGAGGGGGCGGCGCCGAAAGCGCAGGAAGATTGGAGTGACGGCAGAGGAGCTGGTCAAGCTGGGGAGTGAGGACCCGCCTCCCTGGCTAGAGACAGGAATTGTGGCTAAGTATAAAAACGTTTTATTTGGGGTATACTTGAACCTAAAACTAAAAGAGCCACCTTGTTAGAATGCAGCATTACTGCTGCACAAGGTGGCTCTTTTAGTTTATAACGGCTGGAGGGGGGTGACAGTGGCCCTTTAAGCACACCTTATATAGGGTTTTGATGTCATTAGACAACACCCCTCCTCATTACAGAGATGCACATCACCTGATTTACTTAATTGGTAGTTGGTTCTCAAGCCTGAACAGCTTGGAGTAGGACAACATGTATAAAAAGTATCATGTGATCAAAATACAACTTGCCTTATAATTCTGTACACAGTGTATAACATTATCGCCCATTTACAGCAGCAATTTCTCCCAGCAATGGCAGAAAAACCTAACTTTGCCCATAATATAACCTAGATGATCAGGTGCAGCGTGTTGTAGAGCTTGAAATGCTTGAAATGTACATATGTGATAATAAACAACTACATTTTTCAGAAAGCAGACAAAGTGGAAATAATAGGTCTACCCTAATGTGTTTGCGTTCAGTTAGATAAACCCTGTTGAAATAAATCAACTCGTGCTAAACATTTTCTGAAGTTTCACAACATCGTTACCCAACTGACTAGTTGCCACGTGATACCAATATATCTTCCCGAATCCGGCAACTTGATTAGTCTCTGAAAGCTTTCCAGGAAAAAACTCCAACATAACTGTGAATCATTTTTATTCCAGTTGGGGCTGTGATTCCCTTCTGTTTGTTCTACCTCATTTCTTGTATTTTTTATTTATCCAACCTCCTCCAATTAATCACAGTACATAGTCCCTCAGAGAATAAATGTTTTCAAGCAAAGTATAATACTGTCATTCGGTTATAAATGCTTAAAATGAGAGAGACATTACAGGTCTATTATGTTTTAAGACCAAGGATAACATATTGGGAGCCACAGGTTCTAAATCTAAGAACAACATTAACATGATTTTCAGTTTAACTCTCTGGCAACCATCCCTGTGTTTATTTGTGGACTTCGGCTAACTGATCACATGCCATGTTTGTTCCACTCTGAAATACCAACACTTTCCACTTTGTTTTTGCTTTGTTTAAAAAAAATGCAAAATGCAGATTGTGGTCACAAATTAATCCAGAAGAATATTTACAGCTATGATACGTTGTAAATAAACACTTAACATATACAAAGCAATTTTGTGTTGTTGTCAACAGGTTTTTCATTCCTATATACTATATACTTTCTCCTTTGCAGGCAATTGAGAGTAATTTACAAAGCAGAAAAAAATTGTCAAAAAAATGCTTTATTTTACTTATATCTGTATACTCTACATTGATTTAAAGGGGACCAAAAAGCTTTTATTATTGTTCAAAATAATTCGTATTATTTCCCCTGTATATACAGCATAATCTAATAAGGCATATGGATTTTATTTATTCGGGGTCCCTGCTTAATATCCAACTAAACGAGTTAAAGCAAAGTGCATCTACAATGACGAGGGTTCATTTTTGCACATCAGCCCATTTAATTAGGAAGCTGGGCCCATGGCAGTGAGGTTAAATGAGAAAATAGGTTATTTTAATTAGACTAAAAGAATTTGAAATTATTTGTCAATACATGTTAAGGACATACTGAGATACTTGCAGCTATATTACCAATGAAACAAAAGACAATCTTACAGATAGTAATATATTTAGGATTTCATAGATATTTCCCTCAAGAACCCACGCTATGCCACATCAACAGATATATGTCACCCCGGTGACTCACACGGTTTATAACCACTGATTTACTCACTGTGTGCACCGCTCTGCTCCTCCCAGTATCAAAACATCTTGCTGAGCTGCATTAGTGCTGCTACATCCTCCTGTTGCTGGAGAGTCTCCACCCGGCTATAGGGAGATGCATCTATACTCTGAAGGAATTTAAAACCCATGTGTCCTGCTGAGCTTTGCTTCTATAGCCTATTCCATGTCAGTAGTAGATATATTAGGTAGCTCCTTCTCCCTCCACATAATTTGAGCCTGGTCTACTTGTCCCGACCTCTAACTTTCTGACCACATCTCTGTCTTCACCCTCTATGCCTCATATTCTGCCTTTGAACAAATGGTCAGCTGCTGCAGGTGTGGGGACTGCCCTAGATTGGTACCTGGTGACTACCCTAATTGCCCAAGCCTATCCTCACCATCAGAGACTCTAGTGAAGATCAAGGAGTCACTTTGTTACGCTTCTCCAGGATACGCCCGGCCAGTAGCGCAGTGGGTCCATACCCACCATTGTGACAATATATAGCTGTCAAACATTTTAATCCATTATAAAAATAACACTGTTCTTGTACATTAACCAACTTAATACCCTATGTATCCTTATTATTCAAATTTCGACTTAATTGTGTACCATTTACATAATAAAAGGGAAAAGTCAATCTAGTGCAATGCAATCTCGCATGCTTGATCAAGAGGAAAACAAAACATCACTCCCAAGGTAATTTAGCTCATGGGGTAAGCCAATTCCAGACAGTGGAAAC
The DNA here is from genome assembly GCF_051348905.1 of Ranitomeya variabilis. Taxonomy (NCBI): domain Eukaryota; kingdom Metazoa; phylum Chordata; class Amphibia; order Anura; family Dendrobatidae; genus Ranitomeya; species Ranitomeya variabilis. The sequence continues at coordinate 953,044,745 of NC_135232.1, forward strand.
TTTTCCCAGTTCAATTAAAGGGAATCTGTCAGCAGGATTTCACACCCTAAACTATTTAAATGTGCACATAGCTCTTTCAAAGACAAATCTAGCAATACCTTTACATGGCCAGTCTATTACTGAGAAATTAGTGTTTGCATTGGTATACAAATGAGATTGAAAATCTGAAGCCTCTGTCATTCCTGCTCTCTTTCCTGCCCAGCACAGTCTCTTCCTGCTTGACTGATTGCTCCTTTGCCTAAAGTTACACATCACGTAGGCTGTCAGTCAAGCAGGAAGAGGCAGCACTGAATTTCTTCTTATCCATGATTAAGACCATGTAGGTTGAAGCATGTAGGATTCATTCCTTGCACTGGGATTGCTCATATCTGCATATCTGTGCTTTTTAATATGATGATAAATAAACATCAAGTTTAAGAATAGTTTCTGCTGTGGTGTCTGGAGACAACTTTTCTTGCACATTGGATTTCTATACCACCGAGACCAGGGCAGCTCTGTGCGCCGATGACCAGCCAAGGAACCTGGACATAACAGGGTGGGCTGAACATTTTTCTTATTATATTGGTCATAAAATGGGGTCACTTATGGGGTTTTTTGCTGTTTTGGCACCTCATGGGCTCCCCAGTGGGTCATGGCACCTGCAAACCATAACAGTAAAATCTGGCACTCCTTCCCTTTTGAGCTCTGCCATGTGCCCAAACAGTGGCTTACCCCCACATATGGGGAATCAGCGTACTCAAGTAAAATTGCACAATAACTATAATGGTACAATTTCTTATCTTACCCTTGGCAAAATAAAAAATTGGGGGCGAAAAGATAATTTTTGTTGAAAAATTATGATTTTTTATTTTTACGGCTCTACATTATAAACTTCTATGAAGCACTTGGGGGGTTCAAAGTGCTCACCACACATCTAGATAAGTTCCATAGGGGGTCTAGTTTCCAAAATGGTGTCATTTGTGGGGGTTTATACTGCTTAGGCACATTAGGGTCTCTCCGAATGTGACATGGCATCTGATCTTAATTCGAGCCAATTTTGCGTTGAAAAAGTAAAATGGCGCTCCTTCCATTCCAAGCTCTGCCATGTGCTTAAACAGTGGTTTACCTGCACATATGGGGTATCAGCGTACTCAGGACAAATTGCACAACTCTTGTGGTCCAATTTCTTCTGTTACCCTTGGGAAAATATAAAATTGGGGGTGAAAAAAAATCATTTTTATTATTTTTTATTTTTATGGCTCTACATTATAAACGTCTGTGAAGCACATAGGGGTTTAAAGTGCTCACCACACATCTAGATAAGTTCCTTAGGGGGTCTAGTCTCCAAAATGGTGTCACTTGTGGGGGGTTTCCACTGTTTAGGCACATCAGGGGCTCTCCAAACATCACATGGCGTCCGATCTTAATTCCAGCCAATTTTGTGTTGAAAAAGTCAAACGGCACTCCTTCTCTTCCATGCTCTGCCGTGCACCAAAACAGTGATTTACCCGCACATATGGGGTATCATCGTACTCAGGACAAATTGCACAACAATATTGCGGGTCCAATATCTCCTGTTACCCTTGGGAAAATAAAAAAAAATTGGATCTGAAATAATTTTTTTGTGAAAAAAAGTTAAATGTTCAATGTTTTTTAAACATTCCAAAAATTCCTGTTAAGCACCTGAAGGGTTAATAAGCTTCTGGAATGTGGTTTTGGGCACATTGAAGGGTGCAGTTTTTAGAATGGTGTCACTTTTGGGTATATTCTATCATATAGACTCCTCAAAGTGACTTCAAATGTGATGTAGTCCCTAAAATAAAAATTGTGTTGTAAAAATGAGAAATCGCTGGTCAAATTTTAACCCTTATAACTTCATAACAAAAACAATGTTGGTTCCAAAATTGTGCTGATGTAAAGTAGACATATGGGAAATGTTACTTATTAAGTATTTTGTGTGACATATCTCTGTGATTTAAAGTCATGAAAATTCAAAGTCGGAAAATTGCGAAATTTTACAAAATGTTTGCCAAATTTCTGATTTTTTTCACAAATAAATGCAGGTAATATCAAAGAAATTTTTCCACTATCATGAAGTACAATATGTCACGAGATAACAATGTCAGAATCACCAGGATCCATGGAAGTGTTCCAGAGTTATTACCTCATAAATGGACAGTGGTGAGAATTGTAAAAATTGGCCTGGTCATTAACGTGCAAACCACCCTTGCTGGTAAAGGTGTTAAAGGGGTTTTTCCACAAAGAAAAGTTGATTTTAATCAATAGATCTTGGAATAATAATAACTTCCACATCTGGATGGGTTTAAATGAAATGTTCCCATCCTTAGATAATCTTATAAATGTGCTCCAGCTATGTCCTGTGTAATGGCTGTGTCTGACCTTACAGGAAAATGGCCTGATCATACCACAGCTCCTGGGCAGAGGAGGAAGGAAAAGAGAGTATACAAACATTACAGCAGGGGTTAACGGCTGAGTCTATGTGTAAGATAAAACATTTTCCTGCCTGTTTTTAACCCATTCTTTACTTCGCAGAAAGAATTTGCTGTGATCCCATGCTGTCCTGTCTGTATCATCTCTTTTGCTACCCTCCCCCCCCACCGTGTCCCTGTATGGTCAGATATGACTAAGTTTCTGATATATATATACAAAATATATCTCTGTGTACTGTAATCCAAACAATCACTCTGTGCTCTGTTCTTTAAACATGTATGTGCAGACCAAAAAGAGAAAAAGTTTGTAGAATGAACGGCACCAGAGGAGTACACCATCCGGACTCGGATACACGTGAATCCAATTTCACAGCCTGCACGAAATCCCAGGGTTTGAGGTGCTCAGCATAGAAAACATGTAATCTGATAAACCAATAGTAGAAAGAGATGCGGCACTCACCCTTTTTGCTTGTGAAATCGTGCTGTTTTTATTTGGACCAACATGAAAAAGTTGTTACATGTCCATGTGATACATCAGGCATACAGGAGGGTGCGGGGAGAGATGGTGGATGATGGCCGTTTCGCACAAAGTGTGCTTCGACGCGTCCAGGTGATTGATTCAAGCTCATCATTTCCTTTTAAAGGGGATTTAGACTTATATGCATAGAAATATAGTAACAAATAGATAAAACAAGGGTGAAAGTGCATTAAAAACAAGTACCGTATATACTCGAGTATAAGCCGACCCGAGTATAAGCCGACCCCCCTAATTTTGCCACAAAATACTGGGAAAACTTATTGACTCGAGTATAAGCCTAGGGTGGAAAATGCAGCAGCTACCGGTGAATTTCAAAAATAAAAATAGATGCTCCATACCATTCATTATGGCCCCATAGCTGTGCCATATAGTGCTCTGCACCATTATTGCCCCATAGCTGTGCCATATAGTGCTCTGCACCGTTGCCCCATAGCTGTGCCATATAGTGCTCTGCACCATTATTGCCCCATAGCTGTGCCATATAGTGCTCTGCACCATTATTGCCCCATAGCTGTGCCATATAGTGCTCTGCACCATTATTGCCCCATAGCTGTGCCATATAGTGCTCTGCACCATTATTGCCCCATAGCTGTGCCATATAGTGCTCTGCACCATTATTGCCCCATAGCTGTGCCATATAGTGCTCTGCACCGTCCATTATTGCCCCATAGCTGTGCCATATAGTGCTCTGTACCATTATTGCCCCATAGCTGTTGCTGCTGCTGCAATAAAAATAATAAAACACATACTCACCTGTCTTGCAGCTCCTCGGCGCCATCTTCCCGGCGTCTCTCCGCACTGACTGATCAGGCAGAGGGCGGCGCGCACACTATATGCGTCATCGCGCCCTCTGCCTGCACAGTCAGTGAGGAGAGACGCCGGGAAGATGGAGAATATGTCATACTTACCTGCTCCCGGCGTCCCGCTCCTTCCCCCTGCCTGTCTTCGGTGCCGCAGCCTCTTTCTCTATCAGCGGTCACCGGCACCGCTTCATTAGAGAAATGAATAGGCGGCTCCGCCCCTATGGGGGGTGGAGCAGCCTATTCATTTCTCTAATGAGCGGTCCCACGTGACCGCTCAGGGGAAGAGCTGCGGCACCCGGAGACCGTGGGACGGGCAGGGGGAGTGACAGGATCGCCGGGACTAGGTAAGTATGCCTCAGCGCCCTCTCCCCCTCACCCGCCGACCCTGCCACAGACCGTGACTCGAGTATAAGCCGAGGGGGCACTTTCAGCCCAAAAATTTGGGCTGAAAATCTCGGCTTATACTCGAGTATATACGGTAATCATAAATCACAAACAGACAGACGTTTATATGCAAATCTCGGGGTCCTGGCATATATATCTACTAGATCCTTATCTGTTTGCAGAACATGCCAGTTCCTACGAATCGACGAGTGTATGATATTGTCCAAATTACTAAACATAGCTAACACTATAAATCGTGCCAAAAAGTTTCAAAAGGTCGCCTAAAGTTATATATGTCTGTTTGTGATTTATGATTACTTGTTTTTAATGCACTTTCACCCTTGTTTTATCTATTTGTTGTTATATTTCTATGCATATATGTCTAAATCCCCTTTAAAAGGAAATGACGAGCAGTAATCAATCACCTGGACCCGTCGAAGCACACTTTGTGCGAAACGGCCGTCGTCCACCTTCTCTCCCCGCATCCTCCTGAATGCCTGATGTATCACATGGACATGTAACAACTTTTTCATGTCAGTCCAAATAAAAACAGCACGATTTCACAAGCAAAAAGGGTGAGTGCCGCATCTCTTTCTACTATTGGTTTATCAGATTACATGTTTTCTATGCTGAGCACCTCAAACCCTGGGATTTCATGCAGGTTGTGAAATTGGATTCACATGTATCCAAGTCCGGATGGTGTACTCCTCTGGTGCCGTTCATTCTACAAACTTTTTCTCTTTTTGGTCTGGTCAGATATGAACGTTACACAGTACATAAATTTATAAGATTATCTCAGCACAGGAACATTTAATATAAACACATCCAATTGTGGATGTTATAATTATTCCAAGATGTATTGATTAAAATTAACTTTTGCTTGTGGGAAAGCCCATTTAATGATAACGGTACAATCTGTGAGAGGCCTCTAATGAATGCGAACCGGTGATGAGAGAAGCAGGATTCTGACCCCTTTTACAGTTTAATCAGCTACAAAGGCTATTTTATTGTCTATGGTTTTGCATTCAGTTTTTTAGAAATATAAGACACTTACAATATGGCTATAAAAATACACTTTGAATCATCATTGCATGATAGTAATAAAATAAATCTACTTGCTTATCTTTAAGTTTCTTTATTCCATCTTCCATTTGTATTAGTAATATTAAATCTGTAGCTAAGATGGTAAATCTTAAAGAGTTCCTGTAATTGTAACCCCTTTACCCACGAGGGTGGTTTGCACATTAATGACCAATTTTTACAATTCTGACCATTGTCACTTTATGACGTAATAACTCTGGAACACTTCAGTGGATCCCGGTGATTCTGAGTCTGTTTTTTGTGACATATTGTACTTTATGATAGTTGTAAAATTTCTTCGGCATGACTTGCGTTTATTTGTGAAAAAATGGAAATTTGGCGAAAATTTTGAAAATTTTGCAATTTTCCAACTTTGAATTTTAATGCCCATAAATCACAGAGTTATGTCACACAAAGTAGTTAATAAATAACATTTTCCACATGTCTACTTTACATCAGCACAATTTTGGAACCCCAATTTTTTTTTTGTTAGGAAGTTATAAGGGTTAAAAGTTGGCCAGCGTTTTTTCATTTTTCCAACAAAATTTACAAAACCATTATTGTGGGACCACATCAAATTTGAAGTCACTTTTAGAGGTCTATAGGACAAAATATACCAAAAAGGGACACCATTCCTAAAGCTGCACCCCTCAGAACCATATTTAAGAAGTTTATTAACCCTTCAGGTGCTTCACAGGAATGTTTTGAAAAAAAATATATAATTTTTAACTTTTTCACAAAAAATTTACTTCAGATCTAAATTTATTTATTTTGACAAGGGTAACAGGAACAAATGGTCCCCAAAATGTGTTGTTTAATTTCTCCTGAGCATGTTGATACCACAGATGGGGGAGAAAACCAGTTTGGACGCATGGCAAAGCTCGGAAGTGAAAGAGTGCCATTTGACTTTTTGAATGCAAAATTTGCTGGAACTATTGGCAGATGCCATGTCGCATTTCGAGAGCCTCTGATGTGGCTAAACAGTGAAAATCCCCACAACTGACACCATTTTGGAAACTAGACCCCTCAGGGAACTGATTTATATGTGTGGTGAACATGTTAAGCCCTACAGGTGCTTCACAGAAGTTTATAACGTTGAGCCATAAAAATAATAAAATCACCTTTTCCTCACAAAAATTTTGTTTTAGCTCAAGTTTTTAATTTTTCTAAGGGCTAATAGAAATTTTTTTAAAACAACAAACTGAAGTCCATTTTTTCCTGAGTGCGCCAATACCATTGAGCCTTAAAAAAAACAAAAAAAGAATTTCCCCACAAATGTTGTTGCACAAAATATTGCATTGTCATAAGGGTTACAGGAGAAATTGCACCATACAATTTGTTGTTCAATTTCTCCTAGGTGCGCCGATACCCAACATGAGGAAGAAAACTACTGTTTGGGCTCTGAAGGGAAGGAGAGTCATTTGACTTTTTGAAAGTGAAATTTCCTGGAATCATAAGCGGACGTCATGTCACATTGGCAGAGCCCCTAATGTGCCGAAACAGTGCAAACCGAAGAAGCCTACACGAAACGCGCGTAGGGGCTGGCAGTCTGCTTCCACACTGCGACCAATATAAGTAAGGGTCAATCTTGGACTAACCAAATTGATTAGTTGTTCTTTAAGATGTTCACACATTATTATAATTAGCCGAAAGAACTTGATTTTTCTGGTCGGACTTCACTTTGTTTTATCAGTGTGGTTTTCTAGACTTTATTTACCTGTTGTCTTCTTGTTCTAGACACACTTTTGAATTCTAAGTGTGTCTATTTGTACTTTTGTATTTTTTTACACTATATTATGCCAGATTTTGTATAATGCTATATTTGCTCTAATTTTTATTTTTACAATAAAAACTATTTTACTGAAAAAATGATTATTTTTGCATCGCTTTATTCTGAGGAATATAACTTTTTTATTTTTCCACTGATGGAGCTGTGTGGCAGCTTGTTTTATGTGGGATAAGATAAGAGGTACAATGTTTATTTATATCACGTATTATTCCACTGTTTGTTCGTCAATATTATGATAAAGCATTGTTTTTTGCGTTGATTTTTATTTATTTATTTTTATTGTGTTCACTAAAGGGGTTAACTAGATGGACAATTTTATAGGTCGGGTTGTTGCGGACGCAGGGATACCAAATATGTATACTTTTATTGTTTATAGTTTTTTTTATTGAAATATTTATTTAGAGATACAATATCATTTGATTTTCTTATAATATTATTTGTAATTATTTAAAAAAATATTTTTACAATTACAGTATTTACTTCTTTTTTTTTTAACTTTTTTCTATTTTTTTTTACTTTGTCCCACTATGGGATAATCATTTTTTCAAGCTGATCACTTCTACAGCATGGGGATGCATGAGCATCCTCATGCTGTAGAAACTGTCAGCTCTGCACTGACAGACAAACTTGCTTATCATGCACTGGACATGCTCAGCAAGTTTCCTAGGTATGGTGACCTGTATGTCATCATGACGACATTGGGTAACCAAGGCAATAATCAGGACCCCGCATCATGCTACGGGGTCTCTGATCCAAAGGCAGAGGGGCTGTCAGCCCCAGAATGCTGCGATCGGGTTCGATTGCAGCATTTCAGGGGTTAACCCCTTTCTGACCTCAGATGGAATAGTACCTCCGAGGTAAGATCCCCTGCTTTAATGTGGGCTCCGGCGGTGAGCCCGCATCAAAGCCAGGACATGTCAGCTGATTTGAACAGCTGACATGTGCGCGCAATAACGGTGAGTGGAATCGCGATACACCCACCGCTATTAACTAGTTAAATGCCGCTGTCAAACGCTGATAGCGGCATTTAACTGCCGCTTCGGCCATCAGTCACATGATCGGGGGTCAGCGATGCGTCCGCATAGTAACCAGAGGTCTCCTTGAGACCTCTATGGTTGCTGATGCCGGCTTGCTGTGAGTGCCACCCTGTGGTCGGCACTGATAGCAAGGCTGTAATTCAGCTACATAGGAGCGATATGATGATTGCTGCTATGCAGCAGAGCCGATCAGGCTATGCCAGCTTCTATTGAAGCATGGCAAAAGTGAAAAAAAAAGTTTTAAAAAATATGAAATAAATCAAAAAAATATAAAAGTATAAATCAACCCCCTTTCGCCCCATTCACAATAAAACAATAAAAATAAAATCAAACCTACACATATTTGGTATCGCTGCATTCAGAATCACCTGATCTCTCAATAAAAAAAGGACTAACCTGATAACTAAACGGCATAGCAAGAAAAAAATTTGAAACACCAGAATTACATTTTTTTGGTCGCCGTGACATTGCATTAAAATGCAATAACGGGTGATCAAAAGATCTGCACCAAAATGAAATCACTACAAACGCCAGCTCGGCACGCAAAAAATAAGCCCTCACCCGACCCCAGATCACGAAAAATGGAGACGCTACGAGTGTCGGAAAATTGTGCAATTTTTGTTTGTTTTTTTAGCAAAGTTTGGAAATTTTTTTCACCACTTAGAAAAAAAATAACCTAGACTTGTTTGGTGTCTGTAAACTCGTAATGACCTGGAGAATCATAATGGCAGGTCAGTTTTAGCATTTAGTGAACCTAGCAAAAAAGCCAAACAAAAACACGCATGGGATTGCACTTTTTTTACAATTTCACCGCACTTGGAATTTTTTTCCCGTTTTCTAGCACACGGCATGGTAAAACCAATGATGTCATTCAAAAGTACAACTCTTCCTGCAAAAAATAAGCCCTCACATGGCCATATTGACGAAAAAATAAAAAAAACTAATGGCTCTGGAAAGGAGGGGAGCGAAAAATGAACACGGAAAAATGGAAAATCCCAAGGTCATGAAGGGGTTAAGGTGCCAGGACAAATCCTGGAACTAAGTGCCGAGTGTCAGCTGTCAGAATAAGCTGACATCCGGCGATGATTGCACCCCCCCATCCCCATGTGTGTGACCACGCGGACGTAATAATCCGTCCCTGGTTAAATAGGCCCAGGGCACATGGATAAATTATTACGTCTGATGTCAGAAAGGGGTTAAAGGAGTATTGAGATGTAAGAAAATGATATTTGTAGGAATGTTTCTGAAATACATATTTATGAACAGACTATAATTGATAGATATGAGCACTAGGTTGTGTTAAGCCAATGTTGAACTTATAACATAGAGTTTTAATTACCTGACAGAATATATTGCATTTACAGAACTATAGCTGTCCTGTATTCTCACTTTGCAGAGTTTCAGCCTCACAAGGATTTCACGATTAAATGTGTCACTAATACTATTCTTCAGAAAGTAGAGTTCAAGTAGACTGCCTATAATGTTTGGCAAGAGATCATAGACTCAAGGTCAGCAGGAAATGGATTTAATTTTATTGGGCCACACTGTCTGTAGTCATAACAGGAATCTATCAGGAAAATATGGAATTAAAAAAAATAACTTAGGCATTGCTGGAAAATTACTTGTTGGTCCTAGAAGGTCTAAAAACACAATGTCCCTGCTCTGACAGTCAAAATAGTTCAGTCCAATATGTTTAGAGGCTAAATATTCACTGAATCTTATTGAAAGAAGCACATAAAGAATATCTACAACCTATATGTATACATGGATGGAACATGGGAACAATAACAAAAAAACTAAAAATATTTAACTAAAGGACTATTGTCAAAATAGACCTATACTCAAGAAATCATAGTATTAATAAAACTACTTGTTGCATCATTCTCAAAAGACTCATGGCTGCACTAGCTCAAAAGGTGCTTCTACTCAATACTGAGCAAAGGGTCTGAATACTTATGACCATGTGATATTTCAGTTTTTCTTTCTTAATAAATTTGCAAAAATTTCTACATTTATGATTTTTTTAGTCACGATGGGGTGCAGATTGTACATTAATGAGAAAAAATGAACTTTTTTGAATTTACCAAATGGCTGCAATGAAACAAAGAGTGAAAAATTTAAAGGGGTCTGAATACTTTCCATACCCACTGTATATACACACACATGTTAATATATACTGTGTGTATATATAATAAATATACATATATTATACACTTAGTGCACAATTGTTAAGCAAGTTGTGCTGATACATACAAAATGTCAGCAGTCTTGCAGTCAAGGGCAGCATGAATCAGAGCCTTGCTGCAGGACTGCAGTCAGGTATGTTTTTCTCTGACACGCTCCGCCTGTAGTATAAAGAGCCTTTCACTATAAGAGAATTTTCATTCCATTTAATAATCTAGAGGTCTAAATTCAGATCTTCTTCAGCTTTCCTACATGTCTGTTACAATGTGAACCCTAAACCAAATCCTATAGTTTAGTTGTGTTCTTTCAAAACAAAAGAGGGTTAAAATAAATTTTGAATCACTGCTTTTTATTTGGTACTCCCTAAAATCTCTTTTACTGTTATCCTCGTGTTTACTCAGTTTAAAGAGAATCTGTCAGCAGTTTTTTGCTACCTTAGCTGACAGCAGCATTATGTAGGCAAAGAGAAGCTGAACCCAATGATGTATGACTTAAATTACTGGGTGCAGCCGTTCTGATACATTCAGAGCTTTTAGATTTAGAATGAAGCAGGGCTGAGGAAGCTGCCCCTGCCCACACCAGGCTCTATGTGTAAAAAGTCCATACACAGTGAGCTGCTTAGTTGCAGGACTAGTTGGCAATGTTAATCTCTTAGTGCTAAAACCTTCACAGTTAGTAAACAACAGCACGTACTTTGACAAGTGACACATCGCTCAATTGTGTGTTTCAGCCTCTGTCTCTTGCTATCTTCAGATTACATAATGAAAACTTTCTAACATATTCCCTTTAATACATTCAGATAATACAGAATATAGAAACAAAACGAGCATATAACCTGCTGTAAATAAAGTAATAGTGCATAAAAATAACATAGGGTACATAGTAAACATTGCTTTTGATCAAGCAAAGGGTAAAAGTCATCCCAAAAGCGACAAGATGCACCAAATCGGGATGGTCCTAACCTTTAGTATTAAGGCTATGTGCACACTTTGTGGATTGTATGCGTTTTTGCCTCGGTTTTTCACCACAAAAACCCTGCGAAAATGCATACACAACACAGCCCATTGAATTCAATGGGATTCCGCAATGCTGTGCTAATGCTACGTATTCTGCATCGTGGAAAAATCCACAGCATGCTCATTCTTTGCGCGGAATTGCAGCGATTCCGCACACATAGGAATGCTATGCCCACCATGCGCAAAGTAAGCGGATCATGTGCGGATGGTACCCGGATGTGGAGGAGAGGAGACTCTCCTCCAGGCCCTAAAAAAAGAATTAAAATAAAAATAGTTATATACTCACCTTCGGGCAGCCCCCGGATCCTGCCCAGGCCTTAGCGATGCTCCCGGCAGCTCCAGTTCCCAGTGATGCTTTACGACAATGACCTGTTATGACATAGCGGTCTTGCGTGATGCTACGTCATCTGGGGTCATTGTCGCGAGGCAACACTGGGAACGGGAGCTGCCGGGAGCATCTCGAGGAGCGGGAAGGCTGTGGGGGCCACCGGAAGGTGAGAATATAACCTATGCAATAGCATATGCAGCATCAATAGTAAAAAGTTGGTCACACTTGTCAAACACTATGTTTGACAAGTGTGACCAACCAGTCAATCAGTTTTTCAAGCGATGCTATAGATCGCTTGGAAAACGCTCGCATTCTGCAAGCTAATTACGCTTGCAAAAACGCGGGAAAACACATGTCAATTCCACATGCGTTTTACCCATGGCAGGGAGTTGCAGAATTGCTGCAGAAATTTCTGCGGCAATTCAGCAACGTGTGCACATAGCCTAAAACTTTACCATGTGTCAAAAAATGACTCGAAAAATTACCCGATTATGGACACCCAACAATGGTAAGCTATATAAAAGTAATTCCCAGCTCAAAGAAAAAGAAGCCACATTCTTATGTGCACTGATTGCAAGAACCTAAAGCAAAACCGAACGAAATGAATTGAACTGGAGTATACGGAATTTATGTCCATATTCAGGCCCTGGTCCTGCTCAGCCCTTATTCACATTGAGATTATTTTTGACACATGGTAAGGTTTTAATACCAGAGGTTAAGAACATCCCGATTGCTATGACTTCATAACGCAGTGACATGTGCAAGCCTGCACAGTCCTCTTGGCCTCATCAAAGCTGGAGTTTTGGTCCAGTGTGTGAGTCCCCAGAATTTCTGTCAAGTGGCAGCGATATGAAGAGGCGGCGATAACCGGACAAGTGACACTGAGGGTCCTGAGATGTGAGTGTAAGCATTTTTCTCATCCACATCTTTGCTAGTGTAGATTTTTGTGCTTCAATTCTACTCGCAATTTTGCTTTACTCTTACTTACTCTCGTAAGTACTACACTATAGTCTGAAAACTATACTAATGCATCTGTCAGATGGATCAGTGACTTTTTTGGTAATAGCCCTTTCCTTCATTGACCCATATATTCAGGTCAAATGATTGCAACACAATTTTGAGCTCTAGCGGCCATCTGTTTGGACAGGAAGGCGAATTGTCACATTTTGTAGGCACCTTAAAAGCAGTTGTTTACCTATGGTAAATGTACCGCATGTAAACGTTATGAAATCTGCTCATCTGGAGTCAGGACTTATGTTTTATTAAACTTTCCTCACAAGACCTCAATGCTTTAGGAAAATGACCTAAAAGGACCTGTAAAAGACAGATAAATAGAGACAGGAATGTTGCATAATAGAATTCAAAATGTTGATTAAAGACATGATAGTTATAGAGAAACAAAAGAAATGTATCCATCCACTTAATTTTAAAACATTAACTTCAATGCAATGTTTTATTAAATGCAGAATGAATTCAATTTTCCATGGCTATTTTTATACATTAGCAGGCAATGGAAAAACCTCAAGAGTATATAATTGATTTTTATGCCGTAATGCACTCAATATGGCAGAAATTCTGGGAGAGACCTCCTGGAGGTGAATAGATTACTGTTAGATTAATAAACAGCATAGTAGATTCATTGGTAAAAAAATCCAATATTGTTTTGATTTAAGAAAATGCTCATAATATCATTAACAATTAAAGGCTAGATGACATGATAAAGGAAGGAAGTATTCATGCCTATCCACTAACCCTTAAGGCGTACATGTGCTGCTGTATAGCCAACCAGCATGTAATAATATGCACACTACTAATTACCATGGTTTGTTACTGGACTGTAATTGAATTTGCTGCCCACAGATGAAGTTGGCCAAATCGAATCAAGACAAAATCAGAAAATGTCAAACTATTGATTAGGGTCAAGTACAGTGTTCAAGGCTAATAATTCACTTTGTTTTCACCACTAGACCTCCTGAAGGAATTCCATGACATATGGGGCATTTGTACTGCAGATTATTACTTCTACTGTATTTGTCACTACATCTGTACTGAGTGTGATTATATGGTTGGTGTACCTTTCTTGCCTTGTAAATTTTAAATGATTTTTTAATGCATTTATTTGATTCCTAATAGAAGAACTCCTTTGAAAGCCAAAAATATAGTTATGTATAAATAGCAAAAGGAATGCAGGCAATACTTATATATTAATCACACCAGAACAGTAAGTGTGTTGCATTAAAGGAAATCCGTCACTCCTTGGAAAACTTTTCAGCTATTACTATGGGCATACAGGTAATAGAAATGTTTCTCTAGTCTCACCTGTATGCCTCATGGTTCCTGTCTAGATGTGGAGAAATAGACTTTTTATTCATTATGTTAATGGTTTCTTCCAGACTCCGGGGCATGGGTGCCTAGAAGAAATCCAAACCTCCTCTCTTCATTATACTATCACTAGTGTTGAGCGATACCGTCCGATACTTGAAAGTATCGGTATCGGAAAGTATCGGCCGATACCGGCAAAATATCGGATCCAATCCGATACCGATACCCGATACCAATACAAGTCAATGGGACTCAGGTATCGGACGGTATCCCTGATGGTTCTCAGGGTCTGAAGGAGAGGAAACTCTCCTTCAGGCCCTGGGAACCATATAAATGTGTAAAATAAAGAATTAAAATAAAAAATATCGCTATACTCACCTGTCCGACGCAGCCGGGACCTCGGCGATTGTAAGCGGCAGCGTTGTTTCTTTAAAATTCGCGCTTTTACTTGCTTACGTGAATTCCCGGCTTCTGATTGGTCAGGGCGGCCATGTTGCCGGGACTCGGACCAATCACAGCAAGCCGTGACGAAATTACGTCACGGCTTGCTGTGATTGGTCCGCGTCCCGGCAATATGGCGCCGTGACCAATCACAAGCCGTGACGTCACGGGAGGCTGGACACGCGCGCTTTTCAAAATAAGCGCGTGTCCAGCCTCCCGTGACGTCACGGCTTGTGATTGGTTAATGGCGGCCATGTTCCTGGGACGCGGACCAATCACAGCAAGCCGTGACGTAATTTCGTCACGGCTTGCTGTGATTGGTCCGCATCCAGGCAATATGGCGCCGTGACCAATCACAAGCCGTGACGTCACGGGAGGCTGGACACGCGCGCTTTTCAAAATAAGCGCGTGTCCAGCCTCCCGTGACGTCACGGCTTGTGATTGGTTAATGGCGGCCATGTTGCCGTGACGCGGACCAATCACAGCAAGCCGTGACGTAATTTCGTCACGGCTTGCTGTGATTGGTCCGCGTCCCGGCAACATGGCCGCCCTGACCAATCAGAAGCCGGGAATTCACGTAAGCAAGTAAAAGCGCGAATTTTAAACAAACAACGCTGCCGGTTCCTTCGCTGAGGTCCCGGCTGCGTCGGACAGGTGAGTATAGCGATTTTTTTTATTTTAATTCTTTCTTTTACACCTTTTTACATTAATGTTGTTTCGATACCGATATCCGATATTACAAAAATATCGGATCTCGGTATCGGAAATTCCGATACAGCAAGTATCGGCCGATACCCGATACTTGCAGCATCGGAATGCTCAACACTAACTATCACCCCTTCCCATGAATTTCACACTCACCTGTGATGTGCAGTTGTGGTGCTTGAATTTGGCGCCAGAATCCCACGCATGCGCCCTGCACTCGCTCAACAATCTGTACCTCTTAGTCATATATTTCTAAGAGGAATGGCACCGCACAGAGTTCTAGGAAGGCATGCTCCAGAATTGTAATCTAATGAGCCATTCATATATTAACTAAAACAACAATGGCAGGATATTTGTCCACCCTTTTGAAGAGCTCATGTGCGCTTTGGATATTGGGCAGCTGCCCCAATTGTCTATATAATAATCAGCAGCCCATCATGCACATTGGTCGTGTGATGCCAGGCACATAAGTTACATAGTTACATAGTTATTATTAAGGTTGAAGGAAGACTTTAAGTCCATCTAGTTCAACCCAGAGCCTAACCTAACATGCCCTAACATGTTGATCCAGAGGAAGTTAAAAAAAAACCATGTGGCAAAGAGTAAGCTCCACATTGGGGAAAAAAATTCCTTCCTGACTCCACATACGGCAGTCAGACTAGTTCCCTGGATCAATGCCCTATCAAGGAATCTAGTGTATATACCCTGTAACATTATGCTTTTCAAGAAAGGTATCCAGTCCCCTCTTAAATTTAAGTAATGAATCACTCATTACAACATCATACGACAGAGAGTTCCATAGTCTCACTGCTCTTACAGTAAAGAATCCGCGTCTGTTATTATGCTTTCCTCCAGACGTAGAGGATGCCCCCTTGTCCCTGTCTCAGGTCTATGATTAAAAAGATCATCAGAAAGGTCTTTGTACTGTCCCCTCATATATTTATACATTAAAATAAGATCACCCCTTAGTCTTCTTTTTTCCAAACTAAATAGCCCCAAGTGTAATAACCTATCTTGGTATTGCCGACCCCCCCAGTCCTCTAATAACCTTGGTCGCTCTTCTCTGCACCCGCTCTAGTTCAGCTATGTCTTTCTTATACACCGGAGACCAGAACTGTGCACAGTATTCTAAGTGTGGTCGAACTAGTGACTTGTATAGAGGTAAAATTATGTTCTCCTCATGAGCATCCATGCCTCTTTTAATAAATCCCATTATTTTATTTGCCTTTGGAGCAGCTGCCTGACACTGGCCACTGAATATGAGTTTGTCATCTACCCATACACCCAGGTCTTTTTCATTGATGGTTTTGCCCAGAGTTTTAGAATTAAGCACATAGTTATACATCTTATTACTTCTACCCAAGTGCATGACCTTACATTTATCCCCATTAAAGCTCATTTGCCATTTATCAGCCCAAGCTTCTAGTTTACATAAATCATCCTGTAATATAAAATTGTCCTCCCCTGTATTGATTACCCTGCAGAGTTTAGTGTCATCTGCAAATATTGAAATTCTACTCTGAATGTCCCCTACAAGGTCATTAATAAATATGTTAAAAAGAAGAGGGCCCAATACTGACCCCTGTGGTATCCCACTGCTAACTGCGACCCAGTCCGAGTGTGCTCCATTAATAACCACCCTTTGTTTCCTATCCCTGAGCCAGCTCTCAACCCACTTACACATATTTTCCCCTATCCCCATTATTCTCATTTTATATATCAACCTTTTGTGTGGCACCATATCAAAAGCTTTTGAAAAGTCCATATACACTACATCTACTGGGTTCCCTTGGTCCAGTCCGGAACTTACCTCTTCATAGAAGCTGATTAAATTAGTCTGACATGAACGGTCCCTAGTAAACCCGTGCTGATACTGGGTCATGAGGTTATTCCTCTTCAGATACTCCAGTATAGCATCCCTTAGAATGCCCTCCAGGATTTTACCCACAGTAGAGGTTAAGCTTACTGGCCTATAATTTCCGAGTTCAGTTTTTGTCCCCTTTTTGAATATTGGCACCACATTTGCTATACGCCAGTCCTGTGGTACAGACCCTGTTATTATGGAGTCTTTAAAGATTAAAAATAATGGTCTATCAATGACTGTACTTAATTCCTGCAGTACTCGGGGGTGTATCCCTTCCGGGCCCGGAGATTTGTCAATTTTAGTGATTTTTAGACGCCGCTGTACTTCCTGCTGGGTTAAGCAGGTGACACTTAATGGGGAATTTTTGTTATCACTGATCATATTGTCTGCCATGGGATTTTCTTGTGTAAATACTGATGAAAAAAAGTCATTTAGCATATTGGCTTTTTCCTCATCCTCATCCACCATTTCCCCAGACTATTTTTAAGGGGGCCAACACTTTCATTTTTTAGTTTCTTACTATTTATGTAGTTAAATAATATTTTGGGATTATTTTTACTCTCTCTGGCAATGAGTCTCTATGTCTCAATTTTTGCTGCCTTGATTTGCTTTTTACAGAATTTATTTAATTTTCTGTATTTATTTAATGCCTCATCACTACCTACTTCCTTTAATTCTCTAAATGCTTTCTTTTTGTCACTTATAGTGCCCCTTACAGCTCTATTTAGCCATATTGGTTTCCTCCTATTTCTAGTATGTTTATTCCCATACGGTATATACTGTGCACAGGTCCTATCCAGGATGCTAATAAACGTCTCCCATTTTCTTTGTGTATTTTTATGTCTCAGGATATCATCCCAGTTAATTTCACCAAGATCATCTCTCATCCATTGGAAATTTGCCCTCCTGAAGTTTAGTGTCCTTGTCACCCCTCTACTGCACATCTTATTAAAGGATACATGAAAACTTATTATTTTGTGATCACTATTCCCCAAGTGACCCCCAACCCTTATATTTGCTATGCGGTCTGGCCTGTTGGTTAATATTAGGTCTAGCAGTGCCCCCCTTCTTGTTGGGTCCTGAACCAGTTGTGAAAGGTAATTGTCTCTCATAGTTGTCAAAAACCAATTACCTTTGCTGGAACTGCACGTTTCTGTTCCCCAATCTATTTCAGGGTAGTTGATGTCCCCCATAATAATGACTTCTCCTTGAGTCGCAGCTTCATCTATTTGCTTTACGAGGATATTCTCCATTGCTTCCATTATTTTTGGAGATTTATAAAAAACCCCTATCAGTAATTTATTATTTTTTCCCCCTCCCCTTATCTCCACCCACAGGAACTCTATGCAGCGCCCCAGAGTCCTGGTCGTTGCAGTACTGATGCTCCACCGCTAAGGGGAGTGTTGGTACGTCTGATGGCACTGAAGGAGTTCACCTGACCAGGTATCACAGACACCAATACACTTCACAGTCTGGCATCCAGGGGGAGCTAAGGGTGCTATGTATTAGGCCACTCCTCACAATCTGGTAAAACTGGGGGTTAGATAGGAAGTTGGACAGAAAGCTGACTGGGTTGGAACCAGGCAACATCCTGTGGCAGAGAGTGTTGCAGGGGAAGATTCAGGGGGGTCCCTGTCAGGGGTGGGATCCTGACAGAGGCCTAGCGAACAGAAAGAACATTACGGGACTGCGCCTGCACTTCATTGCGGCGGTACCCCAAGAAAGGACAAGAAGCGAAGTTTATTGTGAAGAGTGAGAAACGAGATCAACGCAACAAGGAGAAAACACCAGTAGGAGTCGTGCTGTAAGACCGAGGCAACATCCTACTGAGGTGCGTAGCCGGTGGCCGGAAATGCCGAGGAAGTATTGAGCTCCAAGAATTACTTCAAACCTACGGCAGGACAGTCAGTTATAGGCGGGCTGTCTCACCCAAATCACCTAAGCAGACATAGGGGGCACCAGTTGGAGAGGGGCGACTCTAGTGTCCCGGAAGAACTCCAGGCCTATTCGTCATGCGGGTGCGTCCTAGCCATATCATATGGGGGACGGAGAAGAACATCAGAATCAGTTGTGAGGGAACTTCAGAAACAGACACAACAGTTGTGAGGACTATCCCGTGGTGCTAAGCAGGGAAGGACTACAACACACAAGCGCTAGAAGGTAGGCACAGATTTCCACCTGCAAAGGGAACTCTGGAAGTGCCATCGGACCAGCCGGTCTCAGACAGCCCTGTTAACCGTACCCTGGATTGAGGATCCTGAAGCCTTCAGTAAAGAGGTAAAGAGACTGCAACCTGGTGTCCTCGTTATTCATCGCGACCTGCACCACACCACATCATTCTCAACTCTCACTGGACGCCCCTCAGCAGGGTCACGGACTGGGTCTAGCCACCGTGACCATCCCAGAACCGAGATGTAGAGGCCTGGTACCGGGTACCCCTCGGCCCTGCGGCAGTGGGGGTGCTCCAACTTGGCATCACGAACAGGATTCTACTCAAGCCTGAAGAATCAGGTCATGTGTGCCTTGGAACTGTGATTTATTGTGCTTGGACTGTGACTTATTGCAAAGACTGTGTATTGCCACTTGCCGCCAAAACCACCGCCATTACAGCGCTAAGGAGAGCGCAGGAGAAGAAGAAGGGCTTGGAGTGGGCGTAGACATGCTGGAGAGCGCGAAAGACAATGGCCGCCCAGTCTAAATATTTTTGTACCATGAGGACATGTCCGTCTGCGGCCGAGATCCGCCTCCTAATCCTCAATGGCGGGCGGAGGCAGAGAAAACGAAACCGCCCACGAAGGAGAAAGCGGGAAAAAGGCCAGGAAGTGACCCATGTGGAGGACGTGATGGCTGACCGCTCAGACCCAGAGTGTGGGGTGGAAGTGGAGAACTCTCCCAGCTACCGAGAGGAGTGTAGCGGTCTCGTCTCCCCAGTTGAAGTGGGTCTCCTGCAACTTGAGATGGAGGACTTAAATGAACAGCTTCTCCAGCTGCGGATGGAAGCCAAGGCCGCACCCCAGGAGATGCCAGCGGAGGAGTCCCCGACCTCGGTTCCCGCACCGCTGATCGACTTGCTGCCGACGTCTCCACCAATGTCACCGTTGGTGGGACCCACTGCGAGGGAGGACGTTCCACCGGCTGGTAAGGCCGCCGACCCTGCCCCGCTAGCAGAGGACCTGCTGATAGGCCCAGTTGCAGCGCCACCTCCCCCTGGGACCTATCGGCTCCAGCACCTCCTTCCCTGGGACCAGGCCACAGGCATAGAGCATCTCCTGAAGCCCCCGATCTCGCCAGTCACCCTGCCGGGTGCGGTCTATGCGGAGCACACGGTGTGCCACTGGGTGAACCCCGGGGCCAACTTTATGGGGTTCCCCGGGGTGGCGACCCAGGAGGGTGAGATGTGCAGGCTCTTAGCTGGGAGGAATACCAGGCCCAGCTAGAGCAGCAGTGGGAACAGAAGGAGAAAGCGTACCAGGCCGGGCTGGAGGCCATCACCAAAAAGACTTGGCGGTAAAGGATCGGGCCCACAAGGACACCACCAATCATCAGGCCCCGCGCAGGCAGGACGTTGTCATCGCCTTCATGCTCCGCGGAGGCTGGGGCTTTATTAAAGAGCCAGGCCTGTACACAGAGGTGTTTGTTAACCGGAGGGATGTCGAGTCCCACCTGAGAGAGGGTCACCCGGCTCGGGACCTCCACCCCGGGGACGAAGTTACCTACACCCGGCACTTTGGGGAGAAGGGGTGGTTCGCCTTGAACGTCCATAAGAAAAATTCCATGACACCCCCAACCAAGGTGCCCGCAAAGCAGCCCCCTGTGGTGAAGACACCCTCCCGTGACCGATCCACCATCACTACAAAGACCACGGTGGTTACTCCCACTTGCACTGTGGTGAAGACCACCACCTGCACCGTTGCTACCACCACCACTGTGGTGGCCGGAAGCCTGGCCGCGGTGGTAGCTGGTGCCCAAGTTGGCGTTGAAACCAAAACGGTGGCCACCCAGACCCCTGTCTGGGACAAGGAGGTCACCTCCTGCTCAGCCAGAACCTGAGTAAGCATAAGTGCTTTACAAACTGTATATAGTTAAATGTTCGTCTTTCTATGTGTCTTGCTGCTGCTGCAACCCGACTAGGGTTAACTCTTAAAGGGATCCCTCAGTTTACCCGGGATCCCTATTTTTCCCTTTTTGTTTTGTTTCCCGTTTATCACTGTTGAAAAGAACTGCTGGATCATGAACACTGCATGATTACAAACTTGTTGTAAATAGTTTGCACCTTCTTAAAGGTGCTCCCTTCTGGTTTTACAAGGGAAAGGACTCTTTGCAAAGAAACTGTTCCTGGAAACAGTACAGGAATCCCTGCCTTACACGAACTCGCAGCTTGAGAAGTTGCACTACCTCCAAGAGACTTGGTCCCCTCTTAAAGGGAACATTCACCAATAGCACTTAAAGCATAATGTTGCCTTAAAAGAAGTACTGATAGTATTTATATGAAAAAGTTATATGTAGTTAGTTGCTTGTAGGAAATGTTTAACAATGTGTTAAAGAATGAGGACAGGAAGTGAACCCGTACGGGGTTAATTGATGAGTCCTCCGAGGAGCCATACAGAGATGGCTCAGTGGTCTTGTGTGATAGAAATATATATATCATGTAGATCTCACTTGCATGTATACTCCTCTATAATCAAATATATACTTATATGCTCACAGCTAATATATACATTATAATCAATGGTTTAAAATGGCTGACACAAACTGAACTGATATAAGCCTGATATAACCCAGACAGATCATATGGTGTTTTTCCATCTTAAAAACAGGAAATCGGGTCAGATGTCTGAGATAATGCCTAGAATCTAGCTGAATCTTGCTGAAACGGCAGACCAACAGTGTCAGGTGTCTCCACTTTGTCCTAGACAGAGAACTCGAGTTTAGTTGCTTGATCAGCAGTCATATGAGCATTAATCACAATATTCCATATATGTTTAGATAACCAATGACAGAGGAGCTAGACAATATGGTAATTAACTAACCACCCCTGACAACCCCTAACCACTCCTTTCTATGTGAAAATATAAAACTATGTATGTACAATAAAGTATCAGTATTGATGGAATGTTGTTCTGTCACAGTTGTGTACAGTCCATTCTTGATGAGCGCTCAAAATACTCAGTCTAATTGGGAGCGGCCACAGCACACACAGGGATATATTTATCCAACCCTAATATTTCCATAACATTAATGGCCCCCAACAGCGAGGCACGGATGAACGCACGGGATCCTTCTCACCGGAGATACGGAGGTTGTGGGCGTGGCCTGGGCACAGGGACAGGAGACTGCGCAGCTCCATAAGTAAGGTAAGAAAATGTTATCATCTTACCTGAAAGTCCCCTGTGCCCGGTCCTTGTCTATGCCTCTTGCCGGTCAGGTGTGGTCACGAATTCCCAGGTAGTGTAAAAAATCCGTAGCCACGAATCCACCCTGGGAGGTGTCTGCTGTGAGCCGTGTATATGTATTTGTGTAAAATCCGAGAGAAGAAGGAAAAAGTGACTTTTGTTTGTGGTTGCTGAGAAACAGACCGCAGGATGTCAAATCGCTCGATAAGTTATTGCAGGATTCCCGTGCATAGGAGGAACACGCAGAGTTCCGGGGCAGGTAGTCCCATGATCCAGGCACGGGTAGTGATAACTTAAGAGGGCTACTGCAGATTCCCGTAGTGCCGGCGATCCAGTCAGGACGTCCGGACCGGGGTGGTAGAACCCGGGCGCAGGTGCGTCCAGTGCGATTGGCAGTAGTCTGTTCCCAGCTCAACCTGCATGTGTCACAGAATTTAAAAGGGCATCTCTCGGATTGTCTATCTGTCTGTTTGTGTCATGTACTATTGCCGCTTTAAGAGCATGAAATAGTAAGAGAAAGTTTTGGTTTTTTTTTCCTCTCTTGAACTTCCTCTTTTTCAGCTGAGAGGAGAGATATGCATTGTAAATCACACTGTCATATCTGTTTTTTTTTCTTTTTCTTTTGCAATGCTGGCTATGTGTAGCTTTTTGTGAAGAAGTTAAATTGTATCTATCATTTTTTGATGTGACCTAAAGAGATTCTAAAGGAAAAAAAAAAAAAAAAAAAAAAAAAAGAGAAAAGCCGTTTTCATTTTTAATTTTTTTTACTCTCTTAAAGGGTCTTTCTTTTTGCGGCATTTTAAAGTTTTTAATTAAGTTTTCCTCAATCTTCAATCTCTTTACCTTTTTATTTTTTATTTATTTATTTTTGAAAAAAGTTTTTTTTTTTCCTATTGTATCAAAGTTTTGAGTTTTTGGTTGTGAACTAAGTTTTTGACGGTTTTTCTTATCGTTTTGGGTTTTTCTTAGAGTTTTATATACTCATTTTTAGAAGTTTTTTTTAGTACTGTTTTTTTTCATTTTTATGTGTTTTTCATTTTTTTTTTGCTTTTGCCATGGGGAATAAAGTGGCCGAGCAACAGGAAAGTCTTTTTACTTCCTGATGAGAAAACAGCCCCTAGATAGTGACAGAATACGAAGGTATTAAGTATGTGAAGATTTTTGGAAGGTATAAAGTACGTGAAATTCATTAGAATGGCAGATTTCAAGCTGCGGAGTGGCATGACGTAGAAAGGAAAATAAGGGAAGTTAGCTGATGTTAGATTGCTGAATACTAATACATGGTATGAAGTGGCAGCAGAGCTTACATCGTTTAGGTGGTACAGAAAATTATGTGAGCAAACCAGGAAGTGATTTTTGTGGGTATGAGACAGGAGAATCTGCGCAGTCTGCTTTTAGCAGAATCCATGGTGTAGGTAGTTATTTTTGCACAGTATGTGGTGCGCCCCGTCTCTCCCTACAGGGAGAAGGCATAATTGCTCCTCTCTATTATTCTTGTTGTTCTAATCTATCCTCTTTTTCCTCTGTCAGTCTTTTCTCTCCGCACTCTCTCTCTCTCTCTCTCTCTCCTTTCCTCTTCCTCCACATTTTTTTGTCTCTTCTCTCTCTTCCCCTCTTTCTCCACTCCTCTCTTCTCCTCCCTCTCTTTCTTCCACACCTCCCATTTTCTCCTCCCTCCACCCTCCATCTTCTCCTCCCTCCTTATCCACTCCCCCACCACACCTTTCTTCTCTCTCTCTCTCCTCTCTTCACCACTCCTCTCTCTCCACCTTTCTCCTCTCTCCTCTCTCTCTATTCCTTTGTCTCACTCCTCAACCCCTCCTCCTTCTTCTTCCTCTTTTTTTTCCTCCGTGTTGCCGGCTGGGCCAACGCCCAATTCAAACAATATGGTGCTTACTTCATAAGGTTCCCTTTCCATGTCCCTGGCACAGTCTAGCCATTGCCATTTGTGATATCGGGGAAAGAAGGTGAAAAGCCCCCCCTACAGTGGGCAGCCCCAGACATATCAGGCAGCAGTCAGCTCAGCCCTGGGTGCAGAGGGGGGAGGAGTGATATCAGAACGAGCTCACTGACAGATTCTCCGTTACCTCATTTCACAGTCAACAATATTGTAACCCTTAAGGTTTTACATGAACTTTGATATCACCATGTATTGATAATGTACAGCTTCAGCACCGGTCAGAGCTGCCTACATCCACATTCACACCAACATGAAACTATAATCCTAATCCATCATAGCTTCAGCAAGGGGGGAGACATCCTCACATAAAAAAAAAAAAAAAAAAAGCAACTTCTAAGTCCAAAATCAGTCAGTGTACGACCCCAGTCACAAATATTCCTCTGATGAAGATGAAGAGGGAACATCATACATGCTGTCTAGTACTAGAAAAGAAGCCCACAGGCACCAAGAATGCAGGGGCAGATGGAGGCACCACCATTACACTATGTGCACTGCACTTCAAGTCAGGTGACAATAGTCCAGACCCAGGGATGCCATTCTACCGAAGAATGTAGCAGAAGCAGCAAACATATGCAGCCAGCTGGAATGATCTCTGGGCCATGAATGAAAATAGAAGCAGGTGATGCACTCTGGCCAATCATGAAGGAACAATTCAAACTTCCAGCAGAATCAGATGTACACGCTTGGGAGTCAGGGCCACAGCTAATTGAACAACTCAGAGAGTGGGCCAAAGGCAGATTGGCAGGACAAGCCATGACATGAGCCAAGATAAGATAGAGTCTGTAAAGAAGTTTCATTGCAGAGTAATGCAAGTATTCCAAGACTTGGGCTTCACCATTGATGACCAGATACACAGGCCTTTGGGCATGGACTGAGACAGCCAATCAGGAAACCACTGATAGTGGCTAGGCCTAGGAACAGGTCAATAGCAGTGGACTGACCCAGGAAAAATGTTTTATGTGCGCCTAGGAGACTGTTTATTGCCGATTGTCACCAAAACTGCTGCCATTATAGCACCGCAAAGAGCGCGAAGAAGGAAACGGGTGCCGTGCTGCTGAGAACGCTGGAAGGGGAGCCAGAGGTGAAGACGCTGCAAAGTGCCGACCAACACACCAGAAGAACCGCTGCAGACTCCAGAGAGGAGACACCGACCTCAATAAGGTTAGCAAAGGGGAGAAGCTATGTTGGAGCAGGGGGAAGAAGTGATGGCAGATGCAGCCACAGCCCCTGTAACGCCCCAAGACCTTGGGTTGGATGCAGCCGCCGGTCCCATGGCACCCCAGGCCTCGTCACGAATGCACCTGCAGGCCCCGTCTTACCACCGCAGCTTCAATCAGCAGGCCGGACCCCGCTGCCGCTACAGTACCCATCATGCCGTTGTCCACAGTAGCCAAAGGGATTGAGTCCCAACCAGGGGTGCAGAAGACAGCCCCTCTCATGGTGACCACTGACCTGAAAGCGCAACCACCCTACAAAGACAGAAAAAGTGTCAAGTGTTACATCTGTGGCAAGTTTGGCCATTTCCAGAACCAGTGCAAAGCACTCACGCCCCCGAAGAGACTGGACCCATGCAATCCAAGAGTTGGTCCAGAGAAACAGGTCAAGGAGGAAGTGCAGAAAGCAGTGAAGTACCCCGTCCATAGGACAGAGGCAAGCAAGCCAGGTCTGCAAGACACTACGCTCCTGACATGTAAAACTTCATCTGCAAGACCAGTACCTCAAATTACCCTTAAAATGGATGGCGTTGTCAGATCCAAAGTGGTGCAGCCAGAAGTGTGATGACACCTGTGGAACTCGCTGATCCCACCTGCCTATCAGAATCCTCTGTGTCTCGCATGGGCATTGATGGTCAAGTCAGACCTTCTCAGCTTACAAAGCCACTGAGCGTGTGCACTCAGCCGGGACACTCTATCCTGTCCCAGTTTGTGGTGTAAAGGACCTGCCGCTCAACCTGCTGGGAGTGAACCTACTGCAGAAGCTGAAGGCAACCACAGTGTTCCAGGAAGATGGGACAGTGACATTTTCTTCATCCCTGACCCGAGAAGAGTCATGCTGGCGGCCCTACAAGAACATTAAACAATCAATGAGGCCTACCCAAGGAGGTACTGGATGTAGTACCAGAAAGTCTATGGTCTAAGGGTCCCCAGCACATGAGAAAACCTCAAGTTGCCCCAGTACGGGTGTCACTCAAGCCATGTACCCCGTACCCTCGTAAGGCCCAGGCCAGGCCTAGAGTCAAGCTGCCTCTGACCAACTGAAGGTCTACCTGGAAATAGGAATCATTGTTCCTCGCAAATCGCCTTGCAATACCCCGCTTTTCCCCGTCAAGAAAAAGACTGTAAAAGGAGAGCCAGCCAAGTTCAGAATGGTATATAACCTGAGAGCTGTGAATGACACCACAGTGTTTGAAACTGCAATTATGCCGAATCCGCACACTCTGCTCTCAAATGTGCCTGCCACAGCAAAAGTGTTCACAGTGACCGACCTGGCTAATGTTTTCTTCAGTGTTCCCCCTCATCCGGAAGACCAGTTCCTGTTTGCCTTAATGCACCAGGGGGGACACCACACATGGACAGTGATGCCACAGTGGGCCCAGAACAGCCCTTCACAGTTCACCAAAGCAATGTCCACAGTTCTCACCAACTGAGTCACAGAACAAGCAGAAGTAACCCGGCTACAATACATGGACAATCTACTCCTTTGTGCAGTTGACTTTGACACGTGTAAAGCCCATTCCTTGTATCTCCTACTCTACCTGGCGGAGCAGCACTGCAAGATCTCAAAGAACAAAGTCCAGTGGTGTCTGAAGCAAGTTACGTTCCAGAGACACTGTATTGCTCACCAGGCAAAACACCTGACAGATGACCGGAAGACCACAGTGGAGAAGATGGTCCCTCCGACAACTCCAAAGGTGCTACAGGCCTTCCTTGGTCTAGTTTCATATTGCAGAGCCTGGATCCCTGATGCTTCCGTCCTAATGCAGCCTCTGTGTGAATAAAACAGCGTGACCCCGTTCCTCCAGACAGATGTGGCCTTCAGTTCGTTCAAGAAGTTAAAAGGCTCTGTAGTCTCAGCGCCAGCACTAGGCCTATCTGACTACAAGAAGCCATTCCGTCTCTACTTGATGAGAAGAGAAGGCCTTGCTACTGGAGTCCTGACACAGCTTCAGGGGGGAAAACAGAGACTTTCGGACTACTTTTCAGCTTGCCTGGATCCAGTTGCAAGGGGAGCCTCTTCCTCCCGCATGAGAGCAGCAGTTGCAGCACACGCCCTCCTGGAGAGGACTACTGACATCAGTGGAAAAACCATTGGAAATCCTGGCTCTGCATGACATCTCAGCAATCCTCAACCAAACCCAGCTAAAACATCTCTCCACCGCCAGGCATCTTCGCCTCCAGTGCTCTCTACTCCTGCCCAACAATGTCACCATCTCCAAATGCACAGTCCTCAATCCGCCCACTCTACTCCCACTCCCAAGGGGGGATACAGATACGGATCCTCAGATAAAAAGTCTGATCAAAATCGGCATGATACCTTCTGCAGGGATCTGAATTTGCTCCGGACGGATGACCATGATTGCTTCAGCATCATGCAACAGGAAACAGCAGGACTACCCAAGGTGGCAGAAGAGCCACTGACCAACCCAGAGTTGATCCTCTATGTGGATGGCTCCAGATTTGCAGATGATGAAGGAAGATTCCACACGGGAGGTGCAGCGACCAGCAATCAAGAGATCCTGTGGTCCAGAAGTCTGCCGCCCAGTCTGTCAGCCCAGGAAGCAGAACTGATAGCGCTGATGAAGGCCTACCAGATGGCAGAAGACAAGACTGAGAAAATGTTTACCGATTCAAGGTACTTGCATGGCATAGCACACGACTTCGGACCCATCTGGGCTGCAAGGGACTTCCTCACAGCAAGCGGAACAACCGTGAAGCATCATGGAGCCATTAAGGACCTGCTGAACACACTTCAACTTCCAAAAGTGGTGACAATGCTAAAAGTCAAAGCGCATGGAAAACTGAACACAGTTGGGGCACGAGGCAACAACATGGCGGATATGGCAGCCAAAGAAACAGTCAAGGGAAGACAATATGGACAAGTGGAAGAGGTCGTAGAGCCGGACGGCTACTACAGGACGGCTGAAGACAGGAAGCCTGACAAGATGACATCCTGGGATCTGCTCAAAAAAGTTGCAAGAGCAAGCCCCAAAGGACAAGATGGAATGCTGGGTGCAGAAGTGAGCAACACATGAAGAAGGAAGGGTATACTAAATGGACTACAAACCCTGTTTACCCCGAAGCATGTACCCTATGGTGGTCCAGTGGGCACATGGGCCCACACACAGATTAAAGACACAGATGAATGATCCGATTGGTGCTTACTGGTTCGCTCCAGAAATCTCCACCCTAACAGCCAAATTCATAAACAGCTGTCTAACCTGTGGCAAATGCAACACTGGAAGAATGAAGAAAGTTCCCACACATCAACTTGCCAGACCACTGTACACCCTTCCAGAGGATCCAGATAGACCACATCCAGACGCCGCCAAGTGGAGGATTCGAATATGCCCTTGTGGTCGCGGACGTGTTCTCAGGATGGCCAGAAGCTTTCCCAGTGAGGAACCAGTCAGCAAAGACTACTGCAAAGAAGCTACTCTCAGAGACGAGATATGCAGCTATGGGGTCCCAGAAGTGATAGAGAGTGACCAGGGACCTGCATTCACAGCAAACCTCACATGAGAGATCTAGTCAGCAGTAGGGTCAGACTTAGGCCTACACACTCCCAATCACACTACTCAGTGTTCAGGCACACTCCCAGAGGCCCAGAAAAGCTGTCACCATATGAAATTTTGTTTGTGTCTAGTCCCAGGTTAGGAGTATCCTTTCCCTTAGCAGCTGATTATGTAATATGATACTTTGTCTGCTTATGTAATTGAAATCACCAAGAAACTTGCTAACATCCATTCTCGAGTTTTTTTCTTCATTGCCAGATCCAGATTCAGTGTCCGGTATGCACTCCTAGAAGCCAGGAGACTGGGTGTTGGTGAAAAAGCTTGTAAGGAGAACACCACTCGATCCCAGATTTGATGATCCTGCTCAAGTGCTGCTGATGACACCAAACTCTGTGAAACTGGATGGAAGACTCGCTTGGATCCACTCATCGCATGGCAAGAAAGCTCCCCTACCAGAAGATGACACCCAAGCCAGAATGATGTCGTGGATGCCCTGCCTGACCGAAGAGATGACCTACCTGATAAAGACTGCACATCGCTCACTACACATGCTATTGACTAAGAGACTGATTGCAACGAACCCCCGTTAGGGACAGATCTCCTGACCGCCCATTTGCGAAAAGTCTGTATGGAGTGGGGCACAGGCGTTAGGCTTGTGTCAGTTCGCCAACAGCACAAAAGAGTTGCAGCGCTTTGGGACAGGAGGCTAGGATTAGGGCAAGTGATATCTAAGGGGGGCTTGTGATAGAAATATATATATCATGTAGATCTCACTTGCATGTATACTCCTCTATAATCAAATATATACTTATATGCTCACAGCTAATATATACATTATAATCAATGGTTTAAAATGGCTGACACAAACTGAACTGATATAAGCCTGATATAACCCAGACAGATCATATGGTGTTTTTCCATCTTAAAAACAGGAAATCGGGTCAGATGTCTGAGATAATGCCTAGAATCTAGCTGAATCTTGCTGAAACGGCAGACCAACAGTGTCAGGTGTCTCCACTTTGTCCTAGACAGAGAACTCGAGTTTAGTTGCTTGATCAGCAGTCATATGAGCATTAATCACAATATTCCATATATGTTTAGATAACCAATGACAGAGGAGCTAGACAATATGGTAATTAACTAACCACCCCTGACAACCCCTAACCACTCCTTTCTATGTGAAAATATAAAACTATGTATGTACAATAAAGTATCAGTATTGATGGAATGTTGTTCTGTCACAGTTGTGTACAGTCCATTCTTGATGAGCGCTCAAAATACTCAGTCTAATTGGGAGCGGCCACAGCACACACAGGGATATATTTATCCAACCCTAATATTTCCATAACACTTGTGCTGAGAGAAGGTTGATAAGTCCTATACTGTGTATAGAAAGAGAAAGGCAGTAGGCCCGGATGAAAATGGGGCGGTCCTGCAGAAGAGCGAGAGGCAGTAGGCCTGGGGCAGATAGACAGGCGGTTGTTGTGAATTTGGATTCTGGGCTCCCCCGGTGGCTACTGGTGGAATTGAACTGGTGTCTTCATCTTCTCTGTTCACCTGTTCCCATCAAGATGTGGGAGTCGCTATATAACCTTGCTTCTCTGTTAGTTGCTTGCCGGTCAACAATGTTATCAGAAGCCTCTCTGTGCTTGTTCCTGCTCCTAGACAACTACTAGATAAGTTGGACTCTTGTCCATGTTTGTTTTTGCATTTTGTTCCAGTTCACAGCTGTAGTTTCGTTACTGTGTCTGGAAAGCTCTTGTGAACAGGAATTGCCACTCTGGTGTTATGAGTTAATGCCAGAGTCTTAAAGTAATTTCTGGATGGTGTTTTGATAGGGTTTTCAGCTGACCATGAAAGTGTCCTTTCTGTCTTCTGCTATGTAGTAAGTGGACCTCAAATTTGCTAAACCTATTTTCATACTACGTTTGTTGTTTCATCTTAATTCACCGCCAATACATGTGGGGGGCCTCTGTCTCCTTTCGGGGTATTTCTCTAGAGGTGAGCTAGGACTAATATTTTCCTCTGCTAGCATTATTTAGTCCTCCGGCTGGTGCTGGGCATCTAGAATCAACGTAGGCATGCTACCCGGCCACTGCTAGTTGTGCGTTAGGTTTAGTTCATGGTCAGCTCAGTTCCCATCTTCCAAGAGCTAGTTCCTATATATGCTGATGCTATGTTCTCTTGCCATTGAGATCATGACAGTTTGACCGGCCCACTAAAGGGTTAAAATCCTTGGCTGAGAAAGGAGAGAAATAAGAAGTCTGCTGAGATTTTTTTTTTTTTTTTTTTTTTCTCTCCTTCTAATCTTTGAATGGCTCTGTGTCCACCTGTTTGTAATGGATCTTCAGAGTGTAACTGCAGGTTTGAATAATCTTGCCACGAAGGTACAAAATTTGCAAGACTTTGTTTGTCATGCACCTGTATCTGAGCCGAGAATTCCTTTGCCGGAATTTTTCTCGGGGAATAGATCTGGGTTTCAGAATTTTCGAAATAATTGCAAATTATTTTTGTCCCTGAAATTTCGCTCTGCCGGAGACCCTGCACAGCAGGTCAGGATTGTGATTTCCTTGCTCCGGGGCGACCCTCAAGACTGGGCTTTTTCATTGACACCAGGGGATCCTGCGTTGCTCAATGTGGATGCGTTTTTTCTGGCCTTGGGGTTGCTTTATGACGAACCTCATTTGGAGCTTCAGGCAGAAAAAACTTTGATGTCCCTATCTCAGGGGCAAGATGAAGCGGAAATTTACTGCCAAAGATTCCGTAAATGGTCTGTGCTTACTCAGTGGAATGAGTGCGCCCTGGCGGCGACTTTCAGAGAGGGTCTCTCTGATGCCATTAAGGATGTTATGGTGGGGTTCCCTGTGCCTGCGGGTCTGAATGAGTCCATGACAATGGCTATTCAGATCGATAGGCGTTTGCGGGAGCGCAAACCAGTGCACCATCTGGCGGTGTCCACTGAGAAGTCGACAGAGAGTATGCAGTGTGATAGAATTCTGTCCCGAAGCGAGCGGCAGAATTTTAGACGGAAAAATGGGTTGTGTTTCTATTGTGGTGATTCTACTCATGTTATATCAGCATGCTCTAAGCGCACTAAAAAGCTTGATAAATCTGTTTCCATTTGCACCTTACCGTCTAAGTTTATTCTATCTGTGACCCTGATTTGCTCTTTGTCATCTATTACCACGGACGCCTATGTCGACTCTGGCGCCGCTTTGAGTCTTATGGATTGGTCCTTTGCCAAACGCTGTGGGTATGATTTAGAGCCTTTGGAGACTCCTATTCCTCTGAAGGGGATTGACTCCACCCCATTGGCTAATAATAAACCACAATACTGGACACAAGTAACTATGCGTATTAATCCGGATCACCAGGAGATTATTCGCTTTCTGGTGCTGTATAATCTACATGATGATTTGGTGCTAGGATTGCCTTGGCTGCAATCTCACAACCCAGTCCTCGACTGGAGAGCTATGTCTGTGTTGAGCTGGGGATGTAAGGGGGCTCATGGGGATGTACCTGTGGTTTCCATTTCATCATCTATTCCCTCTGAAATTCCTGAGTTCCTGTCTGACTATCGTGACGTCTTTGAAGAATCCAAGCTTGGTTCGTTACCTCCGCACCGAGAGTGCGATTGTGCCATAGATTTAATCCCGGGTAGTAAATACCCAAAGGGTCGTTTATTTAATCTGTCTGTGCCTGAACATGCTGCTATGCGAGAATATATAAAGGAGTCCTTGGAAAAGGGACATATTCGTTCATCGTCATCTCCCTTAGGAGCCGGTTTTTTCTTTGTGTCAAAAAAAGACGGCTCTTTGAGACCATGTATCGATTATCGGCTTTTGAATAAAATCACTGTTAAATATCAATACCCATTGCCGTTGCTGACTGATTTGTTTGCTCGCATAAAGGGGGCCAAGTGGTTCTCTAAGATTGACCTTCGTGGGGCGTATAATTTGGTGCGAATCAGGCAGGGGGATGAGTGGAAAACCGCATTTAATACGCCCGAGGGCCACTTTGAGTATTTAGTGATGCCTTTTGGTCTTTCAAATGCTCCGTCAGTTTTCCAGTCCTTTATGCATGATATTTTTCGCGATTATTTGGATAAATTTATGATTGTGTATCTGGATGATATTCTGATTTTTTCGGATGACTGGGACTCTCATGTCCAGCAAGTCAGGAGGGTTTTTCAGGTTTTGCGGTCTAATTCTTTGTGTGTGAAGGGTTCTAAGTGTGTTTTTGGGGTACAGAGGATTTCCTTTTTGGGATATATTTTTTCTCCCTCTTCCATTGAAATGGATCCTGTCAAGGTTCAAGCTATTTGTGATTGGACGCAGCCCTCTTCTCTTAAGAGTCTTCAGAAATTTTTGGGCTTTGCTAACTTTTATCGTCGATTTATTGCTGGGTTTTCGGATATTGCTAAGCCATTGACCGATTTGACTAAGAAGGGTGCTGATGTTGCTGATTGGTCCCCTGATGCTGTGGAGGCCTTTCGGGTGCTTAAGCGCCGTTTTTCCTCTGCCCCTGTGTTGCGTCAGCCTGATGTTGCTCTACCTTTTCAGGTTGAGGTCGACGCTTCTGAGATCAGAGCTGGGGCAGTGTTGTCGCAGAAAAGTTCTGACTGCTCCGTGATGAGGCCTTGTGCCTTCTTTTCCCGTAAATTTTCGCCCGCTGAGCGGAATTATGATGTTGGGAATCGGGAGCTTTTGGCCATGAAGTGGGCTTTTGAGGAGTGGCGCCATTGGCTTGAGGGGGCCAGACATCAGGTGGTGGTATTGACTGACCACAAAAATTTGATTTATCTTGAGACCGCCAGGCGCCTGAATCCTAGACAGGCGCGCTGGTCATTATTTTTCTCTCGGTTTAATTTTGTGGTGTCATACCTACCGGGTTCTAAGAATGTTAAGGCGGATGCCCTTTCTAGGAGTTTTGAGCCTGACTCGCCTGGTAACTCTGAGCCCACAGGTATCCTTAAGGATGGAGTGGTATTGTCAGCCGTTTCTCCAGACCTGCGGCGGGCCTTGCAGGAGTTTCAGGCGGATAGACCGGATCGTTGCCCACCTGATAAACTGTTTGTTCCTGATGATTGGACCAGTAGAGTCATCTCTGAGGTTCATTCTTCTGCGTTGGCAGGTCATCCTGGCATTTTTGGTACCAGGGATTTGGTGGCAAGGTCCTTCTGGTGGCCTTCCCTGTCACGAGATGTGCGAGGCTTTGTGCAGTCTTGTGACGTTTGTGCTCGGGCCAAGCCTTTTTGTTCTCGGGCTAGTGGATTATTGTTGCCCTTGCCTATTCCTAAGAGGCCTTGGACGCACATCTCGATGGATTTTATTTCAGATCTGCCTGTTTCTCAGAAGATGTCTGTCATCTGGGTGGTGTGTGACCGTTTCTCTAAGATGGTCCATTTGGTTCCTCTGCCCAAGTTGCCTTCTTCTTCCGAGTTGGTTCCTCTGTTTTTTCAAAATGTTGTTCGTTTGCATGGTATTCCTGAGAATATCATTTCTGACAGAGGGACCCAATTTGTGTCTAGATTTTGGCGGGCATTCTGTGCTAGGATGGGCATAGATTTATCTTTTTCGTCCGCTTTCCATCCTCAGACGAATGGCCAGACCGAGCGGACTAATCAGACCCTGGAGACATATCTGAGGTGTTTTGTGTCTGCTGACCAGGATGATTGGGTTGCTTTTTTGCCATTGGCGGAGTTCGCTCTCAATAATCGGGCCAGCTCTGCCACTTTGGTGTCCCCGTTTTTCTGTAATTCGGGGTTTCATCCTCGATTTTCCTCTGGTCAGGTGGAATCTTCGGATTGTCCTGGAGTGGATGCTGTGGTGGAGAGATTGCATCAGATCTGGGGGCAGGTGGTGGACAATTTGAGGTTGTCCCAGGAGAAGACTCAGCTTTTTGCCAACCGCCACCGTCGTGTTGGTCCTCGGCTTTGTGTTGGGGATTTGGTGTGGTTGTCTTCTCGTTTTGTCCCTATGAGGGTCTCTTCTCCTAAGTTTAAGCCTCGGTTCATCGGCCCGTATAAGATATTGGAGATTCTTAACCCTGTTTCCTTCCGTTTGGACCTCCCTGCATCCTTTTCTATTCATAACGTTTTTCATCGGTCATTATTGCGCAGGTATGAGGTACCGGTTGTGCCTTCCGTTGAGCCTCCTGCTCCGGTGTTGGTTGAGGGTGAGTTGGAGTACGTTGTGGAGAAAATCTTAGACTCCCGTGTTTCCAGACGGAGACTCCAGTATCTGGTCAAGTGGAAGGGATACGGCCAGGAGGATAATTCTTGGGTGAATGCATCTGATGTTCATGCCTCTGATCTGGTTCGTGCCTTTCATAGGGCCCATCCTGATCGCCCTGGTGGTTCTGGTGAGGGTTCGGTGCCCCCTCCTTGAGGGGGGGGTACTGTTGTGAATTTGGATTCTGGGCTCCCCCGGTGGCTACTGGTGGAATTGAACTGGTGTCTTCATCTTCTCTGTTCACCTGTTCCCATCAAGATGTGGGAGTCGCTATATAACCTTGCTTCTCTGTTAGTTGCTTGCCGGTCAACAATGTTATCAGAAGCCTCTCTGTGCTTGTTCCTGCTCCTAGACAACTACTAGATAAGTTGGACTCTTGTCCATGTTTGTTTTTGCATTTTGTTCCAGTTCACAGCTGTAGTTTCGTTACTGTGTCTGGAAAGCTCTTGTGAACAGGAATTGCCACTCTGGTGTTATGAGTTAATGCCAGAGTCTTAAAGTAATTTCTGGATGGTGTTTTGATAGGGTTTTCAGCTGACCATGAAAGTGTCCTTTCTGTCTTCTGCTATGTAGTAAGTGGACCTCAAATTTGCTAAACCTATTTTCATACTACGTTTGTTGTTTCATCTTAATTCACCGCCAATACATGTGGGGGGCCTCTGTCTCCTTTCGGGGTATTTCTCTAGAGGTGAGCTAGGACTAATATTTTCCTCTGCTAGCATTATTTAGTCCTCCGGCTGGTGCTGGGCATCTAGAATCAACGTAGGCATGCTACCCGGCCACTGCTAGTTGTGCGTTAGGTTTAGTTCATGGTCAGCTCAGTTCCCATCTTCCAAGAGCTAGTTCCTATATATGCTGATGCTATGTTCTCTTGCCATTGAGATCATGACAGGCGGTCCTGCGAATGTAAAGTTGGAAAAATGAAGAAAAGTTGATTAGCCTTGTAGGGTTTTATAGTAAGCCTTTAGTGGATTCAGCTTATACGTCCTTAGAGGCAAAGATAAATTATTGTTCAGAAATTCCACTAAGTAGAATACCCGACTGGGTAATAGAAGTTATTTATGGTATGTTATTTAAAGTATTTAACCATGTTTGTAACGTTCAAGTGTTCTCACCTCCCATAAAGGGAAGCTCTGTTCAAATTTACTTGTTTTTGCATTTCTGAAAATTGTATGTCTTTTTGTTGACATGTATTGTTGTTTTCTTCCCAGTCCAGGAGTACTGGATTTAACCGGGGGGGAGTGCAGCGCCCCAGAGTCCTGGTCGTTGCAGTACTGATGCTCCGCCGCTAAGGGGAGTGTTGGTACGTCTGATGGCACTGAAGGAGTTCACCTAACCAGGTATCACAAACACCAATACACTTCACAGTCTGGCCTCCAGGGGGAGCTAAGGGTGCTATGTATTAGGCCACTCCTCACAATCTGGTAAAACTGGGGGTTAGATAGGAAGTTGGACAGAAAGCTGACTGGGTTGGAACCAGGCAACATCCTGTGGCAGAGGGTGTTGCAGGGGAAGATTTAGGGGGGTCCCTGTCAGGGGTGAGATCCTGACAGAGACCTAGCGAACAGAAAGAACGTTACGGGACCGCGCCTGCACTTCATTGCGGCGGTACCCCAAGAAAGGACAATAAGCGAGGTTTATTGTGAAGAGTGAGAAACGAGATCAACGCAACAAGGAGAAAACACCAGTAGGAGTCGTGCTGTAAGACCGAGGCAACATCCTACTGAGGCGCGTAGCCGGAGGCCGGAAACGCCGAGGAAGTATTGAGCTCCAGGCCTTACTTCAAACCTACAGCAGGACAGTCAGTTATAGGCGGGCTGTCTCACCCAAATCACCTAAGCAGACATAGGGGGCAACAGTTGGAGAGGGGCGACTCTAGGGTCCCGGAAGAACTCCAGGCCTACCCGTCATATGGGTGCGTCCTAGCCATATCATCTGGGGGATGGAGAAGAACATCAGAATCAGTTGTGAGGGAACTTCAGAAACAGACACAACAGTTGTGAGGACTATCCCATGGTGCTAAGCAGGGAAGGACTACAACACACAAGTGCTAGAAGGTAGGCACAGATTTCCACCTGCAAAGGGAACTCTGGAAGTGCCATCGGACCGGCCGGTCTCAGACAGCCCTGTTAACCGTACTGCAGATTGAGGATCCTGAAGCCTTCAGTAAAGAGGTAAAGAGACTGCAACCTGGTGTCCTCGTTATTCATCGCGGCCTGCACCACACCACATCATTCTCAACTCTCACTGGATGCCCCTCAGCAGGGTCACGGACCGGGTCTAGCCACCGTGACCATCCCAGAACCGAGACAGAGAGGCCCGGTACCGGGTACCCCTCGGCCCTGCGGCAGTGGGGGCGCTCCATCTACATTTTCATTAAATTCACCTATATTATCACGCCGGATGGGTTTTAAGGATGATTTTACATACAGACACACCCCTCCCCCTCGCTTATCTGTACGGTCATTTCTGAAAAGGCTATAGCCCTGCAAGTTAACAGCCCAGTCATGGCTCTCATCCAGCCATGTTTCAGATATCCCCACCATGTCATAATTATGCTCCAACAACATTAATTCTAATTCGTCCATTTTGTTGGCGAGGCTTCTGGCATTAGTATACATGCACTTGATGTTCCTCTCTGTACCTCTATTCTTTCTTAAATTATTAACTGTTCTAACCCCACCCCCCATGCCACCGCCACCCCCAACTTCCTTATTTGTGCCCAGGTCTCTATCTGCCCTATCTTCCCCTCCTATAAATTGAATACCCTCCCCCCCAATCCCTAGTTTAAACACTCCTCCAACCTTCTAGCCATTTTCTCCCCCAGCACAGCTGCACCTTCCCCATTGAGGTGCAGCCCGTCCCTAGCGTAGAGCCTGTAGCCCACTGAGAAGTCGGCCCAGTTCTGCAGGAACCCAAACCCCTCCTTCCTCCACCACTTCTTGAGCCACTTATTAACCTCCCTAATCTCCCGTTGCCTCTCTGGCGTGGCACGTGGTACAGGCAGTATTTCAGAAAATACCACGTAGGAGGTCCTTGCTTTCAGCTTGCAGCCTAATTCCCTGAAATCATCTTTAAGGACCTTCCACCTACCTCTAACTTTGTCATTTGTGCCAATGTGCACCATGACCGCTGGGTCCTCACCAGCCCCTCCCAGTAATCTGTCCACCCGATCAGCGATGTGTCGGACTCGAGCGCCAGGTAGGCAGCACACCGTTCGACGATCCCTGTCTTTGTGACAGATTGCCCTATCTGTACCCCTAATAATTGAGTCCCCCACTACCAGCACCTGTCTGGCCTGTACTGCTCTCCTATTTCCCTCCTTACTGTAGCAGTCACTCTTCCGGCTTTCAGAGGGCATGCCTGGCTGCAAACATAATTTTTTTGTTAGGGAGAGATATAAGGGTTAAAAGTTGACCAGTGATTTCTAATTTTTACAGCAAAATTTGCAAAACCATTTTTTTAGGGACCACCTTACATTTGAAGTGACTTTGAGGGCCTATATGACAGAAAATGCCCAAAAGTTACACCATTCTAAAAACTGCATCCCTTAAGGTACTCAAAACCACATTCAAGAAGTTTATTAACCCTTCAGTTGCTTCACAGGAATTTTTTGAATGTTTTAAAAAAATTGAACATTTAACTTTTTTTCACAAAATTTTTACTTCAGATCCAATTTGTATTATTTTACCAAGGGTAACAGGAGAAATTGGACCACAAAAGAAGTTGTACAATTTGTCCTGAGTATACCGATACTCCATATGTGGGCGTAAACCACTGTTTGGGCGCATGGCAGAGCTCGGAAGGGAAGGAGCGCCATTTGACTGTTCAATGCAAAATTTGCTGGAATTGAGATCGGACACCATGTTGCGTTTGCAGAGCCCCTGATGTGCCTAAATAGTGGAAATCCCCACAAGTGACACCATTTTGGAAAACAAACCTGCTAAGGAACTAATCAAGATGTGTGGTGAGCACTATAACTATTTTATGTAAAAAAAAAAAATGTTTTTGCATCGCTTTATTCTGAGAGCTATAACTTTTTTATTTTTCTGCTGATGACGCAGTATTGCAGCTTTTTTTTGCAGGACAAGATGACATTTTCAGCGGTACCATGTTTATTTATATCCGTCTTTTTGATCACATTTTATTGCACTTTTTGTTCGGTAGTATGATGATAAAGAATTGTTTTTTGCCTCGCTTTTTATTATTTTTTTTTTTGCAGTGTTCACTGAAGGGGTTAACTAGTGGGGTAGTTTTATAGAGCAGGTTGTTACGGATGCGGCGATGCCAAATATGTGCACTTTCATTGTTTTTTTTTATTTACATGAATAAATGGATTTATTGGAAAATAGTTATTTATTTATTTATTTTTTTCTTTATTTGGGGATTATTTTTTTTTATACATTCTATTTTTTTTTTTACTTTCTAACATAACATTGTCACAGGGTGGGACATCACTATATTACATCAGATCGCTGATCTGACACTTTGCATAGCACTGTGTCAGATCAGCGATCTGACAGGCAGTGCAGGAGGCTATCGGGTGCCTGTTCTCAGCCACTTCACTCGCATCGCGTTGTTCTGGTGGGAGAGCGCAGGGAGCCCCCGTCCCTGCGCGATGCCCCTCTATGTCGCTGTCACTACTGACAGCGGCATCAGAGTGGTTAAATGCCCATGATCGGCGCTAGCGCCGATCGTGGGCATTGCTGCTGGGTGTTACATACAGCTGACACCCGCACGCAATCGCCGCGGTGCTCACCGTGAGACAGCGCAATCGTGCCGCCGTACTAGTACTGTGGTTTAGGGGAACTCAGTTCCCGCAGAGCAGTACTAGTATGGCACATGTCGGAAGGGGTTAAAATTCAAGGCATAAGAGCAACCTTTGAGTGTCATCGCGCTTCGGCCAAACAGGCCTTTTTCACGACAGTTGCATTCAGTAGGTATTCTATTCTAGACAGGGATTTTCTCTTCCCTGGCGGTGCAATTTGTTAAGTCTGGAGGATATTGTTCAAGAGATATCCATGAGTAGGTTGATGAATATGAAAAGCCTGTATTTCACATGCCCCGGGCTAGGTGGTTGCTTAAGTGTGCACTAACCAAACAAACAGGCAATTCCCACATGTATTCAAGCTGTCTAGCAGCCACAAATCATGCAGCTGCGTCGACATAAACTAAATCTCCGAGCATGCTGAAATACTTGGAGACCACCCGAGCATGCTCGGAGGAACCCGAGTAATGAACATACTCACTCATCACTACATAACATATTAAAAAAGCAGAGTACCTCACATAGAGGACGGCTCAGACCACAGTATGAACAGTAATATGAAAAAATGGACCAATAGACCACAGAAAAAGAGGGCGTTACCATACAATAATACACAGAGAATCACCAAGTGTTGTAATACACAATTGATGTCAGGAGTGGGCATTATAATGTAAATATAAGTAATAAAGAGGCTTGTGCTCGATATATTAAATCCAATGTATTTCACACTGGTGCCCAAGTGGTTAGATAAAGTCCTGATTAATAGTAATGTCCAGACTCTCAATAGCTGCTAGTCATATCAGCATGGCAGTATAATAAATCATATCATGGTTAACATCATAACCCCATAGACTTTAATTTGGTCATCAATTAAAGGAGGTTACATAATCCTAGCACAGTAAATCCTGAATAATGCCCGCAAATAAAGGAGCTAAAGATTATACCTGGGAAGGTCTGAATGAGCCGTCTCCTCACCCTGACATGCGTTTCGCCACTGGCTACTTCCTGGGTGCGTGGCTAGGTGAGGGGTGCTAATCTATTTATACAAATGTCTTACCAATGAAGGTGGAAAGTGTGCCTGATGGATGGATTGGTATTATCGGTGCCTGATGCAGATGCCACACTCTTGGAAACAACTTGACTTGCCAGGAAGCGCCCTGTGAACGGCTAGTGTGGAACGCAAGCGGTCACGTGCTTGGCAGTTTTGGAAAGTAAGCTGGGGTCTAGGAAATCCACGCATGCGCACTGCTATGGAAAGCCCGATAAGACGAGACTTACTGGAGTGCAAAGAGATGCTGACAACTAGATAAAAGATCAGGGAGGAATTGTATTAAATATCGAAATAGAAAGGTGCAGTGCCGACAGTGCGAAAAGAATAGCCAAAAAAATCTATTCTTGATTATTTAAATAAGTTAAAATTAAATAAAATGCTAAAGTGCAAAGGAAGTGATTTAGGTTGAGATCACATAGTTCACCTTATATATATAAAAAACCCTATTGATAGCTTAGATGATATAATGATGTGAGGGCTGTAAAAAAAAACCCTTCAATATATCAAATAAATCATTAACCCTAAATATATAAATAAAACTAAATAGATAATTAATCCATGATAAATATGATATCTATATACTGTATATAATTGTCTAAGGGGTACTTCCATCTGTCTGTCCTGGATATTCATTGGTCAAGGCCTCTGTCTGTCATGGAATCCAAGTCGCTGATTGGTCTCGGCAGCTGCCTGTCATGGCTGCCGCGACCAATCAGCGACGGCCACAGTCCGATTAGTCCCTCCCCTACTCCCCAGCAATCACTGCCCGGCGCCCGCTCCATAATCCCCTTCCCCTCCAGTCACCGCTCACACAGGGTTAATGGCAGCGGTAACGGGCCGTGGTGTAACGCACTCCATTACCGCTGCTATTAACCCTGTGTGTCCCCAACTATTTACTATTGACGCTGCCTATGCAGAATCAATAGTAAAAATATGTCATGTTAAAAATAATAATAAAAAAAAAAACCAGGTATACTCACCATCCGCCGCCTTTCGCGCTCCTAGCGTCGCTACGGTGACCGCTCCATGCAAGCGGCAGCTTCCGGTCCCAGGATGGTATGCCAGAAGGACCTTCCATGACGTCACGGTCATATGACCGCGACGTGATCACAGGTCCTGCGCGAGAAGGACCTGCCATGACGTCACAGTCATGTGACCGCGACGTCATCACACCCTGGGACCGGAAGCTGATGCCTGCACAGCGCACAGGGCCAGGACTTCAACGGGCCTACGGAGGGTGAGTATATGTTTGTTTTTTATTTTAACTCTGTATACTAAGTGGCTCTGTGCTGTATACTCCATCGCTGTGCAATATACTACGTGACTGGGCAATATACTACGTGACTGGGCAATATACTACGTAGCTGGGCAATATACTACGTGGCTGCACAATATACTACATGGGCTGTGCAATATACTACATGGCTGGGCAATATACTACGTGACTGGGCAATACACTACGTGACTAGGCAATATACTACGTGGGCTGTGCAATATACTACGTGACTGGGCAAAATACTACGTGGGCTGTGCAATATACTACGTGACTGGCAATATACTACGTGGGCTGTGCAATATACTACGTGACTGGGCAATACACTACGTGACTGGGCAATATACTACGTGGGCTGTTCAATATACTACATGACTGGGCAATATACTGCGAGACTGGGCAATATACTACGTGGGCTGTGCAATATACTACATGGCTGGGCAATACACTACGTGACTGGGCAATATACTACGTGGCTGGGCAATATACTACGTGGGCTGTGCAATATACTACATGGCTGGGCAATACACTACGTGACTGGGCTATATACTACGTGGGCTGTGCAATATACTACGTGGCTGGGCAATATACTACGTGGCTGGGCAATATACTACGTCGCTGTGCAATATACTACGTGGACATACATATTCTAGAATACCCGATGCATTAGAATCGGGCCACCATCTCCGTCTGTCTGTCCTTCTGTCTTTCTGTCTGTCTGTCTGTTACGGATATTCATTGGTCGCGGCCTCTGTCTGTCATGGAATCCAAGTCGCTGATTGGTCGCGCCAGCTGCCTGTCATAGCTGCCGCGACCAATCAGCGCGGCCACAGTCCGATTAGTCCCTCCCTACTCCCATGCAGTCAGTGGCCGGCGCCCGGCCCGGCTCCATACGCCCCGCAGTCACAGCTCACACAGGGTTAATGCCAGCGGTAACGGACCGCGTTATTACTCACTCCATTACCGCCGCTATTAAGCCTGTGTGACCAAGTTTTTACTATTGAGGCAGCCTAAGTAGTGTCAATAGTAAAAACATCTAATGTTAAAAATAATAAAACAAATAAAAAATCATTATATACTCACCTTCCGCTGCCTTTTCTGCTCCTCGCGATGCTCCGGTGACCGGTCCATGCAAGCGGCACGTTCCGGTGGCAAGGATGGTCTGGGAGAAGGACCTTCCATGACGTCACGGTCATGTGACCGCGACGTCATCACAAGTCCTGCGCGCCTGCGCTTGAAGGACCTGCCGTGACATCACGATCATGTGACCGCGACACGGTCATGTGACCGTGACGTCATCACACCCTGGGACAGGAAGCTGCCGCCTGCACCCCACGCAGGCGACAGACCTATAACGCGCCTGTGGAAGGTGAGTATATGTTTATTTTTTTAACCTGTGACATACGTGGCTGGGCAATATACTACGTAGCTGGGCAATATACTACGTGACTCTGTGCTGTATACTACGTCACTGGGCAATATACTACGTCACTGGGCAATATACTACGTCGCTGGGCAATATACTACATGGCTGGGCAACACGTCACTGGGCAATATACTATGTCACTGGGCAATATACTACTTCACTGGGCAATATACTACGTCACTGGACAATATACTACGTGGCTGGGCAATATACTACGTGGCTGGGCAATATACTACGTGGCTGGGCAATATACTATGTGGCTGGGTAATATACTATGTAACTGGGCAATATACTACGTGGACATACATATTTTAGAATACCCAGTGCGTTAGAATCGGGCCACCATCTAGTAATAGTATAACAATGTAATGAAAAAACAATATAAGAAAAAATACTAATAATAAGGTGCCCAACAACAATGTGGAAAAAATAATAAAAAATTAAAAGATATAAAAAATTATATTATATTACTAATATATTATTCATGTGTTAAGCACTAAAGTGTAGAAAAATATATGTGAATGTAGCATTAAAAATATGCTACCCAAGATAGTGTAAATAAGGTCCATAATAATAATGAAAATAATAAATGAAATAAATAGAATAGGTAAAATAAAAAAAAAAACATTTTACCTATTTCCTATTACCCACGCCATTCATCATATGCTCCTGATTCATTAAACTGGTCAACACAAAAAATCATCAGCAAAGGTAATATGTCTGTTTTATGGAGCTTGATGTGCTGATTCCAAAAAAAAGCTTAGTTTTGCTCTATCACATAAAGTTTCTGAGATAGAAGTATTTTTGTTATTACGTTATTTCTGCGTTTTCAATGTATGTGGTTTTTCCTATGTTATTCCCATTTCTTTGCTTGTCTTACTTAATTGTGAATTTTCTTACAGGGACCACATCAGCAAGGGTATGTGCACATGTCCGGATTTTATACATAAATTTCCTGATCAAAACCGGAGATTTTCTTGTTATGACCCCAATGGCGAGGGTCTCAGAGGAACGTGGAAGTCTGCAGAATACAAAAATCCAGCTCATAGGGCAGTGGTAGCTGGGTTGACCATATATCTACTCCTAACGCCAACACTAGAAGTAGCCGGGGATCATTCCTACGTTGATTCTAGA
This sequence comes from Ranitomeya variabilis, assembly GCF_051348905.1. NCBI lineage: Eukaryota > Metazoa > Chordata > Amphibia > Anura > Dendrobatidae > Ranitomeya > Ranitomeya variabilis. The sequence goes on from NC_135232.1 coordinate 953,089,635, forward strand.
TGACACGCTCCAGCCGGAGAATCTAGCTACCCCTAGTAGAGGAAAACAAAAGACCTTTCTTGCCTCCAGAGAAGGGGACCCCAAAGCTGGATAGAAGCCCCCCACAAATAATAACGGTGAGGTAAGAGGAAATGACAAACACAGAAATGAACCAGGTTTAGCACAGAGAGGCCCGCTTACTGATAGCAGAATAAAGAAAGGTAACTTATATGGTCAACAAAAACCCTATCAAAATCCACACTGGAAATTCAAGAACCCCCGAACCGTCTAACGGTCCGGGGGGAGAACACCAGCCCCCTAGAGCTTCCAGCAAAGGTCAGGATATATATTTGGAACAAGCTGGACAAAAATACAAAACCAAAACAAAATAGCAAAAAGCAAAAAGCGGACTTAGCTGATATAACTGGAACCAGGATCAGTAGACAAGAGCACAGCAGACTAGCTCTGATAACTACGTTGCCAGGCATTGAACTGAAGGTCCAGGGAGCTTAAATAGCAACACCCTTAACTAACGACCCAGGTGCGGATAAAAGGAATGACAGAAAAACCAGAGTCAAAAAACTAGTAACCACTAGAGGGAGCAAAAAGTAAATTCACAACATTTTCTGCAGAAAATCTGCACGCGTTTTACTCGCGGTTTTTGCGTGGTTTTAGTGCGGATTCTTCGCATTTTTTCCGTAGCTTCCCAATGCATTCAATAGCGGGAAATCCACGATGAATCTGCAAAATTAATGAATATGCTGAGTATTTTTCCGCGATGCGTTTTTATCGTGGAAAAAAAACGCAACATATGCACAAAAATTGCGGAATAGATTCAAAATTATGGGATGCTTAATGTATGCGTTTTTTAAGCGTTTTTGCAGCTCAATGCTCAGCCACTGAGGTGTAACTGAGTCGCCACAGAGAGAGAACCTGAAAGCAGCCAATATAACACTGAGAAACTGCCTGTCTGCAAATGTTCATCTGTAAGGAATAGGCTGACCCGTTTACCTCACAACTGTATAGTTATCTACCAGATTACCTCCAGTAAAATCAGTTCTAAATACAAGCTGCCTCTGTCATCTCTGGGGAAATATCTACATATAGTTGGTCGGCTCGTCGCATTTTTTTTAGTTTGTCACCACCATTGAACTGAACTTACTTTACTGTTTAATCTGATTTAAAGGAGAACAATGTATTAATCATCAAAACATATTATGAATTCTGCTATGTGTGTGGTTTATTTACACCAAAAGGCCAAGTATGTTCAATCACTAATGATATTAAAAAGATGTACCAAATGCACTTTAGGGCCGGCGTCACACTGGTGAGTTTTACGGACGTATGAGTGCAGAAAATACACCCGTAAAATACGCATAACACACGGCCCAATGATTCTCTATGTCCCAGCTCCTATCAGCCGTATTTTACTGATCCGTAATATACGGTCTTCTACGGCCATACAAAATCGCAGCATGCTGCGTTTGTCACCGTAATGCGCAAAAAAAACCGCCAATTAAAGTCTATGGGGGCGAGAAAAATACAGATTACACACGGACCAGCAGTGTGACTTGCGAGAAATACGCAGCAGTGTTCTATAGAAAAGCCGGTAATTCAATTGCCGGCTTTTCATTTCTCCTTCACAAATCCGACAGGACATGAGACATGGTTTACATACAGTAAACTATCTTATATCCCTTTTTTTTTTTGCATATTCCACACTACTAATGTTAGTAGTGTGTATGTGCAAAATTTGGGCGCTGCAGCTTGTAAAATAAAGGATTAAATTGCAGAAAAAATTGGCGTGGGCTCCCGCGCAATTTTCTCCGCCAGAGTGGTAAAGCCAGTGACTGAGGGCAGATATTAATAGCCTAGGGAGGTACCATGGTTATTGGTCCCCCCCGGCTAAAAACATCTGCCCCCAGCCACCCCAGAAAAGGCACATCTGGAAGATGCGCCTATTCTGGCACTTGGCCACTCTCTTCCCACTCCCGTGTAGCGGTGGGATATGGGGTAATGAAGGGTTAATGTCACCTTGCTATTGTAAGGTGAGATTAAGCCAGATTAATAATGGAGAGGCGTCAATTATGACACCTATCCATTATTAATCCAATAGTACGAAATGGTTAATAAAACACACACACATTTTTGAAAAGTATTTTAATGAAATAAAGACACACTTTCGTACTATTGGATTAATAATGGATAGGTGTCATAATTGACGCCTCTCCATTATTAATCTGGCTTAATGTCACCTTACAATAGCAAGGTGACATTAACCCTTCATTACCCCATATCCCACCGCTACACGGGAGTGGGAAGAGAGTGGCCAAGTGCCAGAATAGGCGCATCTTCCAGATGTGCCTTTTCTGGGGTGGCTGGGGGCAGATGTTTGTAGCCAGGGGGGGCCAAAAACCATGGACCCTCTCTAGGCTATTAATATCTGCCCTCAGTCACTGGCTTTACCACTCTGGTGGAGAAAATTGCGCGGGAGCCCACGCCAATTTTTTCCGCCATTTAACCCTTTATTTTACAAGCTAGAGGGCCCACATTTTGCACATACACACTACTAACATTAGTAGTGTGGAATATGCAAAAAAAAGGGATATGAGATGGTTTACTGTATGTAAACCATGTCTCATATCATGTCGGGTTTGGGAAGGAGAAAGAAAAAGCCGGCAATTGAATTACCGGCTTTTCACATATCTCGCGCTGAATTAAATATAAATACAGAATATATATATATGTGTCTCAATGACATATATATATATACTGTATATATGTTTTAATGAACATTTGAGCACATAAATCCATTAGATGTTGGTTTTGCAAGCCTGCGAGAAAATATTGCAGTACGGATGCCATACGGATTACATACAGAGGATACCATGCGCAAAATACGCTGACACACCCTGCTCATGGATGACATACGGATCACTATTTTGGGAACATTTCTGCGTATTACGGCTGTAAAAATCGGACCGTATTTACATACGCTGAGTGTGACGCCGGCCTAAGTGTCCACTTGGTGATCAAGACAAAATCTGGGCCCTCGTGTGATATGCTCAAGTTGTTCAAATGGTCTTCGTGACTGTTTGAATTAGAGGAAAGTGGCTATGCTATTTGCTGTTCCCATGATTTGGAGAGAACCCAAAAATAAAAAATGATGACTGCTACTTTTGTTTTGGCAAACTGAAGGGCTTTTCTACAAAGAACAAACTTAAGATTAATTACCCTGAACTTGATTCTGCGATTAAGCCAGTTCCACATGATGGTACCTTGCCAGTATCCTGTACCACCGTTGTCTGGATTGGATGAAAATGAAGTAGAATATGAAGACTATGGAGCTCAAGCTACTGGCGAAGACATGGAGACCTCAAGTCAAGATGAGTATGTACCTGATGGAGCAGCCGAGCAGCCAGAACGCTTTGCTCAACATGAATTAAATGATCTCAGAGACCTTTCATTGTCAAAAGATAAAACTAAACTTCTTGCATCTAGGATGAAACAGAAGAATCTTCTTCATGATGATGTCAAAGTGTGTTATTACCGAAACAGAAGTAACACTTTAACACAATTTTTCACAGTTGATGGAACAATGGTGTACTGTAACAATGCAAATGGCCTCTTTGAAGAACTGAATCAAGAGTATTTTGTTGCAGATTGGCGATTGTTTATTGAGTCATCCCAGAGAATTTTGAAAGCAGTCTTGCTTCACAATGGAAATATGAAACCATCAATCCCTATTGCTCACTCATGTCATCTAAAGGAAAGTTATGAAAATCTGTCATTTGTTTTGGATGCTATACAATATAAGCATCATCAATGGAATATCTGTGGAGATTTGAAAGTGATTGTTCTGCTAATGGAAATGCAAGGAGGTTTCACAAAATAAACTTGTATTGATAAGGAAAAACGGGGGGGTTATCACAGTGCTTACTCTCAAAGGCTCTCAAAGTGGTGGCTATTAGACTGATGGAACACTTTGGAGCACTGTTGCACAACGCTGCGGTGTACTACATTGTACTTGTGAGTGACAATAGGTGCAGCCACTTAGTTGTGTAGACCAAACAAGGAAACTGATGTTGTGCTGTAGTTTGTAAAGGTGCAGGAAGACCGGAGCATAGGGAGCATCCTCCTTTACTACTTGCGAGTGTAGGTGCATAGGACCACAGGCAGTGATGTGTGGAGGCAGAAAGAGTAGCGGCGGGCTCTGGCCGGAAGCTCCGCTGCCTTGAAACAGAAACCGAAACTGCCGAACAGCTAGAGAGTGTGACGTCACGTGGCTGATAAGGACAAGTGCGCATTGGGGTCAGACCAACCATTTGCGGCTACCAACCCATATATTTTAGTCTAGGAGCGCCAGTATGCTTTTTCAGTATACCTTTTGAAGTTTCATAAAATATTGTTGCTTCTTGCGTTTATGGGATAGTAGAAATAAAGTAGAGCATTATGTTCATCGTGATTGAGGACAGAGAAACATCTATGCTCCAGGTAGAGAACATGTTCAGCATAATCCTTTAGTTGCTCCAACAAAAATCTTTCTTCCTCTACTACATATAAAGTTGTGATTGATTAAAAACTTTGTGAAAGCCATGGCAAAGACAAATTCACAAGGGTTCCAGTACATTTCACAGAAATTCTCCAGCATTTCACCAGCAAAACTGAAGGAAGGGGTATTTGTTGTTCCTCAGTTCAGAGAGCTTATGAGAGATTATGTGTTTGAAGGAACTCTAAATGATAAGGAATTCAGATCTTGGAAAAGCTTCAAAAGGATCTGTGAAAACTTATTTGGAAAAAAAAATCTCCAGAATATGTTGAAGGTGTTGAGGAACTACTAAATGCATACCAGTTTCTTGGAAGTCGCATGTCTCTGAAAATGCACTTTTTGCATTCACATTTAGATTTCTTCCCTCAAAATCTTGGGGATGTAAGCGATAAACAAAGCGAGCTGTTTCACCAGGACATTAAAGTAATGGAACACCGCTACCAGGGTTTTTGGAATGACTCAATGATGGCAGATTACTGTTGGATGTTATATAGGGACAACCCAGAAAATGGTATCAACGACAGTCTAATGTCAAGCACTTTTAAATTTCTGCTCATATTTTGGTTTCTATTTTGCATGTGAAATTATTTTGGTTCAATAAAAACTGTTTTGTAAGGTGAAGCATTTTTTTCTGATATGTTCATTACTGTTTTCTTAATGTTGCCAGTATATTTCCTATATCTTATAATAATTATACTGCTCCATGGAAACTATATGTGCTACAGAAAAACTACATACATTTTTAAATCAGGACAAAAGATGATTCAGAAAAGTACAAAGTCATTTGCGATGATTGCAAAAAATATTTTTTGTAGACCTGTGTTATGAGACACAAACCTCTTATTGAATCAAGAGCTTCGCCCTCCTCACCGCCCTGTCAAAAGAGGGCGGGAGACCTTATTGAATTGGGGCCATAATCTTTTCAGAAGATGCTTTTAAACAAATAAATAACAGCTTTTAACTGAGATTCTGAACGAGTTAATTGGCACAACTGTTCACTTTCCACAGCAAAATATGTAAATGAATTTCACATTCAGTTCAATGCTGCATTTTTAGACACAATGTGACTTGTGGTAGGATGTTACATTTTTAAAGTCTTTTTTTCAATGTTTTACATGTTTCCCTTTGGAAACCAAGAATTTCCCTTTTTCTTTTTTGTGGCATGGCCTTGCTATTCCAGCAAACCTGGGAAAGTATTTTTCATGTGTATCATTGTATTTCGGGAAGTGAAAGAGGAAATGTGTTCCTGATTCAATACATCCTCTGAGAAGCAGTTTACTCCAATTACTTTATAAGTACCAATTATATTTACAGATCTGATTAATTGTCGGGCGCCTTGCTGTGGACTGTCATGTTCATTACTTGCAGTGGCTGTAGCATATTCCAGCATGAGACCATTATTATAAACTGGAATGTCTTTCTGTACTAGGGGTTCTTTGTAAATTCACTATTCTCATATATACAAAACATTTCTGTTTTTAATTGTTTTATTTTATTTTTATTTGTCCACTTATTGATTAGAAGAAGATTGCTCAATCCTTATGGTCAGATGAAAACATTTGCTTACAATTGTCCTTACATGGCAATAGTTGTATCTAATGGTTCATTCATGCAGACATCCATGGCTCTTGGTCCGGTTACGGACTGCACTGCATGGACTGGATGCGGGTCTCCTGACCCAAATGCGATAGCCACATAGAAATGCATGAAACTGTCACACTCATATCTGGAGACCCGTAGTCAGTTCATGCATTGCATTTCGTAGCTAGGGTTTTGGTTCTGGATGGTGCGAATCTCCTCAGTGGGCCCTTAACCAGGTAACCTTGATTACAACTGGGTGACGCACCCTAATAGTCGATGTAGGGGAACCTCAGCAGATGACTGCGCTGTTGCTGAAAATAATCTCTATATAAAGACCAATATTGACATTACCGCCATATGGTCATTTGTAAATACCAGTCCCACGGAACATATAATAGATCACAGCACAGTTACAGATGGTGACTTACAGCTGACGTTCTTTCTGATGGAGTCGTTCACTTTTCACGTCTTTTCCATCTGGCCCAGACCGACATGACAACTTCTTCCAGTCAAGAAATCGGCTGCAACAAAGACACATTTCACGTCTCATATTTTCAGCACTGTCCCCAATGGGACTATTCCCAACCTGCACAAACTCCTCATCCTGCTGATACCCCAATGCTGAACCGCTGCTGCCGTATGTGTCCCTATTAATGCACCTATTGTGTGGTATTATATGCCCTCTAAATTCTAAAGCAACCCTCTAGAATACAGTAATGCCAGGTGCAAGTGCCCTAGAAAACAGTGCCCACATTTTGTCCCCTAAAAAGTAATATTGCCCTGTGTGTGTCTCTTTGACAGTCACAGTAACCCGAGTTCCCCTATAACAATAAGTGCCCACTTTACATTTAATAATGTCCTGGGTCTCCCCCATGTACATTGCCCCTATATGTAACACCCCAGGTAACTGGTTGTTACAGTAATGCTGCCTTCCCTTCGGGGAGGGTAATATCATGCTTGGATGCAATGGAGTTCTCTTTACCAGGTAAGGCACCCACACACAACACATTCCACATCCAGGCCAGAAAGGGGAGCTCAGGACCTGGATTCAGGGGAGCTTCCCTTAGCTGTAGGCATCCTGGTCTGGAGGAGGTGTCAGTAAGTAGGCAGAGAGTCTCCAGAAGGCAGAGATAGGGGAAGGACATCTGGAACAGACTGGGAGGCCTAGCAGCCACGTGGGAGCTGCAGTCTCTGGAAAGAGAGAAAACCTGAGGGGTTGAATGTGGTGAAGCTACAGAGGAAAGGAGCAGAGGAGAGATAAAGGGTTCAGAGGGAACTGCGACCGGGCACCCTCAGATCCAGAGTGCGGCAACTGGGCACCGGGAGCTCGACGCTTTAGTGGGACTCTAGGACACTTAGCAGAACCGGAGGGCTAAGAACTTTAAGTGATTTGCCCGCACCACACCTGAGACAGCAGCACCTGAGGAGCCTGGGGCATGAGTCCCTGAGAAACGGCTCAAGCTTCCCGTCATGCAGGACAGAGGAAAAGAGGACTTTGCCAGTAAGCTTCAGACAGCAGGGACCTCATACAACAGCGCAAGGGCAAAAGGCTCATGGACCTCAACTTTGAAGGACAATCTGCCATTGCCTCCTAGCCAGCCGGACCACAGGACACCTGTACCTGGTACCCTGGACTGCGGACTATTACCACCAGTAAACCAGGTAAAGACTTTACAACAGTGTCCTCCACTTATTTACCGGCAAACTACCATCTCTGCCATACACCTTTGGGGCCCCGGGGACCCTGCTTCACCTGTGGGAAGCGTTACCATCTAGCCGCCATACCATCACCCCAGAGGACCCCTTTTAAGAGGCCTCGGTCCCTACTGACTGAGAACCACAGGTAGCGTCACGAACAATAGACTTTATTCACAATTCCCCTTAAGAGACTGTTCCCCCTTTATTTGAGTCCCAAGGCCGTGGACCGGGTCGCAGCCACCGTGACATTCCCTTTAAGACCGGACCCGGTACCGACTACCCCACTGCCCTGGTGGGTGACTCATATACAGAGTATGATGCTCTCTTATACACAGTATAATGCCCCCTCACTGTATATATACTGCCCCCTTAATATACCCCAAACTGTTTAATGGCTCCAACACTGTATGATGGCCCCTTCACTGTAATCTCTTCATCGAATGATGGCCCCCTAGGTAGCCTCCATATAACATAATACACCAGATAGTCCTCAATATAGTATAATGCACCCCCCATAGGTCTCCATATAGTATAATGTACTCCCCGTAGGCCTCCACATAGTATAATGCACTTTCCATAGGCACACTCTATATTTTATAATGCATTCTCCACAGGCCTCTAAATAGTATAATGCACTCCCCATAGGCAGAATCTATATAGTATAATGCACTCCCCATAGGCAGACTCTATAATGTATAATGCATTCCCCAGAGGCAGACTCTATAGTGAAAAAAATGCAGCTCCATAGGCAGACTGTATAGTGTAATGCAGCCCCTAATATAATGCACCCCCATAGGCAGCCTCTATAGTGTAATTAAGCCCTTAATATAACCTTAATATAATGCAGCCCCACAGGCAGCCTCTATAGTGTAATGCAGGCCCTAATATAATGCACCCCCATAGGCAGCCTCAATAGTGTAATGCAGCCCCTAATTTAATGCACTCCCACAGGCAGCCTCTATAGTGTCATGCAGCCCTTAATATAATGCAGCCCCACAGGCAGCCTCTATAGTGTAATTCATCCCTTAATATAATGCACCTACACAGGCAGCCTCTATAGTGTTATGCAGCCTCTAATATAATGCACCCCCATAGGCAACCTCTATAGTATAATGCAGCCCTTAATATAATGCAGCCCCACAGGCAGCCTCTATAGTATAATGCAGCCCCATAAAAAAATAAATACTCACCTCTCTCCTGGTTCCTCCACTGCTCTGACCTCCCACTCATCTCCGGACCCCAAGCACCGAGTAGTGACGTCATCGCGCCCACTGTCAGTGTGGGCATTGGTGACATCAGATGGGTGTTTAGCATTTGGGCCTGTGGGTGGTTGGGTGGATATTTCTGCTTTCTGTTAAACATCTGGGGTAGGACAATGAACTGGACGTGGTTGCTGACTGTTGTGTCTGTTCAACTGCAGGTTGTGGGCAGGAGGCAGGAGGCATCAGTGCCTGCTTCATGGACAGCAGATTGGAAAGGCCGCAACACAGAGGAAGGGGCAGTGGTTTCACCTTCAGACACAGATTTTGTACCCAGGCATTACGCCCACTTACTAGGGTGCTTGGCTGCTGGTGTTGCACAGGTTGGTAGTGTCCTTGCCTCTTCTTAGCTTGGTTTGGCAGATGCTGCAAATTACAGTTGTGTTGTCTGAAGGAATTTCAGAAAAAACTGCCATACAGGGGAATAATGCACCCTTTGCCTGTTATCTAGCCGAGTAGGGGGCTCTGTGGAACAGTTGACTGAGTTCTCCCTCTGGTCAAACCACTACCTCTTCTTCCCTGTTTTCATGCTATGTATCCATCACTCTCTGCACTGCTGTGCTCGCTAGGTGTGCCACTGTGCCACGTTGGATCAGAGGCCTCATCATTGAACACGCCATCTTCCAATTCATCAATCTGAGCCACCTTCTGAGTTGCAATTTTACACTGACCTGATGGCAAGTGTGCGTCATGATTATCCTCTACCTCTTCAGACATGAATTGACCTTCCCCAACATTGCTTTCTCCTGGCCGTGGGCGCTCAAATGTTTGGGCATCACTGCACTCAACCTCCTCATGACCCTCTTAATGGTGCATATTGAGAAACCTGACAAATTACTAGGAAACATAAACAGTTCCTCAGAGTGTAAATAACAGAAACTTATATGCTAAGGTTTCTGACTGAGCACTCCCCCTTCACCATGTGGTGATTTTAACTACATTTAATCATATCAGGTTCCGACCAACCCATAAATGTAGGCTTTACCAAGAGAGGTGTTTATATTCACTCACGCATTCAGATATTACCTGCATGCAACTTTCGATCCTCACAAGATCTCCTTCAGTACTACCCTCTTATCTCCTCTTCCCACAATCGCATACAAGATTTCTCCAGGGCATCCCCAATACTCTGGAACTCTCTACCCCAACACATCAGACTATCGCTTACCGTGGAAACCTTCAAAAAGAACTTGAAGACCTACCTCTTCCAACAAGCCTACAACCTGCAGTAACCACCAATCGACCAAACCACTGCATGACCAGCTCTACCCTCACCTACTGTATTCTCACCCATCCCTTGTAGATTGTGAGCCCTCACAGGAAGGGTCCTCTCTCCTCATGTACCAGTCATGACTTGTATTGATTAAGATTATTGTACCGTATTTTCCGGCGTATAAGACGACTGGGCGTATAAGACGACCCCCCAACTTTACCAGTTAAAATATAAAATCTTCTTAAAAGTCGGGGGTCTTCTTATACACCCTATGTCGTCTTATAGGGCCAGTGAATATGTGCCTTTTGGGGGGGGAGTGGTCCTGATGACGACGAGGGGGCGTCTCACAGTAAAGTGAGTATCCCCCATTACCTCATCATAGCGCTGCAGCGTGGGGTCTCTGTGCTGGGAGCGGCGGCTGCTGTGCTGTGGGGCGGCGGCTCCTCTTCTGCAGTGTGGGGCCTCTGGTGCTGTGGGGCGGTGGCGGCGGCGTATCTTCATGCAGTCGGGGCTCCTCCGGCATCTCCTTAAAGCTCGCTGGCAGCTCCATCGGTACAATGCGGTGGCCTCCGGGAAAATGGCCGCTGCTCAGATTCAGATCTCATCCCGAGATCTCGGGAGACGAGATCTGAATCTGAGCAGCGGCCATTTTCCCGGAGGCAGCTCAATAGGTGCGATGCGGTGGCCTCCGGGAAAATGGCCGCTGGGGGCGGCGCATGCTCAGATTCAGATCTCGTCCCGAGATCTCGGGACACGAGATCTGAATCTGAGCAGCGGCCATTTTCCCGGAGGCCACCGCATTGTACCGATGGAGCTGCCAGCGCCGCGGGGCCTCCGAGCTTTAAGGAGATGCCGGAGGAGCCCCGACTGCATGAAGATACGCCGCCGCCCCACAGCACCAGAGGCCCCACACTGCAGAAGAGGAGCCGCCGCCCCACAGCACAGCACAGCAGCCGCCGCCGCTCCCAGCACAGAGACCCCACGCTGCAGCGCTATGATGAGGTAATGGGGGATACTCACTTTCCTGTGAGACGCCCCCTCGTCATCATCAGGACAACTCCCCCCCCCCACCCACCATATACACCCGGCGTACAAGGCGATACCCGGCGTATAAGACGACCCCCGACTTTTAAGAAGATTTTCAGGGGTTAAAAAGTCGTCTTATACGCCGGAAAATACGGTACTTGTTTTTTATTATATATACCCCTCCTCACATGTAAAGCGCCATGGAATAAATGGCGCTATAATAATAAATAATAATAGCCATAGGTAAGTGTTCATACTGGGCAGCTAGATCAGGGACCCATCAGATTCATGAGATTACATTGACGATGTTTGATGTGCTCACACTATTTGGCCAAATTTTGTGCTAAATGTTTAATGTAACATAGTAACATAGTAACTGTTATGATCCTAGTGGTAAGGATCGCAGGTCGGACTAGCTAAGTAACTGAACAGACGACTAGCTCTGGGGAAGTGGTAACTAGATTGACCGCAACCTGATCCTATCCGCACACAACTATAGGCAGCCGTGGAACGTAACCTGAAAATCCTAGACGTCTCTTCACGGCCTGACAAACTGACTATTCCTGGAGGGAAAGAAAGTCCTCTCTTGACTCAGTGGAAAGACCCCAAAGATATAGAATAGCCCCCCACAAATATTAACGGTGAGTTAAGGGGAAAGTACAAATGCAGAGATGAAATTAGATTAAGCAAATGAGGCCCGCTAATACTAGATAGCAGAAAATAGGAAGGGAACTGTGCGGTCAATTAAAAACCCTATTCAAAATATCCACGCAGAGATTGCTCGAGCCCCCGCACCAACTAACGGTGCGGGGGAAGCAACTCCGTACCCCAGAGCTTACCAGCAACAAGAAATCACATATTAGCAAGCTGGACTATACTCATCATACACAGAAATCATATTGCAGGCAGATGAGCAAAAAATATTCAAACAGAACTTAGCTTATCCTGAAGAGGCAGAAAACGAGATAATCAGGAGTAATCAGAATAGCACTGAAAACATTGACAGCCGGCAACAAGTGGAAGTGAAGCAGAGCTAAATAGGAGCCTCCCTGGAGAATAACGAGGCAGCTGATCCAGCCAGACCCTCAGGATAATAAACCAAACCACCATGGGGAGCCAAAAAACCAAAGTCACACAATACCATCTGTGACCACAAGAGGGAGCCTGAAAACGGAGTTCACAACAAGTAACATAGTTATTAAGGTTGAAGGAAGACTTTAACCCCTTTCTGACCTCGGACGGGATAGTACATCCGAGGTCAGAAGCCCCGCTTTGATGCAGGGCTCCGGCGGTGAGCCAACATCAAAGCCGGGACATGTCAGCTGACATGTGCCCGTAATAGGCGAGGGCAGAATCGCGATCTGCCTGCGCCTATTAACTAGTTAAATGCCTCTGTCAAACGCAGACAGCGGAATTTAACCGACGCTTCCGGCCGGGCGGCCGGAAATGAGGGAAATGGCCGACCCCCGTCACATGATCGGAGGTCGGCGATGCTTCTACATTGTAACCATAGAGGTCCTTGAGACCTGCATTTCTGCTACATAGCAGCGAACATCAGATCGCTGCTATGTAGCAGAGCCAATCGCGTTGTGCCTGCTTCTAGCTTCAAGGCTATAGAAGCATGGCAAAAGTTAAAAAAAGTAAAAAAAATAGTGAAAAAAATAAAAAAATATAAAAGTTTAAATCACCCCCCTTTCGCCCCAATCAAAATAAATTAATAAAAGAAAATTCAAACCTACACATATTTGGTATCGCTGCGTTCAGAATCGCCAGATCTATCAATAAAAAAAGCATTAACCTGATCGCTAAACGGCGTAGTGAGAAAAAAATTAGAAACGCCAGAATTACGTTTTTTTGGTCGCCACAACATTGCATTAAAATGCAATAATGGGCGATCAAAAGAACATATCTGCACCAATATGGTATCATTAAAAACGCCAGCTCGCAACACAAAAAATAAGCTCTCAACCGACCCCAGATCATGAAAAATGGAGACGCTACAAGTATTGGAAAATGGCGCAATTTGTTGGGGGGTTTTTTAGCAAAGTTTGGAATTTTTTTTCACCACTTAGATAAAAAATAACCTAGTCATGTTAGGTGTCTATGAACTCGTACTGACCTGGAGAATCATAATGGCAGGTCAGTTTTAGCATTTAGTGAACCTAGCAAAAAAGCCAAACAAAAAACAAGTGTGGGACTGCACTTTTTTTGCAATTTCACCGCATTTGGAATTTTTTTTACCGTTTTCTAGTACACAACATGGTAAAACCAATGATGTCATTCCAAAGTACAACTCGTCTTGCAAAAAATAAGCCCCCACATGGCCAAATTGACAGAAAAATAAAGAAGTTATGGCTCTGGGAACGAGGGGAGCGAAAAACGAACATGGAAAATCCCAAGGTCATGAAGGGGTTAAGTCCATCTAGTTCAACCCATAGCCTAAGCTAACATGCCCTAACATGTTGATCCAGAGGAAGGCAAAAACAACCCACGTGGCAAAGAGTAGTGTTGAGCGACTTTTACTTTTTTGGGATCGAGTCGGGTTTTGCGAAACCTGACTTTGTGAAAAGTCGGATCGGGTGAAATTGGCCCATTATTGCGAAAAGTTGGGGGCCGACCGAAACACGAAACCCAATGCAAGTCAATGGGGAATCAAAGTCGGCAGAGAGTGGAGGACAGGAAAACACCTACAGTGCCCATTTTAATGCCAAAAACATCATTTCTTATTACTGAAGCTTGTCAATCTTAATTTACTTAATAATAATAGTTAGGCATTGAAAACTGGGGGTCATTTGGCTAAAGTTGTGGGGGGTATGGCTGGCTAAAGTTTTCTGTGGGCCCAGGAAACGCGGAATACATCACGGCGGTGGAGAAGGGAGAGGTAAGTATTTCAAGTTTGTAAGTGCTGTGATCCTGAGCAAGCAGGGGGGCCTACTCATTCGCATTGGCACTGGCACAGGGCCCCTCAAAGTATGGCGGTGTGTTTGACGGCGGTGGCGCCTCCCACCGGCAGAGACACTTTTGCGTACTATGAGGGGCCCTGTGCCAGTGACATCGCCAACGAGTATGCCCCCCACCTGATGAAGGAACCTGCACTTTCATCTGCACCTTCCTCTTTGTCCCCGTGTAAGGTGGTATAGTATGCGGGAAGGGGAACCTGACTTTCAGCAGGGTCAGATTCTGGCTGTGTAGAGTGCAAGGGGAATGTAGTGGTCTGGGTCAATGTACCAGCAGACTCATCTAGCAGTGGCTGGGCAATGGGCAGGATGAGGAGGAAACACAGATCTAGGCCCAAGTAATAAAGTGGGCTAAATGCAGTTCAAAATTGGTAACAGGACTAACCAGGCAGCATTGATTTGTTCAGTGGAGGACAACTGTAATGAGAGGCTGACACAGTGAGTAGGCCCAAATAAGTAGGCTAAATGCAGTTCAAAACTTGTAAAAGGACTAAACAGGCGGCATAGCCTTGTGCAGTGGAGGACAACTGTAATGGGAGGCAGACACAGTTAGTAGGCCCAAATAAATAAGCTAAATGCAGTTCAAAACTGGTAAAAGGATTAAACAGGTGGCATAGCCTTGTGCAGCGGAGGACAACTGTAATGGGAGGCAGACACAGTTAGTAGGCCCAAATAAATAGGCTAAATGCAGTTCAAAACTGGTAAAAGGACTAAACTGGCGGCGTTGCTTGGTTCAGCGAAGGACAATTGTAAGGAGTGGCTGACACACTTAGTAGGCCCAAAAAAGTAAGTAGGCTAAATGCAGTTCAAAATTGGTAACAGGACTAAACTGGCGGCGTTGCTTGGTTCAGCGGAGGACAATTGTAAGGAGTGGCTGACACAGTGAGTAGGCCCAAATAAGTAAGTGGGCTAAATGCAGTTCAAAATTGGTAACAGGAATAACCAGGCGGCATTGCTTGGTTCAGCGGAGGACAATTGTAAGGAGTGAATGACACAGTGAGTAGGCCCAAATAAGTAAGTGGGCTAAATGCAGTTCAAAATTGGTAACAGGAATAACCAGGCAGCATTGCTTGGTTCAGCGGAGGACAATTGTAAGGAGTGGCTGACACAGTGAGTAGGCCCAAATAATTAAGTAGGTTAAAAGCAGTTCAAAATTGGTAACAGGACTAAACTGGCGGCGTTGCTTGGTTCAGCAGAGGAAAATTGTAAGGAGTGGCTGACACAGTGAGTAGGCCCAAATAAGTAAGTGAGCTAAATGCAGTTTAAAATTGGTAACAGGAATAACCAGGCGGCATTGCTTGGTTCAGCGGAGGACAATTGTAAGGAGTGGCTGACACAGTGAGTAGGCCCAAATAATTAAGTAGGCTAAAAGCAGTTCAAAACTGGTAACAGGACTAAACTGGCAGCGTTGCTTGGTTCAGCGGAGGGCAATTGTATGGAGTGGCTGACACACTTAGTAGGCCCAAAAAGGTAAATATGCTAAATGCAGTTCAAAATTGGTAACAGGAAAACCCAGGCGGCATTGCTTGGTTCAGAGGAGGACAATTGTAAGGAGTGAATGACACAGTGAGTAGGCCCAAATAAGTAAGTGGGTTAAATGCAGTTCAAAATTGGTAACAGGAATAACCAGGCAGCATTGCTTGGTTCAGCGGAGGACAATTGTAAGGAGTGGCTGACACAGTGAGTAGGCCCAAATAATTAAGTAGGTTAAAAGCAGTTCAAAATTGGTAACAGGACTAAACTGGCGGCGTTGCTTGGTTCAGCAGAGGAAAATTGTAAGGAGTGGCTGACACAGTGAGTAGGCCCAAATAAGTAAGTGAGCTAAATGCAGTTTAAAATTGGTAACAAGAATAACCAGGCAGCATTGCTTGGTTCAGCGGAGGACAATTGTAAGGAGTGGCTGACACAGTGAGTAGGCCCAAATAATTAAGTAGGCTAAAAGCAGTTCAAAATTGGTAACAGGACTAAACTGGCGGCATTGCTTGGTTCAGCAGAGGACAATTGTGAGGAGTGGCTGACAGTGAGTAGGCCCAAATAAGTAAGTGGGCTAAATGCAGTTCAAAATTGGTAACAGGAATAACCAGGCGGCATTGCTTGGTTCAGCGGAGGACAATTGTAACGAGTGGCTGACACAGTGAGGAGGCCCTAATAATAAAGTAGGCTAAATGTCAGCCAAAATTTTTTTCAGAAAGAACCAGGTGGCATAGCTAGGTACAGGGGTGGGCTCCTCTGCTCTGTAGCAGACAGTGGTAGTAGGCGCAACGTTTTAACTGGTCTAAATGGAGGTCAGGGCCCATGAATATTTTAACTATCATCTATCGTTTCAACAAATTTGTATTGGCAGTGCCATTGAAGGATTCAACAGCACAGACTACACAGTGGTGGAGCAGGGAGAGGGAAGTATTGCAAGTGGTAGAGCACTGTTCGAGCTGGGGGGAACACTCTCTCGTGGGCTGCGGTGCTGGCACAGGGCCCCTCATATTACGACGGTGTGTCTGACGTTGGTTGTGCACCACCACCGCCAGAGACACTATCATTGTACTATGAGGGACCCTGTGCCAGTGCCGTCGCCCAAGAGTGGGCACACCCACCTGTCCAGGCAAACGGCACTCGCACGGGTGCTTGCGCCAGGTGGTGACCACGGCCCTGTGGGGGTAGTCAGCCCATTTAGGGATGTATAAAAATGGCCTATGGTGAACATTCAGCAGCTGCAAATGGAGGAATTGGAGCAGTCAGTAAGAGGAGGCCAAAAGCAAGACATTTTTCAGGCAAGCTACGTGTCAGCAGGGGAAGGTGGGGCCAAATAATTTGAAATCCATGATTGGTTCATTTTAATGAAGGTTAGATCATCAACATTTCGGGTAGCCAGACGTGTCCTTTTTTCGGTCAGTATTGAACCAGCAGCACTGAAGATTCTTTCTGATAGCACACTAGCAGCAGGGCAAGCGAGCTCCTGTAATGCATATTCTGCCAATTCAGGCCAGGTGTCTATTTTAGATGCCCAGTAATCAAAGGGGAATGACCTGTGAGAGAGAACATCGATAAGGGAGGAAAAGTATTTTGTAACCATACTGGACAAACGCTGTCTCCTGTCACTTTGAATCGATGCAGCAGTACCTGTCGTGTCAGCGAAATCACTCCACAACCTGGTCATAAAACCCCTCTGTCCAACGCCACTTCGGATTTGTGCACCTCTAACACCTCTGCCATGTTGCCCACTACGCCTCGTGTTAGAACCATCACCGCAGCTGTGTGCTGGGAATGCCTGCACCAAACGGTCTACAAGAGTTGCTTGTTTGGTAGCCAATATTTGCTCAAGGTTCTCATGTGGCATGATATTTTGTAATTTTCCTTTATATCATGGATCCAGGAGGCAGGCCAACCAGTAATCGTCATCGGTCATAATTTTGATAATGCGGGGGTCCCTTTTTAGCATACGCAAGGCATGCTCAGCCATGTGGGACAATTTTCCAGGTGTCAATTCACTGTTTGTGCTGGGTTGAGGAGCACTTTCTTGCAAATCAACATCACTTGTGTCCCGCAAAGACCCTGTACCTGACCTTGCAACGCCACCAGTTTCTATTGCCCCCTGAGAAGCATCCTCCTCCCTTAAATATTCATCCCCATCATCCTCCTCCTGCTCCTCTTCGTCCGCCACCTCATCCAGGAGAGTTCCCTGAGCAGACAATGGCTGACTGTCATCAAGGCTTCCCTCATCCTCGGCTGCAGATGCCTGCTCCTTAATGTGCATCAAACTTTGCATCAGCAGATGCATTAGTGGGATGCTCATGCTTATGATGGCGTCGTCTGCACTTAACAGCAGTGTGCATTCCTCAAAACACTGAAGGACTTGACAGAGGTCTTGTAGCTTCAACCACCGCACACCAGACAACTCCATGTCTGCCATCCAACTGCCTGGCTGTGTATGTGTATCCTCCCACAAATAGATTACAGCACGCCTCTGTTCGCAAAGCCTCTGAAGCATGTGCAGTGTGGAGTTCCACCTTGTTGCAACGTCAATTATTAGATGGTGCTGGGGAAGATTCAGCGATCGCTGATGGTTCAGCATATGGCTGGAGTGTACGGGCGACCGGCGGATGTGCGAGCAAAGTCTGGCTGGTAACCCCGGATAATTTTTCAGGAAGCACTGCACCACCAGGTTCAAGGTGTGAGCCAGGCAAGGTATGTGTTTCAGTTGTGAAAAGGCTATGGCAGCCATAAAATTCCTTCCGTTATGACTGACTACCTTGCCTGCCTCAAGATGTACACTGCCCAGCCATGACTGAGTTTCTTGCTGCAGGTACTCGGCCAGTACTTCCGCGTTGTGTCTGTTGTCGTCCAAACACTTCATTTGCAACACAGCCTGCTGACGCTTACCACTAGCTGTTCGATAATGGGATACCTCATGTGCAACACTGGCAGCTGCCGATGAAGTGGTTGTGCAACTGCGCACTGAGGATGAGCTTTGGCTTCTGGAGGAGGAGGGGGAGGAGGAAGAGGGGTGGCGAATGCCTACAGCCAACTGTTTCCGAGACCGTGGCCTAGGCAGAACTGTCCCACTATGGCTGTCCCCTGTGGACCCTGCATCCACCACATTAACCCAGTGCACCATGAAGGACACGTAACGTCCCTGGCCATGCCTACTGGTCTATGCATCTGTTGTGAGGTGCACCTTTCCACTGACAGATTGCCTCAGTGCATGGACAATGCGGTCTTTGACATGCTGGTGGAGGGCTGGGATGGCTGTTCTCGCAAAGAAGTGCCGACTGGGTAGGTCATAGCATGGTACTGCGTAGGCCATCAGGTCTTTGAAAGCTTCGCTTTCAACCAACGGGTAGGGCATCATCTCTAACGAGATTAGTATAGCAATAAGGCCGTTCAAACCCTGTGTATGCGGATGAGAGGATGAGTACTTTCTTGTCCTAATGAGAGTATCTTGTAGGGGAGCTGGACTGGAGAGCTGCATATGGTGGAAGAAGCAGTGGTGGTGGTGGTGGACATGGCGGATTGAGAGAGGGTTGGTGATGGTATTCTTGATGTTGACCTACACACAGTGTTTCCTACCAAAAACTTTGTCATTCCCTGACTGCTTTGGCCTTGCGACGATACCTCCACATTTGCTGCTGGTGTTGTCCTAACCGGTGGGCTTACAGTGAGGGAAGCAATGTAGCGTTGCTGACTACCTTCATTCTGAGCAGGTGCACCAACGGTACGGGACGTTTGGTAGTTATTCCAGGCTTGCAAGTGCATGCTGGTTAAATGTCTATGCAAGCACGTTGTATTTAAATTTTGGGGATTCTTCCCTCTGCTAAAGGTCTTTGAGCATTTCTTACAGATAACTTTGCACTGATCATTCGGATCTTGGTTAAAAAATTGCCACACTCCACTATTCCTACTATGGAATACCTTTTCAGGCATTGCACGCTGTGCTACTTTCACCGGATGGTCACGCTGTCCTAAAACTGTTTTTTTGTTGACAAACGTTTTTGGCCTGAGACAGGCCTGCCAGATGAAAGCTGTTGCGATGTAGATGGCTGCTGTGGATCATCCTCCTCCGCTTCTGAGCTACTGTCAGCGGCACCCTCTTCCCCCAATGGCTGCCAATCTGGGTCAACAACTGGGTCATCTATCACCTCCTCTTCAACATCATGTGCACCTTTCTCTGTGTCACCGTGTAAGGTGCTATAACGTTCGGGACGAGGCACCATAGTCTCATCAGAGTCAGTTTCTGGCTCAGTACACTGTGAGGGCAATGTAGTGATCTGAGTCAATGGAACAGCATAATAATCTAGCTGTGGCTGTGCATCAGTGCACTCCATGTCCGATTCATCTTGTAATGGGCTGTTAACAATTTCCCTTTCTAACCCAGGCACGTTATGTGTAAAGAGCTCCATGGAGTAACCTGTTGTGTCGCCTGACGCATCCTTCACTGTTGGTTTGGGTGAAGGACACAAGGAAGTGACTTGTTCCTGACCGGGAGCATCCACTGACGACTCACTGCTTTTAAATTTGGAACTTTCTGAAGAGGAGGCGAAAGAGCTAGAGGCTGAGTCAGCAAGGAAAGCCAAAACTTTTTCCTGCTGCTCCGGCTTTTAAAACGGTTTTCCTACTCCCAGATAAAGGAGCCTTCGCGGCCTTGTGTAGCCAGACGATGACGCTGGCTCAACACCTCCAGCCTTAGGTGCTATTTTGCTTTTCCCCCTACCACCAGATGCTCCACCACCACCACCACCACCATCAGTACCAGCTGGCAACGACCGCCCATAGCCTCTTCCAACAGACTTCCTCATTTTTGGGAAAATCTAACCAAAATAACAACCGTTATATGGTACTGTAAAACAAGGTAGAGGGTGTATATAAACTTGTTGAGACTTGAATTCTCCTTTTTTTGGGGGGGAGACCGCACCACAACTCAGGCCCAGTGTATAACACAACACAATGTAAGTGGCAGCAAGTGGCTGGCTGATACACCACAAACTAAGAGGACTGAGGTATATCCACTTTGTGAGAATTTGAATCTCACTTTTTTTTGGACACAGAACCCAAACTCAGGCCCAGTGTATTTTACAACGCAATGTGAGTGGCAGCAAGTGGCTGGCTGCTACACCACAAACTAAGAGGACTGAGGTATATCCACTTTGTGAGAATATGAATCTCACTTTTTTGTGGGGGAGACTGATCCCAAACTCAGGCCCAGTGTATTTTACAACACAATGTAAGTGGCAGAACGTGGCTGGCTGATATACGACAAACTAACAGAACTGACGTATATCCACTTTGTGACAATTTGAATCTCCCTTTTTGGGGGGGGAGACAGCACCACAACTCAGGCCCAGTGTGTAACACAGCGCAATGTAAGTGGCAGCAAGTGGCTGAAAGATATCTGAAAAAATCCAAGGATTGTAGTACAATTTCTATCTCCCTACAATGATCTCAGGACAAGTATGGCAGCAACAAAAAGGACTGCTGCACACAAAAGTGTGGACAAATAAACAAGATAACTGCAGAAAGGAGCAACAGGATTTTTGCTTTTAAAAAAACAGTTAGTTTGCACAGCAGCGTGTAAACAGCAATGCAGCTATCAGGGAGCCTTATAAGGCAGCCCAATAAGCTACAGAGCTGATGCACAAAGATATAGCCTCCACTGTCCCTGCAAAAGAAAGGTGGTGTTGGACAGTGGAAATCGCTACAGCACAAGCGGTTTGGGGGTTAATCTTCCCTCCCTAACTATATCCCTGCTTCTGAAGAAGCTGCAGCAACCTCTCCCTATGCTAAGATCGGGTAAATCCACAGTGTACAATGGTACTATATATATATATATATGTATATGCGTGAGCCAATATAGGCACTACTCTATGTAAATAATTTCTGTAAAGGTGACCGGTGCACTGTGGAAGAAATAGTGGAAGAACCACCTAACCAGGGTAGGTACAACCAAAGCCAATATATGGATAAAAGTAAGGTACAACACCAGACAGGGATTATATAGAAAGACACCTTTATTAAATATAGTGGCAAATTAATATATTTTAAAATTTACATAAAAAAGTGCGCACAAGAACGATGAGAAAACAAGAATTGGTAAAATATCTAACTAAGAAGACATATATATAAATGAAAATCGGCAGAAGTAAGATGGCGGGCGGCATGCATGCCCCTTTATACCCCCTGTGACGCCGCAGAAAGCAAGCAATCACTTTCATGCCCTTCTCTAAGATGGTGGGGACCGAGACCTATGTCATCACGCTGCCCACACTCTGTGTCCTCCTTCATTGGCTGAGAAATGGCGCTGAAAGCGTCATACAAAACGCGACTTTGGCGCGAAGATCGCCGACCTCATGGCCGTTCCCACAGTGGGATCGGGTCGGGTTTCATGAAACCCGACTTTGCCGGAAGTTGGCAATTTTTCAATTTGTCCAATCCGTTTCGCTCAACCCTAGCAAAGAGTAAGCTTAACACTGGGGAAAAAAATTCCTTCCCGACTCCACATATGGCAATCAGACTAGTTCCATGGATCAACACCCTAACAAGGAATCTAGTATATATACCCTGTAACATTATACTTTTCAAGAAAGGCATCCAGTCCCCTCTTAAATTTAAGTAATGAATCACTCATTACAACATCATACGGCAGAGAGTTCCATAGTCTCACTGCTCTTACAGTAAAGAATCCACGTCTGTTATTATGCTTAAACCTTCTTTCCTCCAGACATAGAGGATGCCCCCTTGTCCCTGTCTTAGGTCTATGATTAAAAAGATCATCAGAAAGGTCTTTGTACTGTCCCCTCATATATTTATACATTAACATGAGATTACCCCTTAGCCTTTGTTTTTCCAAACTAAATAGCCTATCTTGGTATTCCAGACCCCCCAGTTCTCTAATAACCTTGGTCGCTCTTCTCTGCACCCGCTCCAGTTCCGCTATGTCTTTCTTATACACCGGAGACCAGAACTGTACACAGTATTCTAAAGTGTGGTCGAACTAGTGACTTTTATAGAGGTAAAATTATGTTCTCCTCATGAGCATCTATGCCTCTTTTAATGCATCCCATTATTTTATTTGCCTTTGTAGCAGCTGCCTGACACTGGCCACTAAATGTAAGTTTGTCATCCACCCATACTCCCAGGTCTTTTTCATTGACGGTTTTGCCCAGAGTTTCAAAACTATGCACATAGTTATACATCTTATTACTTCTACCCAAGTGCATGACCTCACATTTATCCCCATTAAAGCTCATTTGCCATTTATCAGCCCAAGCTTCTAGTTTACATAAATCATCCTGGCTGTAAAATAAAATTGTCCTCCTCTGTATTGATTACCCTGCAGAGTTCAGTGTCATCTGCAAATATTGAAATTCCACTCTGTATGCCCCCTACAAGATCATTGATAAATATGTTTAAAAGAAGAGGGCCCAATACTGACCCCTGTGGTACCCCACTGCTAACCGCGACCCAGTCCGAGTGTGCTCCATTAATAACCACCCTTTGTTTCCTATCCCTGAGCCAGCTCTTAACCCACTTACACATATTGTCCCTATCCCCATTATTCTCATTTTATGTATCAACCTTTTGTGTGGCATCGTATCAAAAGCTTTTGAATAGTCCATATATACTACGTCCACTGGGTTCCCTTGGTCCAGTCCAGAACTTACCTCTTCATAGAAATTGATCAGATTTGTCTGACAGGAACGGTCCCTAGTAAACCCATGTTGATATTGGATTATTCCTCTTCAGATACTCCAGTATAGCATCCCTTAGAATGCCCTCCAGGACTTTACCCACAGTAGAGGTTAAGCTTACTGGCCTATAGTTTCTGAGTTCAGTTTTTGTCGCCTTTTTGAATATTGGCACCACATTTGCTATAGTCCTGTGGTACAGACCATGTTATTGAGGACTCTTTAAAAATTAAAAATAATGGTCTATCAATGACTGTACTTAATTCCTGCAGTACTCGGGGGTGTATCCCATCCAGGCCCGGAGATTTGTCAATTTTAGTGATTTTTAGATGCCGACGTACTTCCTGCTGGGTTAAGCAGGTGACACTTAATGAGGGATTTTTGCTATCACTGATCATATTGTCTGCCTTGGAATTTTCTTGTGTAAATACTGATGAAAAAAAGTCATTAAGCATATTGGCTTTTTCCTCATCCACCATTTCACCCAGGCTATTTTTAAGGGGGCCAACACTATCATTTTTTAGTTTCTTACTATTTACGTAGTTAAAGAATATTTTGGGATTATTTTTACTCTCTCTGGCAATGAATCTCTCTGTCTCAATCTTACCTGTCTTGATTTGCTTTTTACAGAATTTATTTAATTTTCTGTATTTATTTAATGCCTCATCACTACCTACTTCCTTTAATTCTCTAAATGCTTTCTTTTTGTCATTTATTGCGCCCCTTACAGCTCTAGTTAGCCATATTGGTTTCCTCCTATTCCTAGTATGTTTATTCCCATACGGTATATACTGTGCACAGGTCCTATCCAGGATGCTAATAAACGTCTCCCATTTTCTTTGTGTATTTTTATGTCTCAGGATATTGCACTAAGATCATCTCTCATCCGTTGGTAATTTGCCCTCCTGAAGTTTAGTGTCCTTGTCACCCCTCTACTACACATCTTATTAAAGGATACATGAAAACTTATTATTTTGTGATCACTATTCCCCAAGTGACCCCCTACTTTTATATTTGATTTGCGGTCTGGCCTGTTGGTTATTTGGTTAATATTAGGTCTAGCAGTGCCCCCCCTCTTGTTGGGTCCTGAACCAGTTGTAACAGGTAATTGTCTCTCAAAGTTGTCAAAAACCAATTACCTTTGCTGGAACTGCAGATTTCCGTTCCCCAATCTATTTCAGGGTAGTTGAAGTCCCCCATAATAATGACTTCTCCCTGAGTCGCAGCTTCATCTATTTGCTTTATGAGGATATTCTCCATTGTTTCCATTATTTTTGGAGACTTATAACAAACCCCTATCAGTAATTTATTGTTTTTTCCCCCTCCCCTTATCTCCACCCACAGGGACTCTACATTTTCATTAGATTCACCTATATTATCACGCAGGATGGGTTTTAAGGATGATTTTACATATAGACACACCCCTCCCCCTCGCTTATCCATTCGTTCATTTCTGAACAGACTATAACCCTGCAAGATAACAGCCCAGTCATGGCTCTCATCCAGCCACGTTTCAGATATCCCCACCATGTCATAATTATGCTCCAACACCATTAATTCTAATTCGTCCATTTTGTTGGCAAGGCTACTGGCATTAGTATACATACATTTTATGTATCTCTCTGCATCTCTATTCTTTCTTAAATTATTAATTTATCTAACCCCACCCCCCATGCCACCGCCACCCCCAACTTCCTTATTTGTGCCCAGGTCTCTATCTGCACTATCTTCCCCTCCAATGAAATGAATACCCTCCCCCCCATTCCCTAGTTTAAACACTCCTCCAACCCTCTAGCCATTCTCTCCCCCAGCACAGCTCCACCTTCCCCACTGAGGTGCAGCCCGTCCCTAGCATAGAACCTGTAGCCAACTGAGAAGTCGGCCCAGTTCTCCAGTAACCCAAACGCCTCCTTCCTACACCAGTTCTTGAGCCACTTATTAACCTCTCTAATCTCCCGTTGCCTCTCTGGCGTGGCACGTGGTACAGGCAGTATTTCGGAAAATACCATGTTGTATTTTTCTTAAATTTCAAAAGCCATTTTGCTATTCCCACTTCATGCATTTCACATTGACATGCCTTAACACAATTGAGTGCAATCATTTTTGCATTTTGATATGCCAGCGTTGGCCAGCGTTGGGGTCATATGTCTCCTGGGACTCTTGATGGTGGGAGAAAGGAGGGCTAGGCTGAGGATTTAGAGGCCCAGCCCCTTGACTACTGAGACTGGACTGTGTGGAAAACTTTGTGGTGCTTGTCAACACACTGGAGCCTTTGCCTGCCATCCTACCTACAACATCCTTGAACTTGTCTGGGTTCCCAGCGGATTTGTGCCTGTCACACATCTGCTAGATAAAGATACGCTATTTACTAAACCAATAGAAAATTAGTATTTTCTTTATATCGCCTTGATGACACAATGCTACAGCGGACTAATGAAAATTATTGCCACTGGTAAATTTTGACCTTTGCCTATCTCTGCCCAGACTGCACCAGTTGCACAACTGCTACATTAGGATGCGCTATTTATTTAAAAAATGGAAACTTAGTATTTTTTTATATCGCCTTGATGACACCCTGCAGCAGTGAACTAATGAAAATTATTGCCACTGGTAAATTGTGACATTTGCTTACTGTATCTCTGCACGGATTGTGCCAGTTGCACAACTGCTAGATAAAAAGACGCTATTTATTAAACCAATAGAATTTTTTTTGCATTTTTAGATCAATTTATGAGACACACCAACAGTAGACTCAGAGAAATTAGTGGTAAATAGTGACATTTCCATAGCTCAGCAGGTTTAGCGCAAGTCGCACAACTGCTAGATGAATATTAGCTATTTAAGCAATAGTCAAGGAATATTATTTAGCAATTAGCTTTTAAAAAGGATGTTACTATATGCTGGCACTGATGAATATTATTTAGCTGTTAAAAAAAATATATATATATGCTGCTACACAGGAATATTAGGTATCTCCAAAAAAATTGTTTTTGTATATGCTAGTACTACCTAATATTATTTGCCTCTAAAAAAACTGATTTGTATGTTATGGTAGTGGATGAAAGCCTGCCTATCTCACCCTAATCGCACACTCTGTTCATAATCCTAAACTATGCAACACATAATGCAAAGTAGCAGATATCTCCAGCATGTGCTCACAATGATGATGTGAACTGATAAGACCAGGTGCTTGCCTTTCACTCTCTTCCTATTAAATCTCACCCTACGGTATCTCCACCTAACAAAGAACTAATCTTCACTCTCATGAGCTCTTAAAAGAGCTTTTTGGAATAAAAAATTGCCCTATATGCTCCTTTCACTCTCCCTATGCTCACACTATGCTCTACCTCTATTTACTGCTGTAATGTGCGCAAGATGGTGCCGGCAGGGTTTAAATATCTCCGATGATGCTGGAAAGCCAGCCAATCACAGTAATTCCACACCAAAGATGGCTCCGGCATTACTGTAATTGGCAAGCCAGACCAGCATGTTCATTGGCTGCAAATAAAGTGCCAAACATGCTAGGCGGGTCATTCGAATATACCAAGGTGAATACCAAATTACTCACCGAGTAACAAATAGCCTGAATAGCGTACTATTCGTGCGAGTAAAGGATAGTGTCAAATGTATTCGCTCATCACTAGTTATGTCAGATGCACTATCTAATAAATTGCTTGTCATCATAGTATTTCAAAGCATTATACAAGCAATTGGTGGTACAAGTCCCTTAGCAGCAACAAATATACAATAAAGTTCAAAGAACAAATCATGTTCACCCTTAACCCTTGAAAGACTTGCCCATTTTGGACTTTTATGACAAAGTATTTTGTTTGCTTTTTCATCATCACTAGGAATGAGCAGACCCGTGGATGTTTGGGTTCAGCAGGCTCGACTAAACTAGGGATAACTTGACGTCGAACCTGAACCCAATAGAAGTCAATGGGGAACCGAATTTCTGTGCTTTAAAATTGCTGTAAAATAGTCATAGTATAGGCTAGGGGCTGCAAAAGGAAGCTAAATGGGGGTAAGAACAGGATGATTGCCCTACAAACAAATGTGGATAGGGAAATGACTTAAAACAGCAGAGAATAAAAAAAGAAACAATTTTGAACCAGGAGATGCAGGTCCAAGTGGAGGTGGATGTGTTGGTGGAAGAGGAGGGGGAGGAGGTAGCCAACACAGTTTTTTTTTGTTTATTTTTGGGGGGTGGGTACTCAGAAAACAGGGTATGTAATAATATGCTGGCCACCATGCTACTGCTCACCTGTCTGCGGTGCAGCCTCATTTCTGCCTTCCTGCTTCCCACCTCATAGGTGATGTACCCACAAGGTAGAACTTCACCTTGCATATGCTGGAACTTCACCTTGCATATGCTGGAGAGACTGTGCAAGCAGCAGCAGGCGATAGTAGAGCTTTTTATAAACAGTTATCTGGTATTGTTATTGGGATAAATATTGCACCTAAACATTTGTTGTGTATTATCACCTGGTTCAGAGAAAGATTTGTACATATCAATTCATTGTAATTAAAACAAGTAACAATGATTCATATGTTTCATGAGTGCCAATGGGTGATTGCTTTCCCTATTGCACATAAATTGGAAGAATTGAAATGGGTACTGTCCAATCTCTGCAATACTTGTGCTGTAAGTTAGTCTTGCAAAGGATAAATTAGATAAGTCATCAAACCATTTGATAAGGGAGGTAATATCTCCCTAACTGCCCACTGGGTAAATGTAGTGGCTACTGGGCCTGAGACGGAAAGCATTTTGGCACATGTCCTACCAACACAAAGGATTGCTGGATGTCTCTCTGTCCAGGTTGCCTCCTTTTCCTTCACCATCTCCTCATCCACCTGAGTTTTCTTGGCTGTGTATTTTGGGTTCATTGTCTTGCTGAAATATTCACATTCTTTTCAACTTCATCATCCAAGTAGATGGCAGCAGATTTTTATAAAGAATGTCTCTGCACATTTGTCCATTCATCCATCCTTCAATTATATGA
The DNA here is from genome assembly GCF_051348905.1 of Ranitomeya variabilis. NCBI lineage: Eukaryota > Metazoa > Chordata > Amphibia > Anura > Dendrobatidae > Ranitomeya > Ranitomeya variabilis. The sequence continues at coordinate 953,118,076 of NC_135232.1, forward strand.
AGTGCCATAAGCTGAAAACAGCCTCATGCCATGATGGTCCCACCTCCAAGCTTTACTGTTGGTATGGTGTTTTTGGGGTGATATGCAGTGCTTTTGGCCACTACGCATGGTGTGTATTATGGCATCCAAAGAATTCAATTTTGGTCTCACCTTACCAGATCATATTCTCCCAGTATTTCACAGGCTTGTCTAAATGTTGCTGAGCAAACTTTTAACGCACCTGAAATGCTTTTTGTTCAGCAATGGAGATTTGCATGATGAGCGTGCATACAGGCCACGGAGGTTGAGTGCATTACTTATTGTTTTCTTTGACACAATTGTACCTGCTGATTCCAGGACTTTATTTAGATCTGCACAGGTAATCCTTGGCTCTTGGACAACTCTTATGATAATTATTTTCACTCCTTTTTCTGAAGTCTTGCGGGGAGCATGTGAATGTGGTCAGTTTATTATGAAATTATATTCTTTCTACTTACAATTTACAGGCCCAACAGTGCTCACTGGAGCCTTCAGTAGTTCAGAAATTCTTCTGTAGCCAATGCCATCAGCATGCTTTGCAATAATAAGGTTGCAAAGGTCTTGAGAGAGCTCATTGGTTTTACCTATCATGAGATGTTTTTGTATAGCTTATTGGTAATGAGACACATTTTTATAAGCCATCAGTTCAGTTAGTATTGTTTTTCACTAAGTGGCAGGATTGTTTTCTAATTACTGATAGATTTTAGATGGTGTCATGACTTTCCACGGCTTTTTGCATTTCTCTGTCATCATGTGTTTAATACCTTTTTCCATGTGTAATTTCTCATCATTGCACATAACTTAATTTATGGACATACACTACCGCTCAAAAGTTTTGGGTCACCCAGACAATTTTGTGTTTTCCATGAAAACTCATACGTTTATTAATCAAATGAGTTGCCAAATGAATTGAAAATCTAGTCCAAACATTGACAAGGTTCGAAAAAAAGATTTTTATTTGAAATAACAATTTTCTCCATCAAACTTTGCTTTCGTCAAAGAATGCTCCCTTTGCAGCAATTACAGCATTGAAGACCTTTGGCATTCTAGCAGGTAATTTGCTGAGGTAATCTGGACAAATATCACCTCATGCATCCAAAAGCCCCTCCCACAAGTTGGTTTGACTTAATGAGTACTTTTTGCATACCATACAGTCAAGCTGCTCCCACAACAGCTCAATGGGTTGAGATCTGGTGTCTGTTCTGGCCACTCCATTACATATAGAATACCAGCTGCTTGCTTCTTCCCTAAATAGTTCTTGCATAATTTGGAGGTGTGCTTTGGGTCATTGTCCTGTTGTAGATAAATTTGGCTCCAATTAAGCTCTGTCCACAGGGTATGGCATGGTGTTGCAAAATGGAGTGATAGCCTTCCTTTTTCAAAATCCATTTTACCTTGTATAAATCTCCCACTTTACCAGCACTAAAGCAACCCCAGACCATCACATTACCTCCACCATGCTTGACAGATGGTGTCAGGCACTTTTCCAGCATCTTTTCAGTTGTTCTGTGTCTCACAAAGGTTCTTCTGTGTGATCCAAACACCTCAAACTTGGATTCGTCTGTCCCTAACACTTTTTTCCAATCTTCCTCTGTTCAATGTCTGTGCTCTTTTGCCCATATTTATCTTTTCCTTTTATTACCCAGTCTCAGATATGGCTTTTTCTTTGCCACTCTGCCCTGAAGGCCAGCATCCTGGAATTGCCTCTTCACTGTAGACGTTAACACTGGCGTTTTGCGTGTATTATTTAATGAAGCTACCAGTTGAGGACCTGTGAGGCGTCGATTTCTCAAACTACAGACTCTAATGTACTTGCCTTGTTGCTCAGTTGTGCAGTGGGGCCTCCCACTTCTCTTTCTACTCTGGTTAGAGCCTGTTTGTGCTCTCCTCTGAAGGGAGTAGTACACACCGTTGTAGGAAATCTTCAGTTTCTTGGCAATTTCTCGCATGAAATAGCCTTCATTTCTATGAACAAGAATAAACTGTCAAGTTTCACATGAAAGTTCTTTTTTTCTGGCCATTTTGAGAGCTTAATGGAACCAACAGATGTAATGCTCCAGATTCTCATCTAGCTCAAAGGAAGGTCAGATTTATAGGTTCTCTAATTAGCCAAATTGTTTTCAGCTGTGCTATCATACATACACAAGGGTTTTCAAGGGTATTCTAACCATCCATTAGCCTTCTTACACAGTTAGCAAACACAGTACCATAAGAACACTGGAGTGATGGTTTTTGGAAATGGGCCTCTATACACCTATGAAAATACTGCATTACAAACCAGACGCTTGCAGCTAAAATAGTCATTTACCACATTAACAATGTATAGAGTGTATTTCTGAATCATTTAACCCCTTCACGACCTCCGCCGTACTATTACGGCGGAGGTCAGATCCCCTGCTTTGATGTGGGCTCCGGCACTGAGCCCACCTTAAAGCTGAGAAATGTCAGCTGTTTTGAACAGCTGACATGTGCCCGCAATAGCGGCGGGTGAAATCGCGATTCACATGATCAGCGGTCAGCGATGCGTCTCAAGGACCTCTATGGTTGCTGATGCCGGATTGCTAAGAGCACCACCCTGTGGTCGGCGCTCATAGCAATGCAGGAATTCAGCTACATAGGAGCGATCTGATGATCGCTCCCATGTAGCTGAGCCGATCGAGTTGTGCCAGCTTCTAGCCTCACATGGAGGCTATTGAAGCATGGCAAAAGTAAAAAAAAGTTAAAAAACTATGAAAAAAATAAAAAAAAATAAAAGTTTAAATCATCCCCTTCGCCCCATTCAAAATAAAACAATAAAAAAAATCAAACCTACACATATTTGGTATCGCCGCATTCAGAATCGCCCGGTCTATCAATAAAAAAAGGATTAACCTAATCGCTAAACAGCGTAGCGAGAAAAAATTTGAAACGCCAGAATTATGCTTTTTTGGTCGCCTTGACATTGCATTAAAATGCAATAGCGGGCAATCAAAAGAATGTATCTGCACCAAAATGGTATAGTTAAAAACGTCAGCTCGTCACGCAAAAAATAAGCCCTCACCTGACCCCAGATCACGAAAAATGGAGACGATACGGGTATTGGAATATTGCGCAATTTTATTTTTTTTTTAGCAAAGTTTGGAATTTTTTTTACCACGTAGATAAAATGTAACCTTGACATGTTTGGTGTCTATGAACTCATAATGACCTGGAGAATCATAATGGCAGGTCAGTTTTAGCATTTAGTGAACCTAGCAAAAAAGCCAAACAAAAAATAAGTGTGGGATTGCACTTTTTTTGCAATTTCCCCGCACTTGGAATTTTTTTCCCGTTTTCTAGTACACGACATGCTAAAACCAATGATGTCGTTCAAAAGTGCAACTTGTCCCGCAAAAAAAAAAGCCGTCACATGGCCATATTGAAGGAAAAATAAAAAAGTTATGGCCCTGGGAAGGAGGGGAGCGAAAAACGAAAACGGAAAAGGGCAAGGTCGTGAAGGGGTTAATGTTACCTTCATTGGAAAAAATTGTGCTTTTCTTTCAAAAATAAAGACATTTCTAAGTGGCCCTAAACTTTTGAATGGTAGTGTATATGGTTTGATTTCCTTACCTAAGTGAATTGGATGGAATGTTACCGACATCTGGTGAAAATTTCATGTCAATAGCACCTTTAGAAATATATTCCTTGTCATCACCCTGCTGAAATGGGTGTTTTCTTAAAACACATCCAAATGTGGAACCCACTATTATTCAAATATCTATTCTTTAAAATGTTAATTAAACTTAACTTTGTTCATGGAAAAGCCCTTTTAGTGGAAAACAAAAAAGAGAGGGAGGCTCAGGTGAGCTCAGATGTTTTTACAAGATTTTACAGGATTCATAAGGTTTTTACCTAAATTTTTTGGAACAAGTGACAGGTCCTCTTTAAGTGGGTTATATAAGATAACATATAGGCCACTCATAAGTTTATTTGATCTTACCTGCACATAAAGTATGTTGCTACTTAAACAATGATTGTAATATTCTGCTGCGGCACCAAGTAAATGTAGATGACTGCAGGAATGATGGTCTCCTTGGCAGCCAACTGTCCCGAAGGTAAAGATAATGAAAATTAGGAAGAATCTTTGGTTGCCAGGGGAATGTGTGTAGTGATGCCGGCATGCTTATCTATGACTCTACCATAACAAATAATGTATAATACATAACAGCCAATGAAATATTGTCTTTTATGAGTTTAGACTAATGGAAAATCTGTGTGGAGGAGACACATCATCTGGAGCACCACACACTAGAGAAAAGCAAATAAATTCAAGTGAAATTGAATACTACTCAAATATTACAAAAATCCGCATTTGCTAAATTACAGATGTTCGTTTTGTAATTTGTTTCTGGACAGGTTCAGCCAAATGGAGGCCACTGTCTGCCATTTTCCTGAACCATATAGAAACAACAAAAGATTAGAAATAAAATAAATACTTCTGCTCACCTTTCCTCTTACTTCCCTGGCCCCTCTGCTCCTCACTATCACTCATGGGGACCTCTTCTGATAACCGCCATGAGTGATAAATTCCCTGGCCCCTTAAGTTCTGGTGTGGACTTCTGCTTTCAATTAGACATGGGACGGTTCTCCGCATGCCAATGCAAGGTTGTTGCACATGTCATGACATTGTGAACTTGTGGGCGCTTGCGCAGAACTGTTGTAGACCTCATTAGAGCCAGAGGTCCTGGCCTAGCATGAAAATTTTCAGAGATTTAGCAGCAATCAGAAGATGTGTCAATCACCAGATGAGTGACAGTGAGGAGCGGAGGGGCTGAAGCGAAGTGGTAGGTGGTAAGGCATGTATAACAATTATTTTTTTTTTTTTTTTTTTTTTTTTTACATTTTACATTTGCAAAGCTATTGTCGTCTAGAGAGACAACAAGGTATAACCATTTCAATTCTTGGAGAATAACTTCTTTGTGAATCAAATTTAAATTTTGCATTATCCGCTGAAGAGCCGTTGTGCTGAATAGGATTTCACTGTTGCTATTGCAGATTCATTTTCCTGTGTTGTGTGCTAAAGCTAAGTAGTTGAAGTTTGGAGTTGGAGTTGTGGTTTTCTGTAAGTTGCTGTTGTACTTGCATGTTTATCTCCTGTTTCATTTATGCATTTAGTTTATTCCTCCCTGTCCCTATCCTCCTCCCTATTTTTGGTTAGTGATTTTGTATGATAGTGGTTTCTGTTATCCCTGTTTTGTCTTTGTGTCTGGTTTACCTTTCATTTGTGTCCCATGTGTAATAGAGTGCAGGGTTGAGTATGTCACCACGGAACAGACAGACCAACTGTTGAAGGGGATTTATTAACAGGGGTAGAATTCTCCTCTCAGGGAGTAAACGGGGTTAATAGAGTCAAGTAAAATGGTAAACAGTTAAGCGGAATCAAAAGGGTTAACGGGTGTTCTTGTAACTTATCAGCCCAGGGAGATCCTGACTGGAGGGTCCTTTTACCAACGTGGATACAGTCACCAGCGGGGCTTGAGATTCTGGTCTTTTCTGTGTCTCCTGGAATGTCCGGGGTTAAGTCTCTGCAGCCTGTTCTTCTCAAAGTGAAACTGGAACCAGGAAATAGCACAGTCTCTCCGTCACTGCTGCAGGAGTCTCCGTAAGCCTGGCAGCTTCTCTGTAATAACGATGTCACACACACACACTGGGCAGTTACTTATCTCACTCAGGGATCTTTGCTTGTCACTGCGGTCACCAGGGCTGCACTGAGTCACTGTCTCTGCACTGTCAGGGGAAGAGTCTTCTCAGATTATGGAGGCTTCCAAGTCCCCACTCTCACTCCAGCCTTAGTGCCCTCACGGGGAGCACTCTGTCATGGGGAGTGCGGCGCTGCAGCCTGCTTTCTCTCTGGCACGCTGTCCCCTCTCTGGTGCGCTCTCTCTCCCGCACTTTTCTGACCACTCCCCTCTCTCTTCCCAGCAGTCACCTTGTCCCCTCTGTCCAGGGCAGAAAGTCTTCCCCCCAACAACCCAGCTGTCTGACTAAGTGGTTCCAGGCAAGGAGCAGGGAAAGCAACCTCCTTACACATGCCTCATTGGATGGGGATGAGTCAAATTAGGGTTTTTACAGGAGCATAATAAGGTCAGAGACTCGGGCCTTTGTCATTTTGGGTTTTCACCATTCAACATACAATTTTCATAGCTATGGGAGTATTAATGGTTTTCCCTAAATCAAATAAATCCACCACCTTTATGTTGTTTTGAACAGCACATCACTGTCTGTGCTTGGCGTCTCCTGCGTCCCCACAATCTCCGGCTCCCCTGCCTTGGTTAATGTCTTCTATGCAGCTCCTGTCCTCAGCTGTGTTAGAGTTCAGCAATCTGTGGATGACTTTGGAGACATTGTTATGTCAATCAAAGCAGGAGGGCAGAGCATAAACCAGCAACACTCATTGGATTGGACAGTATGCCAATCGGCACAGGAGGATTATAAAAGTATTTCTTTAGATATGCAGGGGAGTTGAGCACTTTCTGGTTTTCTTTACCCATTTAGTTTATTCCTCCCTGTCCCTGTATGATAGTGGTTTCTGTTATCCCTATTTTGTCTTTGTGTCCAGTTTACCTTTCATTTCTGTCCCATGCCTCATGAGATGGGGGAGGAGATAGATTAGGGTTTTTACAAGAGCATAGTAAGGTCAGAGACTTGGGCATTTCTACCTTTAAGAGTACCCCTGGACAGGGATAGTTAGGGTTCCAGCTCCAGGGACAGTTTGGGGGCCCTCTTCTTTACTGAAGCCGTCACAGCATGACATTTTCACAGGCCCAAAATATTTTGTATATTGTTATGGATTCCATTGTAGTCTTTCAGAATAGGAAATCAGGAATGGAGCAAGCACTATTTCACACAACTGTATGTAGTGGCTCAGTGGTTAGTACTGTTGCATAGCAGCATTGGTGCTGGGTTCATATGCTATCCTGATAGTTTTTGTGTGGGCTTTCTCCCAAGTTCCAAAGACATACTAAAAGAGAATGTAGAATGTGAGCCCCAATAAGGGCAGTGATGATGAAGTGCTGTGGAATACAATGGTGCTATAAAAGTAAACAAAATGTTGTTTCCAAGCTACTTTTTATGATGACACATTGATAGTCCGGCTATAGTTTTATTATTTATTTAGATTTTGTCAAAATCAATTATATAGATGTTCATAATAAAAAGACATTTGTCAGCATGGCTTCAATTCATTCAAAGGATGTAATCCTCAATTCTTTAACAATTACTATCCTTTTTACATATAACCTGTATGGAGAGTGCACTGTGAGAACCAATATTTATCATTATTTTCCAGTATTTACAAGATAATGCAGTCATTGGCCATTTTAATCAGGTTTTATACAGTTGACATATCATTACTTATAAAAATGACTAATACAGGAAGTAGTATCTGCTTCTAACAATGTGGTCTCTTCTGACATACATACATATGACAAAAATTACTAGAAATTCCTTATTCATTTTCTCTGCTGATGTGTGAGTTGAATTACCTGTGGTTGTCATAAGAGCATTATCAATAGAGACTGAATTTAATTGAAGAAAGGGTCCAGTGTGGTAGCCATACAGAAGATTTTTTAAAAGGATTTTATACAGATCCTTATCATAGTTTGATGTGTAAAATGGTAATACTGTTATCAAGGGGTTCTAATATTCCATCATTTGATCAGGGAAACAGACTCTGATGGAAGCAATAAATAAAATTAAAAAATCAGTAAGCAACCCCTTTAATTCTATTAATTGACCCATGGCCATCTGAAAACATATACTCATTTACGAATCCACCGTGGTCCCTCTGTACTGCCGTCACTTATCTCCTTGCTTCTTTTTCTGGCAGGGAATGTCACATGACTTCTAAAGCCAATCAGCAGCCACTGATTGACTTTAGCAGTCAGGTGCTGTCTGAGAGTGCCTATTCTGGTTAAAGCAGCACATGACTGCTGCAGTCAATCAGTGGCCACCGATTGGCTGCAGTAATCACATAACATTCCACATATGGGACCACAGGCAGTAGTACCAAAGAATGGCGAGAGTCCTGTAAATGAGCATTGTAAAGCGGTAAGCATAATGAGACCTTATTGTAATTGTTCAATATAATGCATTGTCCTACAAAAGCAACTGGTTTAGAATAACCTATGCTTTAGAAGGGATTTTTTCCTTGCCTACAGTACAAGTCAACTGTAAATGTATTAAAGGGAAACCTGTCAGGTCCCTCACGCAGCGATGTATGATGAAAGTTTGTGTCTAATTGTCCCTGTATAATGCTATTCAGTTAAATCAATAAAAGAACATTTGTAAGGTCTCCATTTCCTATGCTAGTTAGGCTTTGACTAGTCGATGAGGCATTAGTTACCCAGACTATCCAGCCCTCTTTCCATGTTACCTGATTTCATTATTTGCACAGCTGATGTAGTCACCTGCTCATGCAAACCTCACGCACGTCACGGCACCTCTGTAGCCGGGTGTACACTTCCCGGCTTCAGAGACGCAATGCGCATAACCGGAAACCATCTTTTGAACTTCTGGTCATGTACAGTGCGCCTCTGAAGCCGGGAAACATACACCTGGCTACAAAGGCACAGTGACACTGTTGAAATGAGCGCTGCTCATGCACGAGATTTGCATGAGCTGGCAATAACGCCGGCTCATGCAGATTATGTTATCATGCCCACAGGGGTGCGATAGCTTGAAAAGAGATCTTATTAGTCTGGATAAACTAAGCCCCATCGACTAGACACAGAGCTAATTAGCATAGGAAAAGGGGACCTTATAAATGCTTTTTAAAAAAAAAAAAACATTTATTTAACACATACCATTATACTGGGCTGGTTAAGCAGGAAATTTAGTCATGTAAAGGTGAATGCTGCTGGGTTGGAGGGCATTGGGGACCTGAGAGAGCTTCCTTTCGTTTTTACAGGATTAACAGTGGATTCTAATAATGTTTCAACTAAACTATGTTATCTCTATTAAATCAAATGTACACACCACTTATCGGAGAATGACAATAAACTCAACTTCTTCTCTACTACAATTCTTTCATGTACAGTACACAAACTGCATTGTTAGCATATAAATAAGTTTATAAAAGATATTACTAGTTTTATAGAGAGCCTGTCAGCTGACTGATGCTCCTTAAAACATGGGTAGCATGAATCATAGGGTCTATTATTCCATCCATGTGTTTCTTTAGAATTGTAGCAGGGATAAAGTGATTAGGATGCCTAGTCACAGAAGTACAGGTGCATCTCACAAAATTAGAATATCATCAAAAAGATATTTTATTTCAGTTCTTTAATACAAAAAGTGAAACTTGTATATTAGATAGAGTCATTACAAACAAAGTGATCTATTTCAAGTGTTTATTTTTGTTAAGGTTGATGATTATAGCTTACAGCCAATGAAAACCCCAAAGTCATAATTTCAGTAAATTAGAATACTTTATAACTAGTGTTGAGCGATACCTTCCGATATGCAAAGGTATCGGTATCGGATTGGATTGGCCGATACCCAAAAAGTATCGGATATCGCCGATACCCGATACCAATGCATATCAATGGGACACAAAATATCGGAATGGTTCCCAGGGTCTGAAGGAGAGAAAACTCTCCTTCAGGCCCTGAGATCCATATTCATGTATAAAATAAAGAATTTAAAAAAAAAATTGATATACTCACCCCTCGGACGGCCTCTGGCTCTCACCGGTCCAAACGTCTGCCTCCGTTCCTAAGAATGCTGAGTAAAGGACCTTCGATGACATCGCGGCTTGTGATTGGTCGCGTGACCGCTCATGTGACCACTCACGCGACCAATCACAAGCCGCGACGTCATCGCAGGTCCTAAACTTACTGCATTCTTAGGAACGGAGGCTGCCGGTTACACCGCTAAGGTCCAGGCTCCGCCGTAGGGGTGAGTATATCCATATTTTTTATTTTAATTCTTTATTTTTTACATGAATATGGATCACAGGGCCTGAAGGAGAGTCTCCTCTCCTCCAGACCCTGGGAACCATACACTGGGAACTTCCGATTCCGATTTCCAATATCACAAAAATATTGGAACTCGGTATCGGAATTCCGATACCGCAAATATCAGCCGATACCCGATACTTGCGGTATCGGAATGCTCAACACTATTTATAACACCGACTTGAAAAATGATTTTAAAATATGAAATGTTGGTCTACTGAAATATACACTGCTCAAAAAAATAAAGGGAACACTAAAATCCCACATCCGAGATATCACTGAATTAAATATTCCAGTTGTAAATCTTTATTCATTACATAGTGGGATGTGTTGAGAACAATAAAACCTAAAAATTATCAAGGTAAATCACAACTAATATCCCACGGAGGTCTGAAGTTGGAATGATGCTCAAAATCAAAGTGGAAAATGAAGTTACAGGCTAATCCAACTTCAGTGGAAATGCCTCAACACAAGGAAATGATGCTCAGTAGTTTGTGGCCTCCACGTGCCTGTATGATCTCCCTACAATGCCTGGGCATGCTCCTGATGAGGCAGCGGATGGTCTGCTGAGGGATCTCCTCCCAGACCTGGACTAAAGCATCCGCCAACTCCTGGACAGTCTGTGGTGCAACGAGACGTTGGTGGATGGTGTGAGACATGATGTCCCAGATGTGTTCAATCGGATTCAGGTCTGGGGAATGGGCGGGCCAGTCCATAGTTTCAATGCCTTCATCTTACAGAAACTGCTGACACACTCCAGCCTCATGAGGTCTGGCATTGTCCTGCATTAGGAGGAACCCAGGGCCAACCACACCAGCATATGGTCTCCCAAGGGGTCTGAGGATATCATCTCGATAATTAATGGCAGTCAGGCTACCTCTGGCAAGCACATAGAGGGCTGTGTGGCCCTTCAAAGAAATGCCACCCCACACCATTACTGACCTACTGCCAAACCAGTCATGCTGAAGGATGTTGCAGGCAGCAGATCGCTCTTCACGGTGTCTCCAGACTCTGTCACGTTTGTCACATGTGCTCAGTGTGAACCTGTTTTCATCTGTGAAGAGCACAGGTGCTAGTCCTGGTGTTCTGTGGAAAAGCCAAGCGTCCTGCACGGTGTTGGACTGTGAGCACAACCCCCATCTGAGGACGTCGGACACTCAGACCATCCTCATCAAGTCGGTTTTTAACCATTTGTGTAGACATATGCACATTTGTGGCCTGCTGGAGATAATTTTGCAGGGCTCTGGCAGTGCTCCTCCTGCTGCTCCTTGCACAAAGGCTGTGGTAGCGGTCCTGCTGCTGGGTTGTTGCCCTCCTATGACCCCTTCCACGTCTCCTGGTGTAATGGCCTGTCTCCTGGTAGTGCCTCCAGCCTCTGGACACTACGCTTAATCAACATAAAACTTAGCACTCAACTTAGGATGCTTGGAACAGAAGAATTTATTTTGCAGTATACTCAAAACGTTTCAGTTCAACATGAACCTTCTTCAGTTACGTATACGGAATACATGTGATGAATGGGGCCGGAAGTCAGTGGGCCACACAAATTCTATGCTGGGGGACCACAGCCGAGGTATGCAGAGAGAAATGCTTTAAGAGAGCGAGGTGTAGGCGTGCATGCCGCCAGACGCGGAGTCCACCGCTAGTCTGGAAACTACGCTGACAGACACAGCAAACCTTCTTGACACAGCTCGCATTGATGTGCCATCCTGAATGAGCTGCACTACCTGAGCCACTTGTGTGGGTTGTAGAGTCTGTCTCATGCTACCATGAGTGTGAAAGCACAACCAACATTCAAAAGTGACCAAAACATCAGCCAGAAAGCATTGATACTGAGATGTGGTCTGTGGTCCCCTGTTGTGAATTCTGCTCTTGGGCTCCCTCCAGTGGTTATAAGTGGTAGCGCTGCTGTCTTTGGATCGCAGCATTCATCAGGTGTGTCCACTTATTGCAATTCTGACTGGGCTATTTAGTCTTGCTTTACCCTTTAGTCAGTGCCAGTTGCCCATTGTTTCCTGGAGGATTCACTTCCCTGCCTGTTTTCTCTTGCTTTGCTGTTCATTTCATCAAAGATAAGTTCTGGCTTTGTTTTTTGCAGTCCACATGCTGTGGGCCTGATCGTTCAGTGCTTTTCCATGTTTTGTCTTGTCCAGCTTGGTCTGTATAAGGATTTGCTCAGCCAAGCTGGTATCTCTGGAGATGCAGATATACCCGCCATGTCTTTAGTTAGATGTGGAGATTTTTGTAGTTTCTGTGGAGGATATTTTCTAGTGTTTTAATACTGACCGCATAGTACTCTGTCCTGTCCTATCTATTTAGCTAGAGTGGCCTCCTTTGCTAAATCCTGTTTTCAGTCTGCGTATGTTATTTCCCTCTCCTCTCACAGTCAGTATTTGTGGGGGGCTGTCTATCCTTTGGGGATTTTCTCTGAGGCAAGATAGTTTTCCCTTTTCTATCTTTAGGAATAATTAGTCCTCCGGCTGTGTCGAGATGTCTAGGGAGTGTTAGGTACATTCCACGGCTACTTCTAGTTGTGGTGATAAGTTAAGGGTCTGCGGTCAGTACAGGTACCACCTTCTCCAGAGTACGTCTCATGCTGCTCCTAGGCCACCAGATCATAACAGTACAACTGGCCAACAATGAGTTAATTGCATCTCAGAAGAAGGGAAGGAAAGTGCTGAGCTATTTTTTTTTCTGTAGTCTGTTGTGCCTTTTCTTCCCTCTTTGCCTCTGGGTGGCTCAGGAGTTCGGCGCTGGCATGGATGTTCAGGGATTGGCTTCTCGTGTGGATCAACTTGCTGCTAGAGTACAGGGTATTTCCGATTATATCGTTCAGACTCTGGTTTTAGAGCCTAGAATTCCAACTCCTGATTTGTTTTTTGGGTACAGGTCCAAATTTTTGAGCTTTAAAAATAACTGTAAACTGTTTTTTGCTCTGAAACCCCGTTCCTCTGGTGATCCCATCCAGCAGGTTAAAATAGTCATCTCTCTGCTACGCGGTGACCCTCAGGATTGGGCGTTCTCCCTGGAAGCTGGAAATCCTGCTTTGCTTAATGTAGACACATTTTTTCAAGTGCTAGGGTTATTGTATGATGAACCTAATTCAGTGGATCATGCTGAGAAGACCTTGTTGGTCCTGTCTCAGGGTCAAGAAGCGGCAGAATTGTATTGCCAGAAATTTAGAAAATGGTCTGTGCTGACTAAATGGAATGAGGATGCCTTGGCTGCAATTTTCAGAAAGGGTCTTTCGGAATCCGTTAAAGATGTTATGGTGGGGTTCCCCACGCCTGCTGCTCTGAGTGATTCTATGTCTCTGGCCATTCAGATTGATCGGTGCTTGCGCGAGCGCAGAGTTGTGCACGCTGTGGCGTTGTCTTCCGAGCGGAGTCCTGAGCCCATGCAGTGTGATAGGATTGTGTCTAGAGCTGAACGACAAGGATTCAGACATCAGAATAGGTTGTGTTTTTACTGCGGCGATTCTGCTCATGTTATTTCTGATTGCCCTAAGGGTACTAAGAGAATCGCTAGTTCTGTTACCATCAGTACTGTACAACCTAAATTTCTGTTATCTGTGACCCTGATCTGCTCGTTATCGTCATTTTCTGTCATGGCATTTGTGGATTCAGGCGCCGCTTTAAACTTAATGGACTTAGAATTTGCCAGACGTTGTGGGTTCCCCTTGCAGCCTTTGCAGAGTCCTATTCCTTTGAGGGGCATTGATGCTACACCACTGGAAAAAAATAAACCTCAGTTTTGGACACAGCTGACCATGTGTATGGCGCCAGCTCATCAGGAAAATTGTCGTTTTCTGGTGTTACATAATTTGCATGATGCTATTGTGCTGGGTTTTCCATGGTTACAAGTGCATAATCCGGTATTAGATTGGAAATCTATGTCTGTGACTAGTTGGGGTTGTCAGGGGGTTCATGGTGACATTCCTTTGATGTCAATTTCCTCCTCCCCCTCTTCTGAAACTCCTGAGTTTTTGTCAGATTTCCAGGATGTATTTGATGAGCCCAAGTCCAGTTCCCTTCCACCGCATAGGGACTGTGATTGTGCTATCGACTTGATTCCAGGTTGTAAGTTCCCTAAGGGCCGACTTTTTAACCTGTCTGTGCCTGAACATGCCGCCATGCGGAGTTATGTTAAGGAGTCTTTGGAGAAGGGGCATATTCGGCCATCTTCTTCACCATTGGGAGCAGGTTTTTTTTTGTTGCCAAGAAGGATGGCTCTTTGAGACCCTGTATTGATTATCGCCTCTTTAATAAGATCACGGTCAAATTCCAATACCCTTTGCCTTTGCTTTCTGATTTGTTTGCTAGGATTAAGGGGGCTAGTTGGTTTACTAAGATTGACCTTCGAGGGGCATATAATCTTGTTCGTATTAAGCAGGGTGACGAATGGAAAACTGCGTTTAATATGCCCGAAGGCCATTTTGAATACCTTGTGATGCCATTCGGACTCTCTAATGCTCCATCTGTGTTTCAGTCCTTCATGCATGATATATTTCGGAATTATCTTGATAAATTCATGATTGTATATTTGGATGATATTTTGATTTTTTCAAATGATTGGGAGTCTCATGTGAAACAAGTCAGGATGGTATTTCAGATCCTTCGTGATAATGCTTTGTTTGTGAAGGGGTCTAAGTGCCTCTTTGGAGTACAGAAGGTTTCTTTTTTGGGCTTCATTTTTTCTCCCTCATCTATAGAAATGGATCCGGTTAAGGTTCAGGCTATTCATGATTGGATCCAGCCCACTTCTGTGAAGAGCCTTCAGAAATTTTTGGGCTTTGCTAATTTTTATCGCCGTTTCATTGCCAACTTCTCCAGTGTGGTTAAACCCCTGACCGATTTGACGAAAAAGGGCGCTGATGTTACGAGTTGGTCCTCTGCAGCTGTTTCTGCCTTTCAGGAGCCTAAACTGTTATGACCCCAATGGCGAGGGTCTCAGAGGTACGTGGAAGTCTGCAGAATACAAAAATCCAGCTCATAGGGCAGTGGTAACTGGGTTGACCATATATCTACTCCTAACGCAAACACTAGAAGTAGCCGGGGATCATTCCTACGTTGATTCTAGATGACACGCTCCAGCCGGAGAATCTAGCTACCCCTAGTAGAGGAAAACAAAAGACCTTTCTTGCCTCCAGAGAAGGGGACCCCAAAGCTGGATAGAAGCCCCCCACAAATAATAACGGTGAGGTAAGAGGAAATGACAAACACAGAAATGAACCAGGTTTAGCACAGAGAGGCCCGCTTACTGATAGCAGAATAAAGAAAGGTAACTTATATGGTCAACAAAAACCCTATCAAAATCCACACTGGAAATTCAAGAACCCCTGAACCGTCTAACGGTCCGGGGGGAGAACACCAGCCCCCTAGAGCTTCCAGCAAAGGTCAGGATATAGATTTGGAACAAGCTGGACAAAAATACAAAACCAAAACAAATAGCAAAAAGCAAAAGGCAGACTTAGCTGATATAACTGGAACCAGGATCAGTAGACAAGAGCACAGCAGACTAGCTCTGATAACTACGTTGCCAGGCATTGAACTGAAGGTCTAGGGAGCTTATATAGCAACACCCCTAACTAACGACCCAGGTGCGGATAAAAGGAATGACAGAAAAACCAGAGTCAAAAAACTAGTAACCACTAGAGGGAGCAAAAAGCAAATTCACAACAGTACCCCCCCCTTAGTGAGGGGTCACCGAACCCTCACCACGACCACCAGGGCGATCAGGATGAGCGGCATGAAAGGCACGAACTAAATCGGCCGCATGAACATCAGAGGCGACCACCCAGGAATTATCCTCCTGACCATAGCCCTTCCACTTGACCAGGTACTGAAGCCTCCGCCTGGAGAGGCGAGAATCCAAGATCTTCTCCACCACGTACTCCAACTCGCCCTCAACCAACACCGGAGCAGGAGGCTCAGCAGAAGGAACTACAGGCACAATGTACCGCCGCAACAAGGACCTATGAAATACATTGTGAATAGCAAACGACACAGGAAGATCCAGACGAAAAGATACAGGATTAAGGATTTCCAATATCTTGTAAGGCCCAATAAAACGAGGTTTAAATTTGGGAGAGGAGACCTTCATAGGAACAAAGCGGGAAGAAAGCCATACCAAATCCCCAACGCGTAGTCGGGGACCCACACCGCGGCGGCGGTTGGCAAAGCGCTGAGCCCTCTCCTGTGACAACTTCAAGTTGTCCACCACATGATTCCAGATCCGCTGCAACCTATCTACCACAGAATCCACCCCAGGACAGTCAGAAGGCTCCACATGACCCGAAGAAAAGCGAGGATGGAAACCAGAGTTGCAGAAAAAAGGCGAAACCAAGGTGGCGGAACTAGCCCGATTATTAAGGGCAAACTCAGCCAACGGCAAGAATGTCACCCAATCGTCCTGATCAGCAGAGACAAAACACCTCAAATAAGCCTCCAAAGTCTGATTGGTTCGCTCCGTCTGTCCATTAGTCTGAGGATGGAAAGCAGACGAAAACGACAAATCAATGCCCATCCTACTACAAAAGGATCGCCAGAACCTAGAAACGAACTGGGATCCTCTGTCTGACACAATATTCTCAGGGATGCCGTGCAAACGAACCACGTTCTGGAAAAACACAGGAACCAGATCGGAAGAGGAAGGCAGCTTAGGCAAAGGAACCAAATGGACCATCTTGGAGAAGCGATCACATATCACCCAGATAACGGACATGCCCTGAGATAGCGGAAGATCAGAAATGAAATCCATGGAGATATGTGTCCAAGGTCTCTTCGGGACAGGCAAGGGCAAGAGCAAACCGCTGGCACGAGAACAGCAAGGCTTAGCTCGAGCACAAGTCCCACAGGACTGCACAAATGACCGCACATCCCTTGACAAGGAAGGCCACCAAAAGGACCTGGCCACCAGATCTCTGGTGCCAAAAATTCCCGGGTGACCTGCCAACACCGAGGAATGAACCTCGGAAATGACTCTGCTGGTCCATTTATCCGGGACAAACAGTCTGTCAGGTGGACAAGACTCAGGCCTATCAGCCTGAAATCTCTGCAACACACGTCGCAGATCCGGAGAAATAGCTGACAAGATAACTCCATCTTTAAGAATACCAACAGGATCAGCGACTCCAGGAGCATCAGGCACAAAGCTCCTAGAAAGAGCATCGGCCTTCACATTCTTTGAACCTGGTAAATACGAGACAACAAAATCAAAGCGGGAGAAAAACAATGACCAGCGGGCCTGTCTCGGATTAAGGCGTTTAGCAGACTCGAGATACATCAGATTTTTGTGATCAGTCAAGACCACCACACGATGCTTAGCACCCTCGAGCCAATGACGCCACTCCTCAAATGCCCATTTCATGGCCAACAACTCCCGATTGCCCACATCATAATTTCGCTCGGCAGGCGAAAACTTCCTGGAGAAAAAGGCACAAGGTTTCATAACAGAGCAACCAGGGCCTCTCTGCGACAAAACGGCCCCTGCTCCAATCTCTGAAGCATCCACCTCAACCTGAAAGGGAAGTGAGACATCGGGCTGGCACAAAACAGGCGCCGAAGTAAACCGGCGTTTCAACTCCCGGAAAGCCTCCACGGCAGCAGGAGCCCAGTTAGCTACATCGGAGCCCTTCTTGGTCATATCCGTCAACGGTTTCACAATGCTAGAAAAATTAGCGATAAAACGACGGTAGAAGTTAGCGAAACCCAAGAACTTCTGAAGACTCTTAACCGACGAGGGCTGAGTCCAATCAAGAATAGCTCGGACCTTGACTGGGTCCATCTCCACAGCAGAAGGGGAAAAAATGAACCCCAAAAAGGGAACCTTCTGTACACCAAAGAGACACTTTGAGCCCTTGACAAACAAAGAATTTTCACGCAAAATTTTAAAGACCAACCTGACCTGCTCCACATGCGAATCCCAATCATCAGAAAAAAACAAAATATCATCCAGATAAACAATCAAAAATTTATCCAGATACTTCCGGAAAATGTCATGCATAAAGGACTGAAAAACTGAAGGCGCATTGGAGAGCCCAAAAGGCATCACCAAGTACTCAAAATGACCTTCGGGCATATTGAATGCGGTTTTCCATTCATCACCTTGCTTAATGCGCACAAGGTTGTACGCACCACGAAGGTCTATCTTGGTGAACCACTTGGCACCTTTGATCCGGGCAAACAAGTCAGACAACAGCGGTAAAGGATACTGAAATTTGACAGTGATCTTATTTAAAAGCCGATAATCAATACAAGGTCTCAAAGATCCGTCCTTTTTTGCCACAAAAAAGAATCCCGCACCAAGGGGGGAAGAAGACGGACGAATATGTCCTTTCTCCAGAGACTCCTTGATATATGAACGCATAGCGGTATGTTCAGGTACCGACAGATTAAACAGTCTTCCCTTAGGAAACTTACTGCCTGGGATCAAATCTATAGCACAGTCACAGTCCCTATGAGGAGGCAGTGCACTGGACTCAGACTCACTGAAGACATCCTGATAATCAGACAAATACTCCGGAACTTCCGAAGGCGTAGAAGAAGCAATAGACACAGGCAGGGAATCCCCATGAATACCACGACAGCCCCAACTTGAGACTGACATAGCCTTCCAGTCCAGGACTGGATTATGGGTCTGTAACCATGGCAGCCCTAAAACAACCAAATCATGCATTTTATGTAAAACCAGGAAACGTATCACCTCGCGGTGTTCAGGAGTCATGCACATGATAACCTGTGTCCAATACTGCGGTTTATTTGCTGCCAATGGCGTAGCATCAATACCCCTAAGAGGAATAGGATTTTCTAATGGTTCAAGAGTAAAACCACAGTGCTTAGCAAATGACAGATCCATAAGACTCAGGGCAGCACCTGAATCTACAAACGCCATGACAGGATAAGACGACAGTGAGCAAATCAAAGTTACAGACAGAATAAATTTAGGTTGCAAATTACCAACGGTGACAGGACTAACAACCTTAGCTATACGTTTAGAGCATGCTGAGATAACATGTGTAGAATCACCACAGTAGTAGCACAAGCCATTCCGGCGTCTATGAATTTTCCGCTCATTTCTAGTCAGGATTCTATCACATTGCATTAAATCAGGTGTCTGTTCAGACAACACCATGAGGGAATTTGCGGTTTTTCTATCACATTGCACCGAATTAGGTGTCTGTTCAGACAACACCATGAGGGAATTTGCGGTTTTGCGCTCCCGCAACCGCCGGTCAATTTGAATAGCCAGTGCCATAGTATCATTGAGACCTGTGGGAATGGGAAAACCCACCATAACATTCTTAATGGCTTCAGATAGGCCATTTCTAAAATTAGCGGCCAGTGCACACTCGTTCCAATGTGTCAGCACGGACCATTTCCGAAATTTTTGGCAATACACTTCAGCCTCGTCCTGCCCCTGAGAAATAGCCAGCAAGGCCTTTTCTGCCTGAATCTCAAGATTGGGTTCCTCATAAAGTAAACCGAGCGCCAGAAAAAATGCATCAATATCAGCCAATGCCGGATCTCCTGGCGCCAGCGAAAAAGCCCAATCCTGAGGGTCGCCCCATAAGAACGAAATAACTATTTTTACTTGCTGAGCAGAGTCTCCAGATGAACAGGGTCTCAGGGACAAAAACAATTTACAATTATTCACAAAATTCCTAAACTTAAACCTGTCTCCGGAAAACAGTTCAGGAATCGGTATTTTAGGTTCTGACCTAGGATTTCTGATAACATAGTCTTGTATGCCCTGCACACGAGTAGCCAGCTGGTCCACACTTGTAATCAAGGTCTGGACATTCATGTCTGCAGCAAGCATAGCCACTCTGAGGTAAAGGGGAAGAAGAAAGAGAAAAAAAAAAAAACTCAGAATCTTCTTTCTTATAATCCCTCTTCTGCAACGCATTAAACATTTAATACTGGCCTGGCAAACTGTTATGACCCCAACGGCGAGGGTCTCAGAGGTACGTGGAAGTCTGCAGAATACAAAAATCCAGCTCATAGGGCAGTGGTAACTGGGTTGACCATATATCTACTCCTAACGCAAACACTAGAAGTAGCCGGGGATCATTCCTACGTTGATTCTAGATGACACGCTCCAGCCGGAGAATCTAGCTACCCCTAGTAGAGGAAAACAAAAGACCTTTCTTGCCTCCAGAGAAGGGGACCCCAAAGCTGGATAGAAGCCCCCCACAAATAATAACGGTGAGGTAAGAGGAAATGACAAACACAGAAATGAACCAGGTTTAGCACAGAGAGGCCCGCTTACTGATAGCAGAATAAAGAAAGGTAACTTATATGGTCAACAAAAACCCTATCAAAATCCACACTGGAAATTCAAGAACCCCCGAACCGTCTAACGGTCCGGGGGGAGAACACCAGCCCCCTAGAGCTTCCAGCAAAGGTCAGGATATAGATTTGGAACAAGCTGGACAAAAATACAAAACCAAAACAAATAGCAAAAAGCAAAAGGCAGACTTAGCTGATATAACTGGAACCAGGATCAGTAGACAAGAGCACAGCAGACTAGCTCTGATAACTACGTTGCCAGGCATTGAACTGAAGGTCTAGGGAGCTTATATAGCAACACCCCTAACTAACGACCCAGGTGCGGATAAAAGGAATGACAGAAAAACCAGAGTCAAAAAACTAGTAACCACTAGAGGGAGCAAAAAGCAAATTCACAACACTAAACGCCGATTTACTTCTGCCCCTGTGTTGCATCAGCCGGATGTTTCTCTTCCATTTCAGGTTGAGGTTGACGCTTCTGAGATTGGGGCAGGGGCCGTTTTGTCTCAGAGGAATTCTGATGGTTCCTTGATGAAACCGTGTGCCTTCTTTTCTCGAAAGTTTTCGCCTGCGGAACGCAATCATGATGTCGGCAATCGTGAGCTGTTGGCTATGAAGTGGGCATTTGAGGAGTGGCGACATTGGCTTGAGGGGGCCAAGCACCGTATTGTGGTCTTGACTGATCATAAAAATCTGATTTACCTCGAGTTTGCTAAACGGCTGAATCCTAGACAGGCCCGATGGTCCCTGTTTTTCTCCCGTTTTGATTTCGTGGTCTCGTACCTCCCGGGTTCTAAGAATGTTAAGGCAGATGCCCTCTCTAGGAGCTTTTTGCCTGATTCTCCTGGGGTCCTTGAGCCGGTCGGCATTCTGAAGGAAGGCGTGACTCTTTCTGCCATCTCCCCTGATTTACGACGGGCTCTTCAGGAGTTTCAGGTTGATAAACCTGACCGCTGTCCAGTGGGGAAACTGTTTGTTCCTGACAGATGGACTAGTAAAGTGATTTCTGAGGTTCATTGTTCTGTGTTGGCTGGCCATCCTGGGATTTTTGGTACCAGAGATTTGGTTGGTAGGTCCTTTTGGTGGCCTTCTTTGTTGCGGGATGTGCGTTCTTTTGTGCAGTCCTGTGGGACTTGTGCGCGGGCCAAACCTTGCTGTTCCCGCGTTAGTGGGTTGCTTTTAGTGATCTATTTCAAGTGTTTATTTTTGTTAAGGTTGATGATTATAGCTTACAGCCAATGAAAACCCCAAAGTCATAATTTCAGTAAATTAGAATACTTTATAACTAGTGTTGAGCGATACCTTCCGATATGCAAAGGTATCGGTATCGGATTGGATTGGCCGATACCCAAAAAGTATCGGATATCGCCGATACCCGATACCAATGCATATCAATGGGACACAAAATATCGGAATGGTTCCCAGGGTCTGAAGGAGAGAAAACTCTCCTTCAGGCCCTGAGATCCATATTCATGTATAAAATAAAGAATTTAAAAAAAAAATTGATATACTCACCCCTCGGACGGCCTCTGGCTCTCACCGGTCCAAACGTCTGCCTCCGTTCCTAAGAATGCTGAGTAAAGGACCTTCGATGACATCGCGGCTTGTGATTGGTCGCGTGACCGCTCATGTGACCACTCACGCGACCAATCACAAGCCGCGACGTCATCGCAGGTCCTAAACTTACTGCATTCTTAGGAACGGAGGCTGCCGGTTACACCGCTAAGGTCCAGGCTCCGCCGTAGGGGTGAGTATATCCATATTTTTTATTTTAATTCTTTATTTTTTACATGAATATGGATCACAGGGCCTGAAGGAGAGTCTCCTCTCCTCCAGACCCTGGGAACCATACACTGGGAACTTCCGATTCCGATTTCCAATATCACAAAAATATTGGAACTCGGTATCGGAATTCCGATACCGCAAATATCAGCCGATACCCGATACTTGCGGTATCGGAATGCTCAACACTATTTATAACACCGACTTGAAAAATGATTTTAAAATATGAAATGTTGGTCTACTGAAATATACACTGCTCAAAAAAATAAAGGGAACACTAAAATCCCACATCCGAGATATCACTGAATTAAATATTCCAGTTGTAAATCTTTATTCATTACATAGTGGGATGTGTTGAGAACAATAAAACCTAAAAATTATCAAGGTAAATCACAACTAATATCCCACGGAGGTCTGAAGTTGGAATGATGCTCAAAATCAAAGTGGAAAATGAAGTTACAGGCTAATCCAACTTCAGTGGAAATGCCTCAACACAAGGAAATGATGCTCAGTAGTTTGTGGCCTCCACGTGCCTGTATGATCTCCCTACAATGCCTGGGCATGCTCCTGATGAGGCAGCGGATGGTCTGCTGAGGGATCTCCTCCCAGACCTGGACTAAAGCATCCGCCAACTCCTGGACAGTCTGTGGTGCAACGAGACGTTGGTGGATGGTGTGAGACATGATGTCCCAGATGTGTTCAATCGGATTCAGGTCTGGGGAATGGGCGGGCCAGTCCATAGTTTCAATGCCTTCATCTTACAGAAACTGCTGACACACTCCAGCCTCATGAGGTCTGGCATTGTCCTGCATTAGGAGGAACCCAGGGCCAACCACACCAGCATATGGTCTCCCAAGGGGTCTGAGGATATCATCTCGATAATTAATGGCAGTCAGGCTACCTCTGGCAAGCACATAGAGGGCTGTGTGGCCCTTCAAAGAAATGCCACCCCACACCATTACTGACCTACTGCCAAACCAGTCATGCTGAAGGATGTTGCAGGCAGCAGATCGCTCTTCACGGTGTCTCCAGACTCTGTCACGTT
This sequence comes from Ranitomeya variabilis, assembly GCF_051348905.1. NCBI lineage: Eukaryota > Metazoa > Chordata > Amphibia > Anura > Dendrobatidae > Ranitomeya > Ranitomeya variabilis. The sequence continues at coordinate 953,141,184 of NC_135232.1, forward strand.
TGTCACATGTGCTCAGTGTGAACCTGTTTTCATCTGTGAAGAGCACAGGTGCTAGTCCTGGTGTTCTGTGGAAAAGCCAAGCGTCCTGCACGGTGTTGGACTGTGAGCACAACCCCCATCTGAGGACGTCGGACACTCAGACCATCCTCATCAAGTCGGTTTTTAACCATTTGTGTAGACATATGCACATTTGTGGCCTGCTGGAGATAATTTTGCAGGGCTCTGGCAGTGCTCCTCCTGCTGCTCCTTGCACAAAGGCTGTGGTAGCGGTCCTGCTGCTGGGTTGTTGCCCTCCTATGACCCCTTCCACGTCTCCTGGTGTAATGGCCTGTCTCCTGGTAGTGCCTCCAGCCTCTGGACACTACGCTTAATCAACATAAAACTTAGCACTCAACTTAGGATGCTTGGAACAGAAGAATTTATTTTGCAGTATACTCAAAACGTTTCAGTTCAACATGAACCTTCTTCAGTTACGTATACGGAATACATGTGATGAATGGGGCCGGAAGTCAGTGGGCCACACAAATTCTATGCTGGGGGACCACAGCCGAGGTATGCAGAGAGAAATGCTTTAAGAGAGCGAGGTGTAGGCGTGCATGCCGCCAGACGCGGAGTCCACCGCTAGTCTGGAAACTACGCTGACAGACACAGCAAACCTTCTTGACACAGCTCGCATTGATGTGCCATCCTGAATGAGCTGCACTACCTGAGCCACTTGTGTGGGTTGTAGAGTCTGTCTCATGCTACCATGAGTGTGAAAGCACAACCAACATTCAAAAGTGACCAAAACATCAGCCAGAAAGCATTGATACTGAGATGTGGTCTGTGGTCCCCTGTTGTGAATTCTGCTCTTGGGCTCCCTCCAGTGGTTATAAGTGGTAGCGCTGCTGTCTTTGGATCGCAGCATTCATCAGGTGTGTCCACTTATTGCAATTCTGACTGGGCTATTTAGTCTTGCTTTACCCTTTAGTCAGTGCCAGTTGCCCATTGTTTCCTGGAGGATTCACTTCCCTGCCTGTTTTCTCTTGCTTTGCTGTTCATTTCATCAAAGATAAGTTCTGGCTTTGTTTTTTGCAGTCCACATGCTGTGGGCCTGATCGTTCAGTGCTTTTCCATGTTTTGTCTTGTCCAGCTTGGTCTGTATAAGGATTTGCTCAGCCAAGCTGGTATCTCTGGAGATGCAGATATACCCGCCATGTCTTTAGTTAGATGTGGAGATTTTTGTAGTTTCTGTGGAGGATATTTTCTAGTGTTTTAATACTGACCGCATAGTACTCTGTCCTGTCCTATCTATTTAGCTAGAGTGGCCTCCTTTGCTAAATCCTGTTTTCAGTCTGCGTATGTTATTTCCCTCTCCTCTCACAGTCAGTATTTGTGGGGGGCTGTCTATCCTTTGGGGATTTTCTCTGAGGCAAGATAGTTTTCCCTTTTCTATCTTTAGGAATAATTAGTCCTCCGGCTGTGTCGAGATGTCTAGGGAGTGTTAGGTACATTCCACGGCTACTTCTAGTTGTGGTGATAAGTTAAGGGTCTGCGGTCAGTACAGGTACCACCTTCTCCAGAGTACGTCTCATGCTGCTCCTAGGCCACCAGATCATAACAGTACAACTGGCCAACAATGAGTTAATTGCATCTCAGAAGAAGGGAAGGAAAGTGCTGAGCTATTTTTTTTTCTGTAGTCTGTTGTGCCTTTTCTTCCCTCTTTGCCTCTGGGTGGCTCAGGAGTTCGGCGCTGGCATGGATGTTCAGGGATTGGCTTCTCGTGTGGATCAACTTGCTGCTAGAGTACAGGGTATTTCCGATTATATCGTTCAGACTCTGGTTTTAGAGCCTAGAATTCCAACTCCTGATTTGTTTTTTGGGTACAGGTCCAAATTTTTGAGCTTTAAAAATAACTGTAAACTGTTTTTTGCTCTGAAACCCCGTTCCTCTGGTGATCCCATCCAGCAGGTTAAAATAGTCATCTCTCTGCTACGCGGTGACCCTCAGGATTGGGCGTTCTCCCTGGAAGCTGGAAATCCTGCTTTGCTTAATGTAGACACATTTTTTCAAGTGCTAGGGTTATTGTATGATGAACCTAATTCAGTGGATCATGCTGAGAAGACCTTGTTGGTCCTGTCTCAGGGTCAAGAAGCGGCAGAATTGTATTGCCAGAAATTTAGAAAATGGTCTGTGCTGACTAAATGGAATGAGGATGCCTTGGCTGCAATTTTCAGAAAGGGTCTTTCGGAATCCGTTAAAGATGTTATGGTGGGGTTCCCCACGCCTGCTGCTCTGAGTGATTCTATGTCTCTGGCCATTCAGATTGATCGGTGCTTGCGCGAGCGCAGAGTTGTGCACGCTGTGGCGTTGTCTTCCGAGCGGAGTCCTGAGCCCATGCAGTGTGATAGGATTGTGTCTAGAGCTGAACGACAAGGATTCAGACATCAGAATAGGTTGTGTTTTTACTGCGGCGATTCTGCTCATGTTATTTCTGATTGCCCTAAGGGTACTAAGAGAATCGCTAGTTCTGTTACCATCAGTACTGTACAACCTAAATTTCTGTTATCTGTGACCCTGATCTGCTCGTTATCGTCATTTTCTGTCATGGCATTTGTGGATTCAGGCGCCGCTTTAAACTTAATGGACTTAGAATTTGCCAGACGTTGTGGGTTCCCCTTGCAGCCTTTGCAGAGTCCTATTCCTTTGAGGGGCATTGATGCTACACCACTGGAAAAAAATAAACCTCAGTTTTGGACACAGCTGACCATGTGTATGGCGCCAGCTCATCAGGAAAATTGTCGTTTTCTGGTGTTACATAATTTGCATGATGCTATTGTGCTGGGTTTTCCATGGTTACAAGTGCATAATCCGGTATTAGATTGGAAATCTATGTCTGTGACTAGTTGGGGTTGTCAGGGGGTTCATGGTGACATTCCTTTGATGTCAATTTCCTCCTCCCCCTCTTCTGAAACTCCTGAGTTTTTGTCAGATTTCCAGGATGTATTTGATGAGCCCAAGTCCAGTTCCCTTCCACCGCATAGGGACTGTGATTGTGCTATCGACTTGATTCCAGGTTGTAAGTTCCCTAAGGGCCGACTTTTTAACCTGTCTGTGCCTGAACATGCCGCCATGCGGAGTTATGTTAAGGAGTCTTTGGAGAAGGGGCATATTCGGCCATCTTCTTCACCATTGGGAGCAGGTTTTTTTTTGTTGCCAAGAAGGATGGCTCTTTGAGACCCTGTATTGATTATCGCCTCTTTAATAAGATCACGGTCAAATTCCAATACCCTTTGCCTTTGCTTTCTGATTTGTTTGCTAGGATTAAGGGGGCTAGTTGGTTTACTAAGATTGACCTTCGAGGGGCATATAATCTTGTTCGTATTAAGCAGGGTGACGAATGGAAAACTGCGTTTAATATGCCCGAAGGCCATTTTGAATACCTTGTGATGCCATTCGGACTCTCTAATGCTCCATCTGTGTTTCAGTCCTTCATGCATGATATATTTCGGAATTATCTTGATAAATTCATGATTGTATATTTGGATGATATTTTGATTTTTTCAAATGATTGGGAGTCTCATGTGAAACAAGTCAGGATGGTATTTCAGATCCTTCGTGATAATGCTTTGTTTGTGAAGGGGTCTAAGTGCCTCTTTGGAGTACAGAAGGTTTCTTTTTTGGGCTTCATTTTTTCTCCCTCATCTATAGAAATGGATCCGGTTAAGGTTCAGGCTATTCATGATTGGATCCAGCCCACTTCTGTGAAGAGCCTTCAGAAATTTTTGGGCTTTGCTAATTTTTATCACCGTTTCATTGCCAACTTCTCCAGTGTGGTTAAACCCCTGACCGATTTGACGAAAAAGGGCGCTGATGTTACGAGTTGGTCCTCTGCAGCTGTTTCTGCCTTTCAGGAGCCTAAACTGTTATGACCCCAATGGCGAGGGTCTCAGAGGTACGTGGAAGTCTGCAGAATACAAAAATCCAGCTCATAGGGCAGTGGTAACTGGGTTGACCATATATCTACTCCTAACGCAAACACTAGAAGTAGCCGGGGATCATTCCTACGTTGATTCTAGATGACACGCTCCAGCCGGAGAATCTAGCTACCCCTAGTAGAGGAAAACAAAAGACCTTTCTTGCCTCCAGAGAAGGGGACCCCAAAGCTGGATAGAAGCCCCCCACAAATAATAACGGTGAGGTAAGAGGAAATGACAAACACAGAAATGAACCAGGTTTAGCACAGAGAGGCCCGCTTACTGATAGCAGAATAAAGAAAGGTAACTTATATGGTCAACAAAAACCCTATCAAAATCCACACTGGAAATTCAAGAACCCCTGAACCGTCTAACGGTCCGGGGGGAGAACACCAGCCCCCTAGAGCTTCCAGCAAAGGTCAGGATATAGATTTGGAACAAGCTGGACAAAAATACAAAACCAAAACAAATAGCAAAAAGCAAATGGCAGACTTAGCTGATATAACTGGAACCAGGATCAGTAGACAAGAGCACAGCAGACTAGCTCTGATAACTACGTTGCCAGGCATTGAACTGAAGGTCTAGGGAGCTTATATAGCAACACCCCTAACTAACGACCCAGGTGCGGATAAAAGGAATGACAGAAAAACCAGAGTCAAAAAACTAGTAACCACTAGAGGGAGCAAAAAGCAAATTCACAACAGTACCCCCCCCTTAGTGAGGGGTCACCGAACCCTCACCACGACCACCAGGGCGATCAGGATGAGCGGCATGAAAGGCACGAACTAAATCGGCCGCATGAACATCAGAGGCGACCACCCAGGAATTATCCTCCTGACCATAGCCCTTCCACTTGACCAGGTACTGAAGCCTCCGCCTGGAGAGGCGAGAATCCAAGATCTTCTCCACCACGTACTCCAACTCGCCCTCAACCAACACCGGAGCAGGAGGCTCAGCAGAAGGAACTACAGGCACAATGTACCGCCGCAACAAGGACCTATGAAATACATTGTGAATAGCAAACGACACAGGAAGATCCAGACGAAAAGATACAGGATTAAGGATTTCCAATATCTTGTAAGGCCCAATAAAACGAGGTTTAAATTTGGGAGAGGAGACCTTCATAGGAACAAAGCGGGAAGAAAGCCATACCAAATCCCCAACGCGTAGTCGGGGACCCACACCGCGGCGGCGGTTGGCAAAGCGCTGAGCCCTCTCCTGTGACAACTTCAAGTTGTCCACCACATGATTCCAGATCCGCTGCAACCTATCTACCACAGAATCCACCCCAGGACAGTCAGAAGGCTCCACATGACCCGAAGAAAAGCGAGGATGGAAACCAGAGTTGCAGAAAAAAGGCGAAACCAAGGTGGCGGAACTAGCCCGATTATTAAGGGCAAACTCAGCCAACGGCAAGAATGTCACCCAATCGTCCTGATCAGCAGAGACAAAACACCTCAAATAAGCCTCCAAAGTCTGATTGGTTCGCTCCGTCTGTCCATTAGTCTGAGGATGGAAAGCAGACGAAAACGACAAATCAATGCCCATCCTACTACAAAAGGATCGCCAGAACCTAGAAACGAACTGGGATCCTCTGTCTGACACAATATTCTCAGGGATGCCGTGCAAACGAACCACGTTCTGGAAAAACACAGGAACCAGATCGGAAGAGGAAGGCAGCTTAGGCAAAGGAACCAAATGGACCATCTTGGAGAAGCGATCACATATCACCCAGATAACGGACATGCCCTGAGATAGCGGAAGATCAGAAATGAAATCCATGGAGATATGTGTCCAAGGTCTCTTCGGGACAGGCAAGGGCAAGAGCAAACCGCTGGCACGAGAACAGCAAGGCTTAGCTCGAGCACAAGTCCCACAGGACTGCACAAATGACCGCACATCCCTTGACAAGGAAGGCCACCAAAAGGACCTGGCCACCAGATCTCTGGTGCCAAAAATTCCCGGGTGACCTGCCAACACCGAGGAATGAACCTCGGAAATGACTCTGCTGGTCCATTTATCCGGGACAAACAGTCTGTCAGGTGGACAAGACTCAGGCCTATCAGCCTGAAATCTCTGCAACACACGTCGCAGATCCGGAGAAATAGCTGACAAGATAACTCCATCTTTAAGAATACCAACAGGATCAGCGACTCCAGGAGCATCAGGCACAAAGCTCCTAGAAAGAGCATCGGCCTTCACATTCTTTGAACCTGGTAAATACGAGACAACAAAATCAAAGCGGGAGAAAAACAATGACCAGCGGGCCTGTCTCGGATTAAGGCGTTTAGCAGACTCGAGATACATCAGATTTTTGTGATCAGTCAAGACCACCACACGATGCTTAGCACCCTCGAGCCAATGACGCCACTCCTCAAATGCCCATTTCATGGCCAACAACTCCCGATTGCCCACATCATAATTTCGCTCGGCAGGCGAAAACTTCCTGGAGAAAAAGGCACAAGGTTTCATAACAGAGCAACCAGGGCCTCTCTGCGACAAAACGGCCCCTGCTCCAATCTCTGAAGCATCCACCTCAACCTGAAAGGGAAGTGAGACATCGGGCTGGCACAAAACAGGCGCCGAAGTAAACCGGCGTTTCAACTCCCGGAAAGCCTCCACGGCAGCAGGAGCCCAGTTAGCTACATCGGAGCCCTTCTTGGTCATATCCGTCAACGGTTTCACAATGCTAGAAAAATTAGCGATAAAACGACGGTAGAAGTTAGCGAAACCCAAGAACTTCTGAAGACTCTTAACCGACGAGGGCTGAGTCCAATCAAGAATAGCTCGGACCTTGACTGGGTCCATCTCCACAGCAGAAGGGGAAAAAATGAACCCCAAAAAGGGAACCTTCTGTACACCAAAGAGACACTTTGAGCCCTTGACAAACAAAGAATTTTCACGCAAAATTTTAAAGACCAACCTGACCTGCTCCACATGCGAATCCCAATCATCAGAAAAAACCAAAATATCATCCAGATAAACAATCAAAAATTTATCCAGATACTTCCGGAAAATGTCATGCATAAAGGACTGAAAAACTGAAGGCGCATTGGAGAGCCCAAAAGGCATCACCAAGTACTCAAAATGACCTTCGGGCGTATTGAATGCGGTTTTCCATTCATCACCTTGCTTAATGCGCACAAGGTTGTACGCACCACGAAGGTCTATCTTGGTGAACCACTTGGCACCTTTAATCCGGGCAAACAAGTCAGACAACAGCGGTAAAGGATACTGAAATTTGACAGTGATCTTATTTAAAAGCCGATAATCAATACAAGGTCTCAAAGATCCGTCCTTTTTTGCCACAAAAAAGAATCCCGCACCAAGGGGGGAAGAAGACGGACGAATATGTCCTTTCTCCAGAGACTCCTTGATATATGAACGCATAGCGGTATGTTCAGGTACCGACAGATTAAACAGTCTTCCCTTAGGAAACTTACTGCCTGGGATCAAATCTATAGCACAGTCACAGTCCCTATGAGGAGGCAGTGCACTGGACTCAGACTCACTGAAGACATCCTGATAATCAGACAAATACTCCGGAACTTCCGAAGGCGTAGAAGAAGCAATAGACACAGGCAGGGAATCCCCATGAATACCACGACAGCCCCAACTTGAGACTGACATAGCCTTCCAGTCCAGGACTGGATTATGGGTCTGTAACCATGGCAGCCCTAAAACAACCAAATCATGCATTTTATGTAAAACCAGGAAACGTATCACCTCGCGGTGTTCAGGAGTCATGCACATGATAACCTGTGTCCAATACTGCGGTTTATTTGCTGCCAATGGCGTAGCATCAATACCCCTAAGAGGAATAGGATTTTCTAATGGTTCAAGAGTAAAACCACAGTGCTTAGCAAATGACAGATCCATAAGACTCAGGGCAGCACCTGAATCTACAAACGCCATGACAGGATAAGACGACAGTGAGCAAATCAAAGTTACAGACAGAATAAATTTAGGTTGCAAATTACCAACGGTGACAGGACTAACAACCTTAGCTATACGTTTAGAGCATGCTGAGATAACATGTGTAGAATCACCACAGTAGTAGCACAAGCCATTCCGGCGTCTATGAATTTTCCGCTCATTTCTAGTCAGGATTCTATCACATTGCATTAAATCAGGTGTCTGTTCAGACAACACCATGAGGGAATTTGCGGTTTTTCTATCACATTGCACCGAATTAGGTGTCTGTTCAGACAACACCATGAGGGAATTTGCGGTTTTGCGCTCCCGCAACCGCCGGTCAATTTGAATAGCCAGTGCCATAGTATCATTGAGACCTGTGGGAATGGGAAAACCCACCATAACATTCTTAATGGCTTCAGATAGGCCATTTCTAAAATTAGCGGCCAGTGCACACTCGTTCCAATGTGTCAGCACGGACCATTTCCGAAATTTTTGGCAATACACTTCAGCCTCGTCCTGCCCCTGAGAAATAGCCAGCAAGGCCTTTTCTGCCTGAATCTCAAGATTGGGTTCCTCATAAAGTAAACCGAGCGCCAGAAAAAACGCATCAATATCAGCCAATGCCGGATCTCCTGGCGCCAGCGAAAAAGCCCAATCCTGAGGGTCGCCCCATAAGAACGAAATAACTATTTTTACTTGCTGAGCAGAGTCTCCAGATGAACAGGGTCTCAGGGACAAAAACAATTTACAATTATTCACAAAATTCCTAAACTTAAACCTGTCTCCGGAAAACAGTTCAGGAATCGGTATTTTAGGTTCTGACCTAGGATTTCTGATAACATAGTCTTGTATGCCCTGCACACGAGTAGCCAGCTGGTCCACACTTGTAATCAAGGTCTGGACATTCATGTCTGCAGCAAGCATAGCCACTCTGAGGTAAAGGGGAAGAAGAAAGAGAAAAAAAAAAAAACTCAGAATCTTCTTTCTTATAATCCCTCTTCTGCAACGCATTAAACATTTAATACTGGCCTGGCAAACTGTTATGACCCCAATGGCGAGGGTCTCAGAGGTACGTGGAAGTCTGCAGAATACAAAAATCCAGCTCATAGGGCAGTGGTAACTGGGTTGACCATATATCTACTCCTAACGCAAACACTAGAAGTAGCCGGGGATCATTCCTACGTTGATTCTAGATGACACGCTCCAGCCGGAGAATCTAGCTACCCCTAGTAGAGGAAAACAAAAGACCTTTCTTGCCTCCAGAGAAGGGGACCCCAAAGCTGGATAGAAGCCCCCCACAAATAATAACGGTGAGGTAAGAGGAAATGACAAACACAGAAATGAACCAGGTTTAGCACAGAGAGGCCCGCTTACTGATAGCAGAATAAAGAAAGGTAACTTATATGGTCAACAAAAACCCTATCAAAATCCACACTGGAAATTCAAGAACCCCCGAACCGTCTAACGGTCCGGGGGGAGAACACCAGCCCCCTAGAGCTTCCAGCAAAGGTCAGGATATAGATTTGGAACAAGCTGGACAAAAATACAAAACCAAAACAAATAGCAAAAAGCAAAAGGCAGACTTAGCTGATATAACTGGAACCAGGATCAGTAGACAAGAGCACAGCAGACTAGCTCTGATAACTACGTTGCCAGGCATTGAACTGAAGGTCTAGGGAGCTTATATAGCAACACCCCTAACTAACGACCCAGGTGCGGATAAAAGGAATGACAGAAAAACCAGAGTCAAAAAACTAGTAACCACTAGAGGGAGCAAAAAGCAAATTCACAACACTAAACGCCGATTTACTTCTGCCCCTGTGTTGCATCAGCCGGATGTTTCTCTTCCATTTCAGGTTGAGGTTGACGCTTCTGAGATTGGGGCAGGGGCCGTTTTGTCTCAGAGGAATTCTGATGGTTCCTTGATGAAACCGTGTGCCTTCTTTTCTCGAAAGTTTTCGCCTGCGGAACGCAATCATGATGTCGGCAATCGTGAGCTGTTGGCTATGAAGTGGGCATTTGAGGAGTGGCGACATTGGCTTGAGGGGGCCAAGCACCGTATTGTGGTCTTGACTGATCATAAAAATCTGATTTACCTCGAGTTTGCTAAACGGCTGAATCCTAGACAGGCCCGATGGTCCCTGTTTTTCTCCCGTTTTGATTTCGTGGTCTCGTACCTCCCGGGTTCTAAGAATGTTAAGGCAGATGCCCTCTCTAGGAGCTTTTTGCCTGATTCTCCTGGGGTCCTTGAGCCGGTCGGCATTCTGAAGGAAGGCGTGACTCTTTCTGCCATCTCCCCTGATTTACGACGGGCTCTTCAGGAGTTTCAGGTTGATAAACCTGACCGCTGTCCAGTGGGGAAACTGTTTGTTCCTGACAGATGGACTAGTAAAGTGATTTCTGAGGTTCATTGTTCTGTGTTGGCTGGCCATCCTGGGATTTTTGGTACCAGAGATTTGGTTGGTAGGTCCTTTTGGTGGCCTTCTTTGTTGCGGGATGTGCGTTCTTTTGTGCAGTCCTGTGGGACTTGTGCGCGGGCCAAACCTTGCTGTTCCCGCGTTAGTGGGTTGCTTTTAGTGATCTATTTCAAGTGTTTATTTTTGTTAAGGTTGATGATTATAGCTTACAGCCAATGAAAACCCCAAAGTCATAATTTCAGTAAATTAGAATACTTTATAACTAGTGTTGAGCGATACCTTCCGATATGCAAAGGTATCGGTATCGGATTGGATTGGCCGATACCCAAAAAGTATCGGATATCGCCGATACCCGATACCAATGCATATCAATGGGACACAAAATATCGGAATGGTTCCCAGGGTCTGAAGGAGAGAAAACTCTCCTTCAGGCCCTGAGATCCATATTCATGTATAAAATAAAGAATTTAAAAAAAAAATTGATATACTCACCCCTCGGACGGCCTCTGGCTCTCACCGGTCCAAACGTCTGCCTCCGTTCCTAAGAATGCTGAGTAAAGGACCTTCGATGACATCGCGGCTTGTGATTGGTCGCGTGACCGCTCATGTGACCACTCACGCGACCAATCACAAGCCGCGACGTCATCGCAGGTCCTAAACTTACTGCATTCTTAGGAACGGAGACTGCCGGTTACACCGCTAAGGTCCAGGCTCCGCCGTAGGGGTGAGTATATCCATATTTTTTATTTTAATTCTTTATTTTTTACATGAATATGGATCACAGGGCCTGAAGGAGAGTCTCCTCTCCTCCAGACCCTGGGAACCATACACTGGGAACTTCCGATTCCGATTTCCAATATCACAAAAATATTGGAACTCGGTATCGGAATTCCGATACCGCAAATATCAGCCGATACCCGATACTTGCGGTATCGGAATGCTCAACACTATTTATAACACCGACTTGAAAAATGATTTTAAAATATGAAATGTTGGTCTACTGAAATATACACTGCTCAAAAAAATAAAGGGAACACTAAAATCCCACATCCGAGATATCACTGAATTAAATATTCCAGTTGTAAATCTTTATTCATTACATAGTGGGATGTGTTGAGAACAATAAAACCTAAAAATTATCAAGGTAAATCACAACTAATATCCCACGGAGGTCTGAAGTTGGAATGATGCTCAAAATCAAAGTGGAAAATGAAGTTACAGGCTAATCCAACTTCAGTGGAAATGCCTCAACACAAGGAAATGATGCTCAGTAGTTTGTGGCCTCCACGTGCCTGTATGATCTCCCTACAATGCCTGGGCATGCTCCTGATGAGGCAGCGGATGGTCTGCTGAGGGATCTCCTCCCAGACCTGGACTAAAGCATCCGCCAACTCCTGGACAGTCTGTGGTGCAACGAGACGTTGGTGGATGGTGTGAGACATGATGTCCCAGATGTGTTCAATCGGATTCAGGTCTGGGGAATGGGCGGGCCAGTCCATAGTTTCAATGCCTTCATCTTACAGAAACTGCTGACACACTCCAGCCTCATGAGGTCTGGCATTGTCCTGCATTAGGAGGAACCCAGGGCCAACCACACCAGCATATGGTCTCCCAAGGGGTCTGAGGATATCATCTCGATAATTAATGGCAGTCAGGCTACCTCTGGCAAGCACATAGAGGGCTGTGTGGCCCTTCAAAGAAATGCCACCCCACACCATTACTGACCTACTGCCAAACCAGTCATGCTGAAGGATGTTGCAGGCAGCAGATCGCTCTTCACGGTGTCTCCAGACTCTGTCACGTTTGTCACATGTGCTCAGTGTGAACCTGTTTTCATCTGTGAAGAGCACAGGTGCTAGTCCTGGTGTTCTGTGGAAAAGCCAAGCGTCCTGCACGGTGTTGGACTGTGAGCACAACCCCCATCTGAGGACGTCGGACACTCAGACCATCCTCATCAAGTCGGTTTTTAACCATTTGTGTAGACATATGCACATTTGTGGCCTGCTGGAGATAATTTTGCAGGGCTCTGGCAGTGCTCCTCCTGCTGCTCCTTGCACAAAGGTTGTGGTAGCGGTCCTGCTGCTGGGTTGTTGCCCTCCTATGACCCCTTCCACGTCTCCTGGTGTAATGGCCTGTCTCCTGGTAGTGCCTCCAGCCTCTGGACACTACGCTTAATCAACATAAAACTTAGCACTCAACTTAGGATGCTTGGAACAGAAGAATTTATTTTGCAGTATACTCAAAACGTTTCAGTTCAACATGAACCTTCTTCAGTTACGTATACGGAATACATGTGATGAATGGGGCCGGAAGTCAGTGGGCCACACAAATTCTATGCTGGGGGACCACAGCCGAGGTATGCAGAGAGAAATGCTTTAAGAGAGCGAGGTGTAGGCGTGCATGCCGCCAGACGCGGAGTCCACCGCTAGTCTGGAAACTACGCTGACAGACACAGCAAACCTTCTTGACACAGCTCGCATTGATGTGCCATCCTGAATGAGCTGCACTACCTGAGCCACTTGTGTGGGTTGTAGAGTCTGTCTCATGCTACCATGAGTGTGAAAGCACAACCAACATTCAAAAGTGACCAAAACATCAGCCAGAAAGCATTGATACTGAGATGTGGTCTGTGGTCCCCTGTTGTGAATTCTGCTCTTGGGCTCCCTCCAGTGGTTATAAGTGGTAGCGCTGCTGTCTTTGGATCGCAGCATTCATCAGGTGTGTCCACTTATTGCAATTCTGACTGGGCTATTTAGTCTTGCTTTACCCTTTAGTCAGTGCCAGTTGCCCATTGTTTCCTGGAGGATTCACTTCCCTGCCTGTTTTCTCTTGCTTTGCTGTTCATTTCATCAAAGATAAGTTCTGGCTTTGTTTTTTGCAGTCCACATGCTGTGGGCCTGATCGTTCAGTGCTTTTCCATGTTTTGTCTTGTCCAGCTTGGTCTGTATAAGGATTTGCTCAGCCAAGCTGGTATCTCTGGAGATGCAGATATACCCGCCATGTCTTTAGTTAGATGTGGAGATTTTTGTAGTTTCTGTGGAGGATATTTTCTAGTGTTTTAATACTGACCGCATAGTACTCTGTCCTGTCCTATCTATTTAGCTAGAGTGGCCTCCTTTGCTAAATCCTGTTTTCAGTCTGCGTATGTTATTTCCCTCTCCTCTCACAGTCAGTATTTGTGGGGGGCTGTCTATCCTTTGGGGATTTTCTCTGAGGCAAGATAGTTTTCCCTTTTCTATCTTTAGGAATAATTAGTCCTCCGGCTGTGTCGAGATGTCTAGGGAGTGTTAGGTACATTCCACGGCTACTTCTAGTTGTGGTGATAAGTTAAGGGTCTGCGGTCAGTACAGGTACCACCTTCTCCAGAGTACGTCTCATGCTGCTCCTAGGCCACCAGATCATAACAGTACAACTGGCCAACAATGAGTTAATTGCATCTCAGAAGAAGGGAAGGAAAGTGCTGAGCTATTTTTTTTTCTGTAGTCTGTTGTGCCTTTTCTTCCCTCTTTGCCTCTGGGTGGCTCAGGAGTTCGGCGCTGGCATGGATGTTCAGGGATTGGCTTCTCGTGTGGATCAACTTGCTGCTAGAGTACAGGGTATTTCCGATTATATCGTTCAGACTCTGGTTTTAGAGCCTAGAATTCCAACTCCTGATTTGTTTTTTGGGTACAGGTCCAAATTTTTGAGCTTTAAAAATAACTGTAAACTGTTTTTTGCTCTGAAACCCCGTTCCTCTGGTGATCCCATCCAGCAGGTTAAAATAGTCATCTCTCTGCTACGCGGTGACCCTCAGGATTGGGCGTTCTCCCTGGAAGCTGGAAATCCTGCTTTGCTTAATGTAGACACATTTTTTCAAGTGCTAGGGTTATTGTATGATGAACCTAATTCAGTGGATCATGCTGAGAAGACCTTGTTGGTCCTGTCTCAGGGTCAAGAAGCGGCAGAATTGTATTGCCAGAAATTTAGAAAATGGTCTGTGCTGACTAAATGGAATGAGGATGCCTTGGCTGCAATTTTCAGAAAGGGTCTTTCGGAATCCGTTAAAGATGTTATGGTGGGGTTCCCCACGCCTGCTGCTCTGAGTGATTCTATGTCTCTGGCCATTCAGATTGATCGGTGCTTGCGCGAGCGCAGAGTTGTGCACGCTGTGGCGTTGTCTTCCGAGCGGAGTCCTGAGCCCATGCAGTGTGATAGGATTGTGTCTAGAGCTGAACGACAAGGATTCAGACATCAGAATAGGTTGTGTTTTTACTGCGGCGATTCTGCTCATGTTATTTCTGATTGCCCTAAGGGTACTAAGAGAATCGCTAGTTCTGTTACCATCAGTACTGTACAACCTAAATTTCTGTTATCTGTGACCCTGATCTGCTCGTTATCGTCATTTTCTGTCATGGCATTTGTGGATTCAGGCGCCGCTTTAAACTTAATGGACTTAGAATTTGCCAGACGTTGTGGGTTCCCCTTGCAGCCTTTGCAGAGTCCTATTCCTTTGAGGGGCATTGATGCTACACCACTGGAAAAAAATAAACCTCAGTTTTGGACACAGCTGACCATGTGTATGGCGCCAGCTCATCAGGAAAATTGTCGTTTTCTGGTGTTACATAATTTGCATGATGCTATTGTGCTGGGTTTTCCATGGTTACAAGTGCATAATCCGGTATTAGATTGGAAATCTATGTCTGTGACTAGTTGGGGTTGTCAGGGGGTTCATGGTGACATTCCTTTGATGTCAATTTCCTCCTCCCCCTCTTCTGAAACTCCTGAGTTTTTGTCAGATTTCCAGGATGTATTTGATGAGCCCAAGTCCAGTTCCCTTCCACCGCATAGGGACTGTGATTGTGCTATCGACTTGATTCCAGGTTGTAAGTTCCCTAAGGGCCGACTTTTTAACCTGTCTGTGCCTGAACATGCCGCCATGCGGAGTTATGTTAAGGAGTCTTTGGAGAAGGGGCATATTCGGCCATCTTCTTCACCATTGGGAGCAGGTTTTTTTTTGTTGCCAAGAAGGATGGCTCTTTGAGACCCTGTATTGATTATCGCCTCTTTAATAAGATCACGGTCAAATTCCAATACCCTTTGCCTTTGCTTTCTGATTTGTTTGCTAGGATTAAGGGGGCTAGTTGGTTTACTAAGATTGACCTTCGAGGGGCATATAATCTTGTTCGTATTAAGCAGGGTGACGAATGGAAAACTGCGTTTAATATGCCCGAAGGCCATTTTGAATACCTTGTGATGCCATTCGGACTCTCTAATGCTCCATCTGTGTTTCAGTCCTTCATGCATGATATATTTCGGAATTATCTTGATAAATTCATGATTGTATATTTGGATGATATTTTGATTTTTTCAAATGATTGGGAGTCTCATGTGAAACAAGTCAGGATGGTATTTCAGATCCTTCGTGATAATGCTTTGTTTGTGAAGGGGTCTAAGTGCCTCTTTGGAGTACAGAAGGTTTCTTTTTTGGGCTTCATTTTTTCTCCCTCATCTATAGAAATGGATCCGGTTAAGGTTCAGGCTATTCATGATTGGATCCAGCCCACTTCTGTGAAGAGCCTTCAGAAATTTTTGGGCTTTGCTAATTTTTATCGCCGTTTCATTGCCAACTTCTCCAGTGTGGTTAAACCCCTGACCGATTTGACGAAAAAGGGCGCTGATGTTACGAGTTGGTCCTCTGCAGCTGTTTCTGCCTTTCAGGAGCCTAAACTGTTATGACCCCAATGGCGAGGGTCTCAGAGGTACGTGGAAGTCTGCAGAATACAAAAATCCAGCTCATAGGGCAGTGGTAACTGGGTTGACCATATATCTACTCCTAACGCAAACACTAGAAGTAGCCGGGGATCATTCCTACGTTGATTCTAGATGACACGCTCCAGCCGGAGAATCTAGCTACCCCTAGTAGAGGAAAACAAAAGACCTTTCTTGCCTCCAGAGAAGGGGACCCCAAAGCTGGATAGAAGCCCCCCACAAATAATAACGGTGAGGTAAGAGGAAATGACAAACACAGAAATGAACCAGGTTTAGCACAGAGAGGCCCGCTTACTGATAGCAGAATAAAGAAAGGTAACTTATATGGTCAACAAAAACCCTATCAAAATCCACACTGGAAATTCAAGAACCCCTGAACCGTCTAACGGTCCGGGGGGAGAACACCAGCCCCCTAGAGCTTCCAGCAAAGGTCAGGATATAGATTTGGAACAAGCTGGACAAAAATACAAAACCAAAACAAATAGCAAAAAGCAAAAGGCAGACTTAGCTGATATAACTGGAACCAGGATCAGTAGACAAGAGCACAGCAGACTAGCTCTGATAACTACGTTGCCAGGCATTGAACTGAAGGTCTAGGGAGCTTATATAGCAACACCCCTAACTAACGACCCAGGTGCGGATAAAAGGAATGACAGAAAAACCAGAGTCAAAAAACTAGTAACCACTAGAGGGAGCAAAAAGCAAATTCACAACAGTACCCCCCCCTTAGTGAGGGGTCACCGAACCCTCACCACGACCACCAGGGCGATCAGGATGAGCGGCATGAAAGGCACGAACTAAATCGGCCGCATGAACATCAGAGGCGACCACCCAGGAATTATCCTCCTGACCATAGCCCTTCCACTTGACCAGGTACTGAAGCCTCCGCCTGGAGAGGCGAGAATCCAAGATCTTCTCCACCACGTACTCCAACTCGCCCTCAACCAACACCGGAGCAGGAGGCTCAGCAGAAGGAACTACAGGCACAATGTACCGCCGCAACAAGGACCTATGAAATACATTGTGAATAGCAAACGACACAGGAAGATCCAGACGAAAAGATACAGGATTAAGGATTTCCAATATCTTGTAAGGCCCAATAAAACGAGGTTTAAATTTGGGAGAGGAGACCTTCATAGGAACAAAGCGGGAAGAAAGCCATACCAAATCCCCAACGCGTAGTCGGGGACCCACACCGCGGCGGCGGTTGGCAAAGCGCTGAGCCCTCTCCTGTGACAACTTCAAGTTGTCCACCACATGATTCCAGATCCGCTGCAACCTATCTACCACAGAATCCACCCCAGGACAGTCAGAAGGCTCCACATGACCCGAAGAAAAGCGAGGATGGAAACCAGAGTTGCAGAAAAAAGGCGAAACCAAGGTGGCGGAACTAGCCCGATTATTAAGGGCAAACTCAGCCAACGGCAAGAATGTCACCCAATCGTCCTGATCAGCAGAGACAAAACACCTCAAATAAGCCTCCAAAGTCTGATTGGTTCGCTCCGTCTGTCCATTAGTCTGAGGATGGAAAGCAGACGAAAACGACAAATCAATGCCCATCCTACTACAAAAGGATCGCCAGAACCTAGAAACGAACTGGGATCCTCTGTCTGACACAATATTCTCAGGGATGCCGTGCAAACGAACCACGTTCTGGAAAAACACAGGAACCAGATCGGAAGAGGAAGGCAGCTTAGGCAAAGGAACCAAATGGACCATCTTGGAGAAGCGATCACATATCACCCAGATAACGGACATGCCCTGAGATAGCGGAAGATCAGAAATGAAATCCATGGAGATATGTGTCCAAGGTCTCTTCGGGACAGGCAAGGGCAAGAGCAAACCGCTGGCACGAGAACAGCAAGGCTTAGCTCGAGCACAAGTCCCACAGGACTGCACAAATGACCGCACATCCCTTGACAAGGAAGGCCACCAAAAGGACCTGGCCACCAGATCTCTGGTGCCAAAAATTCCCGGGTGACCTGCCAACACCGAGGAATGAACCTCGGAAATGACTCTGCTGGTCCATTTATCCGGGACAAACAGTCTGTCAGGTGGACAAGACTCAGGCCTATCAGCCTGAAATCTCTGCAACACACGTCGCAGATCCGGAGAAATAGCTGACAAGATAACTCCATCTTTAAGAATACCAACAGGATCAGCGACTCCAGGAGCATCAGGCACAAAGCTCCTAGAAAGAGCATCGGCCTTCACATTCTTTGAACCTGGTAAATACGAGACAACAAAATCAAAGCGGGAGAAAAACAATGACCAGCGGGCCTGTCTCGGATTAAGGCGTTTAGCAGACTCGAGATACATCAGATTTTTGTGATCAGTCAAGACCACCACACGATGCTTAGCACCCTCGAGCCAATGACGCCACTCCTCAAATGCCCATTTCATGGCCAACAACTCCCGATTGCCCACATCATAATTTCGCTCGGCAGGCGAAAACTTCCTGGAGAAAAAGGCACAAGGTTTCATAACAGAGCAACCAGGGCCTCTCTGCGACAAAACGGCCCCTGCTCCAATCTCTGAAGCATCCACCTCAACCTGAAAGGGAAGTGAGACATCGGGCTGGCACAAAACAGGCGCCGAAGTAAACCGGCGTTTCAACTCCCGGAAAGCCTCCACGGCAGCAGGAGCCCAGTTAGCTACATCGGAGCCCTTCTTGGTCATATCCGTCAACGGTTTCACAATGCTAGAAAAATTAGCGATAAAACGACGGTAGAAGTTAGCGAAACCCAAGAACTTCTGAAGACTCTTAACCGACGAGGGCTGAGTCCAATCAAGAATAGCTCGGACCTTGACTGGGTCCATCTCCACAGCAGAAGGGGAAAAAATGAACCCCAAAAAGGGAACCTTCTGTACACCAAAGAGACACTTTGAGCCCTTGACAAACAAAGAATTTTCACGCAAAATTTTAAAGACCAACCTGACCTGCTCCACATGCGAATCCCAATCATCAGAAAAAACCAAAATATCATCCAGATAAACAATCAAAAATTTATCCAGATACTTCCGGAAAATGTCATGCATAAAGGACTGAAAAACTGAAGGCGCATTGGAGAGCCCAAAAGGCATCACCAAGTACTCAAAATGACCTTCGGGCGTATTGAATGCGGTTTTCCATTCATCACCTTGCTTAATGCGCACAAGGTTGTACGCACCACGAAGGTCTATCTTGGTGAACCACTTGGCACCTTTAATCCGGGCAAACAAGTCAGACAACAGCGGTAAAGGATACTGAAATTTGACAGTGATCTTATTTAAAAGCCGATAATCAATACAAGGTCTCAAAGATCCGTCCTTTTTTGCCACAAAAAAGAATCCCGCACCAAGGGGGGAAGAAGACGGACGAATATGTCCTTTCTCCAGAGACTCCTTGATATATGAACGCATAGCGGTATGTTCAGGTACCGACAGATTAAACAGTCTTCCCTTAGGAAACTTACTGCCTGGGATCAAATCTATAGCACAGTCACAGTCCCTATGAGGAGGCAGTGCACTGGACTCAGACTCACTGAAGACATCCTGATAATCAGACAAATACTCCGGAACTTCCGAAGGCGTAGAAGAAGCAATAGACACAGGCAGGGAATCCCCATGAATACCACGACAGCCCCAACTTGAGACTGACATAGCCTTCCAGTCCAGGACTGGATTATGGGTCTGTAACCATGGCAGCCCTAAAACAACCAAATCATGCATTTTATGTAAAACCAGGAAACGTATCACCTCGCGGTGTTCAGGAGTCATGCACATGATAACCTGTGTCCAATACTGCGGTTTATTTGCTGCCAATGGCGTAGCATCAATACCCCTAAGAGGAATAGGATTTTCTAATGGTTCAAGAGTAAAACCACAGTGCTTAGCAAATGACAGATCCATAAGACTCAGGGCAGCACCTGAATCTACAAACGCCATGACAGGATAAGACGACAGTGAGCAAATCAAAGTTACAGACAGAATAAATTTAGGTTGCAAATTACCAACGGTGACAGGACTAACAACCTTAGCTATACGTTTAGAGCATGCTGAGATAACATGTGTAGAATCACCACAGTAGTAGCACAAGCCATTCCGGCGTCTATGAATTTTCCGCTCATTTCTAGTCAGGATTCTATCACATTGCATTAAATCAGGTGTCTGTTCAGACAACACCATGAGGGAATTTGCGGTTTTTCTATCACATTGCACCGAATTAGGTGTCTGTTCAGACAACACCATGAGGGAATTTGCGGTTTTGCGCTCCCGCAACCGCCGGTCAATTTGAATAGCCAGTGCCATAGTATCATTGAGACCTGTGGGAATGGGAAAACCCACCATAACATTCTTAATGGCTTCAGATAGGCCATTTCTAAAATTAGCGGCCAGTGCACACTCGTTCCAATGTGTCAGCACGGACCATTTCCGAAATTTTTGGCAATACACTTCAGCCTCGTCCTGCCCCTGAGAAATAGCCAGCAAGGCCTTTTCTGCCTGAATCTCAAGATTGGGTTCCTCATAAAGTAAACCGAGCGCCAGAAAAAACGCATCAATATCAGCCAATGCCGGATCTCCTGGCACCAGCGAAAAAGCCCAATCCTGAGGGTCGCCCCGTAAGAACGAAATAACTATTTTTACTTGCTGAGCAGAGTCTCCAGATGAACAGGGTCTCAGGGACAAAAACAATTTACAATTATTCACAAAATTCCTAAACTTAAACCTGTCTCCGGAAAACAGTTCAGGAATCGGTATTTTAGGTTCTGACCTAGGATTTCTGATAACATAGTCTTGTATGCCCTGCACACGAGTAGCCAGCTGGTCCACACTTGTAATCAAGGTCTGGACATTCATGTCTGCAGCAAGCATAGCCACTCTGAGGTAAAGGGGAAGAAGAAAGAGAAAAAAAAACAAACTCAGAATCTTCTTTCTTATAATCCCTCTTCTGCAACGCATTAAACATTTAATACTGGCCTGGCAAACTGTTATGACCCCAATGGCGAGGGTCTCAGAGGTACGTGGAAGTCTGCAGAATACAAAAATCCAGCTCATAGGGCAGTGGTAACTGGGTTGACCATATATCTACTCCTAACGCAAACACTAGAAGTAGCCGGGGATCATTCCTACGTTGATTCTAGATGACACGCTCCAGCCGGAGAATCTAGCTACCCCTAGTAGAGGAAAACAAAAGACCTTTCTTGCCTCCAGAGAAGGGGACCCCAAAGCTGGATAGAAGCCCCCCACAAATAATAACGGTGAGGTAAGAGGAAATGACAAACACAGAAATGAACCAGGTTTAGCACAGAGAGGCCCGCTTACTGATAGCAGAATAAAGAAAGGTAACTTATATGGTCAACAAAAACCCTATCAAAATCCACACTGGAAATTCAAGAACCCCCGAACCGTCTAACGGTCCGGGGGGAGAACACCAGCCCCCTAGAGCTTCCAGCAAAGGTCAGGATATAGATTTGGAACAAGCTGGACAAAAATACAAAACCAAAACAAATAGCAAAAAGCAAAAGGCAGACTTAGCTGATATAACTGGAACCAGGATCAGTAGACAAGAGCACAGCAGACTAGCTCTGATAACTACGTTGCCAGGCATTGAACTGAAGGTCTAGGGAGCTTATATAGCAACACCCCTAACTAACGACCCAGGTGCGGATAAAAGGAATGACAGAAAAACCAGAGTCAAAAAACTAGTAACCACTAGAGGGAGCAAAAAGCAAATTCACAACACTAAACGCCGATTTACTTCTGCCCCTGTGTTGCATCAGCCGGATGTTTCTCTTCCATTTCAGGTTGAGGTTGACGCTTCTGAGATTGGGGCAGGGGCCGTTTTGTCTCAGAGGAATTCTGATGGTTCCTTGATGAAACCGTGTGCCTTCTTTTCTCGAAAGTTTTCGCCTGCGGAACGCAATCATGATGTCGGCAATCGTGAGCTGTTGGCTATGAAGTGGGCATTTGAGGAGTGGCGACATTGGCTTGAGGGGGCCAAGCACCGTATTGTGGTCTTGACTGATCATAAAAATCTGATTTACCTCGAGTTTGCTAAACGGCTGAATCCTAGACAGGCCCGATGGTCCCTGTTTTTCTCCCGTTTTGATTTCGTGGTCTCGTACCTCCCGGGTTCTAAGAATGTTAAGGCAGATGCCCTCTCTAGGAGCTTTTTGCCTGATTCTCCTGGGGTCCTTGAGCCGGTCGGCATTCTGAAGGAAGGCGTGACTCTTTCTGCCATCTCCCCTGATTTACGACGGGCTCTTCAGGAGTTTCAGGTTGATAAACCTGACCGCTGTCCAGTGGGGAAACTGTTTGTTCCTGACAGATGGACTAGTAAAGTGATTTCTGAGGTTCATTGTTCTGTGTTGGCTGGCCATCCTGGGATTTTTGGTACCAGAGATTTGGTTGGTAGGTCCTTTTGGTGGCCTTCTTTGTTGCGGGATGTGCGTTCTTTTGTGCAGTCCTGTGGGACTTGTGCGCGGGCCAAACCTTGCTGTTCCCGCGTTAGTGGGTTGCTTTTAGTGATCTATTTCAAGTGTTTATTTTTGTTAAGGTTGATGATTATAGCTTACAGCCAATGAAAACCCCAAAGTCATAATTTCAGTAAATTAGAATACTTTATAACTAGTGTTGAGCGATACCTTCCGATATGCAAAGGTATCGGTATCGGATTGGATTGGCCGATACCCAAAAAGCATCGGATATCGCCGATACCGATACCCGATACCAATGCATATCAATGGGACACAAAATATCGGAATGGTTCCCAGGGTCTGAAGGAGAGAAAACTCTCCTTCAGGCCCTGAGATCCATATTCATGTATAAAATAAAGAATTAAAAAAAAATATTGATATACTCACCCCTCGGACGGCCCCTGGCTCTCACCGGTCCAAGCGTCTGCCTCCGTTCCTAAGAATGCTGAGTAAAGGACCTTCGATGACATCGCGGCTTGTGATTGGTCGCGTGACCGCTCATGTGACCACTCACGCGACCAATCACAAGCCGCGACGTCATCGCAGGTCCTAAACTCACTGCATTCTTAGGAACGGAGGCTGCCGGTTACACCGCTAAGGTCCAGGCTCCGCCGTAGGGGTGAGTATATCCATATTTTTTATTTTTATTCTTTATTTTTTACATGAATATGGATCACAGGGCCTGAAGGAGAGTCTCCTCTCCTCCAGACCCTGGGAACCATACACTGGGAACTTCCAATTCCGATTTCCAATATCACAAAAATATTGGAACTCGGTATCGGAATTCCGATACCGCAAATATCGGCCGATACCCGATACTTGCGGTATCGGAATGCTCAACACTATTTATAACACCGGCTTGAAAAATGATTTTAAAATATGAAATGTTGGTCTACTGAAATATACACTGCTCAAAAAAATAAAGGGAACACTAAAATCCCACATCCGAGATATCACTGAATTAAATATTCCAGTTGTAAATCTTTATTCATTACATAGTGGGATGTGTTGAGAACAATAAAACCTAAAAATTATCAAGGTAAATCACAACTAATATCCCACGGAGGTCTGAAGTTGGAATGATGCTCAAAATCAAAGTGGAAAATGAAGTTACAGGCTAATCCAACTTCAGTGGAAATGCCTCAACACAAGGAAATGATGCTCAGTAGTGTGTGGCCTCCACATGCCTGTATGATCTCCCTACAATGCCTGGGCATGCTCCTGATGAGGCAGCGGATGGTCTGCTGAGGGATCTCCTCCCAGACCTGGACTAAAGCATCCGCCAACTCCTGGACAGTCTGTGGTGCAACGAGACGTTGGTGGATGCTGCGAGACATGATGTCCCAGATGTGTTCAATCGGATTCAGGTCTGGGGAATGGGCGGGCCAGTCCATAGTTTCAATGCCTTCATCTTACAGAAACTGCTGACACACTCCAGCCTCATGAGGTCTGGCATTGTCCTGCATTAGGAGGAACCCAGGGCCAACCACACCAGCATATGGTCTCCCAAGGGGTCTGAGGATATCATCTCGATAATTAATGGCAGTCAAGCTACCTCTGGCAAGCACATAGAGGGCTGTGTGGCCCTTCAAAGAAATGCCACCCCACACCATTACTGACCCACTGCCAAACCAGTCATGCTGAAGGATGTTGCAGGCAGCAGATCGCTCTTCACGGTGTCTCCAGACTCTGTCACGTTTGTCACATGTGCTCAGTGTGAACCTGTTTTCATCTGTGAAGAGCACAGGTGCCAGTCCTGGTGTTCTGTGGAAAAGCCAAGCGTCCTGCACGGTGTTGGACTGTGAGCACAACCCCCATCTGAGGACGTCGGACACTCAGACCATCCTCATCAAGTCGGTATTTAACCATTTGTGTAGACATATGCACATTTGTGGCCTGCTGGAGATAATTTTGCAGGGCTCTGGCAGTGCTCCTCCTGCTGCTCCTTGCACAAAGGCTGTGGTAGCAGTCCTGCTGCTGGGTTGTTGCCCTCCTATGACCCCTTCCACGTCTCCTGGTGTAATGGCCTGTCTCCTGGTAGTGCCTCCAGCCTCTGGACACTACGCTGACAGACACAGCAAACCTTCTTGCCACAGCTCGCATTGATGTGCCATCCTGAATGAGCTGCACTACCTGAGCCACTTGTGTTGGTTGTAGAGTCTGTCTCATGCTACCATGAGTGTGAAAGCACAACCAACATTCAAAAGTGACCAAAACATCAGCCAGAAAGCATTGATACTGAGATGTGGTCTGTGGTCCCCTGTTGTGAATTCTGCTCTTGGGCTCCCTCCAGTGGTTATAAGTGGTAGCGCTGCTGTCTTTGGATCGCAGCATTCATCAGGTGTGTCCACTTATTGCAATTCTGACTGGGCTATTTAGTCTTGCTTTACCCTTTAGTCAGTACCAGTTGCCCATTGTTTCCTGCAGGATTCACTTCCCTGCCTGGTTTCTCTGGCTTTGCTGTTCATTTCATCAAAGATAAGTTCTGGCTTTGTTTTTTGCAGTCCACATGCTGTGGGCCTGATCGTTCAGTGCTTTTCCATGTTTTGTCTTGTCCAGCTTGGTCTGTATAAGGATTTGCTCAGCCAAGCTGGTATCTCTGGAGATGCAGATATACCCGCCATGTCTTTAGTTAGATGTGGAGATTTTTGTATTTTCTGTGGTGGATATTTTCTAGTGTTTTAATACTGACCGCATAGTACTCTGTCCTGTCCTATCTATTTAGCTAGAGTGGCCTCCTTTGCTAAATCCTGTTTTCAGTCTGCGTATGTTATTTCCCTCTCCTCTCACAGTCAGTATTTGTGGGGGGCTGTCTATCCTTTGGGGATTTTCTCTGAGGCAAGATAGTTTTCCCTTTTCTATCTTTAGGAATAATTAGTCCTCCGGCTGTGTCGAGATGTCTAGGGAGTGTTAGGTACATTCCACGGCTACTTCTAGTTGTGGTGTTAAGTTCAGGGTCTGCGGTCAGTACAGGTACCACCTTCTCCAGAGTACGTCTCATGCTGCTCCTAGGCCACCAGATCATAACAGTACAACTGGCCAACAATGAGTTAATTGCATCTCAGAAGAAGGGAAGGAAAGTGCTGAGCTATTTTTTTTTCTGTAGTCTGTTGTGCCTTTTCTTCCCTCTTTGCCTCTGGGTGGCTCAGGAGTTCGGCGCTGGCATGGATGTTCAGGGATTGGCTTCTCGTGTGGATCAACTTGCTGATAGAGTACAGGGTATTCCCGATTATATCATTCAGACTCTGGTTTTAGAGCCTAGAATTCCAACTCCTGATTTGTTTTTTGGGTACAGGTCCAAATTTTTGAGCTTTAAAAATAACTGTAAACTGTTTTTTGCTCTGAAACCCCGTTCCTTTGGTGATCCCATCCAGCAGGTTAAAATAGTCATCTCTCTGCTGCGCGGTGACCCTCAGGATTGGGCGTTCTCCCTGGAAGCTGGAAATCCTGCTTTGCTTAATGTAGACACATTTTTTTCAAGCGCTAGGGTTATTGTATGATGAACCTAATTCAGTGGATCATGCTGAGAAGACCTTGTTGGTCCTGTCTCAGGGTCAAGAAGCGGCAGAATTGTATTGCCAGAAATTTAGAAAATGGTCTGTGCTGACTACATGGAATGAGGATGCCTTGGCTGCAATTTTCAGAAAGGGTCTTTCGGAATCCGTTAAAGATGTTATGGTGGGGTTCCCCACGCCTGCTGCTCTGAGTGATTCTATGTCTCTGGCCATTCAGATTGATCGGCGCTTGCGCGAGCGCAGAGTTGTGCACGCTGTGGCGTTGTCTTCCGAGCGGAGACCTGAGCCCATGCAGTGTGATAGGATTGTGTCTAGAGCTGAACGACAAGGATTCAGACATCAGAATAGGTTGTGTTTTTACTGCGGCGATTCTGCTCATGTTATTTCTGATTGCCCTAAGCGTACTAAGAGAATCGCTAGTTCTGTTACCATCAGTACTGTACAACCTAAATTTCTGTTATCTGTGACCCTGATCTGCTCGTTATCGTCATTTTCTGTCATGGCATTTGTGGATTCAGGCGCCGCTTTAAACTTAATGGACTTAGAATTTGCCAGACGTTGTGGGTTCCCATTGCAGCCTTTGCAGAGTCCTATTCCTTTGAGGGGCATTGATGCTACACCACTGGAAAAAAATAAACCTCAGTTTTGGACACAGCTGACCATGTGTATGGCGCCAGCTCATCAGGAAAATTGTCGTTTTCTGGTGTTACATAATTTGCATGATGCTATTGTGCTGGGTTTTCCATGGTTACAAGTGCATAATCTGGTATTAGATTGGAAATCTATGTCTGTGACTAGTTGGGGTTGTCAGGGGGTTCATGGTGACATTCCTTTGATGTCAATTTCCTCCTCCCCCTCTTCTGAAATTCCTGAGTTTTTGTCAGATTTCCAGGATGTATTTGATGAGCCCAAGTCCAGTTCCCTTCCACCGCATAGGGACTGTGATTGTGCTATCGACTTGATTCCAGGTTGTAAGTTCCCTAAGGGCCGACTTTTTAACCTGTCTGTGCCTGAACATGCCGCCATGCGGAGTTATGTTAAGGAGTCTTTGGAGAAGGGGCATATTCGGCCATCTTCTTCACCATTGGGAGCAGGTTTTTTTTTTGTTGCCAAGAAGGATGGCTCTTTGAGACCCTGTATTGATTATCGCCTCTTTAATAAGATCACGGTCAAATTCCAATACACTTTGCCTTTGCTTTCTGATTTGTTTGCTAGGATTAAGGGGGCTAGTTGGTTTACTAAGATTGACCTTCGAGGGGCATATAATCTTGTTCGTATTAAGCAGGGTGACGAATGGAAAACTGCGTTTAATATGCCCGAAGGCCATTTTGAATACCTTGTGATGCCATTCGGGCTCTCTAATGCTCCATCTGTGTTTCAGTCCTTCATGCATGATATATTTCGGAATTATCTTGATAAATTCATGATTGTATATTTGGATGATATTTTGATTTTTTCAAATGATTGGGAGTCTCATGTGAAACAAGTCAGGATGGTATTTCAGATCCTTCGTGATAATGCTTTGTTTGTGAAGGGGTCTAAGTGCCTCTTTGGAGTACAGAAGGTTTCTTTTTTGGGCTTCATTTTTTCTCCCTCATCTATAGAAATGGATCCGGTTAAGGTTCAGGCCATTCATGATTGGATCCAGCCCACTTCTGTGAAGAGCCTTCAGAAATTTTTGGGCTTTGCTAATTTTTATCGCCGTTTCATTGCCAACTTCTCCAGTGTGGTTAAACCCCTGACCGATTTGACGAAGAAGGGCGCTGATGTTACGAGTTGGTCCTCTGCAGCTGTTTCTGCCTTTCAGGAGCCTAAACGCCGATTTACTTCTGCCCCTGTGTTGCATCAGCCGGATGTTTCTCTTCCATTTCAGGTTGAGGTTGACGCTTCTGAGATTGGGGCAGGGGCCGTTTTGTCTCAGAGGAATTCTGATGGTTCCTTGATGAAACCGTGTGCCTTCTTTTCTCGAAAATTTTCGCCTGCGGAACGCAATCATGATGTCGGCAATCGTGAGCTGTTGGCTATGAAGTGGGCATTTGAGGAGTGGCGACATTGGCTTGAGGGGGGCAAGCACCTTATTGTGGTCTTGACTGATCATAAAAATCTGATTTACCTCGAGTTTGCTAAACGGCTGAATCCTAGACAGGCCCGATGGTCCCTGTTTTTCTCCCGTTTTGATTTCGTGGTCTCGTACCTCCCGGGTTCTAAGAATGTTAAGGCAGATGCCCTCTCTAGGAGCTTTTTGCCTGATTCTCCTGGGGTCCTTGAGCCGGTCGGCATTCTGAAGGAAGGGGTGATTCTTTCTGCCATCTCCCCTGATTTACGACGGGCTCTTCAGGAGTTTCAGGTTGATAAACCTGACCGCTGTCCAGTGGGGAAACTGTTTGTTCCTGACAGATGGACTAGTAAAGTGATTTCTGAGGTTCATTGTTCTGTGTTGGCTGGCCATCCTGGGATTTTTGGTACCAAAGATTTGGTTGGTAGGTCCTTTTGGTGGCCTTCTTTGTTGCGGGATGTGCGTTCTTTTGTGCAGTCCTGTGGGACTTGTGCGCGGGCCAAACCTTGCTGTTCCCGCGTTAGTGGGTTGCTTTTGCCTTTGTCGGTCCCTGAGAGGCCTTGGATGCATATTTCTATGGATTTTATTTCAGATCTTCCGGTTTCCCAGAGAATGTCAGTTATCTGGGTGGTTTGTGACCGGTTTTCTAAGATGGTTCATTTGGTACCTTTGCCTAAATTGCCTTCCTCTTCTGATTTGGTTCCATTGTTTTTTCAGCATGTGGTTCGTTTGCATGGCATTCCAGAGAATATTGTGTCCGATAGAGGTTCCCAGTTTGTTTCTAGGTTTTGGCGAGCCTTTTGCGCTAGGCTGTGCATTGATTTGTCTTTTTCTTCCGTGTTTCATCCTCAGACAAATGGCCAAACCGAGCAAACTAATCAGACTTTGGAAACTTATTTGAGATGCTTTGTGTCTGCTGATCAGGATGTTTGGGTGGCTTTCTTGCCATTGGCTGAGTTTGCCCTTAATAACTGGGCTAGTTCTGCTACCTTGGTTTCACCCTTCTTTTGTAATTCTGGTTTTCATCTGGTTTTCATTCTGGTTGAGCCTTCTGATTGTCCTGGGGTGGACTCTGTGGTTGACAGGTTGCAGCAGATTTGGGCTCATGTTGTGGACAATTTGGTGTTGTCTCAGGAGGAGGCTCAGCGCTTTGCTAACCGTCGTCGGTGTGTTGGTTCCCGGCTTCGGGTCGAGGATTTGGTCTGGTTGTCTTCCCGTCATGTTCCTATGAAGGTTTCTTCCCCTAAGTTCAATCCTCGGTTTATTGGTCCTTATAGGATTTCTGAGATTATCAATCCGGTGTCTTTTCGTTTGGCACTTCCGGCCTCTTTTTCCATACATAATGTTTTTCATAGATCTTTGTTGCAGAAATATGTGGTGCCTGTTGTTCCCTCTGTTGATTCTCCTGCCCCGGTGTTGGTTGAGGGGGAGTTGGAGTATGTGGTTGAGAAGATTTGGGATTCTCGTTTTTCGAGGCGGAAGCTTCAGTATCTTGTCAAATGGAAGGGTTATGGCCAGGAGGATAATTCTTGGGTTGTTGCGTCCGATGTTCATGCTGACGATTTGGTTCGTGCCTTTCATTTGGCTCGTCCTGATCGGCCTGGGGGCTCTGGTGAGGGTTCGGTGACCCCTCCTCAAGGGGGGGGGTATTGTTGTGAATTCTGCTCTTGGGCTCCCTCCAGTGGTTATAAGTGGTAGCGCTGCTGTCTTTGGATCGCAGCATTCATCAGGTGTGTCCACTTATTGCAATTCTGACTGGGCTATTTAGTCTTGCTTTACCCTTTAGTCAGTGCCAGTTGCCCATTGTTTCCTGGAGGATTCACTTCCCTGCCTGGTTTCTCTTGCTTTGCTGTTCATTTCATCAAAGATAAGTTCTGGCTTTGTTTTTTGCAGTCCACATGCTGAGGGCCTGATCGTTCAGTGCTTTTCCATGTTTTGTCTTGTCCAGCTTGGTCTGTATAAGGATTTGCTCAGCCAAGCTGGTATCTCTGGAGATGTAGATATACCCGCCATGTCTTTAGTTAGATGTGGAGATTTTTGTATTTTCTGTGGTGGATATTTTCTAGTGTTTTAATACTGACCGCATAGTACTCTGTCCTGTCCTATCTATTTAGCTAGAATGGCCTCCTTTGCTAAATCCTGTTTTCAGTCTGCATATGTTATTTCCCTCTCCTCTCACAGTCAGTATTTGTGGGGGGCTGTCTATCCTTTGGGGATTTTCTCTGAGGCAAGATAGTTTTCCCTTTTCTATCTTTAGGAATAATTAGTCCTCCGGCTGTGTCGAGATGTCTAGGGAGTGTTAGGTACATTCCACAGCTACTTCTAGTTGTGGTGTTAAGTTCAGGGTCTGCGGTCAGTACAGGTACCACCTTCTACAGAGTACGTCTCATGCTGCTCCTAGGCCACCAGATCATAACAGTCCCCACCTGCAGAACCACTCCTTTATTGAGTGTGTCTTGATAATTGCCAATAATTTCCATCTGTTATCTAATCCTTTTTTCACAACAGCATGTGAAATTGACTGTCAAACAGTGTTGCTTCCTAAGTGGACAGTTTGATTTCACAGAAGTTTGATTTACTTGGAGTTATACTCTGTTGTATGTGTTCCCTTTATTTATTTCAGCAGTGTTTGAGCTTACAGCCAATGAGAACCCAAAAGTCATTATCTCAGTAAATTAGAATACTTTATAGCGCCAGCTTGAAAAATGATTTTAAAAATCCGAAATGTTGGCCTACTGAAATGTATTCTCAGTTATTGCACTCAATACTTGGTTGGGGCTCCTTTGCATCAATTACTGAAGAGACAATTTGCATCAATGCAGTGTGGCATGGAGGCGACCTGCCTGTGGCACTGCTGAGGTGTTATAGAAGCCCATGTTGCTTTGATAGCAGCCTTCAGCTCGTCTGTTTTGTTGGGTCTGGTGTCACTCATTTTCCTCTTGACATTACTCCATAGATTCTCTAAAGGGTTAACATCAGGCAAGTTTGCTGGCCAATTAATTATAGTGTTTCAGTCATTGTTAAACCAGGTATTTGTAATTTTGGCAGAGGGGACAGGTGCCAAATCCTGCTGGAGAATTAAATTTCCATCTCTTAAAAGCTTGTAGGCAGAGAGAAGCATGAAGTGCTCTAAAATTTCCTGGTAGATGGCTGCGCTGATTTTGGTCTTGATAAAACACAGTGGACCTACACCAGCAGACGGCATGGCTCCCCAAACCATCAGTAATTGTGGAAACTTCACATTTGACCTCAAGCAGCTTGCATTGTGTGCCTCTCCAGTCTTCCTCCAGACTCTGGGATCTTGATTTCCAAATGAAATGCAAAATTTACTTTCATCTGAAAACAACACCTTGGACTACTGAGCAACAGTCCAGTTCTTTTTCTCCTTGGCCTAGGTAAGATGCTTCTGGCATTGTCTATTGGTCATGAATGGCTTGACACAAGGAATGCGACACTTGTAGCCCATGTCCTGGATACATCTGTGTGTGGTACTTCTTGAAACAATGACTCCAGCAGCAGTCCACTCCTTGTGAATCTCCCCCAAATTTTTTCTCCCCTTTCCTTAACAATCCTTTCAAGGCTGCGGTTATGCCGGTTGCTCGTGCACCTTTTTCCACTACACTTTTTCCTTCCAGTTAACTTTCCATTATCATGCTTGGATACAACACTCTGTGAACAGTCAGCTTCTTTAGCAATGACCTTTTGTGGCTTACCCTCCTTGTGGAGTGTGTCAATGACTGCCTTCGGGACATCTGTCAAGTCAGCAGTCTTCCCCATGATTGTGGAGCCTACTGAAACAGACTAAGGAACCTTTTTCAATGCTTAGCAAGCCTTTGCAGGTGTTTTTTGTTAATGATTCTAATTTACTGAGATAATGACTTTGGGTTTTCATTGGCTTTAAGCCATAATCATCAACATTAACAGAAATAAACACTTGAAATAGATCACTCTGTTTGTAATGACTCTAGTTAACCCCTTTCTGCCATTAGGCGTATTATTCTGTCCATGTGACCTGGGCTCTACATCTTTAATGCGACACTACGCACACCCAGCAGCCACGTCTAACCCATGCCTTCCATTTTCTTTTTTTTCCACATCCCCGTGCATGCACCCAGCAGCCGTGTCTAACCCATGCTTTCCGTTTTCTTTTTTTTTTCACATCCCCGTGCGTGCACCCAGCAGCTGCATCTAACCTGCGCCTTCCATTTTCTTTTCTTTTCTCTCCACATCCCCATGTGCGCTCCCAGCAGCTGCGTCTAACCCGTGCCTTCCGTTTTCTTTTCCACATCCCCATGCTCGCACCCAGCAGCCGCCTAACTTTGATAAGTGACGCGGTTCACTTATCAGAGCTCTCGTGCCTGCCGTTTTCCTTTTTTTTCACAACCCCGCTGGCACACCCAGCAGCCGCCGAACTTTGATAAGTGACGCGGTTCACTTATCAGAGCTAGGGCCTGCTGTTTTAGACTTCTTTTCACAGTCATTTTTTCTCCCTATTTGCTTTTTTTCTTTTAGCTTTTTCTTTTTCAGACAAGTTTGCACCAATCACTATCCCCTTAGACACACACATACAGTTATAAATAAAGTACACCCAAGCACCATATTCACACGAAAAAATGCCCGTCATGTTCATCCCAATAGCGCTAATCATTGGAGGAGGCATATTCTTTCATTGCCTCCGACACTGATAGCGAGGGAGAGGATCCCACATTCCTAAACTCTTCAGCGCCCACTCCTGAAGATGAACCAGCACGCCCCTCTTCGGACCCCGTATGGACCTCGCCCCCCAAAAACTACGAGCCACTGATTCCTGATTTTGTGGCAGAATCATGAATCAAGGTTGACACCTCCAACCTCACAGAAATAGCCTTTTTCAAATTGTTGCTGTAAGATCATTTTTGTGACTAAAAAGATAAATGTTCATTTTTTCCTTTCACGCTGCTTCTGCTCCTATGAAATACCTGAATGGTTAGTAAACTTCTTGAATGTGGTTTGAGTACCTTGAGGGGTTCAGTTTTTACAATGGTGTCACTTTTGGGTATTTTCAGTCATATAGACCCCTCAAAGTGACTTCAAATGTGAAGTGGTCCCTAAAAAAAATGGTTTTGTAAATGTTGTTGTAAAAATGAGAAATCACTGGTTAAATTTTAACCCTTATAACTTCTTAGCAAAAAAATTTTTGGTTCCAAAATTGTGCTGATGTAAAGTAGACATATGGGAAATGTTATTTATTAACTATTTTGTGTGACATTTTTCTCTGTTTTAAGGGCATAAAAATTCAAAATTTTAAAATTGCAAAATTTTCCAAATTTTCTCCAAATTTCCGTTTTTTACACAAATAAACGCAAGTAATATTGAAGACATTTTACCACTAACTAAGTCTCAGAATTGCCAAGATCCATTGAAGCCTTACGGAGTTATTACCTCATAAAGGGACAGATTTGTAAAAATTGGCCCGGTCATTAACGTGCAAACCACCCTCGGGGGTAAAGGGGTTAATATACGAGTTTCACTTTTTGAATTGAAGAACTGAAATAAATTAACTTTTTGATAATATTCTAATTTTGTGAGAAGAACCTGCAGGTTTTTGTCTATGTGTGTCAACAGTGGGAGACCTGTCAGGCTTGCTGAGTGGGGCAGTGAGGAGCTGACTGGTAAATATTGTTTTGACTGCTTAATCTAATAATCTCGCCCATCGAAGACAAACTGTTTTGTACAGTCACACTACTCATCTTGCCCCCAGCTGCTATTTTATAGTACATGGTCTTTGAAATGCTGCAGTGTTTCAGAGTAAAACATAAAGTATATGTTTACAATAATAAAAACAAATCTGTGATTCATGCTGCTTGTGGCTTTGGCAGCATGAATCAATTAACAGGTGCTTTTCGTTAGCTTAGTTTTCCAGTAAAGGATAGTCTAAAGGTACCTTCACACTAAGCGACGCTGCAGCGATAGCGACAACGATGCCAATCGCTGCAGCGTCGCTGTGTGGTCCCTGGAGAGCTGTCACACAGACAGCTCTCCAGAGACCAACGATGCCGAAGTCCCCGGGTAACCAGGGTAAACATCGGGTTGCTAAGCGCAGGGCCGCGCTTAGTAACCCGATGTTTACCCTGGTTACCAATGTAAATGTAAAAAAACAAACACTACATACTTACATCCGCGTCCCCTGGCGTCCGCTTCCCTGCACTGTGTAAGCGCCGGCAGTAGCAGGGCACAGCGGTGACGTCACCGCTGTGCTTTGCTTTCCGGCCGACACTGACACATTCAGTGCAGGAAGCTCTGAGCAGCAGCGCGGAGGGGGATGTGACAGACATCAGAGGGTGAGTATGTACTGTTTTTTTTTTTTACTTTTACAATGGTAACCAGGGCAAATATCGGGTTACTAAGCGCGGCCCTGCGCTTAGTAACCCAATATTTACCCTGGTTACCATTGTAAAACATCGCTGGCATCGTTGCTTTTGCTGTCAAACACAACCATACACGCCGATCTGACGACCAAATAAAGTTCTCAACTTTCAGCAACGACCAGCGATATCACAGCAGGATCCTGATCGCTGCTGCGTGTCAAACACAACGATATCGCTATCCAGGACGCTGCAACGTCACGGATCGCTGTCGTTATCGCTGCAAAGCCGTTTAGTGTGAAGGTACCTTAACACTATATGCAATGCCTTTCATGCCCTTAACAGAAACACAGACAACAATGTCAAAGTAACTAAAAAAAGGGATGGTATTAATCAGTTGTCCATATACTAATACTGTGCATTGACAAACTTTTCATTATTTCTTAAATAAAAAATAATCCAAAATGTATCCCTCATTCTGCTCAGATTTTTTGCAGAACACTGACTCAAATTGATGTTGTGGCTAACAGAGGTAACATCCTCATGCCATGACTCAGACAAGTTGCAAGCCTTATGTTCCATAGTGTCCTCCATTTATTCCCCACTAATATGCTTGGGCAGTAGTACCTTTTCTTCCAGCAGACAATTGATGCCTTATGTGGTCATGGTGTTTCTGCTGCTGCTGGATATTCCCACATCTTTAGCAGTGATACAGGGCTCTTTTTTATTTTACACTACCCCATACAATGCCATTGCCATTTTTTTCTTTCAACACACATTTTATACAACACTATAATTAACTTTAACAATCTTTTCATCCCTAGTTATTCAACCTCTACAAAAAGAGATGAAATAAGAAATGCTAGGTAGCTACACAGACTGAATGCAAAATGTGGCAGCAGGCTACAGTATAGATGTGGCATATTCAGTTGTCAAATTGGACCAGTAAACCAAGTGTGTAAAAACATGAATGGTTATCTGTCTACTTATTTTTATTTATTATTTAACGAAATCCAACTATCTTCCTAAAAATGATGTAGTATGAAATGCTAGATAAGTACATGTCCAAAAAGCCAGTAACTGCAATACAATGTTATGGCATGTATGGATGTACAAATTTGATTAGTTAAACAGACATGAAAAAAATATTGTTTGCCACATGTACCCTTTGTGTGATACAGTCACAGTATGGATTTTGAAGAAATTTCTTTTGTATTTTTAAAAAACAATTATTCCTCTCTTTACAGAAAAGATTGTGCAGCAAATGTAAAATCTCTCTATATTCGCTTGTGAAAACAAAGCACAATTTGATTTCAGATTGTTTTCCCTCTGTAAAAAATATTGTGATGGCTTACTGTTGCTTTCCAGTGAATAAAAAGTGAAGAAAAAAATGAGGAATTGTAATTCAAAGTCTGCAAGACAGATACCGGCTGCACCATATCAATGATAGATCTCACTAAATAGGCACTTTTGCTGGCAACTTTTCTATCTCTCTCTTTTTCCCAATCAATTAAATCTCTGTTCTGACTCATTACTGTCTTGAATATTTATTCTGTGTTTTAGGGATTTCTCTCTCTCTATCTGTATGGCTGAGCTATTATGCCTGATAACCTCTCTCTATCTTAAATCCCCTCCAAAATGACTTCTGGATTCTGTGCCTTGGCTTTTAGACAGGCAATAGTAGTC
Organism: Ranitomeya variabilis; assembly: GCF_051348905.1. Taxonomy (NCBI): domain Eukaryota; kingdom Metazoa; phylum Chordata; class Amphibia; order Anura; family Dendrobatidae; genus Ranitomeya; species Ranitomeya variabilis. The sequence continues at coordinate 953,177,282 of NC_135232.1, forward strand.
CTTCCTGCTGTAACATGTGATCTTATAGTTGTGAGGCATTATTTAGAAGCCTGCATGCTCTTGGCTGAGGTCTTGTGAACTTTCTGTGTCAGATGGAACCTTTTGTAATGTGTAAAATAGAAGTGGGTGATTCACATGAATAGAATAGCAAATTGTTCTAAATATCCAGGATCTGAGAATGTCATAAAATTTGTCACTAATTTGATTTACATTGAATTCATTTGCTCATGCCTACTGAACAGGCATCTCATCAAGTTCCAGTTTGCCTAAGATGAGTCCCGGATGCATAAACCAGCTGAGACCAGGTAAGTCTCAGAATGAGCGGTTCAGGGAATCACTAAGGGTAATTATTATTACTTTATTACTTTTAATTTTTTTAAGCAGTCTGCGCACTTTGCAAAATAATTTATATTTTTTGTAAATACCCTTTATAGAGATTATAGCTTTGATATTTACTGACTCTGTAGTAAAATTTTATCAAAGGTGGATCATCAATTTTGTTCTATATTCTTAAAAATATTTTTTGTTATATATTTTTATCATTATAGTTCTGTAATTTTCTATCATTTTTATTTTAAGAATAAGCTTATACTAAAGCTACATGTGGTCTCCACATTTCTAACAAATATGCAGACAGTTACTTGCTGGAAAATCTAAAACTAGTGAATGGACCATAGCAATGACAAAGAAATACATTTTGACCAATGATTCATTCCATTAATGTGCCTAAAGACCACAGTGTAATAGAGGCTTCCCGATGGTTAGGCATAGTACAAATGAAGATGTCATAAATAGTCCACTGGCCTTTCTTAGTGGGTGGTCATTCGGTTCCACAACAGAAAGAGAATATATTAAAATGCAGTTTTTGTGCACCAAAACATACTCTTCAATTTGCATTTGAATCATGGAAATAAAACCGTATACAGTATTTTCCAATTAGTAATCCACAAAAAAACATAACCACACACAGCAGAAAGCTACCTCCAACAAATAAGAAATGAAGGAGCACATTCATAAAGTATTCAGTGTTTCCTGTGTGTGATGTTCTTTGCTTCACAATTTCCATTGCATTCCATTCAGAACCCTGGCTGCCTGTGACTGGCACAGTATCTATTTTTCTACTATCATTTGGAAAGGAAGAATGAACCCCACTAATGATATTAGTGAGTTTTATTAAGGGAGGTTTTATATTGATATGAGAAAGTATCTTGATTTTGATTATTATAACATACAGTAATTATAATAAAATGCAATCTAAATATTTAAATATAAAAATACAAATAAGCTGTGTCTAGACAAAAAATTGTTGATTTGTATTGTTACTTTTTATGAAAATCGCTGTTTAAAATGAAGGTGTATATCTCCATAAGTACAATAAAAGTATTTCAAATTATCATCTGAGTATTTCTATTATGCCACTTATATAAAAAAAAAGTGTAAATGGTCACAGATAATTCTGCTGAAGGGGAGATGTGTTTCACTGAGGTTATAGGTTTCAGTGATCTAAACCTAGAAGTTTGCTGAAACATGTTGTGTGCTGAGAGGGGTTAATTGGCCATGACAGAGCTAGGTTTATTGTGAACACCTAAAGAGTTGTGCAGGACAGCTGTTCACCATATCTCCACCATAGTGTATGGTACAGGAGGTAAAAGTGAAGCCTCTGTACTTAATGATTTTTGTGTGTGCTGTGAAGGAGAGCTAAAGAGCTGGGCTCTTGCTTAACCCCTTCACCCCCAAGGGTGGTTTGCACGTTAATGACCAGGCCAATTTTTACAATTCTGACCACTGTCCCTTTATGAGGTTATAACTCTGGAACGCTTCAACAGATCCTGGTGATTCTGACAATGTTTTCTCATGACATATAGTACTTCATGATAGTGGTAAAATTTCTTTGATATTACCTGCGTTTATTTGTGAAAAAAATGGAAATTTGGTGAAAATTTTGAAAATTTCGCAATTTTCCAACTTTGAATTTTTATGCAATTAAATCACAGATATGTCACGCAAAATACTTAATAAGTAACATTTCCCACATGTCTACTTTACATCAGCACAATTTTGGAACCAAAATTTTTTTTTGTTAGAGAGTTACAAGGGTTAAAAGTTGACCAGCAATTTCTCATTTTTACAACATCATTTTTTTTTAGGGACCACATCTCATTTGAAGTAGTTTTGAGGGGTCTATATGATAGAAAATACCCAAGTGTGACACCATTCTAAAAACTGCACCCCTCAAGGTGCTCAAAACCACATTCAAGAAGTTTATTAACCCTTCAGGTGTTTCACAGGAATTTTTGGAATGTTTAAATAAAAATGAACATTTAACTTTTTTTCACACAAAATTTACTTCAGCTCCAATTTGTTTTATTTTACCAAGGGTAACAGGAGAAAATGGACCCCAAAAGATGTTGTACAATTTGTCCTGAGCACGCCGATACCCCATATGTGGGGGTAAACCACTGTTTGGGCGCATTACAGAGCTCGGAAGCGAAGGAGCGCCATTTGACTTTTCAATGCAAAATTGACTGGAATTGAGATGGGACGCCATGTTGTGTTTGGAGAGCCCCTGATGTGCCTAAACATTGAAACCCCCCACAATTGACACCATTATGGAAAGTAGACCCCATAAGGAACTTATCTAGAGGTGTGGTGAGCACTTTGACCCACCAAGTGCTTCACAGAAGTTTATAATGCAGAACCGTAAAAATAAAAAATCATATTTTTTCACAAAAATTATCTTTTTGCCCCCATTTTTTTATTTTCCCAAGGGTAAGAGAAGAAATTGGACCCCAAAAGTTGTTGTCCAATTTGTCCTGAGTACGCTGATACCCCATATGTGGGGGGGAACCACCGTTTGGGCGCATGGGAGGGCTCAGAAGGGATGGAGCGCCATTTGGAATGCAGACTTAGATAGAATGGTCTGCAGGCATCACATTGCATTTGCAGAGCCCCTAATGTACCTAAACAGTAAAACCCCCCCACAAGTGACACCATTTTGGAAAGTAGACCCCCTAAGGAACTCATCTAGATGTGTTGTGAGAGCTTTGAACCCCCAAGTGTTTCACTACAGTTTATAACGCAGCGCCGTGCAAATAAAAAATATTTTTTTTCCACAAAAATTATTTTTATTTTTTAGCCCCCAGTTTTGTATTTTTCCATAGTAACAGGAGAAATTGGACCCTAAATATTGTTGTCTAATTTGTCCTGAGTACGCTGATACCTGATATGTGGGGGGGAACCACCGTTTGAGCATATGGCAGAGCTCGGAAGGGAAGGAGCATCATTTGGAATGCAGACTTAGATGGATTGGTCTGCAGGCATCACATTGCGTTTGCAGAGCCCCTAATGTACCTAAACAGTAGAAACCCCCCACAAGTGACCCAATATTGGAAACTAGACCCCCCGAGGAACTTATCTAGTTGTGTTGTGAGAACTTTGAACCCCCATGTGTTTCACTACAGTTTATAACGCAGAGCCGTGAAAATAAAAAAAAACAATTTCCCCAAAAAATTATTTTTTAGCCCCCAGTTTTGTATTTTCCCGAGGGTAACAGGAGAAATTGGACCCCAAAAGTTGTTCTCCAATATGTTCCGAGTACGCTGATACCCCATCTGTTGGGGTAAACCCCTGTTTGGGCGCACGGGATAGCTCAGAAGGGAAAGAGCACTGTTTTACTTTTTCAACGCAGAATTGGCTGGAATTGAGATCGGACGCCATGTCGCGTTTGGAGAACCCCTGATGTGCCTAAACAGTGGAAACCCCCCAATTATAACTGAAACCCTAATCCAAACACACCCCTAACCCTAATCCCAACGGTAACCCTAACCACACCTCTAATTCAGACACACCCCTAACCCTAATCCCAACCCTATTCCCAAAAGTAAATGTAATCCAAACCCTAACTATAACTTTAGCCCCAACCCTAACCCTAACTTTAGCCCCAACCCTAACTATGGCCTTAACCCTAGCCCCAACCCTAGCCCCAACCCTAGCCCCAACCCTTACCCTAGCCCTAACCCTAACCCTAGCCCTAACCCTAGCCCTAACCCTAACCCTAGCCCTAACCCTAGCCCTAAACCTAACCCTAACCCTAGCCCTAACCCTAGCTCTAACCCTAACCCTAACCCTAACCCTAGCCCCAACCCTTACCCTAGCCCTAAACCTAACCCTAACCCTAGCCCTAACCCTAACCCTAGCCCTAACCCTAGCCATAACCATAGCCCTAACCCTAACCCTAGCCCTAACCCTAACCCTAGCCCTAACCCTAACCCTAGCCCTAACCCTAGCCCTAACCCTAGCCCTAACCCTAGCCCTAATGGGAAAATGGAAATAAATACATTTTTTTAATTTTTTTAATTTTTCCCTAACTAAGCGAGTGATGAAGGGGGGTTTGAATTACTTTTATAGTGGGTTTTTTAGCGGATTTTTATGATTGGCAGCCGTCACACACTGAAAGACGCTTTTTATTGCAAAAAATATTTTTTGCATTGCCACATTTTGAGAGCTATAATTTTTCCACATTCTGGTCCACAGAGTCATGTGAGGTCTTGTTTTTTGCGGGACGAGTTGATGTTTTTATTGGTAACATGTTCGGGCACGGGAGATTTTTTGATCGCTTTTTATTCCAATTTTTGTGAGGCAGAATGACCAAAAACCAGCTATTCATGAATTTCTTTTGGGGGAGGCGTTTATACCATTCCGCGTTTGGTAAAATTGATAAAGCAGTTTTATTCTTCGGGTCAGTACGATTACAGCGATGCCTCATTTATATTTTTTTTATGTTTTGGCGCTTTTATACGATAAAAACTATTTTATAGAAAAAATAATTATTTTGTCATCGCTTTATTCTGAGGACTATAACTTTGTTATTTTTTTGCTGATGATGCTGTATGGTGGCTCGTTTTTTGCGGGACAAGATGATGTTTTCAGCGGTACCATGGATATTTATATCCGTCTTTTTGATCGGGGTTTATTCCACTTTTTATTCGGCAGTATGAGAATAAAGCGTTTTTGCCTCGTTTTTTTTTTTTTTTTTTTACGGTGTTCACTAAAGGGGTTAACTAGTGATATAGTTTTATAGGTGGGTTCGTTACGGTCACGGCGATACTAAATATGTGTACTTTTATAGTTTGATTTTTTTTATTTAACCCCTTAACGACCGCCGATACGCCTTTTAACGGCGGCCGCTAAGGGTACTTAAACCACAGCGCCGTTAATTAACGGCGCTGTGGAAAAAGTGAATAGCGCCCCCCAGAGTCGGATTTTCTCTGGGGTCTCGGTTGCCGAGGGTAGCCGAGACCCCAGAGAACATGATTCGGGGGGTTTTTACCGACCCCCGAGTTGCGATCGCCGGTAATTAACCGTTTACCGGCGGTCGCAACAAAAAAAAAAAAAACGTGATTTGCCGTTTAATTTCTCTGTCCTCCGATGTGATCGCACATCGGAGGACAGAGAAATGTGGTCCCCGATGGCCCCCAATAGCCCCCCAATACTTACCTACCTCCCCCGGTGCTCCTCGTGTCTCCCCATGGGCGCCGCCATCTTTTTTCCGGGAAAAAATGGCGGGCGCACGCGCAGTGCGCCCGCCGCCCGGCACCCGGATGTTCTTTGGGGTCTCGGCTGCCGGGGGTAGCCGAGACCCCAAAGAACATGATCGGGGTCGATTTGCACCGACCCCTGCTTTGCGATCGCCGGTAATTAACAGTTTACCGGCGACCGCAAAAAAAAAAAAAAAAAAAAAAAGCGATCAGTTATTTCTCTGTCCTCTGATGTGATCGCACATCAGAGGACAGAGAAATAGGGGGATTCGGGGACCCTAACATACTCACCCGGGGTCCCTGGGTCCTCTTCTGTCTTCTCCTGCCAGCCGGCTTTTTCCTTATGGCGGGCGCATGCGCAGTGCGCCCGCCATCTGCTGCCATCTGCCGGCCGGCAGGAGAAGACAAGTTGGGGCTAAAATTAGGGTTAGGGTTAGGGTTAGGGTTAGAGTTAGGGTTAGGGTTAGGGTTGGGGCTAAATTTAGGGTTAGGGCTAGGGTTAGGGTTAGGCTACTTTCACACTAGCGTTTTTTGGCTTCCGTCGCAATGCGTCGTTGGAGAAAAAACGCATCCTGCAAAAGTGCTTGCAGGATGCGTTTTTTCTCCATTGGCTTGCATTAGCGACGCATTGCGACGGATTGCCACATGTCGCATCCGTCGTGCGACGGATGCGTCGTGCTTCGGCGGACCGTCGACACAAAAAAAACTACATGTAACTTTTTTGTGCGACGTGTCCCACATATTTCAGTGCCACGTGCCACGTATTTAAGTGACACGTGCCACGTATCAAAGTGCCACGTGCCACATATTTCAGTGCCACGTATCAAAGTGCCACGTGCCACGTATCAAAGTGCCACGTGCCACGTATCAAAGTGCCACGTGCCACATATTTCAGTGCCACGTGCCACGTATCAAAGTGCCACGTGCCACGTATCAAAGTGCCACATCTTTCAGTGCCACGTGCCACGTATTTAAGTGACACGTGCCACGTATCAAAGTGCCACGTGCCACATATTTCAGTGCCACGTATCAAAGTGCCACGTGCCACGTGCCACGTATCAAAGTGCCACGTGCCACGTATCAAAGTGCCACGTGCCACGTATTTCAGTGCCACATATTTAAGTGACACGTATCACGTATAAGTGCCACGTGTCACGTATTTAATTGCCACATATTTAAGTGCCACGTATCAAGATTTTCCATGGAGAACAGACACATCCAGAGATATGTCTGCTCTCCACGGCTGCAGCAACACACTGACAGGAGCCATAGTTCCTGTCGGTGTGTCACTGCGCATGCGCGAGCGAGTTTACCGGCGGTCATTGACCCCGGCACTCTCGCTTAACGGCAGTGCTGCGTGGGAAAGTTCAACGCAGCTGTACTGCTGTTAACCGAGACGCCGGAGTCATTGAACTCCGGAACAGTACGCGATACACTGCTAGGAGCTTCGCTCCTGGCAGTGTATCGCCGGAGAGCAGCCGATCGGCGTGGGACACTCGTTTTATGGATTCTGCGGACAGGGAGTATGAATTTGGTTTATTATTTTTGGATTTTTTCCTGGAGGATCGAGGGCTTCGCCTACAAGTGTGCTGTTGGTGAGTATATACTCTGTGTTATATGTTGTATGTACTGTGTGTCATGTATGTGTATTGTGTGTAGGTGTTTTGTGTAACTTTACAATTGTGCTAAGTCGCCGGACACAGGGACAACTCTCCCATCCTAATACCGGATGGGAGTAGTAGTCCCATACGGCGACTTAGCACAATGGTGGCACTAGCGTCGCATGGGGACACACACACGCACACACACGCACACACACACACACAGAAGGACTCCATGCTGCTTCACTGGGGGGCGGGGGCTTCCCTCTTCCTGTCCGACGTCACGTCCGGTCCTGGGTGTCAACCCCTCCGTACAAAGACGCCGACACCCAGGACAAAGGCGCTGTGTGTGGAAGGTAATATGGGGCCCTAGGGGGATACGCAGACACGCCGCTGCGTAAAGAATTGACATGTCAATTCTTTTTACGCCGGCGTGTTTGCAGACAAAAGCGCCGCGTTTTTTTGCGGTGTGTCTGAACGGCAAAGTGAATTTCTCATTCACTTTGCCGGCAGACGAAAATGACATTGCGCATTTTTGAAAAGCGCCCGCAAAATAGCGCTCAAAAATGCGCTATGTCTGAAAGTAGCCTAAGGCTTCTTTCACACTTGCGTCGGTACGGGGCGGTCGCAATGCGTCGGCCCGATGTACCGACGCACGTTGTGAAAATTGTGCACAACGTGGGCAGCGGATGCAGTTTTTCAACGCATCCGCTGCCCAGTCTATGTCCTGGGGAGGAGGGGGCAGAGTTACGGCCACGCATCCGCGGAAATGGCGGACGCGACGTACAAAAAAAAGGTTACATTGAACTTTTTTTGTGACGACGGGGGCTAAAGTTATGGTTAGGGTTGGGGCTAAAGTTAGGGTTGGGGCTAAAGTTAGGGTTAGAGTTGGGATTAGGGTTAGGGTTTGGATTAGGGTTGGGATTAGTGTTACGTTTGGGATTAGGGTTGGGATTAGGGTTAGGATTAGGGTTAGGGGTGTGTTGGATTTAGGGTTTTGATTAGGGTTATGGTTAGGGTTGAGATTAGGGCTGTTTTGGGGTTAGGGTTGTGATTATCGTTAGGGTTGTGATTAGGATTATGGATCGGGTTGAGATTAGGGTTAGGGCTGTGTTGGGGTTAGGGTTGGAGTTAGAATTGGGGGGTTTCCACTGTTTAGGTACATCAGGGGGTCTCCAAACACGACAGCCAATTTTGCGCTAAAAAAGTCAAATGGTACTCCCTCCCTTCTGAGCTCTGCCGTGCGCCCAAACAGTGGTTTACCCCCACATATGGGGCATCAGCGTACTCGGGATAAATTGGACAACAACTTTTGGGGTCCAATTTCTCCTGTTACCCTTGTGAAAATAAAAACTTGGGGGCTAAAAATCTTTTTTGTTGGAAAAAAATATATTTTTTTATTTTCACTACTCTGCATTATAAATTTCTGTGAAGCACTTGAGCTTTCAAAGTTCTCACCACATATCTAGATAAGTTCCTTAGGGGGTCTAGTTTCCAAAATTTGGTCACTTGTGGGGGTTTCTACTGTTTAGGTACATTAGGGGTCTGCAAACGCAACATAACGCCCGCAGACAATTCTATCAAAGTCTGCATTGCAAAATGGCGCTCCTTCCCTTCCGAGCTCTGCCGTGCGCCCAAACAGTGGTTTACCCCCACATATGGGGTACCAGCATACTCAGGACAAATTGGACAACAACTTTTGGGGTCCAATTTCTCTTGTTACCCTTGTGAAAATAAAAATTTGGGGGCTAAAAAAATCTTTTTTGTGGGAAAAAAAATATTTTTTATTTTCACTACTCTGCATTATAAATTTCTGTGAAGCACTTGAGCTTTCAAAGTTCTCACCACATATCTAGATAAGTTCCTTAGGGGGTCTATTTTCCAAAATGGGGTCACTTGTTGGGGGTTTCTACTGTTTAGGTACATTAGGGGTCTGCAAAGGCAACATAACGCCCGCAGACAATTCTATCAAAGTCTGCATTCCAAAATGGCACTCCTTCCCTTCCGAGCTCTGCCATGCGCCCAAACAGTGGTTTACCCCCACATATGGGGTACCAGCATACTCAGGACAAATTGGACAACAACTTTTGGGGTCCAATTTCTCTTGTTACCCTTGTGAAAATAAAAACTTGGGGGCTAAAAAATCTTTATTGTTAAAAAATATATATTTTTTATTTTCACGACTCTGCATTATAAACTTCTGTGATGCACTTGGGCATTCAAAGTTCTCACTACACATCTAGATAAGTTCCATGGGGGGTCTAGTTTCCAAAATGGGGTCACTTTTGGGGGGTTTCTGCTGTTTAGGCACATCAGGGGCTCTCCAAACGCGACATGGCGTCCGATCTCAATTCCAGTCAATTTTGCATTGAAAAGTCAAATGGCGCTCCTTTGCTTCCGAGCTCAGCCATGCGCCCAAACAGTGGTTTACCCCCACATATGGGGTGTCGGCGTACTCAAGACAAATTGTACAACAGCTTCTGGGGTCCATTTTCTCCTGTTACCCTTGGTAAAATAAAAATTTGGAGGCAAAAAGATCATTTTTGTAGAAAAAATGCGATTTTTTTATTTTCACGGCTCTACGTTATAAACTTCTGTGAAGCACCTGGGGGTTTAAAGTGCTCACCACACATCTAGATAAGTTCCTTAAGGGGTCTAGTTTCCAAAATGGTGTCATATGTGGGGGGTCTCTACTGTTTAGGCACATCAGCGGCTCTCCAAACGTGACATGGCGTCCGATCTCAATTCCAGCCAATTCTACATTGAAAAAGTAAAACGACACTCCTTCTCTTCCAAGCTCTGCGGTGCGCCCAAACAGTGGTTTACCCCCATATATGGGGTATCGACGTACTCAGGAGAAATTGCACAACAACTTTTGTGGTCTAATTTCTCCTGTTACCCTTGTGAAAATAAAAATTTGGGGGCAAAAAGATCATTTTTGTAGAAAAAATGAGATTTTTTATTTTCACGGCTCTACGTTATAAACTTCTGTGAAGCACTTGGGGGTTCAAAGTGCTCACCACACATCTAGATAAGTTCCTTGGGGGGTCTAGTTTCCAAAATGGTATCACTTGTGGGGGGTTTCCACTGTTTAGGCACATCAGGGACTCTCCAAACGCGACATGGCATCCGATCTCAATTCCAGCCAATTCTGCATTGAAAAAGTCAAACGGTGCTCCTTCACTTCCAAGCTCTGCGGTGCGCCCAAACAGTGGTTTACCTCCACATATGGGGTATCGACGTACTCAGGAGAAATTGCACAACAACTTTTGTGGTCTAATTTCTCCTGTTACCCTTGTGAAAATAAAAATTTTGGGGCAAAAAGATCATTTTTGTAGAAAAAATGAGATTTTTTATTTTCACGGCTCTACGTTATAAACTTCTGTGAAGCACTTGGGGGTTCAAAGTGCTCACCACACATCTAGATAAGTTCCTTGGGGGGTCTAGTTTCCAAAATGGTGTCACTTGTGGGGGGTTTCCACTGTTTAGGCACATCAGGGACTCTCCAAACGCGACATGGCATCCGATCTCAATTCCAGCCAATTCTGCATTGAAAAAGTCAAACGGTGCTCCTTCACTTCCAAGCTCTGCGGTGCGCCCAAACAGTGGTTTACCTCCACATATGGGGTATCGACGTACTCAGGAGAAATTGCACAACAACTTTTGTGGTCTAATTTCTCCTGTTACCCTTGTGAAAATAAGAATTTGTGGGCGAAAAAATCATTTTTGTGAAAACAAATGCGATTTTTTATTTTCACGGCTCTACGTTATAAACTTCTGTGAAGCACTTGGGGGTTCAAAGTGCTCACCACACATCTAGATAAGTTCCTTGGGGGGTCTAGTTTCCAAAATGGTGTCACTTGTGGGGGGTTTCCACTGTTTAGGCACATTAGGGGCTCTCCAAACGCGACATGGCGTCCGATCTCAATTCCAGCCAATTCTGCATTGAAACAGTCAAACGGTGCTCCTTCACTTCCAAGCTCTGCGGTGCGCCCAAACAGTGGTTTACCTCCACATATGGGGTATCGGCGTACTCAGGAAAAATTGCACAACAAAATTTGTGGTTAAATTTCTGTTTTTACACTTGTGAAAATTAAAAAAAATGGTTCTGAAGTAAAATGTTTGCAAAAAAAAGTAAAATGTTAATTTTTTTCTTCCACATTGTTTTAGTTCCTGTGAAGTACGTAAAGGGTTAATAAACTTCTTGAATGTGGTTTTGAGCAGCTTGAGGGGTGCAGTTTTTAGAATGGTGTCACACTTGGTTATTTTCTATCATATAGACCCCTCAAAATCACTTCAAAGGTGATGTGGTCCCTAAAAAAAACATGGTGTTGTAAAAATGAGAAATTGCTGGTCAACTTTTAACCCTTATAACTCCCTAACAAAAAAAAAAATTGTTTCCAAAATTGTGCTGATGTAAAGTAGACATGTGAGAAATGTTATTTATTAACTATTTTTTGTGACATATCTCTCTGATTTAAGGGCATAAAAATACAAAGTTTGAAAATTCCAAAATTTTAAAAATTTTCGCCATATTTCCATTTTTTTCATAAATAATCGCAAGTAATATCGAAGAAATGTTACCACTAACTTGAAGTACAACATGTCACGAAAAAACAATCTCAGAATCAGCGGGATCCGATAAAGCGTTCCAGAGTTATAACCTCATAAAGTGACACTGGTCAGAATTGTAAAAATTGGCTCGGTCATTAAGTACCAAATTGGCTCTGTCACTAAGGGGTTAAAGAAATGTATTTATGGGAATTTATTATTTATTTAGGATTTTTTTTTCTTTTTTTTTTTTACACATATGGAAATTTTTTTAAAAACTTTTTTACTTTGTCCCAGGGGGGGACATCACAGATCGGTGATCTGACAGTTTGCACAGCACTCTGTCAGATCACCGATCTGAGTTCCAGAGCTGCAGGCTTACCAGCGCCTGCACTGGACCCGGAAGTAATCCCTGCAGGACCCGGATGCAGCCCCGCTGCCATTTTGGATCCGGGGCCTGCAGGGATAGGAGGTAAGAGACCCTCGCAGCAACGCAATTACATCGCGTTGGTCCGGGGGTCTCAGGGAAGCCCGCAGGGCGCCCCCTGCCTGCGCGATGCTTCCCTGTACCGCCGGCACACCGCGATCATGTTTGATCGCAGTGTGCAGGGGGTTAATGTGCCGGGGGCGGTCCGTGACCACTCCTGGCACATAGTGCCGGATGTCAGCTGTGATAATCAGCTGACACCCGGCCGCGATCGGCCGCGCTCCCTCCGAGAGCGCGGCCGATCGCGCTGGACATACTATTCCGTCCTTGGGAATTAGGGCCCACCCCACATGGACGGAATATTACGTCCAATGGCAGAAAGGGGTTAAAAGAGCTTTACCCTGATTTCTGGCTAGCGGACCCCACAGTTAAATAGATTGTAATGTATGCTTTTTATTTAGGCCAACCAGACTGAATATGTCTATTTTTCTTTCAACTGGTTTATGAGGCATGTTCTAATGAATAAGCTGAGGATTTAAATAAAAAGCATTCCTTTGACTATGTCATTAAACAGCCGAGTGAGCTGATATACCACAAAATATACAGTGCCTACAAGTAGTATTCAACCCCCTGCAGATTTAGCAGGTTTAATAAGATGCAAATAAGTTAGAGCCTTCAAACTTCAAACAAGAGCAGGATTTATTAACAGATGCATAAATCTTACAAACCAAAAAGTTTTGTTGCTCAGTTAAATTTTTATAAATTTTAAACATAAAAGTGTGGGTCAATTATTATTCAACCCCTAGGTTTAATATTTTGTGGAATAACCTTTGTTTGCAATTACAGCTAATAATCGTCTTTTATAAGACCTGGTCAGGCCGGCACAGGTCTCTGGAGTTATCTTGGCCCACTCCTCCATGCAGATCTTCTCCAAGTTATCTAGGTTCTTTGGGTGTCTCATGTGGACTTTAATCTTGAGCTCCTTCCACACGTTTTCAATTGGGTTAAGGTCAGGAGACTGACTAGGCCACTGCAACACCTTGATTTTTTGCCTCTTGAACCAGGCCTTGGTTTTCTTGGCAGTGTGCTTTGGGTCGTTGTCTTGTTGGAAGATGAAATGACCACCCATCTTAAGATCCTTGATGGAGGAGCGGAGGTTCTTGGCCAAAATCTCCAGGTAGGCCGTGCTATCCATCTTCCCATGGATGCGGACCAGATGGCCAGGCCCCTTGGCTGAGAAACAGCCCCATAGCATGATGCTGCCACCACCATGCTTGACTGTAGGGATGGTATTCTTGGGGTCGTATGCAGTGCCATCCAGTCTCCAAACGTCACGTGTGGGGTTGGCACCAAAGATCTCGATCTTGGTCTCATCAGACCAGAGAACCTTGAACCAGTCAGTCTCAGAGTCCTCCAAGTGATCATGAGCAAACTGTAGACGAGCCTTGACATGACGCTTTGAAAGTAAAGGTACCTTACGGGCTCGTCTGGAACGGAGACCATTGCGGTGGAGTACGTTACTTATGGTGTTGACTGAAACCAATGTCCCCACTGCCATGAGATCTTCCCGGAGCTCCTTCCTTGTTGTCCTTGGGTTAGCCTTGACTCTTCGGACAAGCCTGGCCTCGGCACGGGAGGAAACTTTCAAAGGCTGTCCAGGCCATGGAAGGCTAACAGTAGTTCCATAAGCCTTCCACTTCCGGATGATGCTCCCAACAGTGGAGACAGGTAGGCCCAACTCCTTGGAAAGGGTTTTGTACCCCTTGCCAGCCTTGTGACCCTCCACGATCTTGTCTCTGATGGCCTTGGAATGCTCCTTTGTCTTCCCCATGTTGACCATGTATGAGTGCTGTTCACAAGTTTGGGGAGGGTCTTAAATAGTCAGAAAAGGCTGGAAAAAGAGATAGTGAATCCAAACATGTGAAGCTCATTGTTCTTTGTGCCTGAACTACTTCTTAATACTTTAGGGGAACCAAACAGAATTCTGGGGGGTTGAGGGGTTGAATAATAAATGACCCTCTGAAAAAACTTTTCCCAATTTTAAAAAAAAATAAACAAAGAAATAACATTCTTTTTTGCTGCAGTGCATTTCACACTTCCAGGCTGATCTACAGTCCAAATGTCACAATGCCAAGTTAATTCCAAATGTGTAAACCTGCTAAATCTGCAGAGGGTTGAATACTACTTGTAGGCACTGTATGTATACAGTATATATACATATATAGAATATATAAATAAATATATATATATATATATATATATATATATATATATATATATATATATATATATATATATATATACACTCACTGGCCACTTTATTAGGTACACCTGTCCAACTTCTTGTTAACACTTAATTTCTAATCAGCCAATCACATGGCGGCAACTCAGTGCATTTAGGCATGTAGACATGGTCAAGACAATCTCCTGCAGTTCAAACAGAGCATCAGTATGGGGAAGAAAGGTGATTTGAGTGCCTTTGAACGTGGCATGGTTGTTGGTGCCAGAAGGGCTGGTCTGAGTATTTCAGAAACTGCTGATCTACTGGGATTTTCACGCACAACCATCTCTAGGGTTTACAGAGAATGGTCTGAAAAAGAAAAAAAATCCAGTGAGCGGCAGTTCTGTGGGCGGAAATGCCTTGTTGATGCCAGAGGTCAGAGGAGAATGGGCAGACTGGTTCGAGCTGATAGAAAGGCAACAGTGACTCAAATCGCCACCCGTTACAACCAAGGTAGGCCTAAGAGCATCTCTGAATGCACAGTGCGTCGAACTTTGAGGCAGATGGGCTACAGCAGCAGAAGACCACACCGGGTACCACTCCTTTCAGCTAAGAACAGGAAACTGAGGCTACAATTTGTACAAGCTCATCGAAATTGGACAGTAGAAGATTGGAAAAACGTTGCTTGGTCTGATGAGTCTCGATTTCTGCTGCGACATTCGGATGGTAGGGTCAGAATTTGGCGTAAACAACATGAAAGCATGGATCCATCCTGCCTTGTATGGAGCATCTTTGGGATGTGCAGCCGACAAATCTGCGGCAACTGTGTGATGCCATCATGTCAATATGGACCAAAATCTCTGAGGAATGCTTCCAGCACCTTGTTGAATCTATGCCACGAAGAATTGAGGCAGTTCTGAAGGCAAAAGGGGGTCCAACCCGTTACTAGCATGGTGTACCTAATAAAGTGGCTGGTGAGTGTATATATATATTGTGGTATAGCGACCCCTGTGGCAGCTAGGGGGCGCTGTGTGTGCTCCTTGAGATATGCATTGAGGCATATATATGGTGTGCAAGGACCTGTGGTGATGTCACGCTCATCTGACTAGCCATGTGACAGGTACCTGGGTGTGGTTACACCTATGTAAAGGAGGTGGAGTGTGAGTGTTAGTGGGTAAGTGTCCGTCAGGGTGGACACACTTCCTGGAGACCGTAGACCTGGGCAGGTCTGTGTTGAGGACCTGGGACTGACCTGAAGTCAGTGTGAGTGAGAAATGTCTGATGGATACCTCTGTGGAGAAGAGGGATCCGGGAAACCTGTGCGGCACCAACAGGTAACAGGAAGGAACCGTGTGACACTGACCGGGGTCAGAGTGAGAGACGTTGTGTATGGGCACCTCGGAGGCCAAGGGGTGTCCAGGAACCCGTAAAGGTTGCCAACGGGTAACGGTCTGAAAACCGTGTATAATGCTGACCGGGGTAAGAGACGAACTGTGGTAAAGATGAATATATGCAGACTGTGTTCAAACTGTTACCAAGTTCCTGTGGATGTGGTTGACATTATGTGAAATAAATCGAAAAGACTGATTTTGATAGAAAACCGTGCCCGAGTGCTTTGATTCTGCTGCCAAGCGAGTGTTCCCCAAGACATGTAGTAGGCGCTATGCTACAATATATATATATATATATATATATATATATATATATATATATATATATATATATATATATATATATATATATATATACACACACACTGGTCCAGAAAATAAAGGCAACACTTAAACAACAGAATATAACTCCAAGTAAATCAAGCTTCTCTGAAATCAAACTATCCACTTAGGAAGCAACACTGTTTGACAATCAATTTCACATGCTGTTGTGCAAATGGAATAGACAACAGATGGAAATTATTGGCAATTATCAAGACACACTCAATAAAAGAGTGGTTCCTCAGATGGGGACCACAGACCACATCTCAGTACCAACACTTTCTGGCTGATATTTTGGTCACTTTTGAATGTTGGTTGTGCTTTCACACTCGTGGTAGCATGAGACGGAGTCTACAACCTACACAAGTGGCTCAGGTAGTGCAGCTCATTCAGGATGGCACATCAATGCGAGCTGTGGCAAGAAGGTTGGCTGTGTCTGTCAGCGTAGTGTCCAGAGGCTGGAGGCACTACCAGGAGACAGGCCAGTACACCATGAGACGTGGAGGGGGCCATAGGAGGTCAACAACCCAGCAGCAGGACCACTACCTCAGGCTTTGTGCAAGGAGGAACAGGAGGAGCACTGCCAGAGCCCTGCAAAATGACCTCCATCAGGCCACAAATGTGCATGTGTCTGCACAAACGGTTAGAAACCGACTCCATGAGGATGTTCTGAGAGCCCGACGTCCACAGATGGGGGTTGTGCTCACAGCCCAACACCGTGCAGGACATTCCGCATTTGTGACAGAACACCAGGATTGGCAAATTCGCCACTGGCGCCCTGTGTTCTAAACAGATGAAAGCAGGTTCACACTGAGCCAATGAAATAGACGTGAGAGAGTCTGGAGATGCCTTGGAGAGAGATCTGCTGCCTACAACATCCTTCAGTATGACCAGTTTGGCAGTGAATCAGTAATGGTGTGGGGTGGCATTTCTTTGGAGGGCCGCACAGCTCTCCATGTGCTCACCAGAGGTAGCCTGACTGCCATTAGGTACCGAGATGAGATCCACAGACCCCTTGTGAGACCATATGCTGGTGTGGTTGGCCCTGGGTTCCTCCTAATGCAGGACAATGCCAGACCTCATGTGGCTGGAGTGTGTCAGCAGTTCCTGCAAGATGAAGGCATTGAAGCTGTGGACTGGCCCGCCCATTCCCCAGACCTGAATCCAATTGAACACATCTGGGACATCATGTCTCGCACCATCCACCAATGTCACGTTGCACCACAGACTGTCCAGGAGTTGTCGGATGCTTTAGTCCAGGTCTGGGAGGATATCCCTCAGGACTCAGGAGACCATCCGCCGCCTCATCAGGAGCATGCCCAGGCATTATAGGAAGGTCATACAGGCACTTATTAAACCTGACAGGGCACACCTGTGAAGTTAAAACCATTCCTGGTGACTACCTCTTGAAGCTCATCAAGAGAATGCCAAGAGTGTGCAAAGCAGTCGTCAAAGCAAAAGGTGGCTACTTTGAAGAACCTAAAGTATAAGACATATTTTCAGTTGTTTCACACTTTTTTGTTAAGTATATAATTCCACATGTTTAATTCATAGTTTTGATGCCTTCAGTGTGGATGTACAATTTTCATAGTCATGAAAATACAGAAAAATCTTTAAATGAGAAGGTGTGTCCAAACTTTTGGTCTGTACTGTATGTATATATATATATATATATATATATATATATATACAGTGCCTACAAGTAGTATTCAACCCCCTGCAGATTTAGCAGGTTTACACATTTGGAATTAACTTGGCATTGTGACATTTGGACTGTAGATCAGCCTGGAAGTGTGAAATGCATTGCAGCAAAAAAGAATGTTATTTCTTTGTTTATTTTTTTTTTAAATTGGGAAAAGTATTTTCAGAGGGTCATTTATTATTCAACCCCTCAACCCACCAGAATTCTGTTTGGTTCCCCTAAAGTATTAAGAAGTAGTTCAGGCACAAAGAACAATGAGCTTCACATGTTTGGATTAATTATCTCTTTTTCCAGCCTTTTCTGACTATTTAAGACCCTCCCCAAACTTGTGAACAGCACTCATACATGGTCAACATGGGGAAGACAAAGGAGCATTCCAAGGCCATCAGAGACAAGATCGTGGAGGGTCACAAGGCTGGCAAGGGATACAAAACCCTTTCCAAGGAGTTGGGCCTACCTGTCTCCACTGTTGGGAGCATCATCCGGAAGTGGAAGGCTTATGGAACTACTGTTAGCCTTCCACGGCCTGGACAGCCTTTGAAAGTTTCCTCCCGTGCCAAGGCCAGGCTTGTCCGAAGAGTCAAGGCTAACCCAAGGACAACAAGGAAGGAGCTCCGGGAAGATCTCATGGCAGTGGGGACATTGGTTTCAGTCAATACCATGAGTAACGTACTCCACCGCAATGGTCTCCGTTCCAGACGAGCCCGTAAGGTACCTTTACTTTCAAAGCGTCATGTCAAGGCTCATCTACAGTTTGCTCATGATCACTTGGAGGACTCTGAGACTGACTGGTTCAAGGTTCTCTGGTCTGATGAGACCAAGATCGAGATCTTTGGTGCCAACCACACACGTGACGTTTGGAGACTGGATGGCACTGCATACGACCCCAAGAATACCATCCCTACAGTCAAGCATGGTGGTGGCAGCATCATGCTGTGGGGCTGTTTCTCAGCCAAGGGGCCTGGCCATCTGGTCCGCATCCATGGGAAGATGGATAGCACGGTCTACCTGGAGATTTTGGCCAAGAACCTCCGCTCCTCCATCAAGGATCTTAAGATGGGTCGTCATTTCATCTTCCAACAAGACAACAACCCAAAGCACACAGCCAAGAAAACCAAGGCCTGGTTCAAGAGGCAAAAAATCAAGGTGTTGCAGTGGCCTAGTCAGTCTCCTGACCTTAACCCAATTGAAAACTTGTGGAAGGAGCTCAAGATTAAAGTCCACATGAGACACCCAAAGAACCTAGATAACTTGGAGAAGATCTGCATGAAGGAGTGGGCCAAGATAACTCCAGAGACCTGTGCCGGCCTGATCAGGTCTTATAAAAGGCGATTATTAGCTGTAATTGCAAACAAAGGTTATTCCACAAAATATTAAACCTAGGGGTTGAATAATAGTTGACCCACACTTTTATGTTTAAAATTTATAAAAATTTAACTGAGCAACAAAACTTTTTGGTTTGTAAGATTTAAGCATCTGTTAATAAATCCTGCTCTTGTTTGAAGTTTGAAGGCTCTAACTTATTTGCATCTTATTAAACCTGCTAAATCTGCAGGGGGTTGAATACTACTTGTAGGCACTGTATATATATTATGTCTTTTTGTGTTCTTTCTCATTCTCCGGTCCTCTACCTGAGGCCTGATAGTTTGAGGGTTCTGCGCAGGATCTTAGTTGTTCCTAGAATTGCGCTTTTCTGGACAGAGAGTTCAGATGTTGCTCCTGGGATCTGTTGTAGCCATTTCCCCAACTTAGCGGTCACTGCTCCAAGTGCTACTATCACAACTGGAATCCCTGATGCCTTCAACTTCCACATCTTTTCCAGTACTCCTTTGAGACCCTGGTATTTCTCCAGCTTCTCATATTCCTTTCTGATGTTGCTGTCACTTGGCACTGTCACATCTACTATCATTGCTGTCTTCTGATCCTTGTCTACTGTCACAAAGTCTGGTTGGTTAGCCATCACCTGCTTATCTGTCCAGATCTTGAAGTCTCACAGGATTTTAGCCCTTTGATTCTCCACCACTTTTTCTGCGGTCTCTCACCGGGACTTAGAAGGACTTATCCCATACGCTGTGCAGATGTTCCTGTATACAATGCCTGCTACTTGGTTGTGGCATTCAGTATACGCTGTTCCTGCTTGCATTTTGCATCCTGCCACTATGTGTTGGACTGTCTCTGAGGTTTCTTTGCATAGTCTGCACATTGAGCTTTGTCTTGTGTGGTAGATTCCAGCTTCCATGGATCTGGTACTTAGTTCTTGCTCTTGTGCCGCTATGATTAGTGTCTCTGTGCTGTCTCCGAGTCCAGCTTTCTCCAGCCATTGGTAGGATTTCTCCATGTCAGCCACCCCCAATATCTGTAGAAGGTACATCCGACGCAGCGGGTTGTCTTGCCATGGTGCTTCATGTCCTTCTTGTTTCTGCCAGGTCTGTTGTTGCTGTTAACACACTTCATGAAGAAAAACATCACAAGATGTTTTAGGCTATAAATACAATCATAGTGGTACTGTGATGATTATAGCTAAGGACATAAGACTGAGAATAGTCGCAAGAGATCAATAACAAAACACAAAAACAACACGACTAAAAAAGCTCCAAGAGTATTTAAATTAATTCAACATTTATATTTTATTAAGGTAAAGATGAAAAACAGGAAAAGGAGGGGGTACAACAACTAGCACATGCCAGAAATGGACGCTCAACAAGACATATAATATGAAAGGCTGGGAAAATAATGATATTCAGTATATCTATTGCACTAATGCCACCTAGCCTGACTTAATACCAACCCAGCACAAACAGAATCAAATAGGTAAAAGACATGACACACTAAGGTGGCATATTACCCGTATTTATGACCAGGAGATGTCCAGGAGCGTCCTCCCCGACGCGCATTTCGGCGCTGTAGCCTTTCTCAAGGGGTGAGACAGGAAGAGGACGTGCACAGTTTAAAAAGCCCAGTGCTCCAATCAAAATGTATATTACCTAATGACCAGGTTATCACAAACGATGACGCGGCAACCATACTGTGATGGACATATAGACAAGCCAATCAATCGTCAGCATCTAGAGATGATCGCTGCAAATAATGCCGCTGTTTTCACTGTGGCATGGCGCCGCGGCGCCGTGTGATAAGAACGGAAATAATGCGACTGCGCCGTCACTTCCTGTGACGCGTGCGCAACCATGGCAACGGGACGCCAGATGGCAGCGGCGTCAGAGAGGCGCCGCAAGCCAGCGAGCGGCCCGGGACCATGCCGCGCACGCGTACTGGGATCAGGCTGGCATACAAAAAGTCGCAATAGTGGCGGACCCATAATAAGTACAAATGTACATACTGCAGCAAGTATGGAACTAGATAGCAATATAGAGGATCCAACTATTGCAAAAACAGGATAGACATATAATATCTCATATAGAACAACAGCCGCACAATATACATAATAATTATAAGTATGCATTCCACAGTAAAAATATAACTGGGTGGCAATATAGAGAGTCCTGCTATTGTCAGTAAGGAATAAGCAAAATAGACATATAATATCTCATATAGAATATCAGCCGCAGATGAACATAACTAAACAATGGCGATTATAAGGGGTTCGTCTCAAAGGTCCTAAGATGGAAAGATCACACAGCATTTTCAAAAGGTCCATGTAGAAGTCAGCATCCATACCAAGTCATGGTTCATCAAGAGATTTCAACATGGAGAGGATATTAGAAACGGGCTAGAAGATAAAAACACAAAATAAGTAAAAATATAAAAACAAACATGTGCTAATACCAACGGTTGGATTTATAAAAATGGTACAAAACGGATGTTCTCGTTGAGACCTTTAGGGTGGACCGTGTCTAATGTCCAGATCCATCTGGATTCTTGTTGAGCAAGCCTAGAGCTAATTTTACCTCCGCGGATGCCTGGATCAACAGTGTCAATCCCTCTCACTCTAAGCCCAGAGCTGTCACATTCATGATATAGTTTAAAATGGCGAGGTAGGGTGCGGAGGGTGGATATGTCCGTGTGGCCAACGGCCGCCTCAATGCCCAATACGTGCTCCCGCACGCGAACTTTAAACTGGCGTGTAGTCAATCCAATATAAATTAGACCACACGGGCACATGGCAAAATAGACTACATTTCTTGTAGTACACGTAATGTGTTTCCTGATGGTATATGTCTTAGATCAAGAAGAATTTGTAAATGTGCCCGTGCGGTCCACATTGGGGCAGGCGACACATCGGCCACAGGGGACACATCCACACCCCGGGCCCACCCCGTCAATGAAACTCTGTCTCTGGCCACCCTGGTAGTGACTTCTCACTAAAAAATCCCTCAGATTTTTTGAACGACGGACAGTCACGCTCGGTTTTTCTGGAAGAATCTGTCTAAGAATAGAGTCCGTACGTAAAATTGGCCATGCCTTTTGAAGACAATCTTTCATGCGAGAGAACTGAGCATGGTAGTTGGTAATGAACCGTATCTTATTGGAGGAGGAATTATGGGTATCATGGGCATAAAGTAAGGAATGTCTCGAAGAATACTTAGCTCTGTTATATGCTCGCTTGATACTACGTCTCCCATAACCACGCTCATGAAATCTCTCACATAAGTCCCTGGCTTTTATTTCGAAGTCTACATCATTGGAACAGATTCTTCGAAGTCGAAGAAACTGTCCAATTGGGACTGAGTTGATCATGTGTTTGGGGTGAGCAGATGATGCGTGCAGCAAACTATTGGTGGATGTTTCCTTCCTAAATATAGTGGTTTGGAGTGAATCACATTCGTCCCGCCATACGTTGATGTCTAGGAAATCAATCCTATCTCTGTCACTCTGATAAGTGACAAAGATGTTTTGACCATTTTTATTTAATGATTCCATGAATTGCCGAAGTGATTCAAGGTCTCCCTACCAGATCAGAAAAATATCGTCGATGTACCGCATCCACAGGGGGATGCGGTCCATCGGCGACTGATCTGACAGGGCGAGGTCCTTCTCCCACAGCCCCAGGAACAAGTTGGCGTATGCCGGCGCAAAAGAAGCACCCATTGCGGTGCCCTGGAGCTGCAGGTAGAAGGACCCTTTGAACGTAAAAAAATTATGAGTTAAAGAAAACTCGAGGAGAATAAGAACAGGTGAACTATCCCCCGAGGTAGGTCAGACAGTTCAAGGAAATGTTTGGTAGCGGTCAGGCCATCATTATGTTTAATACTGGTATACAGTGATTCTATATTACCAGTCACCATCAGCATGTCATGACCCATCTGGAGACCGTCCACCCTTTTCAAAAATTCATCTCTAGATGCTGACGATTGATTGGCTTGTCTATATGTCCATCACAGTATGGTTGCCGCGTCATCGTTTGTGATAACCTGGTCATTAGGTAATATACATTTTGATTGGAGCACTGGGCTTTTTAAACTGTGCACGTCCTCTTCCTGTCTCACCCCTTGAGAAAGGCTACAGCGCCGAAACGCGCGTCGGGGAGGACGCTCCTGGACATCTCCTGGTCATAAATACGGGTAATATGCCACCTTAGTGCGTCATGTCTTTTACCTATTTGATTCTGTTTGTGCTGGGTTGGTATTAAGTCAGGCTAGGTGGCATTAGTGCAATAGATATACTGAATATCATTATTTTCCCAGCCTTTCATATTATATGTCTTGTTGAGCGTCCATTTCTGGCATGTGCTAGTTGTTGTACCCCCTCCTTTTCCTGTTTTTCATCTTTACCTTAATAAAATATAAATGTTGAATTAATTTAAATACTCTTGGAGCTTTTTTAGTCGTGTTGTTTTTGTGTTTTGTTATTGATCTCTTGTGACTATTCTCAGTCTTATGTCCTTAGCTATAATCATCACAGTACCACTATGATTGTATTTATAGCCTAAAACATCTTGTGATGTTTTTCTTCATGAAGTGTGTTGACATTATTATTACTGTGTTATGCACAGGTTTTCTTTTGCTTGTGATGATGGACTTCCGTGCCAGGGATAAAGCCTGGCTTGGTACTATCGATCAGGTATTTGGAACAGGAGGTGGTGCATCCCAACCAACGGTGGATCACACATGGGATAACCAGGCCCTTGAAATTGAAAAAATGCTGATACAGCGTACAAAACTATGGTGGAACCGTGTCTTCTTAGAAACTTACATCTCCCGTAAGCTCATTCCGCGAGGCCTACGTGTCCGTGCTATCCCTGCCTTCCCTGTAGATGACGATGTTTTTGTTGCACGTTGGGAGGAAACGTGTAACAACTGTTCATCTACACTTATGCAACTATTGGTGGATTTGGACACTACGAAAATTAATAAGCTGGATATGTCTATAGATGAGGCTCAGAAAAATCTAAAAGGCAGTTGCCCACCTGATAAACTTACAAATTTTGAGTTACAAATTGAGAAAAACCTTGACCTTTGCGTTAAGAGGATCCATGAGTCGCAGAGTATTAAATTACAAAGAAATGTCAAAGATTTTGCTACTAAAAACGTTTTCCATTGGAGGAAACCTAATATACAGCCCTTGAGACTCCCTCGGGCTCCATCTAACAATTCACTATCGAATATGAGTGAGTCATCTGAATGGTCTTCGTCATCTATGACAACTAGATCCGGCTCTCGTCCAAATCGTACAAAGAATATGAATTTCCATCCTTACCGACGTACACAGTACAGATCATCAGATAATAAGAGCAAAAAGGTAATTAATTTAAGTTCACATAAACTTACTGACAGTGACCTTTCACTACTTAGTAAAGGGTTGTCCTTCTCACCTAAATCAAATTTTGACACTTTCTCTGCGATCAAGGACCTCCATCTATTCGCTAGGTCGTTAGTGTTTAAGAGATACTTTTTTGACCCTCATCTATATACTTTATTCCCAACAGAGGAAGAACAACTAACCCTTCAAGATCTGGAAGAGTTGTATGTTGAACAGCAAGTGGGTGAAGGAGGTAAGATTCCCCCTTCAATCAGGGTGAAATCCAAGAAGTTCCCTCCCTTTGCCTCCTGCCCTAGTATTGATCTCTTTGTTCGGGTTGTCTCCGAGGACTTCCTCCGCATTCCGCGGGGGATAGTCCGGGACAACCTGAGCAGAGATGAGCGTGCTAGATTGGACGTCCTGCGGGCTCTCCCTGATGTGGTGCTAAAGCCAGCTGACAAAGGTGGTAACATCGTAATCTGGCCCATGTCCTTATATGAAAAGGAAGCTCTTAGACAATTGAATAATAAAGCTTGTTATAAACAGCTTACTTTCAATCCATTATCATCTTTTAATGGGCAACTTTTGAAAATCTTGAATGATGCGGTTACTGATGGTACCATCACCAAGGAGCTGGCTTTGGCACTACAGGTACAAAAACCTATGGTATCTACCATGTATCTATTACCCAAGATACACAAAAAATTAGAGAGTCTCCCAGGACGTCCAATCATTTCTGGGCCAGGGAACTTCTTGGAGAACACCAATCGATGGATTGACTCCAAATTAAAACCTCTGGTGGAAAACCTTCCTTCATTCCTCCTTGACACGGGTGAATTTTTGAAAAGGGTGGACGGTCTCCAGATGGGTCATGACATGCTGATGGTGACTGGTGATATAGAATCACTGTATACCAGTATTAAACATAATGATGGCCTGACCGCTACCAAACATTTCCTTGAACTGTCTGACCTACCTCGGGGGATAGTTCACCTGATTCTTATTCTCCTCGAGTTTTCTTTAACTCATAATTTTTTTACGTTCAAAGGGTCCTTCTACCTGCAGCTCCAGGGCACCGCAATGGGTGCTTCTTTTGCGCCGGCATACGCCAACTTGTTCCTGGGGCTGTGGGAGAAGGACCTCGCCCTGTCAGATCAGTCGCCGATGGACCGCATCCCCCTGTGGATGCGGTACATCGACAATATTTTTCTGATCTGGCAGGGAGACCTTGAATCACTTCGGCAATTCATGGAATCATTAAATAAAAATGGTCAAAACATCTTTGTCACTTATCAGAGTGACAGAGATAGGATTGATTTCCTAGACCTCACCGTATGGCGGGACGAATGTGATTCACTCCAAACCACTATATTTAGGAAGGAAACATCCACCAATAGTTTGCTGCACGCATCATCTGCTCACCCCAAACACATGATCAACTCAGTCCCAATTGGACAGTTTCTTCGACTTCGAAGAATCTGTTCCAATGATGTAGACTTCGAAATAAAAGCCAGGGACTTATGTGAGAGATTTCATGAGCGTGGTTATGGGAGACGTAGTATCAAGCGAGCATATAACAGAGCTAAGTATTCTTCGAGACATTCCTTACTTTATGCCCATGATACCCGTAATTCCTCCTCCAATAAGATACGGTTCATTACCAACTACCATGCTCAGTTCTCTCGCATGAAAGATTGTCTTCAAAAGGCATGGCCAATTTTACATACGGACTCTATTCTTAGACAGATTCCTCCAGAAAAACCGAGCGTGACTGTCCATCGTTCAAAAAATCTGAGGGATTTTTTAGTGAGAAGTCACTACCAGGGTGGCCAGAGACAGAGTTTCATTGACGGGGTGGGCCCGGGGTGTGGATGTGTCCCCTGTGGCCGATGTGTCGCCTGCCCCAATGTGGACCGCACGGGCACATTTACAAATTCTTCTAGATCTAAGACATATATCATCAGGAAACACATTACGTGTACTACAAGAAATGTAGTCTATTTTGCCATGTGCCCGTGTGGTCTAATTTATATTGGATTGACTACACGCCAGTTTAAAGTTCGCGTGCGGGAGCACGTATTGGGCATTGAGGCGGCCGTTGGCCACACGGACATATCCACCCTCCGCACCCTACCTCGCCATTTTAAACTATATCATGAATGTGACAGCTCTGGGCTTAGAGTGAGAGGGATTGACACTGTTGATCCAGGCATCCGCGGAGGTAAAATTAGCTCTAGGCTTGCTCAACAAGAATCCAGATGGATCTGGACATTAGACACGGTCCACCCTAAAGGTCTCAACGAGAACATCAGTTTTGTACCATTTTTATAAATCCAACCGTTGGTATTAGCACATGTTTGTTTTTATATTTTTACTTATTTTGTGTTTATTTATCTTCTAGCCCGTTTCTAATATCCTCTCCATGTTGAAATCTCTTGATGAACCATGACTTGGTATGGATGCTGACTTCTACATGGACCTTTTGAAAATGCTGTGTGATCTTTCCATCTTAGGACCTTTGAGACGAACCCCTTATAATCGCCATTGTTTAGTTATGTTCATCTGCGGCTGATATTCTATATGAGATATTATATGTCTATTTTGCTTATTCCTTACTGACAATAGCAGGACTCTCTATATTGCCACCCAGTTATATTTTTACTGTGGAATGCATACTTATAATTATTATGTATATTGTGCGGCTGTTGTTCTATATGAGATATTATATGTCTATCCTGTTTTTGCAATAGTTGGATCCTCTATATTGCTATCTAGTTCCATACTTGCTGCAGTATGTACATTTGTACTTATTATGGGTCCGCCACTATTGCGACTTTTTGTATGCCAGCCTGATCCCAGTACGCGTGCGCGGCATGGTCCCGGGCCGCTTGCTGGCTTGCGGCGCCTCTCTGACGCCGCTGCCATCTGGCGTCCCGTTGCCATGGTTGCGCACGCGTCACAGGAAGTGATGGCGCAGTCGCATTATTTCCGTTCTTATCACACGGCGCCGCGGCGCCATGCCACAGTGAAAACAGCGGCATTATTTGCAGCGATCATCTCTAGATGCTGACGATTGATTGTCTTGTCTATATGTCTATCACAGTATGGTTGCCGCGTCATCGTTTGTGATAACCTGGTCATTAGGTAATATACATTTTGATTGGAGCACTGGGCTTTTTAAACTGTGCACGTCCTCTTCCTGTCTCACCCCTTGAGAAAGGCTACAGCGCCGAAACGCGCGTCGGGGAGGACGCTCCTGGACATCTCCTGGTCATAAATACGGGTAATATGCCACCTTAGTGTGTCATGTCTTTTACCTATTTGATTCTGTTTGTGCTGGGTTGGTATTAAGTCAGGCTAGGTGGCATTAGTGCAATAGATATACTGAATATCATTATTTTCCCAGCCTTTCATATTATATGTCTTGTTGAGCGTCCATTTCTGGCATGTGCTAGTTGTTGTACCCCCTCCTTTTCCTGTTTTTCATCTTTACCTTAATAAAATATAAATGTTGAATTAATTTAAATACTCTTGGAGCTTTTTTAGTCGTGTTGTTTTTGTGTTTTGTTATTGATCTCTTGCGACTATTCTCAGTCTTATGTCCTTAGCTATAATCATCACAGTACCACTATGATTGTATTTATAGCCTAAAACATCTTGTGATGTTTTTCTTCATGAAGTGTGTTGACATTATTATTACTGTGTTATGCACAGGTTTTCTTTTGCTTCTGATGATGGACTTCCGTGCCAGGGATAATGCCTGGCTTGGTACTATCGATCAGGTATTTGGAACAGGAGGTGGTGCATCCCAACCAACGGTGGATCACACATGGGATAACCAGGCCCTTGAAATTTAAAAAATGCTGATACAGCGTACAAAACTATGGTGGAACCGTGTCTTCTTAGAAACTTACATCTCCCGTAAGCTCATTCCGCGAGGCCTACGTGTCCGTGCTATCCCTGCCTTCCCTGTAGATGACGATGTTTTTGTTGCACGTTGGGAGGAAACGTGTAACAACTGTTCATCTACACTTATGCAACTATTGGTGGATTTGGACACTACGAAAATTAATAAGCTGGATATGTCTATAGATGAGGCTCAGAAAAATCTAAAAGGCAGTTGCCCACCTGATAAACTTACAAATTTTGAGTTACAAATTGAGAAAAACCTTGACCTTTGCGTTAAGAGGATCCATGAGTCGCAGAGTATTAAATTACAAAGAAATGTCAAAGATTTTGCTACTAAAAACGTTTTCCATTAGAGGAAACCTAATATACAGCCCTTGAGACTCCCTCGGGCTCCATCTAACAATTCACTATCGAATATGAGTGAGTCATCTGAATGGTCTTCGTCATCTATGACAACTAGATCCGGCTCTCGTCCAAATCGTACAAAGGATATGAATTTCCATCCTTACCGACGTACACAGTACAGATCATCAGATAATAAGAGCAAAAAGGTAATTAATTTAAGTTCACATAAACTTACTGACAGTGACCTTTCACTACTTAGTAAAGGGTTGTCCTTCTCACCTAAATCAAATTTTGACACTTTCTCTGCGATCAAGGACCTCCATCTATTCGCTAGGTCGTTAGTGTTTAAGAGATACTTTTTTGACCCTCATCTATATACTTTATTCCCAACAGAGGAAGAACAACTAACCCTTCAAGATCTGGAAGAGTTGTATGTTGAACAGCAAGTGGGTGAAGGAGGTAAGATTCCCCCTTCAATCAGGGTGAAATCCAAGAAGTTCCCTCCCTTTGCCTCCTGCCCTAGTATTGATCTCTTTGTTCGGGTTGTCTCCGAGGACTTCCTCCGCATTCCGCGGGGGATAGTCCGGGACAACCTGAGCAGAGATGAGCGTGCTAGATTGGACGTCCTGCGGGCTCTCCCTGATGTGGTGCTAAAGCCAGCTGACAAAGGTGGTAACATCGTAATCTGGCCCATGTCCTTATATGAAAAGGAAGCTCTTAGACAATTGAATAATAAAGCTTGTTATAAACAGCTTACTTTCAATCCATTATCATCTTTTAATGGGCAACTTTTGAAAATCTTGAATGATGCGGTTACTGATGGTACCATCACCAAGGAGCTGGCTTTGGCACTACAGGTACAAGAACCTATGGTATCTACCATGTATCTATTACCCAAGATACACAAAAAATTAGAGAGTCCCCCAGGACGTCCAATCATTTCTGGGCCAGGGAACTTCTTGGAGAACACCAATCGATGGATTGACTCCAAATTAAAACCTCTGGTGGAAAACCTTCCTTCATTCCTCCTTGACACGGGTGAATTTTTGAAAAGGGTGGACGGTCTCCAGATGGGTCATGACATGCTGATGGTGACTGGTGATATAGAATCACTGTATACCAGTATTAAACATAATGATGGCCTGACCGCTACCAAACATTTCCTTGAACTGTCTGACCTACCTCGGGGGATAGTTCACCTGATTCTTATTCTCCTCGAGTTTTCTTTAACTCATAATTTTTTTACGTTCAAAGGGTCCTTCTACCTGCAGCTCCAGGGCACCGCAATGGGTGCTTCTTTTGCGCCGGCATACGCCAACTTGTTCCTGGGGATGTGGGAGAAGGACCTCGCCCTGTCAGATCAGTCGCCGATGGACCGCATCCCCCTGTGGATGCGGTACATCGACGATATTTTTCTGATCTGGCAGGGAGACCTTGAATCACTTCGGCAATTCATGGAATCATTAAATAAAAATGGTCAAAACATCTTTGTCACTTATCAGAGTGACAGAGATAGGATTGATTTCCTAGACGTCACCGTATGGCGGGACGAATGTGATTCACTCCAAACCACTATATTTAGGAAGGAAACATCCACCAATAGTTTGCTGCACGCATCATCTGCTCACCCCAAACACATGATCAACTCAGTCCCAATTGGACAGTTTCTTCGACTTCGAAGAATCTGTTCCAATGATGTAGACTTCGAAATAAAAGCCAGGGACTTATGTGAGAGATTTCATGAGCGTGGTTATGGGAGACGTAGTATCAAGCGAGCATATAACAGAGCTAAGTATTCTTCGAGACATTCCTTACTTTATGCCCATGATACCCATAATTCCTCCTCCAATAAGATACGGTTCATTACCAACTACCATGCTCAGTTCTCTCGCATGAAAGATTGTCTTCAAAAGGCATGGCCAATTTTACGTACGGACTCTATTCTTAGACAGATTCTTCCAGAAAAACCGAGCGTGACTGTCCGTCGTTCAAAAAATCTGAGGGATTTTTTAGTGAGAAGTCACTACCAGGGTGGCTAGAGACAGAGTTTCATTGACGGGGTGGGCCCGGGGTGTGGATGTGTCCCCTGTGGCCGATGTGTCGCCTGCCCCAATGTGGACTGCACGGGCACATTTACAAATTCTTCTAGATCTAAGACATATACCATCAGGAAACACATTACGTGTACTACAAGAAATGTAGTCTATTTTGCCATGTGCCCGTGTGGTCTAATTTATATTGGATTGACTACACGCCAGTTTAAAGTTCGCGTGCGGGAGCACGTATTGGGCATTGAGGCGGCCGTTGGCCACACGGACATATCCACCCTCCGCACCCTACCTCGCCATTTTAAACTATATCATGAATGTGACAGCTCTGGGCTTAGAGTGAGAGGGATTGACACTGTTGATCCAGGCATCCGCGGAGGTAAAATTAGCTCTAGGCTTGCTCAACAAGAATCCAGATGGATCTGGACATTAGACACGGTCCACCCTAAAGGTCTCAACGAGAACATCAGTTTTGTACCATTTTTATAAATCCAACCGTTGGTATTAGCACATGTTTGTTTTTATATTTTTACTTATTTTGTGTTTTTATCTTCTAGCCCGTTTCTAATATCCTCTCCATGTTGAAATCTCTTGATGAACCATGACTTGGTATGGATGCTGACTTCTACATGGACCTTTTGAAAATGCTGTGTGATCTTTCCATCTTAGGACCTTTGAGACGAACCCCTTATAATCGCCATTGTTTAGTTATGTTCATCTGCGGCTGATATTCTATATGAGATATTATATGTCTATTTTGCTTATTCCTTACTGACAATAGCAGGACTCTCTATATTGCCACCCAGTTATATTTTTACTGTGGAATGCATACTTATAATTATGTATATTGTGCGGCTGTTGTTCTATATGAGATATTATATGTCTATCCTGTTTTTGCAATAGTTGGATCCTCTATATTGCTATCTAGTTCCATACTTGCTGCAGTATGTACATTTGTACTTATTATGGGTCCGCCACTATTGCGAATTTTTGTATGCCAGCCTGATCCCAGTATGCATGCGCGGCATGGTCCCGGGCCGCTCGCTGGCTTGCGGCGCCTCTCTGACGCCGCTGCCATCTGGCGTCCCGTTGCCATGGTTGCGCACGCGTCACAGGAAGTGACGGCGCAGTCGCATTATTTCCGTTCTTATCACACGGCACCGCGGCGCCATGCCACAGTGAAAACAGCGGCATTATTTGCAGCGATCATCTCTAGATGCTGACGATTGATTGTCTTGTCTATATGTCCATCACAGTATGGTTGCCGCGTCATCGTTTGTGATAACCTGGTCATTAGGTAATATACATTTTGATTGGAGCACTGGGCTTTTTAAACTGTGCACGTCCTCTTCCTGTCTCACCCCTTGAGAAAGGCTACAGCGCCGAAACGCGCGTCGGGGAGGACGCTCCTGGACATCTCCTGGTCATAAATACGGGTAATATGCCACCTTAGTGTGTCATGTCTTTTACCTATTTGATTCTGTTTGTGCTGGGTTGGTATTAAGTCAGGCTAGGTGGCATTAGTGCAATAGATATACTGAATATCATTATTTTCCCAGCCTTTCATATTATTTGTCTTGTTGAGCGTCCATTTCTGGCATGTGCTAGTTGTTGTACCCCCTCCTTTTCCTGTTTTTCATCTTTACCTTAATAAAATATAAATGTTGAATTAATTTAAATACTCTTGGAGCTTTTTTAGTCGTGTTGTTTTTGTGTTTTGCTGTTGTTGCTGTTGACTGATACTCCTTGTTTCATCCGTGATCGTGGCTTGGATGCTTATCAAGCTTCGACCACCCTCATTTCTATTGGTATTCAATCTTTGGGTGTTACACCTAGGGTGGAGACCTCATGCATTGTGAGGATCTTTCATGTCTTCACATCTGCAGCTTCCATCTCTTCTTTGGGCGTGGCTTTTATTCTTCCCATTGAGCTGGCTCTTCAGGACCTGTCTTACCCTTTGATGGTATTTGGATGTGGCTGCTTTCCTTGCCTCTTCATCATGGTTACCGTATCCTTGTGGGATGCCGAGGTACTTGTAGCATGTCTGCACATCTGCTATATGCCCTGCTGGTAATTCCACTCCATCTGTCTTGACTACCTTGTCTCTCTTTATTACCAACCGGCCGCACTTTTCCAGTCTGAAGGGCATCCTGATGTCTTCACTGTAGATCCTTGTCAGGTGGAGAAGTGAATTGATGTTGATAGGGTTGGTGGATTGCAACAAATAAAAATAAATAATAAATAAGGTGCAATCACAACCCGGGGTCCACCGTGCAGTAAACTGCTGCTAGTGTGAACATAGATGGATAAAAAACTTGCGAACGTTCCTCCTCAAACATACTGAGTTAACTCCACACACTGTGAATGGGGTGCAAAAAACCAAACCCAGATACTACTCAGAGATGCACAAGGAAAGGAGTGCCAACTCAGCTAACCACTGAGAGGTACAGGAAAGGTGAGTACCAGCTCAGCTAACCACCGAGGGGTACAGGGAAAGTGAGTACCAGCTCAGCTAACCACCGAGGGGTAAAGGGAAGTTAAGTACCAGCTCAGCTACCCACCAAGGGGTACAGGAAAGGTGAGTACAAGCTCAGCTAACCACCGAGGAGCACAGGGAAGGTGAGTACAAGCTCAGCTAACCACCGAGGGGCACAAGGAAAATAGGAAGTGTGCAATACGCCATTTAACCCTACTATGAGTATCGCGGCCTTTTAGGCCCAAGTGCTTACTTTTTTGCTAGTATCTGCAAAATTACTTTAGTTGGAATTTTGAAACTCTAGGTATTCCTCAAGTATGTCATTGTTGGTAATATCCAGTTTTTAATATAATTTTTTTAATAGGCATTTTGGTGTAACAACAATGCTTTTTTGGGGAAAAGTGTTTGTGTCTCAAGTTACTTTATTTGTAGTCAGGGTTGCTGGTGGAGGGGTCATGGGGTGGATCATGCCATGTGAGGATGTCATATGATTTTGGGAGGGAGTGATAAGGCCATGACATCATCTCAGGTTCAAAAAATTTTAATTAAAATGTTGTGCATTAGTCATATCTTATTTTGCAAATTTTGAAATAAACTTGTACAAGTTATTTATGTGAGTTTCTCCATATCATTTGCAAAAAAAAGGCCCCCATTACGTAAAAGTGTAGATTTGTGATGTCACGCATGCCAGGGTTAAACCACTGCGAAAGAACACGTGGGTTGAACTTGCTCTGTGGTACAATACCCTGTTAGCCCCACAAGAAAGCATGGCATACACACTGGATGGAAACAGATAGTAAAAACTCACAGTCAGCAAGAACACGCAGCAAACCTCCTCTCCGGAGCAGGAGGAATTCTAATGGCTTGATGCCAGCCCTGAACTCACACAGACAATCTCCTCTCCAGAGGTGCTGGAATTCTAATGGCACAGGGCCAGCCCTGAACATATACTGACACAGATGACTGACGTCCCACTGGTAGCTGATACAGTGCTAAACACGCAGACAGAGCGGTAGCATATCCACCCACACATACACCAAACACAAGTGACACTAGCACGCCTGCATGCTTCGCTGAAAGCCATTTCGGATGGGTGTGTTGCCCATGGGCCAATCTGGAGCTGCCACATCACAGGCATGCTTAGTAAGGTGATTTCTGGACAGACATCAGAGAGTGGGACTGCCTCTGTATACCACTGGTTACCATAGACATTAGCTGGAGAGCCAGCAGTAACCACCCATATAACAGAAGCGTGAGCAAGATGCTAGGACCAACATCTGTGCTAAGCAGCAGGCCCAGTGGCCAGGCCTGAATGGGAGACTGAAGCACCAAACAGTGCCTGCGATACATCCCACATTGCAGGGAAGTCTTGGCCTCTAATAGATCTCTTGTTAGTTTTTGCATACAGCTTGATGTCATCTATGAAGAGGAGGTGGCTGATGGTACTTCCACTCTTGAACTTGTATCCATAGCCAGACTCTGTAATTATCTGACTGAGGGGTTCAAGCCTATGCAGAACTGCAATGGGGATAGTGCATCACCTTGGTATATGCCTCACTTGATAGTTACTTGTGCTAGTTGTCTTGAGTTGACTTCCAATGTTGTTCTCCATAGCCCCATTGAGTTTTTGAGGAAGGTTCTTCATTTCCTGTTGACATTGTAGAGATCCAAGCATTCACAGATCCATGTGTGTGGCATTGAGTAATAAGCTTTCCTGTAGTCAATCCAGGCTGTGCTGAGATTGGTCTGTCTGGATCTTGCATCTTGAGCGACTGCTCTATCAACTAGGAACTAGTGCTTAGGGCCTCTGGCGTCGGTTTGAATGCCTTTCTGAGCTGGATTCATGTACTGGTTCATATGGTTCTGTAGCTTGGTGGCTATGATGCCTGACAGGAGTTTCCAAGTTATTGTAAGGCAGGTGATTGGGCGATAGTTGGATGGAACTGTTCTTTAGTGAGGATCTTTCATGATCAGCACTGCCCTTCCTTGTGTTAACCAAGCTGGGTGGTGGCCTGCTTTTAGCAGTTGGTTTATCTGCTTAGCCATGCATTCATATACCGCAGTTAATTTCCTTAGTCAGTAGGTGTGGAACATGTCTGGGGCAGGTACTGTCCAGCTCTTCATGTTCTTGACCCACTGTTGGATGTCTGCTTCTGTAATGGTGACTGGTTCTTGCTCTAGGTGGTTGCTGTGTTTCATTCTCAGATCTTACAGCCACATTGCTCTGGTGTTGTGTGTTTTTTCTTTCTCCCATATGTTCCACCAGTATTGTTCATTCTCTGCTATTGGTGGAGTGGCTGCCTTTGTGCT
Organism: Ranitomeya variabilis; assembly: GCF_051348905.1. NCBI lineage: Eukaryota > Metazoa > Chordata > Amphibia > Anura > Dendrobatidae > Ranitomeya > Ranitomeya variabilis. Next base: position 953,212,817 of record NC_135232.1, read on the forward strand.
GTTACTCTGTAGTTGAGGGTACACTTTGGATGGTTCTTTGGAAAACAGGATATTTATCTTCTTAGCCTCAGCTTCTCTAGTGTATATCCCTAATCTTGCAGCGAGTGCTGTGAGCCTTTTTTAGCAGTCTCTAGGGTTTCAGTTGGGGTCAGGCCTTAGTATTTGTCCAGCTTGGTCTTATTCTTCATTTTTGCACCCTTCTGTATTTTGGATAGTTGGCGTACTTCCCTTCCTGTCACCTTGATCTTTGTTTCCAGTCTTCTTTTCCAAGGGGGTTATGTACTTCTGTTGTTCTTGCTGGTTGTATAGCCAAGTATTTCCATGATTGCTGAAGCAGTAGCATAGATCAGTTTGTTAGTTTGAGTTATGGTGGTGGTAGGTATTGATGCAAGTGCTCTATTGCATCGTCTAGCATACCGTCTGGTGGTGTTTCTTTGCTGAGCCATGGCAGACGATCTCTGGTATTGATGGTATTTAGTTTATCTAAGATCTTCTGTTTCAGATTAGCTGCAGTGCTCTCTATTTGAAGGTTTGGATCAGGCCGGTATAGTGTAATGGTTAAGTGCACAGCCTAAGACATAGGAAGCTGTAGTGGTCCTTGGGCAAGACTACTAACATTATAGTGCCTACCTCAATAAACATGAGAGTGTTACGAACCAAGAGTGTCATGCTGGCTCGGATGTTGCCTGGATTAACAAGGTCCACGTCAGATGTTGAAGAGCCAGGATAATCTGCTGATAAATGGGCTACTGGAACAAACATGGACAAAGCAAGAGAAGAACCTGGATCTGAAGAAATGCTACTATAATAGCAAACCAAATGAGAGAGGATATATGAAGTGTATGAGGAAACTCAGGATGGATATACAGTGGGGAAAATAATTACCAATTCTGCAAGTTCTCCCACTTAAAAAGATGAGAGAGGCCTGTAATTGACATTATACAAATCACATTGTCTGATTTGGCAAGATTTATTTTGCAAATCATGGTGGAAAATAAGTATTTGGTCACCAAAAAACATGCAAGATTTCTGGCTCTCACAGACCAGTAATTTCTTTTCTGTCCTCCACACATTAGCTGTAGTAATGCACCTGTTTGAACTTGTTATCAGTATAAAAGACACCTGTCCACAACGTCAAACAGTCACACTCCAAACTCCACTATGGTGAAGACCAAAGAGCTGTCGAAGGACACCAGAAACAAAATTGTAGCCCTGCAGCAGGCTGGGAAGACTGAATCTGCAATAGGCAAGCAGCTTGGTGTGATGAAATCAACTGTGGGAGCAATAATAAGAAAATGGAAGACATACAAGACCACTGATAATCTCCATCGATCTGGGGCTCCATGCAAGATCTCTCCCTGTGGGGTCAAAATGATCACAAGAACGGTGAGCAAAAATCCAAGAACCACACTGTGGGACCTAGTGAATGACCTGCATAGAGCTGGACCACCATAACAAAGGCTACCATCAGTACCACACTATGCCGCCAGGTACTCAGATCCCGCAACACGAAACGTGTCCCCCTGCTTAAGCCAGTACATGTCTGGGCCTGTCTGCAGTTTGATAGAGAGCATTTGGATTATCCAGAGGAATATTGGGAGAATGTCATATGGTCTGATGAAACCAAAGTAGAACAGTTTGGTAGAAACTAAACTCATTGTGTTTGGAGGAGACAGAATGCTGAGTTGCATCCAAAGAACACCATACCTACTGTGAAGCATGGGTGTGGCAACATCATGCTTTGGGGCTGTTTCTATGCAAAGGGACCAGGACGACTGATCCGTGTACATGAAGGAATGAATGGGGCCATGTATCGTGAGATTTTGAATGCAAACCTCCTTCCATCAGCAAGGGCATTAAAGATGAAACGTGAATGGGTCGTTCAGCATGATAATGATCCCAAGCACACTGCCAGGGCAACGAAGGAGTGGCTTTGTAAGAAGCATATGAGGCCCTGGAGAGGCCTGCCCGCGGTGTTTCAGAACTTCATGAATGATGTATTTTCTGGCGCTTTATGGTTGTATACCTGGATGATATCCTTGTTTTCTCCCTGACAAGAAATCCCACATTGGTCATTTACGTGCTGTTCTTCACAGGTCATGGGGAAATTCTCTGTTCGCTAAACCCGAGAAATGGTTGTTTTGTGTCCAGGAGCTTTCCTTTCTGGGGATCATCCTTTCTGCCAATGGGTTTCGGATGGATCCCGGAAAGGTACAGGCCATTGTTTATTGGGTGCAACCCAGAGACCTCAAGGGGTTGCAGTATTTTTTGGGTTTCGCCAATTATTATCGGAAATTCATTAACGGGTTCTCTCAGGTAGTCAAGCCACTCGCCGATCTCACTCGCAAAGGGGCTGATCTCAAAGTTTGGTTATCCTTGGCAGTTGAAGCATTTATTACATTAAAAAAGTGTTTTATGTCTGCTCCTGTGTTAGTTCAGTTCGATCCATCTGAACCATTCATTGTAGAGGTGGACGCATCAGAGGTGGGAGTAGGGGCGGTGTTGTCTCAGGGACCCATAACTTTGACCAATTTAAGACCATGTGCCTTTTTCTCCCGGAAGGTTTCTTCTGCAGAGAGGAACTATTATATTGGGAACCGGGAGTTATTGGCCATAAAATTGGCTTTTGAAGAATGGAGGCATTTTTTGGAGGGGGCAGTTCATCGGATCACGGTGTTTATTGACCACAAGAACTTGTCTTATATTGAAACTGCCAAATGGTTTACTCCTAGACAGGCTAGGTGGTCGCTTTTTTTCTCTCGTTTTCATTTTTCAATCACTTTTCGGCCTGGTTCCAAGAATGATAAGGCTGATGCCTTATCTCGCAGTTTTGATCCGATTTCACCCCCCAAACCTCCTTCCTCCATTCTTCAGCACAGGGTGGTTGTTGCTGGGGTATCCTCGGAAATAGAGCAGGAGATTCAAAAGGCTCAGTCTCTTGCTCCTCCCTCTTTGCCTGACAATAAGCTTTTTGTCCCAGTTCAGTACCGATTGAGGGTTCTCTGGGAGTTCCACGATTCTGCTCTCAGTGGACACCCGGGGATCTCTGCCATCTGGAAAGCCATTGCTAGGCTGTTTTGGTGGTCCTCCATGACCTCTGATATCACTGTGTTTGTGTCTGCTTGTGATACCCGTGCCCGTGCTAAGAGCTCCCATAACCAGCCGGCCGGGGAATTGGTGCCATTGCCAATTCTGGATAGACCTTGGACTCATTTGTCCATGGATTTTATCACTGACCTCCCTCCTTCTAATGGCAAAACTGTAATCTGGGTAGTGGTTGACAGATTCAGTAAACAAGTGCATTTTGAAACCTCTGGCAGGATTGCCTAATGCTGAAACATTATCTAAGCTGTTTATTAAGCATGTTGTATGGCTGCATGGTGTGCCTTTGAATGTGGTTTCTGATAGAGGGGCACAATTTGTGTCCAAATTTTGGAGGGCTTTTTGTAAAAGATTGGGTATTTGTTTGACCTTCTCCTCTGCTTACCATCCTGAGACTAATGGTCAGATGGCGAGGACCAATCAGTCTCTTGAACAGATTTTGAGGTTTCTTGCTACGTCTCGGCAGGATGATTGGTGTTCTTTGTTGCCCGTGGCTGAGTATGCATTTAACAATCGGATTATCCAGTCCACGGGCGCCTCCCCATTCTTCTGTAGCTATGGTTTTAACCCTCATTTTGGCAAATTTTCTAGGCTGGATTCAGGATGTCCAAGGGCTGATATGGCAGTGCAACGATTGGGGGAGATGTGGAGGGAGGTCCAGAAGAACATTGGGGAGGCTCAGGGCAAACATACACTTTTTGCGGATAAGCGACGGTCTGTGGGACCTATATTCCTGGTAGGAGATAAAGTGTGGTTGTCTACCAGGAACATTCGTCTTAATGTTCCTTCTGCTAAGCTAGTTCCCAGGTTTATTGGTCCTTATAAGATCATTGAGGTGGTCAATCCAGTTGCCTTTCACTTACGGTTTCCTCCGTCGCTTCGGATTCCCAATGTGTTCCATAAGTCCCTTTTTAAATCATTTGTACCATCCTCTGCTGGGCCTCCATCCCCTCCGCCTCCTGTCTCTGTGGATGGTCTGACCGAGTTTGAAGTGGAACAGATTGTGGATTCTCGCATGGTGTATAGTTCACTTCAGTATTTGGTCCACTGGAGGGGTTACGGTCCTGAGGATCGATCGGTCCCGGCACGATCTGTCCATGCTGATCGACTGGTCCAGGCATTTCATGCAGGTTATCCTAGAAAACCTGGGGGTCTGGTGGTCCCCCCTTGAGAGGAGGGTACTGTCATGATCCATTCCAGAGTTTAGTCCTGTCTGCTCTTTCTCCGGGCGGATCATGTTAAGGGTTAACTTTGCTCTGCCTCATTCTGGGATTAGGTTTACTATTTAGCTCCCAGGTATCCTGAGGGTGGTGTCAGCTATAGTTCTGCCCTCGGCGTGTGAACCTGACTCTGGAAGCCCTTGATTTGTCCTGCTGTGAACCCTGACTTGTCCTGTGTCCGTTATCTCCCTCTGTCTGCCCTTTACAAGCATTTGTCTGTTGACCTGCTTGATTCTCTGATTCTGACCTCCTGGCTTGACTATTGACACCATTTTGGTTTGTCCCTATTGTACCGTATTTTGCCCATCCTGGTTTACTGATCTCTTGCTTTCGTCCTGACTATCCATTCTGTCTAAATCCTTTTTGTACTGTCGTGCTATCTTGTGCTCTGACTCGGCTTTTCTGACCATTCTCTCGCCACTAGGTGGCATCGGTTCTGCTGCTCAGTGTGTGCAGTCTCGCTTACCTATCAAGCTCCCCCTGGTGGAGGTTGCGCTGTACTGCACTGCAGCTGCATGACAGACACATAGAGCCCGGGTCATGATAGAGATACTGTAAAAAGGCTCGAATCACCTGCCATACGGGTTTATGTCCCACCTTTATGGAGGACAGAGAGAATTGTTAGGACCTTATCAGAAGCCATAGGCAGTAAGGAATTACAACACCACCGCACGTTGAGGAAGGCTTTTAACTCCACCTGGTAAAGGGAACTCTGGAATCGCTTCCAAGATGGCCAGACTCTGCCTGTCCTGTGATCTGGTGCCCTGGACTGTGGTTGCCTGAAGTCATCAGAAAACCAGGTAGAGACTGCAAACCTGTGTCCTCGTTCTTTACTGCACCATTCACCATCTTCCATCTACACACCAGGAGCCCTGGGGATGTACTTCACTTGTGGGAAGTTATACCATCTAGCTGCCATAACATCACCCCAGAGGACCCCTTAAAGGGAACCTGTCACCCCCAAAATGGAAGATGAGCTAAGCCCACCAGCATCAGGGGCTTATCTACAGCATTCTGGAATGCTGTAGATAAGCTCCTGATGTAACCTGAATGGTAAGAAAAAGTGGTTAGATTATACTCACCCAGGGGCAGTCCCGGTTCTGTTCGGGTCCGATGGGATTTGCGGTCCAGTCCGGGGCCTCCCATCTTCATAGGATGACATCCTCTTCTTGTCTTCATGCAGCAGCTCTGGCGCAGGTGTACTTTGTCTGCCCTGTTGAGGGCAGAGCAAAGTACTGCAGTGCGCAGATGCCATGCCGCTCTGACCTTTCCCGGCGCCTGCGCATTGTAGTACTTTGCTCTGCCAGAATTGGCATATGTAATAGATGTGTCTTTTCTTGGAGGCTGCAGGCTGCTATTTTTAAGCTGTGGGGGCCTATATTCATGGCCCCTTACCAGCCTGAGAATACCAGCCCCCAGCTGTCTGCTTTATCTTGGCTGGTTGTCAAAAATTTAATTAAATAATTTTAAAAAATGGTGTGGGGACCCCTCTATTCTTGATAACTGTTACACTCGGTCCCGGTCCCGTACCTTCGCGGGGTCCCCGACGGAACTGCTGCACGCCATCCTGCCGCAGCCTCTGCTTCCTCTCTTTCCCCTGCTTCCTGGCACGTGGCCAGCAGGTTCTTGGGTAGAGTGTTTAGGTCGTGCAAGCGCGTGCTCCCGGTTTCTTAAAGAGACAGCCCGCATTTTTCAAAAAGTACTTCTGACCAATGGCATGTTAGTAATTACTATTTCAGCTATCTGTTACCCGGCTATACTGGACGACATCTGTTCTGTCTACACCAGTTCCATCATATAATAATAATAATAATAATAATAATCTTTATTTTTACATAGCACTAACATATTCTGCAGCGCTTTACAGACATTATCATCGCTGTCCCTGTTGGGGTTCACAATCTAGAATCCCTATCAGTATGTCTTTGGAATGTGGGAGGAAACTGGAGTGCCCGGAGGAAACCCACGCAAACACGGAGAGAACATACAAACTCTTTGCAGATGTTGTCCTTGGGGGGATTTGAACCCAGGACTCCAGCGCTGCAATGCTAACCACTAAGCCACAGTGCTGCCTGCAGTGCTGCATATCCCACCATTCAGCCATCCATACCTCTGGCCAACACCAATACCACCGGTGCCAGCTCCTACCCGCACACCCGGAACCCACTGGTCAGCTCTACGACATCTGTTAACCCTGCTTGTCCATCTGTCCCGCTGGGACAGCTGCCATGTGTCTGGGGTCTAACTGGAGGTAGCACATGTGTGCCCCATGCATTGCATTCCGACCCTGTTTAAGGGGACTTACCATTGGTATCTGGGGCTCACGTAGTCATGCCCCCTTCAGATAAAAAACGAATGTGAACTTCACCACCTGTGCCTCCACTTCCATTAGTTACAGATTGTTCTGGCCATGGAACCCGCTGGATCCCAAGTACCTCCGGCCGTGGAGCTATGTCAAGAGGTTACCCGTCTGAGGGATCAACAGTAGGGTTGAGTGACTTTCATTTTTTTAAGATCGAGTCGGGTTTTGCGAAACCCGACTTTGTCCAAAGTCGAGTCGAGTGAAGTCGGCAGATTATCGCAAAAAGTCGGGGATCGACCGAAACATGAAACCCAATGCAAGTCAATGGGGAAGCATAGTCGGCAGTGAGTGGAGGCCAGGAAAACACCTACTGTGCCCATTTTAATGCCAAAAACATCCATTCTTGTTTCTGAAGCTTGTCAATCTTAATTAACTTTATAATAATAGTTGGGCATTGGAAATTGGGGGTCATTTGGCAAAAGTTGTGGGGGGTAGGGCTGGTTCAAGGTTTTAGTGGGCCCAGGAAACGTGGACTACGTCACGGCGGTGGAGCAGTGAGAGGTAAGTATTTCAACTTTGCAAGTGCTGTGATCCTGAGCAAGCAGGGAGGCCCACTCGTTCGCATTGGCACTGGAACAGGGCCCCTCAAAGTACAGTGGTGTGTTTGCACGGCGGGGGCGCCTCCCACCGGCAGCGACACTTTTGCATACTCTGAGGGGCCCTGTGCCTATGACGTCGCCAACGAGTATGCCCCCTACCTGTTGAAGAAACCTGCACTTTCATCTGCACCTTCCTCTTTGTCCCTGTGTAAGGTGGTATAGTATGCGGGAAGGGGAACCTGACTTTAAGCAGGGTCAAATTGTGGCTGTGTAGCGTGCAAGGGGAATGTAGTGGTCTGGGTCAAAGTACCACAAGACTCATCTAGCACCGGCTGGGCAATGGGCAGGATGAGGCGGAAACACTGATATAGGCCCAAATAATAAAGTGGGTAAAATGCAGGTCAAAATTGGTAACAGGACTAACCAGGTGGCATTGCTTAGTTCAGTGGAGTAGAAAACCCAGGAGCGGCAGACAGACACCATTAGTAGGGCCGAACCTCACTAGTAGGCCCTATGCAGTTTAATATTACAAATGAAGGCCGAAAGCCTGAAGATTAAAGGTCAGGAAAATAACACAGGACAACACCAAGGTGCGGCACACACCGTTACTAGGCCCAACCAAAGTAGTAGGCCAACTGCAGTTTAATTATTTAAAATGTAAGCCGAAAGCCTGAACATTGAAGGTCGGGACAACAAAACAGGAGAAAACCCAGTAGCGTCAGACACCGTTTTAAGGGCCCAACCACACATTTTAGAAACAACTACTTAACTTTAAGATTGAAGCTCAGCTTTATACAGTGGAGGACAACACCATGGAGCGGCACACAGCGTTAGTAGGCCCCAACCACCAATTTTTACCAACAAATACTTAATGAGAGACTGAAGGTTAAAGCTCAGATTTATACAGTGGAGGACAACACCAGGGAGCGGCAGACACCGTTAGTAGGCCCCAACCACCAATTTTTACCAACAAATACTTAATGAGAGCCAGAAGGTTGAAGCTCAGCTTTATACAGTGGAGGACAACACCAGAGAGCGGCACACACCGTTAGTAGGGCCCACCCAAAGTTGAAGGCCAAATGCAGTTTAATATCTGCTACTATAGACCGAAAGCCAAAAGGTTGAAGCTCAGCTTTATACAGTGGAGGACAACACCAGGGAGCGTCAGACACCGTTAGTAGGCCCCAACCACCAATTTTTACCAACAAATACTTAATGAGAGCCAGAAGGTTGCAGCTCAGACAAGGAAACCTGGAGGAGAACACCCAGGAGGAGGAGAACACCCAGGAGGAGGAGAACACCCAGGAGCGTCAGACACCGTTAGTAGGCCCCAACCACCAATTTTTACCAACAAATACTTAATGAGAGCCTGAAGGTTGAAGCTCAGATTTATACAGTGGAGGACAACACCAGGGAGCGGCACACACAGTTAGTAGGCCCCAACCACCAACTTTTACCAACAAATACTTAATGAGAGCCAGAAGGTTGAAGCTCAGCTTTATACAGTGGAGGACAACACCAGGGAGCGGCACACACCGTTAGTAGGGCCCAACCAAAGTTGAAGGCCAAATGCAGTTTAATATCTGCTACTATAGGCCGAAAGCCAAAAGGTTGAAGCTCAGCTTTATACAGTGGAGGACAACACCAGGGAGCGGCACACACCGTTAGTAGGCCCCAACCACCAATTTTTTACCAACAAATACTTAATGAGAGCCAGAAGATTGAAGCTCAGCTTTATACAGTGGAGGACAACACCAGGGAGCGGCACACACCGTTAGTAGGGCCTAACCAATGTTGAAGGCCAAATGCAGTTTAATATCGGCTACTATAGGCCGAAAGCCAAAAGGTTGAAGCTCAGCTTTATACAGTGGAGGACAACACCAGGGAGCGGCAGACACCGTTAGTAGGCCCCAACCACCAATTTTTACCAACAAATACCTAATGAGAGCCAGAAGATTGAAGCTCAGCTTTATACAGTGGAGGACAACACCATGGAGCGGCACACACCGTTAGTAGGCCCCAACCACCAATTTTTACCAACAAATACTTAATGAGAGCCTGAAGGTTGAAGCTCAGATTTATACAGTGGAGGACAACACCAGGGAGCGGCACACACCGTTAGTGGGCCCCAACCACCAATTTTTACCAACAAATACTTAATGAGAGCCAGAAGGTTGAAGCTCAGCTTTATACAGTGGAGGACAACACCAGGGAGCGGCACACACCGTTAGTAGGGCCCAACCAAAGTTGAAGGCCAAATGCAGTTTAATATCTGCTACTATAGGCCGAAAGCCAAAAGGTTGAAGCTCAGCTTTATACAGTGGAGGACAACACCAGGGAGCGGCAGACACCATTAGTAGGCCCCAACCACCAATTTTTACCAACAAATACCTAATGAGAGCCAGAAGATTGAAGCTCAGCTTTATACAGTGGAGGACAACACCATGGAGCGGCACACACCGTTAGTAGGCCCCAACCACCAATTTTTACCAACAAATACTTAATGAGAGCCTGAAGGTTGAAGCTCAGATTTATACAGTGGAGGACAACACCAGGGAGCGGCACACACCGTTAGTGGGCCCCAACCACCAATTTTTACCAACAAATACTTAATGAGAGCCAGAAGGTTGAAGCTCAGCTTTATACAGTGGAGGACAACACCAGGGAGCGGCACACACCGTTAGTGGGCCCCAACCACCAATTTTTACCAACAAATACTTAATGAGAGCCTGAAGGTTGAAGCTCAGACAAGGAAACCTGGAGGAGAACACCAAGGAGGAGGAGAACACTGTTACTAGGCCCCAACCAAAGTAGTATGGCAACTGTAGTGTTACATTTAAAAATACTTAATGAGAGCCTGAAGGTTGAAGCTCAGACAAGGAAACCTGGAGGAGAACACCAAGGAGGAGGAGAACACCGTTACTAGGCCCCAACCCAAGTAGTATGGCAACTGTAGTGTTACATTTAAAAATACTTAATGAGAGCCTGAAGGTTGAAGCTCAGACAAGGAAACCTGGAGGAGAACACCAAGGAGGAGGAGAACACCGTTACTAGGCCCCAACCCAAGTAGTATGGCAACTGTAGTGTTACATTTAAAAATACTTAATGAGAGCCTGAAGGTTGAAGCTCAGACAAGGAAACCTGGAGGAGAACACCAAGGAGGAGGAGAACACCGTTACTATGCCCCAACCCAAGTAGTATGGCAACTGTAGTGTTACATTTAAAAATACTTAATGAGAGCCTGAAGGTTGAAGCTCAGACAAGGAAACCTGGAGGAGAACACCAAGGAGGAGGAGAACACCGTTACTAGGCCCCAACCCAAGTAGTATGGCAACTGTAGTGTTACATTTAAAAATACTTAATGAGAGCCTGAAGGTTGAAGCTCAGACAAGGAAACCTGGAGGAGAACACCAAGGAGGAGGAGAACACCAAGGAGGAGGAGAACACCGTTACTAGGCCCTAACCCAAGTAGTATGGCAACTGTAGTGTTACATTTAAAAATACTTAATGAGAGCCTGAAGGTTGAAGCTCAGACAAGGAAACCTGGAGGAGAACACCAAGGAGGAGGAGAACACTGTTACTAGGCCCCAACCCAAGTAGTATGGCAACTGTAGTGTTACATTTAAAAATACTTAATGAGAGCCTGAAGGTTGAAGCTCAGACAAGGAAACCTGGAGGAGAACACCAAGGAGGAGGAGAACACCGTTACTAGGCCCCAACCCAAGAAGTATGGCAACTGTAGTGTTACATTTAAAAATACTTAATGAGAGCCTGAAGGTTGAAGCTCAGACAAGGAAACCTGGAGGAGAACACCAAGGAGGAGGAGAACACCAAGGAGGAGGAGAACACCGTTACTAGGCCCCAACCCAAGTAGTATGGCAACTGTAGTGTTACATTTAAAAATACTTAATGAGAGCCTGAAGGTTGAAGCTCAGACAAGGAAACCTGGAGGAGAACACCAAGGAGGAGGAGAACACTGTTACTAGGCCCCAACCAAAGTAGTATGGCAACTGTAGTGTTACATTTAAAAATACTTAATGAGAGCCTGAAGGTTGAAGCTCAGACAAGGAAACCTGGAGGAGAACACCAAGGAGGAGGAGAACACCGTTACTAGGCCCCAACCCAAGTAGTATGGCAACTGTAGTGTTACATTTAAAAATACTTAATGAGAGCCTGAAGGTTGAAGCTCAGACAAGGAAACCTGGAGGAGAACACCAAGGAGGAGGAGAACACCAAGGAGGAGGAGAACACCCAGGAGCGGCAGACATCACTAGTAGGCCCCATCCAAACTAGTAGCCCAAATGCAGTTTCCTATTTTTTAAAAAAGCCAGAAAACCTGAATTGAGGACAATTTTAATTAGGGACTGCAGACAGACTTAGTAGGCTGTCCCCTGTGGACCATGCATCCACCACATTAACCCATTGCGCCGTAATGGACACGTAACCTTCCGTGGCCATGCCTACAGGTCCATGCGTCTGTTGTCAGGTGCACCTTTGTACTCACAGATTGCCAGAGTGCATGGACAATGTGGTGTTTTACATGCTGGTGGAGGGTTGGGATGGCTTTTCTCGCAAAAGAAGTGTCGACTGGTTAGCTTGTAGCGTGGTACAGCGTAGTCCATCATGGCTTTATTAATATTAAATAAAATATATAAATAGGCTCTATGAACTTTTAAATAGGTTCCAGGGGTACACGGGCAGCATTGGTGTGGTCAGTGGTGGACTATTGGAAGGAGGGACCGCAGACAGACTTAGTACGCCTACAATTTAAAAAAGTGGCTATATGCACTTTAAAATAGGTTCCAGGGGTACACGGGCAGCATTGGTGTGGTCAGCGGAGGACGATTGCAAGGAGGGACCGCAGACAGGCTTACTGGGCCTAAAATAAATAAAAATAGGCTCTATGCAGTTTTAAATAGGTTACATGGGTACACAGGTAGCATTGGTGTGGTCAGCGGAGGACGATTGCAAGGAGTGTCTGACACAGTTAGTACTCCCAAAAAATAAATAGATGTTAATGTCTCGCAAAACAACAAAACAAAAAAACAAAAGTGTGGCATACTTAGGTACAGGGGTGGGCTCCTCTGCTGAGTTTCAGACATAGTAATTTGGCACTAAGTATTTACTGGTGTCAATATAGGACACTGACCCAGACTATTTTAACTAGCATCATAGATGTCAACAAATTGGTATTGTCAGTGCCAGGCATTGAATGATGTCAGCGCATAGACTAAACATTGGTGGAGCTGTGAGAGATAATTTTGCACGTGGTAGAGCACAGTTTGAGCTGGGGGGGTGTGAACTCTCTTGTGGCCGGCGGTACCGTCCCAGGTCCCCTCATGTTACAACGGTGTGTCTGACGTTGGGTGCGCGCCACCACCGGCAGAGACACTTTATTGTACTATGAGGGACCCAGTGGCAGTGCCGTCGACCAAAAGCGGGCACACCCACCTCTTCAGACAAACGGCACTCTAACGGGTGCTTGCGCCAAGTGGCGAGACCACGGCCCCGTGGGGGGAGTTTTCCCATTGAGGGAGGTGTAAACATGTCGTATGCTGGACAAACAGCTGCTGCAAATTAAGAGATTGGAACACTCAGTAAGACCAGTCCACAAGCAAGACCTTTTTATAGGAAAGCTAGGTGTCAGCCGGGAAAGGTGGGGCAAAATAATTTGATATCCAGGAGTGGTTCATTTTAATGAAGGTTAGATCATCCACATTTTGGGTAGCCAGACGAGTCCTTTTTTCGGTTAAAATTGAATCAGCAGCACTGAATACTCTTTCTGATAGCACACTAGCTGCTGGGCAAGCAAGCTCCTGCAATGCATATTCTGCCAATTCAGGCCAGGTGTCTAATTTGGATGCCCAGTAATCAAATGGGAATGACGGTTGAGGGAGAACATCGATAAGGGATGAAAAATAGTTAGTAACCATACTGGACAAATGTTGTCTCCTGTCACTTTGAATAGATGCTGCAGTACCTGTCCTGTCTGCGGTCATGGCGAAATCACTCCACAACCTGGTCAGAAAACCCCTCTGTCCAACGCCACTTCTGATTTGTGCACCTCTAACACCTCTGCCCTGTAGCCCCCTGCAGCTCGTGTGAGAACCATCACCGGCGCTGTGTGCTGGGAATGCCTGAATCAAACGGTCTACAAGAGTTGCTTGTTTGGTTGCTAATATTTGTTCGAGGTTCTCATGTGGCATAATATTTTGCAATTTGCCTTTATAGCGAGGGTCAAGGATGCAGGCCAACCAGTAATCGTCATCGGTCATCATTTTAATAATGCGTGGGTCCCTTTTGAGGATACGTAAGGCATAATCCGCCATGTGGGCCAAAGTTCCAGTTGTCAAATCTGGGGTTGTGCTGGTTTGAGGGGCAGTTACAGGCAAATCTACGTCACTTGTCTCCCTTAAAAAACCAGAACCCGGCCTTGCAACGCCACTAATTTCTGTTGGCCCAGGAGAAACTTCCTCATTAAAAAAGTCCTCCTCGTCCTCCTCCTCCTCTTCGCCCACTACCGCGTCCTCTACACGGCCCTGACCAGACAATGGCTGACTGTCATCAAGGCTTTCCTCTTCCTCGGCTGCAGACGCCTGCTCCTTTATGTGCGTCAAACTTTGCATCAGCAGACGCATTAGGGGGATGCTCATGCTTATTATGGCGTTGTCTGCACTAACCAGCCGTGTGCATTCCTCAAAACACTGAAGGACTTGACACAGGTCTTGTAGCTTCGACCACTGCACACCTGACAACTCCATGTCTGCCATCCAACTGCCTGCCCGTGTATCCTCCCACAAATACATAACAGCACGCCTCTGTTCGCACAGTCTCTGAAGCATGTGCAGTGTGGAGTTCCACCTTGTTGCAACGTCGATGATTAGGCGATACTGGGGAAGGTTCAAAGACCGCTGATAGTTCTGCATACGGCTGGAGTGTACGGGCGAACGGCGGATATGCGAGCAAAGTCTGAGGAGCACTTTGAGGAGCAGGTCGGGTAACCCCGGATAACTTTTCAGGAAGCACTGCACCACCAGGTTTAAGGTGTGAGCCAGGCAAGGAATGTGTTTCAGTTGGGAAAGGGCTATGGCAGCCATGAAATTCCTTCCGTTATCACTCACTACCTTGCCTGCCTCAAGATGTACAGTGCCCAGCCATGACTGAGTTTCTTTCTGCAAGAACTCAGACAGAACTTCCGCGGTGTGTCTGTTGTCGCCCAAACACTTCATTGCCAATACAGCCTGCTGACGCTTGCCACTAGCTGTCCCATAATGGAACACCTGGTGTGCAACAGTGGCAGCTGCGGATGGAGTGGTTGTGCGACTGCGGTCTGTGGACGAGCTCTCGCTTCTGCAGGAGGACGAGGAAGAGGAGGAGGGGGGGCAAACGCCTACAGCCAACTGTTTCCTAGACCGTGGGCTAGGCAGAACTGTCCCAATATTGCTGTCCCCTGTGGACCCTGCATCCACCACATTCACCCAGTGTGCCGTGATGGACACGTAACGTCCCTGGCCATGCCTACTGGTCCATGCATCTGTTGTCAGGTGCACCTTTGTAGTCACAGATTGCCTGAGTGCATGGACGATGCGGTCTTTAACATGCTTTTGGAGGGCTGGGATGGCTTTTCTAGAAAAGAAGTGTCGACTGGGTAGCTCGTAGCGTGGTACAGCGTAGTCCATCAGCGCTTTGAAAGCTTCGCTTTCAACTAACCGGTAGGGCATCATCTCTAATGCGAGGATGAGTACTTCCTTTTCCTAACAAGAGTCTCATGTAGGGTGAGCTGGACTGGAGAGCTGGAGATCGTGGAACTAGCGGTGGTGCCGGTGGACATGGCAGACTGAGAGAGGGTTGGAGATGGTATTCTTGCCGGTGCCCTACATGCAATGTTTCCTACTACGAACCTGGTGATTCCCTGACTGCTTTGGCCTGGAGACGAAAGCTGCACAGATACTGCAGGTGGTGCGGGAAATGGTGGGCTTACAGTGAGGGAAGGGATGTAGCGTTGCTGACTAGCTTCATTGGCCGAGGGTGCTGCAACCTTTAGGGACGTTTGGTAGTTAGTCCAGGCTTGCAAATGCATGGTGGTAAATGTTTATGCATGCAACTTGTATTTAGACTTTTAAGATTCTGACCTCTGCTTAAGGTAGTTGAACATTTTTGACAGATGACTTTGCGCTGATCATTTGGATGTTGTTTAAAAAAATGCCAGACTGCACTCTTTCTACTATCGGATACCTTTTCAGGCATTGCAGACTGAGCTTCTTTAACCGGATGGCCACGCTGTCCTCCAGCTGGTTTTGGTTTTGCCACGCGTTTTTGGCCAGATATGGGCCCGGCAGATGGAACCTGTTGTGATGTTGATGCCTGCTGCGGCTCCTCCTCCTCCGCTTCAGAACCACTGCCGCTTGCACCCTGTTCCCCCAATGGCTGCCAATCGGGGTCAACAACTGGGTCATCTATGACCTCCTCTTCTATCTCGTGTGCAACTTCGTCTGTGTCACCGTGTAAACCAGTGGTATAGCCTTCGTGACGGGGCACCATAGTCTCAGCTGGGTTTGATTCTGGCTCAGTACACTACGAGGGCAATGTTCTGGTCTGAGTCAAAGGAACAGCATAGTAATCTGGCTGTGGCTGTGCATCAGTGCACTCTATGTCCGATTCAACTTCTAATGGGCATGGCCTGTTAACTGTTTCACTGTCTAACCCAGGAACGGTATGTGTAAAGAGCTCCATGGAGTAACCCGTTGTGTCGCCTGACGCATCCTTCTCTCTTGTTCTGGGTGAAGAAGACAAGGAAGCGACTTGTCCCTGACCGTGAACATCCACTAACGACGCGCTGCTTTTACATTTAGCACTTTCAGAAGAGGAGGCAAAAGAGCTAGAGGCTGAGTCAGCAAGGAAAGCCAAAACTTGTTCTTGCTGCTCCGGCTTTAAAAGCGGTTTTCCTACTCCCAGAAAAGGGAGCATTCGAGGCCTTGTGTAGCCAGACGACGAACCTGGCTCAACAACTCGAGACTTAGGTGCTGTATTGCTTTTACCACGACCACCTGATGCTCCACCACCACTACCATCATTACCAGCTGACAATGACCGCCCACGGCCACGACCTCTTCCAACAGACTTCCTCATTGTTTGCAAAACGTAACCAAATTAACGGTATCTGTTACTGTAAAACAACTTATAAGGTGAACTCAAACTTCTGTAGGATTTATATATACCTTTATAGGTGGCTGACAATGAAAGAAAAATCAGGCCCAATGTTACACACTAGGTTTTATGTGCCCCAATAATTTGAGACAGATGGCACACACAAGACCGGCACTCAAGCACAAATGCCAATCTTAATCTCCCACTATGTTTTTTTTTTTTCAGGGAGAATTAAAAAAAAAAAAAAAATTCCCAGTATGACACACTAGGTTTTATGTGCCCCAATAATTTGAGACAGATGGCACACACAAGACCGGCACTCAAGCACAAATGCCAATCTTAATCTCCCACTATGTTTTTTTTTTTCAGGGAGAATTAAAAAAATTCCCAGTATGACACACTAGGTTTTATGTGCCCCAATAATTTGAGACAGATGGCACATACAAGACTGGCACTCAAGCACAAATGCCAATCTTAATCTCCCACTATGTTTTTTTGTCAGGGAGAATTAAAAAAATTCCCAGTATGACACACTAGGTTTTATGTGCCCCAATAATTTGAGACAGATGGCACACACAAGACCGGCACTCAAGCACAAATGCCAATCTTAATCTCCCACTATTTGGCTTTTATCCTAAGTCATATTGCACGACTCGTTAAAGGGTTGATTGTGACTTGTAGGATCGCTACTTCCAATAGGTGGCGCTGTAGAGTTTAAGTCCTCTTTTTCTCAGAAGAGGCAATTTGCATAATCTCCCACTATGGTTTTTTTTTTCAGGGAGAATAAAAAAAAAAAAAATTCCCAGTATGACACACTAGGTTTTATGTGCCCCAATAATTTGAGACAGATGGCACACACAAGACCGGCACTCAAGCACAAATGCCAATCTTAATCTCCCACTATGTTTTTTTTTTCAGGGAGAATTAAAAAAAAAAAAAAAATTCCCAGTATGACACACTAGGTTTTATGTGCCCCAATAATTTGAGACAGATGGCACACACAAGACCGGCACTCAAGCACAAATGCCAAACTTAATCTCCCACTATGTTTTTTTTTTCAGGGAGAATTAAAAAAATTACCAGTATGACACACTAGCTTTTATGTGCCCCAATAATTTGAGACAGATGGCACACACAAGACCGGCACTCAAGCACAAATTCCAATCTTAATCTCCCACTATGTTTTTTTTGTCAGGGAGAATTAAAAAAAAAAAAGAGGGACTGTCCTACAATTACTATCTCCCTGCAGTAATCTCAGCAAGGTATGGCATGCAGCAATAACAAGGAGTGGACAGCTGCACAAAAAAAACAAAAGTGTGGACAAACAAACAAGATAGCTGTGCAGAAAGGAAGGAACAACAGGATTTGTGCTTTGAAAAAAGCAGTTGGTTTGCACAGCGGCGTACACACACAGCAACGCAGCTATCAGGGTCAGGGAGCCTTCTAGGGCAGCCCAATGAGCTACAGCGCTGAGGAAAAAAATGTAGCTTCCACTGTCCCTGCAAACAAAAGGTGGTGTTGGACAGTGGAAATCGCTACAGCACAAGCGGTTTGGGGCTTTATGTACCCTGCCTAACACTATCCCTGCTTCTGAAGAAGCGGCAGCAACCTCTCCCTACGCTCAGATCAGCAGCAGTAAGATGGCGGTCGGCGGGAACGCCCCTTTATAGCCCCTGTGACGCCGCAGAAAGCAAGCCAATCACTGCAATGCCCTTCTCTAAGATGGTGGGGACTGAGATCTATGTCATCACGCTGCCCACACTCTGCATCCACCTTCATTGGCTGAGAAATGGCGCTTTTAGCCTCATTGAAACGCGACTTTGGCGCGAAAGTCGCGTACCGCATGGCCGACCCCACACAGGGATCGGGTCGAGTTTCATGAGACGCTGACTTTGCCAAAAGTCGGCGACTTATGAAAATGACCGATCCATTTCGCTCAACCCTAATCAACAGGACAGGATTACGACCTATCTGCACAACTTGTCTACTCACATGCATTCCCTGATTTCTTCGACTGTACCCATCTCTGCTACCGGCATCCAGGTATCTAGTTACACAGCAAGTAAAGGTCCTCGCCTGGCCGTTCCCACCCACGTTCATGGCGGCCCCGTTCAGTGTCAGGGGTTCATTAACCAGTGTATACTGCACTTTGAACTCCTGGGGCATATGTTTGCTTCTTGCTGGAGAGGCCCTGGCCTGGCTGAATCCACTGTGGGAGCGAGGGGGGATCATCTGGTTACTAATCTCCAGTCTTTTCTAGAAGCATTCTGCAGGACCTTTGATGAACCCGGTCATGCCACGTTGACAACTTTGGTTATCCAGGAGCAATGAGGCGTTGGTGGCCGCCTTCTGGGAAGGTCTTTTGGGTAGAGTAAAGAATGAGCTGGCAGGACGGGACATGCCTACAAGTCTGGATGACCTGATTTCCCTGGCAGTCCGGATAGAACTACGGTTTCAGGAATGTTCCAAGGAGATCAAACTTGATAAGAGACCCTACCATCTGCTTTCTAGATCACCAAAACCTGCAGTCTCCCTGACTTCGTCCTCCTCTCCTGAGGCTATGGAAGTGGATCGAGTAAGCTTGGCCAACCACTGCCAGGAGGTGCATTGCCTGGAGGGTAGCTGTTTCTACTGTGGTAGTTCTGAGCATCCGATCCACGCCTGCCCAAAGAAATAGGGAAACTCCAGTGCCTAGGGCACTCTCCATCACTGCAAATAACGGTTTCCGTGTCCTTCGGCACGATAACATTTTTGGAACTCAGTCACCTGGAATCTGGAGCCACCAGGAATCTCATTCAACAGGAGGCCGTGGATCGATACCATATACCAGTTCAGCATCATCCAGATCCATTACAGGTGACATCCATGGATGGCAAACTCCTGACCGAGACCATTCGGTTCCAGACTATGCCAGTGGAACTTCAGGTAGGTCTAAGGCATTCGGAAAGAATCCGCTTTTATGTGTTGCCTGGTTTGTCTCACCACTTGCTTTTAGGTCTACCCTGACTCCGGATGCATGAACCAGTCTTAAATTGGAAGATGGGAGAGGTTCTGCGTTGGGGGAACTCCTGCTGAGACCAGTGTATCATCCCTATTGAACCTGTTCCACCTCCCATCCAGCCAACTGCCCTGCTGGGTCTACCTTCCTCTTACTGGGCCTTCGCTGATGTCTTTGGAAAAAAGGAAGCAGAGAGACTACCTCCACACAGGTAGTATCACTGTCCGATTGATCTGCTCCCCGGAACATCTCCAACTCGAGGGTGAATCTATCCTATTTCTCAAGCAGAGACCTAGTCTATGTCTGATTACATCCCGGAGAGCCTGGCCAGAGGATTTATCCGGAAGTCATCATCGCCGGCAGTGGCAGGATTCTTCTTCGTGAAGAAAAAATACGGGTCTCTACCGCCCTATATCGATTACAGGGGGCTGAACCAGATCACGGTAAAGAACGGGCACCCGTTACCTATTCTTTTAGAGCTGTTTGATCGTCTCAGAGTGGCCAAGATCTTCACTAAACTGGAACTCAGAGGGGCCTACAACCTGACACGTGCTGCCACGTGTCTGGGGTCTAACTGGAGGTAGCACTCGTGTCCCCCATGCATTCCATTCCGACCCTGTTCGAGGGGACTTACCATGGGTGTCTGGGGCTCACACAGTCATGCCCCCTTTGGAGCCCCCGGACCATGGTCCCGAGGTTCCACAAAAATATCAATAAAAAACGAATGTGAACTTCACCACCTGTGCCTCCTCTTCCATTCATTACCATAACTAACTTTGCTGAAGCTGATAACTGAGGGTTGAAGCCCACAGCTGTCAGTTTTGCCTGGCTGGTTATCCAAATTACAGGGGACCCATGCAGTTTTTTTTAAATTATTAATTTAGAACACAGGCACTGACTGATGAATACTCCAATTCTGTGGCCTCTGTTCACACAGGATGCATCATGGCGAGCCCGCTACATGGCGTCATTAAAAGGCTTTGAGCCATATACTTTGCATTCCTGTGTGAACACGCCACATACAGACTATTTGTTTGCACAGGTGCACCAAGCGGCCAATTCCTGATTGTAGGGTGGCTGCATTATCGGTATTATTGCACCTGTGTATTTGCCATCTTAACTTGGGTCCGCTGTACCTTGGTTAGTGCAATTGTTGGAGGCCTTGAACAGGTAAGCATCTCTGCCTGTATACTGGTGTTTTTTTTTTGTTTAGAATAGTGGAGGTCTTTCCTCTTATGGTGTTTTTTTAGATTAGGACTGCCAATATGTAAGGACCCTTGAAGCGGGTTGGCAGCTTAAATATTGTGGCCATAATATTGACCAATACCTTGCATACATTGTTATGTTTTTGGTGCACTGTATATTTTTCCAGGGTGCGGCTGGGCTCTAGATGGCTCTGTACACTGTGGCCTCTGTTCACACAGGATGCATCATGGTGAGCCCGCTACATGGCGTCATTAATAGGCTTTGAGCCATATACTTTGCATTGCTGTGTGAACACGCCACATACAGTCTATTTGTTTGCACAGGTGCACCAAGCGGCCAATTCCTGATTGTAGGGTGGCTGCATTATCGGCATTATTGCACCTGTGTATTTGCCATCTTAACTTGGGTCCGCTGTACCTTGGTTAGTGCAATTGTTGGAGGCCTTGAACAGGTAAGCATCTCTGCCTGTATACTAGTGGTTTTTTTTTGTTTAGAATACTGGAGGTCTTTCCTCTTATGGTGTTTTTCTGATGAATACTCCAATCAGTTGCCACCTGCTCTCTCTGCCATTTGTGACCTCAGGCGTCAGCTGATAGGAATAGTAGTCCCATCAGCAGACCCAAGTGACCAGAGGTAAACTTTTTATCGCTGATCATAGTTGCGGGCTCATGCTGTTATTTGACAGCATGGAAACTGCGGCTCTCTGAACAGCTGTAATGATTTTACCGCTGACCAAAGGCAGTGTTTGACAGTGTGTCAAATGCTGGATGGTCGGGCCCACTATTAAAGTGAATAGTGTCTGGGTTCGGGTCCGGGTACTGTTCTGGTACCCGAACCAAAACTTTTTTTTAACTGTTTGGCTGAACCTGCCAGACCTGAACATCCATGGGTCCACCAATCTCTAATTGTGATGTTTGAATGAATTCCTATTAACCCTGACATACAAAATGAATTCTTTATTTTTTCAGGTAAGCCAAGTGTTTGTGTTCCTAGTACTACAAACCATCATAACATACTCTTCTTATGTGATTTCATAATCTTTCCTGTGGAGCACTGCCATGTTTTGTTGACTCTGTGTGGTCTCTGTAATGTAGATTTTACTCTGCAGGGGTATGTTTTTATATCAGGCTTGTGGCTAAGATGGTTTATGGTTCGGGCTTCTCACTTAAACCACCATGTTACTACAACAAACATGCTTGTTGACATAAAAATTTATTGCAGAAATGCAGCACACACACATTAGGCTTAATTTGCTGTTTGTTTATTAGAATTTGTCTTTGCAGTCATTCCCCAAGCTATGGCACTCTTAAATAGTGACAGTTTCATCATTTTTAAGACCTTTCTCTAAAGCTTAGTGAGAATAATCCATCCTCTTTTTGGTCACCTCTACTTTTAATATTTGTAAAGATCTACAAGTGCATAGTGTGAAATACTGGTGATGGATGTCTTAGTATAAAACATAGCAAAATGTGTCTTTTTTTACCTTTCGACTGAGAAGTCATATTCATATCTAAATGAAATGGTAATAAAATAAGGGTTAATGCAATATATTGCACCTGAAGACCTACCTCTTCTGAGAAGCCTTCAACTACGCTAACCTTTGTTCCGCTGCACAACCAGCCCTCCCTCACCTGCCACATCCTCATCCATCTTCCTTATCAGAGGACTCTCAATGAAAGCTATGAAGGGCCTTGTGCCTGATTTTATATTGTTAGGTCAGTGAAGAGGCAGGATCTATTCCATTGGGTAGATACATAAGATGGTTATATTAGGTTGTGTGTTTATGTAATATTGTCCTTTTGTTCAATATGATATAAACACACAAACAAAATTGACGCTATCACTCTAAAGATATGCTCAGGCAGAAGTGCATCAAGGCACACTGTCGGAAGAGAAAGACTTTTTGAACTGCTATAAGGGTAGTTGTTACATTATCTCATAGCTAATTTCATGTATGTTTAACAATGGCTAGGCTTCATTATTTCAATTCTAAAGTGGGTACGGAAAGTATTCATACCCCTTTACATTTTTCATTCTTTGTTTCATTGCAGTCATTTGGTAAATTCAAAAAAGTTCATTTTTTTCACATTAATGTACTCTGCATCCCATCTTGACTGAAAAGAAACATCAATATAGAAATTTTTGCAAATTTAATAAAAAATAAAAGCTGAAATATGACACAATCATAAGTATTCGGACCCTTTGTTCAGGCAGTCATATTTAAGTCACATGCTGTCCATTTCCTTGTGATCCTCCTTGAGATCGTTCCACTCCTTCATTGGAGTCCAGCTGTGTTTAATTAAACTGATAGGTAGTGTTGAGCATTCCGATGCTGCAAGTATCGGGTATCGGCCGATACTTGCTGTATCGGAATTCCGATACCGGGATTCCGATACTCTTGTGGTATCGGGTATCGGGTATCGCAACAATATTAATGTTAAAATGTGTAAAAGAGAGAATTAAAATAAAAAATATCGCTATACTCACCTGTCCGACGCAGCCGGGACTTCAGCGAGGGAACCGGCAGCGTTGTTTGTTTAAAATTCGCGCTATTACTTGGTTACGTGAATTCCCGGCTTGTGATTGGTCAGGTCGGCCACGTTGCCGGGACGCGGACCAATCACAGCAAGCCGTGACGAAATTACGTCACGGCTTGCTGTGATTGGTCCGCGTCCCGGCAATATGGCCGCCCTGACCAATCACAAGCCGTGACGTCACGGGAGGCTGGACACGCGCCCATTTTAAAATGAGCGCGTCCAGCCTCCCGGCTTGTGATTGGTTGACCGCGGCGCAACCAATCACAAGCCGTGACGTCACGGGAGGCTGGACACGCGCCCATTTTAAAATGAGCGCGTCCAGCCTCCCAGCTTGTGATTGGTTGACCGCGGCGCAACCAATCACAAGCCGTGACGTCACGGGAGGCTGGACACGCGCCCATTTTAAAATGAGCGCGTCCAGCCTCCCGGCTTGTGATTGGTTGACCGCGGCGCAACCAATCACAAGCCGTGACGTCACGGGAGGCTGGACATGCGCCCATTTTAAAATGAGCGCGTCCAGCCTCCCGGCTTGTGATTGGTTGACCGCGGCGCAACCAATCACAAGCCGTGACGTCACGGGAGGCTGGACACGCGCCCATTTTAAAATGAGCACGTGTCCAGCCTCCCGTGACGTCACGGCTTGTGATTGGTCAGGGCGGCCATATTGCCGGGACGCGGACCAATCACAGCAAGCCGTGACGTAATTTCGTCACGGCTTGCTGTGATTGGTCCGCGTCCCGGCAACATGGCCGACCTGACCAATCACAAGCCGGGAATTCACGTAACCAAGTAATAGCGCGAATTTTAAACAAACAACGCTGCCGGTTCCCTCGCTGAAGTCCCGGCTGCGTCGGACAGGTGAGTATAGCGATATTTTTTATTTTAATTCTTTCTTTTACACATTTATATGGTTCCCAGGGCCTGAAGGAGAGTTTCCTCTCCTTCAGACCCTGGGAACCATCAGGAATACCGTCCGATACATGAGTCCCATTGACTTGTATTGGTATCGGGTATCGGTATCGGATTGGATCCGATACTTTGCCGGTATCGGCCGATACTTTCCGATACCGATACTTTCAAGTATCGGACGGTATCGCTCAACACTACTGATAGGACTTGAGCTGGAAAGGCACACACCTATCTATAAAAGACATCACAGCTCACAGTGCATGTCAGACCAAAAGAGAATCATGAAGTCAAAGGAACTGGCCAAGGAGCTCAGAGACAGAATTGTCAAGGCAAGTGGCAAGGCACAGATCTGGCCAAGGTTACAACAGAACTTCTGCAGTACTCAAGGTTCCTAAGAGCACAGTGGCCTCCATAATCCTTAAATGGAAGAAGTTTGGGACCACCATAAGTCTACCTAGACCTGACCGTCCAGCCAAACTGAGCAGTCGTGGGTGAAGAGGCTTGGTGAGAGAGGTAAAGAAGAACCCCAAGATCACTGTGGCTGAGCTCCAGAGATGCAGTAGAGAGATGGGAAAAAGTTCCATGAAGTCAACTATCACTGCAGCTCTCCGCCAGTCGGGCCTTTATGGCAGAGTGTCCCAACGGAAGCCTCTCCTCCAGTTTGCTAAAAAACACATGAAGGACTCCCAGACTATGAGAAATAAGATTCTCTGGTCTGATGAGACGAAGATAGAACTTTTTAGTGATAATTCTAAGTGGTATGTTTGGAGAAAACCAGGCACTGCTCATCACCTGCCAAATACAGTCCCAACAGTGAAACATGCTGGTGGCAGCATCATGAAATGGGGGTGTTTTTCAGCTGTAGGGACAGGATGACTGGTTGTCATTGAAGAAAACATGAATACGGCCAGAGATATCCTGGATGAAAACTTCTTCCAGAGTGCTCTCGACCTCAGACTTGGCCAAAGGTCCACCTTCCAACAAGACAATGACCCTAAGCACACAGGTAAAATATCAAAGGAGTGGCTCCAGAACAACTCTGTGACCATTCTTGACTGGCCCAGCCAGGGCCCTGACCTATACGCAATTGAGCATCTCTGGAGAGACCTGAAAATGGCTGTCCACCAACATTCACCATCCAACCTGATAGAACTGGAGAGGATCTGCAAGGAAGAATGGCAGAAAATCCCAGATGTGTAAAAAACTTACATCATTTCCGAGAAGACTCATGGCTGTACTAGCTCAAAAAGGTGCTTCTAATCAATACTGAACAAAGGATCTGAATACTTATGACCATGTGATATTTCAGTGTTTCTTTTTTAATAAATTAGCAAAAATTACTAAATTTCTGTTTGTTTTTTTTTAGTCAAGATGGATGAGGTGCAGATTGTACATTACTGAGAAAAGAATGACCTTTTTGAATTTACCAAATGGCTGCAATGAAACAAAGAGTGACAAATTGAAAGCGGTATGAATACTTTCCGTACCCACTGAATATTGGGAGGGTGATGTTTGCATTTAAATAATCACTCCTATCAAAATATATTTCCTCTTAATATTTTGAAATTGTCATTTTATATGGCACTGCATAGTTACAATTGCTCATTTTGCCCTTTTAGCCAGTGTGGCAGATAGGCTCACTCAGCTGCTCCCCGAGGTAGACAAAGGAACATTTTATGTTAAAGTCTCTGGGTGATTTATTACTTCATAAACCATAAAGTCAAAATAGTAACACAAACAGCCTTTCTGGCACAAGTGAAAATAAAAAGTCCATGCAAAGTCTTTGCCAGTATGGCTCCCGCCTTCTGTGCAAACACACTGTAGCTCTCACTGGAGCTTCAGCCTGGAGGCTTCCTTCCTCCAAAACAGAACAGAGAGAAAAAAAAACCAGTGTTTGGTCATTTAAGTCTCTACAACCACACCCTTGAGGTGGAGATATGGTGGATAGGCATCTCGCCCATCTCTTACACCTACTGACCATAAAAGCCAGACCTTGGTAATGACTGGTTTACTCTCAACACATATCATGCTGGAGAAAAACTTATGGCTTTCACATTTCGCAGGATAACAACCTTTGTGACACATATCTCCACTCACATATGGCGCCAGTGGCCCTGTCACATATTCCCCCCTCTCCCAAAAGCCGGGAGCTTTGGCATCTTCGGATACCAAACAAGGAATTCGGGAGAGGGCATCTGCATTCCCATGTAACTTTATGAGTCTATGTTTTACATGGAACCTGAAATCTAGGAGGTTTAAGAACCACCGAGTCACTCGGGCATTCTTACCCTTCTTATCCTTTAACCATCTCAGAGGGACTTGGTCTGACCCAAGTTTGAACCTCCGGTCTAGTAGATAATATTTCAGCGTATACACAGCCTGTTTTATAGCTAGACACTTCTTCTCCCCAATGGCATACTTTTCTCGCATGACAAGAGCTTCCAGCTTAGATACAGGATGGGAGACAGCACTGTTCCCAACCCGGCTTCTGATGCATCTGTCTGGACCACAAATTCTTTGCTGAAGTCTTGCACGACCAGAAACGGATGTTTACACAAAGCGCGCTTCAACTCCTGGAATGCCATCTCTGAGTCATCAGTCCATTTAATTATCGTCAATTTGATGCCTTTAAGGAGATCTGTCAATGGTGTGGTGATTATGGCAAAACGTGGGATGAATCGCCAGAAATATCCCACAACACCCTCACTTGCTTCTTGGAAAGCGGTTGTGGCCACTTCTGAATCGCCTCAATCATGCTTATTTGTGGCTTGATTTCTCCCCTCCTGATGACATAGCCCAAGTTCTTTGCTTTTTCCTTTCCTACTGCACATTTTTTCAGATTTATAGTGAACCCCACATTTCTTAAAGCATCTGTAGAAAGCATGGTGGGTTCGTCTGCCAAAATTTGGTTTCCAACTTTTTAATACCTATAATGTTTGCATGCATGTTTTTCACTTTTGTGGGTTTTTTTGTCAATAAAATTGCAATTTTTTGTATAATTGGTTCCTGTGTACATTTTTTTCTTACTGGATTTTTGTGTTCATGTACTGAACCGTTACAATGTCCATTATTAGTGAGATAGGTTTTGGCATCCATTTAGGTTAATTGGATTTTGGTTTGTTGTTTGGATGCCCCTGTTTTGATTCAACCCTCCTTTCTTTATTTCTTAAAGCATCCAGAACTGCCTTTACCTTTGGCAGATGACTAGCCCAGTCAGGGCTGAAGACCACAATGTCATCATGGTATGCTGCGGCATACTACTTATGCGGAGCTAAGACCCGATTCATATTGAAAACACCCATCAGACGTAAAGTCGG
This sequence comes from Ranitomeya variabilis, assembly GCF_051348905.1. NCBI lineage: Eukaryota > Metazoa > Chordata > Amphibia > Anura > Dendrobatidae > Ranitomeya > Ranitomeya variabilis. The sequence goes on from NC_135232.1 coordinate 953,240,154, forward strand.
TCATCTTTTCCTTGGGACTTTGGGACATGGGTATCTGCCTATAGTCCTTAGTCAGGTTGAGGGCTGTAATGTACCTATGTACCTTGCAGGACCAGGTCTCACAACGAGTTTGTCCACGAGAGTCAACAGGTGTGCATCAAAACTGGAGACCTCATTCAGCCTGCGGTAGTCGTTACAAAACTGCCACTCCCTGTTGGTTATTGGAACAAGGACGATGGGACTCGACCATCCACTTTTTGACTCCTCTATCACCCTGAGGTATAGCATCCTCTTCACCTCATTTGATATTACCTCTCAACATGCTTCTGGAATTCTGTAGAGCTTGGGTTTTACCCTTACATGCGGTTTTGTCAACACACTATGCTCTACCACCTGCATATGCGCTGTCAACTCCGACATCAGGCCACGGTTCCGCTGCAACAGCTCCCAACACTGTTGCCTCTGGGCGAGCTCTAGAGTCTCTGCAATGGTGACAACATACACTGTGGCTTTGGGACTGACTCCCAGGCAAGAAACTTCCAGAGAATCCCGATCGCGCCATGGTTTGAGCAAGTTCACATGATATATTTGGTGAGGCTCCCTTCGACCTGGCTGGTGTACATTGTAATTCACCTCACCCAGGCTTTCCAACACCTTGCATGGGCCTTGCCACTTGGCTAGGACCTTGTTCTCTACCTTGCAGATAAGCACTAGCATGCGGTCCCCGCTCTGGAACTGCTTCAGCCTTGCTGATTGGTTATACACTCTTTCCTGTGCCTAGAGAAGATGCTCCTTCATGATAGGCATTATTTTTGCCATTCTCTCCTGCAACTGGGAGACATGCTCTATGATGCTCCGGTGTGGCGTGATCTCAGCTTCCCAGGCATCCCTGGCGATGTCTATGAGCCCTTGAGGATGTTGACCATACAGGAGCTCAAAAGGTGAGAATCCAGTAGAGGCTTCAAGAACCTCTCTGAGAGAGAAGAGTAGAAATGGAAGCAGATAATCCCAGTCTTGACCATCCTTCTCAATAACTTTTTTGAGCATGGCCTTTTAAGGTCGTATTGAAGGGCTCTACTAGTTGGTCAGTTTGTGCATTGTAGACTGAGGTTCACAGCTGGGTAATCTGGAGGACCCTACACAGCTCTTTCATTGCCTTGCTTATGAAGGAGGTTCTCTGGCCAGTCAAAATCTCCTTAGGCAAGCCAGTCCTAGCAAAAATATGGACAAATTCCCATGCAATACTCTTGGCCAGAGAGTTCTTATTGGTACTGCCTCAGGGTACCGGGTCGCTGAGTCCATTACTACTAGATATATTGGTGCCCTGGTGCAGACTTAACTAGAGGACCTACTAGGTCCATGGCAATTCTCTCAAATGAGATCTCTATTACAGGTAACGGGAGAAGGACATCGGAAGGGAGAAGAGGGAGCAGTTATCTGGCAGGTGGGGCAGGACCTACAATAATTCAGGATCTTCCAATAACATCCCTGCCAATATAATCTCTGCATTATTCTCTCCTGCTTTTCCTCTACCCCCAGATATCCCCCAAAATATGTCAATGGGCCGTGATTAAAACCCTCCGTCGTTAGGGTCCTGTACCCAACAGCTGCTACACTATTTCACCTCTCCTCAGTGTGGACACCCAATACTATAATTTACCATTGACTGCAAAGTGTGGGTACCCGGTATCAGCCACCGACTCATGAGCAACCCCATCAATCACAAACAGATTTTCAAAGGCCCCTTTTAGGGAAAGATCCCGCATTTGATCAGTCCACAAAAATTCCCCAAAAAACCTCAGTTCAGGAACCTCAGCCTCACTGGTCACTGTTTTGTCCTCATCACCAGCCAGGACACACAAGGATAACTCCTCCACCTCTGACTGGGATTCATCAGAACTAAGCTAGCTCCTGTCTGATTCACTTGGCACCCCTGCCTTTCTTCACAAGTCCCAGAACAGGCTGAAGTTCCGCCTGATTATCACACGGTGTAGCAAATCTCTGACTACCCCGAACTCATGGGACTCCGTGCCTCAGTTTGTTTTTATCAACGTTCTGATAAGGTAATCCTTGACGCAACCTCGCCTGACCTTAACTCCTTAGAGAATCCAGAGCCGGCAATAGCGGCAGGCAGACCAGGCAGCTGCCTAGGGCCCCCGTACCTCCTGGGACCCCCAGCAAGTTGCCTGCTGCCAGCAACGACTCCCCCCACCAGCGCCGACTGCTCCCCCATCAGCACCGACTCATTGCCGGTACAGTTCAAAGCAATGATGCAAGAGAGAGCGTCAGCTGATGCTCCCTCTCCCATTATTCTCCTCTGCCTCTGACACTGCGAGTGTGCGATGATGTCACATCATCGTGTACCTGCTATGTGCCGGGCAAACTGCGGCTGCTGAGACTATATTCTATGGGGGCTGTATTATATTCTATGAGGACCAACATTATATTCTATGGGGGGCTGTATTATATTCTATGGGGGAGGATTGCATCAATCTCTTTGAAGTGGCTACATTATATTCTATGGGAAGGTGGCCTGTATTATATTCTCTGGGGGGCTACATTATATTCTATGTATTCAATTTATTGTATGTACTAGATTTATTATATTCTATGAGGGGTGATTGCATCATACTCTATGAAGGGGCCACATTGTATTCTATGGGGGCTAGATTATATTGTATGGGGCTTCTTTATACTCTGAGGGGGCTACATTATATTCTATGGAGGGCTGCATTATCCTATATGAGGAGGGCTAATTGTATTCTATGGAGGGGCTATATTATATTTTATGGGGGGCTGAATTATATCCTATGGGGGGCTGCATTATACTATATGAGTGGGCTGCATTATATTTTATGGGGGTTACATTATATTGTATGGTGGGGCTGCATTATACTCAGGGGCTACATTATATTTGGTGGGGTGGCTGCATTATACACTGTGGGGTGGCTGCTTATACTATATGTGAGCTGCATTATGCTGTATCGAGGACTATGGGGAATACATTATACTATACGAAGAACTATGGAGTCCATTATACTATGTGAAGTGAATTGTACTACATGAATGACTATGGTGGTGCATTATACTATATGGAGCACTATAAGGAGTGTATTATACTGTATGGAGGATTGAGCAGTGTATTTTAATATATGGAGCACTATGAGGAGTGTATTATACTATATGGTGGACTGAGGAGGGTATTTTAATATATGGAGGACTATGAGGAGTGTATTATACTATATGGAGGACTGAGGAGTGTATTATAATATATGGAGGACTGACGAGTGTATTATACTATATGGAGGACTGAGGAGTGTATTGTACTATATGGAGAACTGAGCAGTGTATTATACTATATGGAGGACTGAGCAGTGTATTTTAATATATGGAGGACTATGAGGAGTGTATTATACTAGTGACTATGAGGAGTGTATTATACTATATGGAGGACTGAGGAGTGTATTGTACTATATGGAGACCTGAGCAGTGTATTATACTGTACTATATGGAGGGCTGAGCAGTGTATTTTAATATATGGAGGACTATGAGGAGTGTATTATACTATATGGAGGACTGAGGAGTATATTTTAATATATGGAGGACAATGAGGAGTGTATTATACTATATAGAGGACTATGGGTAGTGTATAATACTATAGGGAGGACTGAAGAGTGTATTTTAATATGTGGAGGATTATAGGGAGTGTATTATACTATAAGGAGGACTATGAGGAGTGTATTATACTATATGGAGGACTATGGGGCACATTATATTATATTGAGGACTATGTGATGTGCATTTTACAATATGGAGGACTGTGGTGTACATTATAATATATGGAGGACTACGGGGTGTATAATACTAAACAAGCAAAATGCTGCATATCCATCAAGTGATTGGATTGTTTATGCTGGAACAAAAATCATTGTTCTCAGCAGCACATCGCCAGTGTAAACTGTAGATATGCTGCTGATAACACGATTATGTATGGGGACAGATTGATCTAATAGTGATTGTTCAGTTCCCATCATTCTTTCTCAGTTGGTGTAAAGGGACCGGGAAACAAGCGAACGACTTCTATATTGTCGATCACACTCGTTTAGCGGTCTGAACACAATACACGTAAATACAACAGAAATGCTTCTGTGTGATGTGCAATATGTTAGCATTTGTGGCCCCATTTTAAACTTTTGCCTAGGGCCCCACATTGCCTAAAATCGAGAATCTATGGGTTATTGTCAAGAGGAAGATGAGATACCAGACCCAACAATGCAGACCAGCTGAAGGCTGCTATCAAAGCAACCAGAACTTCCATAACACCTCAGCACTGCCACAGGCTGATCTCCTCCATAACTAGCAGCATTGATGCAGTAATTGATGCAAAAGGAGCCCAGACCAACTATTGAGTACATATTCTGGACATACATTTCAGTAGGCCAACATTTCGGGTTTTAAAATCATTTTTTAAGCTGGTGTTGTAAAGTATTCTAATTTACTGAGATAATGACTTTTGGGTTTCCTTTGGCTGTAAGCCATAAGCAACAACATTAACAGAAAAAAATACTTGAAATAGATCACTCTCTTTGTAATGACTATGTAATATATGAGTGTCATGATCCAGACCAGGTTTTGGGTCTTGTCTCTCCTTTCCCAGTCTGGTCATGTCAGGGGGTAACTTTCTATGCCTCGTTCTGGTGTTGGGTCTGCTATTTAGCTGCACTGCATCCTGCAGGCAGTGTCAGTTATATTTCCTGCCTACAGCGTGTGTAGCTGGCTCTAGTGAAACCCTGATTTGTCCTGCTGCATTTAGCTGACTTTGCCCGTGTCTGTTTGTACCTCTCTTCCCACCCCAGACTCTGTTTTTCCCTGTATGTTTGGATTCCCTGATACTCAACTCTGCTTTGGCTCTGACCTGCTCCTGTCTCTCCCTTTTGATACTTCTGCTACGGACCGGTATTGACCTTTTGGCGCTACTTTGACTTTGTGTTTGGAATTTCCCTTGGTACTACGCTACTCTCTGGTATCTACCCGGCTTGTCTGACCATTATGATGCCACCTGGTGGTAGCCTTGCTGCAGTTCTTCTGGTCTGCTCTGAGCAGAATTTCAGCCCTCTCTCCATTCTGCTGCCATCTAGTGGAGTCTGCACTTACCTGCGGAGCTGCAGCGTAACATTATAACTGACCAGGAACAGTTTTTTTTTTCATTTTCCCTCTTTCTATGGATCCGCTTTGTACTCTTGCAGATAAGATGTCAAATTTGACCCAAATAATTCAGGATTTGTCTGTGGAACATAGAACCCTGGCCACTCCCCATAATCTACTCCAGAGGGAACTGACTGAAATGGTTGTCTTTTCTGTGGCACAATCAGCCTGTAGGCACTCTGACCCCATTGATATCTCTTTACACTCTCCTGAACCCACGGTCAGGCTCCCAGATACTTTCTCCAGAGAAATGAGAAGTTCCATACATTCAGAGAGAGTTGTCTGTTACTTTTCTCCCTTTAGACCCAGATCCTCAGGAGATAACAGGTGGGGATAATTATTTCTTTACTCCGGGAGGGTCCTGAAACTTGGGCTTTTTCTTTATCTGTTACTGCCCCTGAACGTGAGTCTGTAGATAGGTTCTTTGAGGCTTTAGGACTGATTTATGACGTACCAGACCAGGTCAGGATGGCAGAGAACACTATAATAGGTCTCTCCCAGGGTAAACTTGCTGCTGAATGGTATTGTTCTGAGTTTAGACCGTGGTCCTCTGGAATGTCTTGGAACAACTCTGCTTTAAGATGCCAGTTCAGGAGAAGACTCTCGGATCATCTTAAGGATGCTCTGACTCTCCATTCACCTCCCAGTTCTTTGGAGGAGGCCATGACTCAGGCCATTCGTATGGATCCGAGACTGCGGAAGGGAGGAGTAATCCAATGAGAGGTTACAGTATTCCCTGCTAAGTCCAAGGTGATGCCATATACAGAACCTATGGTGGTTGGGGCCATTAACCTCAAGGAGAAGGAGAGGAAACCACGACGCAAAGGGAGACTAAATTTCTATTGTAGAAATCCGGGACATTGGAAGACTGCCCATCTTGCCCACCAACTAACAAGCTGTCGAGTCTGAATGATTGTCGAGGAGATCACCCAGACTCTCAGGTACCTTTTTCCTCATTTCAAAAGATTTTGTTAGAGGTGGAATTTTGTTGTGGAGATGGTTTCACATCCACTTCAGCTTTTGTGGACTGTGGGTCATCTATGCTAAAGAAAAACCTTGCACTCAACTTAAAGCTCTTTGTGAATTTTATTGTAGTACTATTAAACGTTTCGGTCCTATACACCGGATCTTCCTCAGTAACTACAAAAGGTGAAGATACATACATAAATACAATATAAGAAAATAAATGACAAAATACATTTAAACACGAACAAAAGTATATACAGAAACTCATTTAGGTAAATGCATTAGAGCTATAACAAGATGGCCCTGGTTACTGAAGGAAGTAAAAGGTGGTAGACTTATTGTCATGCAGAGGGTGGCGTGTCTAATATGTGGCACAACAATGTGGTAGGGAAGAGGGGTAAACAAAAACGTACCGTACTGCGTGAGGAGTTAAGTGGAGAGACAGTCAGAGTCTCTGGGCACACTAAGTAGCAACGTCTAGGAACAAAGAGTGGTGTCATGACCGGGCTATTAGAGACAGTAGCTAAGAGTGCTCTATGTGTCCTAAACATGCCATACCTGTGATGTAGGCTGGCAGGGATTAAGATCCACTATGAAGGAATAAGAACCATTATTAGCATAGACCCATATGGGGTTTCAAGGTGCTGTCGCCATAATTTTCGCTATGTTACCTTAAGATAGAAAGGGAGATAAGGTGCCGCATGTAGACGCGGAATCCTCTGCTCGTCTACCGTGTTACTGCGGTAGCCGCCTGAAATAGAAGCAGGGCGGGTACCTAGTAGAGCCGGTTAGCGAATGGGGTGCGCGCTCACAGAGCGGAAGTGACGTGTCGCGTGGCAACACATGGTGATGCAGGGTGCATCACCTTACTGTGTTCGTACCGCGGATGTGACGTCATCGGCAGTGTTACCGGCATTGCGGTTAAAGTGGCAATGGGCTATAGGTTCCTATTAACTGAAGGCTGGGTACGTATGAGTGCTAGGGGGAGGACCTATCGTGAGGTGATGTCACAGAAGGGAGGGAAGATAAACAAACACAAGATAGGGAGGCGTTTCTCAGTTCCGGACTTGTGGATGAAGTAGGTGAAGTGAACTATGATCCGTGAGATGAAATTCAGTGGAGGGCGTGATCAAAAGCAGTGCAACATCAATAGAGACGGCTCTATAACAGAGAAAAAACATGTTAGATGCCAAAGCACACAGTAGATCACATATGCAATAATGAATACAATACCATAATACTGTTATGTTCAATAAACCGTTTACCTCTGTTTGAGCTAGAACAGAACCATGCTAAAAGGTATTAGACTGATGTATGAGTCTAGCTCAAATCAAAGATGCTTAGACCCCAAATATGGGCTTATGTGAGGGATTGGTCAGGGATGGCTAGTAGATCTACCCAAAATATTAACGTTGTTGGAGTATAGCAGTTATCTGGGCTTATTATATGGGAAGGGACATTGGAAGCACAGGGGTGCCTGGCTATAAATCATTTTATAGGAAGGATGCCAGGTCATATTCCCTGTTTAGGCCCTTTGGATGGAGGGTCTCAAGGGTGTGGATCCAAAAGGCCTCCCTACGCTTTAACCGAGCGATCCTGTTTCCTCCCCGTCTGAAAGGGGGTACATGCTCAATGACCTGGAACTTGAGCTGTGAAATATTGTGGCCTTGAGAGATAAAATGAGAAGGGATAGGTAATAGTAGATTTTTGCAGCGTATTGTGGATTTATGTTTTGAGATACGGTTGCGTATGGGCTGCGTCGTTTCTCCCACATACAGTAAACCGCATGGGCATTTGATTAAGTACACTACCCAGGAGGTGTCACAGGTGAAGAACTCTGGGATAGGGAATATTTTGCCTGAATGTGGGTGATGGAATGAATTGCCTTTGAGAACATTATGAAATTGGGAACAGTGGAGACATGGGAATGTATCTGTGCGAGGATTTTGTAAAAATCGTTGGAGGGGTGTTGACTTGTTGGTGCCAATGTCGGCTTTCACCAGTGAGTCCCTAAGGTTGGGTGCTCGTCGGAAACAGGGAAGGAAGGGTTCCTTGAACTCTGGGATGTCTGGGTAGCCTTTTTTTTTAGCAGGTGCCAATGTGTACGAATAGATTTATGTAAAATAAAAGCGAAGGGGTGGAATGAGTGAACAAATGGTATCCGCTTGTTAGGATTCTTAGGCTTTGGTTGAGATGGTACATTGGCCTTTTGTAGTATCGATGTGGGATAGCCCCGTTGGGAAAATTTGGATGCCATTTCTTGTAGCCTAAGTGGACGAAGATCTGAGTCTGACACTATTTTGGACACTCGGTGAAATTGTGATTTGGGGATAGATCGTTTTGTGGAGGGAGGGTGACAGCTAGAAAAGTGTAACAGGCTATTGCGGTCCGTACTTTTGGAGTATAGGTCGGTAGAGATTGACCCATCTGGTTTAAGTATAACCATGGTGTCTAGGAAATTAATCTTATGAAGGTCATGTGACATGGTGAAAGTAATGCCTGGCCAGGCAGTATTAAGCCAGTCATGGAAGGACGCAAGGGCTTCCAACGTGCCCCCCCATATGCAAAAAATGTCATCAATGTAGCGTTTCCACAGGATGACGTTGGAGTTGAACAATGGACTTTGGTAGATGGCGCTCCCCTCAAAATCTGCCATATAACAATTTGCATAGGGGGGCGCTACGTTGGAGCCCATCGCGGTGCCGCGGACCTGAAGATAAAAATCATCCTGAAACATAAAATGGTTAAGCGTAAGAATGATAGTTAGTAGTTCAACACAAAAATTGACTTGTTCCTCCTGTAAACCAGAATGAGTGAGAAGTCTGTGTACCGAATTTATACCATCTATGTGTGGGATTGACGTGTATAAATCCTTGACATCCATGGTGACCAGTAAGGCATTGGACGGAATATTGTCTAAATCCCTGAGTACTTGGAGGAATGCCCCTGTGTCTAAAATGTATGACTTGAACGTCTGTATCAAAGGGGTCAAGATTTTCTCTAGATAAATCGCCAATGGAGAGAGTATAGAGTCAGTGGAGGCCACAATGGGCCTCCCTGGGGGTTTCTCAAGGTTCTTGTGTATCTTGGGGATGGTGTAGAAAACTGGGATAACCGGGTGAGGGTTTGTAAGGAAATCCACAGTTTTGGTGTCAAGGATCCCTAACATGGTGTATTTGAGAAGAGTATCTGAGATTCTCTGACGGATTGAAGATGTGGGGTCTTGTTGTAACTTTTGATAAATAGATGTGTCACTCAATTGGCGGAGGATCTCTTTAAGATAGTCTGACCGATTCATTACTACCAGAGCCCCGCCTTTATCAGCTGGTTTTATAATTATGTTGCTATCTGTATGTAGCCCACGGAGAGCTTGACGCTCAACGGTGGTAAGGTTGGGGGGGTAAAAAAGGTTGCCCTTATTAATGTCATCCCTAAGTGAGTGAAAGGATTCTTGAACGAACCCGATGAATGCTTCCATGGCATGTGAGCCATGGGGGGGTTTGAAATTACTTTTTTTGTATAGACCCAGACTCCGTAACGTGAAGTTACTGGATGAGGCCCCAGTATGTGGTACAGGTAAGTTAGTATTATCAGAGATATTAGAAAAATATGCCTTTAACCTAAGTGAACGAAAGAACCGTTGAAGGTCCATCTCTAGATCAAAGGTGTGGCACCGGTAGGTAGGGCAAAATGACAGACCTTTTTGTAAAACCTTATATTCAGCAACCCCCAAAGTTCTGTCCGAAATGTTAATTACCAGTGGACTGGTACCTGGGATCTCGTAACCCTCATCTGGTCTGGGAAGGGTCCTATGTCCACGGCCGCGCCTTGTCGTCTTCTTCGGGGGGGGGCGTAGTCGCTGTCCTAAAAAACGAGGTGGGCCTGACGGAACAACATTCCGTTCTTGTTCGGAGCCTGATGTGGAGTAATCCAGAGAGGACCGGGCAGTGGGACGAGATGGATTTCGCCGGTTGGAAAAATTGTCTTGCCATTTATAGATCTGGTTAGACTCGTAGTCCTCTGTGTCTCTATTAAATTTGTTTCGTTTTCTTTCTTCTGTGTTCACGTCGGTGTTTGTCAATATTTTTAGAGATATGTTCCTTCAGGGAACTCAGTTCTTCGAGAGAGCCGGTAGCTGATAGCTGTGCCTCAATCGACTTGATGCGTTCAGAACTTGTGGTAATGGCCTTCTGCAAATGCTCAACAGTTAAAGTAATTATGTCAAAAGAGCATTTATTTAGTATCTGTTCATACTTGGTGCAGTAGTCGGATGAGTCCCGAAAAAGTGTGGGGCGGAGTGGTACACGGAGTCCCCTAGGGATCCTTTGTACCCGGAGATATTCCGTAAGTGTGGCACAGTGAAGCTCAATATTGGTGAAATGGCGGAGCTCACACTCCAAGTCGCGTCCCCGTGTTTCCCTCGGTGGTGCTTTTAAGAAATCGCTATTGAAAGTGGATCGTGCCAAAATATTAGAAGTCTCCTCTGCATTGAAGGAGAAACTGGACATGACCAGGCAGCGTGCTACATGAAAGGGGATATAGCGTAAATGGTAGAGACGTGTGCACAGCTGGTGAAGGTGCAAAGGTAGGTTCCCACACCTTACAGTATACTAAAGAAAAACCTTGCACTCAACTTAAAGCTCTTTGTGAATTTTATTGTAGTACTATTAAACGTTTCGGTCCTATACACCGGACCTTCCTCAGTAACTACAAAAGGTGAAGATACATACATAAATACAATATAAGAAAATAAATGACAAAATAAATTTAAACACGAACAAAAGTATATACAGAAACTCATTTAGGTAAATGCATTAGAGCTATAACAAGATGACCCTGGTTACTGAAGGAAGTAAAAGGTGGTAGACTTATTGTCATGCAGAGGGTGGCGTGTCTAATATGTGGCACAACAATGTGGTAGGGAAGAGGGGTAAACAAAAACGTACCATACTGCGTGAGGAGTTAAGTGGAGAGACAGTCAGAGTCTCTGGGCACACTAAGTAGCAACGTCTAGGAACAAAGAGTGGTGTCATGACCGGGCTATTAGAGACAGTAGCTAAGAGTGCTCTATGTGTCCTAAACATGCCATACCTGTGATGTAGGCTGGCAGGGATTAAGATCCACTATGAAGGAATAAGAACCATTATTAGCATAGACCCATATGGGGTTTCAAGGTGCTGTCGCCATAATTTTCGCTATGTTACCTTAAGATAGAAAGGGAGATAAGGTGCCGCATGTAGACGCGGAATCCTCCGCTCGTCTACTGTGTTACTGCGGTAGCCGCCTGAAATAGAAGCAGGGCGGGTACCTAGCAGAGCCGGTTAGCGAATGGGGTGCGCGCTCACAGAGCGGAAGTGACGTGTCGCGTGGCAACACATGGTGATGCAGGGTACATCACCTTACTGTGTTCGTACCGCGGATGTGACGTCATCGGCAGTGTTACCGGCATTGCGGTTAAAGTGGCAATGGGCTATAGGTTCCTATTAACTGAAGGCTGGGTACGTATGAGTGCTAGGGGGAGGACCTATCGTGAGGTGATGTCACAGAAGGGAGGGAAGATAAACAAACACAAGATAGGGAGGCGTTTCTCAGTTCCGGACTTGTGGATGAAGTAGGTGAAGTGAACTATGATCCGTGAGATGAAATTCAGTGGAGGGCGTGATCAAAAGCAGTGCAACATCAATAGAGACGGCTCTATAACAGAGAAAAAACATGTTAGATGCCAAAGCACACAGTAGATCACATATGCAATAATGAATACAATACCATAATACTGTTATGTTCAATAAACCGTTTACCTCTGTTTGAGCTAGAACAGAACCATGCTAAAAGGTATTAGACTGATGTATGAGTCTAGCTCAAATCAAAGATGCTTAGACCCCAAATATGGGCTTATGTGAGGGATTGGTCAGGGATGGCTAGTAGATCTACCCAAAATATTAACGTTGTTGGAGTATAGCAGTTATGTGGGCTTATTATATGGGAAGGGACATTGGAAGCACAGGGGTGCCTGGCTATAAATCATTTTATAGGAAGGATGCCAGGTCATATTCCCTGTTTAGGCCCTTTGGATGGAGGGTCTCAAGGGTGTGGATCCAAAAGGCCTCCCTACGCTTTAACCGAGTGATCCTGTTTCCTCCCCGTCTGAAAGGGGGTACATGCTCAATGACCTGGAACTTGAGCTGTGAAATATTGTGGCCTTGAGAGATAAAATGAGAAGGGATAGGTAATAGTAGATTTTTGCAGCGTATTGTGGATTTATGTTTTGAGATACGGTTGCGTATGGGCTGCGTCGTTTCTCCCACATACAGTAAACCGCATGGGCATTTGATTAAGTACACTACCCAGGAGGTGTCACAGGTGAAGAACTCTGGGATAGGGAATATTTTGCCTGAATGTGGGTGATGGAATGAATTGCCTTTGAGAACATTATGACATTGGGAACAGTGGAGACATGGGAATGTACCTGTGCGAGGATTTTGTAAAAATCGTTGGCGGGGTGTTGACTTGTTGGTGCCAATGTCGGCTTTCACCAGTGAGTCCCTAAGGTTGGGTGCTCGTCGGAAACAGGGAAGGAAGGGTTCCTTGAACTCTGGGATGTCTGGGTAGCCTTTTTTTAGCAGGTGCTAATGTGTACGAATAGATTTATGTAAAATAAAAGCGAAGGGTTGAATGAGTGAACGAATGGTATCCGCTTTCTGTGGCACAATCAGCCTGTAGGCACTCTGACCCCATTGATATCTCTTTACACTCTCCTGAACCCACGGTCAGGCTCCCAGATACTTTCTCCAGAGAAATGAGAAGTTCCATACATTCAGAGAGAGTTGTCTGTTACTTTTCTCCCTTTAGACCCAGATCCTCAGGAGATAACAGGTGGGGATAATTATTTCTTTACTCCGGGAGGGTCCTGAAACTTGGGCTTTTTCTTTATCTGTTACTGCCCCTGAACGTGAGTCTGTAGATAGGTTCTTTGAGGCTTTAGGACTGATTTATGACGTACCAGACCAGGTCAGGATGGCAGAGAACACTATAATAGGTCTCTCCCAGGGTAAACTTGCTGCTGAATGGTATTGTTCTGAGTTTAGACCGTGGTCCTCTGGAATGTCCTGGAACAACTCTGCTTTAAGATGCCAGTTCAGGAGAAGACTCTCGGATCATCTTAAGGATGCTCTGACTCTCCATTCACCTCCCAGTTCTTTGGAGGAGGCCATGACTCAGGCCATTCGTATGGATCCGAGACTGCGGAAGGGAGGAGTAATCCAATGAGAGGTTACAGTATTCCCTGCTAAGTCCAAGGTGATGCCATATACAGAACCTATGGTGGTTGGGGCCATTAACCTCAAGGAGAAGGAGAGGAAACCACGACGCAAAGGGAGACTAAGTTTCTATTGTAGAAATCCGGGACATTGGAAGACTGCCCATCTTGCCCACCAACTAACAAGCTGTCGAGTCTGAGTGATTGTCGAGGAGATCACCCAGACTCTCAGGTACCTTTTTCCTCATTTCAAAAGATTTTGTTAGAGGTGGAATTTTGTTGTGGAGATGGTTTCACACCCACTTCAGCTTTTGTGGACTGTGGGTCATCTATGAACTTCATTGACTCAAGCTAGGTGTCCAAGAGTAAGATAGGGACGGTTAGGCTTGTAACCCAAATCCATATCATTGCCATTGATAAGACACCGCTGGTTAAAAATATTGTTAAGCTTGTCTCTGAGGAGTTCCTCCTCAAGGTGTGTTCCTTGCATCAAGATTGCATTTCATGTTATGTTCTGGATAATCTTCCAGTGGGACTGGTGTTGGGATTCCCCTGGTTACAATTGCACAATCTTGCAATTGACTGGGAATCTCGGGATACTGTGAAATGGGGTCATAATTGTTCAAATGGTTGTCTTTCTGCGGTTCTGGTGTCGTCCTTTGATGTGGAGGCTATTACGGAGTACCTGAAAGATTTTAAGGATGTGGTTTCTGAAAAAGAGGCTGAGGTATTGCCACCACATCGCCCCTATGATTGTACCATTAACCTCATTCTGGGTGCTAAATTGCCCAAGGCCCGTTTGTACAATCTTTCCAGCCCAGAACGCACCGCTATGAAATATTATATTTCAGAAAGTTTACCTACAGGTCACATCCGTCCCTCTGTCTCTCCTGTGGCTGCTGGATTCTTTTCTGTCAAAAAAAGATGGTGGTTTACGCCCTTGCCTTGATTTTCGGGAACTAAAAAAAATTACAGTGAGAAATACATACCCCCTCCCATTTATTCCTCATCTTTACAACCAATTATCTGGGGCTAAGTGGTTTTCCAAGTTGGACCTCAGGGGAGCATATAATCTTATCCATATTTGGGAGGGGGATGAGTGGAAAATGGCATTTCTCACCTCTGAAAGTTTGTTTGAAAATTTGGTCGTGCCCTTTGGTCTCACTAACGCGCCAGAAGTTTTTCAACCTGCGGAGCTGCAGCTTGTCAATGAGTTTCACATTTTGTATTGAAGAAGTGAAATAAATTAACTTTTTGATGATATTTTAATTTTGTGAGAAGCACCTGTATATGAGGCTCTGTGGGGTCTCGTTCAGTAAATAGTAGGATAGGAGGCTATGTGAGTCTCATACTGTATATAAGGGCTTGTACTGTATATAGGAGTATTTGAGGTCTCACTATATATAGGGGGCTATGTGAAGGGTCAAAATGTATACAGAGAGACTATGTGGGGTTCAAACTGTATGTAGGGTGCTGTGTGGGCACTCATACTATATATAGGGGTAGTGGGTCTGTATGTGTGCTCATACTGTATATTATGTTATAATAATAATTATAATTAACAAGATAATAATAAGCAGAATTAATTTAACGCTATTGGTTCAGCCATCTACAACAGTCAAGGTGTTAGGGGTCGAGTTCCCTCCTCTGCACAGGGGGAATCTCGGTCCATCTCCGCTGCAGTCTCCCATTCTTCTCCTGCCGCAGTGGAGCCTGCTCAGCGGAGACGTCGGTCCCAGCATCTCGCTCAGTCTGACTCTGTGCTAAGAGTTACTGCTGCCTTTCCTGCTTCTGCCATTGAAGTCGGTGCTGGGCAGCGGCGAGCAGATGCTTCTGGGTCTAAGTCCTGCTTTGCTCGTTCTGAGCATGCCCAGAGTAAGATCTCTCAGTGGAGATCGAGGGTCACATGATCTGATACTGCAGCTAAGGTCATTGGCTCTTTCAGGAAGGTCCTGTAGGTGCTCACGCTCTGGTGTAGCTTCTCATTGGCCCTTCTAGGAAGGTCCTGTACGTGCTGCAGCTATTTAAGGTTCGCATGACCGCACGGCCATGCGCTAGTATTGTTCTTTGTTAAGTGCTTTGCGCCAGTGTGGTCACGAGAGTATGTGTTCAGGGATCCGGCTGAAATAAGCCCCTAGAATGCTGGCACCTCCGGCGAGGAGTTTGTGTTTGAATGTGTTCAGGGACCCGGCTGAAATAAGCCCCTAGAATGCTGGAACCTCCGGCGAGGAGTTTTGTGTGCATGCGTGACCACTGACTGCTCTCTGTGTGGGCAGTTAGCCTGTGCCCCTGTGAAGCCTAACAGGGCACAGTGCTTTTCTTTCACGTCTACTCGGTGAAGTAACTGAGTTAGTCCATACCGCTATATCGTGCCGCCGTTGCTAGCAGCAGGTGCTCCTGCATGGTGGACCCCGGGCTGCGAACGAACCAATATCAATAAAAACATCTCTATTTATTCGGTGCGTTCACGGTCTCTGAAGTGGCCCCACTGGAATATCAATTGCCCACCCCTGGCTTAGAAAGATTGAGCTAATCAGTTTTTATACACATTATGTCATCAACCTAATGGAAAACAGAAGAATTAACTGGGTACAAGGGAAAAATGAGCAATTGTAAGTACCCAGGGCTGTATAAAATGATGATTGCAGTATATTAAAATAATAAACCTTTTGATGGGAGTCCTTCTTTAATGAAGCAGAAAAACAGGAGAAACTGCATGTTCTGTGTGAAACAAATCTCCGAGGATTGCCAAGGTTCGGAGAAGTTTCAGCAAATGACTTAGGGTATAGCTTATATTTTAGAGGCTGCATTATGCCAAGGAGCTAATGAAAAGTCATTTTGGGAGATTAGTCATCAAGATAAATAGTCAGAGAGTGTGCACCTGATGCTTCAAGATATTCCAGAGCACCTCCATGACTGAACAAGTACCAATACTGTGGACTAACGTTATTGACATTCACACCATTCCTAAGCACCAACATTAAATCTGTGGGAAAGTTTTATATTTGCTGATTTCTACAGTAAAGTTTTGCTGTTTAGTCCATTTTGTTCCTCCACCCACAACTTTACATACTGTATGCACTGAGCTGGTAATCTAATACTATACATTATTATATATAGTTTACAACTTATATTATTACTTATGCTCTTCTATTTGGGCTATTAGGCTGGAGTCACGCTAGCAATTCTAAAATTGGTCCGATTATGATGCAGGAGAGGCAGACGAGTGTAATGCAAGTGTCATGCAAGTGTCATGCGTTTTTTATGCGAGTATAATCCGATTTTTCACACCTAGCATCCGATTTACATCCGAATGCGGTGTGATTGCTATCCGACTGCAATGCGATTTTAATAAAAGCTTTTACAATTCTCTAAGCCATTTACACATTATTTTCAAAGGAAATATTCTTCCAAACATAGATAAATATATAGATAGAATAAAAGCCTGCAATTCATGTGCCGCGTACAGTTATATCAGTTAAAGCAGAGTGACAGGTTAAAATAGAATAGATAGAATAGATATATCCACATAGAATACATAGATATATAGATGTCAGTAACACACACATATACAGCTCTGGCAAAAATTAAGAGACCATCACATCAAAACCCTGTCATGGGCAGCCCAATCTCCAGACCTGAACCCCACTGAAAACCTCTGGAATGTAATCAAGAGGATGATGGATAGTCACAAGCCATCAAACATAGAAGAACTGCTTACATTTTTGTGCCAGGAGCAGCATGAAAGACTGGTGGAAAGCATGCCAAGACGCATGAAAGCTGTGAGTAAAAATCATGGTTATTCCACAAAATATTGATTTCTGAACTCTTCCTGAGTAAAAACATTAGTATTGTTGTTTCCAAATCAGGGCCGCCATCAGGGCATTACAGCCATGACTGGCGTATGGGGCCCGGTGGGCAGAGGGGGCCCGCATCGGGCCCGTCTCATCTGCTCACCGGGCCCCTACCAGCAGCCGCAGGCTAAACGGGGCCCTTAGCAGCGCTGCAGCTGTTTAACGCTATCCACACACAGGACACAGGGGCAGAATGCTGGACACGGGCAGAACGCTGGACATAGGGGCAAAACGCTGGACACAGGGGCAGAATGCTGGACACAGGGGCAGAATGCTGGACACGGGCAGAATGCTGGACATGGGCAGAACGCTGGGCACAGGGGCAGAATGCTGGACACAGGGGCAGAATGCTGGACACAGGGGCAGAACGCTGGACACGGGCAGAACGCTGGACATAGGGGCAGAACACTGGACACGGGCAGAATGCTGGACACAGGGGCAGAATGCTGGACACGGGCAGAATGCTGGACATGGGCAGAACGCTGGGCACAGGGGCAGAATGCTGGACACAGGGGCAGAATGCTGGACACAGGGGCAGAACGCTGGACACGGGCAGAACGCTGGACATAGGGGCAGAACACTGGACACGGGCAGAATGCTGGACACAGGGGCAGAATGCTGGACATGGGCAGAACGCTGGACACGGGCAGAACACTGGACACAGGGGCAGAACGCTGGACACATGGGCAGAATGATGGACACAGGGGCAGAAAGCTGGACACTGGTGCAGAAAGCTGGACACGGGCAGAATGCTGGACACGGGCAGAAAGCTGGACATAGGGGCAGAACGCTGGACACGGGCAGAACGCTGGACACAGGTGCAGAAAGCTGGATACAGGGGCAGAATGCTGGACACGGGCAGAAAGCTGGACACAGGGGCAGAACGCTGGACACAGGGGCAGAACACTGGACACTGGTGAAGAAAGCTGGACATAGGGTCAGAAAGCTGGACACGGGCAGAACGGTGGACACAGGGGCAGAACACTGGACACAGGGGCAGAACACTGGACACAGGGGCAGAACCCTGGACACAGGGGCAGAACGCTTGGCACAGGGGCAGAACGCTGGATACAGGGGCAGAACGCTGGACACAGGGGCAGAACTCTGGACACGGGCAGAACGCTGGACACGGGCAGAACGCTGGACACGGGGGCAGAATGCTGGACACGGGGGCAGAAAGCTGGACACGGGGCAGAAAGCTGGACACGGGGGCAGAAAGCTGGACATGGGGCAGAATGCTGGACACGGGGCAGAATGGAGATGCGGGGCATGATTGGAGACACAGGGGGCAGGATGAAAGACATGGAGACATGACTGGAGACACTGGGGCATGACTGGAGACAGATGGGGCAGGATTGGAAACAGATGGGGCAGAATGGAGACACAGGTGGCATGATTGCAGACATGGGGACATGATTGGAGATGGGGTAGAATGGAGATACGGGCATGATTGGAGACACTGGGGGGCAGGAATGGAGACAGATGGGGCAGGATCATGGGGCAGGATGGATACGATGGAGACAGATGGGGCAGGATGGGGAGATCATATGGGGCAGAATGGATACTCATGAGGGCAGGATGAGAGAACATATGGCTGACGCCAGGAATGAGACACATGGGGGCCAGGATGGGGAATATTATTACCATAGGGGCTAATTAAGGGATATTATTACTGCAGTGATGTATTTATTTTATTTTTTGAGTATACTGTTTTAAATGGGGGGGCGGTCCTGTTACTGTGTAGAATGATACTATGTCGCCTTCTTCATGTGGTGTAATGTAGAAGTTGGGAAAATTAAGTAATGTGTTCTGCAAGCGGAACTCGAGATAACGGTGTTATTTCCTGCAGAGACGAGTCCTGGCTGGATGAAGTGATGGCGATCTGTGCTGGATGAAAGATGAAGGACTTCACCTAGAGGCGTCACTGGTGAGTCAGTGTGTTACCTATACACTGACACTATACACTGTATACTATATACAGAGCTCCTGTGTATAAAGTCACCAGTGATCACAGTATTACCCATACACTATAAACAGAGCTCCTGTGTATAATGTCACTGGTGATCACTGTATTACCTGTACACAGACACTGCATACTAAGTACAGATCTCCTGTGTATAATGGCACTGATGGTGATAGTATTGTGTGTTTTTTTTAATACTGATCAGTAGGGTTAAGCGAAATGGGTCGGCCATTTTCAGAAGTTGCCGACTTTTGGCAAAGTCGGGTTTCATGAAACCCGACCCGACCCCTGTGTGGGGTCGGCCATGAGGTCGGCGATCTTCTGAATCTGGTATCGGAATTCCGATACCGAGTTCCGATATGTTTGCGATATCGGAAATCGGTATCGGAATCCATATTTAAGTGTAAAATATAGAATCAAAATAAAAAATATTGATATACTCACCCTCGGACACGCCCTGGTACTAACTGGCAGCCTTCCTTCCTAAGAATGAGCGCGTGAATGACCTGCGGTGACGTCGCGGCTTGTGATTGGTCGCCTGAGCGGTCACATGGGCGGCCGCGACCAATCACAAGCCGTGACGTCATCTAAGGCCCTTCACGCGCTCAATCTTAGGAAGAAAGGCTGCCGGAAAGAAGCCAAGGGTGAGTATATTCCTATTAGGTATATACTCACCCTCGGACACGCCCTGCTTCTTTCCGGCAGCCTTCCTTCTTAAGAATGAGCGCGTGAAGGGCCTTAGATGACGTCACGGCTTGTGATTGGTCGCGGCTGCCCATGTGACCGCTCACGCGACCAATCACAAGCCATGACGTCATCTAAGGCCCTTCACGCGCTCATTCTTAAGAAGGAAGGCTGCCGGAAAGAAGCAGGGCGCATCCGAGGTTGAGTATATACCTAATAGGAATATACTCACCCTCGGCTTCTTTCCGGCAGCCTTCCTTCCTAAGAATGAGCGCGTGAAGGGCCTTAGATGACGTCACGGCTTGTGATTGGTCGCGGCCGCCCATGTGACCGCTCACGCGACCAATCACAAGCAGTGACGTCACCGCAGGTCATTCACGCGCTCATTCTTAGGAAGGAAGGCTGTCAGTTAGTACCAGGGCGCGTCCGAGGGTGAGTCTATCAATATTTTTTATTTTGATTCTTTATTTTACACTTAAATATGGATCCCAGTGCCTGAAGGAGAGTTTCCTCTCCTTCAGACCCTGGGAACCATAGTATCCCATTGCACTGCATTGGGTTTCGTGTTTCGGCTGACCCCGACCACAACTTTTTTATAGGATCGGCCGATTTCACTCGACCCGACTTTTGAGAAAGTCGGGTTTCGTGAAACCCGACCCGATCCTATAAAAATAAAAGTCGCTCAACCCTACTGATCAGTATTGTAGTATTCAGTCACTATGTGGTGGTAATATGTGGTCTGGTCATGATGTTGTGGTATTTGTTCCTTGTATTTGATATTATTCGATCACTGTGGTGGTAATATGTCATCTGGTCATGGTGCTGTGGTATTTGTTCCTTGTATGTGGTATTATAGGTCATTTTAAAAATTGAAAAATAAATAAAAATATACCTAAATTGTATTGCATATTTTAACAAATATTTACTAGGTTACAGTAGAGTAGGGCCTGGCCAAAAGTGTCTACCTTGTCATTTTGGTGGCTTAAAAAATCTTTTGGCCAAAACAAAAGCTGCCGGCTATATGTGTGATCTGGTGATGGGAACTGTCAATGTGTGATAGGTGAGAAGTGGAGATTTTCCAAGAGAGAGCGGTGGGACTGTGGACAGTTCGAGGGGTGGAGCATGGAGGCGGGGCTGGGGTGGAGCCTGGGCGGAGTCTCAAGGGGGCCCCGAAAATTTTGCCAGTATGGGGCCCCAAAATTTCTAGTGGCAGCCCTGTTCCAAATGATTATGAACTTGTTTTATTTGCATTATTTGAGGTCTGAAAGCACAGGGGGTTTTTTTTTGGAATTTTGACCACTTCTCCTTTTTCAGAAAAAAAATACAAAATTTATTGCTTGGAAATTTGGAGACATGTTGTCAGTAGTTTGTAGAATAAATTAAAAATTTATATTTTACTCAAAAATATACCTATAAAGAGAAAAATCAGACAAACTGAACATTTTGCAGTGGTCTCTTAATTTTTGCCAGAGCTGTATATATGTATATACAGTATATTACATAGATAGAAGATAAACCGGCAATTCATCTGCTGTGTTCAGTGAAATCACTGCAGGAGCCGGCAGTGTGCTCAGAGTCTGCCTGTGAACTACTATTCCCTGTCTGAGGGCACTGCGAGCATGGGAAAATTTCTGTCACCTTTCTGAAGTCAATGCGAGCGTCGTGGGAAAATTTCCCATTGCGTTCGCATTGACATCAGAAAGGTGAAGTGAGTTAATTGGCCGTGATCTCGCAGGACCTGTCTGACAGCACCGCGAGCAGGAGAACTTTCTCACACTCGCGGTGCCCTAAGACAGGGAATAGTAGTTCACAGGCAGACACTGAGCACTTGCTGCTCAGTCTTTCTAAATGACAGGCCGTATGGACGCATCATGCATCCATGCAGTCTGCCATCTAGATGGCATTAGGACTAGAATTAAGACTCGTGAGCATGGGGACCCGTGACGTGGGTTAAGAGCTTGCATATTTTGGCCAAAATATAAACTAATACCTCACGTATTTTTTTTTATGTGTTTTTTGCACTTTTTTTTGGGGTGCAATTGGGCCCATTTTGTCTTGTAAACTGTGGTGTCTGTTCACATGGGGTGCATTTGGATAGCACTGGGCAGCCCGCCTGATCTAATAGAAGGGTGTCACTACTAGGCTGTTAACCTGTATCAACCGAACCCAAAACAAAGAGATAAGGACACACTGTGGTGTCAATGTATTGGACATAAAAGTGGACACTCTAACGGAAGCTTCAACCTATACTAGACATAGAGTTCAGAGTCCAAAGAATATGTAAAAAAATTACAAATTTTATTACATTAATACAAATATTAAATTCACAAATAGTAAAGAAAAAGGCGATGGAAAAAATGGCGCACAGTGTCAAAAAATTCCCACTGCACAAATCCACACATAAAGTACCGGGTACAGGGTAAGGACCATGCAAACATCATACATAATCAATAATAATATACCATATAGCAGTGTAAATAATGCTTGCTAATCCTCTTATGATATCTGACAAGTCAAAGTTAGTAGTATAACCAAAAAGCATCCATCTCATAGTACTGTTATAATCATAGTTTGTTGTAGATGAGACCAGAGCAAATAAAAGCCCCTAAGAATGCTGCCCGCTTTGTAGAATCAGACCATGGTAAGTGAAGGTTAGAAACCAAACTCAGATATCTCACCCATGATAACCCATGTGTGGAGATGCCAATGGGACCAGCCCCGATGCGCGTTTCGCGTGGGCTTCCTCGGGGGGCTGTTAACCTGGATGCTGTGCATCTCCATTGTGTGAACAGCGCCACATACAAGTCTTTTATGTACAGTAATATGCCAAGCAGTCACCCCCTCCATTAGGTTGGGAGTGGTTGCCTCATCGGTAATTCTGCACCTGTGTTGCCGCCATCTTAGCCACAATGGGTCCACTGCATCCTGATAGTGCATTTGTTTGGAGGCCTAGGCAGGTAAACATCTCTGCCTTTTTGCTGTTTTTTCTATGTTCACTAAATACTAAAACTGACCAGCCATTATGATTCTCAAGGTCATTACAAGTTCATAGACACCAAATATGTATAGATTCTTTTTTACCTAAGTGGTGAAAAAAAAATTCAAACTTTGTTAATTAAAAAAAAAATGCCATTTTCCTATACCCGTAGCATCTCCATTTTTCGTGATCTTGAGTTGGGTGATGGCTTATTTTTTGTGCGCCGAGCTGACGTCTTTAATGATACCATGTTGGTGCAGATATGATCTTTTGATCTCCCGTTATTGCATTTTAATGCCGTGTCACAGTGAACACAAAAAGTAATTCAGGCATTTTGACTTTTTTTTTCTCTCTACGCCTTTTAGCGATCAGGTTAGTCAGTTTTCTTATTGATAGATCGAGAGATTCTGAATACCGCGATATCAAATATGTGTATGTTTGATTTTTTTTGTTTTATTTTGAATGAGGCATGCTTCAATAGTCTCCATTGGAGACTAGAAGCTGCCATAACCCAATACTCTGATCGCCTGTATGTAGCAGAATTGCTGACTTACTATGAGTGCTGACCACCAGATGGCGCTCATAGCAATCCGGCAGTGACAAACATAGAGGTTTGCAGGAGACCTCTGGTTGTCATGCCAACCTATAGGTGACCCGCGATCAAGAGACGTGGGGTCACTGATGGGAATATTTCTGGCGTGATTGCCTGAAGCGCATGTTAAATGCTGCTCTCAGAGTTAGACAGCGGCATTTAATGGGTTAATAGCCATGGGTGGATCACGATTCCACCCAAGGCTGTTCCAGGCACATGTCAGCTGTTTAAAACAGCTGATATGTGCTGGGAAAGATGTGGGCTCACTACTGGAGCCCACATCAAAGGGAGGGTGTCCGACATCGGCATATTATTGCGCCCGATGTCGGAAAGGGGTTAAGAGATTTTTTTCCTAAAGCATTCTTTTGATTGGGCAGTTACTAGTTTGGAGAAGATTCCTTCAGCATCCTTTTCAGCAAAGTGACATGCCCTTTCTTTTATCCACCAAGCGTTAATCAAAACTTCATCAGGCAAAAAAAAGCTCCAAAAACTTCTTATAAGAACAGCAAAGCAGATTTGTCTCATCCAAACATACAGCTGCAACCCTTGCACTGAAAGCTACACTGTGCCACACTAATAGTACAGTTACTCTTGAATGCATCTTTGCGTCTAAGGCCGGGGTCACACTACCGTAGAATACAGACAAGTGCTATGCGAGAAAACATCGCATAGCACTCGGACCAGTGTTAATCTATGGGGTAGCTCACATCACCGTATTTTTTTCTCGGGCATATTCTACGTGCTTGTAAAATCGCAGCATGCTGCGATTTTACGCGTATATCGACTGATTCTTGCCAATGCAAGCCTATGGGTGCAAGAAAACATCGGACACCTCACGGACCATGCGAGTGCTGTCTGATGTTTGGGACTCTCTGCTGGGTTCTACGTGTTATCTGCTTGTTTTTTGGTTCAATAAAGTATTTCCACACTGTCATTACCCTCACTCTGTGGTCTGAGTAGCGTTATGCCCACTTTAAAAAGGAGTGTGAACATTCAGTGGGATGATCCCTAGTCCATGCAGTTTCGGATAGCTGACCAGGGCACCCACCAACCCTCCATTTCTCCACAACTCCATTCTAAATAAAAGTTATTTAGTTAGTTCAGCTAGACCTAGTAACTCTGTTATTTTGCTTCTGTGTGCTATTTTGTATTTCTCTTTGTCAGACCTCGGCTTAAATTTTGACCACTTACTTGCCTCCTGATTTTGTCCCTGATGGATAGTTGTTTTTGAGGAGGATTTTAGAGTGTTTCTGCTTGAAAAACTCCAGAAAAAAATCAGTATTAACATTGCCCAAACCTTTGTTTACACTAGAGTAAAGACACCTTTTATAACGGAAGTCAATGTAAAAGTTCTTGTCTTTTGTAGGACAGATGTACAAGAACTGGCAGGCATATACAGTCATGGCCGAAAGTTTTGGCACCTTTGAAATTGTTCCAGAAAATGAAATATTTCTCCCAGAAAATTATTGCTATTTCACATGTTTTGTTATACGTATGTTTATTTCCTTTGTGTGTATTGCAACAACACAAAAAAACTGAGAAAAAAGCTAAATTGGACATAATTTCCAATAAAAGACCCAAAATAGGCTGGACAAAATTGTTTGCACATTTCCAAAAATGTTGGTAAACATTTCAAGCATGTGATGCTTGTTCAAACTTACCTGTGGCAAGCAACAGGTGTGGACAATATGAAAATCACACCTGAAACCAGATAAAAAGGGGAGAAGTTGAGACTCAATCTTTGCATTGTGTATCTGTGTGTGCCACACTAAGCAAGGAGAACAGACAGAGAAGAGAACTGTGTGAGGACTTATGAATCAAAATTATTGACAAATCTCAAGGTGAGTCTGTGGCTCTCTGCTCTGCAATAATGGATAACACCCAACTATCCCTTAAATAGCTGGATAGTCCTGAATTGGTGAAGAGGTCCAGCTAGGTCATGGTTATGTCCCAATTTCAACTTTTTGTCTAATGACACCATACAGACTTACTGGCTATGATGATGGAGAGAAGAAGCTGCTGTCATTGTTTAGTATGTCCTCTAACATTTAATTAATTTGACACTTTTCTTGAAATGTGGTTTGGCGCAGAAATAGAACTCACATCCTCTTAAAAGGCAAGAATAGGAGAATTTTTCTGCTTGAATACTGTACAGTTGAAGCCAGAAGTTTACATTCACTATATAAAAAGACACACATGCATGCTTTTCTTCTTTACATCTGACATGAAATCAGAATAAACCTTTCCTGTTTTAGGTCAATTAGGATTACCATAATTCTTAATATTTGCAAAATGCCAGAATAATGAAAGAGAATGTTTTAAGGCATTTTCATTACTTACTACAAAGTCAAAAGTTTACATATATTAATATTACTATGCCTTTTAACAATTCTGGACTACCCATATGATGATGTCATGTATTTGAAAGTTTCAGATAGTTTTTTTTTTTTAGCAAATTCTGAGTTAATTAGAGATACACCTGTGGATGTAATTTAAAGCACACCTGAAACACACTGCTTTTGGGTGTAGCATCATGTTAAAGTCTCAAGAAATCAGCCAATATATCCGGAAGAGAATTGTGGACTTGCATAAGTCTGACTCATCCTTGGGTATAATTTCAAGATACCTGAGGGTGTCACATTCATCTGTACAAACAATTATACACAAGTACAAACCAGATGAGAATGTCCATGGCGGAAGTTGGTAAGATTGTGCCAATATTCACAGTGAAGCATGTACTATATCAACATGGGCTGAAAGGCCACTCTTCCAGGAAGAAGTCATTACTCCAAAAGAAACATTAAAAAGCCAGATTAATGAGTGCAAATGCACACAGGAACACAGACCTTAATTTTGGAGACATGTTCTGTGGTCTGTTGAAACGAAAATTGAACTTTTTGGGCCTAATGATTATCGTTACATTTGGAGGAAAAATGGAGAAGCTTGAAAGCCTAAGAACACGATCCCAGCTGTGAAACACGTGGGTGGCAGCATCATGTTGTGGGGTTGTTTTGCTGCAGGAGGAACTGGAGCACTTCACAAAATAGATGGCATCATGAGAAAAGAAGATTATGTGGCAATACTGAAGCAACATCTCATGACATCAGCCAGGAAGTTAAAGCTTGGGCGGAAATGAATCTTCCAAATGAACAATGACTCGAAGCATACTGCCAAAATGGTAACAAAGTGGCTTAAGGATAACAAAGTCAATGTTTTGGAGTGGCCATCACAAAGACCTGATCTCAATCCTATTGAAAATGTATGGGCAAAGCTTAACCCCTTCACCCCCAAGGGTGGTTTGCACGTTAATGACCGGGCCAATTTTTACAATTCTGACCACTGTCCCTTTATGAGGCTATAACTCTGGAACGCTTTGACGGATCTTGGCGATTCTGACATTGTTTTCTCGTGACATATTGTACTTCATGTTAGTGGTAAAATTTATTCGATATAACTTGCGTTTATTTGTGAAAAAAATGGAAATTTGGCGAAAATTTTGAAAATTTTGCAATTTTCCAACTTTGAATTTTTATGCCCTTAAATCACAGACATATGTCACGCAAAATACTTAATAGGTAACATTTCCCACATGTCTACTTTACATCAGTACAATTTTGGAACCAAAATTTTTTTTTGTGACGGAGTTATAAGGGTTAAAAGTTGACCAGCAATTTCTCATTTTTACAACACCATTTTTTTTTAGGGACCACATCTCATTTGAAGTCATTTTGAGGGGTCTATATGATAGAAAATACTCAAGTGTGACACCATTCTAAAAACTGCACCCCTCAAGGTGCTCAAAACCACATTCAAGAAGTTTATTAACCCTTCAGGTGTTTCACAGGAATTTTTGGAATGTTTAAATAAAAATGAACATTTAACTTTTTTTCACACAAAATTTATTTCAGCTCCAATTTGTTTTATTTTACCAAGGGTAACAGGAGAAAATGGACCCCCAAAGTTGTTGTACAATTTGTCCTGAGTACACTGATACCCCATATGTGGGGGTAAACCACTGTTTGGGCGTATGGCAGAGCTCGGAAGGAAAGGAGCGCCATTTGACTTTTCAATGCAAAATTGACTGGAATTGAGATGGGATGCCATGTTGCGTTTGGAGAGCCCCTGATGTGCCTAAACACTGAAACCCCCTACAAGTGACACCATTTTGGAAAGTAGACCCCCTAAGGAACTTATCTTGATGTGTGGTGAGCACTTTGACCCACCAAGTGCTTCACAGAAGTTTATAATGCAGAGCCGTAAAAATAAAAAAATCATATTTTTTCACAAAAATGATCTTTTCGCCCCCAATTTTTTATTTTCCCAAGGGTAAGAGAAGAAATTGGACCCCAAAAAATGTTGTGCAATTTGTCCTAGTACGCTGATACCCCATATGTGGGTGTAAACCATTGTTTGGGCGCATGGCAGAGCTTGGAAGGGAAGGAGCGCTGTTGTGATTCGGTTCGTGGGCTCCCCCGGTGGTCTCTTGTGGTACTGGTGTCCTGCAAGCTTTGCCTTCTCAGTTCACCTGTTCCTATCAGGATGTGGGAGTATCCTATTTAACCTTGCTCCTCAGTCATTCTAATGCTGGCCATCAATGTATCCAGAGTGATTCTGTTGCATGTTCCTGCTCCCAGTTTTCTGCTCAGCTAAGTTGGACACTTTAGTCCTTAAGTCTATTTTTGTATGTTTTGTCCAGTTTGCACTTATGTGAATCTCTGCAGCTGGAAGCTCTTGTTGGGCTGAAATTACCACTCCAGTGGCATGAGTTGTCACATGAGTTAAGGTAATTTCAGGATGGTGTTTTGAAGGGTTTTGCAGCTGACCGCGAAGTCCTCTGTTGTATCTTTCTGCTATTTAGTTAGCCGGCCTCTCTGTGCTAAATCTGCTTTCATACTACGTGTGTCTTTTCATCTGCTCTCACCATTATTATATGTGGGGGGCTGCTATCTCCTGTGGGGACATTCTCTGGAGGCAAGCCAGGACTGTGTTTTCTTCTACCAGGGGTAGTTAGTTCTCCGGCTGGCGCGCGGCATCTAGAGACAACGCAGGAATGCCCCCTTGCTACTTCTAGTGTGGTGTGAAGGTTCGGGCTATTTGTGACTGGACGCAACCAACTTCTCTTAAGGGCCTTCAGAAATTTTTGGCCTTTGCTAACTTTTATCGTCGATTCATAACTGGTTTTTCTAGCGTTGTCAGGCCTTTGACTGATTTGACTAAAAAGGGTGCTGATGTTGCAGATTGGTCTCCTGCTGCTGTGGAGGCCTTTCGGGAGCTTAAGCGCCGTTTTTCTTCTGCTCCGGTGTTGTGCCTTCTGTTGAGCCTCCTGCTCCTGTGCTGGTTGAGGGTGAATTGGAGTACGTGGTGGAGAAAATCTTGGACTCCCGTGTTTCCAGACGGAGACTTCAATATCTGGTGAAATGGAAGGGCTACGGTCAAGAGGATAATTCTTGGGTTACAGCTTCTGATGTTCATGCTTCTGATTTGGTCCATGCCTTTCATAGGGCTCATCCAGATCGCCCTGGTGGTTCTTGTGAGGGTTCGGTGCCCCCTCCTTAAGGGGGGGTACTGTTGTGATTCGGTTCGTGGGCTCCCCCGGTGGTCTCTTGTGGTACTGGTGTCCTGCAAGCTTTGCCTTCTCAGTTCACCTGTTCCTATCAGGATGTGGGAGTATCCTATTTAACCTTGCTCCTCAGTCATTCTAATGCTGGCCATCAATGTATCCAGAGTGATTCTGTTGCATGTTCCTGCTCCCAGTTTTCTGCTCAGCTAAGTTGGACACTTTAGTCCTTAAGTCTATTTTTGTATGTTTTGTCCAGTTTGCACTTATGTGAATCTCTGCAGCTGGAAGCTCTTGTTGGGCTGAAATTACCACTCCAGTGGCATGAGTTGTCACATGAGTTAAGGTAATTTCAGGATGGTGTTTTGAAGGGTTTTGCAGCTGACCGCGAAGTCCTCTGTTGTATCTTTCTGCTATTTAGTTAGCCGGCCTCTCTGTGCTAAATCTGCTTTCATACTACGTGTGTCTTTTCATCTGCTCTCACCATTATTATATGTGGGGGGCTGCTATCTCCTGTGGGGACATTCTCTGGAGGCAAGCCAGGACTGTGTTTTCTTCTACCAGGGGTAGTTAGTTCTCCGGCTGGCGCGCGGCATCTAGAGACAACGCAGGAATGCCCCCTTGCTACTTCTAGTGTGGTGTGAAGGTTCGGGCTATTTGTGACTGGACGCAACCAACTTCTCTTAAGGGCCTTCAGAAATTTTTGGGCTTTGCTAACTTTTATCGTCGATTCATAACTGGTTTTTCTAGCGTTGTCAGGCCTTTGACTGATTTGACTAAAAAGGGTGCTGATGTTGCAGATTGGTCTCCTGCTGCTGTGGAGGCCTTTCGGGAGCTTAAGCGCCGTTTTTCTTCTGCTCCGGTGTTGTGCCTTCTGTTGAGCCTCCTGCTCCTGTGCTGGTTGAGGGTGAATTGGAGTACGTGGTGGAGAAAATCTTGGACTCCCGTGTTTCCAGACGGAGACTTCAATATCTGGTGAAATGGAAGGGCTACGGTCAAGAGGATAATTCTTGGGTTACAGCTTCTGATGTTCATGCTTCTGATTTGGTCCATGCCTTTCATAGGGCTCATCCAGATCGCCCTGGTGGTTCTTGTGAGGGTTCGGTGCCCCCTCCTTAAGGGGGGGTACTGTTGTGATTCGGTTCGTGGGCTCCCCCGGTGGTCTCTTGTGGTACTGGTGTCCTGCAAGCTTTGCCTTCTCAGTTCACCTGTTCCTATCAGGATGTGGGAGTATCCTATTTAACCTTGCTCCTCAGTCATTCTAATGCTGGCCATCAATGTATCCAGAGTGATTCTGTTGCATGTTCCTGCTCCCAGTTTTCTGCTCAGCTAAGTTGGACACTTTAGTCCTTAAGTCTATTTTTGTATGTTTTGTCCAGTTTGCACTTATGTGAATCTCTGCAGCTGGAAGCTCTTGTTGGGCTGAAATTACCACTCCAGTGGCATGAGTTGTCACATGAGTTAAGGTAATTTCAGGATGGTGTTTTGAAGGGTTTTGCAGCTGACCGCGAAGTCCTCTGTTGTATCTTTCTGCTATTTAGTTAGCCGGCCTCTCTGTGCTAAATCTGCTTTCATACTACGTGTGTCTTTTCATCTGCTCTCACCATTATTATATGTGGGGGGCTGCTATCTCCTGTGGGGACATTCTCTGGAGGCAAGCCAGGACTGTGTTTTCTTCTACCAGGGGTAGTTAGTTCTCCGGCTGGCGCGCGGCATCTAGAGACAACGCAGGAATGCCCCCTTGCTACTTCTAGTGTGGTGTGAAGGTTCGGGCTATTTGTGACTGGACGCAACCAACTTCTCTTAAGGGCCTTCAGAAATTTTTGGGCTTTGCTAACTTTTATCGTCGATTCATAACTGGTTTTTCTAGCGTTGTCAGGCCTTTGACTGATTTGACTAAAAAGGGTGCTGATGTTGCAGATTGGTCTCCTGCTGCTGTGGAGGCCTTTCGGGAGCTTAAGCGCCGTTTTTCTTCTGCTCCGGTGTTGTGCCTTCTGTTGAGCCTCCTGCTCCTGTGCTGGTTGAGGGTGATTTGGAGTACGTGGTGGAGAAAATCTTGGACTCCCGTGTTTCCAGACGGAGACTTCAATATCTGGTGAAATGGAAGGGCTACGGTCAAGAGGATAATTCTTGGGTTACAGCTTCTGATGTTCATGCTTCTGATTTGGTCCATGCCTTTCATAGGGCTCATCCAGATCGCCCTGGTGGTTCTTGTGAGGGTTCGGTGCCCCCTCCTTAAGGGGGGGTACTGTTGTGATTCGGTTCGTGGGCTCCCCCGGTGGTCTCTTGTGGTACTGGTGTCCTGCAAGCTTTGCCTTCTCAGTTCACCTGTTCCTATCAGGATGTGGGAGTATCCTATTTAACCTTGCTCCTCAGTCATTCTAATGCTGGCCATCAATGTATCCAGAGTGATTCTGTTGCATGTTCCTGCTCCCAGTTTTCTGCTCAGCTAAGTTGGACACTTTAGTCCTTAAGTCTATTTTTGTATGTTTTGTCCAGTTTGCACTTATGTGAATCTCTGCAGCTGGAAGCTCTTGTTGGGCTGAAATTACCACTCCAGTGGCATGAGTTGTCACATGAGTTAAGGTAATTTCAGGATGGTGTTTTGAAGGGTTTTGCAGCTGACCGCGAAGTCCTCTGTTGTATCTTTCTGCTATTTAGTTAGCGGGCCTCTCTGTGCTAAATCTGCTTTCATTCTACGTGTGTCTTTTCATCTGCTCTCACCGTTATTATATGTGGGGGGCTGCTATCTCCTGTGGGGACATTCTCTGGAGGCAAGCCAGGACTGTGTTTTCTTCTACCAGGGGTAGTTAGTTCTCCGGCTGGCGCGCGGCATCTAGAGACAACGCAGGAATGCCCCCTGGCTACTTCTAGTGTGGTGTGTAGGTTTAGCATCGCGGTCAGCTCTAGTTTCCATCACCCGAGAGCTTGTCCGTTTATTCTATGCTTCTGATGTTTCCTTGCCATTGCAAACCATAACAGAGCGCCATTTGACTTTTCAATGCAAAATTGACTGGAATTGAGATGGGACGCCATGTTGCGTTTGGAGAGCCCCTGATGTGCCTAAACATTGAAACTCCCTACAAGTGACACCATTTTGGAAAGTAGACCCCCTAAGGAACTTATCTAGATGTGTGGTGAGCACTTTGACCCACCAAGTGCTTCACAGAAGTTTATAATGCAGAGCTGTAAAAATAAAAAATCATATTTTTTCACAAAAATGATCTTTTCGCCCCCAATTTTTTATTTTCCCAAGGGTAAGAGAAGAAATTGGACCCCAAAAAATGTTGGCCAATTTGTCCTGAGTACGCTGATACCCCATATGTGGGTGTAAACCATTGTTTGGGCGCATGGCAGAACTTGGAAGGGAAGGAGCGCCATTTGACTTTTCAATGCAAAATTGACTGGAATTGAGATGGGACGCCATGTTGCGTTTGGAGAGCCCCTGATGTGCCTAAACATTGAAACTCCCTACAAGTGACACCATTTTGGAAAGTAGACCCCCTAAGGAACTTATCTAGATGTGTGGTGAGCACTTTGACCCACCAAGTGCTTCACAGAAGTTTATAATGCAGAGCCGTAAAAATAAAAAATCATATTTTTTCACAAAAATGATCTTTTTGCCCCCAATTTTTTATTTTCCCAAGGGTAAGAGAAGAAGTTGGACCCCAAAAAATGTTGTGCAATTTGTCCTGAGTACGATGATACCCCATATGTGGGTGTAAACCATTGTTTGGGCGCATGGCAGAGCTTGGAAGGGAAGGAGCGCCATTTGACTTTTCAATGCAAAATTGACTGGAATTGAGATGGGACGCCATGTTGCGTTTGGAGAGCCCCTGATGTGCCTAAACATTGAAACTCCCTACAAGTGACACCATTTTGGAAAGTAGATCCCCTAAGGAACTTATCTAGATGTGTTTTGAGAGCTTTGAACCCCCAAGTGTTTCACTACAGATTATAACGCAGAGCCGTGAAAATAATTTTTAATTTTTTTCTCAAAAATGATTTTTTAGTCCCCAGTTTTGTATTTTTACAAGGGTAACAGAATAAATTGGACCCCAAAATTTGTTTTCCAATTTGTCCTGAGTACGCTGATACCCCATATGTGGAGGGGAACCACTGTTTGGGCGCATGACAGAGCTCGGAAGGGAAGGAGCGCCATTTGGAATGCAGACTTAAATGGATTGGTCAGCAGCCGTCACGTTGCATTTGCAGAGCCCCTGATGTACCCAAACAGTACAAACCCCCCACAAGTGACCCCATATTGGAAACTAGACCTCCCAAGGAACTTATCTAGATGTGTTTTGAGAACTTTGAACCCCCAAGTGTTTCACTAAAGTTTATAGCGCAAAGCCGTGAAAATAAAAATTCTTTTTTTTTTTCACAAAAATGATTTTTTAGCCCCCAGTTTTGTATTTTCACAAGGGTAACAGGATAAATTAGACCCCAAAAGTTGTTGTCCAATTTGTCCTGAGTACGCTGATACCCCATATGTGGGGGGGAACCACTGTTTGGGTGCATGACAGAGCTCGGAAGGGAAGGAGCGCCATTTGGAATGCAGCCTTAAATGGATTGGTCTGCAGGCGTCACTTGCATTTGCAGAGCCCCTGATGTACCCAAACAGTACAAACCCCCCACAAGTGACCCCATATTGGAAACTAGACCTCCCAAGGAACTTATCTAGATGTGTTGTGAGAACTTTGAACCCCCAAGTGTTTCACTACAGTTTATAACGCAGAGCCGTGAAAATAAAACATCTTTTTTTTCCCATAAAAATGATTTTTAGCCCCCAAAATTTTTATTTTCCTAAGGATAACAAGAGAACTTGGACCCCAGAAGTTGTTGTTCAATTTGTCCCGAGTACGCTGATAACACATATGTTGGGGTAAACCCCTTTTTGGGCGCACGGGAGAGCTCGGAAGGGAAGGAGCACTGTTTTACTTTTTCAACGCAGAATTGGCTGGAATTGAGATTGGACGCCATGTCGCGCTTGGAGAGCCCCTGATGTGCCTGGACAGTGGAAACTCCCCAATTCTACCTGAAACCCTAACCCAAACACACCCCTAACCCTAATCCCAAAGGTAACCCTAACCACACCCCTAGCCCTGACACACCCATAATTCTAATCCCAACCCTAATCCAAACGTAAATGTAATCCAAACCCAACCCTAACTTTAGCCCCAACCCTAACTTTAGCCCCAACCCTAACTTTACCTCCAACCCTAGCCCTAACCCTAACCCTACCCCTAACCCTAACCCTAAACGTGACTGAAATACGTGGCACTGAAATATGTGGCACTGAAATACGTGGCACTGAAATACGTGGCACTGAAATACGTGATACGTGGCACTTAAATACGTGGCACTGAAACACGTGGCACTGAAATACGTGATACTTGGCACTGAAATACGTGGCACTGAAATACGTGGCACTGAAATACGTGCCACTGAAATACGTGGCACTTAAATACGTGGCACTTAAATACGTGGCACTGAAATATGTGATACGTGGCACTTAAATACGTGGCACTGAAATACGTGGCACTGAAATACGTGGCACTGAAATACGTGGCACTTAAATACGTGGCACTTAAATACGTGGCACTGAAATATGTGATACGTGGCACTTAAATACGTGGCACTGAAACACGTGGCACTGAAATACGTGATACGTGGCACTGAAATACGTGGCACTGAAATACGTGGCACTGAAATACGTGGCACTGAAATACGTGCAACTGAAATACGTGGTACTAAAATATGTGGCACTGAAATACGTGATACATGGCACTGAAATACGTGATACGTGGCACTGAAACACGTGGCACTGAAATACGTGATACTGAATTACGTGGCACTGAAATACGTGGCACTGAAATACGTGGCACTATGACTGTCAGAAAATGTTCATTAAACGGTTAGGGGTGAGGTTAGGGGTAGAGTTAGGGTTAGGGTTTGGATCCCTTTATCACCTTGATGGTGGTGGGTGGCTTTTCAGTGTGTTTTCTGTTTTTTTTTCGATAAAAATGCATGCATTTTTAACGCAAACAAACGCATGTGCTTAAAAACGCAAGAAAATACTGCAGGTTGTATTTCTGAAAATGAACGCATGCAGAAAAAAACCGCATGCGTTTGAAAACGCGACCAAACGCGTACAAAAAAACCGCATGCGTTTTCAATGTTAAATATAGGGAAAAAACGCATGCGTTTTTTTGTGCAAAAAACGCTGCAGACAAAAACGCAAGTGTGAAACCAGCGACGCTTTTTATAGCAAAAAAGTTTTTGCGTCTCCACATTTTGAGACCTATAATTTTTCCACATTTTGCTCCACAGAGTCATGTGAGGTCTTGTTTTTTGCGGGACGAGTTGACGTTTTTATTGGTAACATTTTCGGACACGTGACCGTTTTTGATCGCTTTTTATTCCGATTTTTGTGAGGCAGAATGACCAAAAACCTGCTATTCATGAATTTCTTTTGGGAGAGGCGTTTATACCGTTCCGCGTTTGGTAAAATTGATAAAGCAGTTTTATTCGTCGGGTCAGTACGATTACAGCGATATCTCATTTATATCATTTTTTTATGTTTTGGCGCTTTTATACGATAAAAACTATTTTATAGAAAAAATAATTATTTTGGTATCGCTTTATTCTCAGGACTATAACTTTTTTATTTTTTTGCTGATGATGCTGTATGGCAGCTTGTTTTTTGTGGGACAAGATGACGTTTTCAGCGGTACCATGGATATTTATATCAGTCTTTTTGATCGCGTGTTATTCCACTTTTTGTTCGGCGGCATGGTAATAAAGCGTTGTTTTTTGCCTCGTTTTTTTTTTTTTTTCTTACGGTGTTTACTGAAGGGGTTAACTAGTGGGGCAGTTTTATAGGTTGGGTCGTTACGGACGCGGCGATACTAAATATGTGTACTTTTATTGTTTTGTTTTTTTTATTTAGATAAAGAAATGTATTTATGGGAATAATATATATATATTTTTTATTATTTATTTAGGATTTTTTTTTTTTTTTTTTTTTACACATGTGGAAAAATTTTTTTTTTACTTTTTTACTTTGTCCCAGGGGGGGACATCACAGATCATTGATCTGGCAGTGTGCACAGCACTCTGCCAGATCGACGATCTGCTGTGCAGGGCTGCAGGCTTACCAAGTGTCTGCTCTGAGCAGACACTCGGTAAGCCACCTCCTTCCCTGCAGGACCCGGATGCCGCGGCCATCTTGGATCCGGGACCTGCAGCCAGGAAGGAGGTAGGAGACTCTTGCAGCAACGCGATCACATCGCGTTGCTCCGGGGGTCTCAGGGAAGCCCGCAGGGAGCCCCCTCCCTGCGCGATGCTTCCCTATACCGCCGGTACACTGCGATCATGTTTGATCGCGGTGTGCCGGGGGTTAATGTGCCGGGGGCGGTCCATGACCGCTCCTGGCACATAGTGCCGGATGTCAGCTGCGATATGCAGCTGACACCCGCCCGCGATCGGCCGCGCTCCCCCCGTGAGCGCCGCTGATCGGTGATGACGTACTATCCCGTCGGCGGTCATACGGGCCCACCCCACCTCGACGGGATAGTACGTCAAATGTCGGGAAGGGGTTAATAGGCAGGTGCGAGCAAGGCGACCTACAAACCTGGATCAGTTACACCAGTTTTGTCAGGCGGAATGGGCCCAAATTCCGACCAACTATTGTGAGCAGCTTGTGGAAGGGTATCCAAAACATTTGACACAACTAATTCAGTTTGAGGGCAATTTCACCAAATACTAATGAAATGTATGTAAACTTTTGACTTTGCAGTAAGAAATAAAAATGCCTTAAACATTTTCTCTCTCATTATTCTCGCATTTGGCAAATATTAATAATTATGGTAATTCTAAATGAGCTAAAATGGGAAAGGCTAATTCTAATTCTGTGTCAAATATTGAGAAAAAACATGCATATGTGTCTTTTTAAATAGTGTATGTAAACATCTGGTTTCAACTGTATGTGTTATTCTTTTTCCCAAGCAAATTGTACCGGCATATAGATATAAGTCAACGTTTTTATTCCTTTTAAATAATGAAAAACAGTTACAAAAAATTACATTAATTAATTTTAACCCCTTCACGACATGCACAATATACAGTATAATAATAATAATTATTTTTATATAGCACTAACATATTCCGCAGCGCTTTACAGTTATGCACACATTATCATCACTGTCCCCAATGGGGCTCACAATCTAAATTCCCTATCAGTATGTCTTTGGTATAAGACCCCTCGTCATCTATATAGACCTTGAGGGGTCTAGTATCCAAAATGGGGTCACTTGTGGGATATTTCCACTGTTTAGGCACATCAGGGGCTCTCCACATGCAACATGGTGTTAGCTAATGATTCCAACACATTTTGCATTCAAAAAGTCAAATGACGCTCCTTCCTCTCTGAGCCCTGCCATGACCCAAACAGTAATTTTCCGCCACCTATTGCATATTGGCTTACTCAGGAGAAACAGCACAAGAACTGTGTGGTGCATTTTTTCTTGTCACCCTTGAGAAAATAAAAAAAGTGGGTCTGCAGTAAAATTTTGGTGAAAATAGATAAATGTTCATTTTTTTCCTTCCACATTCCATCAATTTCTGTGTTGTAAAAATGAGAAACCGCTGGTCAACTTTTAGCCCTTATAACTAGTGTTGAGCATTCCGATACTGCAAATATCGGGTATTGGCCGATATTCGCTGTATCGGAATTCCGATACCGAGTTCCGATATTTTTGTGATATCAGAAATCGGAATCGGAAGTTCCTATAACTTCCCAGGCGTGTGCGGTGCGTATGGTTCCCAGGGTCTGGAGGAGAGGAGACTCTCCTTCAGGCCCTGGGATCCATATTCATGTAAAAAATAAAGAATAAAAATAAAAAATATGGATATACTCACCCCTCCGACGGACCCTGGACCTCAGCGGTGCAACCGGCAGCCTCTGTTCCTAAGAATGCAGTGAGTGTAGGACCTGCGATGACTTCGCGGTCTTCTGATTGGTCGCGTGACCGCTCATGTGACCGCTCACGTGACCGCGATGTCATCGAAGGTCCTTCACTCTCTGCATTCTTAGGAACGGAGGCAGACGCTTGCAGCGGTGACAGCCAGGGCTCGTCCGAGGGTGAGTATATCCATATTTTTTATTTTTATTCTTTATTTTTTACATGAATATGGATCCCTGGGCCTGAAGGAGAGTTTCCTCTCCTTCAGACCATGGAAACCATCCAGGATAGCTTCCGATATTTGGGTACCATTGACTTGTATTGGTATCGGCTATCGGTATCGGCGATATCCGATATTTTTTGGATATCGGCCGATCCAATCCGATACCGATACTTTCAAATATTGGAAGGTATCGCTCAACACAACTTATAACTTCCTAATAAAAAAAAGTTTCAAAAATTGTGCTGATGTAAAGCAATCATGTGGTAAATGTTATTTATCAACTATTTAGTGTGACATAATTCTCTGATTTAAGGTCATAAAAATTAAAAGTTTGAAAAAATTGGTTTGGTCAGGAATAGGGTTGAGCGAAACGGATCGGACAAATTCAAAAATTGCCGACTTTCGGCAAAGTCGGGTTTCATGAAACCCGACCCGATCCTAGTGTGGGATCGGTCATGCCGTCGGCGATCTGCGCACCAAAGTCGCGTTTCGTATGACACATTCAGCGCCATTTCTCAGCCAATGAAGGAGGACGCAGAGTGTGGGCAGCGTGATGACATAGGTCTCGGTCCCCACCATCTTAGAGAAGGGCATGACAGTGATTGGCTTGCTTTCTGCGGCATCACAGGGGGTATAAAGGGGCGTGCACGCCGACCGCCATCTTACTTCTGCCGATCTTAGCATAGGGAGAGATTGCTGCAGCTTCGTCAGAAGAAGGGCTATAGTTAGAGAGGTAAGATTAACCCCCAAACCGCTTGTGCTGTAGTGATTTCCACTGTCCAACACCACCTTTGTTTTGCAGGGACAGTGGAGGCTATATCTTTGTGCATCAGCTCTGTAGCTTATTAGGCTGCCTTAAGGCCCCATCTCACATAGCGAGATCGCTAGCGAGATCGCTGCTGAGTCACAAGTTTTGTGACGCAACAGCGACCTCAGTAGCGATCTCGCTATGTGTGACACGTACCAGCGATCAGGCCCCTGCTGCGAGATCGCTGGTCGTGTCGGAATGGCCTGGACCTTTTTTTGGTCGTTGAGGTCCCGCTGACATCGCTGAATCGGTGTGTGTGACACCGATCCAGCGATGTCTTCACTGGTAACCAGGGTAAACATCGGGTTACTAAGCGCAGGGCCGCGCTTAGTAACCCGATGTTTACCATGGTTACCAGCGTAAATGTAAAAAAAAAAAAAACTGTACATACTCACCATCTGTTGCCCGTCAGGTCCCTTGGCGTCTGCTTCCTGCTCTGACTGAGCCGCCGTACAGTGAGAGCACAGCAGTGACGTCACCGCTGTGATCTGCTCTCACTGTACGGCACTCAGAGCAGGAACCAGACGGCAAGGGACCTGACGGACATCAGAAGGTGAGCATGTACTGTTTGTTTTTTTTTACATTTACGCTGGTAACCAGGGTAAACATCGGGTTACTAAGCGCGGCCCTGCGCTTAGTAACCCGATGTTTACCCTGGTTACCCGGGTGCTGCAGGGGGACTTCGGCATCGTTGAAGACAGTATCAACGATGCCGAAGTCGTTCCCCTGATCGTTGGTCGCTGGAGAGAGCTGTCTGTGTGACAGCTCCCCAGCGACCACACAGCGACCACACAGCGACGCTGCAGCGATCAGCATCGTTGTCTGTATCGCTGCAGCGTCGCTGTGTGAGACGGGGCCTTTATAAGGCTCCCTGATAGCTGCATTGCTGTTTGCACGCTGTTGTGCAAACCAACTGCTTTTTTAAAAGCAAAAATCCTGTTGCTCCTTTCTGCAGTTATCTTGTTTATTTGTCCACACTTTTGTGTGCAGCAGTCCTTTTTGTTGCTGCCATACTTGTCCTGAGATCATTGTAGGGAGATCGAAATTGTACTACAGTCCTTGGATTTTTTCAGATATCTTCCAGCCACTTTCTGCCACTTACATTGTGTTGTGTTACACACTGGGCCTGAGTTGTGGTGCTATCTCCCCCCAAAAAAAGGGAGATTCAAATTGTCACAAAGTGGATATACGTCAGTTCTGTTAGTTTGTCGTATATCAGCCAGCCACGTTCTGCCACTTACATTGTGTTGCAAAATACACTGGGCCTGAGTTTGGGTTCAGTCTCCCCCCCAAAAAAGTGAGATTCAAATTCTCACAAAGTCGATAAACCTCAGTCCTCTCTCTTAGTTTGTCGTGTATCAGCCAGCCAC
Source organism: Ranitomeya variabilis (assembly GCF_051348905.1). Lineage (NCBI taxonomy): Eukaryota > Metazoa > Chordata > Amphibia > Anura > Dendrobatidae > Ranitomeya > Ranitomeya variabilis. Next base: position 953,280,553 of record NC_135232.1, read on the forward strand.
TTGCTGCCACTCACATTGCGTTGTAAAATACACTAGGCCTGAGTTGTGGTTCAGTCTCCCCCCCAAAAAAAAGTGAGATTCAAATTCTCACAAAGTGGATATACCTCAGTCCTCTTAGTTTGTCGTGTATCAGCCAGCCACTTGCTGCCACTCACATTGCGTTGTAAAATACACTAGGCCTGAGTTGGGGTTCAGTCTCAACCCCAAAAAAAAAGTGAGATTCAAATTCTCACAAAGTGGATATACCTCAGTCCTCTTAGTTTGTCGTGTATCAGCCAGCCACTTGCTGCCACTCACATTGCGTTGTAAAATACACTGGGCCTGAGTTTGAGTTCAGTCTCCCCCCAAAAAAAGTGAGATTCAAATTCTCACAAAGTGGATATACCTCAGTCCTCTTAGTTTGTCGTGTATCAGCCAGCCACTTGCTGCCACTCACATTGCTTTGTAAAATACACTGGGCCTGAGTTTGGGTTCAGTCTCCCCCCCAAAAAAGTGAGATTCAAATTCTCACAAAGTGGATATACTAGAGTCCTGTTACATTGTGGTATATCAGCCAGCCACTTTCTGCCACGTACATTGTGGTGTTTTATGCACAGGGCCTTTTTTTGGTGCAGTCTCCCCCCCAAAAAAAGGGAGATTTATATTGCCACTAAGTGGATCTACGTCAGTTCTGTTAGTTTGTCGTATATCTTCCTGCTACGTTATGCCACTTACATTTTGTAGTGTAATACACTGGGCCTGAGTTTTGCTGCAGTCTCCCCCCCAAAAAAAGGGAGATTTAAATTGCCACTAAGTGGATCTACGTCAGTTCTATTAGTTTGTCGTATATCTTCCAGCCATGTTCTGCCACTTACTTTGTGTAGTGTAATACACTGGGCCTGAGTTTTGGTGCAGTCTCCCCCCAAAAAAAGGGAGATTTAAATTGCCACTAAGTGGATCTACGTCTGTTCTGTTAGTTTGTCGTATATCTTCCAGCCATGTTCTGCCACTTACTTTGTGTAGTGTAATACACTGGGCCTGAGTTTTGGTGCAGTCTCCCCCCCCAAAAAAGGGAGATTTAAATTGCCACTAAGTGGATCTACGTCTGTTCTGTTAGTTTGTCGTATATCTTCCAGCCACGTTCTGCCACTTACATTGTGTAGTGTAATACACTGGGCCTGAGTTTTGGTGCAGTCTCCCCCCCAAAAAAGGGATATTTAAATTCTCAACAAATTTATATACACATTCTACCTTGTTTTACAGTACCATATAACGGTTGTTATTTTGGTTACATTTTCCCAAAAATGAGGAAGTCTGGTGGAAGAGGCCGTGGGCGGTCGTTGCCAGCTGGTAATGATGGTGGTGGAGCATCTGGTGGTAGTGGGAAAAGCAAAATAGCACCTAAGTCTCGAGGTGTTGAGCCAGCATCATCATCTGGCTACACACGGCTTCGAAGGCTCCCTTATCTGGGAGTAGGAAAACCGCTTTTAAAGCCGGAGCAGCAGGAAAAAGTTTTGGCTTTCCTTGCTGACTCAGCCTCTAGCTCTTTCACCTCCTCTTCCGAAAGTTCGAAATATAAAAGCAGCGAGTCATCAGTGGATGCTCCCGGTCAGGAACAAGTCGCTTCCTTGTGTCCTTCACCCAAACCAAAAGTGAAGGATGCGGCAGGCGACACTACAGTTTACTCCATGGAGCTCTTTACACATACCGTGCTTGGGTTAGAAAGGGAAATTGTTAACAGCCCATTGCAAGATGAATCGGACATGGAGTGCACAGTTGCACAGCCACAGCTAGATTGTTATGCTGTTCCTTTTTACTCAGATCAGAACATTGCCCTCGCAGTGTACTGAGCCAGAATGTGACCCTGATGAGACTATGGTGCCCCGTTCCGAACGATATAGCATCTTACACGGTGACATAGAGGAAGGTTCACATGACATTGAAGAGGAGGTGATAGATGACCCAGTTGTTGACCCAGATTGGCAGCCATTGGGGGAAGAGGGTGCCGCTGCCAGTAGTTCAGAAGCGGAGGAGGATGATCTGCAGCAGCCATCTACATCGCAACAGCTGTCATCTGGCATGCCCGTATCAGGCCAAACATGTTTGTCAAAAACAAGAACAGTTTTAAGACAGCGTGGCCATCCGGTGAAAGTAGCTCAGCGTGCAATGCCTGAAAATGTTATCCATAGTAGGAACAGTGCAGTGTGGCAATTTTTTAACCAAGATCCGAATGATCAGTCAAAAGTTATCTGTAAGAAACGCTCAAAGACCTTTAGCAGAGGGAAGAATCTCCAAAATTTAAATACAACGTGCATGCGTAGACATTTAACCAGCATGCACTTGCAAGCCTGGACTAACTACCAAACGTCCCGAACCGTTGGTGCACCCGCTCAGAATGAAGGTAGTCAGCAACGCTACATTGCTTCCTTCACTGTAAGCCCACCGGTTAGGACACCACCAGCAGCAAATGTGGAGGTATCTGTTGTGAACTCTGTTTTCGGGCTCCCTCTTGTGGTCACAGGTGGTATTGCGTGAGTTTTATTTTTGGGCTCCCCCTGGTGGCTTTGTTTGTTATCTTGCGGGTCTGTGGCGATCAGCTGCCTCGTTATTCTCTAGGGAGGTTCCTATTTAGCTCTGCTTCACCTCCACTTGTTGCCGGCTGTCGATGTATTCAGTGCTATTCTGATTACTCCTGACTATCTTGGTTTTCTGTCTCTTCATGAGAAGCTAAGTTCTGTTTGATTATTTTTTGCTCATCTGTCTGCAATATGATTTCTGTTTATGATGAGTTTAGTCCAGCTTGCTAATATGTGATTTCTTGCTGCTGGTAAGCTCTGCGGTACGGAGTTGCTTCCCCCGCACCGTTAGTTGGTGCGGGGGCTCGAGCAATCTCTGCGTGGATATTTTGAATAGGGTTTTTCATTGACCGCACAGTTCTCTTCCTATTTTCTGCTATCTAGTGTTAGTGGGCCTCATTTGCTAAATCTATTTCATCTCTGCGTATGTGCTTTCCCCTTAACTCACCGTTAATATTTGTGGGGGGCTTTTCTATATCTTTGGGGGTCATTTCTCTGAGGCAAGTGAGGACTTACTTTCTCTCTAGGAATAGTCAGTTTCTCAGGCCGTGACGAGACGTCTAGGATTTCCAGGTAACGTTTCACGGCTACTTATAGTTGTTTGCGGTTAGGATCAGGTTGCGGTCAATTCAGTTACCACTTCCCCAGAGCTAGTTGTTGGTTCAGTTTCTTAGCTAGTCAGATTTGCGATCCTTGCCACTAGGATCATAACAGGTATCGTCGCAAGGCCAAAGCAGTCAGGGAATCACAAGGTTCTTGGTAGGAAACACTGTATGTAGGCCAACATTAAGAATACCATCGCCAACCCTCTCTCAATCTGCCATGTCCACCACCACGCTAGTTCCACCATATGCAACTCTCCAGTCCAGCTCACCCTACAAGAGACTCTCGTTAGGAAAAGGAAGTACTCATCCTCTCATCTGCGTACACAGGGTGTGAACGCCCACATTGCTAGACTAATCTCTTTAGAGATGATGCCCTACCGGTTGGTTGAAAGCGAAGCTTTCAAAGCCCTGATTGCCTATGCAGTACCACGCTATGACCTACCCAGTTGACACTTCTTTGCGAGAAAAGCCATCCCAGCCCTCCACCAGCATGTCAAAGACCGCATTGTCCATGCACTGAGGCAATCAGTTACTAGAAAGGTGCACCTCACAACAGATGCATGGACCAGTAGGCATGGCCAGAGAAGTTACGTGTCCATCATGGCGCACTGGATTAATGTGGTGGATGCAGGGTCCACAGGGGACAGCCATAGTGAGACAGTTCTGCCTAGCCCATGGTCTAGGAAACAGTTGGCTGTAGGCATTCGCCACCCCTCCTCCTTCTCCTCCAGAAGCGAAAGCTCATGCACAGAGCGCAGTCGCACGACCACTCCATCCGCAGCTGCCAGTGTTGCACACGGGGTTACCAGCCCTGCTCCTGATGGTACGAAGACTTTGCTCGCACATCCGCCAGTTGCCCGTACACTCCAGCCATATGCTGAACCATCAGCAATCGCTGAATCTTCCCCAGCACCGCCTAATTATCGATGTTGCAACAAGGTGGAACTCCACACTGCACATGCTTCAGAGGCTGTGCGAACAGAGGCGTGCTGTAATTTATTTGTGGGAGGATACACATACACGGGCAGGCAGTTGGATGGCAGACATGGAATTGTCTGGTGTGCAGTGGTCGAAGCTACAAGACCTCTGTCAAGTCCTTCAGTGTTTTGAGGAATGCACATGGCTGGTAAGTGCAGACGACACCATCATAAGCATGAGCATCCAACTAATGCATCTGCTGATGCAAAGTTTGATGCACATTAAGGAGCAGGGGTCTGCAGCCGAGGAGGAGGGAAGCCTTGATGACAGTCAGCCATTGTCTGCTCAGGGAACTCTCCTGGATGAGGTGGCGGATGAAGAGGAGGAGGATGATGGGGATGAATATTTATAGAAGGAGGATGCTTCTCAGGGGGCAATAGAAACTGTGGCGTTGCAAGGTCAGGTACAGGGTTTTTGCGGGACACAAGTGATGTTGATTTGCAAGAAAGTGCTCCTCAACCCAGCACAAGCAGTGAATTGACACCTGGAACATTGGCCCACATGGCTGAGTATGCCTTGCGTATCCTAAAAAGGGACCCCCGCATTATCAAAATGATGACCAATGACGATTACTGGTTGGCCTGCCTCCTGGAACCACGATATAAAGGAAAATTACAAAATATCATGCCACATGAGAACCTTGAGCAAATATTGGCTACTAAACAAGCAACTTTTGTAGACCATTTGGTTCAGGCATTCCCAGCACACAGCGGCGGTGATGGTTCTCACACGAGCTGTAGGGGGCAACATGGCAGAGGTGTTAGAGGTGCACAAATACGAAGTGGCGTTGGACAGAGGGGTTTTATGACCAGGTTGTGGAGTGATTTTGCAATGACCGCAGACACGACAGGTACTGCTGCATCGATTCAAAGTGACAGGAGGCAGCATTTGTCCAGTATGGTTACGAAATATTTTTCCTCCCTTATCGATGTTCTCCCTCACAGGTCATTCCCCTTTGATTATTGGGCATCTAAAATAGACACCTGGTCTGAATTGGCAGAATATGCATTACAGGAGCTCGCTTGCCCAGCTGTTAGTGTGCTATCAGAAAGAGTCTTTAGTGCTGCTGGTTCAACACTGACCGAAAAAGGACACGTCTGGCTACCCAAAATGTTGAAGATCTAACCTTCATTAAAATGAACCAATCATGGATTTCAAATTATTTTGCCCCACCTTCCCCTGCTGACACGTAGCTTGCATAAAAAATGTCTTGCTTTTGGCCTCCTCTTACGGACTGCTCCAATTCCTCCATTTGCAGCTTCTGAATGTCCACCATAGGCCATTTTTATACCTCCCTAAATGGGCTGACTCCCCCCACAGCGCCGTGGTCACCACTTGGCGCAAGCACCCGTGCGAGTGCCGTTTGCCTGGACAGGTGGGTGTGCCCACTCTTGGGTGACGGCACTGGCACAGGGTCCCTCATAGTACAATGAAGTGTCTGACAGTGGTGGTGCACAACCAACGTCAGACATACCGTCGTAATATGAGGGGTCCTGTGCCAGTACCACCGCCCACGAGAGAGTGTTCCCCCCCAGCTCGAACAGTGCTCTACCACCTGCAATACTTACCTCTCCCTGCTCCACCACTGTGTAGTCTGTGCAGTTAAATCCTTCAATGGCACTGCCAATACAAATTTGTTGAAATGATAGATGATAGTAAAAATATACAGGGGCCCTGGCCTCCATTTAGACCAGTTAATACTTTGCGCCAACTACCACTGTCTGCTACTCAGCAGAGGAGCCCACCCCTGTACCTAGCTATGCCACCTGTCTATTTATGAACTTTTTTTGGCAGACATTTAGCCTACTTACTTATTTGGGCCTAGTAACTGTGTCAGCCAGTCCTTACAGTTGTCCTCCACTGAACAAAGCAATGCCGCCTGTGTACTCCTGTTAACAATTATGAAATGCATTTAGCCTACTTACTTATTTGGACCTAGTAACTGTGTCAGTCAGTCTTTACAGTTGTCCTCCACTGAACAAAGCAATGCCGCCTGTGTACTCCTGTTACCAATTTTAAACTGCAATTAGCCTACTTTTTTATTTTAGGCCTACTACCTGTGTCTGTCTGCGCCAGTTCTTACAGTTGTCCTCCACTGAACAAAGCAATGCCGCCTGTGTACTCCTGTTACCAGTTTTGAACTGCATTTAGCCTATTTACTTATTTGGGCCTAGTAACTGTGTAAGCCAGTCCTCACAGTTGTCCTTCACTGAACAAAGCTATGCCGCCTGTGTACTCCTGTTACCAATTTTGAACTGCATTTAGCCTACTTACTTATTTTGGCCTAGTAACTGTGTCAGCCAGTCCTTACAGTTGTCCTCCACTGAACAAAGCTATGCCGTCTGTGTACTCCTGTTACCAATTTTGAACTGCATTTAGCCTACTTTTTTATTTTAGGCCTACTACCTGTGTCTGTCAGCGCCAGTCCTTACAGTTGTCCTCCACTGAACAAAGCAATGTCGCCTGTGTACTCCTGTTACAAATTTTGAACTGCATTTAGCCTACTTACTTATTTGGGCCTAGTAACTGTGTCAGCCAGTCCTTACAGTTGTCCTCCACTGAACAAAGCTATGCCGCCTGTGTACTCCTGTTACCAATTTTTAACTGCTTTTAGCCTACTTTTTTATTTTGGGCCTATGTCTGTGTTTCCTCCTCATCCTGCCCATTGCCCAGCCACTGCTAGATGAGTCTGCTGGTACATTGACCCAGACCACTACATTCCCCTTGCACTCTGCACAGCCAGAATCTGACCCTGCTGAAAGTCAGGTTCCCCTTCCCGCATACTATACCACCTTACACGGGGACAAAGAGGAAGGTGCAGATGAAAGTGCAGGTTCCTTCATCAGGTGGGGGGCATACTCGTTGGCACTGGCACAGGGCCCCTCATAGTACGCAAAAGTGTCTCTGGCAGTGGGTGGTGCCGCCCGCCGTCAAACACACTGCCATACTATGAGGGGCCCTGTGCCAGTGCCAACTAGTGGGCCCCCCTGCTTGCTCAGGATCACAGCACTTGCAAAGTTGAAATACTTACCTCTCCCTGCTCCACCGTCGTGACGTATTCCGCGTTTTCTGGGCCCAAGAAAATCTTGAGCCAGCCCTACCCCCCCACAACTTTAGCCAAATGACCCCCTGTTTTCAATGCGTAACTATTATTATGAAGTAAATTAAGATTGACAAGCTTCAGTAATAAGAATTGATGTTTTTGGCATTAAAATGGGCACTGTAGGTGTTTTCCTGTCCTCCACTCACTGCCGACTTTGATTCCCCATTGACTTGCATTAGGTTTCGTGTTTCAGTCGGCCCCCGACTTTTCACAATAATCGGCCGATTTCACCCAACCCGACTTTTGAGAAAGTTGGGTTTCGCGAAACCCGACTCGATCCTAAAAAAGTAAAAGTCGCTCAACTCTAGTCAGGAAGATGAAATCAGGCTCGGGGGTAAAAGGGTTAATGTAATATGTTAAAAATATATATCATGCATCATCAAATAATATAGGCTTGATTGGCATCCCTGTAATTGTAACAACCCATACAATACAGTGAACAGATTATTTACAGTGATCGATAAATGACATAAAAATGGTGTGATTGTTTATGTTGCACGATCAAACACGATTGTTTATGTTGCACCGGCCCTGCGCCCTCTTGTGACGTTGCCGCGGGGCCGGTGACGGTGCATCGTGATGTGTGGCGGTGGATCAAGCGCCGCATTATACACATCTGAGCGGGGAACTTTTTATTGGCCAGATTTAATCTTGCGGACCTATATATATACGGCTATTGCCCTCATTTCTTATCACTCCCTGAGGAAGCAACGTGAAACGCGCGTTGGAGTGTGGGATAGCAGTTATACCACGTGGAAAATGAATCCTGGTTAGTATATGGAGCTTTCATTATGCACTAGTCACTTTCCTATTAGGGTTTATTACATGTGATGAGGATATGTGCACATTATGGATATAATTTGAGCTGCATACTCTTTACTTACTACATATATTTTATTATACTTTCTGGATTCGGATATATACTTATTATTAGCACTTTAATTATTTATTAATATTGATAAAATTTAATATTTATAATATGGATTTTCCTATTTAAAATATACTTGTCTATTTAAAAACCATGTACTACTATTATTATGAAATATTCAGATCATGAGTGGTATTCTGTTCCCTTGGGTTTTTAGATTTGTTATATGGTTTTTAATCGTTTGTTGTGTCAGATTGGATTGGTGTTCCCAAATAAAATTATTTATATTTTGAATATTATTGGTTTTTGGTTTATTTATATTTTTTATTCTTTACATATATGTTTTTTTCAAGTGGTTTCTTTTTTCATTAGTTTAGCTGTCTGCTTGATTTTCATTATGAGTTTGTGATAGGTTCTATTTTTTGCTCCTATTTTTTTTGGTTTAATGTACCATTTGCAAAATGGCACTTTAAAAAATCTACCTCCTACAACTTGTCTAGCAAAAAAATAAAAATGCACATAGTTGACCTTATGTAAACATTATGGCTGCTACAACTATGTGTGAATGAACAAAAATAAATCCATAGGAATAGAATTCAATTGGTTAATGTTGGCCCCCGAAGGCTCCCCTGATGTTACCAGCTGTCAGGAGAGAAGAAGCCAGAAATGGGCAGTCAAATGTGAATTTGGGCACCTCAGCTCATTGGGAACCTGCCTGGTTGAACAGATAATAATTCAATGTCTGTTACAGAGTCAGATATATAATACAGCAGGAAACAAGACAGATAAAGATAAAATATAAATATAAAAAGGAGAGGCATATCAAGCCTATTTAGGGTATTAACAGCTATAAGAAGTTCTGAAACCAATATGTTGCCATTTTAAATACAGCACTTCAATTTTGACTGCCTGGGTGGCCACACATTCTTAGCAAGCACTACTTGGCATTGCTGTGTGCCAAAAAACAACCAATCGTGCAATCAGAGAGTGTCTTATGAAATGCCGCTACTTCATAATGTCCACAGGGGCGCATACTCTAAAAGAAAGATTTATAAATAAAATTAAAGTCATAAATGAAAATCAATTTAAATGAAGAATATTAGTTAGAATATTGATGCAAAAAATGAGAATACTAGAACATAGGAAAATGTGTTCATGTGGGTAAGTAGATAAATCAAAAGGTGGAAATTATAAAGTTGTATATAACATACAGTTGGTAACAGGATATCTGAACAGTCAGCACCGGATGCTTTTTTGCCAATTTAAATCTGTAAGTTTAGACAAATTAGAGACTGTGCAGAGCAATGACAGATGAATAGATGTACAGTAAGGTTATGCACTGATGATATGACAACAAACTAACCAGAATACTGCTGATAAACCTGGGGAAAGGATATGGGAATTCTAGAGTCTGTAAATTGAATCTCAGAAACCCAAGCCAGGCAACTACTGCCAAGTCAAATACAATCATGGGATGGATAAAAAGGGGCATAGATTCACAAGAAGAAAACATAGTTTGGACTTTGGATGTCGCTAGCTCTAAGACCACATTTGGAATAAACAATTTTTGGCAAAGCAGAGCTAGAGGAAATGAAAGGAAGTCAACCTTACTAGATAAGGACATGGAGGTTTTATCAATAAAATGGTTTTATTTGGCAAAAAAATTAAAATTTGTAAAATCATTGTCATTGTCATCAACTGCAGTACCAAATATATATTCATTCATGACACAGTATTTTATTATCCTGCAAATCAGAACACATTTGAGGCTCCATTATAGCATTTCGATTTCTAACAGATTTTTTTTTTACTAGAGATGAAAGGTCGGTATTCTTCAGTCATCAAAGCCCAGAACTTGAGTAGCTGTCTATAGTTCATGAGGACTTTAGACAAATTGTTCAGCTGACATATATAGCCTGATTTAGACGGATGTATTTTAAACCAGCACATTAAATTAAAGTCTAATAAATTAAATATTTCTACAGTACATCTACATAAGTATATCACCAAAGTCATTGTCAGTACACGACTACATTACCAGTACCATTGTACTACATCACCAAAACCACTATTATTTCATGATTGCAGAATCAGAACCTCCATCAGTGCATGACTACAACATCAGAACTACTGTCAGTACACAACTAGATTATCAGAACCACCCTCTGTACATGACTACATCATCACAACTGCCGTCAGTACATGAATAAATCGCCAAGCTTTCAGGTCAGCCCCCAGTATATACAATTGCATCACATGAAATTGCAACTCCTAGTATGTCCTTAATAAAAGTAAAGAGATAATGAGAGGTGTTGTTAATATCAGCCATCATCAGACTGCAGACCATTCAGGAACCACAGTACTGATTAGATGCAGACGGTGGCCCTGTTAAATATTTAAAGAGTAACTCAACTTTTCGGAGATGTCTTACTGTACATGTTTTAGGTTCATTATTTCTCAGCAGATTGGGGTGAGCTTTCAGGCCCCACTCCCAATTGCTCAAAAGATCTCTTAGATCTGCACAGCTTAGGCTACTTTCACACTAGCGTCGGTACGGGGCCGTCGCGCTGCGTCGTCCCGATGTACCGACGCATACTGTGAAGAAAATGCCCGACGTTGGCAGCGGAAGCAGTCTTAAGACACTTCCGCTGCTTCATTGTAAGGTGTGGGGAGGAGGGGGCGGAGTGTCAGCCACGCATGCGCCGTCGAAAATGGCGGTCCCGACGCACAAAAAAACGTTACATGTAACTTTTTTTGTGGTGGCGGTGCGCCAAAACACGATGCAACCGTCGCACGACGGTTGCGACGTGTGGCACTGCTTCGCAATGCGTCGCTAATAAAAGTCTATGGAGAAAAAACGCATCCTGCAGACAACTTTGCAGGATGCGTTTTTATCCACAACGACGCATTGTGATGTGCAGTGCACAACGCTAGCGTGAAAGTAGCCTTAGGCTGCTTTCACACTAGCGTCGTCTGGCGGCCGTCATAATGCGTCGGTGCGACGTATCGACGGATGCGTCAAAAATAGTGAAAAACGGATGCAACGCATACAGTATTTCGACATATCGCAGATCCGCTAGACGGTTCCGTCGAAAAACTGGATCCGTTGTGTCCGTTTTTACCATCCGTTTCATCCGTTTTTATGACAGATCCGTTTTCCCTGCCTAAAAATGGGAGTCTCTTAAATGTGATTGGCTACTGGACAATAGGGAAAACTATATATTGACTGTTTTTACAGCCCATCTTTGAAAGGGTTTAGAGAAAGTGGCAGAGATGGAGCAAGTGCTTGTGAGGATTGCGAACGTAGTTACTGATGTGATTTTTGAGAACAATCGGCTGGATATAATGGTTCGGGAGAAGGAGGCGGCAGCAGCAAGACGGAGGATGCTTCAACCTCGACGTCGCAGAATATGGATTCATCCCATTAACGCACTGCGGATGACCCGGGGCGTCTATTCTACTCTGTACATGGAGTTTCGGCAGAACCCGGAGAATTTTTTTCGGATGAGGAAGGAGCATTTTGATTTGTTGCTGGAACAAGTTGGGGATGTCATCCAAAGGCAGGACACACGCATGAGGCTTTCCATTTCACCGGCAGAGCCGCTGATGGTGACCCTGCGGTAAGCTCTTTTTTTTTTTAATCATTGTTCATATTTAATGCCATGTAAACATGTTTTAACCTATGGAAAACCACATCAGCAATGAACATGCTGCAGAAAATACTGCGCTGAAACACAGCGTTGCATTTTCTGCAGCATGTTATTTTTTTATTGTTTGGGATCATTCAACACTTTTTAACACCTGCTGCATAATAGGAATGCACAGATGTAAAAATGCTGTTTTTAATGAGCACTACAAGGGAACTAAAACTTCCACAGTACCATTTATCGAAACTTTAAAAAAAAAAAAAAAAAAATGTAATATTTGAGTACATTGCTTAAAAATGTTATGTGGGTCTTTGCAATTTTTACTAACATTTTTATTTGTTTTTCACAGATTCCTGGCTACAGGAGAATCCCTAACTTCCCTACATTACCAGTTCCGCTTTGGAATATCAACTATTTCCGGAATTGTGAAAGTTACCTGCCTGGCTATATGGGATATCTTGCACACAGAGTACATTCCACAACCGACAAAGGACATCTGGCTTTCAAGTGCAGAACTTTTTGAGAAACTGTGCCATTTCCCAAATTGCTTGGGTGCCGTAGATGGCAAACACATCCGTATTGCAAAACCGGCAGGATCAGGCTCAGAGTACTTCAACTACAAGAAGTACTTTTCAATAGTACTCATGGCCATTGCAGATGCCAACTGTAAATTTCTGGCTGTGGATATTGGAGCCTATGGCCGGTCCAACGACTCCCAAGTCTTCAAAACTTCACCGATGGGCCGTTGTTTTTATGGAGACACGTATGATTTTCCACCAGCAAGAGCACTCCCGGGAACAACTGGACCACATATGCCATATGTCTGTGTGGGTGATGAGGCCTTCCAGTTGTCTACAAATCTACTAAAACCGTATGCAAGCAGAGACTTGACCCGAACAAAAAGAGTTTTCAATTACCGCTTAACAAGAGCAAGAAGAGTGGTGGAGTGTGCATTTGGCATTCTCACTGCAAAGTGGCGCTTGCTGCTCACCGCCATAAGACTGCACACACAAACAGTGGATGAGGTTGTGAAGGCCTGTGTGGTCCTGCATAACTATGTACTTTCCAAGGAGCCTGTTTCCGTGGATGATGAGGACTTGGAGACCACCCTGTGGGATTACCACAGCAGCTCTGTATGTTCCTCCGGTTCTGTTTCCAGAATGAGGGACCACTTTGCAGAGTATTTTGTGTCACCTGTAGGCAGAGTGCCATGGCAAGAGAACATCGTGTGACATCTTTCTTTCATGTCTTGGTGATTTATGTTTCTGTACAAAGTTTTTTTTATTGACACCAACTTTTAATAATTAGTTTCCAAAAGTTTGGTATATTTTGGGTAATAAACCAAATGTTATACCTTCTAACGTGTGGTGTGTAATTTTTTTTACATTTAGTTAGCATACTTAAATGAAGGCACTTCCGAAAAAAATTGTTTTTAAACCAAACCAAATTTTATTTTACATATTACAATATAATAAACTTTTGTCATACCTTTTTTTTTAAATAAATTTTTGGCAAACTTTTTTTTTTTGTTGGCAAACCTTTTTTTCTTTTTTTGGTAAACCTTTTTTTTTGGTAAACCTTTTTTTTTGGTAAACTTTTTTTTGAAAATTTTTTTGGGTAAACTTTATTTTGTTTGGTTACACCTTTTTTTAAAAAAAAATATAAGAGCACAGATTTAAAAAAAAAACATTACAAATCTGTAAAGTGTGGGGTGGAGATACTAGCGGAGGGGCTGGAAGGTTGGACCACGTCGATAAGTGGGGAAAGCCTACTGGGTTGGGGTGTAGTGGAAGGGGGGGAAAAAACAGGAGGCTGAGCGGGGAGGGTGTTTGGGTAGGTGGAACACTAAATGGGGAAGGAAAGCTGGACAAGGAAGAAAACATTGGGGAAGATATTGGGATTTGGGGCCGGGATGGGAATTGGGACTGTGTTTAGTATCGGGCCTGGGGTTTGAATTGGGCCTGGGTTTGGTATTGGGCCTGGGCTGGGAATTGGGACTGGGCTGGGAATTGGGACTAGGCTGGAAATTGGGCCTGGGCTGGGAAAGTTGTAGTGGCTGTGTGGGGAGGTGTGGGAGTTTGGGCTTGGGACATCACCCGCAGTAGAGCAGCATGGCAGTCATACATTACCTGCATCTGCTGGTCAAGAGTAAGCTTTTCCATGCTCCTGAGCATTGATTGGAAAAAAAGGTTGCTTGGAGCTTGACTTGCATCTGAATGCAGCCTATCCAAGCGACTGCTGTGTTCACTCATGCGTGTTTGCATCATGTTGAACCCAGCAGTCACTTGCTCTCCCAAAATTTTGAAAGAGCTTTGGAAGGCTGCATTCAGATGCAAGAACTCAGGAGCATAGCTCCTTTCCGGACCCCTCTGTTGCTGCCGCCACGATCCTAATGGTGGTCTAGAGGTGGCAGGATCAGAGGGGTGTGGTAAAGGGAACGCTAAGTCTTGACCAGCAGCTTCAAGTAACGAAGGCTGCAATGCTGCTCCAGTGCTTGCGGCGGTGCAAGTGGATGGGGCTGAGGTACCGGAAGGGTCAGACGAGGGGTCAGAGGGGTGGGGTCTACCGACTTGGCCCTCGGTGGCGGACTCCTGAGAGATCGCTCCAGAGGGGTCCAAGGTAGATGCAGGTGCCTGATGGCTACAGATGGTGCTGTGAAATAGGAAAAAAAACAATTAATATATTGATAGGGAAAAGCCCTGAGTGAAACCAAAAAAGTTACAGGTAAAATTGGTCATTCAATGGGCTGTTGAATACTTACATTCTACTCAGCATACTTTCCCTGAGGAAAAACAGGGCACGGCTATATTTATACCGAGTCCTTCTCCGACGTGCTGAGCCACTCGGGGCCTGCATCTCCTTGTTAAACTCCCTCTTGAAGCGATCCCTGAGTGACCGCCACCACTTCCTAACCCTTTCATCTGTGAAGACAAGAATGAAATTTAAAAAAGGGTTAATTACAAAACATTCCATTCAGCTCAAAACATTACTGAAAAGTGAATACTTACATTCTTGAGTCTGCTGCCTTGGCGCAAGGTCCTCTGTTGTGAATTCTGCTCTTGGGCTCCCTCCGGTGGTTGTTAGTGGTAGTGCAGTTGTCTTGGGGTTGTAATCAGGGCAGGTGTTTCTGCTGATTGCAGCTTTACTAGGTATTTAGGTTTGCAGGATCCATTACTCCTGGCCAGTTGTCCATTGTTCTTGGAGGGATTGCATCTCTCTCTGGTTCCTCATGCTCTGCTGCCAATTCAGATAAGTTAAGTGTCTGGTTTTTTGTCTCTGTGCACACATGCAGTGTGCTTTGCAATTCAGTGCAATTCATTGTGTTTTTTGTCCAGCTTAGACTTTGTTTGGATTTTTCAGTCATGCTGGATTCTCAGGAGTTGCAGATATACTTGCTATGTCTTTAGTTAGATGTAGAATATTTGTATTTTCTGCTGTGGATATTTTTAGGATTTTAATACTGACCGCTTAGAATTCTGTTCTATCCTTTTCTATTTAGCTAGAAGTGCCTCTTTTGCTAAACTCTGTTTTTCTGCCTGCGTGTGTTTTTCCTCTTATACTCACAGTCAATATTTGTGGGGGGCTGCCTATCCTTTGGGGTTCTGCTCTGAGGCAAGATAGAATTCCCATTTCCATCTATAGGGGTATTTAGTCCTCTGGCTGTGTCGAGGTGTCTAGGACGAGTTAGGCACACCCCACGGCTACTTCTAGTTGCGGTGTCAGTTTAGGGATTGCGGTCAGTACAGATACCACGTACTCCTGAGAAAGTCTCTCATGCGGCTCCAAGGTCACCGGATCATAACAGTCCTCCCACCTCGGCAATACGTTCTGGCATACTTCCTCCCAGAGCCGACGGATCACATACGTATCAGAATGCCTGTGGTCAGCCATATTCCACAGCAGCTCCCGCTCGCAGACCTCCTCGATGAGGTGGTCCACATCGATGCCGATGTCCTCACCGTCTGAGTCGGGAGCACACTGTGAAGACTTTGAAAAGAAAAAAAAAATATTGATACACTGAAACACAAAACTAAGAAGATAAAAAAAAAAAACCTCACTGCTCGCTGACCGTGGCCACGATTACGCCGGCTCTGGGAGTGGCTGGGAGGATCTTGATGGCGTTGGCCAGATTGTTCAGCAGACTAGAAAAAAAATAAAAAAATTATGTTTGAGGTAGGCATATATTGTATGTGTACTGTGATGTATGATGAAGTGTTTTGTATGTGTTGGGTGCTCTGTGATGTGTGAAGCGACTGTTTCGGCACAACTTACACTCTGTGCGCCCGCTCCTTGGTTTTCTCCACCCATCTCGTCTCCTTCTGAGAGGCCCTCGGCTGCTTCAGCTTCCTGTGAAAACATAATTAATGCATACAGTGATTAACCAAAATTGTTAGGCTGCCGTCACACTAGCAGTATTTGGTCAGTATTTTACCTCAGTATTTGTAAGCCAAAACCAGGAGTGGGTGATAAATGCAGAAGTGGTGCATATGTTTCTATTATACTTTTCCTCTAATAGTTCCACTTCAGGTTTTGGCTTACAAATACTGATGTAAAATACTGACCAAATACAGCTAATGTGACGGCAGCCTAACTATAGCACCAAAAACTAAAAAAAAATTAAAATTACCGCAACACACTGTTGCTGTGGTGGAGGGCTATCAGAAGAAGATATTCTGTTGTCCCTGGTGGCTTTGAACACTGGCTGTGGTCCCTGGTGGCTTTGGACACTGGCTGTGGTCCCTGGTAGCTCTGCAAGTATAAAGACCCTTGTAATCTACTATACACATTGAAATTGAAGCTTTAGGGTCTTTCATACTTACATGTGCAAAGCGGCTTGCTCCCTCCCTGCTGGATTGTTTTCCAAGTGGCTGTGGTCCCTAGTGGCTTTGGACACTGGCTCTGGTCCCTGGTGGCTTTGAACACTGGCTGTGGTCCCTGGTGGCTTTGGACACTGGCTGTGGTCCCTGGTGGCTTTGGACACTGGCTGTGGTCCCTGGTGGCTTTGGACACTGGCTGTGGTCCCTGGTGGCTCTGCAAGTATAAAGACCCTTGTAATCTACTATACACATTGAAATTGAAGCTTTAGGGTCTTTCATACTTACATGTGCAAAGCGGCTTGCTCCCTCCCTGCTGGATTGTTTTCCAGGTGGCTGTGGTCCCTGGTGGCTTTGGACACTGGATGTGGTCCCTGGTGGCTTTGGACACTGGCTGTGGTCCCTTGTGGCTGTGGAAGTATAAAGAATTTATCGTTAGAACCACCCCCCAAACTAGCTAATGTAAAAGATTTAATAACCACCCTGCTGAAAGTATCTGAGCAATGTTCATGCAGGCCAACAGCAAAAGTTTTGAGACATAAACCACCAAAAAAATATACCCAAGACACACCAGTCTGAGCTGGATTCCCTACTGCAATAGTATGTGCAAGCTGTAAAACCATTTCCCCTACCCCCCCCCCAAAAAAAAAAAATAATACCCTCTTGTAAAATTGAAAGGTCTACACACCAGTTCAAAATGTATTGATCACATATGTGATTTGAAAAGATCCCTTTAAAAATAACTTTAAAAAATTACATTTCCCTTTAAAAAATGTTAGATTACCTTTTATCTTAAAAAATAAACCCTGAACCAACACAGTATTGCATGTGTGGCCATTTGTACATACACCAGTTTAAAATTTACCTTTGTGAAATGATACTACGGACATTTTTGAGAAAATTTTTATTAATTCTTTTTTAATTTTCTTTTTTTTTTACCATCACAATTAGGAGCTAAAGTGCTCTTTATTTTAAATACAAGTACATCAACTGTAAATGTTTTCAACAATAAAAAGAAAAAAAAATTAAAAGAAAAAACCAAACACACACGCAAGACACACGCAAGACACACGCTCACACACTGAAACCACATGCTGCACAGACCACACTACTTGTTAAATACATCACGGTAATAAAAAAATGCATGTGCACTCACCCAGTCGCACAGACGCATGCACCCGCAATCATCCAGACGCATGCACGAAAGCACACAGGCGCATGCACAACGAATGCACACACACAAAAGCACAGGCGCAGGCATAACGCACGCACACACAAAAGCACACAGCCATACGCAAACACACAGATGCACACACAAAAGCACACAGGCTTATGCAAACACACACAGATGCACAAAAGCACGGCCGGACAAAAACACAAAGACGCACGCAGACATGCACACACATGCATGCACCCACAGACGCATGCAAAAATGGCAGGACTTTCGGCTGGAGCTGGTCGCTGGCTGTCTTCACAGTGGCAGGCCTCAGGCTGGAGCTGGACTCTGGCAGGATGGTGGCTGGTGCAGGACGATGGCAGGCCTCTGGCTGTATTCAGGTTTAGATCTGGCTGTATTCAGTACGTCATACAGACACAAACACATGCACACGCACACACAGACATGTACACACATGCACACAAACGCACACAAAAAATGGCAGTACTCACACTGGCTGGAAGGCTGTAGCTTGAAGGAATTTTCTGGCAGCACAGTCTGTCCTCTGGCTGCCTAGGTTTTGTAGCAGGCAGGCCTCTGGACGCTGGCTGGCTGTACAGATGCTGGCTGGAGTCTTGCTGGCTGGAGTCTTGCAGGCTGGAGTCTTCCTGGCACATTTGGGGTTGAAGGCCCAGGCCAGGTTTATATAGATTTGGGGGTGTCTGGTGAATTGGCAACAAAATCCTGATTCTGAGCATGCTCAGTGTAAAAAACGTATTGCATTGCTGCATTCCGTCATACAACGTGTCACGACGGATCCTGCGCCCATAGGCATCCATTCTAGCCAACAACGCATGCCGCAGGATGCATCGCGACACGTTTTCCCGGCGCAGACAAAAAACATTACAATCAACGTTTTTTTCCAGACGACAGGCCGCCAAATTCCGACGCATCCATCGCACGACGTACATGACGCGTGACAATCCGTTGCGATGCATCACCAATACAAGTCTATGGTAAAAAACGCATCCTGCGGGAGATTTTGCAGGATGCGTTTTTTTCAGAAAACGACGCATTGAGACGTCCGCCGAACAACGCTAGTGTGAAAGTAGCCTTAGGCTTCTTTCACACTTCAGTTGTTTGGCGTCAGTCTGCTCCGACATAGTGACGGATCGACGGATCCGTCACAATTGTTGAGAAAACAGTTCTAACGGATCCGTTATTTTGACGGATCCGTTACTTGGGGGTTGTCTGGGAAAAGTATCTGCTTTTTGGAGCATGCGCAATTGAAAAAGTGGATTGGGGCGACGGATCCACCAAATGACGGTCACGACAGATCCGTCGCCCATAGGCGTCCATTCTATGGAATGGTGGACGCGACGGATCCGTCGCGAACCGCCATTTTGGCGCAGACAAAAAACGTTATAATGTCCGTCTATGTCTAGATGACGTCCGCCAAATCTCGACGGATCCGTAACATGGCGGATAGAACGGACGACCATCCGCCACAATCCGTCGCTAATGTATGTCTATGGGAAAATAGCGGATCTGCCAAAAAAATGGTGGATCCGCTATTTGAGGAAAATGGCAGTTTCAGACTGACGCCAAAAGACTGAAGTGTGGAAGAGGCCTTAGGAGACAGTGCAGGTTGCCACTGCATAGAGCCCTTTGGCTGTCCTGGTCCTATAAGGACCCAGATCTTCAAGGAGTCAGGTCTTGTTTAATATCCATAAGCTATTACCCTTTTTGTTTGTTTCTATTGGGTAGGGTAACATGCTATTGGTCAGAGAGTCAGATTTTCTTAGTCTGATTATGTAGATGAGGAGAGGAACCAAAGCAAGCAATGGCGAAATTGGGCAGTAGCATATTTACATAAAATAGAGGACAAGTGTGTAGCATCAGGGGCTTGTCTGTACAAATCTCCTTTATAATTTATAAAGCGCTGCAGGATATGTTGGCGCTATAAAAATAAAATTATTATTATTATTAATATCTCAATTTGTTTCAGTGCTCATCAATCAGTCAGTAAGAATGAAGATTCTGACATCCAACCAGTTTGCGGTAGAATTAAGATCAGATTGATATACATTTTTTTATGAGGAATGTTTCAGTAAAACTTGCATTTTATTCATTAAATCCCTAGTGTTTATATGCATATGAGTACGGTAAGCGGTCCTATTCATTCCCTGTCAGTATGTCTTTTGAGTGTGGGAGGAAACAAACTCAAACACGGGGAGAACATACATACTTCTTGGTGGGATTTGAACCCAGGACCCCAGTGCTGCAAACCGACAGTGATAACGATTGAGTCACCATGTTGCCCTTTAATGCATTTTTTCAGTACACTGGCAAAAGCTAAAGTCTTATAAAGAGTGTGAGGCAGTGATTGGTTTTACAGCTAGGGGTCGCTGTATGTTTGATTGCAATGTGAAATAAAAAGTAATTGTTAGTCCTGAATAAGCTATTTGTCCAGGGCAGATTTAAGAAAACCTGCTTGGCTTTTGTGTTTTGAAATGAACTACAGGATGGTAGTCGTGCAGTCCATTTCATTCCTAGTCAGGTTTTTATGTGGCTGAATGCCACAGGTTGCTAGTTAAAAACCTTGCACTATAGGATTTAGGTGTGTCAGGTTCAGAGTCAGTGTCAGTCTGGTGTTTGGAGGCGTACAGAATAGGAGGCCCTGCAGTGCTCCATCTGTTTGAGGCAACACAGGCAAGCAAAGACAAATGGCCAAGGCAGCTGAAAAGCCTGGCACCCACAGCGTACACAGCAGTGCAGTCGCCCACATCATCTGGTCTCAGGAGGTGGACTGGCATGTTTAGTAATTGTAAACGATCCGGAGGATATCGTGTACTGTGAAATGCTGTGAGTAGAACATTACACGGCAAAGCAGTCGCCCATGGCAACAGGTCAGAGATGGACTGGTGTGTTTAGTGACTGTGAACCAGAGGTGGACTGTCTTGTTCCTGGCTGCAATCTGGAGGTGGAATGTCCTCTGGAGGATATTGTGTGCTGTTTTCTGAGTTGAACATTAAAGAGACGTTTTGTTTGAACTTTGCTGGGTCATTGCTTCACCACTGCACAGGGTGCTACCTCTGTGCTACATATGGTTGAAAGCTATTTGTCCATGGCAGATTTAAGAAAACCTGCATGCTTCATTCCTGGCCACAGGTTGCTTGTTAAAAACCCTGCAGTATAGGGTTGGGTGTGTCAGGTTCAAAGTCAGTGCCAGGTGTTTGGAGGACTGCAGAGCCAAACAGCCAAGGCAGCTGAAAAGTCTGTCACCCATAGCTTACACGGCAATGTAGTCGCCCACGGCAACTGGTCTCGGGAGGTGGACTGGCACGTTTAGTGACTGTAAACTGGAGGATATTTGTCATGAAATGACTGTCCTAGCGTGACATGACCCGACGACAAGTCGGTCACAAAATGGCGAAACACACAAGGGTACACCAGGGACACTTTAATAACAGTGGGCCCTGTTGGTAGGGAATGTGGAATGGACACCTCCTGCACTCACCTGAGGATGTGCCCTGCTCTTACTAGTGCCCCTATATGGGTTCTTTCACCCTGTTGCCGAGCAGGATACCTAATCCTTCACTTGCCCTGCTCTAATCCCGAGGTAGGGAGCTGGCAGGAGAGAGCACTGGTCCCACCACTGCACTAATACAACACAGGGGAAGTTACAGACAACTAAGGGACAAAGCAACAATAAACTCCACACTTAGCTTTCTCTGCTGCAATGGACCGCACAGCAGAATAAGGCACCAGATATCAGTATTCAGCTGAAGAACCTCTGAACCAGCAACCTCCAGTCTTCAGCACGGTGGGTATCCAAAAGGACCTGTATAACCAACAGTCAGCTGATGCATCAGGTGACCTTTTGAAGGAAGGTGGGAGTGGTCACCAGCTGCATCAGCAACTAGGCAGCAATGTAATTACAACAGCGGCCACGAGGGAAAAAATGCATTAACCCCCGATAGCCTGAAAGGAAAAAAGTTTTAATCTGAGAGGCCAGATCTGCCACAGATCCAAACATGAATTGTGACAATATTGTACCTGGCTGCATTCCAGAGGATATCATGTACTGTGTATTGCTGTGAGTAAAGAGACATTAACACGGCTGTGCAGTCACCCAGGCAACTGGTCTCAAGAGGTGGACTGGTGTGTTTAGTGACAGGAAACTGGAGGATATTGTTCCTGGCTGCGATCCGGAGGATATCGTGTACTGTGTAATGGTGTGAGTAGAACATTAATATGGCGTGCACCCACCCACAGCAACAGGTCAGAGATGGACTGGCATGTTTAGTGATTGTAATCCAGACGGTGCCTGGCTGTGAACCGGAGATGGACTGTTTTGTTCCTGGCTGCGATCAGTAGGTGGACTGTGCTGTTTCCCGGCTGCAATCCGGAGGTTATCATGTGCTGGTTTTTTTAGATGAATATTAAAGAGAAGTTTAATTTAGAATTTTTACTTGTTCTGTGCTTGATTCAGAGAAAGAAGTCAGGTAATGGCAAAAGTTTGTTTTTCCTGTCCACAAATATGTAAATTATTTATATGTTTGCATTTAAATGTTTTATTGGGCAAATCCTCAGAATATTCACAGATTAGTATATGTAAAAGAATATTTCAAACTCATTAACAAGTAAAATTGCTTTATTTAGCTTAGAATAAAATGCTGCATGAACTGTGAGTTTTTTATAGGATTTGTAGGATTTGAGTCATACATTGGTCTTAGTCGAAATGCCTGTGTCTTTAAACACTTAAAACTTCACATAATCTCAATTATTATAATAACTAGTACTATCTACTATATCTTCTTGTACTCCTCCCCACCACCCACCCCTCTCAAAAAAAACAAAACGCGTCACCCATGCTGCTTGATCCTCAAAGGCTTTTAACCCCTTACGACCAAGCCAATTTTGACCTTAACGACAAAGCCAAATTTTACAATTCTGACCAGTTTCACTTTATGATGTTATAATTTGTACTTTGTGACAGTGGTAGAATTTCTTTGATATGACTTGCGTTTATTTGTTAAAAAAATGGAAATTTGGCAAAAATGTTGAAAATTTTGCAATTTTTTAAATTTTATTTTTTCCCCCCTTAAATCAGAGCAGTATGTCATACAAAATATAGTTAATAAATAACAATTCCCACATGTCAACTTTACATCAGCACAATGTTTGAAACATGATTTTTTTGTTAGGAAGTTATAAGGATTAAAGGTTGACCAACGATTTCTCCGTTTTCCAACAAAATTTACAAAACCATTTTTTTAGGGACCACATCACATTTGAAGTGACTATCAGGAGGATTTTATATGACAGAAAATACCCAAAAGTGACACCATTCTAAAAACTGCACCCCTCAAGGTACTCAAAACCACAATCAAGAAGTGTATTAACTCTTCAGGTGCTTCACAGGAACTGAAGCAATGTGGAAGGAAATCTGCTGTTTGGGCACATGGCAGAGCTCGGAAGGGAAGGAGTGCCTTTTGACTTTTTGAATGTAAAATTTGCTGGAATAATTAACGGGCACCATGTTGCATTTGGAGAGCCCCTGATATTCCTAAACAGTAGAAACACCCCACAAGTGACACCATTTTGGTAACCACACCCCTCAAGTATTTTGTACAGGGGTATAATGACCATTTTCAACCCACAGGTGTGGCACAGAATTTGATAACATTAGGTTGTCATATTGAATATGTCATCATTATTGTTGATCACAAGTGCTCATTACTCCAGTTTGCATTGGATGCTCGGGTATGCACCAAATATCGCTGGTGCTTGAGTGACATGCTCAAGTCCCTGCCCCGCATGTTTCATGGCTGCTAGACATCCCAAAAATAAAACATTCGTGAATCTCCGATACTCCGTGCATATCCGAGCACCAGAAGCAAACTCAAGTAGCGAGCACTTGCACTCAACACTAGCCGTCATATCGTAATTTACTTTTGGAAAAAAAGCAATCACAACCCTAACCTAACCCTATCCCCAACCCTAACAATAACCCCAATTGCAAAGAATGGAAATAATTAAAAAAAATTTTTTTTAGAATTTTTCTCTAACCAGGTTGGTGACAAAAGGGGATTTGATTTACTATTTTTTTATTGTGATCACTGTAATAGGGTCTATCACAGTAATCAAAAGTAACCAATAGGAAAAATTTCCTATTGTTGCCGGGTACGAGCTGGCAAATCTCGGCAGGAGCACTACGCATGCTCCCACCATTTTTTTCCAGGAACATGACGGGCCGGGGGACGTATCAGGTGGGTCAGTAAATGGCAGAAGTATCACAGGGCCTCGGGGGTCATCATTTGTCTCTCCTATTACATGCATATCATGTCAGAAGAGAGAGAAATCATTGTAAAAATGGGCACACTTTTTTTGTGATTTCCTTTATTCACTGAAAATCTGGCCCTGATCATGTTTTCTGGGCGTAGCCGAGACCCCAGAGATTTTCCAACTGTGAGGGGTGCTACAACCTTATTCCTGAATGCCATTTTAAAACGGCAATGAGGGAATAAGTACCCTAAGCGGCCAGCATTTTAATGTGTATCGATGGTCGTTAAGGGGTTAAAGTATGTTTTTCTCTGAAACTCAGCATTTCAGCCTGAAAATACATGGTTAAAATCATGCATCCAGTGTCTGATACATGCGGTGTGTGGGTCAGGCAGCATGCACCAGCTTTCAGATTCCCCTTAATATTAGATTGTTGGGGGTCCGACACCAGGCACTCCCCCAGATCAGCTGTTGCAAACTCTGTCAGCTGCCGAATGTAAACAAATAGAGCAGAGTTGAAACTTTCTAGCAATCTTTGCATCTCTAATTTCTTAAATCTATCAATATATGTGTTTCTCTATAGTTTTATCAATTTTTTTTATCTATCTAAATTCTACCAACTGCCTAACATTGATGCAGTTTGTTTTGAATAGCAGCTGGTCTGCAGTAATCTGAAGCTGCCATTACATGTTAAATGAAACCTTCAACAGAGCTTATGACAGCTGATGGACGGGGGTGCTGGGTCTTGGCTTGGACCCCCACAGATCTGATACTATTAACTTGATTTTTGGATATCATCAATATATTATGTCTGGATTTGACTGTATTTGGCATTCATGCTGCTCTAGGCACTTTAAGTGGTCACACCCCCTAATGATAAGTCAGCCATTCATTTGGGGCTTAATACAAATAGAGAAAAAAAACAAATAGAGAAAAAGACCAGCACATCCAAGCTAGTGTGAACAGGCGCCAACCAAAAAAAACATATAAGTTGAAAAACGATAAAGGTTGCACCATTAATTACCAAGAATGATTACTCTAGAACATTGAAAATGCATTAGTGCCATAGAAAATAGGAAAAAAGTGCTATATAAAGTACACATGAAATATTTATCTGCAAAAATTGAAAATAGGAAGGTACTTTGCACATAAATTGGCCAATATATGTGAGCCCAATTTCTGGCTCAATTTTTACTTGAAGTACCATCCTTTTTTCATAGCAATTTTTACAGGTAAATACAGTATGTCATGTGTACACTGTATAGAGCTTTTTTCCTATTTTCTATGGCAGCAATGCATTTTCAATGTTCTAGTAATCATTCTTGGTAAATAATGGTGCAATCTTTATCGTTTTTCACTTAGTTTGAGGCTGACATGCTGTGCAGCATATCTAAAAAAGTGCTAACTGCTAAAAAAGAAAAAAAAACATCTGCACCTTCAGTGCACAAATTCAGTCTTTTCAGTTTTTTTTAATCAGGCTTTCAAATACACAAAGAGGTTAAGAGGAGTGACCTGACCATTTTTCAGGTGACTTCAGCATCAGGTAACCGCTCATTAGTATTTACCGTATATACTCGAGTATAAGCCGACCCGAGTATAAGCCGACCCCCCTAATTTTGCCACAAAAAACTGGGAAAACTTATTGACTCGAGTATAAGCCTAGGGGGGAAAATGCAGCAGCTACCGGTAAATGTCAAAAGTAATAATAGATACCAATAAAAGTAAAATTAATTGAGACATCAGTAGGTTAAGTGTCTTTGAATATCCATATTGAATCAGGAGCCCCATATAATGCTCCATACTGTTCATTATGGCCCCATAAGATGTTCCATATTAAAATATGCCCCATATAATCCTGCATAAAGGTTAATAAAGGCCCCATAAGATGCTCCATAGACACATTTGCCCAATATAATGCTGCACAAATGCTGATTATGGCCCCAAAAGATGCTCTATAAAGATATTTGCCCCTTATAGTGCTGCACAAACGTTATGGCATTATAAGATGCTCCATACAGACACTTGCCCCATATGCCGTAGTGCCCTACAAACGTTAATTATGGCCCCATACAGACACTTGCCCCATATAGTGCTGCACAAACATTATGCCCCTATATAGTGCTGCAGAAACGTTATGGCCCCATATAGTGCTGCAGAAACGTTATGGCCCCATATAGTGCTGCAGAAACGTTATGGCCCCATATAGTGCTGCAGGAATGTTATGGCCCCATATAGTGCTGCAGGAATGTTATGGCCCCCATATAGTGCTGCAGGAATGTTATGGCCCCATGTAGTGCTGCAGGAATGTTATGGCCCCATATAGTGCTGCAGGAACGTTATGGCCCCATATAGTGCTGCAGGAACGTTATGGCCCCATAGATGCTCCATACAGACACTTGCCCCATTTGCTGCGATAAAAAAAATAAATCACATACTCACCTCTCTGTCGCTCAGGCCCCCGCACTTTCAATAGTCACCTGCTCCTCGTTCCGGGCGCCGATCTGTCTCCAGCACTGACGTTCAGCAGAGGGCGCGCACTGACCACGTCACCGCGCCCTCTGACCTCAGCGTCACTGCTGGAGACAGATCGGCGCCTGGAACGAGGAGCAGGTGACTATCGCGCAGCGCTGCGCTCCCCTCCCCGTATACTCACCTGATCCTGCCGCTGTGTAGATCCTGCTTCTCCAACGCCGCAGCGCTTCATCCTGTACTCAGCGGTCACATGGTCCCGCTGATTACAGTAATGAATAGGCGGCTCCACCCCTATGGGAGGTGGAGCCGAATATTCATTTACTGCAATGAGCGGGACCATGTGACCGCTGAGTACAGGAAGAAGCTGAAGCTGCTGCTGCTGGCGCTGGGGAAGCAGGGACCGCGCCTGGACTAGGTGAGTATTTTTAGACAGCCCCCGCTCCCCCTCCCCTGCCGACCCCCGGTATGACTCGAGTATAAGCCGAGAGGGGCAATTTCAGCCCAAAAAAGTGGGCTGATAATCTCGGCTTATACTCGAGTATATACGGTATCTGAATATACGGGTTCTACCAGGGCCTGATAGTCTTTACCCCTGAGGCCAATGGCTGCCCGACACCATATTAACATTTCACTCCTGGGGGGTATCGCAATGGGTTTTGAATCACTCACTGTGACATGACCAATTTCACCACCAGTCAGCTCCACCTGCTGTCTCTGCATCAGAGCCCTGATTTCTTTTTGCAGGGCGCGTTGTTCACTGTAGCCAGCTGTTTCTGCTACCTGCTGTAACAAGACAATAACTTCTGCAAGACAGTTTTCTATGACATTAGTACCAATGGCCATCATTAGTGTTGAGCGATACCTTCCGATACTCAAAGGTATCGGTATCGGATGGGATCGTCCGATATCCCAAAAATATCGGATATTGCCGATACCGATACCCGATACCAATGCAAGTCAATGGGACACAAGTATTGGAAGCTATCCTGGATGGTTCCCAGGGTCTGAAGGAGAGGAAACTCTCCTTCAGGCCCTGGGATCCATATTCATGTAAAAAATAAAGAATTAAAATAAAAAATATGGATATACTCAACCCTCCGGCGGCCCCTGGACCTTACCGATGTAACCGGCAGCCTCCATTCCTAAGAATGAGGAGTTTAGGACCTTCGATGACGTCACGGCTTGTGATTGGTCACGTGACCGCTCATGTGACCACTCACGCGACCAATCACAAGCCACGACGTCATCGCAGGTCCTAAACTCCTCATTCTAAGGAACGGAGGCTGCCGGTTACATCGGTAAGGTCCAGGGGCCCCCGGAGGGGTGAGTATATCCATATTTTTTATTTTAATTCTTTATTTTTTACATGAATATGGATCCCAGGGCCTGAAGGAGAGTCTCCTCTCCTCCAGACCCTGGGAACCATACACTGGGAACTTCCGATTCCGATTTCCGATATCACAAAAATATCGGAACTCGGTATCGGTATTCCGATACAGCAAATATCGGCCGATACTCGATACTTACGGTATCGGAATGCTCAATACTAGTCATCATGGGATTACATTTGCGGTGGTTGATATCAACAATTCCAATCCCTTGGGCCTCCAATTCTACCCGCCCCACCTTAATGGTGACCTCTTTATACCCCACTTGTGGCAATGGCTGACCATTACTGGCTATTTTGGTGAAATCATCATCGGGGCCATGGGTAATGTCGGTGTCCTCCCAATAACGTTTATAAAGGATGTAAGGCATAGTCGTCACCTGGGAACCAGTGTCCAGCAAAGCGTTCATGGGGATACTGTCGATCACGATGGGGAGAACTGGTCGCCCCCCGATGTATTTGGCTCCCCAGTTTTGCGGGCCTGATCGTCCTACTCCTGGGGGTTGGCCCTCTGCCCCAGGGGTTGCTCGTTTAAATGACAGTACCTTGCAAGATGGCCCACCTGGTGGCAGCGGCGGCAGATAGGTCGTCTGTCCCGATGAAAGCAATCATCGTTCCTGCCTCTGGTCGGGGGAGTCCTCCTCTGTCGCTGCCAGGGGACATCTTCCGGTCTGGAAGCCAGCTGGATCTTCTCCTTGGGGGCCTCCTGTAGAGACTGTATGGTCCGGGCTAGGGCAGCAACACTCTTGGTCAGCTCCTGCATCTGGAGGCGTAGTCCGGCAGGGGAGTCGTCTTCCAGGATCTGGGCATCGGCCTCGATGGAAACTGGCATATCCGGCGCCACCTCCTGGTGGTACGTGAGCGCTTGACGCCTGTGAAGTACGGCACGGCTGGGCTGTCGCTCCAGTAGCGCCTGGATGGCTTTATCTTTGAATTGCGCAAAAGTCAGGTATGGATTCTGCATGGCCAGGAAGTGTAATTGAGCCCTTTGGTGACTGCACAAGAGCCCCTCAATGAACCGCTCTTTCAGGAGTCTTCATCTTGCATGCTGTCTGGGTCACTCTGCTTGATGGCCCGCAGTGGCTCCTGGAGATTAAGGGCATAGTCCCGTAAGCTATCCTGCAGCCTCTGCTTGCACCCATAGAATGTCAATTGTTAACACGGAATTGTTAATTTCCGTAGCGGTGCGGGTGTCAAAGGTGGCTTTAAGCTTTGCAAAGACCTGCAGCGCAGTTCTCTTATCCGCGGCGGGCCAGGACTTCACTTCTCTCAAAGCCGCTCCAAAGAGTTGGCCTGTTATCATATGAACTTTCTGAGGCTCTGTCAAGGGATAGAACTCGAGCAGGCTGCAGATCCCTTATGTAAAGCCAGTTAGTGTGTGTGATTCTCCAGAGTATCGCGGGAGCCAGGCTGCTCCAGTTAGGTACGGCATGGAGAAGGGCATTATGGCTGCTATAGCCGCGGCAGTATCCGGTTGGCTGATGGGGCGGCAAGCTCTGCGGCAACCGGTGGTGGTACAAGGCCCGTGGTGGCATCTACTGTGGGGCCCGGAGGTGCCCCTGGGTCTGCGGCTGCGTCCGCCGCCTCCGCTCCTCCCGAATCAGACATGGTCGTTCCTCCCCCCTGCTAACCTGCTGGAAGTCGGGGTTCCTCTTCCGGAATCGACACCTCACCACGTCTTCTCGTTCCGTGCTCTTTTTGGCCGGCTCCGCCCACAAAGCTATGGCTCCTCTCCTCGTGCGCGGCGATGGCGGATTTTGGCGGCAAATAGCAACACACAGTCTTTGCAATAAATCACGATTCAGCACAATTCAGTCACAGTTCCAAGGCACACATGACCTGATTCTTCAGGCTTAAGTAGATCCTGTTCGTGACGCCAAGTTGGAGCGGCCCCCAGACGCAGGACGTCGGGGTACTCGAATCCGGGTCTCTCGGTTCTGAGGATGTCATGGTGGCCTGACCCGGTCCGTGGTCCTGCTAAGGGGCGCCCAATAAAAGGTGTAGGTGGTGGTGTAGGTCGTAGTAAATAACAAGGACACAGGGTTGCAGTCTCTTTACCTCTTTACTGAAGGCTTCAGCATCCGCAATCCAGAGCACCGCTAACAGGGCTGGCTGAGACCGGCCGGTCCGAAGGCACATCCAGAGTTCCCTTTACAGGTGGAAATCAGTGTCCTTCCTACCGGCGCCTGTGTGTTGTAGTACTTCCCTGCTGAGCCCCACGGGATAGTCCTCACAACTGTCATGTATGTTTCTGTTCTTTCTCTCCGTCCCCCAGATGATATGGATAGGACGCACCCATATGACGGGGTAGGCCTGGAGTTATTTTATAGGGACCCTAGAGACGCCCCTCTCCCACAATCGCCTCCATTGTCTTCGTTAGATGTACAGGTGAGACAGCCAACCTAAAGTTAACTGCCCGGCCGTAGTTCAAAGTAATGCGTAGAGTCTCTTACTTCCTCGGCGTTCCGGCCGCCGGCTACGTGCCTCAGAAGGATGCTGCTGATCTTGAGGCACGACTCCTTCTGATTCTATCTCCTTTGTGCTGTGATCCCGTTTCTCACTTCTCCACAATATACTTCGCTTCGTGTCCTTTCTTAGGAGTCTGCCTCTATAAGGCACAGGCACGGCTCCGTAACGATCTGTCCTTTTCTAGGGCTCTGCCAGGATCCCACCCCTGATAGGTCCTCTCTCGAGCTCTCCCCAGCTACTTTCTTCCTGACTTCCTATCCAACCCCCAGTTTTACCCATGTGTGAGGAGTGGCCTAGTAGATAGGACCTTTTGCTCCCCCTGGTGGCCGGAGTGTGAAGTGTAATGTGTGTCTGTGATACCTGCAAGGTAAACTCTTTTAGTGCAATCAGATGTACCATCACTCCCCTTAGTGGCGGAGCGACAGTACTGCAATGACCAGGACTCTGGGGCGCTGCACTAACTAGCGTCACAGGTAACACAATTTCCACACTTGAAGCACCCCTCCGGTTTCTCGGGGAGCCATGATTCTTTCTGGGGAGGGCAATAGTGGCTGTGTACTAGTCGATCTTTCAATGTTTTACATCTTCTAAAAGTAATATGTGGTTTATCTCCCACAAACTCCTTAACATCATTCATTATCCATCCTCAAAATACCCGAATGGTTCATCAGAATCCGTCTCATCAGAGGTGTTCCATTGTCAAATCCACATATTAATCTGGCATGTTTCCCCCCTGACGTATCCTTTTCTCGGGGTGTTAATAGGGTGCTTCTATCCTGTCCTTTAGCATAATGGAATGGTTCCCTCATCACCCGGTCAGGGTACCCTCTAGAGAGAAACCGTAGTCTCATTTCATCAGCTTTAGCTTTAAAATCCCTCTTGTCGGAACAATTCCTTTTTAGTCTAAGGTATTGTCCTTTTGGTATACCTCTTCGCTGGGAATATGGGTGGTGACTTTCCCATGGGTGGTGACTTTCCTTAATCTTAATCATTTCCCCTGTGGTCTCATTGAAAAATTCCTTCCCTGTTCGCATAGCGTCACAGGTAACACAATTTCCACACTTGAAGCACCCCTCCGGTTTCTTGGGGAGCCATGATTCTTTCTGGGGAGGGCAATAGTGACTGTGTACTAATAGATCTTTCAATGTTTTACATCTTCTAAAAGTAATATGTGGTCTATCTCCCACAAACTCCTTAATGTCATTAGGAGAAGAGGATGGCGATTACATTCTCACCCTCTGTGCGTTCTAGGCGGTGATCCGCCTATGCAGGCGCCTTTTGTATGTCCCGAGATGACGGTGCGTTCCAGATGGTGAACTGCTCACGCAGGTGCCCTACACATATCCGAAAACTGGATGTGATGAAATGAAGATGGCGCCTAGACTTCCGTCTCCTGTGCATTCCAAGCGGTGACCTGCAAGGAAGTTGCACAGGAGGGAGATGTTACGCATGCTTTATTACATCACCGAGTGTGTTCTGGGTGATAAATAATTGGCAAACCCGTAAATGAGGGGATACAATTGATAAGGAATGCTGATGCCGCCTGCAAATAAGTATGAAAAATAAGGGGGCAGAGTGATAGATGACCGGAAGTGAGGTAGGACGCCATGGGAGGAGTCATGGAAAGACTCTTCTATTTCAGAATCAATGGTCTGAACAACTTATTCATGCCACATTTACAATAGGGCCGGTGACACAAATGGTCACGCCTGGATAGGGGAAATCTGCCACTGCAGTCTCCTATTACCATTTCTTGTATATAGAATTCCTGCTTACTTGGATAGCTATCATTGGATTGGATTCCCGTGATGAATCCCTTGTATCGGGGAGGAAACGCGTAGGGATTGCATACATTATTCTAGGTGGTGGTGGGTACCCCATAACAGAAATATTTGGGGACTGTCCTTGTCAGGACAGGAGCAATGCATGGGCATGACAGGGAAGATTAGTTTTCTCCTTCCCTAGACAAAAATAGCCAGAAATGCTCCTGTCCATAGTGGATTTGAAATAGGACAATGAGATGTGGTAACTAAGACCAAACCATTTTTTATTGAGCACTGTTAAGCACGAGCACTTTAATGTTTGGTTTTCTTTTGTGTCACAAATATGGGTAGTCCGGATTGGTTTTTAGAAGGTTACTATTAAAAGTTACATTTTATCTTGATGTAGCCAGGAGGACCCTTATAGCTATATTGATTGTTTACCATGAGGGTGGTTTGTCAGTGTTGAAAGCAAGACACTGAGGCTGATTATGCTCCCATTGTGAAATGCAAATAATGTGGTAGCGTGGAGCACAACACAGCATTACACCCTGGACCACCCTCAGGGGCATCGTTGCAAGTAGAAGAGTGTGGCGAAAGGCCACACGGCACAAATGTAGACACCTCAGTACAAAACAAAGGTTTAGCGGCTGACAGCACATCTGACAATAAAACAAGTAAAGGGGGATGCTCGTCCTATTTCCACTGGACCCAAGTGGAAAAGTACATACCATAGGTTGAAGTGAAGGACAGCATCCAGTCAAGGTGAAAAAAATTCTTCTTTATTATGCCATAAATGCAACGTTTCAACCTCAAGGGTCTTTCTCAAGCATACACAACAATCTGATTGATTGTTGTGTAGACACCTCAGTAGTCACTTCTCAGTGTACAGACATCTGTAAGGAACTTGTAGCAGGAAGATCCTGCTAGAAGATCTGCCTTGTCAGAGTACTCAGCGAGCCACCGGGATAAGGCAATCAAGGTACAGTATATGCAATCTTGGATGATCAGAGCAACAAGTCTCTAGCCAAGTCCTTTCTCTTCGACACCTTCAACATTGATGGCCCCGGTTCGCCTTACTCCTTAAAGACATGTGTGGGTACTGTCGAGACGGCGGAGAGAAAAGCAACTGGATAGAGCAACTGGTAGAGTCCATAGATGGTCAAACCTGCATAGTCTTGCCATCAATACTGGAGTGCAACCAGATTCCTGACAATAGGTCTGAGATACCTACACCAGAGGTAGCAGCTCACCATTCCCATCTGAAGCGTATAGCCCATCTGATACCGGAACTGGATCAAGAAGCTCCAATTGTCTTACTCCTTGGAAGAGACATACTATGAGTCCATAAAGCTAGAGGACAGATTAACGGTATACAGAATGCCCCATATGCACAGAGACTTCACCTGGGATGGGTCATTGTAGGAGACGTCTGTTTAGGTGGAGCACACAAGCCTATTATTTCACCGACTAAAGCACTAAATTAACAATTAATTAAATACACGTTAAAACATAACATTTAATAATATTTTTAGATAAAATAGACAACACACACGACCTAAAAAGGCTACTGTTTGGCTAGATAAAGATACAGGGTGCTCTCAGTCCCTAATGCGCAGGCTGTCTGTACCCTGCCTTGCTGCGGAGGTTGGCACCCTATGAGACCTGCGCAATGGCGCCCCCGCTCAACGTGGACTCGTCCTATCTCACCCTAAACCACCCTCAAGTGCAGAATGATAGACAAACAGCAGACCAAACACACAGACAAACAGATAAAAATGACTAATGTGCCTTGTACTTAAACGCACATAAGATAAGTGCGCACGTGTGTTCTTTCTGAGTTAATAGTAACACACGTATTGTACATGATTGCACATGACCCTATCAAGCCTATAGACTCCCTATGGGATATCTGCACCTATATCCGCCCTGCCTATTTGCGGGGGTTGGCACCCTAAAAATTCCTGCGCAATGTGGCGCCCCCGCTCTCGTAGGCTGGCCCTATTGAGCCCTAGCGCTGTGGGCTAACAATCGCTGCAAAGCACGCTGATTGCTGGATAAGGTAAAAAATACTAAGGCACCTAATAGATAGATAAAGAATCAGTGTTGTGTATCCGCTTTTTGGGCTTCCCTGGTGGTTGCTGGTGGTACTGGTGACTTGTTTGCACTTTGCTTCTTCTGTTCACCTGCTTCCATCAGTGTTTGGGAGTTTCCTATTTAGCCTTGCTCTCCAGTCATTTCCTTGCCGGTCATCATTGTAACCAGAGCCTTCGGTTGCATGTTCCTGCTACTAGTCTGCTGATCAGCTAAGTGGACTTTGTCCTTTTGTTTTGTACCTTTTGTCCAGTTTGCAGTTTTTGTAATTCTCTGTAGCTGGAAGCTCTTGCGGGCTGAAATTGCCACTCCTGTGTCATGAGTTGACACAGGAGTCTTAAAGTAATTTCAGGATGGTTTTTGAAAGGGTTTTCAGTTGACCGTGAAGTCCTCTTTTGTATCCTTCTGCTATCTAGTAAGTGGACCTCTCTTTGCTAAATCTACTTTCATACTGTGTATGTCTTTTCCTCTTAATTCACCGTTATTACATGTGGGGGGCTGCTATCATCTTTTGGGGTATTTCCCTAGAGGTAAGCCAGGTCTGTTTCTTCCTCTACCAGGCGTAGTTAGTCCTCCGGCTGGCGCGTGGCATATAGGAAGCCGTAGGTATGCTCCCTGGCTACTGTTAGTTGTGTGGTAGATTTAGCTCACGGTCAACTCGAGTTTCCATCACCCGAGAGCTCGTTCGTTACTTATGTGTTTCTTACGTTCCCTTGCCATTGGGAACCATGACAGTATGACCGGCCCTCAAAGTGTTAATTGTTTGGGCTGAAGCAGGAGAAAAAGAAGTGTTGAAGGCAATTTTTTTTTTTTTTCTTTCCCTCAGAGTTTTGCTGCCTAGCCCTTAATTGCTGTCTAGCTGCTTCTTACCTCCTCTTAACCCTTGAATGGCTCTGACCTTAGCTGTTTAACATGGATGTCCAGAGTTTGGCTGCAGGTTTAAATAATCTTGCTACGAAGGTTCAAAATTTACAAGATTTTGTTATACATGCTCCTATTTCTGAACCTAAAATCCCTACACCAGAGGTGTTTTCCGGAGATAGATCTCGGTTTTTGAATTTCAAATATAATTGTAAATTATTCCTTTCTCTCAGACCTCACTCCTCAGGAGATCCTGTCCAGCAGGTTAAGATTGTAATCTCTTTGCTGCGAGGTGACCCTCAAAATTGGGCATTTTCATTGGCACCAGGGGATCCTGCGTTGCTCAATGTGGATGCGTTTTTCCTGGCTTTAGGGTTGCTTTATGAGGAACCTAATTTGGAGATTCAAGCTGAAAAAGCTTTGATAGCCCTATCTCAAGGGCAAGATGAAGCGGAGATATACTGCCAAAAATTTCGTAGGTGGTCTGTGCTTACTCAGTGGAATGAGTGCGCCTTAGCGGCAAATTTCAGAGAGGGCCTTTCTGATGCCGTTAAAGATGTTATGGTCGGGTTCCCTGCGCCTACAGGTCTGAATGAGTCCATGACAATGGCAATTCAGATTGATCGGCGTTTGCGGGAGCGCAAACCCATGCACCATTTGGCGGTATCTTCTGAAGAGACGCCAGAGAAAATGCAATGTGACAGAGTTATGTCCAGAAGCGAGCGGCAGAATTATAGGCGTAAAAATGGGTTATGCTTCTATTGTGGTGATTCTGCTCATGTTATATCGGCATGCTCTAAGCGTACTAGGAAGGTTGACAAGTCCATTTCAATTGGCACTTTACAGTCCAAATTTATTTTGTCTGTAACCTTGATTTCTTCATTATCAGTTATTACCGTGGATGCCTATGTGGACTCGGGCGCCGCTCTGAGTCTTATGGACTGGTCCTTTGCCAGGCGCTGTGGGTTTGATTTAGAGCCTCTGGAAGTCCCTATACCTCTGAAGGGTATTGATTCTACACCTTTGGCTTGTAATAAACCACAGTTCTGGACGCAAGTGACTATGCGTATGACTCCAGACCATCAGGAGGTGATTCGCTTCCTTGTGTTGTACAATTTACATGATGTTTTGGTGCTTGGATTACCATGGTTACAGTCTCATAACCCAGTCCTTGACTGGAAGGCTATGTCTGTGTTAAGCTGGGGATGTCGGGGGGCTCATGGGGACACTCCTATGGTGTCCATTTCGTCATCTATTCCATCTGAGATTCCGGCATTTTTGTCTGATTATCGTGATATTTTTGAAGAGCCTAAGATTGGTTCACTCCCTCCTCACAGGGATTGTGATTGCGCCATAGATCTGATTCCTGGCAGTAAATTTCCAAAGGGTCGTTTGTTTAACCTATCTGTACCTGAACATGCTGCTATGCGCGAGTATATTAAGGATTCCCTGGAAAAGGGACATATTCGTCCTTCTTCATCACCTTTAGGAGCCGGTTTTTTCTTTGTCTCTAAAAAGGATGGCTCTCTGAGGCCTTGTATTGATTATCGTCTCCTGAATAAAATTACAGTCAAATATCAATATCCGTTGCCTTTGCTGACTGATTTGTTTGCTCGCATAAGGGGGGCTAAGTGGTTCTCTAAGATTGATCTTCGTGGGGCGTATAATTTGGTGCGAATTAAGCAGGGGGATGAGTGGAAGACCGCATTTAATACGCCTGAGGGCCATTTTGAGTATTTGGCAATGCCTTTCGGCCTTTCTAATGCACCTTCTGTCTTTCAGTCCTTAATGCATGATATTTTCCGGGAATATTTGGATAAATGTATGATTGTGTACTTGGATGATATTTTGATTTTTTCTGATGACTGGGAGTCTCATGTTCAGCAGGTCAGGAGGGTTTTTCAGGTTTTGCGGGAGAATTCTTTGTGTGTAAAGGGTTCAAAGTGTGTTTTTGGGGTTCAAAAAATTTCATTTTTGGGGTATATTTTTTCCCCTTCTTCTATTGAGATGGACCCTGTCAAGGTTCGGGCTATTTACGACTGGACGCAGCCTACTTCTCTGAAGAGTCTCCAGAAATTCTTGGGCTTTGCTAATTTTTATCGTCGATTTATAGCTGGTTTTTCTGGCGTTGCTAAATCTCTGACGGATTTGACTAAAAAGGGTGCTGATGTTGCCAATTGGTCCCCTGCTGCCGTGGAGGCCTTTCAGGAGCTTAAGCGCCGCTTTTTGTCTGCCCCTGTGTTGCGCCAGCCTGATGTTTCTCTTCCCTTTCAGGTTGAGGTCGATGCTTCCGAGATCGGAGCGGGGGCGGTTTTGTCGCAGAAAAGTTCCGACTGCTCAGTGATGAGACCTTGTGCGTTCTTTTCGCGAAAATTTTCGGCCGCCGAGCGAAACTATGATGTTGGTAATCGGGAGCTTTTGGCCATGAAGTGGGCATTTGAGGAGTGGCGTCATTGGCTGGAGGGTGCCAGACATCAGGTGGTGGTTTTGACTGATCACAAGAATTTAATTTATTTGGAGTCTGCCAGGTGCCTGAATCCTAGACAGGCACGTTGGTCGTTGTTCTTTTCCCGGTTTAATTTTGTGGTCTCGTACTTACCGGGTTCTAGGAATGTGAAAGCAGATGCTCTTTCTAGGAGTTTTGAGCCTGACTCTCCTGGGAATTCTGAACCTGCTGGTGTCCTTAAGGATGGAGTGGTTTTGTCTGCTGTCTCTCCAGATTTGCGACGTGCTTTGCAAGAATTTCAGGCGGATAGACCTGATCGTTGTCCGTCTGGTAGACTGTTTGTTCCTGACGAGTGGACCACTAGAGTCATCTCGGAAGTTCATTCTTCTACTCTGGCAGGTCATCCGGGAATTTTTGGCACCAGAGATTTGGTGGCTAGATCCTTCTGGTGGCCTTCCCTGTCTCGAGATGTGCGTGTTTTTGTGCAGTCTTGCGATGTGTGTGCTCGGGCCAAGCCTTGTTGTTCTAGGGCTAGTGGGTTGTTGTTGCCCTTGCCTATTCCGAAGAGGCCTTGGACGCACATCTCTATGGACTTTATCTCGGATCTCCCTGTTTCTCAGAAGATGTCTGTCATCTGGGTGGTGTGTGACCATTTTTCTAAAATGGTTCATTTGGTGCCATTGCCTAAGTTGCCTTCCTCATCTGAGTTGGTCCCCACCTTCGCGTTGGGGACTTGGTGTGGTTGTCTTCCCGTTTTGTCCCTATGAGGGTTTCTTCTCCCAAATTTAAGCCTCGGTTCATCGGTCCTTATAGGATTTTGGAGATTCTTAACCCTGTTTCCTTTCGTTTGGACCTCCCGGCATCTTTCGCTATCCATAATGTGTTCCATCGGTCGTTGTTGCGGAGATATGAGGTACCGGTGGTTCCTTCTACTGAACCTCCTGCTCCTGTGATGGTGGAGGGTGAATTGGAGTACGTTGTGGAGAAGATCTTGGACTCCCGTATTTCCAGACGGAGACTTCAATATCTGGTTAAATGGAAAGGCTATGGTCAGGAAGATAATTCTTGGGTAACTGCCTCTGATGTTCATGCCTCGGATTTGGTTCGTGCCTTTCATAGGGCTCATCCAGATCGCCCTGGCGGTTCTTGTGAGGGTTTGGTGCCCCCTCCTTAAGGGGAGGGTACTGTTGTGTATCCGCTTTTTGGGCTTCCCTGGTGGTTGCTGGTGGTACTGGTGACTTGTTTGCACTTTGCTTCTTCTGTTCACCTGCTTCCATCAGTGTTTGGGAGTTTCCTATTTAGCCTTGCTCTCCAGTCATTTCCTTGCCGGTCATCATTGTAACCAGAGCCTTCGGTTGCATGTTCCTGCTACTAGTCTGCTGATCAGCTAAGTGGACTTTGTCCTTTTGTTTTGTACCTTTTGTGTTATGGTTCTCAATGGCAAGAGAACATAGCCCAGCAAACATAAGTACTAGCTCTTGGAAGGATGGAAACTAAACTGACCATGAACTAAACCTGCCGCACAACTAACAGTAGCCGGGTAGCGTTGCCTACGTTTTTTATCCCTAGACGCCCAGCGCCGGCCGGAGGACTAACTAATCCTGGCAGAGGAAAATATAGTCCTGGCTCACCTCTAGAGAAATTTCCCCGATAGGCAGACAGAGGCCCCCACATATATTGGCGGTGATTTTAGATGAAATGACAAACGTAGTATGAAAATAGGTTTAGCAAAATTGAGGTCCGCTTACTAGATAGCAGGAAGACAGAAAGGGCACTTTCATGGTCAGCTGAAAACCCTATCAAAATACCATCCTGAAATTACTTTAAGACTCTAGTATTAACTCATAACATCAGAGTGGCAATTTCAGATCACAAGAGCTTTCCAGACACAGAAACGAAACTACAGCTGTGAACTGGAACAAAATGCAAAAACAAACGAGGACTAAAGTCCAACTTAGCTGGGAGTTGTCTAGCAGCAGGAACATGCACAGAAAGGCTTCTGATTACAATGTTGACCGGCATGGAAGTGACAGAGGAGCAAGGTTAAATAGCGACTCCCACATCCTGATGGAAACAGGTGAACAGAGGGGATGATGCACACCAGTTCAATTCCACCAGTGGCCACCGGGGGAGCCCAAAATCCAATTTCACAACAGTACCCCCCCCTCAAGGAGGGGGCACCGAACCCTCACCAGAACCACCAGGGCGATCAGGATGAGCCCTATGAAAGGCACGGACCAGATCGGAGGCATGAACATCAGAGGCAGTCACCCAAGAATTATCCTCCTGACCGTATCCCTTCCATTTGACCAGATACTGGAGTTTCCGTCTGGAAACACGGGAGTCCAAGATTTTTTCCACAACGTACTCCAACTCGCCCTCAACCAACCCTGGAGCAGGAGGCTCAACGGAAGGCACAACCGGTACCTCATACCTGCGCAACAATGACCGATGAAAAACATTATGAATAGAAAAAGATGCAGGGAGGTCCAAACGGAAGGACACAGGGTTAAGAATCTCCAATATCTTGTACGGGCCGATGAACCGAGGCTTAAACTTAGGAGAAGAAACCCTCATATGGACAAAACGAGAAGACAACCACACCAAGTCCCCAACACAAAGCCGAGGACCAACCCGACGCTGGCGGTTGGCAAAAAGCTGAGTCTTCTCCTGGGACAACTTCAAATTGTCCACTACCTGCCCCCAAATCTGATGCAACCTCTCCACCACAGCATCCACTCCAGGACAATCCGAAGATTCCACCTGACCAGAAGAAAATCGAGGATGAAACCCCGAATTACAGAAAAAAGGAGACACCAAGGTGGCAGAGCTGGCCCGATTATTGAGGGCAAACTCCGCTAAAGGCAAAAAAGCAACCCAATCATCCTGATCTGCAGACACAAAACACCTCAAATATGTCTCCAAGGTCTGATTCGTCCGCTCGGTCTGGCCATTAGTCTGAGGATGGAAAGCAGACGAGAAAGACAATTCCATGCCCATCCTAGCACAGAATGCTCGCCAAAATCTAGACACGAATTGGGTTCCTCTGTCAGAAACGATATTCTCCGGAATACCATGCAAACGGACCACATTTTGAAAAAACAGAGGAACCAACTCGGAAGAAGAAGGCAACTTAGGCAGGGGAACCAAATGGACCATCTTAGAGAAACGGTCACACACCACCCAGATGACAGACATCTTCTGAGAAACAGGAAGATCCGAAATAAAATCCATAGAGATGTGCATCCAGGGCCTCTTCGGGATAGGCAAGGGCAACAACAATCCACTAGCCCGAGAACAACAAGGCTTGGCCCGAGCACAAACGTCACAAGACTGCACAAAGCCTCGCACATCTCGAGACAGGGAAGGCCACCAGAAGGACCTTGCCACCAAATCCCTGGTACCAAAGATTCCAGGATGACCTGTCAACGCAGAAGAATGAACCTCAGAAATGACTTTACTGGTCCAATCATCAGGAACAAACAGTCTACCAGGTGGGCAACGATCAGGTCTATCCGCCTGAAACTCCTGCAAGGCCCGCCGCAGGTCTGGAGAAACGGCAGACAATATCACTCCATCCTTAAGGATACCTGTAGGTTCAGAGTTACCAGGGGAGTCAGGCTCAAAACTCCTAGAAAGGGCATCCGCCTTAACATTCTTAGAACCCGGCAGGTAGGACACCACAAAATTAAACCGAGAGAAAAACAACGACCAGCGCGCCTGTCTAGGATTCAGGCATCTGGCGGACTCAAGATAAATTAGATTTTTGTGGTCAGTCAATACCACCACCTGATGTCTAGCCCCGTCAAGCCAATGACGCCACTCCTCAAAAGCCCACTTCATGGCCAAAAGCTCCCGATTCCCAACATCATAATTCCGCTCGGCGGGCGAAAATTTACGCGAGAAAAAGGCACAAGGTCTCATCTCGGAACAATCGGAACTTCTCTGCGACAAAACTGCCCCAGCTCCGATTTCAGAAGCGTCGACCTCAACCTGAAAAGGAAGAGCAACATCAGGCTGACGCAACACAGGGGCGGAAGAAAAGCGGCGCTTAAGCTCCCGAAAGGCCTCCACAGCAGCAGGGGACCAATCAGCAACATCAGCACCCTTCTTAGTCAAATCAGTCAATGGTTTAACAACATCAGAAAAACCAGCAATAAATCGACGATAAAAGTTAGCAAAGCCCAAAAATTTCTGAAGACTCTTAAGAGAAGAGGGTTGCGTCCAATCACAAATAGCCTGAACCTTGACAGGATCCATCTCGATGGAAGAGGGGGAAAAAATATATCCCAAAAAGGAAATCTTTTGTACCCCAAAAACGCACTTAGAACCCTTCACACACAAGGAATTAGACCGCAAAACCTGAAAAACCCTCCTGACCTGCTGGACATGAGAGTCCCAGTCATCCGAAAAAATCAAAATATCATCCAGATACACAATCATAAATTTATCCAAATAATCACGGAAAATGTCATGCATAAAGGACTGAAAGACTGAAGGGGCATTTGAAAGACCAAAAGGCATCACCAAATACTCAAAGTGGCCCTCGGGCGTATTAAATGCGGTCTTCCACTCATCCCCCTGCTTAATTCGCACCAAATTATACGCCCCACGGAGATCTA
This sequence comes from Ranitomeya variabilis, assembly GCF_051348905.1. Classification (NCBI taxonomy): domain Eukaryota; kingdom Metazoa; phylum Chordata; class Amphibia; order Anura; family Dendrobatidae; genus Ranitomeya; species Ranitomeya variabilis. The sequence continues at coordinate 953,322,678 of NC_135232.1, forward strand.
TCTTAGAGAACCACTTGGCCCCCTTTATGCGAGCAAACAAATCAGTCAGCAGTGGCAACGGATATTGATATTTAACCGTGATTTTATTCAAAAGCCGATAATCAATACACGGTCTTAAAGAGCCATCTTTCTTAGCCACAAAGAAAAAAACGGCTCCTAAGGGAGATGACGAAGGACGAATATGTCCCTTTTCCAAGGACTCCTTTATATATTCTCGCATAGCAGCATGTTCAGGCACAGACAGATTAAATAAACGACCCTTAGGGTATTTACTACCCGGAATCAAATCTATGGCACAATCGCACTCCCGGTGCGGAGGTAATGAACCAAGCTTAGGTTCTTCAAAAACGTCACGATATTCAGTCAAGAATTCAGGAATCTCAGAGGGAATAGATGATGAAATGGAAACCACAGGTACGTCCCCATGCATCCCCTTACATCCCCAGCTTAACACAGACATAGCTTTCCAGTCAAGGACTGGGTTATGAGATTGCAGCCATGGCAATCCAAGCACCAACACATCATGTAGGTTATACAGCACAAGAAAGCGAATAATCTCCTGATGATCCGGATTAATCCGCATAGTTACTTGTGTCCAGTATTGTGGTTTATTACTAGCCAATGGGGTGGAGTCAATCCCCTTCAGGGGTATAGGAGTTTCAAGAGGCTCCAAATCATACCCACAGCGTTTGGCAAAGGACCAATCCATAAGACTCAAAGCGGTGCCAGAGTCGACATAGGCATCCGCGGTAATAGATGATAAAGAACAAATCAGGGTCACAGATAGAATAAACTTAGACTGTAAAGTGCCAATTGAAACAGACTTATCAAGCTTCTTAGTACGCTTAGAGCATGCTGATATAACATGAGTTGAATCACCGCAATAGAAGCACAACCCATTTTTTCGTCTTAAATTCTGCCGTTCACTTCTGGACAGAATTCTATCACATTGCATATTCTCTGGCGTCTTCTCAGTAGACACCGCCAAATGGTGCACAGGTTTGCGCTCCCGCAGACGCCTATCGATCTGGATAGCCATTGTCATGGACTCATTCAGACCCGCAGGCACAGGGAACCCCACCATAACATCCTTAATGGCATCAGAGAGACCCTCTCTGAAATTCGCCGCCAGGGCGCACTCATTCCACTGAGTAAGCACAGCCCATTTACGGAATTTCTGGCAGTATATTTCAGCTTCGTCTTGCCCCTGAGATAGGGACATCAAGGCCTTTTCCGCCTGAAGCTCTAACTGAGGTTCCTCATAAAGCAACCCCAAGGCCAGAAAAAACGCATCCACATTGAGCAACGCAGGATCCCCTGGAGCCAATGCAAAAGCCCAATCCTGAGGGTCGCCCCGGAGCAAGGAAATCACAATCCTGACCTGCTGAGCAGGATCTCCAGCAGAGCGAGATTTCAGGGACAAAAACAACTTGCAATTATTTTTGAAATTTTGAAAGCAAGATCTATTCCCCGAGAAAAATTCAGGCAAAGGAATTCTAGGTTCAGATATAGGAACATGAACAACAAAATCTTGTAAATTTTGAACTTTCGTGGTGAGATTATTCAAACCTGCAGCTAAACTCTGAATATCCATTTTAAACAGGTGAACACAGAGCCATTCCAGGATTAGAAGGAGAGAGAGAGAGAGAAAGGCTGCAATATAGGCAGACTTGCAAGAGATTCAATTACAAGCACACTCAGAACTGAAGGGAAGGGAAAAAAAAAAAATCTTCAGCAGACTTCTCTTTTCTCTCCTTTCTCTGTCAATTAATTTAACCCTTTTTGGCCGGTCAAACTGTTATGGTTCTCAATGGCAAGAGAACATAGCCCAGCAAACATAAGTACTAGCTCTTGGAAGGATGGAAACTAAACTGACCATGAACTAAACCTGCCGCACAACTAACAGTAGCCGGGTAGCGTTGCCTACGTTTTTTATCCCTAGACGCCCAGCGCCGGCCGGAGGACTAACTAATCCTGGCAGAGGAAAATATAGTCCTGGCTCACCTCTAGAGAAATTTCCCCGATAGGCAGACAGAGGCCCCCACATATATTGGCGGTGATTTTAGATGAAATGACAAACGTAGTATGAAAATAGGTTTAGCAAAATTGAGGTCCGCTTACTAGATAGCAGGAAGACAGAAAGGGCACTTTCATGGTCAGCTGAAAACCCTATCAAAATACCATCCTGAAATTACTTTAAGACTCTAGTATTAACTCATAACATCAGAGTGGCAATTTCAGATCACAAGAGCTTTCCAGACACAGAAACGAAACTACAGCTGTGAACTGGAACAAAATGCAAAAACAAACGAGGACTAAAGTCCAACTTAGCTGGGAGTTGTCTAGCAGCAGGAACATGCACAGAAAGGCTTCTGATTACAATGTTGACCGGCATGGAAGTGACAGAGGAGCAAGGTTAAATAGCGACTCCCACATCCTGATGGAAACAGGTGAACAGAGGGGATGATGCACACCAGTTCAATTCCACCAGTGGCCACCGGGGGAGCCCAAAATCCAATTTCACAACACTTTTGTCCAGTTTGCAGTTTTTGTAATTCTCTGTAGCTGGAAGCTCTTGCGGGCTGAAATTGCCACTCCTGTGTCATGAGTTGACACAGGAGTCTTAAAGTAATTTCAGGATGGTTTTTGAAAGGGTTTTCAGTTGACCGTGAAGTCCTCTTTTGTATCCTTCTGCTATCTAGTAAGTGGACCTCTCTTTGCTAAATCTACTTTCATACTGTGTATGTCTTTTCCTCTTAATTCACCGTTATTACATGTGGGGGGCTGCTATCATCTTTTGGGGTATTTCCCTAGAGGTAAGCCAGGTCTGTTTCTTCCTCTACCAGGCGTAGTTAGTCCTCCGGCTGGCGCGTGGCATATAGGAAGCCGTAGGTATGCTCCCTGGCTACTGTTAGTTGTGTGGTAGATTTAGCTCGCGGTCAACTCGAGTTTCCATCACCCGAGAGCTCGTTCGTTACTTATGTGTTTCTTACGTTCCCTTGCCATTGGGAACCATGACAAATCAGTATAAATCACCAATCTAGTATATAGGCATATATTTAGAAAGTATGTTCATCTCGACGCGTTTCTCCGAGATCGGTTCATCAGGAGACATACTAGAATAAATTCACTTATCTGAATGAAAGACAAGAAGGTAAACCGCTTTAGAGGTACAGTGCGGTGCAGCGGTGGGGAACAATGTCCATCCTAAATCCACAGTTTGAGTCAGCCTTGCACATGGAGTCACCAATGTGCTTTAAATATACTCACACTAACCTCCTCGTGGTGCCCATCAGTGCTTTGTGACCCACGCCGATTTCAACCACTTCCGGGTCACCTGCCCCAATAACAAGCGCTGTCTACTGCGCAGATGCCAGGACTTCACATCCTCTATACTGAGCGCCTCTACAGTGGAACGCAAATGCGTTCCTCTCTGCGCATGCCCCCTACCTAATTCCAGGAGTGCACTCGGGAGAGGAAAATTGAACCACGCCCCCAGCTGTTACGTCACACAGGAAAACACTCCTACTTAGTGACGTTTAGACGTTACAAGTATACAGCTAGATCGCTACTATCTACACTTAGAACTAAAAGAGTTCCCTCATGCGCAAAACAATATACAACGCCTAGGTGCCAAACAGATTCAACCTATTCAATAAAGGTACTATATTAAATTTATTAAAGGCATAGTTAGAGGAAATAAACGGCACTGAGAAGTCACCTATGGGTAAACCTTCCAAACAATACATTAGACCGTGCAAAACTATAATATTAGATAATAATAACAAAAAATGATAGTGACCAACCCCTCTTTTGGGACAATGGGTCATGGGTTTATACTCTATACAGGATTCTCAAAAAAGGAGGAATGAGTTTATACATTTATCACAGGAAGCAACCAAACTGTAATTGGTCATTCAAACCATGTGGCTTCATACTTTTCATGCGAAATATCCATTTTGCCTCTTTTTGCAAAATTAGGCGATCCCAGTTTCCACCTCTAACCGGTGGTGTGACCACTTCCATCACTGAAAAATTACATCCCTTCAAATCACCTCCATGTGTTGTTCTCATATGATTTGAGATAGGGGTATCACGTCCATTTAGTATATCTCCTATATGTTCACCTATTCTCCTACGTAGCTCCCTTTTAGTCTTTCCCACATAGTCTACAGGGCAGCTGCACTGAAACAGATAGATTACCCCTTCTGTCTTGCAGTTGGCAAAATGCCTCATGTCATAGATCTTCCCCGTGCAGGAACTCACAAAGGTACAACACCTCGACACATATTTGCAGAATTTACATTTCCCACATTTGAAAGTACCCTTCTGCCTTTTATCCAACCAGGTGGGAGACTTTTTTTGAGGGAAAAAGGCACTATGTACCAGTTGGTCATGAATTGATCTCCCTCTTCTGTACGTGATCAGTGGTACATCAGGAATAACATCCCGTAGAACAGGGTCCATTTTCAAAATTCCCCAATGTTTTTGAATCACATTCTTTACCCTATATGATTGATTGTCATATGTGCCTATAATCCTGAGGTCATTACCGGCTTCCTCACTCACTTTCTTGACCAACAATGGGGCTCTTTCCTTGGTGCTAGAATTCTTAAAGGCCTCATTAAGGACCCCAAATGGGTATCCTCTGTCAACAAATTTATCCCTTAAGTCCCCCGCCTGTCGGTAAAAAGCAGAATCAGTCGAACAGTTTCTTCTCATTCGTAAATATTGACCCCTCGGTATCCCCCTCCTCAAGGCTGCAGGGTGATGACTCTCCCAACGTAACAAATTATTAGTGGCAGTAGATTTATAGAAGGTTTCAGTAGCAATCCGCCCTGTAATGCCCCTAGATATTTTTAAATCCAAAAAGTTAATAGAGTCACGTTGAAACTCATAAGTAAGCCTGAGACCAATTGCATTGTTGTTAAGTTCGTCCACAAATCTAGAGAATGACGACACATCACCCGACCATAGTATAAGCACGTCATCTATATATCTACCCCAAAATAATATCTGGGGTTTCCACCAAAATGTGTTGTCCTCACCAAAAACTGATTGGTCCTCCCACCAGCCCAGGAATAAATTAGCGTACGTGGGAGCACAAGGGCTCCCCATAGCCGTACCCCTTAGCTGGTGGAAGAACCCACCTCCAAAAGCAAAAAAATTATGCTTAAGCACAAATTCAAGTAATCCAACAATGCACTGATTATGTCGGGACAAATGTGTACCCCTTGATCTCAGGAAAAAACTAGTAGCCTGAAGGCCCTTATCATGTGGGATGTTACTATAAAGCGCCTCAACATCAATGGAGGCAAAACATACGTCATGACCAAGAACTATGTCCTCAAGCCTGAGGAGGAGATCCGAGGAGTCCCTTATATAAGACGGCAGTGACGTCACAAAAGGCCTTAACACCCTATCAATATACACACTGGTATTTTGAGTGATCGAATCAATCCCAGCCACTATTGGGCGGCCTTTGAGCGGGTTCAGACCTTTGTGCACCTTAGGCAATGAGTAAAAAACAGCCAACACTGGAAATTTTGGAAGCATAAAATTATACTCATTACCAGATATCAATCCAGTGTCGTTTGCCTCAGTCAGTAATATTTTTAAGTTCTCCATAAACTCATTAGTAGGGTCCTTTTTAAGAGGTCTATACGTAGATGTATCTTTAAGAATATTTTCACACATCGCCTGGTATTGTTTCAGATCTAAAATCACCAGGTTACCCCCTTTATCTGATGGTTTGAACACATACTCCTTATTAGCAGACAGACCATCAAGTGCCTCCCTCTCTGCTTTAGTCAGATTAGAGTAATACTTCTCCCCTATGGTGTCAATCTTTCCTAGATCTTCAACCACCAGTCTAGTAAATATCTCGATACTATCATAGCCATCCTGAGGTGGCATTCTGACACTCCTGGGTTTTAGATCAGTGAACGGGCCCAAATCCAGGGGTCTCTCATTCTCCCTTAGTAGGTCGGTTAGGATTCTTATATTAGGCAAATCTTCCTCAGATACGCCCAACCGCTCACAGTCAGCACGATCATGAGTTTTAAAAAACTTTTTCCATCTAACTTTCCTGATAAACAAATTTATATCCTTAACCCAACCAAATTCATCAAATTTGTTTGTGGGGACAAACGAGAGGCCCCTGGACAGGACAGATCTTTCCACGTCACTCAAAGAATAGGAGGAGAGATTGATGATCCTATTCTCCTCCATCATTTTTTGTTTTTGTCCTCCTTCTCTTTTGGAGGGTCTGAGCCCATAGCCCTCTTTTTCTCCAAAAAAGATAGCGACGAAGATGATGAGGATGGCCCTGAGGGGGATACCTCCCTTCTGTAGAAGTTTTTTGTGACCATACGATCCTGTCTTACCCATTTCTGCCTATTATTCTTTCTCCGTGTCCCTCCGAAAATACCCCTACTATATACTATATAGTAGCGATCTAGCTGTATACTTGTAACGTCTAAACGTCACTAAGTAGGAGTGTTTTCCTGTGTGACGTAACAGCTGGGGGCGTGGTTCAATTTTCCGCTCCCGAGTGCACTCCTGGAATTAGGTAGGGGGCATGCGCAGAGAGGAACGCATTTGCGTTCCACTGTAGAGGCGCTCAGTATAGAGGATGTGAAGTCCTGGCATCTGCGCAGTAGACAGCGCTTGTTATTGGGGCAGGTGACCCGGAAGTGGTTGAAATCGGCGTGGGTCACAAAGCACTGATGGGCACCACGAGGAGGTTAGTGTGAGTATATTTAAAGCACATTGGTGACTCCATGTGCAAGGCTGACTCAAACTGTGGATTTAGGATGGACATTGTTCCCCACCGCTGCACCGCACTGTACCTCTAAAGCGGTTTACCTTCTTGTCTTTCATTCAGATAAGTGAATTTATTCTAGTATGTCTCCTGATGAACCGATCTCGGAGAAACGCGTCGAGATGAACATACTTTCTAAATATATGCCTATATACTAGATTGGTGATTTATACTGATTCTTTATCTATCTATTAGGTGCCTTAGTATTTTTTACCTTATCCAGCAATCAGCGTGCTTTGCAGCGATTGTTAGCCCACAGCGCTAGGGCTCAATAGGGCCAGCCTACGAGAGCGGGGGTGCCACATTGCGCAGGAATTTTTAGGGTGCCAACCCCCGCAAATAGGCAGGGCGGATATAGGTGCAGATATCCCATAGGGAGTCTATAGGCTTGATAGGGTCATGTGCAATTGCGGCGCCCCCGCACCGCCGCAGGGCCGAGGGGTACCCGGAGCCGGGCCTCTAGTTCTCAGTCTCGGGGTTGTCACGGTGGCTAGACCCGGTCCGTGGCCCTGTCCGTCAGTGGGGGACGTCCGGTGTAATAGGTGGTAGTAATGGTAGCGATGGAGCGGTGCGGTTGTGGGGTGTAAGTCGCGGTAAATAACGAGGACACCAGGTTGCAGTCTCTTTACCTCTTTACTGGAGATCTCTGAGTCCTCAGTCCAGAACACGGTTCACCAGGCTACGCAAGTCCGGCCGGTCCAATGGCACCTCCAGAGTTCTCCTCTCAGGTGGAAATCTGTGCCTTCCTTCTAGCGCTATGTGTTGTAGTCCTTCCCTGCTGTGCTCACGGAAAGTAACCCCACAACGGTTGTGTCTGTTTCTTAAGTTCCCTCACAACTCGATTTGATGTTCCTCTATAATCCACCCCTTCCCTGTATTCAGGTTGGAATGGCACCCGTTTGTCAGGTAGGCCTGGAGTTCTTCCGGGACCCTAGAGTCGCCCCTCTCCCGCAATTGCCCCCCAAGACTTCATAGGTGATATGTGGTAGACAGCCCGCCTGAGACCGACTGTCCTGCCGCTGTTTGGAGTATGGCTTGAAGCTGTATTCTAATCCACTCCCTCGGCGTTCCGGCCACCGGTATTGCGCCTCAGCAGGGTGCTGCCTCTTTCAGCACAACCCCTGCTGGTATTCTCCTTCTGCTTGATCTCGTTTCTCACTCAGCACAATCTATCTCGCTTCTAGTCCTTTCTTGAGTCCCGCCGCTTCCAGGAGCCTGCGCGGACCCGTTACGTTCTTTCAATGCCAAGCCTCTGCCAGGATCCCACCCCTGGCAGAGACCCTACAGTCTCTCCCTTCACAACACCCCCTGCCACAGGGTGTTGCTCCGTTCAATCCCGTCAGCGTTCTCTACTAACTTCCTGCCTGACCCCCAGTTTACCCACTATGGTGGGGAGTGGCCTAATGAATAGCACCCTTAGCTCCCCCCGGAGGCCCAGCTGTGAAACATATTGGTGTCTGTGATACCTGATTGGAGGAACTCCTTCGGTGCCATCGAACGTACCATGGCTCCCCTTAGCGGCGAAGCCACAGCACTGCAACGACCAGGACTCTGGGGCGCTGCACTCCCCCCTGGTTAAACACAGTACTCCGGGACTGGGAAGAAAAACAACAATACAGATTAGCAAAAAGACATACAATTTTGTTGAGTGCAAACGATAAGTATACTTGAACAGGCTTCCCTTTATGGGAGGTGAGGACACTTTTAACGTTACAAACATGGTCAACATTATAAATTACAGGCTATGCATAACTCCTGTTACCCAACCGGGTATTCTACTTAGTGCAAATTCTGGAACAATAAATTAACATTGCCTTTAAGAAACATACACTCTTAGTTTACCAAAGGCCTTCCTATAATCACATTACAGGGTAAGGTAACTTCACATTCTCCTACTTTGAACCTGCAGGACCGCCTGTCCCTATGGCACCAGACCTACTGCCTCTCCTTTCTTTTACAGGACCGCCCTGTTCATCCAGGGCCTACTGCCTTTCGCTACTATACATAGTATAGACATAACATTCCTTTCGTTTAAAGAACTCTGAGCCCGCTCTACTCGGCTCCTTTAAGGACTCACTCTCTAACCCCTACGGGTTCACTCTCTGTCCTTAGTAACAAAGTAACTTTCAATGGGGACGCGGGGTTTACCTTCTATCCTCACCTTCATTATTACTTCGCTTACTTTCAACTATGCAGACCTCTATCTCTACCCCTACGGGCTCTCTGCATCTTTTCTTTCTGCAAAACATTATTTAGATTTCACATTTCAACAAATTCAACACATATAACTTAGCATGTAAAACAGTTACATTTCTTTTCAAGGCATCATTATGGCATTACTGTTCTGCAACAGTATCTCTCTCAAGTTCAGTTTCTCACATCCCCTTTAAGAGGGGACCAAGTCTTTCCGAGGTAGCTCGTCTTCTCAGCCTACCAGTCCATGCAAAGGTTCCGGTATGGTATCTTCGCAAAGTGTCTTTAACTAGAACCGGTAGGAAAGGTATCTTCACAAAGTGTCTTTGGCTCAAACCAATAGGGCAAATATCTTCGCAAAGTGTCTTTGGCTAAAACCAGTAGGGAGCACCTTTAAGAAGGTGCAAACTATTTACAAAAGAAGGTTTGAATCATGCACAGTCCATGATTTCTGCAGTTTGTGTAACTTTTGTGAAACAACTTCAAGGAAAAACAACAAAGGGGATCCCAGGTCAACAGAGGGATCCATTAACCCTGGACAGGTTTAGCAGCAACTTTAAAAGAACAAACAGTAACTATTTACATTTTCATGGTATCGAGGTTTATTCTTCTTCCGGTGGCTTGGGTTCCTGAACCCCGACCACTGTAGCACGGACACCAGCGGCAAGCTCCGCAGGGACCACCTGGTCGCCTGCTGTCTGAATTTGAAGCCTAACTCTGTCGGCAAGTTCAGGAGCTGCTACAAAGCGTACAGTAGAAACAGTAACAAGGTCTGGCAGCCCGGGATTGACCACAGTTGGGGCCACAGGTGCCATTCTCTCAGACTCGTATCGCTGAACTTTCCGGGCACGCCATCCTTGTGTGTTCCAGTGACGGGTATACGTCACCTGATCCCCCTCCCGGAGTGGTTCACCTTCTCGATCACAGCAGGGAGTCTCCACATCGTAGCCGGCAACGAAGATGCCAGTAGGTAGACCCGACTCCCAAATGGAACCCCACCCCTTCTTTGGGTGGAATGCCGCCACCGTCCCTCGCCTGACAGCATCCGTCCCATCATAGATCATTTTTTTGCTCTGCAGTTCCCGTTTTTCAACTTCAGTGCGCTGCCCCCAATGCTGGAGCACGCATTGTTTGTATTGGTCCCAGGTAAGTATCGCAATAGTGAAACCTTCCATTGGAATCCCATCCTGCTCGACCCAGGGAACATCCCATCGGAACATCACCCCTCCTGGGTCCATTTCTATGGGCTCTCCCCACCTGGTTGGCAATGGTGGTAACAACTTCCCCAACGCGCCGGGGGTGAGAACCGCCCGGTCGATTGTAAACGCGGGGTTACTGTTGTGGGGAGGATCGGTCGGGAGAGCAGAACCGTCCAGGGGAGTAGGGGCGCCGCCCATACCTGCGCCTGATGTGGTTCCACCGGCGTCGCTCTGGTCCGTTAACAAGGACGCTGGAGTCGGCTGCAGCCCGGACCGGGGCTCCTCCAATGGGATGCTCGGACTCCGCTCCGCTTGCTGTGGTTCCTCCTCCTCTAACTCCGAGGTCGGGATTGGTAGACGTAGCTTCGCTGTCGGATCCGCAGGCTTCCGGTCCATCTCCGGTGAAGAAAGGCAGGCCTGAACCGCTTCTTCCTCGCTCAGGCACTCGCCGTTCATCATCGCTGCCTGATAGTCGGTGGCAGTGCATGCACCTAGCTCCGCCATTTCTCCGAGGTCGGGCTTCTCCATCACCCGCTTCCCGCCGTTGCATATCAAGGGGTGTTTCTCTTCTGCTTTGGGGCAGGTCATTCCTCTGCAGCCAGAAGTGCAGGGGGCGGTAGCCATTTCTCGCGCCACACTGGGAGTCTCCGCCCATAACACGCCCTCCTTCCCCTTGGGTGTAGCAATGGCGGCGCCTTTTGGCGGGAACTTTTGGCGGCTAATGGCGCAGCACAGTCTTACAATAAAGTACAGTCCAAGCACAACAAATCACAGTCTCTAGGCACACATGACCTGATTCTTCAGGCTTAAGTAGATCCTGTTCGTGACGCCAAAGTCTGCGGCGCCCCCGCACCGCCGCAGGGCCGAGGGGTACCCGGAGCCGGGCCTCTAGTTCTCAGTCTCGGGGTTGTCACGGTGGCTAGACCCGGTCCGTGGCCCTGTCCGTCAGTGGGGGACGTCCGGTGTAATAGGTGGTAGTAATGGTAGCGATGGAGCGGTGCGGTTGTGGGGTGTAAGTCGCGGTAAATAACGAGGACACCAGGTTGCAGTCTCTTTACCTCTTTACTGGAGATCTCTGAGTCCTCAGTCCAGAACACGGTTCACCAGGCTACGCAAGTCCGGCCGGTCCAATGGCACCTCCAGAGTTCTCCTCTCAGGTGGAAATCTGTGCCTTCCTTCTAGCGCTATGTGTTGTAGTCCTTCCCTGCTGTGCTCACGGAAAGTAACCCCACAACGGTTGTGTCTGTTTCTTAAGTTCCCTCACAACTCGATTTGATGTTCCTCTATAATCCACCCCTTCCCTGTATTCAGGTTGGAATGGCACCTGTTTGTCAGGTAGGCCTGGAGTTCTTCCGGGACCCTAGAGTCGCCCCTCTCCCGCAATTGCCCCCCAAGACTTCATAGGTGATATGTGGTAGACAGCCCGCCTGAGACCGACTGTCCTGCCGCTGTTTGGAGTATGGCTTGAAGCTGTATTCTAATCCACTCCCTCGGCGTTCCGGCCACCGGTATTGCGCCTCAGCAGGGTGCTGCCTCTTTCAGCACAACCCCTGCTGGTATTCTCCTTCTGCTTGATCTCGTTTCTCACTCAGCACAATCTATCTCGCTTCTAGTCCTTTCTTGAGTCCCGCCGCTTCCAGGAGCCTGCGCGGACCCGTTACGTTCTTTCAATGCCAAGCCTCTGCCAGGATCCCACCCCTGGCAGAGACCCTACAGTCTCTCCCTTCACAACACCCCCTGCCACAGGGTGTTGCTCCGTTCAATCCCGTCAGCGTTCTCTACTAACTTCCTGCCTGACCCCCAGTTTACCCACTATGGTGGGGAGTGGCCTAATGAATAGCACCCTTAGCTCCCCCCGGAGGCCCAGCTGTGAAACATATTGGTGTCTGTGATACCTGATTGGAGGAACTCCTTCGGTGCCATCGAACGTACCATGGCTCCCCTTAGCGGCGAAGCCACAGCACTGCAACGACCAGGACTCTGGGGCGCTGCACAATCATGTACTATACGTGTGTTACTATTAACTCAGAAAGAACACACGTGCGCACTTATCTTATGTGCGTTTAAGTACAAGGCACATTAGTCATTTTTATCTGTTTGTCTGTGTGTTTGGTCTGCTGTTTGTCTATCATTCTGCACTTGAGGGTGGTTTAGGGTGAGATAGGACGAGTCCACGTTGAGCGGGGGCGCCATTGCGCAGGTCTCATAGGGTGCCAACCTCCGCAGCAAGGCAGGGTACAGACAGCCTGCGCATTAGGGACTGAGAGCACCCTGTATCTTTATCTAGCCAAACAGTAGCCTTTTTAGGTCGTGTGTGTTGTCTATTTTATCTAAAAATATTATTAAATGTTATGTTTTAACGTGTATTTAATTAATTGTTAATTTAGTGCTTTAGTCGGTGAAATAATTGTTAAATTAGGCACGTACATTTTTTGTTTCTGTGATACCGGAGCACACAAGCCTACCTCAGTCAACAGTATGCTCACCAATACTCTTGAAAATGGATGTCCGTCTGTCTTCCAGCCATGTAAGAGTGGCTTCTTGATAAAAGAGTTGCCATGCAATGCTCCTCTACCTTGTCCGTTAGCTGATCCTTCCTGTGAAGGCCACGCATGTGACAGCGAGCAAGACCATATAGGGTGCACAGTTTTCCACAGAACAAGAGACGACAACAAGGTAGCAATGTCCATAGAAGACAGACTGTTTTTGGACATCATGGATCGTGAGATAGTAAGAGATGAGTTAAAGAGTTGGATAGCTCCTCTACCATTTAAACCCCAGAGGCAACACTTACCCAACAACAGACAACTTGTCTATGGTTGATTTGTCTCCCTCAAACACAAACTTCTGAAAGCACCTGAAATGACAGAGCACTTCTTTGCCTTCATGGAGAGAATATTTCAGAATGGCCATGCAGAAATTGCACCTGTACTTCAAGATTCTGAGGAATGTTGGTATTTACCCATTTTCGGTGTGTATCATCCAAAGAAAACTGGTCAGATAAAAGTAGTATTTGACGCAAGTGCCAGATATGAAGGTGTCTCTCTAAACGGCGTCTTTCTGTCTTGCCCAAACCTCAATAACAGACTTCTAGGAGTACTTCTTCGCTTCCGCAGAGATGCAGTGGCATTTATGGCTGACATACAACACGTTTCATTGCTTCATTGTAAAAAAAACATAGAAACTATTTGAGGTTCTTCTGGTATAATGACCCCTACAAAGACATCGTGGAGCATCGGATGAAAGTGCATATCTTCGGGAACCGCCCTTCTCCTGCTGTTTCCATCTATGGCCTTAGACATTCAGCCAGAGGGGGCAAAGCAAAATAAGGGTCGGATGTTAGATCGTTTATGGAGAAGGATTTCTACGTGGACAACTGCTTGAAATCCACACCCATGGATGAATCGGCAGTTAGTCTACTAAAAAGGCACAATAAATGCTCGCTTTGTCCAATATGAGGCTGCACAAAATCGCTTCCAACAGCTGAAAAATGATGATGATCTAAAAGACTTGGATTTAAACACAGACTCCCTTCCCATGCAACGGAGACTTGGTTTGCTCTGGGATTTGAAGAGAGATGCATTTACCTTTCGGATCAACAAAGGAGAGAAACCCTTCACGCATAGAGGCGTCCTGTCTGTGATAAACAGCTTGCAAGATCCTCTAGGATTTGTAACCACTGTAACTATCCAAGGTAAAATTATGTTGAGAGACTTCACCCAACATATATCTGAATGGGATGATCTTCTTCCCATGGAGAAGAGAGATTTGTGGGCAAGATGGAAGAATTCTTTAGAAGACTTGTCAAATCTTTACATGGCACGACCATACGCTTCTGTACCATCAACAGACGTCAAGACGCAAAGGCTCCGTATCTTCTGGTGATGCCTCAACCAAAGCGATTGTAGCAGTAGCATATCTGAAAGCTACTGACATTAAAGAACAGTGCCATGTAAGGCTTGTTATGAGCCAGACAAAACTGGCGCCAGTCCGTGCACACACAATACCCAGACTGGAACTCTGTGCTGCTGTGCTAGCAGTAGAGTTAGATGAACTTATTTAAACAGAAATTGACCTGGAAATCAAGGATGTTGAGTTCTACTCAGACAGTAAGGTAGTGCTTGGGTACTTTGCAATGAAACTCGACGCTTTTATGTTTACATCAGCAATCGGATGCTAAGGATCAGGAGGTCCACTTGCCCTAAACAATTTTCCAACTTTGAATTTTTATGCAATTAAATCACAGAGATATGTCACACAAAATACTTAATAAGTAACATTTCCCACATGTCTACTTTACATCAGCACTATTTTGGAACCAAAATTTTTTTTTTGTTAGGGAGTTATAAGGGTTAAAAGTTGACCAGCAATTTCTCATTTTTACAACACCATTTTTTTTTAGGGACCACATCTCATTTGAAGTCATTTTGAGGGGTCTATATGATAGAAAATACCCAAGTGTGACACCATTCTAAAAACTGCACCCCTCAAGGTGCTCAAAACCACATTCAAGAAGTTTATTAACCCTTCAGGTGTTTCACAGGAATTTTTGGAATGTTTAAATAAAAATGAACATTTAACTTTTTTTCACAAAAAATTTATTTCAGCTCCAATTTTTTTATTTTACCAAGGGTAACAGGAGAAAATGGACCCCAAACGTTGTTTTACAATTTGTCCTGAGTACGCCGATACCCCATATGTGGGGGTAAACCACTGTTTGGGCGCATGGCAGAGCTCGGAAGGGAAGGAGCGCGCGCCGTTTGACTTTTCAATGCAAAATTGACAGGAATTGAGATGGGACGCCATGTTGCGTTTGGAGAGCCACTGATGTGCCTAAACATTGAAACCCCCCACAAGTGACACCATTTTGGAAAGTAGACCCCCTAAGGAACTTATCTAGATGTGTGGTGAGCACTTTGACCCACCAAGGGCTTCACAGAAGTTTATAATGCAGAGCCGTAAAAATAAAACAAAAATTTTTTCCCACAAAAATTATTTTTTAGCCCCCAGTTTTGTATTTTCCCAAGGGTAACAGGAGAAATTGGACCACAAAAGTTGTTGTCCAATTTGTCCTGAGTATGCTGATACCCCATATGTTGGGGTAAACCCCTGTGTGGGCACACGGGAGAGCTCGGAAGGGAAGGAGCACTGTTTTACTTTTTCAACGCAGAATTGGCTGGAATTGAGATCGGACGCCATGTCGCGTTTGGAGAGCCCCTGATGTGCCTAAACATTGGAAACCCCCCAATTATAACTGAAACCCTAATGCAAACACACCCCTAACCCTAATCCCAACGGTAACCCTAACCACACCTCTAACCCAGACACACCCCTAACCCTAATCCCAACCCTATTCCCAACCGTAAATGTAATCCAAACACTAACCCTAACTTTAGCCCCAACCCTAACTTTAGCCCCAACCCTAACTGTAGCCTTAACCCTAGCCCCAACCCTAACCCTAGCCCTAACCCTAGCCCTAACCCTAGCCCTAACCCTAACCCTAGCCCCAACCCTAACCCTAGCCCTAACCCTAGCCCTAACCCTAGCCCTAACCCTAGCCCTAACCCTAGCCCTAACCCTAGCCCTAATCCTAACCCTAGCCCTAACCCTAGCCCTAATGGGAAAATGGGGGTGATGAAGGGGGGTTTGATTGACTTTTATAGTGGGTTTTTTAGCGGATTTTTATGATTGGCAGCTGTCACACACTGAAAGACGCTTTTTATTGCAAAAAAATATTTTTTGCGTTACCACATTTTGAGAGCTGTAATTTTTCCATATTTGAGACCACAGAGTCATGTGAGGTCTTGTTTTTTGCGGGATGAGTTGACGTTTTTATTGGTAACATTTTCGGGCACGTGACTTTTTTTGATCGCTTTTTATTCCGATTTTTGTGAGGCAGAATGACCAAAAAACAGCAATTCATGAATTTCTTTTGGGGGAGGCGTTTATACCGTTCCGCGTTTGGTAAAATTGATAAAGCAGTTTTATTCTTTGGGTCAGTACGATTACAGCAATATCTCATTTATATCATTTTTTTATGTTTTGGCGCTTTTATACGATAAAAACTATTTTATAGAAAAAATAATTATTTTGGCATCGCTTTATTCTGAGGACTATAACTTTTTTATTTTTTTGCTGATGATGCTGTATGGCGGCTCTTTTTTGCAGGACAAAATGACGCTTTCAGCGGTACCATGGTTATTTATATCTGTCTTTTTGATCGCGTTTTATTCCACTTTTTATTCGGCGGTATGATAATAAAGCGTTTTTTGCCTCGTTTTTTTTTTTTCTTACGGTGTTTACTGAAGGGGTTAACTAGTGGGACAGTTTTATAGGTTGGGTCGTTACGGACGCGGCAATACTAAATATGTGTACTTTTATTGTTTGTTTTTTTATTTAGATAAAGAAATGTATTTATGGGAATAATATATATTTTTTTTCTTTATTTAGGAATTTATTTTTTTATTTTTTTTTACACATGTGGAATTTTTTTTTTTAACTTTTTTACTTTGTCCCAGGGGGGACATCACAGATCGGTGATCTGACAGTTTGCACAGCACTCTGTCAGATCACCGATCTGACTTAGAGCACTGCAGGCTTACCAAGCGCCTGCTCTGAGCAGGCACTCGGTAAGCCACCTCCCTCCCTGCAGGACCCGGATGGCGTGGCCATCTTGGATCCGGGACCGGCAACGAGGAAGGAGGTAGGAGACCCTCGGAGCAACGCGATCTCATCGCGTTGCTGCAGGGGTCTCAGGGAAGCCCGCAGGGAGCCCCCTCCCTGTGCGATGCTTCCCTATATCGCCGGCACACCGCGATCATGTTTGATCGCGGTGTGCCGGGGGTTAATGTGCCGGGGGCGGTCCGTGACCGCTCCTGGCACATAGCGCCGGATGTCCCCCCGTGAGCGCAGCCGATTGAGCTGGACATACTATTCCGTCCTTGAGAAGTAGGGCCCACCCCACATGGAAGGAATAGTGCGTCCAATGACAGAAAAAGGTTAAGGACACAACCTGGTTTACGGGCCCTGCATTCTTATACTGTTTGATGTCTTACAGTGATGAGTCAGACACCTTTGAACTGGTAGATCCAGATGCAGATGAGGAAATCCGTCCTCAGATATCTGTTATACGTACGTTACTTCAGTCAATTACCTCAAATCCCACCATTTCAGCAGGTTCTCTACCTGGAACTCGCTTGTTCATGCCATTGCTTGTTTAATTCATGTGGCTCAGTCTTACAAGTCAACATTGCCCGCGGGTCAAAAGCCTTGTAAAGGTTGCCACCACTGCAAGCATGCCTTTTCCGTTCCAAACCTGGAACGAGATAATTCGTACCATACAACGTGAGTGTTACGCCAAAGAAATAGATAACCTCAAAAAAGGTCAACCCACTTCTAGAGACAGTGTATTGAATAAGCTTAATCCAATCATTGACCAATCTGAGCTGTTAAGAATTGGGGGTCATCTTCAAGAAGCCAAAGTGGAATTTGTTGAGAAACAACCTGTAATAATTCCTGGACATCATCATGTCACATCACTCTGCTCGTGCAGCACCATCATGTTTTGGTGAAACATCAGGGCCAATTGTTTATTGAAGGGAATTTACGAACTGCTGGACTATGGATAGTCAGTGCAAAAAGATGTGTGAGTAAACTCATCTTCAACTGTGTGACTTGTTGCAAACTCCGTGGCGTGACTCAAAACCCAAAGATGGCCAATCTCCCATCAGACAGACTTAGTACGGATCCTCCCTTTACGAATGTCGGCCTAGATGTATTAGGGCTACGGTCTGTGGCTGCACGGCACAGTAGAAGAGTCCAAGCCAATGCAAAATGCTGGCCAGTTATGTTCATCTGTATGTCCATCAGAGCAGTCCACATCGAAGTAATTGAACCCATGGACACTTCAAGTTTCATAAATGCACTCCAACGTTTCATTGCCATCAGAGGCACCGTGAAACACATTCACTCTGATAGAGACACAAATTTTGTAGGAGCAGTGAAAGAACTTAAAATTCCTTCCAACCTATACATTACCAGTGTGGAAATATACTTGAGTGAGCAGGGATGCACCTGAACCTTCAATTTATCACACTCTTCTCACATGGGAGGTGCTTGGGAGAGGATGATAGGAATAGCATGTAGAATCTTAGACTCTATCTTATTGCAAGTAGGTAGTACAAGACTCACACACGAAGGTTTGACTACATTCTTGGCAGAATTTTTGGCCATCATGAATGCCAGACCACTGACTGCACTTTCTAGTGATTGCTGGAGATCCAACTATTCTCAGTCCGGTCATGTTACTCACTCAGAAAAGCAGCACTCTCAGCGCTCCACTGGGAGAATTCAGCAACAAGGACCTCTACAGATGTCAATGGAGACAAGTTCAAAGTCTCTCCAAAACCTTCTGGGACATATGGAGAAAGCAGTATCTCTCCACCTTACAGCCTAGGAAGAAGTGGCAGATCGACAAGCCAAACATCAAACCCGGTGATGTTGAGAGCATGAAAGACAGCCAGTCACACCGAAATGAGTGGCCATTAGGCCTCATCACCAAAGTATTCCCAAGCAAGGATGGGAAAGTGTGCAAGGTAGGGGTCAAAGTGTGGAAGGCTGGAGAGAGTAAATTATTCCTCAGGCCAGTTGCAGAACTAGTTTTATTGTTTTCGCCAAAAGAGCCTGTAAGAGTCATCAGTTGGTGCCAAGAGGGGAGTGTTCTGCCCTCTGAATATAGGGCAATATGTTTGTATTTATGTGCTGGTTAGTTGGCTATAGCACCATCTAGTGGTGGCTGAATGTGTAGCTTGTGTGTTTAACAGCAGATAATGTTTCATTGTGGGATTGAAGCAAGGTATACTGGGAAGAAGATTCAATTTTCTTCTGTGTATTTCATGGGACACACATGTTTATTTGTCCTCCTGTAACTGCTCCAACTTGAGCTTGCTATCCTGGTAAAGCATATCTGGTAAGATTAGTATATCTGTTCTTGCAATGCGGTATTGTACAGAGATGTGATTAACTGATTAGCAGCCAGTACATAGGAGATGTGATTAGAGATCTGTGTATTTCCACGTTAAAGTTTGCATCACACTGTATACTTTCCTATTAATTGTAAGTGTTAGCTGGGTGATTATTTGCCCAGTACTTACCTATGTTGTTTGTATTCTTATAGTTTTACTGCATGTTCTATACCTGTTCACCAATAAACAAGTTAGACTACAGAGAACGGTCTGCTTATTTGGAAGGCAGAAAGTGGTTAATGCTGTCTGTCAGATTGCACACCGCGTCAACGTGTATGAAGGCAGAACAGATAGATAGATATGAGACAGAGAGATAGATAGATGGATAAATATATAGTTAGATATGAGATACATAGATAGATATTAGATAGATACTTAGATAGATATGACATAGATAGATGAAAAGATATGAGATAGATAGATATGAGATAGATAATAGATAAATATGAGATAGATAGATAGATAGATAGATAGATAGATAGATAGATAGATAGATAGATAGATAGCCATTACACAGTCAGCATACAGCTACATACACAGTGCTCACAAACATTCATATTTCCCTTGTGTTTATACACAGGATAACCAAGCTCACATCTGTATCTAAACTTTAACAGCACGGAAACAGTAAAATATATCTGTGTTGTGTCTTAAATGAATCCTAGAATTTTTATTATAAACATTCAGGATCATATATAATTTGAAGCAAATGTACAGATGCTGCAGGTGCTAAAGAGGCAGAGCGCTGGCCGTATATCCTGCTACATATAAAGATACATATGCAGATATAGTATATATATGCTTTATGGTGGTCTCGGTCAGTGTGTCGTGTCTTCTGCAAGGTCAAAAACAAATGTTCAAGGTTGAATGCTTTTAAAAATACACTTTTGCTTCCAACCTAGACACCTCTGTTAGTTGATTCTGTGGGAAACAGCTTAGTTTATGTAGTTGCTTTACAAAAGCTAACATAGATTTCGTCTATCTGTTTATTGGTCTTGCTTCAGGATACATTTTATTTTTACACTATTTGGTGTATACTACATTCATGAAATGCAAGAAACACTATTTTTACAATAAGTTAAGACTACAGGCCACATGCAAATGGAGAAATGCGGTCCATTCACTGAAAAAAAAAGTTTACTGACACTTTAAAATACTGGAACACCCATGTTTAGGAGAAGATATATTTATTATTTCACACTATGGTGGTCTTAGACTTAAACCTGTCCTGTTAAAATTTGGATGCAGACACCATGATGTGTGCAGATGTTTGCTCCATGCTGCACATTCAATAATTAGTTTAAAAACAAATAGCTCTTTTCAGAGAAGAAATCATTCAGCATTTTTCAACATGCAATGAAACCTGTGCAAGGTCACAGCGCCTGGCCACCTGGCAGTCTTACCTAATTAGCCACACTTTGGTTGGGCTGCAGGAGGTACTTCTCTATTACTGATAAAGAAAAAAACTATTAACATGGGTTACGTCACAAAACCATCTAATGTAATTTGGAAATCACATCAATGAAGTGCTTCAAATGGGCTGAGCTAGGTTCAAGTGAGGTCTGTAATGAAGCCAATGCTTTTTGTGCGGGATCAGGGCGGACATAATATTTGTGCATCCTGTACACCCGCACAGTGGCCCAAGAATTAATGGGGCACTCGTGATTCTCCAAAGCAACAAGCAGCTTACATCATTGACACATATAGCAAGACCAACCACCAGAACTATGGACCAACTTCAAAGAAATTACTAGCAAGGATATAAATTTAAAATTGTACTTTATTTGCAGCAGTTACAATATACATTGTGTGCACATGTTTAAGGACAAAAAAAATATATATGTCACAATGCCAAGTTAATTCCAAATGTGTAAACCTGCTAAATCTGCAGGGGGTTGAATACTACTTGTAGGCACTGTATATAAAAAACCGCATGAGGGGCACCATGAAAGGATATAAATATTATGCAGGTCTCCTGTGAAACTAAATATAATTGCAAAAAACCCCACAAGTGACCCGAAAAATATGGGGGTTAACTAGAAAATCAGATATCTTAGCTTCAGCGTGACCAAATACATCAGGCAACGAAAACCTGTATGAAGCAACAATGTGCCAAGTGCAATGTGCAATGTGAAAAAAAGGAAGGGAATAAATACTGTAGGAGTTCCTGTACCTTTCGGGTGCCACCTGGTCCAAACAATACGCACACCCCGACCCGCATTTCGGATTGAGAATCCTTCGTCAGGGGGTGGCATAATCTATGATCAAGGAGTTTATATAATGTGTATGCATCCGACATCAGACGCCAGGGTAGTGTGTGGCGCAGACGCCGACAGGCAGATCCGGAAGTTCCTGCCCCGGCATCACGTGGCCGGATGCACGGGAACTGAGTACCCGGCGTTGCCAAGGCCACAGCGACGCAAGGAGCGAGGACGACGGGCTGCTGAAGGCGCATGCGCACTGCTCCGGCGTACCGATGTTGGCAGCAGGATTCCAATAGCTAACATAAAGAGCTAGTAAATGTAAGGGGGGGCAGTATAGTCTAATCAGATGGAATAATGATGGCCTATATTACTTTATAAATTATATAAATTATACATGTAGAGCATAAAAAGGTGAATCAAGTATACTAGGGTTGAGCGAAATGGATCGGACAAATTAAAAAATCGCCGACTTTCAGCAAAGTTGGGTTTCATGAAACCCGACCCGATCCCAGTGTGGGATCGGCCATGCGGTCGGCGATCTTCGCGCCAAAGTCGCGTTTCGTATGACGCATTCAGCGCCATTTCTCAGCCAATGAAGGAGGATTGTTGTGAAATTGGATTTTGGGCTCCCCCGGTGGCCACTGGTGGAATTGAACTGGTGTGCATCATCCTCTCTGTTCACCTGTTTCCATCAGGATGTGAGAGTCGCTATTTAGCCTTGCTCCTCTGTCACTTCCATGCCGGTCAACATTGTAATCAGAAGCCTTTCTGTGCATGTTCCTGCTGCTAGACAACTCCCAGCTAAGTTGGACTTTAGTCCTTGTTTGTTTTTGTATTTTGTTCCAGTTCACAGCTGTAGTTTCGTTTCTGTGTCTGGAAAGCTCTTGTGATCTGAAATTGCCACTCTGATGTTATGAGTTAATACTAGAGTCTTAAAGTAATTTCAGGATGGCGTTTTGATAGTGTTTTCAGCTGACCATGAAAGTGCCCTTTCTGTCTTCCTGCTATCTAGTAAGCGGACCTCAATTTTGCTAAACCTATTTTCATACTACGTTTGTCATTTCGTCTAAAATCACCGCCAATATTTGTGGGGGCCTCTGTCTGCCTTTCGGGGAAATTTCTCTAGAGGTGAGCCAGGACTATATTTTCCTCTGCCAGGATTAGTTAGTCCTCCGGCCGGCGCTGGGCGTCTAGGGATAAAACGCAGGCTACGCTACCCGGCTACTGTTAGTTGTGCGGCAGGTTTAGTTCATGGTCAGTTTAGTTTCCATCCTTCCAAGAGCTAGTTCGTATGTTTGCTGGGCTATGTTCTCTTGCCATTGAGAACCATAACAGTTTGACCGGCCCAAAAAGGGTTAAATTAATTGACAGAGAAAGGAGAGAAAAGAGAAGTCTGCTGAAGATTTTTTTTTTTTTTTTTTTTCCTTCAGTTCTGAGTGTGTGTAGCGATCTAGCGGAAAACAGGAGTGGACCCTCTGGACCGTGGGGAGCCCTACCCCTGGGCGAGCGACCTAGGAGAAAACGACCCCTATACAGGGACCGCAAGGAGCAAGCCCAGAGGTCACTTACCCACGGTGAGATACCAGCAGGGACGGCTCCAGAAAGAGAGACAAAAGAAGGCAGGGTAACGAAACGAAATCCGGGAAGCAGACGAAGATCCTAGAGGACGAGGAGACGGGAACGGAGGGAACCTGAGGAAAGGAAAACAACCAAGGATCAGAGGTATAACAACAGGAGTAATAGAGCAGGACCTGAAGGGAAACTAGCCAGGGAAGGAGGGGAACCGGAGGGTAGCACGGGTTAGCACGAGGTACAAGCACAGAGTATTGAGCAATACGAAGGGCCAAACGCAATAGCAAAATGCTAAAACAATCAGGCACCAGGAAGCAGAAGGAACTAGCTTTTATAGGAGGAGCAGGAAAGGAATTGGACAGAAAGGAACACATGACTTCAGGAGGAGGAGGCAGGGATGCAGAGCCTGCTTCCTATAGGAAAGCTGGAGCGCCTGCGCAGGGAAAGAACACCAGCCGAGCCGGACGTTGCAGCGGTAGCTTGAGAACGCAGGAGCGCAGCGCTGGAGCGGTGAGAACGGGGACGCTGGAGCGCAGCGCTGGAGCGGTGAGAACGGGGACGCTGGAGCGCAGCGCTGGAGCGGTGAGAACGGGGACGCAGGAGCGCAGCGGTGGAGTTCGTAACAGTACCCCCCTTCTTATGCCCCCCTTTACGAAGAGTAGCAAAAAATTTATTTAAAATACGAGGGGCATCAATGTTCTCCAAGGGTTCCCAGGACCTCTCCTCCGGACCAAAACCCTTCCAGTCCACCAGAAAAAACTGCTTTCCCCGAATTGTTTTAACAGCCAAAATGTCCTTAACCTCAAAGACGTTATCTGTGCTGGCTAGTTGAGAAGAAGTACAAGAGGGAGAATGAAAACGGTTAAAGACGGCTGGTTTGAGAAGAGAGACATGAAACGTATTGGGTATTCGGAGCGAGGCAGGCAATTTCAGCTTGTAAGCGACTTCGTTGACTCGACGTAAAATCTCAAAAGGACCGATGAATCGTGGACCAAGCTTGTAGGAAGGAATCTTGAGTCTGATGAATCTTGAAGAAAGCCATACTTTGTCACCAGGAGAGTAAGGAGGAGAATCTAGACATCTCTTGTCAGCTTGTCTCTTCATTCTAGAAGAAGCTAGTTTTAACGTCTCTTTGACCTCGCCCCAGATGGAGGAGAAGTCGAGAGCCATCGAATCAGCAGCTGGAACACCAGAAGCAGGAAAGACTGGTAAGGGAACACTAGGATGCCGTCCAAAAACAACAAAAAATGGAGACTTAGAAGAGGACTCGCTGGAATGGTTGTTGTAGGCAAACTCCGCCCAAGGAAGTAGTTCGACCCAGTCGTTATGGTGAGCATTAGAAAAATGTCGAAGATAAACAGCCAGAGTTTGGTTGGTACGTTCTGCCTGACCGTTGGTTTGGGGATGATAAGAGGAAGAGAAGTCCAGATTTACCTTTAAAAGCTTACACAAGGCTCTCCAAAAGCGAGAAGTGAATTGAACCCCTCTGTCTGAGACGATGTGCTGAGGGAGACCATGGAACTTGAAGATATTCAGAATAAAAATGTTAGCCAATTCAGGAGCTGAGGGTAAACCGGTTAAAGGAATGAAGTGAGCCATTTTAGAGAATCTGTCCACAACAACGAGGATGACCGTGCAGGCCGAAGAGCAAGGTAGATCGGTGACGAAATCCATTGCGATGTGTTGCCAGGGTGCGGACGGAACCGGAAGAGGAAGGAGAGCTCCATGTGGCAGTCGTCTGGGTACCTTGTTTCTGGCACAAGAAGGACAGGAGGCCACAAAGTCTTCTACGTCTTGACGTAAGGTAGGCCACCAATAATAACGTGAAATGAGAAGGATAGTCTTTCTAACACCGGCATGACCAGCCAATTTGGAAGAATGTCCCCAAGATAAGACTTTCTTAGTGTCAACATCCAAGACTAGAGTCTTACCCGGTGGAGGCTGAAGCATCTGTAAAGGAGCTACGGTGACCATTTTAGTAGGGTCGATGATGTAAGCAGGCTCCTCCAAGACATCAGAAGATTGGAAGGACCTGGACAGAGCGTCAGCTCTTATGTTTTTGTCGCCGGGCCGAAAACGAAGCTCGAACTCAAAGCGGGCAAAGAACAAGGACCACCTCGCTTGTCGTGGATTCAATCTTTGCGCAGTCTGCAAGTAAATAAGGTTTTTGTGATCAGAGAAGATTACAAACGGGTGCACCGAACCCTCCAGAAGGTATCTCCACTCCTCTAGAGCCAATTTGATGGCCAGCAGTTCACGATCACCAATTGTGTAATTTCGTTCAGAAGGTGAAAAGGCTTTAGAGAAGAAGCCGCAAGGAGCTGTTAGACCCTCAGGAGTCTTTTGTGAGAGCACCGCTCCAGCCCCGGTAGAAGAGGCGTCAACTTCCAATATAAAAGGCTTGTTCACCTCAGGGTGATGCAAGAGTGGAGCAGAAGAAAAAGCTTCCTTAAGTTGAAAAAAAGACTTCTCGGCCTCAGGAGACCAGTCCTTGGAGCTGGAACTTTTGCGAGTGAGAAAAGAAAGAGGACGAATCATGGAGGAGAAGTGTGGAATGAATTGCCTGTAGTAATTAGCGAATCCGATGAAGCGTTGGATGGCTTTCACACCGCAGGGTCGTGGCCAGCTAATAATGGCATTAACCTTCTCAGGATCCATCTTAAGGCCGGCGTCTGAGACAATGTATCCGAGGAACGGCAGTGAGGTTTGCTCAAACAAGCATTTCTCTATCTTGGCATACAGGTGGTTATCTCTTAAACGTTGCAAAACCTCGCGAACACTTCTGCGATGTGACGGAAGATCAGAAGAAAAAATAAGGATATCATCCAAATAGACCAAGACGCTCGAGTAGAGGAGGTCCCGGAACACATCGTTGACGAACTCTTGGAAAACCGCGGGAGCGTTGCAAAGACCGAAAGGCATGACTAAGTACTCGTAATGGCCATCCCGGGTGTTGAAAGCAGTTTTCCATTCATCGCCAGAGCGAATCCGGACCAGATTGTAAGCGCCTCGTAAGTCCAACTTAGTGAAAACTCGAGCGCCTCGGAGGCGATCGAAGAGCTCCGGAATAAGGGGCAGTGGATACCGATTCTTGATAGTGATGTTGTTCAAACCCCGATAGTCTATACAAGGTCTTAAGGAACCGTCCTTTTTCTTCACAAAGAAGAACCCTGCACCAGCAGGAGAGGAGGACTTCCGGATGAAACCTTTGGCTAGGTTCTCTTGTATGTATTCCGACATAGATTTGGTCTCGGCAGCTGAAAGCGGATAAATCCTTCCCCTAGGTGGAGAACGACCCGGAAGGAGCTCCACAGGACAATCGTAAGGACGATGGGGAGGAAGATTCTCAGCCTCTCGTTTGTTGAAGACATCAGCGTAGGACCAGTAAGGAGAAGGTAATCCATCTGGAACCTCAGCAGGCTGGGTACGAGAGACCGGACATATAGACTGAAGACAACGAATATGGCATGAAGGGCCCCACCGAAGTACGTCTCCAGTGCGCCAATTCAGTGTAGGCTCATGTAGACGAAGCCAGGGAAGACCTAGTAGAAAGGCGTAGGAAAGGTTAGGCAGAACATAAAAAGCGATCTTCTCGCGATGAAGGGCCCCAATCTGAATCTCCACTTCTTCAGTGACGAGAGAAATCGCATCTTGTAAAGGTCTTCCGTCCACGGAGGCGAGTAGTCGAGGAGTGTCCAAAGAGATTACAGGTACGCGAAGCCTCCGAACCGCTTCAAGGCTGATAAAATTGCCTGCCGCTCCAGAATCCACATACGCTACCTCGGAAGATTGATGCTGGTTAGAGGAAAAAAGAATGGAAAGGGTCAGGGGTTGAGAGGAACCGCAGGCGCCTAGGGAGGCCTCTCCTACCTGTCCTAGGCGGAAGAGTTTTCCGGACGATCAGGACAACTGCGGAGTAAATGGGTTGCACTGCCACAATAGAAGCAGAGACCCTGGGTGCGCCTCTCCTTGCGACGTAGCTCTGCCATTTTAACTCGATCTACTTGCATGGGTTCAGAGGATGGAACCGAAGAGGAAACGGAAACGGGAGCACGAGAAGTACTAGGCTGCCGGAAGGTAGCGGAGACAGGCGGGGATCTCCTCTCTCTCGCAGTCTCCCGCGAACGCTCCTGGAAGCGGAGGTCGATCCGAGTGGCGAGAGAGACAAGGTCCTCAAGAGTAGTTGGGGTGTCACGACCAGCGAGCTCATCTTTAATACGGCTGGACAGACCCCGCCAGAAGGCACCCACAAGAGCTTCGTTGTTCCACCCTAACTCCGAGGACAAAGTACGAAAGCGGATGGCGTATTGTCCAACGGTAGAAGAACCCTGACGCAAATTGAAAAGAGATTCGGTGGTAGAGGCCAAGCGTCCGGGCTCATCGAAAACTTTCCGAAAGGTCTCCAGAAAGTCCCCCAGGTGGCAGACAACGGGATCGTCACGTTCCCACAGGGGATTCACCCAGGCTAACGCCTCTCCCTCAAGATGGGACACAATGAACGCCACTCTCGCCCGATCAGAGGGGTACTGAAGTGGCAGAAGTTCAAAGTGAAGGCGGCATTGGTTTAAAAATCCCCTACAAAGTTTTGGATCGCCTGAGTACCTGGGAGGTTTACCCAAACGAGGGGGAGGGTGAGCGGGAGACGGAGGAGTGAGGTCAAGAGAAGAGGCTTGCGGGAGCACAGCTGGGGCTGACTGAAGACTAAACAAACGGTCGTCAATGGAGGCCATATAACTAAGCATGCGGGACTGGGTATCGCGTTGCTGGGCGAGCTCCTGTTGGAGACTAGCCAACTGGGCGGTGTTAACTGGGTCAGAAGTCTGAATCGAGGAAAGGCGAGACTCCATAGATTTCAAAAAGGCCATTATGCGCTGTTGGTTATCGCGCAAATGGGTGAGCTCTTTCTGGGCCGAGAAAGGGGTACCTGCGGGATCCATGGCCTGATTGTACTGTAGCGATCTAGCGGAAAACAGGAGTGGACCCTCTGGACCGTGGGGAGCCCTACCCCTGGGCGAGCGACCTAGGAGAAAACGACCCCTATACAGGGACCGCAAGGAGCAAGCCCAGAGGTCACTTACCCACGGTGAGATACCAGCAGGGACGGCTCCAGAAAGAGAGACAAAAGAAGGCAGGGTAACAAAACGAAATCCGGGAAGCAGACGAAGATCCTAGAGGACGAGGAGACGGGAACGGAGGGAACCTGAGGAAAGGAAAACAACCAAGGATCAGAGGTATAACAACAGGAGTAATAGAGCAGGACCTGAAGGGAAACTAGCCAGGGAAGGAGGGGAACCGGAGGGTAGCACGGGTTAGCACGAGGTACAAGCACAGAGTATTGAGCAATACGAAGGGCCAAACGCAATAGCAAAATGCTAAAACAATCAGGCACCAGGAAGCAGAAGGAACTAGCTTTTATAGGAGGAGCAGGAAAGGAATTGGACAGAAAGGAACACATGACTTCAGGAGGAGGAGGCAGGGATGCAGAGCCTGCTTCCTTTAGGAAAGCTGGAGCGCCTGCGCAGGGAAAGAACACCAGCCGAGCCGGACGTTGCAGCGGTAGCTTGAGAACGCAGGAGCGCAGCGCTGGAGCGGTGAGAACGGGGACGCTGGAGCGCAGCGCTGGAGCGGTGAGAACGGGGACGCTGGAGCGCAGCGCTGGAGCGGTGAGAACGGGGACGCAGGAGCGCAGCGCTGGAGCGGTGAGAACGAGGACGCTGGAGCGCAGCGGTGGAGTTCGTAACAGTGTGCTTGTAATTGAATCTCTTGCAAGTCTGCCTATATTGCAGCCTTTCTCTCTCTCTCTCCTTCTTATCCTGGAATGGCTCTGTGTTCACCTGTTTAAAATGGATATTCAGAGTTTAGCTGCAGGTTTGAATAATCTCACCACGAAAGTTCAAAATTTACAAGATTTTGTTGTTCATGTTCCTATATCTGAACCTAGAATTCCTTTGCCTGAATTTTTCTCGGGGAATAGATCTTGCTTTCAAAATTTCAAAAATAATTGCAAGTTGTTTTTGTCCCTGAAATCTCGCTCTGCTGGAGATCCTGCTCAGCAGGTCAGGATTGTGATTTCCTTGCTCCGGGGCGACCCTCAGGATTGGGCTTTTGCATTGGCTCCAGGGGATCCTGCGTTGCTCAATGTGGATGCGTTTTTTCTGGCCTTGGGGTTGCTTTATGAGGAACCTCAGTTAGAACTTCAGGCGGAAAAGGCCTTGATGTCCCTATCTCAGGGGCAAGACGAAGCTGAAATATACTGCCAGAAATTCCGTAAATGGGCTGTGCTTACTCAGTGGAATGAGTGCGCCCTGGCGGCGAATTTCAGAGAGGGTCTCTCTGATGCCATTAAGGATGTTATGGTGGGGTTCCCTGTGCCTGCGGGTCTGAATGAGTCCATGACAATGGCTATCCAGATCGATAGGCGTCTGCGGGAGCGCAAACCTGTGCACCATTTGGCGGTGTCTACTGAGAAGACACCAGAGAATATGCAATGTGATAGAATTCTGTCCAGAAGTGAACGGCAGAATTTTAGACAAAAAAATGGGTTGTGCTTCTATTGCGGTGATTCAACTCATGTTATATCAGCATGCTCTAAGCGTACTAAGAAGCTTGATAAGTCTGTTTCAATTGGCACTTTACAGTCTAAGTTTATTCTATCTGTGACCCTGATTTGTTCTTTATCATCTATTACCGCGGATGCCTATGTCGACTCTGGCGCCGCTTTGAGTCTTATGGATTGGTCCTTTGCCAAACGCTGTGGGTATGATTTGGAGCCTCTTGAAACTCCTATACCCCTGAAGGGGATTGACTCCACCCCATTGGCTAGCAATAAACCACAATACTGGACACAAGTAACTATGCGGATTAATCCGGATCACCAGGAGATTATTCGCTTTCTTGTGCTGTATAACCTACATGATGTGTTGGTGCTTGGATTGCCATGGCTGCAATCTCATAACCCAGTCCTTGACTGGAAAGCTATGTCTGTGTTAAGCTGGGGATGTAAGGGGACGCATGGGGACGTACCTGTGGTTTCCATTTCATCATCTATTCCCTCTGAGATTCCTGAATTCTTGACTGAATATCGTGATGTTTTTGAAGAACCTAAGCTTGGTTCATTACCTCCGCACCGGGAGTGCGATTGTGCCATAGATTTGATTCCGGGTAGTAAATACCCTAAGGGTCGTTTATTTAATCTGTCTGTGCCTGAACATGCTGCTATGCGAGAATATATAAAGGAGTCCTTGGAAAAGGGACATATTCGTCCTTCGTCATCTCCCTTAGGAGCCGGTTTTTTCTTTGTGGCTAAGAAAGATGGCTCTTTGAGGCCGTGCATTGATTATCGGCTTTTGAATAAGATCACGGTTAAATATCAATATCCGTTGCCACTGCTGACTGATTTGTTTGCTCGCATAAAGGGGGCCAAGTGGTTCTCTAAGATAGATCTCCGTGGGGCGTATAATTTGGTGCGAATTAAGCAGGGGGATGAGTGGAAAACCGCATTTAATACGCCCGAGGGCCACTTTGAGTATTTGGTGATGCCTTTTGGTCTTTCAAATGCCCCTTCAGTCTTTCAGTCCTTTATGCATGACATTTTCCGTGATTATTTGGATAAATTTATGATTGTGTATCTGGATGATATTTTGATTTTTTCGGATGACTGGGACTCTCATGTCCAGCAGGTCAGGAGGGTTTTTCAGGTTTTGCGGTCTAATTCCTTGTGTGTGAAGGGTTCTAAGTGCGTTTTTGGGGTTCAAAAGATTTCCTTTTTGGGATATATTTTTTCCCCCTCTTCCATCGAGATGGATCCTGTCAAGGTTCAGGCTATTTGTGATTGGACGCAACCCTCTTCTCTTAAGAGTCTTCAGAAATTTTTGGGCTTTGCTAACTTTTATCGTCGATTTATTGCTGGTTTTTCTGATGTTGTTAAACCATTGACTGATTTGACTAAGAAGGGTGCTGATGTTGCTGATTGGTCCCCTGCTGCTGTGGAGGCCTTTCGGGAGCTTAAGCGCCGCTTTTCTTCCGCCCCTGTGCTGCGTCAGCCTGATGTTGCTCTTCCTTTTCAGGTTGAGGTCGACGCTTCTGAAATCGGAGCTGGGGCGGTTTTGTCGCAGAGAAGTTCCGATTGCTCCGTGATGAGACCTTGTGCTTTTTTCTCACGTAAATTTTCGCCCGCCGAGCGGAATTATGATGTTGGGAATCGAGAGCTTTTGGCCATGAAGTGGGCTTTTGAGGAGTGGCGTCATTGGCTTGAGGGGGCTAGACATCAGGTGGTGGTATTGACTGACCACAAAAATCTAATTTATCTTGAGTCCGCCAGACGCCTGAATCCTAGACAGGCGCGCTGGTCGTTGTTTTTCTCTCGGTTTAATTTTGTGGTGTCCTATCTGCCGGGTTCTAAGAATGTTAAGGCGGATGCCCTTTCTAGGAGTTTTGAGCCTGACTCCCCTGGTAATTCTGAACCTACAGGTATCCTTAAGGATGGAGTGATATTGTCTGCCGTTTCTCCAGACCTGCGGCGGGCCTTGCAGGAGTTTCAGGCGGATAGACCTGATCGTTGCCCACCTGGTAGACTGTTTGTTCCTGATGATTGGACCAGTAAAGTCATTTCTGAGGTTCATTCTTCTGCGTTGGCAGGTCATCCTGGAATCTTTGGTACCAGGGATTTGGTGGCAAGGTCCTTCTGGTGGCCTTCCCTGTCTCGAGATGTGCGAGGCTTCGTGCAGTCTTGTGACGTTTGTGCTCGGGCCAAGCCTTGTTGTTCTCGGGCTAGTGGATTGTTGTTGCCCTTGCCTATCCCGAAGAGGCCCTGGACGCACATCTCGATGGATTTTATTTCGGATCTTCCTGTTTCTCAGAAGATGTCTGTCATCTGGGTGGTGTGTGATCGTTTCTCTAAGATGGTCCATTTGGTTCCCCTGCCTAAGTTGCCTTCTTCTTCCGAGTTGGTTCCTCTGTTTTTTCAAAATGTGGTCCGTTTGCATGGTATTCCGGAGAATATTGTTTCTGACAGAGGTACCCAATTCGTGTCTAGATTTTGGCGAGCATTCTGTGCTAGGATGGGCATAGATTTGTCTTTCTCGTCTGCTTTCCATCCTCAGACTAATGGCCAGACCGAGCGGACGAATCAGACCTTGGAGACATATTTGAGGTGTTTTGTGTCTGCAGATCAGGATGATTGGGTTGCTTTTTTGCCTTTAGCGGAGTTTGCCCTCAATAATCGGGCCAGCTCTGCCACCTTGGTGTCTCCCTTTTTCTGTAATTCGGGGTTTCATCCTCGATTTTCTTCTGGTCAGGTGGAATCTTCGGATTGTCCTGGAGTGGATGCTGTGGTGGAGAGGTTGCATCAGATTTGGGGGCAGGTAGTGGACAATTTGAAGTTGTCCCAGGAGAAGACAGCTTTTTGCCAACCGCCGGCGTCGGGTTGGTCCTCGGCTTTGTGTTGGGGACTTGGTGTGGTTGTCTTCTCGTTTTGTCCCTATGAGGGTTTCTTCTCCTAAGTTTAAGCCTCGGTTCATCGGCCCGTACAAGATATTGGAGATTCTTAACCCTGTGTCCTTCCGTTTGGACCTCCCTGCATCTTTTTCTATTCATAATGTTTTTCATCGGTCATTATTGCGCAGGTATGAGGTACCGGTTGTGCCTTCCGTTGAGCCTCCTGCTCCGGTGTTGGTTGAGGGCGAGTTGGAGTACGTTGTGGAAAAAATCTTGGACTCCCGTGTTTCCAGACGGAAACTCCAGTATCTGGTCAAATGGAAGGGATACGGTCAGGAGGATAATTCTTGGGTGACTGCCTCTGATGTTCATGCCTCCGATTTGGTCCGTGCCTTTCATAGGGCTCATCCTGATCGCCCTGGTGGTTCTGGTGAGGGTTCGGTGCCCCCTCCTTGAGGGGGGGGTACTGTTGTGAAATTGGATTTTGGGCTCCCCCGGTGGCCACTGGTGGAATTGAACTGGTGTGCATCATCCTCTCTGTTCACCTGTTTCCATCAGGATGTGGGAGTCGCTATTTAGCCTTGCTCCTCTGTCCCTTCCATGCCGGTCAACATTGTAATCAGATGCCTTTCTGTGCATGTTCCTGCTGCTAGACAACTCCCAGCTAAGTTGGACTTTAGTCCTTGTTTGTTTTTGTATTTTGTTCCAGTTCACAGCTGTAGTTTCGTTTCTGTGTCTGGAAAGCTCTTGTGATCTGAAATTGCCACTCTGATGTTATGAGTTAATACTAGAGTCTTAAAGTAATTTCAGGATGGCGTTTTGATAGTGTTTTCAGCTGACCATGAAAGTGCCCTTTCTGTCTTCCTGCTATCTAGTAAGCGGACCTCAATTTTGCTAAACCTATTTTCATACTACGTTTGTCATTTCGTCTAAAATCACCGCCAATATTTGTGGGGGCCTCTGTCTGCCTTTCGGGGAAATTTCTCTAGAGGTGAGCCAGGACTATATTTTCCTCTGCCAGGATTAGTTAGTCCTCCGGCCGGCGCTGGGCGTCTAGGGATAAAACGCAGGCTACGCTACCCGGCTACTGTTAGTTGTGCGGCAGGTTTAGTTCATGGTCAGTTTAGTTTCCATCCTTCCAAGAGCTAGTTCGTATGTTTGCTGGGCTATGTTCTCTTGCCATTGAGAACCATAACAGAGGATGCAAAGTATGGGCAGCGTGATGACATAGGTCTCGGTCCCCACCATCTTAGAGAAGGGCATGACAGTGATTTGCTTGCTTTCTGCGGCGTCACAGGGGGTATAAAGGGGCGTGCACACCGACCGCCATCTTACTTCTGCCGATCTTAGCATAGGGAGAGATTGCTGCAGCTTCGTCAGAAGAAGGGACATAGTTAGGGAGGGAAGATTAACCCCCAAACCACTTGTGCTGTAGCGATTTCCACTGTCCAACACCACCTTTGTTTTGCAGGGATAGTGGAGGCTATATCTTTGTGCATCAGCTCTGTAGCTTATTAAGCTGCCTTATAAGGCTCCCTGATAACTGCATTGCTGTTTACACGCTGCTGTGCAAACCATCTGCTTTTTTAAAAGCAAAAATCCTGTTGCTCCTTTCTGCAGTTATCTTGTTTATTTGTCCACACTTTTGTGTGCAACAGTCCTTTTTGTTGCTGGCATACTTGTCCTGAGATCATTGTAGGGAGATTGAAATTGTACTACAGTCCTTGGATTTTTTTCAGACATCTTCCAGCCACTTTCTGTCACTTACATTGTGTTGTGTTACTCACTGTGCCTGAGTTGTGGTGCTGTCTCTCCCCAAAAAAAGGGAGAATCAAAGTGTCACAAAGTGGATATATGTCAGTTCTGTTAGTTTGTCGTATATCAGCCAGCCACTTACATTGCGTTGTAAAATACACAGGGCCTGAGTTTGGGTTCAGTCTCTCCCCCAAAAAAGTGAGATTGAAGTTCTCACAAAGTGGATAAACCTCAGTCCTCTTAGTTTGTGGTGTATCAGCCAGCCACTTGCTGCCACTCACATTGTGTTGTAAAATACACAGGGCCTGAGTTTGGGTTCAGTCTCCCCCCAAAAAAAGTGAGATTGAAATTCTCACAAAGTGGATACACCTCAGTCCTCTTAGTTTGTGGTGTATCGGCCAGCCACTTGCTGCCACTCACATTGCATTGTAAAATACACAGGGCCTGAGTTTGGGTTCAGTCTCCCCCCCAAAAAAGGGAGATTGAAATTCTCACAAAGTGGATATACCGTATATACTCGAGTATAAGCCGAGATTTTCAGCCCAAATTTTTGGGCTGAAAGTGCCCCCTCGGCTTATACTCGAGTCATGATCGGTGGTGGGGTCGGCGGGTGAGCACTGTCATATACTTACCTAGTCCCGGCGATCCTGGCGCTCCCCCTGCCTGTTACACGGTCTCCGGGTGCAGCAGCCTCTTCCCCTGAGCGGTCACGTGGGACCGCTCATTAGAGAAATGAATAGGCTGCTCCACCCCCCATAGGGGCGGAGCCGCATAATTCATTTCTCTAATCAGCGGTGCCGGTGACCGCTGACAGAGGAAGAGGCTGCGGCACCGAAGACAGGCAGGGGGAAGGAGCGGGACGCCGGGAGCAGGTAAGTATCGCATATTCACCTATCCTGGTTCCACACGCCGGGCGTCGCGCCATCTTCCCGGCGTCTCTCTCTCCGCTCTGACTGTTCAGGCAGAGGGCGCGATGACGCATATAGTGTGCGCGCCGCCCTCTGCCTGATCAGTCAGTGCAGGGAGACGCCGGGAAGATGGCGCCGAGGAGCTGCAAGACAGGTGAGTATGTGTTTTATTTTTTTTTATTGCAGCAGCAGCTATGGGGCAATAATGGACGGTGCAGAGCACTGTATGGTACAGCTATGGGGCAGAGCACTGTATGGTACAGCTATGGGGCAGAGCACTATATGGCACAGCTATGGGGCAGAGCACTATATGGCACAGCTATGGGGCAGAGCACTATATGGCACAGCTATGGGGCAGAGCACTATATGGCACAGCTATGGGGCAGAGCACTATATGGCACAGCTATGGGGCAGAGCACTATATGGCACAGCTATGGGGCAGAGCACTATATGGCACAGCTATGGGGCAGAGCACTATATGGCACAGCTATGGGGCAGAGCACTATATGGCACAGCTATGGGGCAGAGCACTATATGGCACAGCTATGGGGCAGAGCACTATATGGCACAGCAATGGGGCAGAGCACTATATGGCACAGCTATGGGGCAATGGTGCAGAGCATTATATATATGGCACAGCTATGGGGCAACGGTGCAGAGCATTATATATGTGGCACAGCTATGGGGCAACGGTGCAGAGCATTGTATATATGGCACAGCTTTATGTGGAGCATCTATGGGGCCATAATGAACGGTGCAGAGCATTATATGTGGCACAGCTTTATGTGGAGCATCTATGGGGCCATAATGAACGGTATGGAGCATCTATTTTTAATTTTGAAATTCACCGGTACCTGCTGCATTTTTCCCCCTAGGCTTATACTCGAGTCAATAAGTTTTCCCAGTTTTTTGTGGCAAAATTAGGGGGGTCGGCTTATACTCGGGTCGGCTTATACTCGAGTATATACGGTACCTCAGTCCTCTTAGTTTGTGGTGTATCAGCCAGCCACTTGCTGTCACTTACATTGTGTTGTGTTATACACTGGGCCTGAGTTGTGGTGCAGTCTCCCCCCCAAAAAAGGGAGAATTAAATTCTCAACAAGTTTATATACACCTTCTACCTTGTTTTACAGTACCATATAATGGTTGTTATTTTGGTTAGATTTTCCCAAAAATGAGGAAGTCTGGTGGAAGGGGCCGTGGGCGGTCGTTGCCAGCTGGTACTGATGGTGGTGGTGGTGGTGTGTTATGACCCGAATGGCAGAGGGTCTCAGGAATAAATACCAAGTCTGCAAACACAAAAAACCAGCTCATAGGGCAGTGGTAACTGGGCTGACCATATATCTAATCCTAGCACCACAAATAGAAGTAGCCGGGGAACGTGCCTACGTTGGTTCTAGACGTCTCGCGCCAGCCGGAGAACTAACTAACCCTAGAAGGGAAAAGAAAGACCTTTCTTGCCTCCAGAGAAAAGACCCCAAAAGTTGGATACAAGCCCCCAACAAATAATAACGGTGAGGTAAGAGGAAAAGACAAACATAAGAATGAGCTAGGTATTTAGCAAAGAGAGGCCCACTAGCTAATAGCAGAATATAGTAAGATGACTTATATGGTCAGCAAAAACCCTATTAAAATATCCACACAGGATATTCAAGAACCCCCGAACCGTCTAACGGCCGGTGGGAGAACACCAGCCCCCTAGAGCTTCCAGCAAGGTCAGAAATCACATTTAGTACAAGCTGGACAAAAATAGTAGCAAAGCAAG
This sequence comes from Ranitomeya variabilis, assembly GCF_051348905.1. Classification (NCBI taxonomy): domain Eukaryota; kingdom Metazoa; phylum Chordata; class Amphibia; order Anura; family Dendrobatidae; genus Ranitomeya; species Ranitomeya variabilis. The sequence continues at coordinate 953,359,555 of NC_135232.1, forward strand.
TAACTCAAAAAACAAAGAAGCAAGACTTAGCTTAATTTTTCAAGAGCCAGGACCAGCAGACAGGAGCAACAGAAGGATCTGATTACAACGATGCCAGGCACTGGACTAAGGATCCAGGAAGTTAATATAGCGACACCCCTGGACTAACGACCCAGGTGAGTGCCAAACAGAAAAAAGACAATCCCAGAGTCATACCACTAGTGACCACAAGAGGGAGCCAAAAAGTCTAATTCACAACAGTGGTGGTGGTGGTGGTGGAGCATCTGGTGGTAGTGGGAAAAGCAAAATAGCAGCTAAGGCTGGAGGTGTTGAGCCAGCGTCATCATCTGCCTACACAAGGCCTCTAAGGCTCCCTTATCTGGGAGTAGGAAAACAAGTTTTAAAGCTGGAGCAGCAGGAAAAAGTTTTGGCTTTCATTGCTGACTCAGCCTCTAGCTCTTTCGCCTCCTCTTCCGAAAGTTCCAAATATAAAAGCAGCGAGTCGTCAGTGGATGCTCCCGGTCAGGAACAAGTCGCTTCCTTGTGTCCTTCACCCAAACCTAAAGTGAAGGATGCGGCAGGCGACACTACAGTTTACTCCATGGAGCTCTTTACACATAAAGTGCCTGGGTTAGAAAGGGAAATTGTTAACAGCCCATTACAAGATGAATCGGACATGGAGTGCACTGATGCACAGCCACAGCTAGATTATTATGCTGTTCCATTGACTCAGATCACTACATTGCCCTCGCAGTGTACTGAGCCAGAAACTGACCCTGATGAGACTACAGTATGGTGCCCCGTCCTGAATGCTATAGCACATTACACGGTGACACAGAGAAAGGTGCACATGACATTGAAGAGGAGGTGATAGATGACCCAGTTGTTGACCCAGATTGGCAGCCATTGGGGGAAGAGGGTGCCGCTGACAGTAGCTCAGAAGTGGAGGAGGATGATCCGCAGCAGCCATCAACATCACAACAGCTTTCATCTGGCAGGCCCGTCTCAGACCAAAAAACTTTGTCAACCAAAAAAACAGTTTTAGGACAGCGTGGCCATCTGGTGAAAGTAGCACAGCGTGCAATGCCTGAAAAGGTATTGCATAGTAGGAAGAGTGGAGTGTGGCAATTTTTTAACCAAGATCCGAATGATCAGTGCAAAGTTATCTGTAAGAAATGCTCAAAGACCTCTAGCAGAGGGAAGAATCCCCTAAATTTAAATACAACGTGCATGCGTAGACATTTAACCAGCATGCACTTGCAAGCCTTGACTAACTACCAAACGTCCTGTACCATTGGTGCACCTGCTCAGAATGAAGGTAGTCAGCAACGCTACATTGCTTCCCTCACTGTAAGCCCATCAGTTAGGACACCACCAGCAGCAAATGAGGAGGTATCGTTGCAAGGCCAAAGCAGTCAGGGAATCACAAGGTTTTTGGTAGGAAACACTGTATGTAGGTCAATATCAAGAATACCATCACCAACCCCCTCTCAATCGGCGATGTCCACCACCACCACCACCGCTAGTTCCACCATATGCACCTCTCCAGTCCAGCTCACCCTACAAGAGACTCTTATAAGGAAAAGAAACTACTCATCCTCTCATCCGCGTACACAGGGTTTGAACACCCACATAGCTAGACTAATCTCGTTAGAGATGATGCCCTAACGGTTGGTTGAAAGCGAAGCTTTTAAAACCCTGATGGCCTACTCAGTACCATGCTATGACCTACCCAGTCGACACTTATTTGCGAGAAAAGCCATCCCAGCCCTCCACCAACATGTCAAAGACCGCATTTTCCATGTACTGAGGCAATCAGTCAGTAGAAAGGTGCACCTCACAACAGTTGCATGGACCAGTAGGCATGGCCAGGGACGTTACGTGTCCATCACGGCACACTGGGTTAATGTGGTGGATGCAGGGTCCACAGGGGACAGCCATAGTGGGACAGTTCTGCCTAGCCCATGGTCTAGGAAACAGTTGGCTGTAGGCGTTCGCCCCTTCTCCTCCTCCTCCTCCTCCAGGAGCGAGAGCTCATCCACAGAGTGCAGTCGCACGACCACTCCATCCGCAGCTGCCAATGTTGCACACGAGGTGTCCCACTATGGAACAGCTAGTGGTAAGCGTCAGCAGGCTGTGTTGGAAATGAAGTGTTTGGGCGACAACAGACACACAGCAGAAGTTCTGGCCGAGTAGTTGCAGTAAGAAACTCAGTCATGGCTGGGCAGTGTACATCTTGAGGCTGGCAAGGTAGTCAGTGATAACGGAAGGAATTTTATGGCTGCCATAGCCCTTTCAGAACTGAAACACATACCTTGCCTGGCTCACACCTTGAACCTGGTGGTGCAGTGCTTCCTGAAAAATTATCCGGAGTTACCAGCCCTGCTCCTGAAGGTGCGAAGACTTTGCTCGCACATCCGCCGGTCACCCATACACTCCAGCCATAAGCTGAACCATCAGCGATCGCTGAGGCTTCCCCAGCACCGCCTAATAATCGAAGTTGCAACAAGGTGGAACTCCACACTGCACATGCTTCAGAGGCTGTGCGAACAGGGGCATGCTGTAATGTATTTGTGGGAGGATACACATACACGGGCAGGCAGTTGGATGGCAGACATGGAGTTGTCAGGTGTGCAGTGGTCCAAGCTACATGACCTCTGTCAAGTCCTTCAGTGTTTTGAGGAATGGACACGGCTGGTAAGTGCAGACGATGCCATCATAAGCATGAGCATCCCACTAATGCGTCTCCTGATGCAAAGTTTGACGCACATTAAGGAGCAGGCGTCTGCAGCTGAGGAGGAGGGAAGCCTTGATGACAGTCAGCCATTGCCTGCTCAGGGAACTCTCCTGGACGAGGTGGTGGACGAAGAGGAGGAGGAGGAGGATGATGGGGATGAATATTTATGGGAGGAGGATGCTTCTCAGGGGGCAATAGAAACTGGTGGCTTTGCAAGGTCAGGTACAGGGTTTTTGCGGTAGACAAGTGATGTTGATTTGCAAGAAAGTGCTCCTCAACCCAGCACAAGCAGTGAATTGACACCTGGAACATTGGCCCATATGGCTGAGTATGCCTTGCATATCCTAAAAAGGGACCCCCGCATTATCAAAATGATGACCGATGACGATTACTGGTTGGCCTGCCTCCTGGATCCACGATATAAAGGAAAATTACAAAATATCATGCCACATGAGAACCTTGAGCAAATATTGGCTACCAAACAAGCAACTCTTGTAGACTGTTTGGTTCAGGCATTCCCAGCACACAGCGGTGGTGATGGTTCTCACACGAGCTGTAGGGGCAACATGGCAGAGGTGTTAGAGGTGCACAAATCAGAAGTGGCGTTGGACAGAGGGGTTTTATGACCAGGTTGTGGAGTGATTTTGCAATGACCACAGACACGACAGGTACTGCTGCATCGATTCAAAGTGACAGGAGACTGTATTTGTCCAGTATGGTTACGAACTATTTTTCCTCCCTTATCGATGTTCTCCCTCACACGTCATTCCCCTTTGATTACTGGGCATCTAAAATAGACACCTGGCCTGAATTGGCAGAATATGCATTACAGGAGCTCGCTTGCCCAGCTGCTAGTGTGCTATCAGAAAGAGTCTTCAGTGCTGCTGGTTCAATACTGACTGAAAAAAGGACTCGTCTGGCTACCCAAAATGTTGATGATCTAACCTTCATTAAAATGAACCAATCATGGATTTCAAATTATTTTGCCCCACCTTCCCCTGCTGACACGTAGCTTGCCTGGAAAATGTCTTGCTTTTGGCCTCCTCTGACTGACTGACCCAATTCCTCCATTTGCAGCTACTGAATGTCCACCATAGACCATTTTTTTACCTCTCTATATGGGCTGACTCCCCCCACAGGGCCGTGGTCACCACCTAGCGCAAGCACCCGTGCGAGTGCCGTTTGCCTGGACAGGTGGATGTGCCCACTCTTGGGCGACGGCACTGGCACAGGGTCCCTCATAGTACAATGAAGTGTCTCTGACGGTGGTGGTGCACAACCAACGTCAGACACACCGTCGTAATATGAGGGGCCCTGTGCCAGTACCACCGCAAATGAGAGAGTGTTCCCCCCAGGTCAAACAGTGCTCTACCACTTGCCAAACTTACGTCTTCCCGCTCCACCACTGTGTAGTCTGTACTGTTAAATCCTTCAATGGCACTTGCAATGCAATTTTTTTTAAATGATAGATAATAGCAAAAATATACAGGGGCCTTGGCTATATTTAGACCAGTTAATACTTTGCGCCAACTACCACTGTCTGCTACTCAGCAGAGGAGCCCACCCCTGTACCTAGCTATGCCACCTGTTTATTTATGAATATTTTTTGGGCAGACATTTACCTCACTTTATTATTTTGGCCTACTAACTGTGTCAGCGACTCCTTACAGTTGTCCTCCACTGAACAAAGCTATGCCACCTGTGTACTCCTGTAACCAATTTTGAACTGCATGTAGCCTACTTTTTTATTTTAGGCCTACTAAGTCCGTCTGCACCACTCCTTACAGTTGTCCTCCACTGAACAAAGCTGAGCCGCCACTTTACTCCTGTTTCGAATACTAAACTGCATTTGGCCTACTTGTTTGGTTGGGCCTACTAACTGTATCTGCCACTCCTTGCTTTTCTCCTCCACTGAACAGAGCTGAGCCACCACTTTACTCCTGTTTCGAATAATAAACTGCATTTGGCCTACTTGTTTGGTTGGGCCTACTAACGGTGTCTGCCGCTGCTTGTTGTTCTCCTCCACTGAACAAAGCTGAGCCACCACTTTACTCCTGTTTCGAATATTAAGCTGCATTTGGCCAACTTGTTTGGTTGGGCCTACTAACGGTGTCTGCCGCTTTTTGCTTTTCTCCTCCACTGAACAAAGCTGAGCCGCCACTTTACTCCTGTTTTGAATATTAAACTGCATTTGGCCTACTTGTTTGGTTGGGCCTACTAACAGTGTCTGCCGCTGCTTGTTGTTCTCCTCCACTGAACAAAGCTGAGCTGCCACTTTACTCCTGTTTCGAATATTAAACTGCATTTGGCCTACTTGTTTGGTTGGGCCTACTAACGGTGTCTGCCGCTGCTTGTTGTTCTCATCCACTGAGCAAAGCTGAGCCGCCACTTTACTCCTGTTTCGAATATTAAACTGCATTTGGCCTACTTGTTTGGTTGGGCCTACTAATGGTGTCTGCCGCTGCTTGTTGTTCTCCTCCACTGAACAAAGCTGAGCCGCCACTTTACTCCTGTTTCGAATATTAAACTGCATTTGGCCTACTTGTTTGGTTGGGGCTACTAACGGTGTCTGCCACTGCTTGTTGTTCTCCTCCACTGAACAAAGCTAAACCGCCACTTTACTCCTGTTTCGAATATTAAACTGCATTTGGCCTACTTGTTTGGTTGGGCCTACTAAAGGTGTCTGCCGCTGCTTGTTGTTCTCCTCCACTGTACAAAGCTGAGCCGCCACTTTACTCCTGTTTCGAATATTAAACTGCATTTGGCCAACTTGTTTGGTTGGGCCTACTAACGGTGTCTGCCGCTCCTTGCTTTTCTCCTCCACTGAACAAAGCTGAGCCGCCAGTTTACTCCTGTTTCAAATATTAAACTGCATTTGACCTACTTGTTTGGTTGGGCCTACTAACTGTTTCTGCCCCTCATTACAGCTGTCCTCCACTGCACAAAGCTATGCCGCCTGTCTAGTCCAGTTACCATTTTTGAACTGCTTGGAGCCTACTTTTTTAATGTGGGCCTACAAAGTGTGTCTGCACCACTTATTACTGCTGTCCTCCATTGAACAAAGCTTTGCCGCCTGTTTACTCCTGTTACCAGTTTTGAACTGCATTTAGCCTACTTACTTTTTTGAGCCTACTAACTGTGTCTGCCACTCCTTACAATTGTCCTCCGCTGAACAAAGCTATGCCGCCTGTGTACTCCTGTAACCAATTTTGAACTGCATTGAGCCTACTTTTTTATTTTAGGCCTACTAAGTCTGTCTGCGCCACTCCTTACAATTGTCATCCCCTGAACAAAGCTATGCCGCCAGTTTACTCCTGTTACCTATTTTGAACTGCATTTAGCCTACTTACTTTATTGGGCCTACTAACTGTCAGCCTCTCATTACAGTTGTCCTGCACTGAACAAAGCTATGCCGCCAGTTTAGTCCTGTTACTGATTTTGCACTGCATTTAGCCTACTTACTTTATTGGGCCTACTAATTGTCAGCCTCTCATTACAGTTGAAAACAACAACCTATATAGAAAGAAACACCAGAGATAATAATTTTTATAAACTGAGGAAAAACACTATAGAAATGAACCCTTAAAAAATTTCCTTCAGACCAGATTATATTAAATAAAATATATTTTTTATTAAAAATAAATTGCAATCACAAAAAACATCACCAAAACGTATGGAAATTTTTATTATTATTAAAATTGTATAATCTACAACAGATATTTATTTATTAAGAATATAAAACATACAACTATAGATAATATGTATCTCCTCCAATCGAGGTTTACTTAGGGATAGATAAAAAATATATATATATAAAAATCCCGTATGTGCAAGACAGGGCAAGTCCAAACTGATCAGTATAATAAACATAAAAATATATATAATGCAGCAAATAATAATTTAATAATATAATATGTGATAAAAATCAGTCAAATAAATTTGTGAATAATATGTGTGTATATCCATATATACACACACACACTTATTGTGTGCAGCAAAATAAATCAATTCATAATAAAGTGCAATAGTGCAATAAAAAATAAATTGCATACAAAACAACCAGTGTGTCCACAAAAGTTGTGAGCCAAAAACAAAAAACAAATAATTATATATTACCCAGTAAAAGCGCTGCCAAATGTGCCAAAATATATTATGAATACTGACCAGCTAGGAGTACCACTGCCCTGCACACACCACTCCAACGCCGTTTCGCTCACTGCTTCATCAGGGAGTAAATGATGAAGCAGTGAGCGAAACGGCGTTGGAGTGGTGTGTGCAGGGCATTATCTATAGTTGTATGTTTTATATTCTTAATAAATAAATATCTGTTGTAGATTATACAATTTTAATAATAATAAAAATTTCCATACGTTTTGGTGATGTTTTTTGTGATTGCAATTTATTTTTAATAAAAAATATATTTTATTTAATATAATCTGGTCTGAAGGAAATTTTTTAAGGGTTCATCTCATTACAGTTGTCCTCTGCTGAACAAAGCTATGCCGTCTGTTTAGTCCTGTCACCAGTTTTGAACTGCATTTAGCCTACTTTATTATTTGGGCATATATCTGTGTTTCCTCGTCATCCTGCCCATTGCCCAGCCACTGCTAGGTGACTCTGCTGGTACATTGACTCAGACCACTACATTCCCCTTGCACTACACAGCCAGAATCTGACCCTGCTGATAGTCAGGTTCCCCTTCCCGCATACTATACCACCTTACACGGGGACAAAGAGGAAGGTGTAGATGAAAGTGCAGGTTCTTTCATCAGGTGGGGGGCATACTCATTGGCAACGTCACTGGCACTGGGCCCCTCATAGTATGCAAAAGTGTCTCTGCCGGTAGTAGGCGCCCCCACCGTCATACACACCGCCGTACTTTGATGGGCCCTGTGCCAGTGCCAATGCGAACAAGTGGGCCCCCCCTTCTTGCTCAGGATCACAGCACTTGCAAAGTTTAAATGCTTACCTCTCCCTGCTTCACCGCCGTGACGTATTCCGCGTTTCCTGGGCCAACGAAAAACTTGAGCCAGCCCTACCCCCCGACAAATTTAGCCAAATGACCCCCAGTTTTCAATGCCTAACTATTATTATAAAGTAAATTAAGATTGACAAACTTCAGTAATAAGAATTGATGTTTTTGTCATTAAAATGGGCACTGTAGGTGTTTTCCTGTCCTCCTCTCTCTGCCGACTTTGATTCCCCATTGACTTGCATTGGGTTTCGTGTTTCAGTTGGCCCCCGACTTTTCACAATAATCGGCCGATTTCACCCGAACCGACTTTTGAGAAAGTCAGGTTTCGCGAAACCTGACTCGATCCTAAAAAGTAAAAGTCGCTCAACTCTAAAGCATATACAAGATGCATCAGGAAGTGCAGGAAGAATACATATAAAAAACGCATAAATTATATAAATTATACATGTCGAACATAAAAAGGTGAGTCAATATATACAAGATGCATCAGAAAGTGCAGGAGACGCCTGCCAATAGTCAAGTACAGTTGGTGCCGGTTGGTGCACAGGAGGCCCCACGCTCTCTGATAGACTTTGTCAGGAGGACTAGCGGAAAAACTTGGTGACCCCCGTTTGGACCATTGTTGCAGGAAGAGCTAACGTGTTAGCTCCCAGGAAAAGGCTTACCACCCCATTCCTGGTTAGTACAATTCTTTAGAGACTTTCTCCGTTGTAATTACAGTATATTGTTGTATGGTTTATTGCTGTTTTGCATTGTTTGATGTAATTAACTAACCCCTGACTACAGTAAATCCCTGTATTTGAAAGAATTAAAATGTTCATTGACTGTTCCTGCCTCGTGCCTTCTGTGTGTTGCAATCAGTCACCTGCTTACAAAGGAGTTCATTGTCATGGACAATTGGATTGTAAATATCTGTGTCCGCTTCTGCTATAAGATATTACGTCATAAAGCAACAATCTCAATATACTGCAGATATCACAGTCTAGAATTGATGTAAGAAAAATACAGATAAGAAGTCAAGCTGGCTCAAGCTGTATAAGCAGTGCAGCAAACTGACCAAATTCTACTATATAATTTCTACTTTATCATATACAGACTTATGCTGAAATGCAGTTATTCCTCTCCACTGCTAAAAGTCCAACCTATATAATAAATCACATCCAGTCTGTTGTAAGATTTTCCTTTGTGATTATATTTCAATCTTGTTTTCATTAACTTTAGAATTTATTGAGTGTCAATAATCAAATTCAGGGAATCAATATTAATCATAATCACCATAGTGAGTAAAGGACACAGACTTTGATTCAGCCAGTCTGCACCTGTGGTGACTTTTTGGGGCAAGTGCTTGAGGAAGGGGGAGTGCCCCCAAAATGTCGGTGCAGGTGCAGACCTCGGATCGTCAGACAACATCTCTGCCTCTCTGCTTCCACAAGCCTGCTGTTGCCTGGAGCACTTGGAATGGTTGCACAGAAGTCTGTGTCCTTTACTCACTGTGGTGATTAAGATGAATATTGATTCCTTGAATTTGAGTATTGACTCTATCAACATATTCTGAGGGTAATGTAAAATATTGAAATATAATCATAAAATAAACTTTTACAATAGACTGGATGTGGCTTATGCCATTTATTATATAGTTCAAGCTGTATAAGGCCTCATTTATACGTTTATGTTTGTTCACGTACGGAAAAAAAAATGGTATGAGTGCCAGTGTTTGGTCAGTTGTCAATTTTTACATTCAGTGTTTCATCAGTGTTTTTCATGTGAAAAATAAACTAGTAAATTACAAAGATTCTCCTATATATTGCAATGTTAATCACAGACAGCACAATGTTTATTCTTTATGCCATCCGCGTGCTTTGCATTATTTTCATGGACACATAGATTTGTATTGCTACTTTTTATCTGTGATGCTGGTAAAAAAACGGACATGTCTCTGTGATTTTTGCATGGACACACTATCTGCAAAAAAAACATGGACATGGGAACAGCCCCAATGATTATAATGGGTATGTATTGTATCTATGAAAATCACAGATAGAATACGTATGGGAAACATGGATTTCTGAATAAAGCCATATAGATAACTTTGCCACTAACATAAAATAGAAGTAATATGAATGGATTCAATGGGTGTGAATATTTTGAAATTCTTATTCCCCAAATCCGCCAAATTTTGTTAGGAGATTGGATTTGCCACAAATTAATTTGACGCAAATTGAAAGTATTCCAAAGTCCCCAATAGCTCCGATTGGACGTGCATGACACAGTGACTCCCCTGTCAATCTCCTCCAGATCTCAGCACTAGAGATGAATTCCCCCATGTTCAGCGAACAGTTCGTCAAACATATTGGAATTCAGTCGGAGGCAAAACCAAACTCAGACAACATCTTCAGAGGGGCCAAAAAGCTGACAAAACAACTCAAATTAGGTTCAGACATAAGGAAAAGTGGCATCAATTCACCCAAAGTAGAAATTTGACAATGAAACAGCAGCAGTCAGCCATGGGACATTCATGAGGTATCAGGGTCTGGGTCAGCATTTACAGCTTTGAAATTAAATTTAAATTAAAATGAGGTGGATGAGGGACCAGTGTAAGCCTGATGTGCTGGTAGCCCTTATACCTCATGCAACAGTTCAAATTTTTTTTCCCCTGCCACACTCAGGTGGCAAAAACATCAATTTCGTAGACTACTATTGGTAGAAAAATGTAAGGATAGTTACACAGGTAGTTGACTGAAAGTAAGTGCAGGCCTGCCGGTCTGAGAGCCCTACTGCTGCAGACAACACACATTAGACCCAACTTGGACTACAAACATTTCTGAAAATTATTTCCACACACCACTAAAGTGTCATCAATTTCTCCAGAGTAGAAATAGTATAATTAAGCAGTTTTTTAAAAACTATTATTTATTACTATTATTTATTGTTATAGCGCCATTTATTCCATGGCGCTTTACTTGTGAAAAAGCGTATACATTATAAAAAAAGGACAATAATCTTATACAATACAAGTCACTGGCTGGTACTGGAGGAGAGAGGATCCTGCCCGTGAGGGCACGCAGTCTACGAGGGATGGGTGAGGATACAATAGGTGAAGGTAGAGCTGCTTGTGCAGTGGTATGGTGGAGCGATGGTTAGTGTAAAGTTGTAGGCTTGTCGGAAGGTGGTTCTTAGGCCGGCGTCACACTTGGCGTAAGACAATACGCCACGTATTATACGTCCGTACTACGGCCGTAATACGGAGAAATGTTCCCAAAATATTGATCCGTAGTCAGGGTGTTTCAGCGTATTTTGCGCATGGCATCCTCCGTATGTAATCCGTATGGCATCCGTACTGCGAGATTTTCGCGCAGGCTTGCAAAACCGACATCTAATGGATTTATGTGCTCAAATGTTCGGGAAAACATATATACAGTATATATATATATATATATATATATGTCATTGTGACACATATATATATATTCTGTATTTAGATTTCATTCAGCGCGATATCTGTGAACAGCCGGTAATTCAATTGCCGGCTTTTCATTTCTCCTGCACAAACCCGACAGGATATGAGACATGGTTTACATACAGTAAACCATCTCATATCCCCCCTTTTTTTGCATATTCCACACTACTAATGTTAGTAGTGTGTATGTGCAAAATTTCAGCGCTGTAGCTGCTCAAATAAAGGGTTAAATGGCGGAAAAAATTGGCGTGGGCTCCCGCGCAATTTTCTCCGCCAGAATGGTAAAGCCAGTGACTGAGGGCAGATATTAATAGCCAGGAGAGGGTCCATGGTTATTGGCCCCCCCGTGGCTAAAAACATCTGCCCCCAGCCACCCCAGAAAAGGCACATCTGGAAGATGCGCCTATTCTGGCACTTGGCCACTCTCTTCCCACTCCCTGTAGCGGTGGGATATGGGGTAATGAAGGGTTAATGCCACCTTGCTATTGTAAGGTGACATTAAGCCAGATTAATGATGGAGAAGCGTCAATTATGACACCTATCCATTATTAATCCAATTGTTGGAAAGTGTTAAAAAACACACACACACATGATTGAAAAGTATTTTAATGAAATAAACACAGCGGTTGTTGTAATAATTTATTGTTCTCTCAAATCCATTTGCAGTCCCTCGCTTGGCAACATAATAAACGCACAAGATACATACCTTCTGATGTACTGTCAGGTCCAACGATGTAATCCATCTGAAGGGGTTAACTAATATTACAGGCAGGAGCCCTGCTATAATGCAGCTGTGCTCCGTGCTTGTAATTCCCCGGCGAATGAATGAAATCTAGGTCATTGACCTACATTTCATTCATTCGCGGTGAGGCGCCCTATGGTGGATGTTCTCATGAACTGCAGCCTGGGAACTTTTTCCCACGCTCCAGGTCATATGAGGACATCCACCAGGGGGCGCATCACCGCGACTGAAGGAAATGTAGGTCAATGACCTAGATTTCATTCATTCGCAGGGGAATTACAAGCACGGAGCACAGCTGCATTATAGCAGGGCTCCTGCCTGTAATATTAGTTAACCCCTTCAGATGGATTACATCGTTGGACCTGACAGTACATCAGAAGGTATGTATCTTGTGCGTTTATTGTTTTGCCAAGCGAGGGACTGCAAATGGATTTGAGAGAACAATAAATTATTACAACAACCGCTGTGTTTATTTCATTAAAATACTTTTCAATCATGTGTGTGTGTGTTTTTTAACCCTTTCCTACAATTGGATTAATAATGGATAGGTGTCATAATTGACGCCTCTCCATCATTAATCTGGCTTAATGTCACCTTCCAATAGCAAGGTGGCATTAACCCTTCATTACCCCATATCCCACCGCTACAGGGAGTGGGAAGAGAGTGGCCAAGTGCCAGAATAGGCGCATCTTCCAGATGTGCCTTTTCTGGGGTGGCTGGGGGCAGATGTTTGTAGCCACGGGGGGGCCAATAACCATGGACCCTCTCCTGGCTATTAATATCTGCCCTCAGTCACTGGCTTTACCGCTCTGGCGGAGAAAATTGCGCGGGAGCCCACGCCAATTTTTTCCGCCATTTAACCCTTTATTTTAGCAGCTACAGCGCTGAAATTTTGCACATACACACTACTAACATTAGTAGTGTGGAATATGCAAAAAAAAGGGGGATATGAGATGGTTTACTGTATGTAAACCATGTCTCATATCCTGTCGGGTTTGTGCAGGAGAAATGAAAAGCCGGCAATTGAATTACCGACTTTTCACTAACACCGCTGCGTATTTCTCGCAAGTCACACTGCTGGTCCGTGTGGAATCCATATTTTTCTCGCCCCCATAGACTTTCATTGGCGATTTTTTTGCGCAGTACGCTGACAAACGCAGCATGCTGCGATTTTGTACGGCCGTAGAAAGCCGTATAATACTGAACCGTAATTTACGGCTAATAGGAGCAGCCCCATTGAGAATAATTGTGCCGTATGTTATGCGAGTTTTACGGACGTAGTTTCTGCGCTCTTACGTCCGTAAAACTCGCCAGTGTGACGCCGGCCTTAAGGTTCCGTTTGAAGATGAGATTATGATATGCTGGGGTGCACAGTTCCACAGTAGAGGGGATCTACAGTAGAAATCAAGCATGCGATTGTGGGAAGAGGAAATAAAAGGGGAGTAGAGAAGGAATCATTGTGAGGATTGGAGGGTGTGTGCAGTTAAATACCAGAAGACTAAGTCACAGATGTGTAGAGGAGACAGGTTGTAGGTGGCTTTGTATGCCAAAGTTAGAGTTTTGAACAGGAGTAGTGTTGAGTAGTGTTGAGCATTCCGATACCGCAAGTATCGGGTATCGGCCGATACTTGCGGGTATCGGAATTCCGATACCGAGATCCGATACTTTTGTGGTATCGGGTATCGGTATCGAAACAACATTAATGTAATAAATTAGGGTTGAGCGATACCGTCCGATACTTGAAAGTATCGGTATCGGAAAGTATCGGCCGATACCGGCAAAGTATCGGATCTAATCCGATACCGATACCCGATACCAATACAAGTGAATAGGACTCAAGTATCGGACGGTAAATCAGCCCTTTCTGTCCTTCTATATGGGGTTCTGGAGGGGGGGGAGAGTGTGGGCGGTGCGTGGGCGGAGACTGCGTGTCTCTGTGCGGGCGGGGTCTGTGCGGGCCTGCCAGGGATCTCATTCTATGCGGCCGGCGCTGTATGCCCAGGCTTGATGCGGCGTGCCGGGGCTTGATGCGGCGTGGGAGGGCGTGCGGCGTGCTGGGGGGGTCTATGCGGCGTGAGGGGGTCTAAGCGGCGTGCTGGGGGGTCTATGCGGCGTGAGGGGCTCTCTGCGGCGTTCTGGGGCGTCTATGCGGCGTGCTGGGGGATCTATGCGGCGTGAGGGGCTCTCTGCGGCGTTCTGGGGCGTCTATGCGGCGTGCTGGGGGGTCTATGCGGCGTGCTGGGGGGTCTCAGCGGCGTGCGGGGGTCTCAGCGGCGTGCGGGGGTCTCTGCGACGTGCTGGGGGGTCTCTGCGGCGTGAAGGGGTCTCTGCGGCGTGGGGGGGGGTCTCTGCGGCGTGGGGGGGTCTCTGCGGCATGCGGGGGTCTCAGTGCGGGCATCGTCCGATGGGACTACAAGTCCCATCGGGCTATGCCTGCTACACTGACAGTGATTGACACATTAGCCAATGATGGGACAGTAGTAGTCCCATCATCCGGCTAATGTGTTGAATGAAAAAAAAAAAAAATACTCCATACATACATTCTACATACATAAATACATATAGACATACAGTACATTCATACATTACATACATGACATACATTACATTAAACATAGATTACATACTCACCATTACTTGTCATTTTGATCCCCGAAGCCAGTGTCATCTATAAAAAATGTGAAAAAAACAAACAACCAATATACTCCCTGTCCGCAGAAATCCACGAGTGTCCCACGACGATCTCCCGTGGAGAGCAGCAGCATCAAATAATGCGACCGCTCTCTAGGGGCTCAGAAACACAATGATGGGAGGAAGGTATCCTTCCGCCACTGTATTCCTCCGCCGCTGTAAAAAAAAAAGTCCCTAGTCTCACTTTATGGCATTGCTGTATGAGACATTTTCCCATGCAGCAATTATATAAAGTGACACTTTGAACTCAGGTAACCTCAGTGATGCACTGCAGGAGCCATTGTCTCCTGTCAGTGTGTCACTGAGGGTCCTATAGAGCAGTGACGTCACCCGATGTCACTGTTCTATAGGGGAGATCGTCGTGGGACACTCGTTATTAATTGGACTACGGCGGACAGGTAGTATGCGGTTTATTATTTTACGTTTTTTGCAGGCGCTGAAGTATGGTAAGTATGGTGAAATGAAGAATATTAAAATACTTTTTCCTAATGTGTGCGTGTTTTATTAACCCTTTTCTTACTATTGGATTAATAACGGATAGGCGTCTTATTGACGCCTCTCCATTATTAACCCGGCTTAATGTCACCTTACGATAGCAAGGTGACATTAACCCCTTATTACCCCATATCCCACCGCTACACGGGAGTGGGAAGAGAGGGGCTAAGTGCCGGAATTGGCGCATCTTACGGATGCGCCATTTTCGGGGCGGCTGCGGACTGGTATTTGTAGCCGGGGGGGGGCCAATATCCATGGCCCCTCTCTAGGCTATGAATATCAGCCCGCAGCTGTCTGCGTAGCCTTTCTGGCTATAAAATATAGGGGGACCCCACGTCATTTTTTTGGGGGGTCCCCCTATTTTAATAGCCAGTAAAGGCTACGCAGACAGCTGCGAGCTGATATTCATAGCAGGCTACAAATATTGGCCCCCGGCCGTCGGCTTTCCCCCTCTGGCGCAGAAAATTGCGCGGGAGCCCACGCCGTTTTTTTCCATTTTTTTTTTTTTTTTTTTAAATTCAACGCTCATAAAGGCCTCTTTCACCCTTGCGTCAGTACGGGTCCGTCGCTATGCGTCGAGCCGACGTACCGACGCACGTTGTGAAATTTGTACACGACGTGGGCAGCGGATGCAGTTTTTCAACGCATCCACTGCCCATTCTGAAGTGCGGGGAGGAGGGGGCAGAGTTTCTGCTGCGCATGCGCAGTAGAAAATGGCAGACGCGACGGACAAAAAAAGTTCACTTGAACATTTTTTCGTGCCGACGGTCCGCCAAAACTCGACGGATCCGTTGCAGAACGGACGCGACGTGTGGCCATTCGTCGCGATCCGTCGCTAATACAAGTCTATGGGGAAAAAAATGCATCCTGCGAGCACATTTGCAGGATCCGTTTTTTTTCCGCCAGATCCGTTTTTTCAGTCGGATCCGTTGTTTTCCGCCAGATCGGTTTTTTTCCACCGGATCCGTTTTTTTCCGCCAGATCCGTTTTTTTTTACATTGGATCCGTTTTTTTCTGCCAGATCTGTTTTTTTCCACCGGATCCGTTTTTTTCCACCAGATCCGTTTTTTTTCCGCCAGATCCGTTTTTTCCTGCCGGATCCATTTTTTTCCGCCAGATCCGTTTTTTCTCATAGAGTTGTAATAGCGCCGGATTGCGCCTGATGGCCACACATTTCATCCATTTTTTGCAGGATTCGTTAAAAAAAACTGTTTCCGCCGGATGGAAAACTCATAGAAACATTTTTTGTCCGTTATTTTTCATGCATGTTTCCATTCAAATCATGCACATTTTCCGTTTATTTATTTTCCAAAAACCTTATCAAAACCTGCATCAAAACTGCATCAAAAACCGCACCAAAAACTGCATCAAAAACCGCACCAAAAACTGCATCAAAAACCTGCAGCAAAAAAGCACCAAAAACTGCATCAAAAACTGCATCAAAAACCGCACCAAAAACCGCACCAAAAACCTGCAGCAAAAAAGCACCAAAAACTGCATCAAAAACTGCATCAAAAACCGCACCAAAAAACTGCAGCAAAAAACTGCAGCAAAAAAGCACCAAAAACTGCATCAAAAACCGCATCAAAAAGCTACATCAAAAACAGCACCAAAAACTGCACCAAAAACTGCATCAAAAACAGCACCAAAAAACTGCAGCAAAAAAAACACCAAAAACTGCATCAAAAACCGTATCAAAAAGCTACATCAAAAACCGCACCAAAAACCTGCAGCAAAAAAGCACCAAAAACTGCATCAAAAACCGCATCAAAAACTGCACCAAAAACTGCATCAAAAACCGCATCAAAAAGCTGGAGCAAAAAAAGCACCAAAAACTGCATCAAAAACCGCACCAAAAACCTGCAGCAAAAACTGCATCAAAAACCGCATCAAAACTGCACCAGTTTTTTATGCAGGTTTTGATGCAGTTTTTGGTGCAGTTTTTGATGCGGTTTTTGATGCAGGTTTTGGTGCTGTTTTTGATGTAGCTTTTTGATGCGGTTTTTGATGCAGTTTTTGGTGCTTTTTTTGCTGCAGATTTTTGGTGCTGTTTTTGATGCAGTTTTTGATGCAGTTTTTGGTGCTTTTTTGCTGCAGGTTTTTGGTGCGGTTTTTGATGCTTTTTTGCTGCATGTTTTTGGTGCGGTTTTTGATGTAGTTTTTGGTTCAGTTTTTGATGCAGTTTTTGGTGCTTTTTTTGCTGCAGGTTTTTGGTGCGGTTTTTGATGCAGTTTTTGGTGCTGTTTTTGATGCAGTTTTTGATGCAGTTTTTGGTGCTTTTTTGCTGCAGGTTTTTGGTGCGGTTTTTGATGCTTTTTTGCTGCATGTTTTTGGTGCGGTTTTTGATGTAGTTTTTGGTTCAGTTTTTGATGCAGTTTTTGGTGCTTTTTTTGCTGCAGGTTTTTGATGCGGTTTTTGATGCAGTTTTTGGTGCAATTTTTGGTGCGGTTTTTGATGCAGTTTTTGGTGCTTTTTGCTGCAGGTTTTTGGTGCGGTTTTTGATGCTTTTTTGCTGCATGTTTTTGGTGCGGTTTTTGATGTAGTTTTTGGTTCAGTTTTTGATGCAGTTTTTGGTGCTTTTTTTGCTGCAGGTTTTTGGTGCGGTTTTTGATGCAGTTTTTGGTGCTGTTTTTTATGTAGCTTTTTGTTGAGGTTTTTGATGCAGTTTTTGGTGCTTTTTTTGCTGCAGGTTTTTGATGCCGTTTTTGATGCAGTTTTTGGTGCTTTTTTGCTGCAGGTTTTTGGTGCAGTTTTTGATGCGGTTTTTGATGCAGTTTTTGATGCAGTTTTTGATGTAGCTTTTTGATGCGGTTTTTGATGCAGTTTTTGGTGCTTTTTTTGCTGCAGGTTTTTGGTGCTGTTTTTGGTGCTTTTTTTGCTGCAGGTGTTTGATGCCGTTTTTGATGCAGTTTTTGGTGCTTTTTTGCTGCAGGTTTTTGATGCAGTTTTTGGTGCAGTATTTGATGCAGTTTTTGGTGTTTTTTGCTGCAGGTTTTTGGTGCGGTTTTTGGTGCAGCAAAAAAGCACCAAAAACTGCATCAAAAACCGCATCAAAAACTGCACCAAAAACTGCACCAAAAACTGCATCAAAAACCGCACCAAAAACCTGCAGCAAAAAGCACCAAAAACTGCATCAAAAACTGCACCAAAAACTGCATCAAAAACCGCACCAAAAACCTGCAGCAAAAAAAGCACCAAAAACTGCATCAAAAACTGAACCAAAAACTACATCAAAAACCGCACCAAAAACCTGCAGCAAAAAGCACCAAAAACTGCATCAAAAACCGCATCAAAAACTGCACCAAAAACTGCATCAAAAACCGCACCAAAAACCTGCATCAAAAAAAGCACCAAAAACTGTATCAAAAACTGAACCAAAAACTACATCAAAAACCGCACCAAAAACATGCAGCAAAAAAGCACCAAAAACTGCATCAAAAACCGCATGTTTTTGGTGCGGTTTTTGATGTAGTTTTTGGTTCAGTTTTTGATGCAGTTTTTGGTGCTTTTTTTGATGCAGGTTTTTGGTGCGGTTTTTGGTGCAGTTTTTGGTGCAGTTTTTGATGCGGTTTTTGATGCAGTTTTTGGTGCTTTTTGCTGCAGGTTTTTGGTGCAGTTTTTGATGCGGTTTTTGATGCAGTTTTTGATGCGGTTTTTGATGCAGTTTTTGGTGCGGTTTTTGATGTAGTTTTTGGTTCAGTTTTTGATGCAGTTTTTGGTGCTTTTTTTGATGCAGGTTTTTGGTGCGGTTTTTGATGCTGTTTTTGATGCAGGTTTTTGGTGCGTTTTTTCATGCAGTTTAGTTTTGATGCAGGTTTTGATGAGGTTTTTGGAAAATAAATAAACGGAAAATGTGCATGATTTGAATGGAAACATGCATGAAAAATAACGGACAAAAAACGTTCCTATGAGTTTTCCGTCCGGCGGAAACAGTTTTTTTTACGAATCCTGCAAAAAACGGATGAAATGTGTGGCTATCAGGCGCAATCCGGCGCTATTACAACTCTATGAGAAAAAACGGATCTGGCGGAAAAAAATGGATCCGGCAGGAAAAAACGGATTAGGCGGAAAAAAACGGATCTAGCGGAAAAAAACGGATCCGGTGGAAAAAAACCGATCTGGCGGAAAAAAACGGATCCTGCAAATGTGCTCGCAGGATGCATTTTTTTCCTCATAGACTTGTATTAGCGACGGATCGCGACGAATGGCCACACGTCGCGTCCGTTCTGCAACGGATCCGTCGATCCGTAAAAAAACGTAAAATAATAAACCGCATACTACCTGTCCGCCGTAGTCCAATTAATAACGAGTGTCCCACGACGATCTCCCCTATAGAACAGTGACATCGGGTGACGTCACTGCTCTATAGGACCCTCAGTGACACACTGACAGGAGACAATGGCTCCTGCAGTGCATCACTGAGGTTACCTGAGTTCAAAGTGTCACTTTATATAATTGCTGCATGGGAAAACGTCTCATACAGCAATGCCATAAAGTGAGACTAGGGACTTTTTTTTTTTACAGCGGCGGAGGAATACAGTGGCGGAAGGATACCTTCCTCCCGTCATTGTGTTTCTGAGCCCCTAGAGAGCGGTCGCATTATTTGATGCTGCTGCTCTCCACGGGAGATCGTCGTGGGACACTCGTGGATTTCTGCGGACAGGGAGTATATTGGTTGTTTGTTTTTTTCACATTTTTTATAGATGACACTGGCTTCGGGGATCAAAATGACAAGTAATGGTGAGTATGTAATCTATGTTTAATGTAATGTATGTCATGTATGTAATGTATGAATGTACTGTATGTCTATATGTATTTATGTATGTAGAATGTATGTATGGAGTATTTTTTTTTTTTTCATTCAACACATTAGCCAGATGATGGGACTACTACTGTCCCATCATTGGCTAATGTGTCAATCACTGTCAGTGTAGCAGGCATAGCCCGATGGGACTTGTAGTCCCATCGGACGATGCCCGCACTGAGACCCCCGCACGCCGCAGAGACCCCCCCCCACGCCGCAGAGACCCCCCCCCCCACGCCGCAGAGACCCCCCCCACGCCGCAGAGACCCCCCAGCACGCCGCAGAGACCCCAGCACGCCGCAGACCCCCCAGCACGCCGCTGAGACCCCCCAGCACGCCGCATAGACCCCCCAGCACGCCGCATAGACCCCCCAGCACGCCGCATAGACCCCCCAGCACACCGCATAGACGCCCCAGAACGCCGCAGAGAGCCCCTCACGCCGCATAGACCCCCCCAGCATGCCGCATAGACCCCCCCAGCACGCCGCAGAGCCCTCCCACGCCACATCAAGCCCCGGCACGCCGCATCAAGCCTGGGCATACAGCGCCGGCCGCATAGAATGAGATCCCTGGCAGGCCCGCACAGACCCCGCCCGCACAGAGACACGCAGTCTCCACCCACGCACCGCCCACTTTACATTATAGTGATTTTAGCACTGTGGGGACTTCCGATTCCGATACCCGATACCACAAAAATATCGGATCTCGGTATCGGAATTCCGATACCGCAAGGATCGGCTGATACCCGATACTTGCGGTATCGGAATGCTCAACACTAGTAATAATGTGTAAAAGAGAGAATTAAATTAAAAAAATATTGCTATACTCACCTCTCCGACGCAGCCTGCACCTTACCGAGGGAACCGGGAGCGTTCTTTGCTTAAAATTTGCGCGTTTACTTCCTTACGTGAAGTTCCGGCTTGTGATTGGTCGCGTGCCGCCCATGTGGCCGCGACGCGACCAATCACAGCAAGCCGTGATGTAATTTCAGGTCCTTCAGGATTTTAAAATTACGTTCTGGCTTATGATTGGTTGCGTCGCGGTCACATGGGCGACGCGACCAATCACAAGCCGTGACGTCACGGGAGGCTGGACACGCGCGCATTTTAAAATGCGCGCGTGTCCTGCCTCCCGTGACGTCCCGGCTTGTGATTGGTCGCGTCGCCCATGTGACCGCGACGCGACCAATCATAAGCCAGAACGTAATTTTAAAATCCTGAAGGACCTGAAATTACGTCACGGCTTGCTGTGATTGGTCGCGTCGCGGCCACATGGGCGACGCGACCAATCACAAGCCGTGACGTCACGGGAGGCTGGACACGCGCGCATTTTAAAATGCGCGCGTGTCCTGCCTCCCGTGACGTCCCGGCTTGTGATTGGTCGCGTCGCCCATGTGACCGCGACGCGACCAATCATAAGCCAGAACGTAATTTTAAAATCCTGAAGGACCTGAAATTACGTCACGGCTTGCTGTGATTGGTCGCGTCGCGGCCACATGGGCGGCACGCGACCAATCACAAGCCGGGACTTCACGTAAGGAAGTAAACGCGCGAATTTTAAGCAAAGAACGCTCCCGGTTCCCTCGGTAAGGTGCAGGCTGCGTCGGAGAGGTGAGTATAGCAATATTTTTTATTTTAATTCTTTCTTTTACACATTAATATGGATCCCAGGGCCTGAAGGAGAGTTTCCTCTCCTTCAGACCCTGGGAACCATCAGGGATACCGTCCGATACTTGAGTCCCATTGGTATCGGGTATCAGTATCGGATTGGATCCGATACTTTGCCAGTATCGGCCGATACTTTCCGATACCGATACTTTCAAGTATCGGACGGTATCGCTCAACACTAGTGTTGAGCGATACCTTCCGATACTTGAAAGTATCGGTATCGGATAGTATCGGTCGATATCCGAAAAATATCGGATATCGCCGATACCGATACCCGATACCAATACAAGTCAATGGGACACAAGTATCGGAAGCTATCCTGGATGGTTCCCAGGGTCTGAAGGAGAGGAAACTCTCCTTCAGGCCCTGGGATCCATATTCATGTAAAAAATAAAGAATTAAAATAAAAAATATGGATATACTCACCCCTCCGGCGACCCCTGGACCTTACCGATGTAACCGGCAGCCTCCGTTCCTAAGAATGAGGAGTTTAGGACCTTCGATGATGTCGCGGCTTGTGATTGGTTGCGTGACTGCTCATGTGACCGCTCACGCGACCAATCACAAGCCGCGACGTCATCGCAGGTCCTAAACTCCTCATTCTTAGGAACGGAGGCTGCCGGTTACATCGGTAAGGTCCAGGGACCGCCGGAGGGGTGAGTATATCCATATTTTTTATTTTAATTCTTTATTTTTTACATGAATATGGATCCCAGGGCCTGAAGGAGAGTCTCCTCTCCTCCAGACCCTGGGAACCATACACTGGGAACTTCCGATTCCGATTTCCGATATCACAATAATATCGGAACTCGGTATCAGAATTCCGATACAGCAAATATCGGCCGATACCCGATACTTGCGGTATCGGAATGCTCAACACTAAACAGGAGTCTCTGGGCAATGCGGAGCCCGTGTAGGGATTGACAGAGGGGAGAAGCTGGGGATTAGGAGGGTGACAGATGTATTAGTCTGGCAGCAGAGTTTAGGATGGATTGAATGGGTGTGAGAGTGTTAGAAGGGAGGCCACAGAGCAAGAGGTTGCAGTAGGTGAGACAGAAGTTGATGAGGACATGCACTAGTGTTTTTGTAGATTCATGGTTAAGAAATTTTCGGATCTGGAAGTTATTTTTGAGTTGGGAGTCGGCAGGAAGTGGAAAGGGCTTGGATATCAGATTTGAAGGAGAGATCAGAGTCAAGCTTGCAGGACTTGGGACAGTAGGCAGCCATTTACTTTGATGGATAGGTCAGTTGGGGGAGTTGAATGAGATAGAGAAGATGATGAATTCAATTTTATCCATGTTAAGTTTTAGAAATCTAGCAGAGAAGAAAGATGAAATAGAGGACATACATTGTGGGATTCTGGTTAGTAAGGAGGTGATATCATGTCCAGAGCGGTAGATCTGTGTGTCATCGGAATAGAGGTGATACTGAAAGCCGTGAGACTCCATGAGCTGTCCCAGGCCAAAGATGTAGGTGGACAACAGCAAGGGTCCTAGAACTAAACCTTGGGGATACCGACAGGTGGGGGGTGAGATGAAGAGGTTGTGCATGAGTGGGAGACAATGAATGTCATGTCTATTAGGTATGAGGAGATCCAAGATAGGGTGAAATCTGTGATGCCAAGAGATGAAAGAGTCTGAAGTAAGAAGGAATGGTCCACTTTGACATGTCCTCCAGGAGGAGGACAAAGTAGTGCTGCTTGGATGTGGTGGTTAGTAGGTCATTAGTAACTTTGGTCAGGGCAGTTTCAGTAGAATGGTGCTGTCGGAAGCCAAATTATAAGTGGTCAGAGAGGGAGCAGGTGCAGAGGTGGGAGGACAGTTCAAAATAGATGTGTTTTTCCAGTAGCTTTGAGGCATAGGTGAGAAGTGATATGGGGCAATAGCTATACACAAAGGATGGGTCAAGGGAGGGCTTTTTGAGAATGGATATGATCAAGGTATATTTCAAGTATGAGAGGAAGACAACAGTTGTTAGTGACGAGTTGAAGAGGTGGGAAAATGTAGGGATGAAGACAGTGGTAAGGTTTGGAATGAGATGGGATGGGATTGGGTCAAATTCACAGGTGGTGAGACATGATTTGGAGAGTAAAGAAGAAAATTGATCTTCCGTGATGGTGGAGAAGTTGGTTTTGGAGGAGAGTTCAGTATTTATGAGGAGGGGCTGTGGGGACTTTAGGCAAAAGCTTTGACTTATGTTGTCAATCTTCTGCTTGAAGAATGAGGTAAAGTCTTCGGATGAGATGAGAGGAGAGGGAGGAGGGAGCTGGAGGACGGGGGAGAGAATTGAAAGCACTGCATAGCTGTTTAGGGTTGTGAGATAGGGACGATATGAGAAGCAGATTTATTTTGATGCTGTGAGTAATTGTGCAGCATTTTGACAACTTCTGTTACTGGACGGGCTACTTGACTCCCTTTCTTTAGCAGCCGTACAGCGGTATGCCTAGTAGATGAGGGCCAGAAAGAGCATGTGCTCCAGTGGATGACACGCTCTGTTTCAAGTAGCCTCTCTTCCTCTTCCTCCGCCTTAACATCACACAGTATAGTCCTCAGAAGTGGCACTCCAATTACCCTTGTTTCCCCCACATACCAACTCTCCAACCACCCAACTGATTGTGGGGAACAACAGATGAATGAGGTCACGTGGTCACGTTGTTGTTTGCATATTTTATTCCATGGACATCAGAGGTGTGCTCCAAAGATTCACAGAGTCAAGAGGAGAAAAGCATCTGTACCGATAGTCAAATTTTTTTTCAGTTGGATCTGTGGCTGGACGAAGTAGGATCTGAGCAAAATATAGATCCTCGTCACCAGACGTTAACCTCCGGGGTGGAGGTAATCCTAACGAGACTCAGATAGCTGTGGCACACGCAGACTGTATTGTGCTGTCCGGGCAGGAAGAAACTCAGGTTTTCTGCCAACTTTGTAAAAAATTACTGAGTAGAAGCAAAAAATCTAATAAATTGACTATTACATGCATGAATCAGCACATTCTCCTCCGTCAATGTGGTAAGTGTTCTCGCACAGGTGTGCAGAACCTCCACATGTTTTCTTGCTACAGTTATGGTGAGTGAGAGCCCATCAGGTGTTACAGGAGAGGACATGTCTGCTTTTTTTTGACCAATCTCAGACACCCAGCACATCACATCTTTCTCAATCTACTTTAACATCCTAGCCTTCACCTCACAGTACAGCAATTTGTTGTGTTCACCCTACTCCACCCACTGTCAGCACAGCAGCCAGCCTTTGTTTGCACAGTTGTGGTCACATAAAAGATTGTTTACTCTTACACAAAGCAAAGCTAAGAGCTTGAACTTCACCGTCTCCAATCTCATACTAATAATAATCTTTATTTGAATAGCACAAATATATTCTGCATCACTTTACAAGTCAGCAGTTCATGTAAAACAGTCATAAGTTACAAAGTTAACAATAATCCAATAATTAAAGCAAAAGTATGGATGAGTCTGCTCGTAAGAGTTACATTCTACAATGAGGTGGGGGTGACACAAAATACAGGTGCTTATTAACAACCATACAGACATCTTGAAGAAATGGGGTAAAGGCTGCCTGAGGTTGTCAACAGCCAATATTTGTAGTGCTTTTGAGAGCTGTGGAGTTTGATGGCAACTTATGTTCAGACAAGTAGAGAATGTGATATATATATAAAAAAGACTTTGATTAGGGAAAGCAATTTACCGCCCAAAACAGACATGTTTTTAGGGAGCGCCTAAAACATTGTTAGTTGCGGTTAGTCCTAATTTCTTGGGGTAGAGAGAGGAAGGTGTGAGTTATCTAGGTAAGAGATTGAACAGAGTCGGACAAAGACCAGATCAAGGGTGTTACTTTCTTTGTGTGTCTCAGAGGTTGAAAGCTGTAAGAGACTGAGAGAAGTGGTTAGAGATAGAATCTGGGATGTAGTTGGGGAGGTGAGGCTGTTTATAGGAATGCTGAAGCCTCTCCAGGATAAAGGTTAGCAACTCTAAAGACATGAAGTGCAGCATCCAGGCAGAAAAGTGGTGAAGGAAATGGGTTGGTGAGCCTGGGGGGCGGTATATGACCGCTACTCTGAGTGAGAGGAGATAGAATAGCTGGATGGTGTGGACCTCAAAAGGAGAATGGAGTCCAATCAGCCTGTATTTTTTTTATATAAAAAAAAATTGGTGGTGGCAACGAGTAGTGTGGAGTTATCGTGGAGTTATCATTGATCGTTCGATGGTATATACACATATTCCATGCGTTGTAATTCAACAGCCTACGGCCTTCTCAGTTTGTCGTCACCCAATTGTGTAATTGTCTGGGAGATAGAGGCCAGCTAAGAGCTGTTTAATCCAAAGATCACAGAGGCTGGTTCTGCGTGACCCCTGTGATAATGGGATGAAATCCTTGACAAATTGGTTGGCCAATCCAATCTGTTGACCATGGAAATGCAGCGTTTCTTCCTGGTAAATGGCTGACGCAGTCCCCCAGTATCAGTTGCCCAGTTGCCATTACTTCTATAAGAAAACTGTGCCTGTGCTACACCAACATGTCGCAGACAACGTCACCCATTTCTTGAAAAAAATCTATGTCTGGCATGGTACATTTCAACACTGACATTCAGACGAGCAAGCATGGCCAGGGGCATTAAATTTCACTGACTGGCACTGGGTGACTCTGGTAGCTGTGGGAGCAGTGGCTGATCCACAATAGAGATGAGTGATGAGTGAATAGACCAATGTTTGCCGAACAATTCGTCAAACATACCCGCACCCCATTAGATGTAATGGGAGGTAAAACCAAATGCATAGACAACACCTTAAGTGTTTACAAAAAGCTTCCCAAACTGCTAAAATTGGGAGCAGACAACATGAAAAATGGCATCAATTAACCCACAGTAGAAATTTGCAAATAGTGGAGCACCAGTCAGCCATGGGCCATGCATGAGGTACCAGGGCCTGGCACAGCAATTACATCTTGGAATAAGATTTTCAATGAGGTGTTAAAGGAGCGGTATAAGCCTTCTTTGCTGGGAGACCTCATACCTCATGCAAAACCTCCAATTTTATTTTTATTGCAGCAACATTCAGATGGCACAAACACCAGTTTCATACAGTACTATTGTTAGAAAAATGTAAGGAAAGTAACACAGGTTGTTGATTGATCAATTGACCCACTGTAAAACCTTTTATAATGGCACAGAAGCAATCAGTCATGGACCATACATGCGGTATCAGGATCTGGACCAGCATTTACAGCTTAAAATTTAAGTTTTAATAATGACCTGGTGGTAAAGGGAGCAGTGTAAGCATTCTTAGCTGGGAGACCTGATATCTCATGCAACACCTCCAAATTTTTTTTTTTATTCCAGCACCACTCAGCTGGCTCAAATATCAGTTTCATGCAGTACTATTGGTAGAAATATGTAAGGAACACAACGCAGGTAGTTGACTGAAAGTGAGTGCAGGCCTGCCTGTCTGGGAGCCCCTACTTACACATGCAACCCACCAGATGGAGACCCAACTTGGAGTCTCTACATTTCAAAAAAATAATTATCACAAAGCACTAAAATTAAATCAATTTCCACAGAGTAGAAACAGTGTAATAGGACCCTGACACAACTTCTAGTACAGTCTACCCACAGGATCGAGACCCATTTTGGAGTCTCTCCACATTTCAAAAAATAATTATCACACAGCATTTAATTGGCATCAATTTCCACTGAGTAGAAACAGTATAATAAGCCTATGTCACACCTTCTACCACAGGCAATCCACCAGATGGAGACTCAACTTTGAGTCTCCACATTTCAAAAAATTGTTTCTAACATCACCAGTAGTAGTAACAGCAGGCACAGAATATTCTACAAAGATGACACAGACTGCAAGATAAATATATGACACTAAAAACAAAACATTGCCTAGTCTGCCCAATAGGCGACTGGGGTGCAAAAGTCTTCGAAGATCCATGACTTGTTCATTTTGATGAAAGATAGGCGGTCTACACTTTCAGGGGACTGCCGGTGCGCTTATCCATCAGGACACCAACAGCAGTGCTGAAAACACGTTATGAGAGAATGCTGGCTGCCGGGTAAGACAAAACCTCCAA
The DNA here is from genome assembly GCF_051348905.1 of Ranitomeya variabilis. Lineage (NCBI taxonomy): Eukaryota > Metazoa > Chordata > Amphibia > Anura > Dendrobatidae > Ranitomeya > Ranitomeya variabilis. The sequence continues at coordinate 953,387,188 of NC_135232.1, forward strand.
AGCGTGACAGGGAAACTCAGTCTACTCTCCCATTTTTGAAGACCAAAATGTAAAACAGTCCATACCCCCCGATGGCATTGATATTATGCTTCAAATACTCCTGCACCATCCTCTCCAGCTGTTCACAACGTGTCAGAGATGTACTCTGTTATGCTGGTGCACGGCTGGTCTAAAAAATGTGTTAAGCAACTTACAGAAATTGCTTATGCCACTTACACTGCTGCGGCTGCTAATGTTTTGGCGATGTCACTTTGACGTTCCCGGGGTTGGACATCTAGAACTGGGATGCACACTGGGTGGCTCACTACTACCTTGGGGAAATACACCCTTAAGATTGTTAAGAAGTGCGTTTCGGTACTCCAGCATGCGAGCATCCCTTTCCAGGGGAGAAGCATCTGGGGAAATGTACTCCTTTACCGTGGATCTAACAGAGTTGCAACCCGGTAGTCAGCAATATTTCTAACCATAAGAATATGGGCATTGTGTTGAAGATAGTGCAGTAAAAGGCGCTCATGTATTGGACACTTCCATGAGGTCCAAGTCCATGCTGTGTTGGTGGTGGGGTAACACGAAAGGTTGCTTCCCACCGTACCCTCCCGCCAGCCACGGACAGCAGAGAGTTTATCATTATCCTCTTCATCTATTGAATATTGTGCGTTCATCACCTCGTCATCCTTCATTTATTCTTTGGCTTCTGCATTTGTCTTATACCATGAGCCCCCATTGATCGCTGTAAGCCATCCTCCCATGGCACCCTCCTGTGTGAAGACAGTCCAGAAATTTGAGATATTGTTATCCATTCTGCATGCTCCTCTGCTTCCAACTCTTCCTCTGGGACCATCACTTCCTCACGCAGACTAATCAAAGAGTCCTCCAGCATATAGATGACTGGAATAGTGATGCTGATGATGGCATTGTCAGCATTAACCATCTTAGTAGCCATTTCAAAAGTATGCAGAAGGGTGCAGAGGTCCTTCACCTGTGCCCATTCCGCAAGCGTTATTTGCACCATGTCCGGACTACGTTGCCCCAGGCTATGCAAAAGGACATACTGTACAAAGGCTCGTCGCTGCTACCAAAGCAGCTCCAACATGTGCAGAGTGGAATTCCAACGTCTCAGCACATCCCTTATCAACCTGTTGACTGGCATGGACAAAGACCTCTGTTTTGATGCAAGGGGATGACCTGCGGAGTGCAATCGTTGGAAGTGAGCACACAGCGACTGTGCTTTCTGCAGCAGCACATCCAGGCCAAAATAGTGGCGGAGATATTGCTGGACTCCCAGGTTGAGAACATGAGCCATACAAGGCATGTGTGTGAGGTTGCCACGGCTGTAGGGTCACCACCAGGTTTGCACAGTTATCGCACACGGTCTTTCCTGTCTCCAGGTTTAGTGGAGACAGCCATTGCTCTAACTCAGCCTGGATACCTGTACACAACTCTTGAGCTGTGTGACTGCGATCTGCAAGGCATATTAATTTAAACACTACCTGATTGTGATGAGCCATGGATGCGCAGTACAGAGGTGGGGGAGATGCAGTCTGCATTGTTGGAACTCGTGTGAGATTAAGGGAGAAGTTGAGGGCACAGGTGGAGGCCCTAGAGGGGGTGGAGAAAGGCAGAAGTAGTGGAGGAACTGTTAAATACCGAGGTTTATCCTGCAAGACTTTGGGATTCCAAGACTTGTTGAGAAGCCCATTGACTGCCTGCCCACACAGCAACCAGAATCACCCAGTTCCCAGTCAGCGAGATGTAACAGATCTGCCCATGTTTGCTTGTCCAATTGTCAGTGGTAAAATGCACCCTGACAGACATACATTTCTTCAGGGAATGGGTGATGTCTTCCACATGCTGGTGTAGCACAGGTACAGCTTTCGTAGAGAAGTAATGGCAACTGGGCAACTGGTACTGGGGGACTGTGACGGCCATCAACTTTTGGAAACTGTCTGTATCCAAAAGGCAGAAAGGCAGAATTTATGTGGCCAACAGATTGGAGATGGTGGAGTTCAAGATCTTAGCTTTCCCATGTCGAGGAGGAAACATTCTTTTACTTGACCACAATTGCTGCAAATTTGACAGATAAGATGTGTTGGGTCATCCTTTGCGGTCTCAAAAAATGCTCAGACTAGGCAACCTTTGCCACCCCTGTGAACTGCATATTCACGATCGGTGCTGGCCACAACCAGTGTTGGGGCTGAGGATGAAGTGCTTCTAATGGTTGCATCACTTTGTGTCTAACTTCCTCATCTTCCTCCACCTCTGCTGAGCTACTCAGGTGCGTAGGTCTGGGTTGACACCAAGTGGGATCTTAAACCTCATCATCATCCTCTCTGTTCTCACACTCCTCACCCTGAGAGTCACCCTCCTCCTCCTCCTGACCTGACACCACAGTACAGTCCATGTGCACCTCTGGTATATGAGTCTCATTAGGATCACCTCAACCCTTGATGGTTAACATCTGGTAATGAAGGTCTGGATTCTGCTCATATCCTACTTCGTCTGGCCCAGTATTTAACATGAAAACAATTTTGGGCATTGATGCAGATTCTTTTCTCCTCTTGATTCTGTGATTCTTCGGAGCAGACCTCTGATGCCTATGGAATAGAATGTGTCAATAGCTCTTCAGAAGGGCCCAACTGAGGTTCCCCACAGTCAGTTGGGCATTTGAAAATTTTTGAAGCAGGGGAAGCAAGGGTAATTGAGGAGCCACCTCTGAAGATTGTACTGTGTGTGATGTTAAGGTGAAGAAAGAGGAGAAGAAGCCACTTGATGCAGTGCTTGCCATCCACTGGAGCACATGCTCTTTCTGAGCTTCCTCTACAAGGCGTACCACTGTGTGGCTGCCAAAAAAAGGGAGTCGAGTAGCTCAGCCAGTAACAGATGTTGTCAGTGGTCTTTGGATAGGATGAGACGGTGTTTTTTCACTTGAGCTTTCATTAACAGTAATACCTAACCCACGTACACATCGAACACCAAGCCTATTTCCACTCCCACCATGACCTGGCTTTTTCCCACGCATGTTGTGTATACCCTTCCCCTCTTTTAATCAGCTGTTTCACAACATTAGGCCAAGACCTGTCAGTTACCTGTGTTACCTGTAACTAAATTAATAATCATTATTTACTGGCTGATACAGTGTGGCTAGACCATAGAAATACCACAAAAGATTTTGATTACGAAATGAGGTCTTGTGCCTGCACAACACTATTATCGCAAACAATTTGGATTATGAAATGAGGCCTGGAGCCTGCACCAGAACATTATCAGAAACTATTTAGATTTTTAATTGAGACCTGGTCCTTGGATAGGACGAAACGGTCTTTGTTCAGCTGAGTGTTCATTCACATTAGCGCCTAACACACGTACACACACGTACACATCGAACACCACGCCTATTCCCCCTTTCACCACAACCTCACTTTCTCCCACTCCTGTTGTAAGGAGCCTTCCTCTCTTGTACCCTGCTGTTTCACAACCTTAGGCCCACAGCTGTCAGTCACCTGTCACTAAATGAACAATCATTATATATTTTCTTAGATAGTGTGTGTAAACAACACTTATGCTTATCGATTTGTAAGTGGAAATCTGGCCTTCTGATTTGCCACTGAAAAATGGCTTTATCACAAACGATTTGGAGTAGGTAATTGGGCCTTGTGCACCACTATATTAGGCCTAACAAATTTTAAGCGGAAATTTGGCCTTCTGATTTGTTTCTGAAAAACAGTGTTCTCACAAACGATTTAGAGCAGCTAATTGGCATTCCAGGCTGCAACTCAAAATTAGTCCTAACTATTTTTAAGTTGAAATCTGGTGTTCTGATTTGCCACTGAAACACAGTTTTAGCACAAACTATTTGGAGTAGCTATTTGGCCCTCCAGACTGCAACCCAATATTAGTACTAATGATTTTTAAGTAGAGATCCTGCCTTCTGATTTGCCACTGAAACACATTTTTAGCATAAACAATTGGGCCTTGTGACTGCACCACTATATTAGGCCTAACAATTTTTAAGTGGAAATCTGGCCTTCTGATTTGCCATTGAAACACAGTTTTAGCACAAATGGAGTAGCAAATGGGCTTCCAGAAACTGTCACACATTTTTTGCACAATCTACTTCAATGCTGGAAGAACGATTTCACACAGGACATGATCCTATCTATTTCACTGATAAGTTCACTTTAAGCACCAGCACTAGCACAGGAGTGACCTCTCTGCACTGTGGCACTGAGCAAATGGTGCCAGCACAAGATGTTCGCTTTTTATATGGCATGGGACATGTGACTTCAGCAGCCAATCACAAAAGACCTTGTGTTATGACTTTGTGGATGGTTTCTTTGCACTGATTGGTTGCCAAAATCAATACACATAAAGTTAATGGTAAAAAAAAATGTGTAACCTTTTCACACGCTCCTCTAATCTCTTCATACCCCCTCTCTTCATCAAACACGTCCCCCCATGCCCCCGCTCATCATACAGCAGCACTATCCTAGCCAAAGTAATAACAAAAGTATTAGTGGAAGCACGATGATTTACTGAACTATGAGCGACTTTTGCCTACTTTGAGTAAAAATGCTTGTAAAAGCGAACACAAATCTGCATGTGCTACTTTCGTGACGAATTTGAGATTGGCAAATGTTTTCTGAACATGTTCACTCATCTCTGCTCAACAAGTCTTGAAATCCCCATGGATTGCAGGGTGGTTGGGGATGGAGAACTATACCACCACATACAATAAGATGGAAAACTAAACTACTAGACAACAGGGTTTGTAGAACTAAACTACTAAACACCTAGTTTTGGAAAAGTAAACCACTACACACCAAGGGATGGAGAACTAAACCACTACACACCAAGGAATAGTGAACTGAAGAACAAATGAAGGAGGACGAGAAGGAGGAGGTGATGGGAGTGCAACAGTCAGAAGATGAAGAGGATAATGATCCTCTCTCTGTTGTCCATGGCTGGCAGGACAGGATGGAGGAAGCAAGCTTGAGTGTTACCCCTCTACTAACACACCATGTGTTTGGACCTCATAGAAGTGCCCGAAACATGAACACCTTCATGCTGTACTATCTGCAACACATTTGTTGGCCTTTTTGTTAGGATTAGAAATAGTGCTGACTACGGGGTTGCCACTCTGTTAGATCCAAGGTGCAAGAGTAAATTTTGCAACCTGTTCCCCTTCCTGGAAAGGGACGTGTGCATGCTGGAGTATCGAAACACACTTGTAGGCAATCTTTTGAGTGGTTTTCCCAAGATAGCAGTGAGGCATACAGTGTACATCGCAGTTATTGACTTCCAACCCTGGGAACGTCGAGTTGTCAATGCAAAAACATTAGCAGCAGTGTAAGTGGCAGAGGCAGCACAGTGGCTTAGTGGTTAGCACTGCAGCCTTGTACTGAGGTCCTGGGTTCAAAACCCATCAAGGACAACACCTGCAAGGAATTTGTATGTTCTCCCTGTGTTTGTGTGGGTTTCCTCCGGGCACTCCGGTTTGCTCCCACACTTTAAAGACATACTGATAGGAAATTTAGATTGTGAGCCCCAATGGGGGCAGTGAGAAAAATGTGTGTGAAATGCTGTTTAATTAATGGTGCTATATAAGTGAAGCAAATCACATATTATTCAAATTTGCTAAGTTTTGTGAATCCTTAAAAATTTGACACAACTTAGATTCTATTATCTCTATCATTTACATTTTGGCATGAGTGATCTCTATGTCAAAGCAAGATTAATGCTATGCTCCATCACTGATGTAGTGCCCAACTCCTTGAACTCCCTCTAAGTTTTGGAATCTGGAGGGGCAAATGTTAGAACAACTATAAAGGCCATCAAGCTGCTTTACCTGAATAAATGTTTGGGTTAAATTAACTTTCTCCAATTTAGAGGGAACAATAACGGCTTTAAGCCCAAAGCAATACAAGTTCTTGAAATATATGTTGGACATCTAAAAAATTAGAAATAAAATCTAATAATTTAATTTATATCTCCCAATCAATTCATAATATAACAAGGTTGTACCACACTCCAGGCTGAGTCCACTGCTGAATTAACATTATCTATCAAATAATTTTCATACTATTAATATTTATCACCTTCTTGTAAATCTGTTAAAGCGGTGGCTTCTAATCAATGGGAACGTCTCCCTTCTCAATATCTTCTAGTTCCTTCACTCCAGGATTGCTGCAGTGAGGAAAAGTTTTATTAAACAATTGCCAACCCTTCTTCAATATTATTGCTCTTTGGAGGCTACATGGAACTTTTCTATTCTATCCGTGCTTTCTGAGCAATTACATGTTTTTCAGTATTGTAATTGGTGAAAATTAATTTGCCAAGAATCAAATTAATGGGGAAAATTTTGAAAAGTCAGCAAATTTGAATTTCAAAACATATCCTGATCCCTATTGAAAAACCCCTTTGAAACCCTATTATACATAAGAAAAATGTAATGTTTAATGTTTTTTTCTCACCAAATTGTTTTTTGCTTTGTAAATCATGAAATTAATTTGTGAATCAAAAAATGAATTTAAAGTTTGAAGCATTATTCAGCGAAAGAAGCCTAGACAGTTTGAAAGATAAATGTTACACTAAAATGCATTATTTTTTAAAAAATATGGTATGTTTCTCCACTTGAGTAGACCTTATTATAAATGCTATTCTTTCTTTCTCTACCTTAAGTTAACTATTTTATGTTGATGGCATTGCATGCAATACAATAACTGATAGTAAACTGGTGTAAAACACACTGTGGATTACCTGATTGTCTTCCCTTTTTACTGTCCCTCCCTATCTTTTTCTTATCTCCCCCTTTGTTAAAATTTGTATTTGTATTTGTTCACTATTATTGAAATTTACACCTCCCCTGTATGGGGGAACCTACTCAAACTGTTGTATAATTTCAATATCTTATTTCTAAATAAAACCAAAAATATGGGACGTTTAGTCTGTTAATGTTATTTTATTAGTATATATTAGTATATATATATATATATAGTAAGTTTTTGGTGTCACATGTATAACTATCAAATACTGAACTTTAAATTACAGCAGTGACCAGAGCTTAGATCCTGTCTTGACTTGTGTGTCCTGATTACCTCTGGTAGCAAATGTTAAGCATTCCTATCATTTGCTCTTAAAGGGGTACTCAGGAGAGATAAAAAAAATTATACTGTCCCTGCCTACATTAAATGTAAAGATACCGGTACAATTCTATTATCTTTATAAGGCCGGTGTCACATTTGCAGCTGTAATGCGAGAAACTCGCGTGAGTCTCTCGCCTCAATACCCAGCACTGCCGCTGGCGGTTTGGACCGGAGCATTCATCTGCATAGAAATACATGCAACGGCACACTCCTGAGTGCCGGCTGCAGTGTCGGGTATTCAGGCGAGAGACTGGCACGAGTTTCTCGCATTGCACACGCAAGGGTGACACCAGCCTAACACTTGTACTTCAGTGTGAAAGGATTTGCTCCTCACTGATCCTCCTACCATCTGGGACATTACATCAGCAGGGTGCAGCTCCCCCATGTGATTAATAGGCAAGAAGCCTAGTCATTGCCATGCCCATTGTTGTCTGCAGAGAATCAGCTATTATCAGGAGACTGGCTGATAGTAACAGCATGGAGCTGCACATGGCTGTAATATCTGAAATGGGAGGGATGAGCAGTGAAGAGTGGCTCCTGTCACACAAACCTACAGATAATGTCTCCCTGTCTGAAGTTTGAGGTGAGGGGGCATGGTTGGGGCAAGGCCTGCTCACTGCAAGTAGCCCTGTAGTGAAGGAGACATTATCAGGAGGCTGCTGCTACTAGAAGCCAGGGGGCAGATCACACCCCCTCCTCTTCCCCTCATCTCCTGATGCAGTAAAGGAGACATCAGGGGGCTAGCTGCTGCCAGGAGCAGGCCAGGCCCCCATCATGTCCCCTCTTCTCAGGCTGGCTGTTATTCATAGTAGGGGGCTGAACACTGCTTTGTTTACATTTTAGTGAGTAAAGCAGGGTGGGACCAATAAGTTAAAATTTAACTTTTTAATAAACTATATTTAAAAAACTGAGAAGCCACCATCTATCTCAGTAAATAACACTAAATAACACTCGATTGTATGCAGACAACAATATGATTCCAAATTTAAACGGAGCCTGACCAAAAAATGGATGAGTCCACAAAAAAATGCATATATCTACATAAGCATAGAAGTAGAAGTACTAAAACCACTATACCAAGACTTATGTACAGTCCTTAATGATCAGCAAAATATAACTGGTAATGTGTCCCAAATAGTGTGTGGGTCAAACAATAACAAATCCAGTTACCAATATATAGAAGAAAAGGAACGAATTCACCTCATGTTCCTTCGTTCATCTCATAGAGAGAAAATGGCCCTTTAATCCTGGTATCCTATATATGGGGGAGGCATCTTATTCAATCCATACATTACCCCACATGAAACACCAGTCTGAGACCATAATGTCACCCCAAGGATTCTGCTTCCCAACGCGTTTCGTTTCTAATACTCTTCAGGGAAGGTATTGTTGAAGGAAAAGTCGGGTCTCCATCCATCATACCAAGTTGACACCCACGATGCAAATGGGGGAATAATGTGGTATCTCATACCTACTATAGTGCCGCCTGTTAAATAGACCGCCGCCAGATCCTCGTGTTTCAAGTATTCTGACATAATTTCCTATGCGCTGTTGTCATGGGACGCACTGACGTCATATCCAATGCGCCGCTCTCATGGAATGCATAGATGGAACGCTTGCATCCCTTCCTGTAACTATAGTGTCTAGTAACCTTTTACTGTCTCCCAAAGGTGCATAAAGGTCTGACACCACTAAAGGGGAGACCTATAGTATCAGGGATCAAGAGCCTGTGTCATCATGTAGGAATTTATCTAGATGTTATTTTGAAACCCCATGTTGTCTCGCTTAACTCCTATACAAGAGATTCCACTGACCTCTTGAGGAAATTGGACGATTTAGTTCTGGAACCAGAAGCCCTTTTGTGTAGTATTGATGTGGAGGCCCTCTACTCATCCATCGATCATGGGGATGGTCTGAGGGCAGTGTAGTATTTCATTAGGAGTAGAGGTCAACAATATACAAGACACAACAAATGGGTATTAGATCTATTGGAGTTTTGTTTGACAAAAAACATCTTTTTGTTTGATGGCACAGTCCACTGTTGTGAACTCCGTTTTCAGGCTCCCTCTTGTGGTCACAGATGGTATTGTGTGACTGGTTTTTTGGCTCCCCCTGGTGGTTTGGTTTATTATCCTGCGGGTCTGCTGGATCAGCTGCCTCGTTATTCACCAGGGAGGTTCCTATTTAGCTCTGCTTCACTTCCACTTGTTGCCGGCTGTCAATGTATTCAGTGCTATTCTGATTACTCCTGATTATCTCGTTTTCTGCCTCTTCAGGATAAGCTAAGTTCTGTTTGAATATTTTTTGCTCATCTGCCTGCAATATGATTTCTGTGTATGATGAGTCTAGTCCAGCTTGCTAACATGTGATTTCTTTTTGCTGGTAAGCTTTGGGGTACGGAGTTGCTTCCCCCGCACCGTTAGTTGGTGCGGGGGCTCGAGCAATCTCTGCGTGGATATTTTGAATAGGGTTTTTTATTGACCGCACAGTTTCCTTCCTATTTTCTGCTATCTAGTATTAGCGGGCATCATTTGCTAAATCTGATTCATCTCTGCGTTTGTGCTTTCCCCTTAACTCACCGTTAATATTTGTGGGGGGCTATTCTATATCTTTGGGGTCTTCCACTGAGGCAAGTGAGGACTTACTTTCCCTCCAGGAATAGTCAGTTTCTCAGGCCGTGACGAGATGTCTAGGATTTTTTAGGTAACGTTCCACGGCTGCCTATAGTTGTTTGCGGATAGGATCAGGTTGCGGTCAATCTAGTTACCACTTCCCCAGAGCTAGTAGTCTGTTCAGTTACTTAGCTAGTCCGACCTGCGATCCTTGCCACTAGGATCATAACAGTCCACCACCAGCTCAGGGGCACAGCGATGGGCAATTCTTGTGCACCTACGTACGCTAATTTGCTCCTGGGCTGGTGGGAGGAGACTATCATTTTTGGGGAATCATTTATCGAAGAACAGACCAAAATTTTCTTTTGGTCGAGATACATCGATGATGTGTTATTAGTCTGGAACGGGGATGTCACAAGCTTTACCACCTTCGTGTCAAAATTAAATGACAACTCTTTGGGATTACGCTTCACTTGTGAACATCATGAGAACCAATTACCCTTCCTAGATCTGCGCATCCAAAAGGTGCCGGATGATCATATCAATACCAAAACATACAGAAAACCAACTTCCACAAATGCCCTCCTTCGGTGGGACAGCCACCACCCCATGTCCCTCAAAAAAGGTATCCCTAAGGGACAATACTTGAGGGCATGGCGGAATTGTTCATCCATGCAGGATTATCATGACCAAGCAGACGATTTGCGACTACGATTCCTGGATAGGGGTTACCCTGATGGCATTTTGAGGAAGGCATTTAAGGAAGTTGAAAAGGTGAGCAGAAATAATCTCCTGGTACCAACTCCCAAAAAAGATGACATACCAAAATGTAGGTATATTACAACTTTTAATAATGGTGCACAGCAGATTCGGGCTATTTTACAAAAACAGTGGTCCATCCTTCACATGGATGAGGACATTGGAGAAATGGTTGGAAAATGTCCTAACATCACCTTTCAGAAAGGAAAATCTATAGGCGACAGATTGGTACACATCCACTACACCGCACCAAGAAAGGAAACCTGGCTTTCCAATCAATCCAAAGGATGCTATAAATGCAGTGGCTGTGTGGCATGTCCTGTTCTAGCAACAGGATCAAACTTCAGGAGTGAAAGAACTGGAAAAGAATATCTGTTGTATCACTTTTTAAATTGTCGTACGAAGGGAGTGATATATAGAGCTGTATGTACCTGCGGTCTTGAATATATAGGTAAAACTATAAGGGAATTCAGAAGACGAGTAGGAGAGCATCTGAAAGATATCATCCTAAAAAGAGACACTCCATTAGATAGACATATGAATGCCAAACATGATGGTAAGAGCTGTGATTTGAGGTTTATGGAAATTGATAAGGTTATTCCACCAAGGAAGGGTGGAAATTGGGACCAGATGTTGTTACAATGTAAGACAAAATGGATTCATCGTCTAAAAACACAAACACCCAGAGGCCTTAATGAGATTCTCACCTACAGCTGTTTTCTTTGACATCTTAGGGTAAACCATTATTCCATAAACACTTTGCACACTTTGTTTCTATTAAGGGTTATATAGGGCGTATACAGGGCTAGCCGTCGTGGAATGGGGCGCCATTTCTCGTGTATCTATCCATAGGGTGCCAACCTCCATTGATAGGTAGGGTACAGCCTGTAGGAGTTTTGGAGGGACAAAGGCTGACATCCTATACCCTTCTCTTCCTCTGGCTGTATTCCTTCCATTCACTTATAATGTTTGGCATTCATACAATTCTATACCATTTCTCCAAAAGCATAAATATTTGATCCCAATTACCCTCATCGGTGCCCTGATTGTGGAGTGGAGTCTGCTGTGATCATTTTTTTCGAGATTACAATGTTTTTTTTCTGAGAGTACAACTATTGTTTTAATAGCACAATGATTATAATTTAGGAATGTGATCTTTAATTTTTCCCCTTTTTTCATTTTATTAGCATATGCCATGACATTCTGGTCCTCCTTCCTATATGGAGGTTTAGATAGGATCTTGTTTTGGAGAATTGAAATTACTGTTTGTAATATAAAATACCCATTTTTCTAGCGACTGGGCCTTGAGGGGTTAATTTCATTTCTAATATGTCCCCGGCCCGGCACCGTGTTCTAATTACACTCTAGTATATCCATGCACTGCATAGTATGCCTATGGGAAGAGACGCTTGCTGTTTGTTTATGCGTTCCAGAAGCGAGGCGCATGCGCTAGACACTATAGTTACAGGAAGGGATGCAAGCGTTCCATCTATGCATTCCATGAGAGAGGTGCATTGGATATGACATCGACGCGTCCCATGACAAGCGCGCATAGGAAATTACGTCAGAATACTTGAAACACTAGGATCTGGCAGTGGTCTATTTAACAGGCGGCACTATAGTAGGTATGAGATACCACATTATTCCCCCATTTGCATCGTCGGTGTCCACTTGGTATGATGGATGGAGACCCGACTTTTCCTTCAACAATACCTTCTCCTGATGAGTATTAGAAACGAAACGCGTTGGGAAGCAGAATCCTTGGGGTGACATTATGGTCTCAGACTGGTGTTTCATGTGGGGTAATGTATGGATTGAATAAGAGATGCCTTCCCCCATATATAGGATACCAGGATTAAAGGGCCATTTTCTCTCTATGAGATGAATGAATGAACATGAGGTGAGATCGTTCCTTTTCTTCTATATATTGGTAACTGGATTTGTTATTGTTTGACCCACACACTATTTGGGACACATTACCAGTTATATATTGCTGATCATTAAGGACATACAATCAAGTGTTATGTAGTTTTATTTACTGAGTTGGACTGGTGGCTTTTCAGTTTTTTAAATATAGTTTATTAAAAGTTAAATTTTAACTTATTGGTCCCACCCTACTTTACTCACTACTTTTGGATTGGTGGTCATAGCTTCATTTTGTTTACATTTTATCCAAGAGGAGAGGGGGGAAGTGAGGAGCAGCTCTTGTCACACTGAATTACAAGTATTCTAAAGATAATAGAACTGCAATGGGTATCTCATTTTTATAGTTTATTAGGGTAGAGACACTACATTTTTTTAAATCTCCCTGAAATTCTCCTTTAAGTATAATGAGCAATGTCACAAGAGGTTTATTCACATATTCCCATTGAGTACAAATGCTAAATATTGTCTACAAGCATATTCAGGAGGGAAGGTTTTCCGATAGCTATGTAAGATGCATGGCCTACTTAAAGAGTCAAGTTTTCATGCAAATATGTTGCTCACGTTATTGGAGTCAAATCAAAGTTGCAAATGTAAAACCATGTTTCTTTCCTGCTGTCAAAGCAGCAGAAGAAACTCTGTTAGCATGGTAATTTCAGTTTCAAAATGTTAGTGTTAATGCAAACTTGTCAACTCCCAGAAAAAGAGAAAACCTGTAATTCAGTAAGGATCAGCAAACCTGTCAAGCCCTAACTAAACCTTCAAGAAATCAGCAATTTTAAAGAAAAAATTGCGTGAAGCTAGTGATTGAAATATGGAGAGACGTTGAACATATGAGAGGAGGGGGGAAGAATATGTATGTGTGCAGGGGTGCATTTGTGCACTATTATTCGTGTACTTTTACTCAAAGTATTTTTTTCTAAGTATTCAGCAGTTATAACATGGCAGAATATAACAAGCATCTCTCTTCTCTTCATACAGGTAAACATATCATTCATTCCCTGAACTGAAATATCCTGCATGTCTATTGCTCCATTCCCTGACAGCAAGCGGCTTGAATGGTAAACATATCATTCATGCCCTGAACTGAAATATCCTGCATGTCTATTGCTCCATTCCCTGACAGCAAGCAGCTTGAATGGTAAACATATCATTCATTCCCTGAACTGAAATATCCTGCATGTCTATTGCTCCATTCCCTGACAGCAAGCGGCTTGAATGGTAAACATATCATTCATTCCCTGAACTGAAATATCCTGCATGTCTATTGCTCCATTCCCTGACAGCAAGCGGCTTGAATGGTATCTGAGTCATTCTATCTTCGGCATTGAATCCTGCATATATCTATATATGTTAGTCATCTTATTATGCATTTGTTTGTGTTTATAGATATTTAACTCACTTTTGCTTGTCCCTATGTAGAGAGATCACATAACTGTTTCAAAGGGGTTTATGATCCATGTAGACCTGGACATTTGTTTATCTGATCACTACATTTATTGTGTCCTGCTGTCTCAACTGAGTTAGATTGATTGGTAACGAGAAAAAAAAAAGTGAGATCTAAGAGCTAGCCTTCTATAAATGTAGACATAGCTTGGGAATGCATTCATGCAGGGGTGCATTCGTGCACTATTATTCGTGTACTTTTATTCAAAGTATTTTTTTCTAAGTATTCAGCAGTTATAACATGGCAGTTAGACAGGGCAGGAGACAGGTAAGACAATCTAAACCTATTCCCTATTCATTTGTAACAGAACAAATATTCACCATATGTATTTGTATAATCTATATCCTGGCTGCTGCATTCACTCACATTCACCGCCCTTGCATAAACTCCATATACTCCATCTATATCGGCCCCTCTGTCCTTGCCTCTCCTATGTATAGCACTCACGCTCTGTTCACATTGCTTAACAGCGCAAATCCATTCAGTCCCACCATCCAACACAAGAGACGCTCTCACAAATCACTTAACCATCTGCTCACTCTTTCTATCCTCCTTCTCCTAGTCGCTGGAGACATCTCTCCAAACCCGGCCCCCCATGTTATAGTCAGTCAAACCTCCCAATTGCTACACCCAGAAACCCCTCTAACCTTATTAATATTCCATGCATGCCTTCTGTCTCTTTCAATTGTGCCCTTTGGAATTCTCGCTCTGTGTGTAATAAACTCTCCTTCATTCATGACTTCTTCCTTTCTAATTCTCTTAATCTCCTGGCTCTTACTGAAACCTGGATCCAGCAGTCAGACACCACCTCTGCAGCTGCTCTTTCATATGGTGGACTACACTTTTCTCATACCCCAAGATCAGACAACAGAGCAGGTGGAGGCGTTGGTCTGCTCCTTTCACCCAAATGTACCTTTCAAGTTATCCCCCAAGTACCCTCACTTGTATTCCCTTCCTTTGAGGTCCATGCTGTCAGACTCTATGTCCCCTTCTCCATGCGAGTGGCGGTGGTGTATCGTCCTCCCGGCCCCTCTCATCAGTTCCTGGATCACTTTGCCACCTGGCTTCCACACTTTCTCTCCTGTGACACCCCCACCCTCATCATGGGTGATTTCAACATCCCCATTGCTTCTCCCCTCTCCCCATCTGCTTCTCACCTTTTATCTCTAACCTCCTCTTTCAGCCTCTCGCAGCATACTAACTCTCCAACGCATGAAGATGGAAACTCCCTTGACTTGGTTTTCTCCCGGCTTTGCTCACTGGATGATTTCACAAACTCCCCTCTCCCGCTCTCTGACCACAACCGTCTTTCATTCTCTATCAAGAACTGCCATCCCGCTCAGGTCACCCCCACTTTCCACACTTATAGAAACATACAGGCCATTAACACCCAGAAACTTATGAAAAACTTGCAGTCCTCATGTCCTGATTCTGCTCTGAAGCATTACAATGAAACCCTGCAAAGTGCCCTGGATGAACCTGCACCTGCTATACATAGAACAACTTGGCACAGATGGCGACAACCGTGGCACACGCTGCAAACACATTTCCTGCAGCGGTGCTCCAGGTGCGCCGTACGTCTGTGGAGAAAATCTAATCTACCCGAAGATTTCATCCATTATAAGTTCATGCTAAAAACATACAACTCTGCCCTTCACCTCTCCAAACAAACCTATTTCAACACCCTCATCAACTCGCTGTCCGATAACCCTAAACGTCTCTTCGACACTTTCCAGTCCCTACTCAACCCAAGAGAGCAGGCCCCAACCATAGATCTCCGCGCTGACGATCTGGCCAATTACTTCAAAGAAAAAATTGACCACATTCGACAGGAAATCATCTCCCAATCTCTTCATACCATGCACTGTCCTCCCTCCCCCACTGCATCTAGTTCACTCTCTGACTTTGAACCAGTTACAGAAGAAGAAGTAAGCAGGCTCCTTGCATCTTCTCGCCCGACCACTTTCACCAGTGACCCCATTCCATCACATCTCCAGTCCCTTTCCCCGGCTGTCACCTCTCACCTAACAAAAATATTCAACCTTTCCCTCACTTCCGGTATTTTTCCCTCCTCATTTAAGCATGCCATCATACATCCATTACTTAAAAAACCCTCCCTCGACCAAAATTGTGCCGCTAATTATAGACCTGTCTCTAATCTTCCCTTCATCTCTAAACTCCTCGAACGCCTGGTCCACTCCCGTCTTACCCGCTATCTCTCAGATAACTCTCTTCTCGACCCTCTTCAATCTGGCTTCCGCTCTTTAGGCCATGTGCACACGTTCAGGATTTTTCACGTTTTTTCGCTATAAAAACGTGATAAAAACGCGAAAAAAACGCTTACATATGCCTCCCATTATTTTCAGTGTATTCCACATTTTTTGTGCAAATGTAGCCTTTTTTTCCGCGAAAAAATCGCATCGCGGAAAAAAAAAGCAACATGTTCATTAAAATGCGGAATTGCAGGGGATTCCGCACACCTGGGAGTCCATTGATCTGCTTACTTCCCGCACGGGGCTGTGCACACCATGCGGGAAGTAAGCAGATTATGTGCGGTTGGTACCCAGGGTGGAGGAGAGGAGACTCTCCTCCACGCACTGGGCACCATATAATTGGTCAAAAAAAAAGAATTAAAATAAAAAATAGTCCTATACTCACCTTCGATGTCTTCCCGCCTCTCCACTGCACGCTGTCGTTTCTGTTCCTGTATCTGGTGTGCGGTGAAGGACCTGCCGATGACGTCGCCGTCTTGTGATTGGTCGTGAGCGGTCATGTGACCGCTCACGTGACCGCGACGTCATGGAAGGTCCTGCGCGCACACACCATCTATACGGAACGGACGCCGGTGAGGAGATCAGCTGTCTGCGGGTGAGTATAAGCATTTTTTTTTATTTTTTTTATTATTTTTAAACATTCTATCTTTTACTATAGATGCTGCAAAAGCAGCATCTATAGTAAAAAGTTGGTCACACTTGTCAAACGCTATGTTTGACAAGTGTGACCAACCTGTCAGTCAGTTTTCCAAGCGATGCTACAGATCGCTTGGAAAACTTTAGCATTCTGCAAGCTAATTACTCTTGCAGAATGCTAAAAAAAAACGCGAAAAAACCGGAAAAAAAACGCAAAAAAAAAATGCGGATTTCTTGCAGAAAATTTCCGGTTTTCTTCAGGAAATTTCTGCAAGAAATCCGGACGTGTGCACATACCCTTACACTCGACTGAAACTGCCCTCACTAAAGTCACTAATGACCTGCTAACAGCTAAATCTAATGGTCTCTACTCCATGCTAATTCTCTTGGATCTCTCCGCAGCATTCGACACTGTGGATCATCAGCTCCTCCTCACTATGCTCCGCTCCATCGGCCTCAAGGACACCGTTCTCTCCTGGTTCTACTCCTATCTCTCTGACCGATCCTTCACTGTATGTTTTGCTGGTTCCTCCTCCTCTCACCTTCCCCTTACTGTTGGGGTTCCTCAAGGATCAGTCCTAGGCCCCCTCCTCTTCTCTTTGTACACTGCCCCTATTGGACAAACAATCAGTAGATTTGGTTTCCAGTACTATCTCTATGCTGACGACACCCAATTATACACCTCTTCTCCTGCTTTCACGCCGACCTTCTTAGAAAACACCAGTGATTGTCTTACCACTGTCTCTAACATCATGTCCTCCTTCTATCTGAAACTGAACCTGTCAAAAACTGAACTCCTCGTGTTCTCTCCCTCTACTAACCTACCTTTGCCTGACATTGCCATCTCCGTGTGTGGTTCCACCATTACTCCAAAGCAACATGCCCGCTGCCTTGGGGTCATCCTTGATTCCGAGCTTTCATTCACCCCCCACATCCGATCACTGGCTCGCTCTTCTTATCTGCATCTCAAAAACATTTCTAGAATTCGCCCTTTTCTTAATTTTGACTCTGCAAAAACTCTTACTGTCTCACTTATTCTTTCTCGTCTGGACTATTGTAACTCTCTACTAATCGGCCTCCCTCTTACCAAACTCTCCCCGCTCCAATCTGTCCTGAATGCTGCTGCCAGGATCATATTCCTCACCAACTGCTACACCGATGCCTCTACCTTGTGCCAGTCATTACATTGGCTACCCATCCACTCCAGAATCCAGTACAAAACTACTACCCTCATCCACAAAGCACTCCATGGCTCAGCACCACCCTACATCTCCTCTCTGGTCTCAGTCTATCACCCTACCCGTGCCCTCCGCTCCGCTAATGACCTCAGGTTAGCATCCTCAATAATCAGAACCTCCCACTCCCATCTCCAAGACTTTACACGTGCTGCGCCGATTCTTTGGAATGCACTACCCAGGTTAATATGATTAATCCCCAATCCCCACAGTTTTAAG
Organism: Ranitomeya variabilis; assembly: GCF_051348905.1. NCBI lineage: Eukaryota > Metazoa > Chordata > Amphibia > Anura > Dendrobatidae > Ranitomeya > Ranitomeya variabilis. The sequence continues at coordinate 953,405,434 of NC_135232.1, forward strand.
CGTGCCCTAAAAACGCATTTGTTCAGACTGGCCTACCGCCTCAACGCATTAACCTAACTATCCCTGTGTGGCCTAATAAAAAAAAAAAAAAACATAATCAGGTTCCTCGCATCATGTTCTCATACACTTTATGCAGTTAATAGCACTCTGTGTCTGTACTGCTACATACTTAGGCTGTCAACTGGTTCATGCAGCTTTACATGAACACCCGAGCCTTACACTATGGCTGGTCCAAACAACTAAAGCAATTGTTACCATCCACCTCTCGTGTCTCCCCTTTTCCTCATAGGATGTAAGCTTGCGAGCAAGTCCCTCATTCCTCCTGGTACCTGTTTTGAACTTTGATTTCTGTTATGCTGTAATGTCTATTGTCTGTACAAGTCCCCTCTATAAGTTGTAAAGCGCTGCGGAATATGTTGGCGCTATATAAATAAAAATTATTATTATTATTATGTATGGAGCATGGCCTCTTAAAGCAGAATGGCTAGAGATAAAACTTTAAAGCAACCCTCCACTTTTGTACTAAGAATTGACTATATATATTTCACACCTTATAGTCACCCTTGGCCCCTGAGTACTTCCAAGATGTCAATCACAGTGGAATGGTGAGTGGAGTGGTAAATATACAGCACAACTCTTTGTTTTGTGGGATAGAAAAGGCAGGTGAGGCATTGGTTTGATTTGGAATGCAGGAGGAAAGGAATGCCTACCGGGGTAGAGAAGGTAGCAGGAGGCAATCACAGAGCAGCAGATTGAATGAATATGCTTTAGAAGTGTATAGTGACTTTTAAGACCCAGAATAGAGGGTCACTTAAAGGTTGCTTAAATCTCAGTTGACAACCTAAAACAATTGCTATGTACAGTATGTGATAACAGCATTATTGGTTGTAAAGTGCATTTTTAGCTCATGCAAAAATGAAAACCAAAAAGTGGGTCTGTATGTCTGTACACAGAATTAGAGGCATATAACAGTACAGTATGGCCTCACAACTCAGCTTGTGCAAAACTGGAATTCAGCTGTCACGCTCACGCCCTGACTGGTGGGCGTGAGCTCGGGGGAGTTGTGGCCCTACTGTGCCACAAACCAGACTACCCTGGAAGGGGCGTGACTATGACAGCTGCCTGGGTTTTCACTGGAGCCTCTGATGGTGAGGTCAGGCTTCTGCAGCAGGCAGCTGCCCACTGCTACTCCAGGGTGGTGTCTGGCTGTGGCTGTTGATCCCACTTGGAGAACAGGGACACTAGGACAGGTGCGGGCATCAGGCAGGACTGGCAGAAGAGCACGGCTGAAACTCAGACAAGTAGAATGGCACGACTGAGACACAGGGCTGGTAAAGACACGGCAGAGAACACAGGACTGGGAGGCTCAGCAGAGAACACAGGGCTAACACAGGGCTGGCAGGCACACAGGACTGGCAGGGACGGCAGGAACACAGGACTGGTTGGTGTGTATGAAGGAACAGGTAGGGACCTGTTCACACAGGAGGTGCAGGTAAGAAAAGAAGCAGAAAGGAATGAAGTATGAAGGAACAGGTTGGGACCTGTTCACACAGGAAATACAGGTACGGAAACAAGCCAGAAGGAAAGGAGACTGAAGGACCAGGTTGGGACCTGTTCACACAGGAAGAGAAGGCAAGGCTGCAGATAGGAGCGGTAGAGCAACAAGAGATAGCGCAGCAACAAAAGCCAAGCAGAGCGGAGCCACAAGGAATATGGAGAGGAGCTGCAGCAAGAGGTTTCTGCAGCAGCAAAGCAGAGCAGAACCGCAAGGAATGCGGAGAGGAGCTGCAGCAAGAGGTTTCAGCAGCAGCAAAGCAGAGCAGAACCGCAAGGAATGCTATAAGTAAAAATCAATAGTGAATATAAATAACATAGGGCTGTCGTGACACCTAAGGTGTCACTGATGCTGCCTAGAGGGCGATATCAGGAGGGCACGAATAAACGTTAGTGAGTGCAGAAACAAGTCACGCCGAACTCAAGGACCTTACTCTAATGCAGTGAGCACAGGACCTGGCACAGAGCAGTCACATGACCAGGGGGCGGAGTCACAGCATGTGAGTGTAGGGAATGACACTGAACACACAGTGTGCAGGGCAGAGACAGAAAGCACAGTCAAACAGAGCCGATGGTCAAAGCCAGGAGGGAGTGAAGTACCTTAGTGATAAGACAAAGAGTAAACAGGGACAAGCCAAGGAGTCTGATAACCAGGATAGGCAGAGTAGTACAAAGCAGAATGCAAAGACGGAAGTCAGAGTACAAAACCAAGTCATACACAGCAAGGCACACTAGCAAAGAGGCACAACGTTTACGGACGAGAACCTGGTGTCACGGGGAGACTAGGTGAGCAAGAGCTAATAACCCGGGCCCCTGCAGTTTCCCTCAGACTAGGGAAATCCTGACTGACCCTCTACCTGGAGTTTACACTGATGGTGTGCATGTCCAGGCCTCGAACCTCACCCTGACTCCTGTTTTAACCCTAGGCTGATACCTCCGCCCTCCACCCAGTGAAGAGGTAATATTCCAACACCCACAGTTAGCACAGACAAGGATAAAGGAAAATATACACCACACCGCAGTCACTCAGGAATACACTATAAATGTGCAGTGCAAAATAAATACAAATACAGGAAGAAGTAAATAAGACAGAGGAAAATACACCACCAGCAACGAATCTCCAACAACCAGCTCTCCACTCCAGACCGAGATAACAACGCACAAGACAGAAGCTATAATCGGCGATGCCCAATGAACAGGAGAACTATTTAAAGGCCATGGGAATGGCCCAGCTTCCAATCCGAGGATTAGGTAAATTAACCCCAGAACAGCTAGATAAAATCTATCAGACGCCAATGAGCAAATAGTGGTCAAAAGCGGAATTACCGCTGTCTGTCGGACGACCTGGTCTGAACAGCGTCCGACATGACACCTGGGTCAGCAACTACAAGCCGAGTATATGGAAGCACAATCCAATCCGAAAAAACGGAAGCAAATGCCAATATAAAACAATTAAACACTTTATTAGACACAATTCAATAAAAGAGTACAAATAAATTTAAAAAGATGAAGATACTAGTGCACAATACAGCCGCCCAACTGGGTAGTACACCCCTATGTATCCTAACAATGTCACCATAAGTTACCACCCATTAGGTTGGACATCACCTATAGACTAAGGGCTCCTACAAATATATATAATAATGCCCCACTATATACGTCCCTCTTGTTCAGGGTGGCCAATGCAGGCCTACAACCCTCCCATGAGCATGTTCCCAAGAGGGTATATGATTGATTCAGCTGTTAAGGACTATCAAGAACACAAAGCTATATGTGATGCCTATAATATACATAGGTAACTGCTTATCAAGAAGTTGCAAACTAATTTCATAAGATAAAGTGCATAGTGCTTGTTTTAGAGTCTGTCATATTAAACGTATATAATTAACAGGGCAAAATGCCTCAATGTAATATCACTAGAAGACCAATTTAACATGAGAATACAATTGCTTCAAGATGTCTAATAATAGCGTCAGCCACACATAAAGTGCACAGTGCTAAACAGGGCAAATGCTTAAATATAGTCACAATGTGACAGACAGAAGTAAAGATAAAGCATGCATACAATCATGTGGAGCGTATGTCTCCAATATAACAATATTAGCAGCAACCACAAATAGGACACAGGTTATCAGTCCAAATAAACATAAGTATGAAAGGGTATATGACCTAGTTAGGCAGCATGGGTCCCCGACGCGCGTTTCGAATACTGCTTCTTCCTGGGGGATTTACCATGTGTGTGAGCATATCTAGCGTGCTTTTACCTACTCATAAATCAGTGGTGGCAGTGGTTTGATGCAGCGCTTCCGCCTACACACCGAGCATGACGTCAGCCCCTGTCGGCGTCACGTGGCTCAAGTGCTTTCATATACGCTGATGGAAGTCAGGAATTTGGTCGAATAGGATACTCTCCGGCTGCATCCTGGTTGGAGCCTACGTTCTCAAAACAAATGACTTTTCAGATTTATTATGTTAATGACATACCAGTTGGAATCTCGGGGTAATGTCTGACTTTGGCCCATATTTAAAAGGCCCCATTTCTGTATGCCCTGTCTCTAGTGCCTTGACTTATTTTGACTGTCTAAGACATGTGAACAGCTTATGTATTTGTTACATTTCTGTAAAAATCTTATTGCTGGAGTTTATAGGTGTGATAGTCAAGTCTGTGTAACTTATATGTCATCATGTGTCAATTTTGTTTCCATCTTACTGTTTATGCGAATATTTGTAGTGCACATAGGAGATCAGTCTAAATAAAATTGGTCTATCCCTTTTGAAATAATAGTTATTAATAATTCACTGTTAGTTAAATATACACTAGTTAATAGGTCACTAGATACACTCACTTGACTTTGCATATGACCCTTTATATTAGGGTATTATTAGTCTATGTCCGGGTATGTTTACTTTATATCACTATTTATACCTATCATATCACTGATTAGTATATCATAGCTGATATTAGAGGCACTCAGTCACTTAATAATTGTCACTTATGTCACATGGGTCAATTTAGATACATAAGGTGGACTATATATTGGTTGATTAATATAACTAAAAGCATATATACACACATAGATATCTCACTATAATGTTTATAGATAGGCGATTAGGTTCCTCACACCTTGATATCCATTATAAAATTAAGCATTATGAAGTACATTGACACATGGATCCAGCGCTGTGCAGCGGTGAGTGCTTCTGCAGACTTCCGGGTATGTGTAGTCCTGGAGACGCGTCTGTACTGCGGCTGGCTCTGCCCCTTCATCCTGACGCGTCGGATGGAGGTGTGCGTGCCGGCGGCACGTGACGCCGACAGGGGCTGACGTCATGCTCGGTGTGTAGGCAGAAGCGCCGCATCAAACCACTGCCACCACTGATTTATGAGTAGATAAAAGCATGCTAGATATGCTCACACACATGGTAAATCCCCCAGGAAGAAGCGGTACGCGAAACGCGCATCGGGGACCCATGCTGCCTAACTAGGTCGTATACCCGTTTATACTTATGTTTATTTGGACTGATATCATGTGTCCTATTTATGGTTGCTGCTAATATTGTTATATTGGAGACATACGCTCCACATGATTGTATGCATGCTTTATCTTTACTTCTGTCTGTCACATTGTGACTATATTTAAGCATTTGCCCTGTTCAGCACTGTGCACTTTATGTGTGGCTGACGCTATTATTAGACATCTTGAAGCAATTGTATGCTCATGTTAAATTGGTCTTCTAGTGATATTACATTGAGGCATTTTGCCCTGTTAATTATATACGTTTAATATGACAGACTCTAAAACAAGCACTATGCACTTTATCTTATGAAATCAGTTTGCAACTTCTTGATAAGCAGTTACCTATGTATATTATAGGCATCACATATAGCTTTGTGTTCTTGATAGTCCTTAACAGCTGAATCAATCATATACCCTCTTGGGAACATGCTCATGGGAGGGTTGTAGGCCTGGATGGGCCACCCTGAACAAGAGGGACGTATATAGTGGGGCATTATTATATATGTAGGAGCCCTTAGTCTATAGGTGATGTCCAACCTAATGGGTGGTAACTTATGGTGACATTGTAAGGATACATAGGGGTGTACTACCCAGTTGGGCGGCTGTATTGTGCACTAGTATCTTCATCTTTTTAAATTTATTTGTACTCTTTTATTGAATTGTGTCTAATAAAGTGTTTAATTGTTTTATATTGGTATTTGCTTCCGTTTTTTTCAGATTGGATTGTGTAATGTTGTGGGAAGCGCCACTATTTATGCCTTGTTTTTGTGCATAGGTGAACGAGTATATGGAAGTATCACTGACACACAATCCAGGAACTGCCAACATTAAATAGCTGCCCCAGAACCAAAGAGAGGCAGACTGAAATTAATCCTGACCTGACCAGGATGGAGACGGCACCAGCCTGTCCAGAGTCATGACAAGGGCACTTAGTAAACATTGCTTTTGATTAAAAAAATGGTAAAATACATCCCACCAGCTCCAAGGTGTACACAATCAGGACGGTCCTAACCATCTTACCACGTGTCAGAAATTACCTCAATGTGATTAAGGGCCAAGCAGGACTGCGACCCGACAATGGACACCCAGCCATGGGTAGCTTTATAAAGGTGATGCCAGTGTTCATTTAGTTTCTATCTTAGGTTTTGCCAAAACTCAACCACTGACTCACAACTAAAATTCTGTACCTAAAATAAAAGTTGGATGATTTCAATTAATAGAAAACAAAATCTGTAATAAATAAAAGCAAAGTTTGAATTATTGGTGAACAGAAGTATGTTCTCCATAACCATTTATAAAGCTTACCAACTTCCAGTTACACCAACAACACAACCATTTTCTTACTAAAACAATTTGACTATTCATTTTGTCCAAATGAGTTATGATTTTCCCATTTAAAACCCCAAATTAGTAGATTTTCAAAATGTCACTTATGATAGGGTTTCCCACGTATTACGATGGTAATTAAAACCAATAAGCACAAAAATTCATAGAGGAAAATATCATTAAAAAGACTGATATCTGAGAGGCAGAGATTAGAAATATTTATTTTTCATGGCTCAGTTTAGAATGATGCCAAAAGGTATAAATTGAAAGGTTAAAGAAGGTTATAAATGTGTATATTATTACAGGTCAATGGAGTAATTGTGTTAATTTAATTCTTCCTAAACACCTTCATTTTTGTATGATAGAAAACAGAAACCCTATTTGTTTGGGATTAATATCCACTCTGGCAATGTGTTTATTTTCCTTTCCTTTGTAAACGAGGTGTTTTTGATTGCAGGTCTCAGTAGAGTGAACCTTCAATGTAATAATGAGACGCTTATTCTTGAAAACATTTCTCTTGTATTTTGCCATTGCCTGACTACATAGAGATGTGGATGTGTGAATTTCACCATTATTTTCTGTAACCATTTAAAACAATATATATATATATTTATATATATATTTACAAAGAGCAAATAACAACTCCACAACTGACACTACTATTAATAATGTGACAACTACCTCAGGCTAGTAAAACAATCCACCAGAGATATCAATAAAAGCAAATAAACTAAATTCTATGACCAAATGAAATAACAGACATTGATAGCCGCCTATAATTGAAACCTACTTAGATATTCACAATTAACTGACCTGAATGTAATGTTCCAATAGCAATAGACCAGTTAAATTGTAGCTGTTGTCCCAATACCAGTAATTGAAAGTTCTGATGATTACTATAGAGATCCAAAGGAGTGTTTAGTGGAGAGTGCAACGGCTGATGACGGCTCCCATGCTATCTTGCAGTGTTCCAAACTGAAGTTCCAGGTATCTAATTGTGACGTCATAATGTTTTACAATGTGCAGAAAGGTCCACATATAATTAACAAACTGCATATACTATGCCTTACTGCACATAGTGCAACATGGTGACGTAACAATTTTATACCGGGAACTTTAGTTTAGAATGCCATGAGACAGCATGGGAGTCACCACTGACTATGGTACTTTCCACTTAATGCTCCTTGCTTGGATATCTATAGTAACCATTGGAACATTTAATTATTGGTATTGGAACAACAACTAGTCTATAACTGTTCTGTTGTCATAGGAACACTATATCAAGGTCAGTATTTTGTGGATAATATCAGGTACATATAGATTAATTTTATTTAGTTAGTTTTAGTAATAGGTGGTTTCCAATGCCATTGTTATTTTATTTGGTCACTATGCACTTAGTTTATTTGATTATGTTTGCAAAGATATTTATTTATTTATGACAGTGGTGCACAACCTTATTTGGTCCAAGGGTCACACTGTTAAACTGAACAATCCCAAAAGCCAAAAAAATAAAGGTTACTTACATGAAACACAGCATTAGAACTACCGTGAATACATGAATGCAGCACTAGAACCACCATCAGTACATTTATACATTACCAGAACCACCAACAGTACATAAATACATCATCAGAAACACCATAAGTACATGCATACATCATCAGAACCACCATACATACATGAATTCAGCACTAGAGCAACCATTATTACATGAATACAGCACGAGAACCACCATAATTACATGAATACAACACCAGAACCACGATTAGTATATGAATACAGCACCAGAACCACCATCAGCACATGAATATAGCACCAGAACCACCCTCATTACATTAATGCAGTATCAAACCCACCATCAGTACATAAATATTGTTATATCCTTCCCAATGAACTATGGTCTCCACATTGTCCTCCCTCACGCTGTCTCCATTTTCAGAGTCCCCCATTCTCCAACCTCTTCAAATTGTCCCCCTTACACTCCCTGTTATGGTTGGCAGATTGCACTAAATAAAATATCAAATAAAGTGCAATCGCAACCTGGGTTCCACCATGCAGAGAAGAACCCTGCTGCTAGTGTGAATAATGACAGAACAAAACAGCGAGCATTACCTTAAACACACCGTGTTAACACCACACAGTGTGATCGGAACACCGAGTACCAAGTTCAGTTACTTTACAAAGAGGTACTGCACTAAGTGTGCTAAGTTATAAACCCTGTTCATGTGACAGGGACATTAGCATGTGGATTAGGCTTTCTCTGCAACTAAACTGTGCTAGCCACACACACACGAATGAAGCAGATGCTGAGCCAATAGAAAGAACTCTTATGATGCTAGGTCTGATACCCTGTTGCCTTCATCGAGAAGTATATGGTTGAGCTTGCTCTTTAACTAGACTGTGCTAACCACACACAAGAACGAAACAGATGCTATGCGGCTAGTTACCCCAGTCCTGACACTACTGAACCCATGCCTGACCGGCACCCAAAGCATGTAGCAGACTAGAGACTCAGGAGGAGAGACATGGGTACAAAACCGCATAAATGTGCAACCTGCCTGCAAACGTGTACAGGCTCAAGCAAAGACAGACACACAAACGTGCAGACAATGTGGTAGAGTATCCACCCACACACACCAAACGTAAATTATAGGTTTGAGCGACTTTTATTTTTATAGGATCGGGTCGGGTTTCACGAAACCCGACTTTCTCAAAAGTCGGGTCGAGTGAAATCGGCTGATCCTATAAAAAAGTCGGGGCCATGGTCGGCCGAAACACGAAACCCAATGCAGTGCAATGGGATACTATGGTTCCCAGGGTCTGAAGGAGAGGAAACTCTCCTTCAGGCCCTGGGATCCATATTAATGTGTAAAATAAAGAATCGAAATAAAAAATATTGATATACTCACCCTCGGACGTGCCCTGGTACTAACCGGCAGGCTTCCTTCCTAAGAATGAGCGTGTGAATGACCTGCGGTGACGTCGCGGCTTGTGATTGGTCGCGAGCGGTCACATGGACAAGCTGCGATGTCATCTAAGGTCCTTCACGCGCTCATTCTTAGGAAGGAAGGCTGCCGGAAAGAAGCAGGGCGCGTCCGAGGGTGAGTATATTCCTATTAGGTATATACTCACCCTCGGACGCGCCCTGCTTCTTTCAGGCAGCCTTCCTTCCTAAGAATGAGCGCGTGAAGGACCTTAGATGACGTCGCGGCTTGTCCATGTGACCGCTCGTGACCAATCACAAGCCGCGACGTCACCGCAGGTCATTCACGCGCTCATTCTTAGGAAGGAAGCCTGCCGATTAGTACCAGGGCGTGTCCGAGGGTGAGTATATCAATATTTTTTATTTTGATTCTTTATTTAACACTTAAATATGGATTCCGATACCGATTCCCGATATCGCAAACATATCAGAACTCGGTATCGGAATTCCGATACCAGATTCAGAAGATCGCCGACCTTATGGCCGACCCCACACAGACTTCTGAAAATGGCCAACCCGTTTCGCTCAACCCTAGCAAATTACACTAGCATGTCCGCATGCGCAGCTGAGAGCCTTTTATATGCTAGGCTCCACCCCAAACATTCATGCTCAGTCAGCTGAGTCATTGCCCGCAGGCCAATCTGGTGCTGCCACACCATCAGAGCATCCAACGTCCGACCACCAATAAGAAGACACCACATTACGGATATGCCCAAGAAGGTGATCTCTGGATTTAGACTCCAGAGTGCAAGACTGCACCTGCACATTACTGGTTACCACAGACTTGGCTGAAGAACTCGCAGTAACCAAACATATACCACAAGTCTAAACAAGATTCTGGGACCGACGTCTGCCCTGAGCAGCAACTGCAGTAGCTGGACCTGAATGGGAGACCGCAGGACCAGATAATGCTTGGGATCTATCCTACGCAGCAGGAAAATCCTGATGCCTAACACTCCCATCTTTGCATACTAACCACCATGCTACCACCTCTCCATTTTGTCCCCACATACTCCCAATTCTCCATAATGTCCCTCCCATGTCCCCTCCTTTTATTCTGTCCACCTATGCTCCCACTTCTCCATACTGCCACACAGCCTACCTCCATACTTTCCCCCACACTTCTAGCTCTCCATACTGTCCCCTGCTCTTCTCCTTGTCTATACTTTATCAATCATATTCAGATCCTTCAGACGGAACCTGAAAACCTCACTGCTTTCTCACCACCGGAGCTAACCCCTCACCAACACCGGAGCTGCCACAACCCCCAACCTATTGTCTCCTTCCACACCATCCTGTAGAATGTAAGCCCGCAAGGGCAGGGTCCTTGCCCCTCTGTATCAGTCTGTTATTGTTAGTTTGTTTACTTTAAGAGACATCTGTAATTTGTATGTAACCCCTTCTCATGTACAGCACCATGGAAACAATGGTGCTATATAAATAAATAATAATACTTTGCCCTCTTTCACACTTTTCCCTATTCGGAACACTGATCTCATCATACTATGCCCTCATACTAACACCTTCCATCTACAATAAAAGTCAATGCTTACCTTACCCACCATCTTAATAAGACTTCTACCGGTTCACTGAGTGAGCTGCCAGAAATCCTTAGGCAGGCAGCAAGCAGCATGTGCATCATGTACTGTGTAGGTATGCTGTAGCATATACCAAGAGGGGTCACCAAACAATCTGCTTTGAGCTAGTAGTGATGCTATAACTTCTATGAAGGAAGATATTTGCTGTTAGGCAACACATTCTGTAATCTTCAGGGCTTTTCAGTAAGGCTAGTTTCACATTTGCAGTTGTGTCTGCAGCGTATTGTCTGGAACCACAAACGCACAGAAAACCGCATGCAAACACAGCATTTTTTAGCCGCATCAGCTTATGCATGCGGTCAAAAAAAAGCAACGTTTGCAATTTTTGGAATATATCAGGATGTCTAAAGAGACCTTCCAGGATTTGCTTGGTCATGTCCAAGGAGCCATCAGGAGACAGGAAACCCAGCTCCGTGGAGCGATTCCTGCTGAGGAATGTCTCCTGGTCACATTAAGGTACGTAATATTTCAAAACAAACGCCTGTCATAATTATTATTGTTCTGTCATGTATTATTTGTTTTTTCCTTTATATGTTTAGCTAAACCCCATCATAAATATAATTGTTCGTAATTTGTTTATTTCTTTTTTTGGCAGATTCCTTGCTACCGGAGAGAGCTTATCATCGCTCCATTTTCAGTACCGGCTTGGAATTTCCACCTTGTCTGGAATAGGTGTGGACACCTGCCGTGCTTTCTGGAATGTTCTCTGGGAACAATTTATCCCCCTACCCAGCACGGAAATGTGGCAGGAAATTTCTGAAAAATTCTGGCAAGTCTGTAATTTCACCAACTGTTTGGGAGCAGTGGATGGAAAACACATTCGGATTACCAAACCCGCCAGAACTGGATCTGAGTACTTCAACTATAAGAAATATTTTTCTGCAGTGCTCATTGCGATTGCCGATGCTGACTGTCACTTTGTCGCTGTGGACATTGGAGCTTTTGGCATTGGCAATGACTCCCAGACTTTTAAAAACTCAGATATGGGCCAACGCTTGTATGGAAAACATTTTCATTTCCCCCTGCCACAACCTCTTCCCAACACTGAAGGCCCGCCATTGCCATTTGTTATGGTTGGGGATGAGGCCTTTCAGATGTAAAACCTACTGAAACCATACTCCAGTCGGGACTTGAACCACACCAAAAAAAATTTTAACTACAGACTGAGCAGGGCACGAAGAACTGTTGAGTGTACCTTTGGGATTCGTGTCTCAAGATGGCGCATTCTTGGGACAGCCATCAATCTAAAAATAGAGACAGTCGAAGAGGTTGTCAAAGCCTGTGTGGTTCTACATTATTTATTACTATTATTATTATTACTTATTTATATAGCACCATTGATTCCATGGTGCTGTACATGAGAAAGGGTTACATACAAATTACAGATATCACTTACAGTAAGCAAACTAACAATGACAGACTGATATAGAGGGGCGAGGACCCTGCCCTTGCGGGCTTACATTCTACAGGATGGTGGGGATGGAGACAATAATGTTGAGGGTTGTAGGAGCACTGGTGTTGGTGAGGCGGTAGCTTCAGTAGTGGTGAGGAGGCAGCGGGGTCAGTGCAGGCTGTAGGCTTTCCTGAAGAGATGGGTTTTCAGGTTCCGTCTGAAGGATCCGAATGTGGTTGATAGTCGGATGTGTTGGGGAAAAGAATTCAAGAGGATGGGGGATATTCTGGAGAAGTCTTGGAGGCGGTTTGGTGAGGATCGGATAAGTGTGGAGGAGAGAAGGAGGTCTTGGGAGGACCGGAGATTACGTGAGGGAAGATATCAGGAGATTAGTTCAGAGATATTTGGAGGAGACAGATTACGGATGGCTTTGTAGGTCAGTATTAGTAATTTGAACTGGATACGATATGGGAATGGGAGCCAGTGAAGAGTTTTGCAGAGAGGGGAAGCGGAGGAGTAGAGAGGAGAAAGATAAATTAGTCGGGCAGCAGAGTTAAGGATGGACTAGACAGGTGCAAGGGTGTTAGCAGGGAGGCCACAGAAAAGGATGTTGCAGTAGTCAAGGCGGGAGATGATGAGGGCATGCACAAGCATTTTAGTAAATTGACGGTTGAGGAAAGAACGGATTCTGGACATATTTTTTAGCTGGAGGTGACAGGAGGTGGAGAGAGCTTTGATGTGTGGTTTGAAGGACATGGCAGAGTCAAGGGTTACTCCGAGGCAGCGGATTCCGGTACGGGGGAAAGCAGGATGTCGTTAATTGCGATAGATAGGTCAGGTATGGAAGATCTATGAGATGGATGAAAGATTATGAGTTCATATTTGTCCACATTGAGTTTTGAGAAAGCGAGAGGAGAAGGAGGATATGGCTGAAAGACACTCCGGGATTCTGGACAGCAGAGAGGTGACATCTGGGCAAGAAAGATAGATCTGAGTGCCATCAGCATAAAGGTGGTACTGGAATCCATGGGACATTATGAGTTGTCCCAGGCCAAGTGTGTAGATTGAGAAAAGTAGGGGTCCTAGAACAGAGCCTTGGGGGACTCCAACAGAGAGAGGGTGGGATGAGGAGGTAGTGTGGGAGTGGGAGACGCTGAATGTGCGGTTGGAAAGGTATGAGGAGATCCAGGATAGGGTGAGGTTTTTGATGCCAAAGGAGGAGAGGATCTGTAGTAGGAGGCAGTGGTCAACTGTGTCAAAAGCAGAGGACAGGTCTAGAAGGAGGAGTACAGAGTATTGTCTGTTAGCTTTGGCTGTAAGTAGGTCATTAGTGATTTTGGTCAGGGCTGTCTCAGTTGAGTGATGGGGGCAGAAACCAGATTGTAGATTGTCAAAGAGCAGGTTAGATGAGAGGTGGGAGGAAAGTTTAGCGTGGACGTGCTGCTCCAGGAGTTTGGAAGCGAATGGGAGCAGCGATATTGGGCATAACTACATAATGGTTAAAGAGCGACCCAACATTGAACTTCATGAACCAGTTTCAAACCCCTTGCCAGATTACCATCATCACCCTCTGCGGTCAACAGTAGAAGTTGCCCAAATGAGGGACCAATTTGCTGCCTACTTGGTTTCTGATATCGTACCTGTGGCATGGCAAGATGGAATGGTTAAATAAAATGTTCTGTTGTGTTTGTGTATATACCTGTAATGTTAAAATGTTCCTGTAATGTTTTGTGTAACTAAAAAACCTGTTTTGAAACCTGTACCGAGTGCCCTCTGTCTTTAATCAACTCAAATCCACTTATGATGTCAGTGCGATGGTAGGCGACTTCTGATTCGATCCAGCGTCTAGTCTACAGTATCTATTGGACGCAGAATGAAGAGACGATGAAGGTAACACAAGGCATATCTATGCTCACCAGTCCAGGTGTCAGAAATAGTGAATTCAGGATGCTGGGTTTTGTGCATCCTGAATTCACTATTTCTGACATCTGGCCAGGTGAGTTTAGATATGCCTTGCATTACCTCCATCGTCTCTTCATTCTGCATCCAATACATTACACAGACTGAAGAGATGCTAGAGAAAATGAAAGTCATATTTGTTTTTGACAACTCATAGCTCCATAACAGGCACAAGAAACAAAGCTGCAGTGCAGTGTTCAAGTTGTGTGAGTCCTGGAAATATGATGTGGCAAAAAGATAAAGTGTACGGTGTTTAGTCAGCACACGGTGTGTGTTGCCGGCGGCGGAACACAAAGAACCAAACAGTAGTAGGGGCAAAAAACTACACATTTATTAAAAAAAAATTCCATTAACTACGGCGACTTGGGGAAACCTGATGGAACTGGGGTGTGTTGAGCAGAGATGTTTGACTGGGTAAAGATGATGAAGGGGTTGCAGGGGAAGGGGCGACAAAAGTAGTGGGGTCAGGAAGGTCAGGGATGGTAGTGGAGGCATGGGACGAGACAGACACACTGGAAGGGAACGACAAAGCGGACATCACAGACACATTTGGAGGTGAGGGGGGAGAAAGTGCGATAGTCCGTTGTTGTTTCTTCTTCCTCCCCAGTGTTTTGCGCTGCTGTCTTCTGGGGAGTCTTGGCGTGGTGTCTACAGGCGGGATTGTGCGGGTGAATGACCTGGCAGTATCCAGTTGCTGCTGCTGTGGCATGGTGTGGATTGACAGCCTGGCAGGATACTGTTGGTGCTGCTGCTGCTGTGGCATGGTGTGGGTGGATGGCCTGGCAGTATACGGGTGCTGCTGCTGTGGCATGGTGCTGGTGGACGGCCTGCCGGGGTCCGCTTGCTGCAGCATGTCAGTGGTGGTGATGAGGGGGTCCAAGCAGGAGCAGCACTTGGCATGGTGGTGACAGTGGACTGTGCAGCAGCACGCGGCATAGTGGGGACGCTGTAGTGGTGTCCAGCCGGGCTTGGAATGGTGTTGGCCGTGCAGTGGTATGCAGCAGAACTCAGTATTGAGGTCAAGCATGTCAGTGTTGGCAGAGGTGGAAATACCCCCACTGACTGCTGCAAGCACTGAGTCTGCTACATAGCCTGCATGTAAGCAGCATTGCAGGCCTGCATGACATTGAGCTGGAGATCAGGAGTAAGGTGTTCTGACATTCCCTGTTCAATTTGATTAAAGAAATGATGTGCTGGTTTCCGGAGGCCGGCTTCCAGATGGTTAAGGTTCTGGTTGACATCCTGGAAAAATGTGTTAATATGAGTCAGACCAGTTTCCAGTCTATCTCCCAGCGCCTTTAAGCCATTCTGGAAGACCGAACTCAAGTGAAGAAACTCAGGCATGAGTGACCTGTCCGAGGCCTTCTGCCGCTGGCAGGATGAGCCCCCAAAAAAGAGGCAGAGGACTGGGACAGGAGAACACCTGATGGACCAGCTTCCTGGTCTCCAGTCTGTGTTGGAGACCCACTTGCTACTGCACTGGTGAATGGCTGGGATGGGTCCGTGGCTGTTCGATGAAGGACTGCAAGGACGGTCTGGGCAAGGACGGTCTCAAAAACACCAGCATGCGATGATATTCGTACTTTCTGATCCTTGTTGCAGCACCACTGCGAACCTGGCTTTCCTCTCGAAGGTCCTTGTTGAAGCGATCCTTCATCGAACACCAACGGGTTCTGACTTTGTTCACTGGAAAAACAATAAAAAATTATTAGTCAATGCACTTTCGGTCGTGATCACACAACTGTGTGTGATGGGAGAAACTCAGAGGAGTTTATCGCATCACCCACAATTGTGTGATCCCAGCCAAGGTGAATGGCGCATCACACAACATTTAAATGCTTACAAAATTCCTTTTGAACCGGTGCCGTGGCGTTGTTCCAGCCATCCATCATCGCTCGGGCCACCTCATTCCACAGCCGCCGGATGACCACGTTGTCCGAGTGCTGCTGAACCCATGTGTCCCACAATGGGACTCGCTCCTCGACCTGGGAAATGAGAAGGTCATTATTAAGGAGGTCTTCACCCCATTCTGGAACCTAGAAAAGAAAGACATTAATGTTGTAAAGATAAGAAAAAGAAAGAAAACAAGAGATACAGAAAACAGGAAAGAATAAGTTAAAGTCAAGAAAAAAATAGTAGTCAATACAAAAAAGGGAAGATAGAAGCAAAGTGAAGAAATAAAAAACAGACAAGAATAGCATAGTCATGAAAAAAACAAAAAAACAGTCAAGTATACTTACACACCGTCTTGCCACCCAAAAGTGTGCTGGCTGCTCCTGGTCTGCCGTGCTCCAGTGGAAGAACTGGTTTGATAAGATAAAAAATTTCAAAAAAATGACCACCTGTGTATATGTGACAAAGAATACTTACCAATCAGTAGGGAATGTACTCACTGCACTTTCCCATCCTGCACATTCAGGGCCAGGGAGCTCCTCAGAAGATGATGAAGACATTATGAATGCTGCAAGAATAAATAGAAATTAGAACATTCTAAAGATAGAAAAAAGGACAGACAGACATTTGCTTTTATACTCACATTAGCCAAAGTTGTGATTCTCCTGGAGAGGTTTCAGTCTGTTACCAAGTTCTTGCTTCAAGTCTGTCTGCTTCCAGGGATCTGTAGAGGAGTGTACTGCCAGTGCCCACACATTCTTTTTATCTTTGTGGGGGGTGGCTAATCAGTGTCTAGTAGTGTTGAGCATTCCGATACCGCAAGTATCGGGTATCGGCCGATACTTGCGGATATCGGAATTCCGATACCGAGATCCGATACTTTTGTGGTATCGGGTATCGGTATCGAAACAACATTAATGTGTAAAATAAAGAATTAAAATAAAAAATATTGCTATACTCACCTCTCCGACGCAGCCTGCACCTTACCGAGGGAACCGGCAGCGTTGTTTGCTTAAAATTCGCGCTTTAACTTCCTTACGCGAAGTCCCGGCTTGTGATTGGTCACGCGCCGCCCATGTGACCGCGACGCAACCAATCACAGCAAGCCGTGACGTAATTTCAGGTCCTTCAGGATTTTAAAATTACGTTCCGGCGTTGTGATTGGTTGCGTCGCAGTCACATGGGTGACGCGACCAATCACAAGCCGTGACGTCACGGGAGGCTGGACACGCGCGCATTTTAAAATGCGCGCGTCTCCTGCCTCCCGTGACGTCACGGCTTGTGATTGGTCGCGTCGCCCATGTGACCGCGACGCAACCAATCACAGCAAGCCGTGACGTAATTTCAGGTCCTTCAGGATTTTAAAATTACGTTCCGGCGTTGTGATTGGTCGCGTCGCAGTCACATGGACGACGCGACCAATCACAAGCCGTGACATCACGGGAGGCAGGAGACGCGCGCATTTTAAAATGCGCGTGTGTCCAGCCTCCCGTGACGTCACGGCTTGTGATTGGTCGCGTCGCCCATGTGACTGCGACGCGACCAATCACAACGCCGGAACGTAATTTTAAAATCCTGAAGGACCTGAAATTACGTCACGGCTTGCTGTGATTGGTTGCGTCGCGGTCACATAGGCGGCGCGCGACCAATCACAAGCCGGGACTTCGCGTAAGGAAGTTAAAGCGCGAATTTTAAGCAAACAACGCTGCTGGTTCCCTCGGTAAGGTGCAGGCTGCGTCGGAGAGGTGAGTATAGCAATATTTTTTATTTTAATTCTTTATTTTACACATTAATATGGTTCCCAGGGCCTGAAGGAGAGTTTCCTCTCCTTCAGACCCTGGGAACCATCAGGAATACCGTCCGATACATGAGTCCCATTGACTTGTATTGGTATCGGGTATCGGTATCGGATTAGATCCGATACTATGCCGGTATCGGCCGATACTTTCCGATACCGATACTTTCAAGTATCGGACGGTATCGCTCAACACTAGTGTCTAGACATGTTTACTCTGGAAAAACACATGCGTATGAAAATGCGAGCGAACCGTTGTACTTGAGTATACCTGCATTCCCATAGACTGTAATGCATTGTTTCGACACATTCCTTCCGCAAGCATCCGCATGCGTTTGGCGGCGGCAAATTGCTGCCACCAAAATTGCAACATGTTGCGTTAGCCGTGCCCAGCCGCACAAGCCGAAACAACGCATCCGTAGTCAAACGCGGCCAAAAGCATACAAACACATGTATCTGCGTCAACAACATTAAAGATAGGAAAACACGACGCATGCGGATGTATGCGGCCGAAACGCTACGGACACAACCGCAAATGTGAAACCTGCCTTAGTGCCTTGTAGCTGAAAAATTTGCAGAATAGCTGCCACTTGCTGTACAAGTGTGCCAAACATACATATGTGACATTACCTCGGTGCTGCACATAAATACACACCAGTGAAAAGGAAGACACTGTATACTGCTGATCTCCTGCTCTATACCTGCACTAGATAGAGGTTTCATGTGCTCTGTGAACATGTTTTCCTCCTTTATACTGCAAGTGACTCTGAAAAATCATTTATTTCTCTCTTATAACCTATTGCTGCTTATATTATGGTGAGAAATATGTATTCTCTCTTCTTAAAAATTAAAAAAACTGTTTACCCTGCAGCTAAATTGTTCTACAAGGGTGTGGGGGAAAACACTACGCATTTGTGCATTGCACGGTAGCAATACATCGGCCTTGACTGCTATTATTATTTTTATATTGCTATTATTATTTTTATATAATATCCTAATAAAAGTAAACACAATGACCTCAACTGGATCTCCATCTGTAGGATGCTCAGCCTTCAGGCTTTATACACTCAGGTAAAAAGTAAAAAAGTATTTATTTACAAATTACTTTCAAGAATTATACTTCAGCTTTTGAAGGGTGCGGTTGAAAAAAAATGTTGAAAACCTATGATGAATAATTACCAGCCATTCCTATTTTACAAGGACAGTTCCAGCTTTTAGGATTTTTGCCTTAAAATATGCATGTTTGTTTATTTTGCTTGTCTGCAATGACATGATTGCCATGGCCCATTACCAATGGAATAACCTTGACCATCCAGTTTAAATTCTGATGTTGTTCTGTGATTGTACAAATGTGTTTCATTCTTGCTTGCAATGGTACAACTTAACTGACTCTGAGATAAAACCTTTGATATACCCTTATTGCATCACAAGATTTCTAAGTCTTGCAAAATTGGTAATAAGGAAACCAAAATGTTAAAATGTTAACAACCATTCGGTGCTCATAAAAGTGAGGTCAACCTGTCTATTAAATGAGGGATAATTGGCTTCATCAGAGGTTATTTAAAGCCCCCAATTGGCTAGTGTAAATGCACCTTTACATTCACGTATCTTTTAGGTGACATCTCTAATTATATCTCTAACTTTTATCCTAAGTCATGTGACAAGGCTCGTTAAAGGGTCGACACTGACTGTTAGGATTGCTACTTCAAATAGGTGGCACTAGAGTTCTAGTCCTCTTCCTCTCTGAAGAGACAATTTGCATCTTCTCTAATTGGAGTTGTTCTCATCACTTTCTTCTTAATCGGGTCCAGATGCCAGGATGACTTTATGCAGCTGTGGCTCGTTTCTGCAGACTTCCCTCTTCTGTGGTCTTCTGCAGCACAACCCCACACAGTGCCCTTAAAATAAGTGTCAGTAGAGCCCCCTGAATAAAACTATCTATGCTGTGTGCTGAATAAGCCCTATGTGGAGCCCCATAATTGTCCTTCACTTTCATCCTTGCACAAAAATATTACCCCCACACTGTCACTCTTATTATATATGGCCTACTTACCGTCTACTCTTATAACTATTGCCTTATCACCATGCACCCTTATGTACTATAACCATCACATCATCTTCCTTCATGTATTTTGACCACCATATCGTCCGCCTTATGAAATAATAATAATCTTTATTTTTATATAGCGCTAACATATTTTGGAGCGCTTTACAGTTTGCACACATTAACATCGCTGTCCCTAATGGGGCTCAGAATCTAAATTCCCTATCAGTATGTCTTTGGAATGTGGGAGGAAACCAGAGTACCCGGAGGAAACCTACGCAAACACAGAGAGAACATACAAACTCTTTGCAGATGTTGTCCTTAGTGGACAGGACTCCAGCGCTGCAAGGCTGCAGTGCTATCCACTGGGCCACCGTGCTGCCCATATGAAATATACATATTGCGCTCAAAAGTTTACATACCCTGGCAGAATTTTTGCTTTCTTGGCCTTTTTTCGGAGAATTTTATTGTCAAACTACTGTGTTTTCTCTTTTTAAATCTAAATGACAACCCAAAACATCCAAATGACCCTGATCAAAAGTTCACATACCCTGGTGATTTTGACCTGATAACATGCACAGAAGTTGACACAAATGGGTTTGAATGGCTACTAAAGGTAACATCCTCTGACCTCAGAAATGCCGACATGCTTACATCTTTATTTATATTTGAATCTTAAAGACAAAAATAGAGTGGCATGTAAAAGTTTTGGCACCCATGGTCAAAATTGCTGTTATTGTGAAAAGATAGGCAAGTTGAAGATTCAATGACTTGTGGCTAAATCTCAAAATAGCAGTGCATGCAAGATGACCCAGGAATTTCATAGAACTGGAACAATTTTTCAAGGAAGAATGGATGAAAGTCCCTCAAACAAGAATTGAAAGACTCCTGGCTGGCTACAAAAAGCGTTTACAAGCTGTGATACTTGCAAAAGGGGGCTCTACTAGGTACTAACCATGCAGGTCACCCAAACTTTTGCATCTACATTTACCTTTTTTATCATTTTTAAAATGAAAAAAATGACAATGTATATGTATAAATGTATAAATATATATATAAATATATATATATATATGTATATATATATATATACACTCACCGGCCACTTTATTAGGTACACCTGTCCAACTTCTTGTTAACACTTAATTTCTAATCAGCCAATCACATGGCGGCAACTCAGTGCATTTAGGCATGTAGACATGGTCAAGACAATCTCCTGCAGTTCAAACCGAGCATCAGTATGGGGAAGAAAGGTGATT
This sequence comes from Ranitomeya variabilis, assembly GCF_051348905.1. Classification (NCBI taxonomy): domain Eukaryota; kingdom Metazoa; phylum Chordata; class Amphibia; order Anura; family Dendrobatidae; genus Ranitomeya; species Ranitomeya variabilis. The sequence continues at coordinate 953,426,756 of NC_135232.1, forward strand.
TGAGTGCCTTTGAACGTGGCATGGTTGTTGGTGCCAGAAGGGCTGGTCTGAGTATTTCAGAAACTGCTGATCTACTGGGATTTTCACGCACAACCATCTCTAGGGTTTACAGAGAATGGTCCGAAAAAGAAAAAAAATCCAGTGAGCGGCAGTTCTGTGGGCGGAAATGCCTTGTTGATGCCAGAGGTCAGAGGAGAATGGGCAGACTGGTTCGAGCTGATAGAAAGGCAACAGTGACTCAAATCGCCACCCGTTACAACCAAGGTAGGCCTAAGAGCATCTCTGAATGCACAGTGCGTCGAACTTTGAGGCAGAAGGGCTACAGCAGCAGAAGACCACACCGGGTACCACTCCTTTCAGCTAAGAACAGGAAACTGAGGCTACAATTTGTACAAGCTCATCGAAATTGGACAGTAGAAGATTGGAAAAATGTTGCTTGGTCTGATGAGTCTCGATTTCTGCTGTGACATTCGGATGGTAGGGTCAGAATTTGGCGTAAACAACATGAAAGCATGGATCCATCCTGCCTTGTATGGAGCATCTTTGGGATGTGCAGCCGACAAATCTGCGGCAACTGTGTGATGCCATCATGTCAATATGGACCAAAATCTCTGCGGAATGCTTCCAGCACCTTGTTGAATCTATGCCACGAAGAATTGAGGCAGTTCTGAAGGCAAAAGGGGGTCCAACCCGTTACTAGCATGGTGTACCTAATAAAGTGGCCGGTGAGTGTATATGTATGTATATATCTTTTGTCTGAAATAAAAATTAAATACCAGGCCTCATTTCATAATCCAAATTGTTTCTGATAATGTTCTGGTGCAGGCACCAGACCTCATAATCCAAATTGTTTGGGATAATAGTGTGGCGCAGACACAAGACCTCATATCATAATCAAAATCTTTTGTGCTAATTCTGGGTCTAGCCACACCATATCAGTCAGTAAATACTAATTATTAATTTAGTCACAGGTCAACTGACAGTTCTGGGCCTAGGGTTGTGAAACAGCTGTTTAAAAGAGGGGAAGGGTACATGCAACATGAGTGGGAAAAAACGAGGTCATGGTGGAAGTGGGAATAGGCTTGGTATTCGGCGTGTATGTGAGTTAGGTGTTACTTTTAATGAAAACTCAAGTGACAAACACCATCTCATCCTATCCAAAGACCACTGACATCTTTTACTGGACAGGATACTCAACTCCCTTTTTTGGCAGCTTCACAGCAGTCCACCTTGTAGATCAGGCTCAGAAAGAGCATATGCTCTCAGTGGATGGCAAGCACTGCATCAAGTGGCCTCTCCTCCTCTTCCTCCACCTTAACCTTACACACAGTACAATCCTCAGATCCAAGAGATCACAAAAGACACCACAACAACCTCCAAAGAACTGCAAGCCTCACTTGCCTCAGTTAAGATAATGACTCCACCATAAGAAAGAGACTAGGCAGAAATGGCATGCATGGCCAAGACAAAAACCACTGCTTAGCAATAAGAAAAAAAGTCTCATCTCAGTTTTGCCAGAAAACATCTTGTTTTAGAGTTGTTTGAGTTAGGGTTGTGTTGGGGTTAGGGTTGTGTTAGGGTTAGGGTTGTGTTATCATTAGGGGTTAGGGTTGGGGTTAGAGTTGTGTTGGGTTTAGGGTTGGGATTATGGTTAGGGGTGTGTTGGAGTTAGGGTTGGGTTTTGGGCTGTGTTATGGTTGAAGTTAGAATTGGGGGGTTTCCACTGGGCATACTGGGGGTCTCCAAACATGACATGGTGCCCACCATCGATTCCAGACAATTTTGCATTTAAAAAGTCAAACAGTGCTCACTCCCTTCTGAGCCCTGCCATGCACCCAAACAGTGGATTTCCTCCACATATGGGGTATAGGTGTACTCAGGAGAAATTGCACAACAAATTAATTTTGGGGTCCGTTTTCTGCTGTTACCATTGTGAAACTAAAAATTTTGGGTGCAAAATAATAATTTTGTGAAAAAAGTTAAATGTTAATTTATTCCTTCCACATTGCTTTAGTTCTCGTGAAGCACCTGAAGGGTTAATAAACTTCTTGAACGTTGTTTTGAGCACCATGAGGGGTGCAGTTTTTAGAATGGTGTCACATTTGGGTATTTTCTGTCATATTGATCCCTCAAAGTCACTTCAAATGTGATGTGGTCACTAAAAAAATGGTTTTGTTAATTTTGTTGGAAAAATGAGAAATTGCTGGTCAAATTTTTAACCCTTACAACTTCCTAACAAAAAGTGATGTTTCAAAACTTGTGCTGATGCAAAGTAGACATGTGGGAAATGTTATTTATTAACTACAGTATTTTGTGTGATTTTGTCTGATTTAAGGGCACAAAAATTAAAAGTTTGAAAATTGCAAAATTTTCTAGATTTTTGCCAAATTTCCATTTTTTTCATAAATAAACACAAGTCTTATCGAAGAAATTTTACCCCTATCATGAAGTACAATATTTCACGAAAAAATAATCTCAGAATCAGAGGGATACGCTGAGGCATTCCAGAACTATAACCTCTGACAGTGACAGTGATCAGAATTGTAAAAATTGGCTTGGTCATTTAGGTCAAAATTGACTTAGTCACTAAGGGGCTAAAAAATCCACATGTTGAATTTGTCCCACAGGTTATTTTGCTCATATAAAATACTACTGTAGTGAATTATGATTGTTTTACTTGATTATCAAGCTGCAGTAGCTCAGTGGCCATATCACTAAGTAGAGGGGTCTTATAAAATGGGAACAAAAAAGGTTTGCTTTTATACTCTTGCTTACCAGTTGTGTCTGTTATATCACCTAAGCTGCTTTCACTTAAAGCGTGAAATGTCATAGGTTATATCCTTTTCATAGGATCTGAGATAACTTTTTTGATTCCTAGTAATTCGGCCTTGGAACCCCCACTGAACCCAAGTATGGGCAACTGAATGGAACGAAGGTAATGCATGTGCATCTCTGCTCCACCATCCTATTCGACAGAGATTGTTGAGTACAGCACTATAAACTGTCCTCACATTGTTGACTCTAACAACTATATAGAGCTCAGCTTCCTGGGGAAAAAAGCATGAAATGGAAATGCTGATAAACCCCCAAAATCTTGGCCATTTACTTAGATATTTAACTGTGTGTCATTGTGCAGGCTTGGTGTTATAATATATGGTATATAGTCTTTTATGACCAACTGATTGTAGTGGAGAAGGAAAATATTGTGGGACACAGAGGGGCTATGCTAGATAACTATTTACTAGGTAACTATTTAAAAGGGGTCAGAATATTAGTGTGTTTTTTTTCCCTGAAGAAGCATCTACTGAGAAACACATGTTGGGGTTTACACACAATGATAACTTGGAACATGGGTAAGATAAGCTATGTTGGCACTTGACTCACAATTCTGATGAATAATTGGCTGGGAAATAATTTCTTGTGATTTACATTATGTGATTACATAACAGATGTTGGCATATGATTTGATACAGGTAATTTTACACAGGTGGGAACTAATATATGAAACTAACACACCGAAATCTTTGTTAAATTCAATGACAATCTATATCATATGCGTGTGAATACATTCACAGAAGAAATAATTTGTTTTGCAGTGGATCTTGAAATGAAATATGTGTCAAGTTTGCAATATGCAGATCTACCATGTGTGAAGTTACTCTATGTCTGGTGGAATAAGTATCTTTAGCCAATTTTGTGTGTCTACAATTTGATTTATATTCAGAGAATTTGTAAAATCGTCATTCATTTCTGTTTATGATTATTCTAGAGCTCAAAAAGAATGATTTTCTTTGATTTTGTTTTACTTCGGACATGCCTCACTTTTCTTTATATTTCCAGCTGAAAATTCTTTGTAGAAAGGAAAGAACAGGACAGCAGCTAAAACCCTGCAGGATGTAATGTGAACAATGCAAAAAGAGGAAATGAACTGAGATAAATGGGACACCTGGTATCCTTAGGCATAGGCAGGCTCAGCATCATTTGGGCATTTGCGGCCTAATTTGTTCTAATTTACTATCATGGAATGTCAAGTGGTATGCAGACATACAGCTGTGTTCATTTTGTGTACACTTCAGCAGCAAAAATCACAAAATATGTCCAGTGGCAAGACCTTTAAAAGCATTAATGCAGGGTTGGATACTGAATAACACTAGATGTGGGGGGGGGGAATTAAACCACCACAAAAGGAGTATAAGCCACAATAATACAAAATTTTATTAGACATACATTAAAAATTAAAAGTCTGCTAGTCACCAAATAGCAAGGGCCAAGGTAACCTGCGTATGAAGTTAATATTTTAACCAAACTCCAAGTAAAACATCAATCTATAAGAGCAAAAAATAAGACATTACAATATAATTAAAGTGCTCCGTGCCAAAATAAATAATGCAAATATAAAAATGCTCGTATATTAAATATATGTGACGGATCCTTTTTCGTTAAAAATTAAAACACATAACAATTTCAAAAAGAGGCAGAAGAAAAATAAGATATATAAATAAACAAATGTCTGAATAATTCAGTGAGAGAAAAAAGAATCCCTATATATTACCAGTAAGGTTTAGTGAACAAAGTGGTGCACATCATATCAATACGTGAACTGGAAAGTATAAAATAATAATAATAAATGCTAGTCGAAGTGGTGATTTGAAAAATCTAACAGCTTGAGCAAGCTAACGTAAGCAGACAGTACACTTACTGCAAAATGAGCAGGTAATCCAGGCGTCCACGTTGCCCCAATGCACGTTTCGTTGATCTTCTTCAGGATGTGTGTATTGGGGGAGGGATTAGCCAAATTATTTATATGTGACTCATCCAATGAAAAAAAGGAGTGAAGATAAGCATGTGATTATATGGGTCATGTGACCGCCATTAGTCTGGAAGTGCCCCGTTTTTATGGCACATGCGCAGCTGTCCCGGCGCTCAACGAGGACCTTCCGGCTCCTAGCGGTGGAATGCAATCACACAGCAGCCATCAGGGAGACGGCGCAGGGGACCAAAGAATTCACTATTAGCCATAATACAATGAATATAGAAGAACAAAATATATAGTGAAAACAGGTAATAAAGGAAGTGTGGAAAAAGGAAAAAGAAAATAAAGACAATGAATAATGGTGAGTGAACTGAGAAAAGGAAAATACACTTCTCATTAATATATTTAAAGGGCCAGTACAAGATGGGGACAAAAGTGTGATTAAATGTGAAAAAGAGTATTATTATAAAGAAGTATGTTAATGAGGATGTGAAAGAAAAGTAAAAATGAGAATGGCATAAAAGTGAAAACAGGAATTGGGAAAAAAATACATTCAAGAAAAAAAGGGAATCCAATAAATATAAATATAAATATAAATAGTGCAAAAAGAGTTGGATTTTCAATCTACCTATAGAATAATCAGTCACAGAATATTAATATTACATTTTTGTAAACAGAATGGATAAAAAATATATACAAACAGTGACCACATACAGTTAAGTCCATATATATTTGGACAGAGACAACATTTTTCTAATTTTGGTTATAGGCATTACCACAATGAATTTTAAACAAAACAATTCAGATGCAGTTGAAGATCAGACTTTCAGTTTTCATTTGAGGGTATCCACATTAAAATTGGATGAAGGGTTTAGGAGTTTCAGCTCCTTAACATGTACCACCTTGTTTTTAAAGGGACCAAAAGTTAATTGGACAGATTAAATAATTTTGAATAAAATGTTCTTTTCTAGTACTTGGTTGAAAACCCTTTGTTGGCAATGACTGCCTGAAGTCTTGAACTCATGGACATCACCAGACGCTGTGTTTCCTCCTTTTTGATGCTCTGCCAGGCCTTCACTGCGGTGGTTTTTAGTTGCTGTTTGTTTGTGGGCCTTTCTGTCTGAAGTTTAGTCTTTAACAAGTGAAATGCATGCTCAATTGGGTTGAGATCAGGTGAGTGACTTGGCCATTCAAGAATATTGCACTTCTTTGCTTTAATTAAATCCTGGTTTGCTTTGGCTTTATGTTTTGGGTCATTGTCCATCTGCAGTATGAAACAACGACCAATCAGTTTGGTTGCATTTGGCTGGATCTGAGCACACAGTATGGCTCTGAATGCCTCAGAATTCATTCGGCTGCTTCTGTCCTGTGTCACATCATCAATAAATACTAGTGACTCAGTGCCACTGGCAGCCATGCATGCCCAAGCCATCACACTGCCTCCGCCGTGTTTTACAGATGATGTGGTATGCTTTGGATCATGAGCTGTACCACGCCTTCATCATACTTTTCTTTTTCCATCATTCTGGTAGAGGTTGATCTTGGTTTCATCTGTCCAAAGAATGTTCTTCCAGAACTGTGCTGGCTTTTTTAGATGTTTTTAGCAAAGTCCAGTCTAGTCTTTTTATTCTTGATGCTTATGAGTGGCTTGCACCATGCATTGAACCCTCTGTATTTACTTTCATGCAGTCTTCTCTTTATAGTAGATTTGGATATTGATACTCCTACCTCCTGGAGGGTGTTGTTCACTTGGTTGGCTGTTGTGAAGGGGTTTCTCTTCAACATAGAGATTATTCTGCGATCATCCACCACTGTTGTCTTCCATGGGCGCCCAGGTCTTTTTGCATTGATGAGTTCACCAGTGCTTTCTTTCTTTCTCAGGATGTACCAAACTGTAGATTTTGCCACTCCTAATATAGTAGCAATTTCTCAGATGGGTTTTTTCTGTTTTTGCAGCTTAAGGATGGCTTGTTTCACCTGCATGGAGAGCTCCTTTGACCGCATGTTTACTTCACAGCAAAACCTTCCAAATGCAAGCACCACACCTCAAATCAACTCCAGGCCTTTTATCTGCTTAATTGAGATGTCATAACGAAGGGATTGCCCACACCTGTCCATGAAATAGCCTTGGAGTCAATTGTCCAATTACTTTTGGTTCCTTTAAAAACAGGGTGGCACATGTTAAGGAGCTGAAACTCCTAAACCCTTCATCCAATTTTAATGTGGATACCCTCAAATGAAAGCTGAAAGTCTGAACTTCAACTGCATCTGAATTGTTTTGTTTAAAATTCATTGTGGTAATGTCTATAAACAAAATTAGAAAAATGTTGTCTCTGTCCAAATATATATGGACTTAACTGTATGTCCATTCTTAAACTAAAAATAGATTTATAGACACAATAATATCAGATCACTCAGCCTAAGTAATAGACTTTATTATTATTATTATTATTATCATTTTTTATAGCGCCATTTATTCCATGGCGCTTTACATGTGAGGAGGGGTATACATAGTAAAAACAAGTACAATAATCTTAAACAATAGAAACTTGATTGAAGATCTTTAAAAGATATATGTGGCCACAAGATGATATGAAATGGAGTAGGGGACTGGAAAACGCAGACTTCCGATCTTTATAATTTTCAAAGATATTATCAGAAATTCAGCAGGACCACATCAACATAGATCCAGGATGAGTCATAAGGAAAAACATCTAGGAATAAAAAACACTAATCAATGTATAAAATACAATGATTTGAGTATAAAACCCAATAGCTTAAAATAAAACACAACCCAAAAGATAAGAAAAGAAAAACCCTCCCCCTAAAAAACGTGTGGGATACACTAAAGAAATGAAGAAAATCCAAAGTTCTCATTGAGACCCGCTGGAGCGACTGTATTTAAATGATATATCCAGTGGCTCTCAATGCGGGCTAATGCTCTAGACAGATCCCCGCCTCTTGGGCTAAGAGAAACCTGATCAATAGTCTTTATTCTGAGCTTACTTGCATCACAGTAGTGATCTAAACAAAAGTATTTAGGTAGAGTCTTTAAGGAGTCCAGAACCTGTATGGTTTTGGCCTTCTCTATATCCCGAATATGCTCCCTTGTTCTTATCTTCAATTCTCATGTGGTCATTCCGATATAATTTTTTGAGCAAGGGCATTGTTCATAATAGACCACACCTCTTGAGGCACAGGTTAATAGATGGCGGATTTTATATTTACAATTTCCATCTGAACTGGAACATTCCTTACTTTTAACAAGGTCCTTATAGGCCTTGCAGAATGTACAGGGAAAGAAACCTTGTAAGGATTCACTTCTCAATTGACTAGTCCTTGATTAAGGAGAGTAGTGACGTCTGACAAGTAGATCACGAAGGTTGTCAGATCGTTTTGCAGTAATCAAAGGCTTCATAGATAAAGTGTTTTTTGTACCTTATCAGTCAAAAATATCCCCCAATGCTTGTGAATAATGTCAGTGAAGTCATTCCATTGACTATTATAGGGGTTAATTAGCCGAAACTTTGAATCAGAGCCATTATGATCTTTTATCTTAGTATGATAAAAAAGATCATTTTGGGAGACTGAACGAGTCCATTTATACCCACGGCGTATTTGTCTGTGGCTATATCCACGCTCCCTGAAGCGATGATACAAATCCTTGGCTTGATGCTCAAAGGCTTCATCTGTGGAACAAATGCGAAGAATTCTGAGATGTTGACCAATTTGTATGCTATTAATTGTCGATGGGAGATGTGATGAGCTGGCATGTAAAAGGGTGTTGGTGGCAGTTGGTTTTCTATACATGTCTGTTTCAATTACGCCTTGTGCTGAAACTCGGATGTCAATATCAAGAAAGTTGAGTTGATGTCCAAAGGTGAACGTAAGCTTAATATTACGATCATTTTGATTCAAAGAAGTAATTAATTCCTTTAGGTGCTCTGCAGTACCTTCCCAGATAAAGGGAACATAGTCGATATAGCAGATCCAATGATGTACTTGATCTATCCGCTCAACGGGATTGCTGAGAAAAATGTCTCACTCCCATGCTCTGAGAAACAGGTTTGCATAGGATGGAGCACAGGCCACCTCCATGGCAGTCCCCTGCAATGGAAGATAGACCTGATCCTTGTATAAAAGTTTGGAAGTTTCTCCTGCTACCATTCCTGGTTCTCATATTCGTATTCCTAATGGAATCATTATTGTGTGTGGAAACTTGACTGGATTGGGAGGTAATGGATGATATTGAAGAACTTCGAGATGAAGGTGTCAACTGCTGCTTTTTGGTTTACCACTTAAAAATCCACTTAAAAAGGGTTGGATACTGACAGCTTGAGGCCCTTGTTCAAGAGAGCTCCAAAATACAAATATGTACCACCCAAATTATAAGCAATTAGCCATGCAACAATTCAATATATAAATTCATAAGCCAGTAATGTGCCACTATTAGTTTTGATTAGCCACTTTTCCACCACCCAATAAATTAACGTTAATCAGCTACTGTGACTCTCCCCAGAAATTGCCCTGTCCTGTGTCTTCTCTCCCACCTTCAAATTAATTATAAGTCTGTTTATAGTTTTCACTCTCCCCTTCTCCAATTCATTGTAATCCTTGTATATTATCCTCTCTCACAACCCCCAATTCATTGTATGTTTCTGTCCAATGTCCCAGGGGACAAATAAAAATCATGTTCTCCCATAGCAAAAGTTCTAATTGCACCCCCCCAAAAAAGAACAGCGTTTTATACACAGAGAGATAAACATGTATTTTGGTACATGCATGTAATTATGCCCCTATTGAAGCCCTTAGTGTTCTCACCTACCGATACCCCTTTCATGATTATTATAGAGTATGCTGCTCTCAAAAATGAGCCAGGACACACATAGAGTATAATATCCCCATAGTAAATTACCACCCACAACTTCAGTCCACAGACCCACCGCATGTACAGTATGATAGCACCATAGTGCTCCCAGCAAAGTATAATGCAATTTCAACTGCCAGCATGATACTCTTTATTTGCCTCTCCCCCAAAGTATGATGTCCTCATTGTTGCCCAACTTAGTGAAATCACCCCCCCACACACAGTTTGATGGCTTGACAGTTTCATAGCCACCACTCAGTATGATGCCCCACACAGTATGGTGGCTCCTCAGTATCATTCTCTTACAGCTCCTAATCAGTATTATGGTACCTCACTCAATATGATGACCCTAAAAGTCGCATATTCAATATGATGGCCCCCAAAGTCTCCCACTAAGTATTATGGTCCCCACAGTCCCTCAGTTAGTATGATGGCCCTTCCCCAACCCATTGCATCCTCTATTCTGTGCCACAATTAATTCCAAGTCCCTAATATAGTGTATTTTCCCCACCCTAATTCATTATGACTCTCAATATTTTTCTCTGCCCCACCAATTCATTATATCTCCTTGTATTGTATTCTCCCCACTCCCCAATTCATTATATGTTCCTGCATTGTCTTCTTTCCCTTCTCCAATTCACTGTACATCCCTGTATTGCAATCTCCCATTCTCCCACCGTGCTCTCGTTGACTGTGTTAAAAAAAACATTGTATCACTCACCTCTCCAGATGGTCCTCCAAGCCACCACTTCACTCTTCTTCTGGCAGAGTAAGTGCTAAATGACTCAGTCGGTTTGATGATGTAATCGAGATAACTGAGTCATAGAGAAGATGCTAAGCAAGAAACTGAGAGTGGCATCCTGCAGCTCCACGGCTACTATCTATAGACAGCAGCGGAGCTGTAGAAGTGCTCCTTGCCCACCAATGCATGCAGTTATTGGAGGCAAAATAGAGTATAATGAGGGTAAACTGTCCATGAGCCTCTCTTGAGACTCAAGCCCTGGAAAAAGGCCAAGTTACATTCATCACAATGTGCCTTTGCACAGTTGGCATGGGTCCCCCTCCATCTCTGGGCCCATGGGCAGCTCTGCTCCTGCATCAATTATACAGTGATCAAATATTACATCATTATAGTCAAATTGGGCATATCATTAATTGCCCTGTGTACAGCAATGTACACAGATTGTCATTGATCAAATAAATCTATATCCCCATCTGACCTAAAAAATACATTATTTGTTAAACACACACAGTGTTATTTTTCAAAGAGCTCAGGCTGATGAAATGTAACATCTATAACTGAACTTGCCCCTATTGCCTCTGCAACTGTTGCTCGTAAGTGCAGCACTTTCACTGCAGATGAATCGGAGCAACACATGAGCATTTCTGTCAAGTGTTTTTTAGGACTTGTGGTGCTTTCCATGGAGGAAGCTTGTGGGTTAATTCTATAAATGGTCATTCTGCAGAGAATTGGATTCAAGCCGAATGTCCTGAAATTCACAAGTTTCCCTGAATTTTGCACAGGTGAGCAAAAAAAATGCCTGGCACCATTTAACAGACTGCTGAAAAATCACAAATATTTATGTCAAACAAGACCAGTCAAGTGTCCCCATAATGCTCTGCACTTATCACATCACATGGACTAGCACAGTCAATCAGGGAGAACTGTCACAGAGAGTGCAAAAGAAGGGGGCTGGCCAAGTAGTGCAATTTTATACTTTTACAGAATAGTACCTGCATAGTTATGTGACTGTGAATGTATTTATCTGTGATATTCGGCAATAAGAGCTTCTTAGTAGCAGCATTTTTTAAAACTTTATAAATTGGAATTGTAAATCAGGAGAACAGTTTATTATCCTGTGTCCTAATTTTATTAGTAAACAAGAATCTTGAAACTTAGGCTTGTGTGTAACAAAAGAGAAATAATATATATTCATATTTTTTTTAATACAAATAACAAATCTCCAGAACCAAGTTATTTGAAATTAATTGTCAAACTCACAAAGTGTGCATGTTGTCAAAAAGTTTAATTTTTGCTCACACTTCTTTGCTGTAATAGTCCATTATTAGACCTGTAAATGCCACACTAACACAGGGGCCTATTGCAGGTGCTCGCTTTTAGATGCAAAACCTTTCTTGTCCTGTTTTGAAAGTACCAGGGTTAAACTTTGTAATATATTATATAATAGCCATATTTTAATTTATTGATTTCCATTTTTAATAGTCCAATTTATCAACCATACACCCATGAACATAAGCTTGTTGTTGCTGTATTTTCATTTCCAGGTATGAACTTACGTGTACCCACATTGCAATGTAGCCTTTAGGGTCATGTTGCACTTTTGTTCAAGAAGGAAGTTAATATAAAAGAAACTTACATACAGTATATGATATAAGTATATAAATATAAGGTTAAGGTTTTATAATTGTTTCGATAGTGAAATTTAAGAGCTACAGGTGCTTCTCACAAATTTACCACCATCACCCAGTGCTAAAGAAGATAATGCACAACAACTACTTCTTCCTATTGATTTATTGGAAGAGAAGAACAGTCAGCCTTTGTATTTGGAAGATATGGGATTTGAGGAGATGGAAGTAGAGGCATCATGGTGGTAGAAGCACTTTCAGTGGTGATAGTACTCTGAGACAAGGCAAATCTTAAGGTGGAAATCAGGCGGGTATTGAGGAGATAAGGGGCGCATGCTATTTTCCACAATTTCCCACATGAGGAAACTGTCAGCTGATTCCAGAATGACAATGACGATGATGATTCTGTGGTGGACAATACCTGGCAACCAGACAGTGGTGATGTCATCTAAATAGTAGGGTTTTGGTCTTGGCTATTTACAGCACATGCAATGTGCAGCTAAAACATTGTCTGGAGAAAAATGTGCTCTCATTTTGCTATCAGCTCTGGTGCAGTGATGCCATATGTGCAATTGGTGAAGTTGGCTCAAAAGCCGCTGAAATGTCTGTTAGCAGTTTTGGTGAGTCGTACATGTGGGCATCCAGTGTGTGGAAGCTCTTTTTGCACATTGCCACCAGACAATTCTTTTGAAGTCTGCAGGCTCTGCAAAAGGAAAATAAGCTGGAGGCATCTTGGCTTGCATAAACTAGGAATTAAAGTTCTTCATGAGTACATGAGGTGACATCACCTGCTTATTTTAGAAATGCAATGTTGCCAGCAATCAGTGCAAGACTCAAGTTGTCCTCCTACCATTTCTCAACATATTAGTCTTTCTATCAGCCAGACCGTGTTGTATCCAATCATTGTCATCATCATCATCCACCACTGCTTGTCTTACTCCATGTACATCTCCTCCTCCTTTTATATTGTGCCTGCAAATATCCATCCCTGATTTGTGTGCTGAGAAAATAGCCAAATGCTTTATGTAATCCAATTCACTGCCAACTAAACTTCACTAGGCCAAGATCCTAGTGGTTCAGTCGTTGCTGTATTACATTGTGGAGTTGGCAGCCTTTTGTGAAATGATGAAGTGCGCTCAGACTTGTTGGAAGATTCCCAGCCACCATTACTTCTCACAGATAGAGGTACCTGATTTCTCATCTCACATGTAGGAGATTGTATGCCACGCTCTGGACGTGTGTTCAATCTCAAAAGTGGACTGCAATGTAGAGCAGCAACAATGGGCAGAGAAAATAAATGAGTTTTATGGACCACTGTGTGAATGTTTGTTTTGGCAGCGATGCAACACCCCAACTGTAACAGGTAGTGAAGCCTCCAAGAACTATGTCTGTGTCCACTGCCAGATGACAATTATCTGTCTACACCTTCTCTGGATCTTACTCAACAGACATCTTGAAAACCTTGGGAACAAGTTGCCCTGAACATTCCGACTGCATTATAGTGGGATAAATAATTCATGCCACTGGCAGCCACAGACAGAAAAGGGCCCCTGTGCGAGAACAATATAAGGGCCCTTTCCAGACCACGAGCTCCTAAAAATGCTTGCTTTGGAGGTAGAAATGGGCCCCCTTACCTCTTGGGCCCCTGTGCGGCTGCACAGGTTGCACCAATAATATGTCCGCCCCTGATTCACGCCACTTCTATAGTTCACGTCCTGAATTTAATAATGCAACATTTCTTTCACAAATATAATACTGACTTTAGGTGTGTGGTGGCTATGGACACAATTGTTCTTACATGCAAAGCACGCCCTCCTGGCTTTGTATAAACAGACTAAAACCAGAGCAACGAACCAGGAAAAACACCAGAAAGTATACCAGTTCAAGGGTACTTAAAAATTATGCCTTTATTTTTAAGCAAGTGGCAAATGGTTACATGAAAAAATGTACAAAATATATAAATGAATATATATAAAATTACATAAAAAATAAAAAAAATATACAAAAGCACAGAAATTGCGCAGGAACAGGATAAGATCATAATGATTCCCAGCAAGGAAATAACCCCAGATACCACATTATAAGGATTTTTACTTCAGCTGTGCCAATATATAAAAGTGCTAATAGGTGAAAAAAAGGGGGAAATTATTTAAAATATTAATTGTGAAAAAAGAATCAAAATTTACAGCAATTACAAGGTGCAGCAGTGCAAAACTTGCAAAAATTCAATATATAACCAGAAAAAATATAAGGTGCCAAAGTGCTATGACCAAAATTTAAGGTCAGGAACTGTGCATTCCACACCAATCTTGTAATAAAATGTGCAAAAAAATCTGAAACAGCACAGCAATAAATCTTTCTCATATACCTGTGGGGGGGCTGGGTCCTGTATCCGCGCACACCCGACGCACGTTTTGGAGCACTGTCCTTCGTCAGGGGGTGACTTATCCGGGCAATATTGAGGTTTTTATAGTGTGCTCATTCCGAGCCCTGTGGCCCGGGTATGAACGGCGCATGCGCGATCAGGAGGTCCCGGAAGTTCCGGTCTCCGCGTCACATGACCGGCCATACAGGGACGGAGTACCTGACGTAACCAAGGGAACATGGACGCGGAGATCCGGGACTCCAGGACACAGACCGGGCATGCGCACTGCCCGAGACACAGTGTGGGAAGATAAAGGTGAAAATATACCGCAAATAATGACAGAATATGTGGGCAATTTGTGAAAGATAAAAATATAAAGGGGAGCACATATATATACGTTCCACTATATATCTATGATGTTCACAAGGTGTGTGGATAGAAAGAGTTTGGATCATAGCATAAAAATTAGATATGTACAGAAAAAAGATACATATAATATATATATAAAGGGAAGAAATTATAATGAATATAGGTCCATACTTAATATCATGCCATATGAAACAATATATAAACAAAATAATAAAATAAGAAGGGTTATTAACCAAATAATTAAAAAATATGTATAATTAAAAAGTGCAGATGTATAAACCATAATATACAAAACATAATGTGTGACAAATATATGCACAAGGTCGAAACAATATGGTAAATCAAATATTAAATGCGACATTGAGAAGCAGAAAAAAGAGAAAAATAATAAAGAAAAAAGAAAAAATAATAAAAATGAAAAGAAAAAATATATATGAAATAATAAGAAAAAACTAATAATAAAAATATGTGAATAAGTAAGAAAAAATTATATACAAACAGTTATTATATATATATTTTTTATATTAATCATCCTTTGTATGCTTCACAGAATCTCCTGATTTTTCAGCGTGCACCGACCCTCAGTCCAACATCCAGCACAACTGGCAGAAGAAAATGTATCCAAACAAGTGAAGTCCACATACGGTAAAAGTAGAACTATAAAATAATAAAATAAAAGGTTAAACATTATGCACTATAAAAACCAATCAAATAAAAGGTTAAAAAGGATCAAGAGTAAAAACGATGGTTTACAAAAGGAGGTTACAAAAAAGGCACGAAACTCAAATTTTCGTTTAAACCTTTTGGTGACACCGTATCGAGTGTCCATATCCATTTAGTTTCTTTTTTTGCTAGGGCTATACTTATTTCACCACCTCTTTCATTAGTTTTGATCATGTCAATACCAATAACCTTCAGCAGAGATGCGTCACAATCATGGTACAATTTAAAGTGTTTTGGGATTGTTTTTAGTAGTGACGCATCCTTCACTTCTTTTGCAGCTATAATCCCCAAAATGTGTTCCCTGGTGCGAACCTTAAGCTGTCTGGTTGTCATGCCCACATAGATGAAAGAACATGGGCATGTGGCGTGATATATTACAGCTTTTGATGTACGCGTTATGCTCTGTTTAATTTTATATATGGTTGTACCATCATGGTTACAGAAGGTATTTGTTCTTACAATATTAAGACATGCAACACATTGTCCGCATGGTTTGCAACCTGGAACAGCCTTTGTACCTGTGAGAAAAGAGGGAATTGCTGAATTATAGGTATAATGGCTTTTGATTAAGTGATCTTTCAAATTTTTGGATCTGCGGTAGGTAATATTGGGTGTTTCTCCAATGTATTGAGACAGAACATGACCGTGTATGGCCAATATGGCTCCCTAACTAACCATTCCAAACCCCCCAACCACCATTGCTAAAAGCAAACCCACATTTTCCAATAAAAACGTAACTCCATTGTCTTTGGATAATTATGGCCACAGCGGCCAGTTTATTAACAAACAAACAAAAACATTTAAATAAACATTAGCATAATTTTTATGCAAATAATTCGAGGGGAGGTTCTTGGAGCCCACCGGGAAAAAATTCTGGCTTCAAATTATTTTGGCAAAAACCAAAAAACGTAAAACACCTCAATTTACCCCCAGCCGTAACACCAGCTCAGGGGCACCATAATTCCCATTTTGGGAACAATTAAACCACCACCAGCTCCCAGGGTAAACACCCCGTCCAGAGCCTGTAACCAAAATGCCAGAACACCAAACCCGTTTAACTGTCCGGAATTTGCATCAAATTCCTTCGCCGCTGAATCCGCATAAACTCCAAGAACCCCACCCCCGCCACTGCCACTGTGACAATATATTAAAATAACATTTAACACCTGCCTAACTAACAACCCTGCTCTAAATCAAAACGCCCCGTCAACCCAACTATAACCAACCACTCTGAACAAGACCAAAATTGGGGAGGGCGGGTGGGACTAAAATCCTGAACTGCCAGCTAAAAGTGTGCCCAGTTTCCCGCACTTTTTACCTATATAGCCCCCACCTTCCTTCCCATAACCCCTCCCACTCTACTATTGTCCAATCAATGCGGCTATTTTTATTAAAAAATTGGAGCCCATGACCAAGCACAGTCATGGGGGGCCTCCATTTACTTCGCCTATTCCTGCCCCCTCCTTGACCGTGTATGGCCAATATGGCTCCCTAACTAACCATTCCAAACCCCCCAACCACCATTGCTAAAAGCAAACCCACATTTTCCAATAAAAACGTAACTCCATTGTCTTTGGATAATTATGGCCACAGCGGCCAGTTTATTAACAAACAAACAAAAACATTTAAATAAACATTAGCATAATTTTTATGCAAATAATTCGAGGGAATTTCTTGGAGCCCACCGGGAAAAAATTCTGGCTTCAAATTATGTTGGCAAAAACCAAAAAACGTAAAACACCTCAATTTACCCCCAGCCGTAACACCAGCTCAGGGGCACCATAATTCCCATTTTGGGAACAATTAAACCACCACCAGCTCCCAGGGTAAACACCCCGTCCAGAGCCTGTAACCAAAATGCCAGAACACCAAACCCGTTTAACTGTCCGGAATTTGCATCAAATTCCTTCGCCGCTGAATCCGCATAAACTCCAAGAACCCCACCCCCGCCAAAAACTCGCCGCCCTGACACCTCAGGCCCGCGAGTGCCCCAAAGACACTAACGCTTTTTCAATTCCTTCCTGAATGGACAAGGCCCATAAATCAATCCCCACCTCGTTCAAGTGCACACCGTCGTCCCTCCAATATGCACCAACACCCGACTCCAAATCAAAGTGCCGAACACATATACCGCCATTTCTGGCTACAAACTTGGCAATTGCCCTGTTCAACTTCACCCGCGCCCTGTTGATACCCTTGACCGATCGCGCACCCCTCCAATTTTTCCGAGGAGCAATGTCCGACCATATAGTTAGATTAACGGGGAAGGTCGTCCACAACCGGAGAAAATCGGAGCGAATGTCCCGTATCAACACCCTCACTGGTTTGGAAACTAAATCGTTCCCTCCTAAATGAAAAACCACGATATCCGGTGCTCTATCCAGACGGACCGCACGAGAAAAACAAAGAATCGCCCTGCTCCACACCATACCTCGAAAACCCAGCCACCGAACTACCGCATCTTTTCGGCTGAGACCCAATTGCCTACCATCCGGCCTGGCATCCACCCGATGCGCCCCCCAATAGACAAAAGAATGTCCAAAAATCCAGACGAGATACGGCTCCCGACCTGCAATATACAATAACAGTAACCGTTAACATAATGCCACTGAACGTAAACAAACCAACCATTTCAATGTCGGATATAGGACTGATAACGGCTTGAGCTCCAACGCCCAATACGCTTAATAACATCCGACCCCAAACCCAGACTGTCGGCCTCTGACGCTGCCCCTATCCTGAAGGAATGCGAACCGAAATCGGACCGCGAAAACCCCAAAACCCCCAAACTTTTATGCAAAATTGCTACAAATTGAAAACGGGACAAGAAGACCCCGTCCTGATGGCACAACAATGGTCCCGTACGACCCGACCATAAAGACCAATAATCACGTAAACATTGTTCAGGGCACATCAATGACCCCGAAACTTTTCCCAACACAACTCTTTTTCCCACTCCTGTCTGATCCGTCTTTGAACGACGTATCCAAAAAACGATGCCCCCAGACCAGAAATCCACATCTTGCGCCAATAAACCACCCGCTTGAACCCTGCTACGAGACACCAATTCACCTATCCGTAACGCCCCAAAAAATGCAAAGGAAAAAGCCAAACGAAACAAAACCGCTTCAAAATGAGAGCAGCATATATCCCCCAGAACACCACCCAAACGTTCAAGCACCTGAAACGAAATAGGCCTGCGCCCATCCACTCGTCTAACATCTCTCCTATAACCCCTCAGTGCCTGCCGCACCAAAAAATTTTTTGTCACATCTACTGAGCCCTCAAGCTTAAAACCAAAAGCTAACCCGGTCACCAACTTGTTTACTTTCGAAAACGACCAACCTGCATCCGCCGCCTTACCCACCAATGACAAAACCGCTAATGACTTGTCTTCGTCGGACACCAATTCCCCCCACTGCGCCAAAGAATTCTGCCAAACATTCCAGGAAGCTTCATAAGACGCCCAGGTGTGACTCGTAACCGAGGCCCGAATCAAACGTCCCGCTCCTCCATAGGTATCTGCCACAAGTGCGAAGGGCATACTGCTCCTGTTGCATCCGCTTCTGGTGCCAACTCCCGGAAACGCTCCCACTGTAAACGAGATAACGCATCCGCTAACGAATTCTGAACGCCAGGTACATGAACCGCAGAAATCCATGTATTGATCTTCAAACATCTTAAGACAAGTTCTCTCACTAATTTTATTACGGGCGGTGACGACGCCGACAATGAGTTGATCACGGACACGACACTCATGTTGTCACAATGAAATCTGATCCTGCGATTTTCAAACGCGTCCCCCCAAATGAATACCGCTACCACAATGGGAAACAACTCCAACAAGGCCAGATTCTTTGTGAAACCACTCGTGTGCCAGCAGTCCGGCCAGGCTCCAATGCTCCATTGGCCTGCGCAGTAGGCCCCATAACCCACACTTCCAGCTGCGTCCGTGTAGATCTCGCAATCAAAATTACTCACCAACTGCTGCTGCATCAGCGAGCGACCGTTATATTGCTCCAAGAAATTATGCCATACCACCAAGTCGTTTTTGTGCTCCTGACCAAGCCGAATGAAATGATGCGGAGACCTCACCCCCGCCGTCGCCCTGGACAACCTTCGGCAAAATATGCGCCCCATGGGCATAATCCTACATGCAAAATTCAAACGACCGAGCAGAGACTGTAATTCCTTCAATGTCACTTTCTTCAGCTTAGCCACGCGACTCACTTCCTGCTTCAGCGCCAACAATTTATCATCCGGAAGCCTACATTCCATGTTTTCAGAGTCTATCAGAATTCCAAGAAAGCTCAACACCGTACAAGGGCCCTCAGTTTTTTCCCTAGCAAGGGGAACTCCGAAATGATCCGCTACCCACTCCATAGCCGCCAAAATATTCCTGCACACATTCGAGTCAGGAGGACCTATGCACAAAAAGTCATCCAAATAATGAATGACGGATGGCACTCCAGCCACGTCTCTAACCACCCATTCCAGAAACGTACTAAAGGATTCAAACAAGGAACACGAAATAGAACAACCCATCGGTAGACATCTGTCTACATAGTAACCATCATTCCAACACATCCCCAACAATGGGATGCTATCCGGATGAATTGGAAGCAAACGAAAAGCCGACTCCACATCCGTTTTTGCCAACAAGGCTCCTGGCCCGTAACAGCGGACCCAGTGCACCGCCATGTCAAACGACGTATAAACAACTGAACTCAACTCCTGCGAAATGCCGTCATTCACAGACAACCCCTTTGGGTACGACAAATGATGAATTAAACGGAATTTATTCGGCTCTTTTTTGGGGACCACCCCCAACGGCGAGATGATCAGCCCCTCTACCGGCAAACAAGTAAACGGACCAGCCATTCTCCCCAACTCAACCTCCTTCCTCAACTTATCATTCACCACACTTGCCTGGGCCACTGCTGACCTCAAATTCTTTTTTGAAAATGGAACAACGTGTTCTGGAGGAGGGATACGAAAACCCTCCGCAAAACCCCGTGCAATAACACCGGCCTTCTCCCGATCCGGATACCTACTTAGAAAGGGGGCCATCCTTTCCAGCCTCACTGGCGTCTCCCCCTTGACTGGCACCCACTGACGGCTTGCCTCTCGCTTTTTTGAAACATTTGGAAGCCCCATGCGAAACTCCGCTACAATGGGAACACACATGTTTAAATCTGCAGGTGTTCCCAAACTTACACTGGCCCTCATTGAATTGCCAGCACGTTCCTGATTTTTCTTTAGATCCCTGTCCCCCCTGACCGCTACCGCTATGTCCCGCCTGTTGTCCGGAGCCACTTCCGCCCCCATGAAAGGACTGCCCGTATCTGCAAGGAGCCATCACTTTTAACCAGAGCCCGATGTCCTTTTGATCCCAGCGTATATCAGGCCTTACCGCTTTCCTCTGCCGGAACTGTTCATCATAGCGTAACCAAGCCTGTCCGCCATAAGTACGATGCGCTTCGCCTATCGCATCAAGATAAACAAATAAACCGGAACAATTCTCCGGGGCCTTTTCACCTATTACGCTGGCTAGTATAGCGAATGCTTGCAACCAATTAATGAACGTCTGCGGTATAAGTCGCCACCTCCTCTTCTCTTCTTCCTCTTTCTTACTATCGTCCTTTTTTCCCTTATCAAGATTAAACTTTTCTAGTGGCAGCAAAGAAAAAATCTCCACGTAATCATCGCGCCAAATCTTTTCTTTTACCTCCTTTTTCAAATGAGCCCCCAACGGCACCTCAAAACACACATATACCTCGCCCTTTGCTCTATCATCCAACTTTACCGAGTCCCCTTTATTCTTCTCCGTTTGCACGGATACCGACACTCCAGACACTGATGGCGACTGTTCGCCCACTAACAGATTCCCCGAATCCATTGTAGATGAACCCGAGGCCCCGGCCCCAGGCAGCCAAGCCCTGGCCGGTGATACCCCCGTTTCCCTCAGTGCCCCACTCTGTAAACTACTCAGCAATTGCGACACGCTCATCAATACATCCCGCAGCGCAGGCTCTGACACCCCGCTGCTCCCCCCAATGTCCGGCGCCCGCCCACCCGGCGCCTGATCACCTCTAACCCCCTCACCATAAGCCCCCCTGGGCGACAAGTCAGAAATAGCACGGTACTCACCAAGCTGCGCAGGTGCTGTGTCCCTGCCAGCCGTGCGTCCCGCATCCCGCCGATCATCCCCAGCATCAGGTTCTCCGTCCGACCACGATTCTTCGGCACCGACGTGCTGCTCCCGGCCCGCGCCCCTGGCCTCCACATCACCAGGGGGGACCTGAGCGTCAGCTGCTCCACGTTCGACCGACCTCCTCCCAGACCTGGACCGTACTTGCTCCGCTGACCTCTGTTCCCTCTCAGGTTCCCGACCACTCCGCCTGCCAGACAGTGGGGTCCCACTGCCCGCCGCTCCTCCAGACCTGCGCTCGTCTCCCGCCGTCCTCAGCTCAGATGCCGCCTGCACCGCAGCAACCGCCATCATCCGACCTCCTACACGCCCTCTGCCCGGCCTTTCTCCTGCCGTCCATCTTCCGCCGCTCGCCGCACCTTCATTCGTACCGCCGGTACCCGCCGCCCCGGACGTCCTGCGGCTGCGCTCCTGACTTGCCGCCGCCGCACTCCTGGTCATCGGAGCTGTGGGCCGCGCTGCTGCCGTCCTCACTCCCGGCGTCGCTCCTCCACGCTGCGCGCCTCTTCTGCTCCCCACACCAACCGGCCGGCAAGGAGGATTCCTGCCGGAGGGGGCACTGCGGGGGGACGCCGCACCGCTGCACCCGGCCTCCGCAGGGTCCCGGGAGGGGCTCCTAGGCCTGCGCCGGCCGCGCGTGCTCACCTCGGGTGAGAGTCGCTGCGGAGGCCTCGTGCGCCGGCCTCTTCTGCTGCTGGGCTCCGGTGCTCCCGCTGTTCCCAGCAGCGCCGCCAGCTGCTCTTCCAGCCATCCTCCTCTTCTGGACCTGGCTGCCTCTCTCAAGCGCCCCACCAAAGTATCCACCGACTCCATGGCTGATCGCTCACAAGGCCTTTTCAGGTAAGGAGAAAGGCTGTGCGGATGACTAAAATCCTGAACTGCCAGCTAAAAGTGTGCCCAGTTTCCCGCACTTTTTACCTATATAGCCCCCACCTTCCTTCCCATAACCCCTCCCACTCTACTATTGTCCAATCAATGCGGCTATTTTTATTAAAAAATTGGAGCCCATGACCAAGCACAGTCATGGGGGGCCTCCATTTACTTCGCCTATTCCTGCCCCCTCCTGGATCAGCTTTCAAAATTGCCCATGATTTGGTTAAATACGACCTCATTAATTCAGTCTGTCCATGATATTGAGTGATGTATCTCACTATACGATTGGATTTAGGCGGTTTATTCCCATATAGGGCTTGGTGTCTTGTTATATGTCTGGCACGGTTATAGCCTCTTTTTATTGAACGCCTGCTATATCCACATTCCAAAAATCTCTCTTTGAGCTCACCAGCTTGTCTCTCAAAATCAGTCTCATTGGAACAAATCCTACGCAGACGCAAAAATTGGCCTATAGGAATAGATTTAATCATTGCTGGGGGATGTGATGACGAAGCATGAAGGAGAGAATTTACAGCTGTGGATTTCCTAAAAATATTAGTATACAGACATCCATCATCATCCTTATGTATACCCACATCCAAGAATTCCATGAACTTCATATCACATTAATATGTCAAATGGATATTCAAAGTATTGGAATTTAACTGTTCCATAAAGGTGTGGAGTGATTCCGCCGATCCTTGCCAAATAAAAAATATGTCATCAATGAACCGCACCCAAATAAGGATGCGGTCCATTGATGACATTGGCTCAGAATGTCCCGGATCTCCGCGTCCATGTTCCCTTGGTTACGTCAGGTACTTCGTCCCTGTACGGCCGGTCATGTGACGTGGAGACCGGAACTTCCGGGACCTCCTGATCGCGCATGCGCCATTCATACCCGGGCCACAGGGCTCGGAATGAGTACACTATAAAAACCTCAATATTGCCCGGAAAAGTCACCCCCTGACGAAGGACAGTGCTCCGAAACGTGCGTCGGGTGTGCGCGGATACAGGACCCAGCCTCCCCACAGGTATATGAGAAAGATTTATTGCTGTGCTGTTTCAGATTTTTTTGCACATTTTATTACAAGATTGGTGTGGAATGCACAGTTCCTGACCTTAAATTTTGGTCATAGCACTTTGGCACCTTATATTTTTTCTGGTTATATATTGAATTTTTGCAAGTTTTGCACTGCTGCACCTTGTAATTGCTGTAAATTTTGATTCTTTTTTCACAATTAATATTTTAAATAATTTCCCCCTTTTTTTCACCTATTAGCACTTTTATATATTGGCACAGCTGAAGTAAAAATCCTTATAATGTGGTATCTGGGGTTATTTCCTTGCTGGGAATCATTATGATCTTATCCTGTTCCTGCGCAATTTCTGTGCTTTTGTATATTTTTTTATTTTTTATGTAATTTTATATATATTCATTTATATATTATCTTTTGTACATTTTTTATGTAACCATTTGCCACTTGCTTAAAAATAAAGGCATAATTTTAAGTACCCTTGAACTGGTATACTTTCTGGTGTTTTTCCTGGTTCGTTGCTCTGGTTTTAGTCTCTTCCTTGGCAGTGGTTCCACTGTCCACCTTCACAGCGCACCCTATTTAATGGTTTATATACTGATATAGTGAGATATTGTATATGATGTGTGGATGTCCTTGGGTGTTCTGTGGTATTTAATTTGTATAAACAGAATGGTTTGACAGAGAATCTCCTAATTTGTGATATCAGAATCTGCTGGAATTTGACCCTGCATAAGTTAGAGCATCTGTAGGAGCAGTGAATGGTGGTGAGGTATCATGAAGTATCTAAACTGGAGCTTGGGTTACTTTGGTATCTACTATTGGCAGCTGATGAAAGACACATGCTGCTTATTGAAGCCAAAATTTATCAGTAGGGACAGTTGTGGAATCAAATCTGTCATACCCCTTATATTTAGGCTATGTTCACATGCAGCATCTTTGCTGTACTTTTTGTCTGAGAAAAAAATGTGTGTTTTATAGTACCAGCGAAAGTCATGAGATTTCATAAATCTCGTACACGCAGTTGTTTTTTTCCTGAATGTATTTGAGTACTGCAGTGTTTTTAACCCCTTCACCCCCGGAGCTTTTTCCATTTTTTCATTTTCGTTTTTCGCTCCCCTCCTTCCCAGAGCCATAACTTTTTTATTTTTCCGTCAATTTGGCCATGTGAGGGCTTATTTTTTGCGGGACGAGTTGTACTTTTGAACGACATCATTGGTTTTACCATGTCGTGTACTAGAAAACGGGAAAAAAATTCCAAGTGCAGTGAATTTGCAAAAAAAGTGCAATCCCACACTTGTTTTTTGCTTCACTATTTTGCTAGGTTCACTAAATGCTAAAACTGACCTGCCATTATGATTCTCCAGGTCACTACGAGTTCATAGACACCTAACATGACTAGGTTATTTTTCACCTAAGTGGTGAAAAAAAATTCCAAACTTTGCAAAAAAAAAAAAAAATTGCACCATTTTCCGATACTCGTAGCGTCTTTATTTTTCGTGATCTGGGGTCAGGTGAGGGCTTATTTTTTGCATGCCGAGCTGGCATTTTTAATGATAGCATTTTGGTGCAGATACGTTCTTTCGATCGCCCGTTATTGCATTTTAATGCAATATCGCGGCGACAAAAAAAACGTAATTCTGGCGTTTCGATTTTTTTTCTCATTACGCCATTTAGCGATTAGGTTAATGCTTTTTTTTTATTGATAGATCGGGCGATTCTGAACACGGCGATACCAAATATGTGTAGGTTTGATTTTTTTTTTATTGATTTATTTTGATTGGGGCGAAAGGGGGGTGATTTAAACTTTTATATTTTTTTTATTTTTTTCACATTTTTTTTTACTTTTTTTTTTCACTTTTGCCATGCTTCTATAGCCTCCATGGGAGGCTAGAAGCAGGCACAACCCGATCGGCTCTGCTATGTAGCAGCGATCATAAGATCGCTGCTACACAGCAGAATTACAGGTGTGATGTGAGCGCCGACCACAGGGGGGCGCTCACAGCTGCCGAGGATCAGTAACCATAGAGGTCTCAAGGACCTCTATGGTTACCATTTAGAAGCATCGCCGACCTCCGATCATGTGACGGGGGTCGGCGATGCGCTCATATCCGGCCGCCCGGCCGGATGCGGTAGTTAAATGCCGCTGTCTGCGTTTGACAGCGGCATTTAACTAGTTAATGGGCGCGGGCGGATCGCGATTCTGCTCGCGCTCATTGCGCGCACATGTCAGCTGTACAAAACAGCTGACATGTCGCGGCTTTAAGGTGGGCTCGCCGCCGGAGCCCACCTTAAAGCGGGGGTTCTGCAGCTGACGTACTATTCCGTCAGCTGGCAGAAAGGGGTTAAAATATACAGCATGTGAATGCTTTCTGTTTTTGCAGCATTTTTTCACCCATAGAAAACAAGAAAAAAAATGCAGAAAACCTGTGCACACCTAAAAAGATGGATACCACCGGAGCACCAGTGTCTCCATATGCTTCATGGTGGGTGGTTCTGATGGGGGTTTCTTCTGAATCGCATTTTTGTGAGATTTACACAGAAACCCTGATGTAAGTGCTCAGTGTAGAATACAAGAATGTGATCTCGTCTTCTTCTGGAAGCGATCAAAAAATATAATGTACCCAAAATGTTACTAATGCAAACCTTAATTTATCCCTCACAAAACCAGCACCTACTCAGGTCCATCATCTGTCACTTTCACTATAGGGGGTTCCCACGTTACAGGTAGAACAAAGTCTGCGGAAAAGTGACATGGCTCCTTCCCCCTCAAATAAAATCCAGTGAATTCTGCGCTCCTAAATCCAAATTCCCCCTCCTTCTGAGTCCCATTTACCTAAACCACAGTAAGTGGCCACATGTTTGTTATTATTGTAATGTAGAGAAGGCACTTAATTTACAGGTGTGTAACGCCAGAAGCGCAAGCTGGTCACTTTGTATAGGGGCTCTACAATATATAGGGGCTCTACACTGTATCGGGGCACAAAGTATGGGTACTAGACTGGCAGATTTGCAATTCTCTAGAAAAAGCCTGGCTTAGATGATAAAAAATAGTCACTGCAGTCATAGAGGAATTCATTGAGAGGTGCAGCTTCTACATTTTGTGGGTTTTTCTGCTGTTCTGGCACCTCTGGGACTCCACAAACTATTCTAGCAAAATCTGTGCTTCAAAAATCAAATAGCACTCCTTCCTTCTGAGCCCTGACGTTTGGCCTAACAGTAATTTTTTTCAACATATGAGGCAGCCCCACGTTTGGGAGAAATTGCGCACGAAATTGTGGGGTCTAGTTTCACCTACTAACCCTTGTGTACCTAAAAAATTTACAGCAAATACAAAAATTTCATTTTTACCTGTAAAATGTCATATTCCACGTTTCAATGTTAGAAAATTCTGTGAAGCACCCATGGGTTCAAAATACTCACTACACCCCTTGATGAATTCCTTTAGGAGTCTACTTTTTAAAATGGGGTCACTTGTGAGGGGTTTCTACTGTTTTCACATGTCAGGGGTTCTTCAAATGCTGCATAGCATTCTCAATCTATCCCGCGCAAATAGCGCTTTTTCCTTTCTTAGCCCTGCCATGTGCCCAAGCAGAAATTTTTGACCACATATGGGGAAAAGTCACATTCGGGACAAATTGCGCAAAAATTTTGGGGGTTTGTTTTCTCCTATTACCCATTGTGAAAATTACAAATTAGAGGCGCAAGCATCATTTTTGTGAAAAAAAATTAACATTTTCAATATGAAGACCTAATGTTATCAAATTCTGTGTAGTACCTATGGGTTAAAAATGCTCACTATACCCCTGGATAAAATCCTTGAGGGGTGTAGTTTCCAAATTGGGTAACGTGTTTTTATTGTTGTTTAGGCACATCAGGGAGTCACCAAACGCGACATGACGCCTGCAGGCCATTCCATCAAAATCTACATTCCAAAACGTCACTCCTTCCTTTTCGAAACCTGACGTGCACCCAAACAGTAATTTCCCTCTACATATGTGGTATTGGTACTGGTATTGGAGAAATTGCACAAAAAAATTGTAGAAAAAGTAGATTTTGGTGTTTTTTTTTTATGTTCACATCTCTATGCTATAAAGTTCTGACAAGCACCTGGGGGTTAAAGGTTCTCACCACAAATCTAGATATATTCCTTGAGGAGTCTAGTTTCCAAAATGGGATCACTTGTGGGAGGTTTCCACTATTTAGGCATACCAGAAGTTCTCCAAACTCAACATGGTATCCTATCCGCTCTCGATTCCAGTTTTTTTTGCGTTCAAAAAGTCAAACGGTGCTCCTTCTCTTCTGAGACCTGCCATGCGCCCAAATAGTAGTATTCCCCCACGTATGGCAAAAATGGCACAACAAAATTTTAGGTCCATTTTCTCCTGTTATCTTTGTGAAAATAAAAAAATGGGGCTAAAATTCCCTTTTTGTGAGTAAAATGTGCTTTTTTTTTATTTTCACAGCTCTACGTTATAAACTTCTGTGAAGCATCTGTGGGTTCAAGGTGCTCACCACATATCTAGATATATTCCTTAAGGGGTCTAGTTTCCTAAATGGGGTCACTTGTGGGAGTTTCCTCTGTTTAGCCAAATCAGGTGTTCTCCAGACGTGACAATGCATCCGCTCTCGATAGCAGTCATTTGTGTGTTAAAAAAGTCAAGCAGTGCTACTTCCCTTCCCTGACCCACCATGTGCCCAAACAGTGGATTTCCCCCACATGTGGGGTATGGACGTACTCAGGAAAAATCGCACAACAAATTTTAGATATATGGTAAGTGATATTTATTAAATATTTAATGTAACATAACTTTCTGATTTAAGGGCATAAGAATTAAAAGTTTGAAATTGCAAAAATGTTTTAATTTTCTCCAAATTTACATTATTTTCACAAATAATCGCAAGTAATATTGAACAAATGTTACCACTATTATGAAGTGCAATATGTAATGAGAAAACACTCTCAGAATCAGTGGGGTCTGTTGAAGTGTTCCCGAGTTATTACCACATAAATTTACAGTACACTGGTCAAATTTTCATAATTTGGCCTGGTCATTAAGGTCAAAATTATCTTGGTCACCAAGGGGTTTAATAGGCACAGAAAGATAAGGTAATTCAGCCGGGCCACTTGCAAAACCCAATGTGGACAACAAAAGAGGACAGTGGCCTCAGGGGGAGGCAGCAAAGCGTGGAACAGGTGCATAATACTTGACCATATTCGTGACTTCTGATCTTGTCTCTGACTTTGACTTAATGTATATGATATAACTTGATGACCCTTTTCTCTGCAATCTTGCTGATCAGTCATAAACCTTCCTATGGCCCTGTATAATCACTGGTGACAGTAATGACCAGAAAGTAGAGATTAGTGACTCGGTAAGATGCAGGTTATTGAGGGTGTGCATTGCTTTTTTTTATCTCTTTTTTTTTAACACCAAACTCCAATACTGTAAAGCAGTAGTGTTTGTCAGCTACTCAGACACTAGACATAAAAAGGAGACAAGTTGCATGCATGAAGTAGCAATGGAAAACATACTTCCCAATATAACCCTGACATATGCTATGTGTAATAGTCACATTTCTTATAAGGTAATGCTACCGGTTTAACTCCTTAATAACCGTTGATATGCATTAAAATGGTGGGCTGCTAAGGGGCTTTATTCTCTAATTGCTGTTTCAAAACGGCGATTGGGAATAAGTCTGTAGCGCCCCCCATAGTCCAAAAATCTGGAGAACACAATCAGGTCTGATTTTTCTGGCAATCACTGGATGTTTTGTTTGGGTGTCTAACAGCCGTTAAACAAGTGAGGTGGGGACTCGAGTATGCCACTCGAGCACCCGTGATACATGGTGCGTACCCGAGCACCCAATGCAAACTGGAGTAGCGAGCACTTGCGCTCAACACTAGTGATGACATATTCAAGATGATGACCTAATGTTATCAACTTCTGTGTACTACCTTTGGGTTCAAAATCCCTATACCCCTAGAAAAAATCTTGATGGGTGTAGTATTCAAAATAGGGTAATTTGTGAGGGGTTTCTGCTGTTTAGACACTGTAGGGGCAATCTATTTCAGCCAGTTTGTGTTCCAAAATTCAAATGGTGCTCCGAGCCCTGCCATTTGTGCAAACAGAAATTTTTGACTACAGGTGGGGCATCGCTGTGCTCAAAAGAAAATGGGTAACAAACTGTGGGGTCCACTTTTTGGTGTTAGCTCTTGCAAAAAATGAAAAAAATTGAAAAATTGGGGCTAAATCAACATTTTAGAGGTAAAATTACATTTTTTGTATTCCACTTTGCATTAATTACTGTATAGCAAATTTTCCTGACAACAGTTTTGCAGGTTTTGAGGGATGCAGTTTTTAAAATGGTATTACTTTTGGGGAATTTCCAATACTGTATATAGGCCACTCAAAGTCCATTGAAATCTGAATATTTCCCTAAGGCTACTTTCACACTAGCGTTGTTTGCTGTACGTCGCAATGCGTCATTTAGGAGAATAAACGCATCCTGCAAAGTTGTCCGCAGGATGCGTTTTTTCCCCATAGATTTACATTAGCGACGCATTGCGACGTATGGCCACATGTCGCAACCGTCGTGTGATGGTTGCGTCTTGTTTTGACCGTCTGCACAAAAAATTTACATGTAACTTTTTTTGCGCATCGTGTCCGCCATTTTCGACCGCGCATGCGCGGCCGAAACTCCGCCCCCTCCTCTCCGGCCTTTCAATGGGGCAGCGGAAGCGTCGTAAGACTGCTTCCGCTGCCCACGTCGGGCATCACTTTCACAACGCACGTCGGCATGTCGGACAGCCCCGTGCCGACGCTAGTGTGAAAGAAGCCTAAAGAAACAGGTTCTGTAAATTATGTGTTGAAAAAAATGAGAAATAAAATGACACTTGAAAAATGATGCTGATGTAAAGTAGATATACCGTATATACTCGAGTATAAGCCGAGATTTTCAGCCCAAATTTTGGGGCTGAAAGTGCCCCCTCGGCTTATACTCGAGTCACGGTCGGCGGGTGAGGGGGAGAGGGCGCTGAGGCATACTTACCTAGTCCCTACGATCCTGGCGCTCCCCCTGCCCGTCCCACTGTCTTCGGTGCAGCAGCCTCTTCCCCTGTACAGCGGTCACGTGGGACCGCTCATAAGAGAAATGAATAGGCTGCTCCACCCCCCATAGGGGCGGAGCCGCATAATTCATTTCTCTAATCAGCGGTGCCGGTGACCGCTGATAGAGGAAGAGGCTGCGGCACCGAAGACCAGCTGTCCGGGGGAAGGATCGGGACGCCGGGAGCAGGTAAGTATGACATATTCACCTATCCTCGTTCCACACGCCGGGCGCCGCGCCATCTTCCCGGCGTCTCTCCTCACTGACTGTGCAGGTCAGAGGGCGCGATGACGCATATAGTGTGCGCGGCGCCCTCTGCCTGATCAGTCAGTGCGGAGAGACGCCGGGAAGATGGCGCCGAGGAGCTGCAAGCAAGACAGGTGAGTATGTGTTTTATTATTTTATTGCAGCAGCAGCAGCACAGCTATGGGGCAATAATGGACGGTGCAGAGCATTATATGGCACAGCTATGGGGCAACGGTGCAGAGCACTATATGGCACAGCTATGGGGCAACGGTGCAGAGCACTATATGGCACAGCTATGGGGCAACGGTGCAGAGCACTATATGGCACAGCTATGGGGCAACGGTGCAGAGCACTATATGGCACAGCTATGGGGCAACGGTGCAGAGCATTATATGGCACAGCTATGGGGCAACGGTGCAGAGCACTATATGGCACAGCTATGGGGCAACGGTGCAGAGCACTATATGGCACAGCTATGGGGCAACGGTGCAGAGCACTATATGGCACAGCTATGGGGCAACGGTGCAGAGCACTATATGGCACAGCTATGGGGCAACGGTGCAGAGCATTATATGGCACAGCTATTGGGCAACTGTGCAGAGCACTATATGGCACAGCTATGGGGCAACGGTGCAGAGCACTATATGGCACAGCTATGGGGCAACGGTGCAGAGCATTGTATATATGGCACAGCTTTATGTGGAGTATCTATGGGGCAACGGTGCAGAGCATTGTATATATGGCACAGCTTTATGTGGAGCATCTATGGGGCCATAATGAACGGTGCAGAGCATTATATGTGACACAGCTTTATGTGGAGCATCTATGGGGCCATAATGAACGGTATGGAGTATCTATTTTTAATTTTGAAATTCACCAGTACCTGCTGCATTTTCCACCCTAGGCTTATACTCGAGTCAATAAGTTTTCCCAGTTTTTTGTGGCAAAATTAGGGGGTCGGCTTATACTCGGGTCGGCTTATACTCGAGTATATACGGTATGTGAAATGTTATTTATTAATTACTTTGTACAGCACAACTAACTGGTTTAAGGATATAAAGATTCAAAGTTTGAAAATTGCCATTTTTTGCAGAATTTTGACAGAAATTGAAATATTTCCACAAACAAATGCTTCATATTAAACAAATTTTATGACTATTATGAAGAACAATATGTCACAAAATAACATTCTCAGAATCAGTGGGATCCGTGGAAGCGTTTCAGAGTTATTATCTTATGAAGTGACGCTTTTCAGATTTCAACAATTTGGCTTGGTCATTATGGTCAAAATTAACTTGGTCACTAAGGGGTTAATCAATTATTACTTTGGTGTCATACAATGGCGGTCTATTTAATCTGTTATTGAATGATAATACTAAATAAGTAATACAACAAGCATGCATTTGTTTGATCATCTTCTGGAAAAATGAATAAATCCTGAGTTTATATTTGCCGTTGCCCTGTGTATGATAAGGAAACTATAATTTGCAAAATAAAGAAAGGCATTTAGAGTCATGTATATGTGTAAGCTGCTTGGCGACTTTATAGTATGTAAGGAATTCTCTAAGAGTTACATACATCATGGGTGGCCTGCTACATAGCATAATATTCATCAGGTGCAGTGTTTGTGGACTTCACAAATGCAACAGCTGTGTTGTGTCTGCGGGATTCTAATGAGAGCTCCACTAGGTCCCCGCAGAGTCGGAGCAGGTGATCATAAGGGCTCTCATCCTGCACAGTGTAAGGTGATGGGAATTAACAACATTTACAGCATCTGGGCAACATGTGGGACATACAGGGATTCTGGAAAGATTATTATATTAGACTTTGCTGCTAAAGTCAATATCATTATTTTGGTGATGAAGGTTATTACTAATTTCAGTAAAATACGTTTTATTCATCATTAATTAGAGCTGATAAATATTATGTTATTTTTTAACGGTCCACTTACAGAAAAGTAAACACAATTTAAAAGGATTATCCAGACTTTTGTAACTTAAACCTAGTTAAGTCCCATATGCTTCTGCAATTTCTAATGGGTTTAATAATGTTCAAGGATTGAAGCTGAAAACTGTTCTGCGTACAAAACTGAATTGTGACAATGTAACAGTAAACTTTAGATGCTGCAAGAGCTATAATCTGAGAAGTCAACAGAAAATCTTGCTCCTGCTGCGCATAGAGAATTGCCCAGACTGAAAGGACATGTTCATACAATTTTTTTGAGGAGTTTTTTGCATCAGATGTGTTCCAAAAACATCATGAAAAGACTGAAAAACTGTTCCTGTTCATTCCTATGGGAAATCAACTTTACTGATGGTATGAGGAGCTTAATTGAGCATTATCTTCTTGGTTTCAAAAACACCTGGTGGAAAAAATATGCTTCAGGAATAGAAAAACTCCCCCCAAAAAAAGAGCTTTTTCGAAAAAAAGCTTTTAATGCTTTTTTAATTTTAATGCTTCTTAAAGTTTTGTGTGAACATAGCCATGCATTGTAAATACTGTAGTTTTATTATTGCAATTTTGGGTTAAAATTGACTTAATATAATTTAGTAGTTTAGATAATTTCATCAGTAGTGGAAGATCATTGGGGCAGATTTATTCATTCTGTCTAATTTTGATATAGAATGTTGGTGCATATGACAAGTAAAACAATTAGTAGGGGTTTTATGGACTTTTTGCTCCTCAGTAGACACTTCTAGTTAGTGTCTAGAAAAAGGGGTGTAGCAAAATGTGTAAAAAAAAAAAAAAAAAGCCTCAACGTTTACTAGAGATGTTGCTATAGTTTCTTGGCTTAAACGTCTAAATCTAAGCCAACTAATTGGTGAAGTGAAGTTAGACTACACAGCCTAAAAAAGCTCCAGATTTATCATCCTGCATGAGCCACTGTGATTAATTTGGCACAGCTAAACACTGTCTAGTCTAACTTTACGCTGTCTAACTGATGCACAGGATTAGTAAATCTGGTCAAATGTTGTTAATCGTCTACTTTTACCAATACAAAATTGATCAGATCTTAGAATATTTTAATATTGTTTTACATATTCTTTATTATAAATTATTTATTAGAAGTTAAAAGATATTAAATGACACCTTCACTTTCAAGCTCTCCGACATGACCTAGTTGTCTGAAACTGGATGTTCTGCTCCTGTACTTGCTTCTTAAAGCAGAGGACTTTGTGCTGCTAGGTGGTCTCGATGAAGGGTCAATGTTTGGCTGCAGTAGTCCACTCTGCAGACTGCAAAAATAATATATGGAAATAAAGGAAAACTCTGGAAATGAAAGCATAAATAAATAATTTATTATTGAACGTTTGCCAAGTGAGCGAGGTGCTTAATAAAATATTACACAGAAAAGCTGGCACATTTTGAAATAAATATCAACTACATCATTTAACTTGTACTATGAAGCCTGAAGTTCATAATGTATATTTGGATGCAAATTTGAATTTCAATAGATTCCCTCATCTCTGATATACCCACTTTTTCACTGTGGAATAATTCAGTATATTGAGTTAAATGTGATTTGTAAATTAAAAACTCTTATTAACCCCTTTCTGACATTGGACGTACTATCCCGTCGAGGTGGGGTGGGCCCGTATGACCACCGACGGGATAGTACGTCCAGCGCGATCGGCCGCGCTCACGGGGGGAGCGCGGCCGATCGCGGCCGGGTGTGAGCTGACTATCGCAGCTGACATCCGGCACTATGTGCCAGGAGCAGTCAAGGACCGCCCCCGGCACATTAACCCCCGGCACACCGCGATCAAACATGATCGCGGTGTGCCGGTGGTACAGGGAAGCATCGCGCAGGGAGGGTCTCTTACCTCCTCCTCGCTGCAGGAGCCCGGATCCAAGATGGCCACGGCATCTGGGTCCTGCATGGAGGGAGGTGGCTTACCGAGTGCCTGCTCAGAGCAGGCACTTGGTAAGCCTGCAGTGCTGTGAGGCAGATCGGTGATCTGACAGAGTGCTGTGCAAACTGTCAGATCAGTGATCTGTGATGTCCCCCCCGGGACAAAGTAAAAAAGTAAAGAAAAAAATTTCCACATGTGTAAAAAAAAAAAAAAATATTCCCATAAATACATTTCTTTATCTAAATAAAAAAAAAAAAAACAATAAAAGTACACATATTTAGTATTGCCGTGTCCGTAACAACCCCACCTATAAAACTATTGCACTAGTTAACCCCTTCAGTGAACACCGTAGGAAAAAAAAAAAAAAGAGGCAGAAAACAACGCTTTATTATCATACTGCCGAACAAAAAGTGGAATAACACGCGATCAAAAAGACAGATATAAATAACCATGGTACTGCTGAAAACGTCATCTTGTCCTGCAAAAAACGAGCTGCAATACAGCATCATCAAAGAAAAAAGAAAAAAGTTATAGTCCTCAGAATAAAGCGATGCCAAAATAATTATTTATTCTATAAAATAGTTTTTATCGTATAAAAGCGCCAAAACATAAAAAAAGATATAAATGAGGTATTGCTGTAATGGTACTGACCCGAAGAATAAAACTGCTTTATCAATTTTACCAAATGTGGAACGGTATAAATGCCTTCCCCAAAAGAAATTCATGAATAGCTGTTTTTTTGTGATTCTGCCTCACAAAAATAGGAATAAAAAGCTATCAAAAACTGTCACATGTCCGAAAATGTTACCACTAAAAACGTCAACTCGTCCCGCAAAAAACAAGACCTCACATGACTCTGTGGACCAAAATATGGAAAAATTATAGGTCTCAGAAGGTGGAGACGCAAAAACTTTTTTGCTATAAAAAGCGTCTTTTAGTGTGTGATGGCTGCCAATCATAAAAATCCGCTATAAAAAATGCTATAAAAGTAAATCAAACCCCCCTTCATCTCCCCCTTAGTAAGGGAAAAATAATAAAATGAAAAAAAGGTATTTATTTCCATTTTCCCATTAGGGTTAGGGTTAGGGTTAGGGCTAGGGTTAGGGCTAGGGTTAGGGCTAGGGTTAGGGTTAGGGTTAGGGCTAGGGTTAGGGCTAGGGTTAGGCCTAGGGTTAGGCCTAGGGTTAGGCCTAGGGCTAGGGTTAGGGCTAGGGCTAAAGTTAGGGTTAGGGTTGGGGCTAAAGTTAGGGTTAGGGTTTGGATTACATTTACGGTTGGGATTAGGGTTGGGATTAGAGTTAGGGGTGTGTCAGGTTTAGGGGTGTGGTTAGGGTTACCGTTGGGATTAGGTTTAGGGGTGTGTTTGGATTAGGGTTTCAGTTAGAATTGGGGGTTTCCACTGTTTAGGCACATCAGGGGCTCTCCAAACGCGTCATGGCATCCGATCTCAATTCCAGCCAATTCTGCATTGAAAAAGTAAAACAGTGTTCCTTCCCTTCCGAGCTTTCCCGTGCGCCCAAACAGGGGTTTACCCCAACATATGGTGCATCAGCGTACTCGGGACAAATTGGACAACAACTTTTGGGGTCCAAGTTCTCTTGTTACCCTTGGGAAAATATAAATTTGGGGGGCTAGAAATCATTTTTGTGGGAAAAAAAAGGATTTTTTATTTTCACGGCTCTGCGTTGTAAACTGTAGTGAAACACTTTCGGGGGTTCAAAGTTCTCACAACACATCTAGATAAGTTCCTTGGGAGGTCTAGTTTCCAATATGGGGTCACTTTTGGGGGTTTCTGTTGTGAACTGTGTTTCTGGGCTCCCTCCGGTGGTCACTAACGGTATTGTGTTAGGTATGTCTTGTTGCAGGCCTGAGCTCCAGCTGTGTCGTTAAGCAGCGGGTGTTTCCTATTTGAGTCTCCTCTAGTATTGAGCGATACCGTCCGATACTTGAAAGTATCGGTATCGGAAAGTATCGGCCGATACCGGCAAAGTATCGGATCCAATCCGATACCGATACCCGATACCAATACAAGTCAATGGGACTCAAGTATCGGACGGTATTCCTGATGGTTCCCAGGGTCTGAAGGAGAGGAAACTCTCCTTCAGGCCCTGGGAACCATATTAATGTGTAAAAGAAAGAATTAAAATAAAAAATATTGCTATACTCACCTCTCCGAGGGAACCGGCAGCGTTGTTTGCTTAAAATTCGCGCTTTTCTTTCCTTACGTGAAGTCCCGGCTTTGTGATTGGTTGCGTCGCAGTCACATGGGCGACGCAACCAATCACAGCAAGCCGTGACGTAATTTCAGGTCCTTAAGGATTTTAAAATTACGTCCCGGCTTTGTGATTGGTTGCGTCGCAGTCACATGGGCGACGCAACCAATCACAGCAAGCCGTGACGTAATTTCAGGCCCTTAAGGATTTTAAAATTACGTCCCGGCTTTGTGATTGGTTGCGTCGCAGTCACATGGGCGACGCAACCAATCACAAGCCGTGACGTCACGGGAGGCTGGACACACGCGCATTTTAAAATGAGCGCTTGTCCAGCCTCCCGTGACGTCCCGGCTTGTGATTGGTTGCATCGCGGTCAACCAATCACAAGCCGGGAGGCTGGACAAGCGCTCATTTTAAAATGCGTCCCGTCAGTCGGTGTGGGGGTTCTTGAATGTTCAGCGTGGATGTTTTGTAGGGTTTTCTGCTAACCGCATAGTCCACTATTTTCTGCTATCTAGACTATTGGGCCTCACTTTGCTGAATCTAGTTCATCTCTACGTTTGTGTTTTCCTCTTGCCTCACCGTTATTATTTGTTGGGGGCTTTCTATATCTTTGGGGTTCAATTTCTCTGGAGGCAAGCGAGGTCTTATTTTTTCCCTCTAGGGGTAGTCAGTTCTCCGGCTGGCTCGAGACGTCTAGAACCAACGTAGGCACGTTCACCGGCTACTTTTAGTTGTTTGTGTCAGGATCAGGTATGCGGTTAGCCCAGTTTCCACCTCCCTAGAGCAGTATTTATATTTTTGCTATCTTGCTGGAATATCAGAGATCCTCTGCCATTGGGATCATAAC
Organism: Ranitomeya variabilis; assembly: GCF_051348905.1. Lineage (NCBI taxonomy): Eukaryota > Metazoa > Chordata > Amphibia > Anura > Dendrobatidae > Ranitomeya > Ranitomeya variabilis. Next base: position 953,464,594 of record NC_135232.1, read on the forward strand.
AGAATGCCAGGCCAAAAGAAAAGGTTTAATGCATCGCAGAAGCGGGATTAAAAAGAAGTTCTGAGTTTTTTTTGTTTTTGTTTTTTGCTGCAGTTTGCCTAGCTTCTTCCATCCCCTTTTTCTCTGAGTGGCTGAAACTCTGCTGCAGATATGAATGTCCAGACTTTGACTTCTAGTGTGGATCAGCTTGCTGCTAGGGTGCAAAGCATTCAGGATTTTGTTATCCATAGCCCTATGTCTGAACCAAAAATACCTATTCCTGAGCCGTTTTTTGGAGATAGATCTAAATTCCTGAATTTTAGGAATAATTGTAAATTGTTTCTGTCTCTGAAACCTCGTTCCTCTGGTGATTCCGCTCAGCAAGTTAAGATTGTTATTTCCTTCTTGCGCGGCGACCCTCAGGATTGGGCCTTCTCTCTGGCGCCAGGAGATCCTGCATTGGTGAATGTTGATGCGTTTTTTCTGGCACTTGGTTTGCTTTATGAGGAGCCTAATCTTGAAAATCAGGCTGAAAAAATGTTGCTGGTTATCTCTCAGGGTCAGGACGAAGCTGAGGTATATTGCCAAAAATTTTGGAAATGGTCCGTGCTTACTCAATGGAATGAATGTGCACTGGCCGCAAATTTCAGAAATGGTCTTTCTGAAGCCATTAAAGATGTGATGGTGGGGTTTCCTATCCCTACAGGTCTAAATGATTCAATGGCTCTAGCCATTCAAATTGATCGACGTTTGCGGGAGCGCAAATCTGATAATCCTTTGGCGGTGCTGTCTGAACGGTCACCTGATTCTATGCAATGTGACAGAATTCTGACCAGAGCCGAGCGACAAAATCATAGACGTCAAAATGGGTTGTGTTTCTACTGTGGCGATTCAACACATGTTATCTCAGCATGCTCTAAACGTTTAAAGAAAAAAGATAATCCTGTCGACATTGGTACTTTTCAGCCTAAGTTTATTTTGTCTGTGACTTTAATTTGTTCATTATCTTCTTACTCAGTTATGGCTTTTGTGGATTCTGGTGCTGCTTTAAGTCTGATGGATTTGTCGTTTGCCAAGCGCTGCGGTTTTGTCCTGGAGCCTTTGGAAAATCCTATTCCTCTTAGAGGAATTGATTCTACGCCATTGGCAGAGAATAAACCTCAGTATTGGACGCAGGTGACCATGTGCCTGACTCCTTTACATCAGGAGATGATTCGTTTTTTGGTACTGCATAAAATGCATGATGTTGTCGTTTTGGGTCTGCCATGGTTACAGGCCCATAATCCAGTTTTAGATTGGAAAGCTATGACTGTGTCTAGTTGGGGGTGTCAGGGGATTCATGGCGATTCTCCATTGGTGTCTATTGCTTCTTCTACTCCTTCTGAGATCCCTGAGTTTTTGTCAGACTTTCAGGATGTATTTAATGAGGCCAGGTCCGGTGCCCTTCCTCCTCATAGGGACTGTGATTGTGCTATAGATTTGATTCCTGGTAGTAAGTTTCCTAAGGGACGACTCTTTAATTTATCTGTGCCAGAGCATGCCGCGATGCGGAGTTATATAAAGGAGTCTTTGGAGAGGGGACTGTTATGACCCCAATGGCAGAGGGTCTCAGGAATAAATACCAAGTCTGCAAACACAAAAAAACAGCTCATAGGGCAGTGGTAACTGGGCTGACCATATATCTAATCCTAGCACCACAAATAGAAGTAGCCGGGGAACGTGCCTACGTTGGTTCTAGACGTCTCGCGCCAGCCGGAGAACTAACTAACCCTAGAAGGGAAAAGAAAGACCTTTCTTGCCTCCAGAGAAAAGACCCCAAAAGTTGGATACAAGCCCCCAACAAATAATAACGGTGAGGTAAGAGGAAAAGACAAACATAAGAATGAGCTAGGTATTTAGCAAAGAGAGGCCCACTAGCTAATAGCAGAATATAGTAAGATGACTTATATGGTCAGCAAAAACCCTATTAAAATATCCACGCTGGATATTCAAGAACCCCCGAACCATCTAACGGCCGGGGGGAGAACACCAGCCCCCTAGAGCTTCCAGCAAAGTCAGAAATCACATTTAGTACAAGCTGGACAAAAATAGAAGCAAAGCAAGTAACTCAAAAAACAAAGAAGCAGGACTTAGCTTAATTTTGCAAGAGCCAGGACCAGCAGACAGGAGCAACAGAAGGATCTGATTACAACGATGCCAGGCACTGGACTAAGGATCCAGGAAGTTAATATAGCGACACCCCTGGACTAACGACCCAGGTGAGTGCCAAATAGAAGAAAGACAATCCCAGAGTCATACCACTAGTGACCACAAGAGGGAGCCAAAAAGTCTAATTCACAACAGGGGACATATTCGCCCATCCTCGTCCCCTCTTGGTGCAGGATTCTTTTTTGTGGGCAAGAAAGACGGGTCTCTGAGACCTTGTATTGATTATCGGCTTCTGAATAAGATCACTGTTAAATTTCAGTATCCTTTGCCATTGTTGTCTGATTTGTTTGCTCGGATTAAGGGATCCAGTTGATTCACCAAGATAGATCTTCGTGGTGCATATAACCTTGTGCGCATAAAGCAGGGAGATGAATGGAAAACGGCATTTAATACGCCTGAGGGTCATTTTGAGTACCTGGTGATGCCTTTCGGATTATCTAATGCTCCTTCTGTGTTTCAGTCCTTCATGCATGACATCTTCCGGAAATATCTGGATAAATTTATGATTATTTATCTGGATGATATTTTGGTTTTTTCTGATGATTGGGAGTCCCATGTGAACCAGGTCAGGATGGTGTTTCAGGTTTTGCGGGAGAATGCTCTATTTGTGAAGGGCTCAAAATGTATCTTTGGGGTACAGAAGGTTTCTTTTTTGGGTTTTATTTTTTCCCCTTCTACTGTGGAGATGGACCCAGTTAAGGTCCGTGCCATTCATGACTGGACTCAGCCCACGTCTGTTAAGAGCCTGCAGAAGTTCTTGGGCTTTGCTAATTTTTACCGTCGTTTTATCGCTAATTTCTCCAGCGTTGTTAAACCTTTGACGGAGATGACCAAGAAGGGTTCTGATGTTGCGAATTGGTCTCCTGCGGCCGTGGAGGCCTTTCGGGAGCTGAAGCGTCAGTTTACTTCAGCGCCAGTCTTGTGCCAGCCGGATGTCTCTCTTCCCTTCCAGGTTGGTTGATGCTTCTGAAATTGGTGCAGGGGCTGTTTTGTCGCAAAAAAGTTCTGATGGCTCCGTGATGAAGCCATGCGCCTTCTTTTCAAGGAAATTTTCGCCTGCTGAGCGGAACTATGATGTTGGTAATCGGGAGTTGTTGGCCATGAAGTGGGCATTTGAGGAGTGGCGACATTGGCTCGAGGGAGCTAGACATCGTGTGGTGGTCTTGACTGATCATAAAAATCTGATTTACCTCGAGTCTGCCAAGCGCCTAAATCCTAGACAGGCCCGTTGGTCGTTGTTTTTCTCCCGTTTTGACTTTGTGGTCTCGTACCTGCCTGGTTCGAAGAACGTGAAGGCTGATGCACTTTCTAGGAGTTTTGTGCCTGATTCTCCGGGAGTCTCTGAGCCGGCTGGTATTCTCAGAGAGGGAGTAATTTTGTCTGCCATTTCCCCAGATTTGCGACGAGGGCTGCAAAAATTTCAGGCTGATAGGCCTGATCGTTGTCCACCAGAGAGATTGTTTGTCCCTGATGGATGGACCAACAGAGTTATTTCTGAGGTTCATTCTTCGGTGTTGGCGGGACATCCTGGGATTTTCGGTACCAGAGATTTGGTAGCCAGGTCCTTTTGGTGGCCTTCCTTGTCGCGGGATGTGCGTTCTTTTGTGCAGTCCTGTGGGATTTGTGCTCGGGCTAAGCCTTGCTGTTCTCGTGCCAGTGGGTTGCTTTTGCCCTTGCCTATCCCAAAGAGGCCTTGGACGCACATTTCCATGGATTTCATTTCGGATCTTCCGGTGTCTCGGAAGATGTCTGTCATCTGGGTGGTGTGCGATCGTTTTTCTAAAATGGTCCATTTGGTGCCCTTGCCTAAGTTGCCTTCCTCCTCTGATTTGGTTCCTTTGTTCTTTCAGAATGTGGTTCGTTTGCATGGCATCCCTGAGAATATTTTATCTGACAGAGGATCCCAGTTCGTGTCCAGATTCTGGCGATCCTTTTGTGCTAAGATGGGTATTGATTTGTCTTTTTCGTCGGCTTTTCATCCTCAGACTAATGGCCAGACCGAGCGAACTAATCAGACGTTAGAGACTTATTTGAGATGTTTTGTTTCTGCTAGTGTTGAGCATTCCGATACTGCAAGTATCGGGTATCGGCCGATACTTGCTGTATCGGAATTCCGATACCGAGATCCGATATTTTTGTGATATCGGGTATCGGTATCGAAACAACATTAATGTAAAAATGTGTAAAAGAGAGAATTAAAATAAAAAATATTGCTATACTCACCTCTCCGACGCAGCCTGCACCTTACCGAGGGAAGCGGCAGCGTTCTTTGTTTAAAATTCGCGCTTTTCTTTCCTTTACGTGAGTCCCGGCTTGTGATTGGTTGCGTGCCGCCCATGTGACCGGGACGCAACCAATCACAGGAAGCCGTGACGTAATTTCAGGTCCTTCAGGATTTTAAAATTACGTTCCGGCGTTGTGATTGGTTGCGTCGCAGTCACATGGGCGACGCAACCAATCACAGCAAGCCGTGACGTAATTTCAGGTCCTTCAGGATTTTAAAATTACGTTCCGGCGTTGTGATTGGTTGCGTCGCAGTCACATGGGCGACGCAACCAATCACAGCAAGCCGTGACGTAATTTCAGGTCCTTAAGGATTTTAAAATTACGTCCCGGCTTTGTGATTGGTTGCGTCGCAGTCACATGGGAGACGCAACCAATCACAAGCCGTGACGTCACGGGAGGCTGGACACGCGCGCATTTTAAAATGGGCGCGTGTCCAGCCTCCCGTGACGTCCCGGCTTGTGATTGGTTGCGCCGCGATCAACCAATCACAAGCCGGGAGGCTGGACACGCGCCCATTTTAAAATTTTAAAATGCGCGCGTGTCCAGCCTCCCGGCTTGTGATTGGTTGACCGCGGCGCAACCAATCACAAGCCGGGACGTCACGGGAGGCTGGACACGCGCCCATTTTAAAAAGCGCGCGTGTCCAGCCTCCCGTGACTTCACGGCTTGTGATTGGTTAATGGCGGCCATGTTGCCGGGACGCGGACCAATCACAGCAAGCCGTGACGTAATTTCGTCACGGCTTGCTGTGATTGGTCCGCGTCCCGGCAACATGGCCGCCCTGACCAATCACAAGCCGGGACTTCACGTAACCAAGTAAAAGCGCAAATTTTAAACAAACAACGCTACCGGTTCCCTCGCTGAGGTCCAGGCTGCGTCGGACAGGTGAGTATAGCGATATTTTTTATTTTAATTCTTTCTTTTACACATTAATATGGTTCCCAGGGCCTGAAGGAGAGTTTCCTCTCCTTCAGACCCTGGGAACCATCAGGAATACCGTCCGATACTTGAGTCCCATTGACTTGTATTGGTATCGGGTATCGGTATCGGATTGGATCCGATACTTTGCCGGTATCGGCCGATACTTTCCGATACCGATACTTTCAAGTATCGGACGGTATCGCTCAACACTAGTTTCTGCTGATCAGGATGACTGGGTTACCTTTTTGCCACTGGCCGAGTTTGCCCTTAATAATCGGGCTAGTTCTGCCACCTTGGTTTCACCCTTTTTCTGCAACTCTGGTTTTCATCCTCGTTTCTCCTCGGGTCAGGTTGAACCTTCTGACTGTCCTGGGGTTGATTCTGTGGTGGATAGGTTGCAGCGGATTTGCAACCATGTGGTGGACAATTTGAAATTGTCACAAGACAAGGCCCAGCGGTTTGCCAACCGCCGCCGCGGTGTGGGTCCCCAACTTCGTGTTGGGGATTTGGTTTGGTTGTCTTCTCGGCATGTTCCTTTGAAGGTCTCCTCTCCTAAGTTCAAGCCTCGCTTTATCGGTCCTTATAAGATTTTGGAAATCCTTAACCCGGTGTCTTTTCGCTTGGACCTTCCAGCGTCTTTTGCTATTCATAATGTGTTCCATAGGTCCTTGTTGCGGCGGTACGTGGCGCCTATGGTTCCTGCTGTTGAGCCTCCTGCCCCGGTTTTGGTTGAGGGCGAGTTGGAGTACGTGGTGGAGAAGATTCTTGATTCTCGTATCTCTAGACGGAGACTCCAGTATTTAGTTAAGTGGAAAGGCTATGGTCAGGAGGATAATTCCTGGGTTGTCGCCTCTGATGTTCATGCGGCTGATTTGGTTCATGCCTTTCACGCTGCTCATCCTGATCGCCCTGGGGGTCTTGGTGAGGGTTCGGTGACCCCTCCTCAAGGGGGGGGTACTGTTGAGAACTGTGTTTCTGGGCTCCCTCTGGTGGTCACTAACGGTATTGTGTTAGGTATGTCTTGTTGCAGGCCTGAGCTCCAGCTGTGTCGTTAAGCAGCGGGTGTTTCCTATTTGAGTCTCCTCTGGACTCAGTCTCTTGCCTGGCATCGTTGTATCCAGACCTATTTGGTCTCCTCCGGATTCCTTTCAGTCTGCCTCATGCAAGAAAAGCTAAGTCTGTTTTTGTACAATTTGGATCATTTGCATTATTCAGTGTTTTTGTCCAGCTTGCTTTACATTTGATTTTTGACTCGCTGGAAGCTCTAGGGGGCTGATATTCTCCCTCCACACCATCAGTCGGTGTGGGGGTTCTTGAATGTTCAGCGTGGATGTTTTGTAGGGTTTTCTGCTAATCGCATAGTCCACTATCTATTTTCTGCTATCTAGACTATTGGGCCTCACTTTGCTGAATCTAGTTCATCTCTACGTTTGTGTTTTCCTCTTGCCTCACCGTTATTATTTGTTGGGGGCTTTCTATATCTTTGGGGTTCAATTTCTCTGGAGGCAAGCGAGGTCTTATTTTTTCCCTCTAGGGGTAGTCAGTTCTCCGGCTGGCTCGAGACGTCTAGAACCAACGTAGGCACGTTCACCGGCTACTTTTAGTTGTTTGTGTCAGGATCAGGTATGCGGTTAGCCCAGTTTCCACCTCCCTAGAGCAGTATTTATATTTTTGCTATCTTGCCGGAATATCAGAGATCCTCTGCCATTGGGATCATAACAGGTTTCTACTGTTTGGGTACATTAGGGGCTCTGCAAATGCAATGTGACGCCTGCAGACCAATCCATCTAAGTCTGCATTCCAAATGATGCTCCTTCCCTTCCAGGCTCTGCCATGTGCCCAAACAGTGGTTCCCCCCCCACATATGGGGTATCAGCGTACTCAGGACAAATTGGACAACAACTTTTGGGGTCCAATTTCTCCTGTTACCCTTGGTAAAATACAAAACTGGGGGCTAAACTATAATTTTTGTGGAAAAAAAAAATTGTATTTTCACGGCTCTGCGTTATAAACTGTAGTGAAACACTTGGGGGTTCAAAGTTCTCACAACACATCTAGATAAGTTCCTTGGGAGGTCTAGTTTCCAATATGGGGTCACTTGTGGGGGGTTTCTACTGTTTGGGTACATCAGGGGCTCTGCAAATGCAACGTGACGCCTGCAGACCAATCCATCTAAGTCTGCATTCCAAATGTCGCTCGTTCCCTTCCGAGCTCTGCCATGTGTCCAAACAGTCGTTTACCCCCACATATGGGGTATCGGCGTACTCAGGACAAATTGCACAACAACTGTTGGGGTCCAATTTCTTCTCTTACCCTTGGAAAAATAAAAAATTGGGGGTGAAAAATAATTTTTGTGAAAAAATATGATTTTTTATTTTTACGGCTCTGCATTATAAACTTCTGTGAAGCACTTGGTGGGTCAAAGTGCTCACCACATATCTAGATAAGTTCCTTAGGGGGTCTACTTTCCAAAATGGTGTCACTTGTGGGGGGTTTCAATGTTTAGGCACATCAGGGGCTCTCCAAACATAACATGGCGTTCCATCTCAATTCCAGTAAATTTTGCATTGAAAAGTCAAATGGCGCTCCTTCCCTTCCGAGCTCTGCGGTGCGCCCAAACAGTGGTTTACCCCCACATATAGGGTATCAGCGTACTCAGGACAAATTGTACAACAACTTTTGGGGTCCATTTTCTCCTGTTACCCTTGGTAAAATAAAACAAATTGGAGCTGAAATAAATTTTGTGTAAAAAAAATGTAAATGTTAATTTTTATTTAAACATTCTAAAAATTCCTGTGAAACACCTGAAGGGTTAATAAATTTCTTAAATGTGGTTTTGAGCACCTTGAGGGGTGCAGTTTTTAGAATGGTGTCACACTTGGGTATTTTCTGTCATATAGACCCCTCAAAATGACTTCAAATGAGATGTGGTCCCTAAAAAAAAAATTGTGTTGTAAAAATGAGAAATTGCTGGTTAAATTTTAACCCTTATAACTCCCTAACAAAAAAAAACGTTGGTTCCTAAATTGTGCTGATGTAAAGTAGACATGTGGGAAATGTTACCTATTAAGTATTTTGTGTGACATATCTCTGTGATTTAAGGGCATAAAAATTCAAATTTGGAAAATTGCAAAATTTTCGCCAAATTTCCATTTTTTTCACAAATAAACGCAAGTTATATCGAAGAAATTTTACCACTATCATGAAGTACAATATGTCTCGAGAAAACAGTGTCATAATCACCAAGATCCGTTGAAGCGTTCCAGAGTTATAACCTCATAAAGGGACAGTGGTCAGAATTGTAAAAATTGGCCTGGTCATTAACCCCTTCATGACCCAGCCTATTTTGACCTTAATGACCTGGCTATTTTTTGCAACTCTGACCAGTGTCCTTTTATGAGGTAATAACTCAGGAACGCTTCAACGGATCCCAGCGATTCTGAGATTGTTTTTTCGTGACATATTGAGCTTCATGTTAGTGGTAAATTTAGGTCGATAATTTCTGCGTTTATTTGTGAAAAAAACGGAAATTTGGCGAAAATTTAGAAAATTTCGCAATTTTCACATTTTTATTTTTTATTCTGTTAAACCAGAGTTATGTGACACAAAATAGTTAATAAATAACATTTCCCACATGTCTACTTTACATCAGCATAATTTTGGAAACAATTTTTTTTTTGCTACGAAGTATTAAGGGTTAAAATTTGACCAGTGATTTCTCATTTTTACAACAAAATTTACAAAACCATTTTTTTTAGGGACCACCTCACATTTGAAGTCAGTTTGAGAGTTCTATATGGCTGAAAATACCCAAAAGTGACACCATTCTAAAAACTGCACCCCTCAAGGTGCTCAGAACCACATTCAATAAGTTTTTTAACCCTTCAGGTGTTTCACAGCAGCAGAAGCAACATGGAAGGAGAAAATGAACATTTAACTTTTTAGTCACAAAAATGATCTTTTAGCAACAATTTTTTTATTTTCCCAAGGGTAAAAGGAAAAACTGGACCACGAAAGTTGTTGTACAATTTGTCCTGAGTACGCTGATACCTCATATGTGGGGGTAAACCACAGTTTGGGCGCACGGCAGGGCTCGGAAGGGAAGGAGCGCCATTTGACTTTTTGAATGAAAAATTGTCTCCAATCTTTAGCGGACACCATGTCGCGTTTGGAGAGCCCCTGTGGGTCTAAACATTGGAGCTCCCCCACAAGTGACCCCATTTTGGAAACTAGACGCCCCAAGGAACTTATCTAGATGCATAGTGAGCACTTTAAACTCGCAGGTGCTTCACAAATTGATCCATAAAAATGAAAAAGTACTTTTTTTTCACAAAAAGATTCTTTTAGACTCAATTTTTTCATTTTCACATGGATAACAGGATAAAATAGATCCTAAAATTTGTTGGGCAATTTCTCCTGAGTACACCGACACCTCATATGTGGGGGTAAACCACTCTTTGGGCACATGGTAAGGCTTGGAAGGGAAGGAGCGCCATTTGACTTTTTGAATGAAAAACTATCTCCATTGTTAGCGGACACCATGTCGTGTTTGGAGAGCCCCTGATGTGCCTAAACATTGGAGCTCCCCCACAAGTGACCCCATTTTGGAAACTAGACCCCCTAAGGAACTTATCAAGATGCATAGTGAGCACTTTAAACCCTCAGGTGCTTCACAAATTGATCCGTAAAAATGAAAAAGTACTTTTTTTTTACCAAAAATTTCTTTTAGCCTCAATTTTTACCTTTTCACATGGGCAACAGGATAAAATGGATCCTAAAATTTGTTGGGCAATTTCTCCTGAGTACGCCGGTACCTCACATGTGGAGGTAAACCACTGTTTGGGCACATGGTAAGGCTCGGAAGGGAAGGAGCGCCATTTGACTTTTTGAATGAAAAATTATCTCTATCGTTAGCGAACACCATGTCGCATTTGGAGAGCCCCTGTGTGCCTAAACATTGGAGCTCCCCTACAAGTGACCCCATTTTGGAAACTAGACCCCCCAAGGAACTTATCTAGATGCATAGTGAGCACTTAAAACCCCCAGGTGCTTCACAGAAGTTTATACCGCAGAGCCGTGAAAATAAAAAATAATTTTTCTTTCCTCAAAAATGATTTTCTAGCCCGGAATTTTTTATTTTCCCAAGGGTAACAGGAGACACTGGACCCCAAAGGTTGTTGATCAGTTTGTCCTGAGTACGCTGATACCCCATATGTGGGGGTAAACCACTGTTTGGGCACACGGCAGGGCTCGGAAGGGAAGGCATGCCATTTGGCTTTTTGAATGGAAAATTAGCTCCAATCATTAGCGGACACCATGTCGCGTTTGGAGAGCCCCTGTGTGCCTAAACATTGGAGCTCCCCCTCAAGTGACCCCATTTTGGACCTCCCAAGGAACTAATCTAGATGTGTGGTGAGCACTTTGAACCCCAAAGTGCTTCACAGAAGTTTATAACGCAGAGCCATGAAAATAGAAAAAAACATTATTTTTTAAAAAATTATGTTTTAGCCCACAATTTTTTATTTTCCCAAGGGTAACAGGAAAAATTTGATGTCAAAATTTGTTGTCCAGTTTCTCCTGAGTACGCTGATACCCCACATGTGGGGGTAAACCACTGTTTGGGCACACGGCAGGGCTCGGAAGGGAAGTAGTGACGTGTTGAAATGCAGACTTTGATGGAATGCTCTGCGTGCGTCACATTGCGTTTGCAGAGCCCCTGATGTGTCTAAACAGTAGAAACCCCCCACAAGTGACCCCATTTTGGAAACTAGACCCCCAAAGGAACTTATCTAGATGTGTGGTGAGCACTTTGAACCCCCAAGTGCTTCACAGAAGTTTATAACGCAGAGCCGTGAAAATAATAAACAAGTTTTCTTTCCTCAAAAATAATATTTTAGCCCAGAATTTTTTATTTTCCCAAGGGTAACAGGAGAAATTTGATCTCAAAAGTTGTTGTCCAGTTTCTCCTGAGTACGCTGATACCCCACATGTGGGGCTAAACCACTGTTTTGGGCACATGCCGGGGCTCGGAAGTGAAGTAGTGACGTTTTGAAATACAGACTTTGATGGAATGCTCTGCGTGCGTCACGTTGCGTTTGCAGAGCCCCTGATGTGCCTAAACAGTAGAAACCCCCCACAAGTGACCCCATTTTGGAAACTAGACCCCCAAAGGAACTTATCTGGATGTATGGTGAGCACTTTGAACCCCCAAGTGCTTCACAGAAGTTTATAACGCAGAGCCATGAAAATAAAAAATCATTTTTCTTTCATCAAAAATAATTTTTTAGCCTGCAATTTTTTATTTTCCCAAGGGTTACAGGAGAAATTGGACCCCAAAATTTGTTGTCCAGTTTCTCCTGAGTACGCTGATACCCCATATGTGGGGGTAAACCACTGTTTGGGCACACGTCGGGGCTCGGAAGGGAGAGAGCACCATTTGACTTTTTCAACGCAAGATTGGCTGGAATCAATGGTGACGCCATGTCGCGTTTGGAGACCCCCTGATGTGCCTAAACAGTGGAAATTCCTCAATTCTAACTCCAATACTAACCCCAACACACCCCTAACCCTAATCCTAACCCTAACCCCAACACACCCCTAACCCTAGTCTTAACCCTAATTCCAACCCTAACCCTAAGGCAATGTGCCCACGTTGCGGATTTGTGTGCAGATTTTTCCACACCATTTTTGAAAAATCTGCAGGTAAAATGCACTGTGCTTCACCTGCGGATTTACCGTGGTTTTTGTGTGGATTTCACCTGCGGATTCCTATTATGGAGCAGGTGTAAAACGCTGCAGAATCCGCACAAAGAATTGACATGCTGCGGAAAATACAACGCAGTGTTTCCGTGCTGTATTTTCCGCACCATGGGCACAGCGGATTTGGTTTTCCATAGGTTTATGTGGTACTGTAAACGTGATGGAAAACTGCTACGAATCTGCAGCGACCAATCCGCTGCGGATCCGCAGCCAAATCCGCACCATGTGCACATAGCCTTATTCCAACCCTAATTCCAACCCTAGCCCTAATTCTAACCCTAACCCTAATTGTAACCCTAACCCTAATTGTAACCCTGACCCTAATTGTAACCCTAACCCTAATTGCAACCCTAACCATAATTCTAACCCTAACCCTAATTCTAACCCTAACCCTAATTCTAGCCCTAGCCCTAAGTGCAACCCTAGCCCTAAGTGCAACCCTAGCCCTAAGTGCAACCGTAAGTGCAACTTTATCCCTAAGTGCAACCCTAACCCTAAGTGCAACCCTAAGTGCAACCCTAGCCCTAAGTGCAACCCTAACCCTAAGTGCAACCCTAACCCTAAGTGCAACCCAAAGTGCAACCCTATCCCTAAGTGCAACCCTATCCCTAAGTGCAACCCTATCCCTAAGTGCAACCCTAAGTACAACCCTAACCCTAAGTGCAACCCTAACCCTACCCCTAACCCTACCCCTAACCCTACCCCTAACCCTACCCCTACACCTAACCCTACCCCTAACCCTATCAGAAAAACAAAAATAAATATATTTTCTGTATTTTATTATTGTCCCTACCTATGGAGGTGATAAAGGGGGGGGGTTATTTACTATTTTTTTTATTTACGGCAGATTCGTTCCTGTACATTTTGATCGCTGTGATAGGTTCTATCCCAGCGATCAAAATGTACAGGAACGAATCTGCCGGCCGGCAGATTCAGCGGGCGCACTGCGCATGCGCCCGCCATTTTCCAAGTTCCGAGAAGACCGAGGACACCGGGATGGACACCGGGACTAGGTAAGTATGGGGGGGGGGGCGATCGGACACCGGGGGGGGGGGCGGAGGGGAGAGGAAGGCGCTTAGGACAGGATGGAGGGGTAGGGAACACTGACGGTGGCTGCAGATCGCCGCTGTCAGTCGGTGGGGGGGCCAGATCGGGGTCTCCAGCCATGGCTGATGCTACTGCAGCATCGGCCATGGCTGGATTGTAATATTTCACCTATTTTCATAGGTGAAATATTACAGATTGCTCTGATTGGCTGTTTCACTTTCAACAGCCAATCAGAGCGATCGTAGCCATGGGGGGGTGAAGCCACCCCCCCTGGGCTGCAGTACCACTCCCCCTGTCCCTGCAGATCGGGTGAAATTGGAGTTAACCCTTTCACCCGATCTGCAGGGACGCGATCATTCTGTGACACAGCATATGCTTCACAGGTCGGATTGGCACCGACTTTCATGACGCATACGCTGTGTCACAGGTCGGGAAGGTGCAAACCACCCTTGGGGGTAAAGGGGTTAAAAACTTAAATTTGTTATTAAGAGTGAATTGACACACTACAGAGTTAGTTGAAGACATTTTTGCATGTGCCCCGTTTGTCTGATAGAACTCCATATCGATGAATTGCGTTCAATATTCGTCTCAGAAATTTCTGTCTCAAAATCTGCAGTGCTGGAATCTATCCTTCCTTAGGGCAAAATTTCTCTGTAATCCCTTATGACAGAATTTCAAAAACCACCTTCTAAAGTATACATAGTCAAATAGTAAGGCTGGGGGTCACACTAAATATATGGAAAATCGGTGCGAGTCTCCCTGCTGAGAGTTGCACAAATGTTCTCCGTATGGTCATCCGTGTGTAATACGTTTGCAATGCGATGATGCGATTTTCTCGCACCTATGTATCCGTATAACATCCGTATGGCTTTACATCTCTCACTCTTTCTTTTCCCCCATTGAATTTAATGGCTCAATGGGCTGAAATGAGGAAAATGTGTGCGTATTTGTCGCAACCTAGACGAATGGTCCATGTGGTGTCCGAGTTTTTCTCGCACCCATAGGCTTGCATTGGCGAGTCTCGGACAATATACTCGTAAAATCGCAGCATGCTGTGATTTTATACTCACGTCAAATACGTCTGAGAATAAATATGGTGATGTGAGCTGCCCCATAAATTAACACTGGTCTGAGGGCTATGCGATGTTTTCTCGCATAGCACTCGTCCGTATTCTACGGTAGTGTGACTCCGGCCTAAGTCTGAAAAGACGTACAGTAAATCCATTTACTTCACCTAATTACTTTTTTGTAATGCTGATCCAGAAGAAAGCAAAACAGTTACATAATGCAGAAGAAGAAGAAGAATTATAGGGAAAACCGTCTTTCTAGACTCCAAATACAGTAATCAAAATATTTTATAGTATTAACTGATAAAAAAATCTTCATATTCCTACATACACTGACAGTGCTGCCTGCATTTTTTCCTACGTCTGGATTGAGGCAAGTCTTGGATATTTTGTCTGGGAGGCGTGCACCTACTTATAGGTAAAGTGCTGTTCCAATTTTCTATGTTTACATACACTGACATAAGCAATACCTGATTAAAGAGGTTGCCACTAGAAATTTTAAATCTTTTACAATTCAAATTCGACAGGTTTGTCGTGTTTTTCCAAAAATTCAATGTTACATGTACTCTGAGGTGTCCTATCACTGTAATGATAGGACAACCCCTATTAATCTCATAAACCCCTTTCCGATGCTTGGCGTAATAGTACATCGGAATCCCTCTCTTTGATGTGGGCTCCGGCACTGAGCCCACATCTTTCCCAGCACGTCAACTGTTTTCAACAAAGGCTGACAAAGGCCTCTAACAGCCGCAGGTGAAATCACGATCTACCTGTGGCTGTTAACTAGTTAAATGCCTCTGTCAATCTCTGACAGCTGCATTTAACTCGCGCTTTCCAGAAGCGTGCCGGAAATCCAGCCCATTAGTGACCCGTCACATGATTGCGGGTCACCGATGGGTTGGCATGACAACCAGAGGTCTCCAGCAGACCTCTATGGTTGTCATTACCGGATTTCTATGAGTGCAACCTGGTGTTTGATGCTCATAGCAAGTGAGCATTTCTGCTTCATACAGGCGATTTGATCATCGCCGATCACACCGCTGCAGCTTTTAGTCACTCATAGAGACCACTGAAGCATGCAAAAAGTAAAAAAAAAAATGTTTTTAAAAATATAAAAAAATATGAAAGTTCAAATCACCCCCATTTCGCCCCATTCAAAATAAAGCAATTAAAAAAATCAAATATACACATATTTGGTATCGCCACATTCAGAATCACCTGATCTATCAATTTCAAAAAATAATTAACGAGATCTCTGAACGGCGTAACAAGAAAAATTTAAAATCATCAGAATTACATTTTTTTGGTTGCCGGCACATTACAAGAAAGAACAAAAATGGGCAATCAAAAGATCGTACCTACACAAAAATGGTATCAATAAAAATGTCAGCTTGGTGTAGAAAAAAATAAGCCCTCACTCAGCCCAAGTACATGAAAAATAGAGATGCTACAGGTCTCAAAACATGGCGCCATTTTTTTAAAAAGAAAGTTTGGATTTTTTTCCACCACTTACCGTATTTTTCGGACTATAAGATGCACCGTACCATAAGACGCACCCCAAATTTGGGGTGAAAATTGCAGAAAAAAATGTTTTTTTATAAGATGGGGGGTCCGTCTTATTGTCCGAATTTAAGATCTCTTACCTGAGGGCAGGCAGTGGCAGAGCAGGGTCACAGGAAGCATGGTGGTGGCAGAGGTGAGGTGATACTGAGATGCGGTGGGCGGAACGGCATGCACCTGAGCAGGGTCCCATCCTGCTTAGGTGGGCAACGCCATGGCCTGGTGTCCATGGGGAGGTTGTGGCAGTGCTGTGGCGGTGGCAGATGTGCGGTCACTTCCTCAGGTGGTGGCGGCCAGGGTCCCTTCCACATTTGAGGTGACTCCGCAGCCCGGTATTGAAGGAGAGCAGCAGAGCTGGGTGAGTCATGGTTTTCCCGGTGGCGGCGGCCATCTTCCTGAGGCCGCGCGTGCGCCGATTGAGTTTTCTGCTTCCTGGGGCTTCAGGAAAATGGCCGCGGGAGGCCGCGCATGCGCAGATGGAGATCGCGGTGGCCATTTTCCTGAAGCCGAGATCTCAATCTGCTAACTCGGCTTCAGGAAAATGGCCACCGCGATCTCAATCTGCGCACGCGCGGCCTCCCGCGGCCATTTTCCAGAAGCCCCAGGAAGCAGAAAACTCAATCTGCGCACGCACGGCCTCAGGAAGATGGCAGCCGTCACCGGAAAAGCCGTAGCTCACGCATACCGGGCCACGGCGTCACCGCAAATGTGGAAGGGACCCTGCTCACGCCATACCGCTCACCGCGCCACATCATCCCTGCACCTCTGTCGCTGCCACAATGCCGGTAAGCCTGCATTCCAACTATAAGACACACCCCCCATTTTCCTCACAATTGTTTTGGGGAAAAAATGCGTCTTATAGTCGGAAAAATACGGTAGATAAAAAAGTACCTAGACATGTTTGGTGTATGTATCAGAATCATAATGGTAGGTCAGTTTTAGCATTTAGTGAACATGGTAAAAAAAAGCCTAAAAAGCAACTTGATGAATTGCTCTTCTTTTTGCAATTTCACCGCACTTGGAATTTGTTTCCCATTTTCTAGTACATGATATGTTAAAACCAATGTTGTCTTTCAAAAGTACAACTCGTCTCACAAAAAAACAAGCCCTCATATGGCCATTTTAACAAAAAAATTCAAAAGTTATGGCTCTGGGAAGAAGGGGAGAAAAAACAAAAACGCAAAAACAAAATACCTCTGGTCGTTAAGGTGCTAACACAAAAAAACTTAGTAATGTCAAACCTCAACATAGAAAAAGATGTTAATCCATTAGTATCTAACAGTCTATTTAATATCACAGTGCTGTGACAAACTTGTCAGACTTTTAAAACAAAACAAAAAAATGGTCCAAAAATGATCCATCTTAGCCTATTGAGATCAGACAGGCCATTCCATGCTGACAACTAACTCTAACTGACAGTCTCACCGCTAGAAGTAGCACCAGTGATTCAGACAATTTATGTGCAATATATTCCATAATGACAATTCCTTACCACTAATAAACTTGCTGGTGCCAAACAACGCCAATTATGGTCTGAATTTGTAGTATTGCTGCCAAGACAGCTGGTGTCAATGGTAGTTCCCACACTCTTGTCTACGGTATGAATTTTTTTACACAACCTCTTCGATTGACATTGCAACTTTATTTTTACTACATATTTTACAATCTTTTCACCCCCAATTATTCAACCCTTGCCAAAGAGAATTCTATATGAAGTAGTAGCTAGGTTGGTAGATGTACAGAAAGTGAAGTGTGGCAGCAGGCCAGCAGGTGTAGTGTTTGTATGGTTGTATATTAGACTAGGAAAACAGGTGTGCAAAAACATTTCCTAAAAATTCAACCCCCTTCTCAAAAATAAAATATGAACTAGAAAGTAGTGTGTTACTAATGGTAATTTCTGAGACTGCGGTCCCAGCTCTTTTCAGGTTATTGACCAGATCCTCCCATGTAGTTCTGGGCTGATTTTTGACCTTTCTGAGAATCTTCCTTACCCCACGAAGCGAGATCTTGCATGGAGCCCCAGACTGAGGAAGATTGACAGTCATCTTGTGTGTCATCCGTTTTCTTGTGCCAACAGTTGCTGCCTTCTCACCAATATGCTTGCCTTATTGTCCTGTAGCCCATACCAGCCTTGTGCAGGTCTGCAATTTTGTCCCTGGTGTCCTAAGACAGCTCTTTAGTCTTGGCCACGGTGGAGAGGTTGGAATGTGATTGATTGAGTGTGTGGACAGGTGTCTTTTATACAGGTAATGAGTTCAAAAAGTTGCAATTTATGCAGGTAATGAGTGCAGAGTAGGAGGTCTTCTAGAAAAAAAAACAAGTCTGTGAAAGTCAGAATTCTTGCCGGTTGGTAGGAGATCAAACACTTATTTCATGCAATAAAATGCAATTTAATTATTTCAAATTCAAGCAATGTGATTTTCTGGATTTTATTTTTAGATTCTGTATCTCTCAGTTGAAGTGTACCTACGTTAAAAATAACAGACCATTCCATTGCTTGTAGGTGGTAAAACTTGAACAATTGATAGTGTATCAAATACTTATTTTCCCCACTGAATTTTGTGGAAGAAAAGTGTTTTTAGTGTGTAAAAGTAGCAAAACATAAAAATCAACATAATTCTGGCATAGGTGTTCTCGCACCATCGAAAAATAAAGTTATCTTATCACTTAGACAACAGAGTTAATGCAAAAAAAAAATAATAATGAAAAAAAAGTTGCTATTCTAGTGATGAGCGAATACATTCAGCACTATTCGTTACTCGCACGAATAGTGCGCTATTCGGGCTATTCGTTACTCGGCGAGTAATTTGGTATTTGCCTCGGTGTATTCGAATGACCCGCCCAGCATATTTGGCACTTTATTTGAAAATGAATGAAAATGCTAGGCTGGCCTGCCAATCACAGTAATGCCAGCACCATCTTTGGTGTGGCTTTGCTGTCATAACCTGGCATCATAGGGGATATTTAATCCCTGTCGGTGCCATCTTGCGCACATTGCAGCTGAAGACAGAGTAGGGAGAGTGAAATGAGCGTATAGGGAGATTTTTTTTATTCTAAAAAGCTCTTTTAAGAGCTTATGAGGGTGAAGATTAATTCTTTGTTAGGTGGAGATAGCTGTGGGAGAGATTTAATACGAGGGAGAGTCAAAGGCAGGCACCTGGGTGTTATCAGTTAACATCATCATTGCAAGTACATGCTGCAGATATCTGCTATTGTGCATCGTGTTGTATAGTTAAGGTTTAGGAAGAGACTGTGGGATTAGAGAGAGATAGGCAGGCTTTAATCCACTACCATAATATACAAATCAGCTCTTTTTAGAGGCAAATAATATTAGGTAGTACCAGCATATGCAAAAGCAATTTTTTTGGAAGTACATAATATTCCTGCGTATCAGAATATAAAAATCCTTTTTTACAGTTAAATAATATTCGTCAGTGTCAGCATATAGGAACATCCTTTTTAAAAGGTAATTGCTAAATAATATTCCTCGCCTATTGCTTAAATAGTTAGTATTTATCTAGCAGTAGTGCAACTGGAGCAAAAACTGCTGAGCTACGGAAGCATCATTAATTACCAGTAATTTCCCTGAGTCTGCTGTTGGCGTGTCTCTTAGAAGCGATCTAAAAAATCCCCCCAAAATTTTATTGGTTAAATAAATACCATATTTTTATCTAGCAGTTGTGTGACTGGCGCAATCCATGCAGAGATAAGCAAACATTACAATTTACCAGTGACAATAGCAATATAAAAAAATACTAATTTTCTATTTGTTAAATAAATAGCGTATTTTTATCTAGCAGTTGTGCGACTGGCGCAAAGCCTGCTGAGCTAAGATACGCAAACGTGACTATTTACCTGTATTTTCAAGAGTTTGCTGTTGCCCTGTGCAATAAAGCTGATATCTGGAAAAAAATAGCCACACATTGCTAGATACAGTGAATTTGTACGTAAACCTCCCCCATCCAGGGGACGTGGATGTGGTTTTGCCCGCCAAAGCTGTGTGACAGATCAGAAGGTGACTGTATCTCGTTTTAGCTTCTTGTCAAAATGTGGTCAGCGCGCTACACCACTGACAAACCCAGACAAGTGCGAGGATGTTGTGGGCTTGATGACAGACAAAAGCTCCAGTGTGTTGACAAGCAGCACCAGAAAGTTTTCCATACAGTTTGGTCTCAGAAGCCAAGAGACTGAGCCTCTGAATCCTCAACCTGGTCCTCATTCCTAACACCAACTAGACTCCCAGGAGACACATGACCCCAATGCTGGCCACTCTGAGGAACTGTTTATGTTTCCTTGTAATATTCAGACCTCTCAACGTGCACCATTAAAGAGGGTCATTACACGATGGAGTGCAGTGGTGTCCAAACATTTGAGCATCCACGGACAAGAGAAAGCCATGTTGGTGAAGGTCAATTCATGTCTGAAGAGGTGGAGGATAATCATGACGCACAGTTGCCATCAGGTCAGCCTTAAATCTCAACTCAGAAGGAGGATCAGATTAATGAATTGAAGATGACGTGGTTGATGAGTCCACTGATCCAACCTGGCACGGTGGCACGCCTAGTGAGCACAGCAGTGCTGAGAGGGATGGATCCATAGCACGAAAGCAGGCAAGAAGAGGTAGTTGTTTGACCAGAGGGAGAAGTCGGTCAACTGTTCCACAGAGCCCCCCACTTGGCTAGATAACAGGCCAAGGATGCGTTGTTCCTCTGTATGGCAGCTTTTTTATTAAAGTAATTCAGGCAAAACAACTGTAATTTTCATCATCTGCCAAACCAAACTAAGGAGTGGCAAGAACACTGCCACCCTGAGCACCACCAGCATTCAAAAGCACATGGTAGTAAAACACCCTAGTAGGTGGGCAGAACGCCTGGGTATAAAATCTGTTTCTGAGGGTAAAACCACTGCCCCTTTCCCTATGGTACAGCCTTCCCAATCTGCTATCCATGAAGCAGGCGCTGATGCCTCCTGCCCACAACCTGATGTTGCACAGACAAAACAGTCAGCAACCACATCCAGTTCATTGTCCCAGGGTTTGGTTCAGTTGTCCTTTGTCAGTATATATATATCTCTTCAGAAATTGTTAGTTAGATAGGGCATACATATTCGTTACCAGTTTACATTGTCTGGTGCTGGACCGAGACCAATGCTGGCTTTTCCAGGCTCCTAAATGAGACTTGTGCCTCTTTATTAAACTGTCAATGCCCTTACATTTTCTAAATTTGGGTCCTAAAAAAAATTGTTATTGGGGCATTGCCGAGTTTCTGTACATTTTGGGCATGCCTAAGGCTACTTTCACACTAGCATCGGTACGGGGCCGTCGCCATGCGTCGGCCCGACGTACTGACGCATGCTGTGAAATAAAAGCACAGCAGGGGCAGCGGATGCAGTTTTTCAACTCATCCGCTACCCCATTGTAATGTCCGAAGAGGAGGGGGCGGAGTTCCAGCCGCGCATGCGCGGTTGAAAATGGCAGACACGACGCACAAAAAAGTTACATGGAACGTTTTTTGTGCCGACGGTCCGCCAAAACACGACGCATCTGTGAAGCCACAGCAAGCAACGCTAGTGTGAAAGTAGCCTAAGAGACTAGGTTAACATGCTCCACAGACCTATTCAAGTCCCAGCCTTACACATATTGGAACATGGTCATGGCCGTGCTAAGCTCTGTAGCATTGCCTGTCACCTGAGTAATACACTCCACAGACCTCATCTCTCTCTGAGACATATCCTGTAATGACTCCATTGTTGCTCAAAACCATGCAAAATATACCTACCTGGCTGGAAGAAGTGCGTAGGCTTATGCAGATTGGTCAATGGTACTCCTGTTTCTTTCACTTGAAGAGGCTGCTTCCAAGTAATATGAGGCTTATACGTGTTCTTGGTATGGGTTTCAGGCCTGACAGACTGATCACAATACAGGCCCTTGCTTGCATGTGTAACACCCCAAGTAACCAGTTGTTACAGTGGCATTGCTTTCTTCACAGGGAGAGTGATGTCACGCTTGGAAGCGAGGAAGGATCCCTTTGACAGGTATTCAGCTCATACAACATGTACTGACTCCAGGCCAGAAGGGGGAGCTCTACACCAGACTTCAGGGGAGCTGCTCTTTCTGGTCGGGAGGAGTCAGTTGCTAGGCAGTTGCTAGGCAGTTGGAGTTAGGCAGTTGGTGAGAGGAGAGCGAGGAGAGAGGAAGGAAAGCTGGGGCCATTGAGACAAGTGATTCTGTGGCTGGGAAGGAAAAAGAAAGCAGAGCAGTCTGTAGGAGACTGAGTGGGAAAAGAAGCACATGAGAGTGAAAAGCTGGAGAGAGAACCTGCGACTGGGCTTCCCCATGCTGAGCGCAGATACCGGTAGCCAGAAGACCAAGGTTGTAGAGGTAACTTCATGCCCCATGGCAGAAAACGGTAGACAGCTGATTGCAAGTTACCTGTCCACCATTAACTCCTTCAAGACGCAGCCCTTTTTCGTTTTTGCGTTTTCGTTTTTTGCTCCCATCATTCCCAGAGCCATAACTGTTTTAATTTTACTGTCAATATGGCCATGTGAGGGCTCATTTTTTGCAGGACAAGTTGTAATTTTGAAGGACACTATTGGTTTTACCATGTATTGTACTAGAAAACGGGAAAAAAATTCTAAGTGCAGTGAAATTGCAAAAAAAGTGCAATACCACACTTGTTTTTTGTTCGGCTTTTTTGCTAGGTTCACTAAATGCTAAAACTAACCTGCCATTATGATTCTCCAGGTCATTACGAATTCATAGACACCAAACATGTCTAGGTTGAATTTTATCTAAGTGGAAAAAAAATTCCAAACTTTGCTAAAAAAAAAAATTGCACACTTTTCCAATACCCGTAGCGTCTCCATTTTTTGTGATCTGGGGTCAGGTGAGGGCTTATTTTTTATGTCCCGAGCTGGTGTTTTTAATTATAATAATTTTGGTGCAGATACGTTCTTTTGATCGCCCGTTATTACATTTTAATGCAATGTCGCCACGGCCAAAAAAACGTAATTCTGGCTTTTCAAATTTTTTTCTCGCTATGCCGTTTAGCGATCAGGTTAATCCTTTTTTCTTATTGATAGATCGGGCGATTTTGAACGCGGCGATACTAAATATGTGTAGGTTTGATTTTTTTATTGTTTTATTTTGGATGAGGCGAAAGGGGGGTGATTTAAACATTTATATATATTTTTTTTCATATTTTTTAAAACATTTTTTTTTTTACCTGTGCCATGCTTCAATAGCCTCCATGGGAGGCTAGAATCTGGCACCACTTGATCGGCTCAGCTACATAGCAGCGATCATCAGATCGCTTCTATGTAGCTGAACTGCAGGCTTGCTATGAGCACCGACCACAGGGTGGCGCTCACAGCAGGCCGGCATCAGTAACCATAGAGGTCTCAAGGACCTCTATGGTTACTGTCCTGATGCATCGCTGACCCCCGATCATGTGACGGGGTCGGCGATGCGATCATTTCCGGCCGTGCGCGCCGGTTAAATGCCGCTGTCAGTGTTTGACAGCGGCATTTAACTTGCTAATAGCAGCGAGTGAATCGCGATTTCACCTGCCGCTATTGCGGGCACATGTTAGCTGTTCAAAACAGCTGACATGTCCCGGCTTTGAGGTGGGCTCAGCGCCAGAGCCCACATCAAAGCAGGGGACCCGACCTCCGCTGTAATAGTACGGCGGAGGTCAGGAAGGGGTTAAGCCTAATTAGCAATTATTCTGGTCTTTTCTAACCTATGTTGACCAGATTAAATAGCTTGGTGTGGATGAGCTTAATTGGTAATTTTCTGACTTTATTACAATAGACCAAGTAAAGCCTTAAAATAATATTAGCAAACTAAAATATTTACAAGGTGAAGTAAAATGTATTTTTATGACAAAGATAAGGACAAGAGGTCTTTCATCCTGGATACATCTAGTTAGGAATATATTAACCCCTTCACACTGCAGCCAATTTCCCTTTTTTCATTTATTTTTTTCCTCCCCTTCTGCCCAGACCCATAACTTTTTTATTTTTCCATCAACATAACAACTTGAGGACTTGTTTTTTTGTGGGACAAGTTGAACTTTTGAATGCCACCATTCATTTTATCATGTGATGCACTGGAAAGTCCAAGTGCATTGAAATTGCAAAAAAAGTGCATTTCCACGATTGGTTTTTGATTTTTTTTTTTATTTACCATGATCACTCTATGGTAAAACTGACAATTTGATTCTCCAGGTCAGTGTGAGGCCGGTTTCACACGTCAGTGGCTCCGGTACGTGTGGTGACAGTTTTCTCACGTACCGGAGACACTGACTCACGTAGACACATTAAAATCAATGTGTCTCTGCACATGTCAGCATGTTTTCATGGACCGTGTGTCCGTTTGAAAAACACGGAGACATGTCAGTGTTCGTGGGAGCGCACGGATCACACGGACCCATTAAAGTCAATGGGTCCGTGTAAACACGTACCGCACATGGATGCGCTCATACCATAGGGGTGGAGCCACATATTCATCACTGTAATGAGCGGTACCACGTGACCGCTCATACAGGACAAGCTACTGCGCTGAGAGGAAGCATCGAGAGAGCTGGGTGAGTATTTTAATGCAAGCGGGCGGGCGCACAGGGGGTGGGAGGTGACAGGGAACTTTATTTTAAAAACAAAAAAAATAAAAAAAACATGAGTTTTCATTCCTTCTCTCCAGCGAACACTGCTGGGGAGAAGAAATGAATGGCGGCTTGAGCACCACAAGCAGGGGACAGCGCTTACTGTAGCGCTGTCTCCTGCACGGTCCACGTGGTCCTCAGTCGGCACACGGGCGGCACATAGCTGCCGCACGTGTGCCACACTGATGTGCCATGTGAGCACACGGACACGGATAACTCCGGTACCGATTTTTCCGGTACCGGAATTATCTGGACGTGTGAGAATGGCCTAAAAGTGCACAAATACCAAACATGTATAGTTTTTTTTATTTAAGTGGTGAAGAAACAATGTCGAAATTTGTAAAAAAAAAATTGCTTGAGTCGCCATTTTCCGAGACCCGTAAGGTTTTAAATCTTTATGATATAGCACTGTGTGGGCTTATTTTAGCTGAGCTGATTTTTTTATTTATACCATTTTGGGCTAGATACATTGTTTTAATCTCCTCTTATTGCATTTTATTGCAATGTTGCAGAAAACAAAAAAAATAAATTCTGGCATTTCGATTTCTTTTCTTGTTACGCTGTTTGGCAATCAAATTAATTTTTTAATTTATTTTATATTTTGATAGCATTTTATAAACGAAATATGTGTATTTTTCTTATAAATTGTTTTATTTTTAATGAGGCAAAGGGGGGTGATTTGAGCTTTTGCATTTTATTTATATTTTTTCATATTTTTAAAAACATATTTTTCACTTTTTACTTAAATTAATAGTCCTTACGGGACTTGAACCTGCGTTCATCTAATCTAGGAGTAAATCATCACTAAAATATATATATATATATATATATATATATATATATATATATATATATATATATATATAGCAAAAATTACTATCTCCTATGAATGCCAGCTACATTCTGGCATTCACAGGAGAATAATCATGATAAGCATGAGGGTCTTCAGCAGATCGTCAACTGTCATAGCGATGGGTTTATCATTCCATGCATCCATTGGCGCATAGGTGTGATGTGTTTGTGAGGTGCCGATGGGAGCATGAAATGACAAAACCCCCTGCCAGATTATGTTAAATACCGCTGTTAGAAATTGACAGTGCCATTTGACAGGATAACAACCACGGGCAGAGCTGCACTCCTCATGCAGCTGTTAGAGGC
Source organism: Ranitomeya variabilis (assembly GCF_051348905.1). Taxonomy (NCBI): domain Eukaryota; kingdom Metazoa; phylum Chordata; class Amphibia; order Anura; family Dendrobatidae; genus Ranitomeya; species Ranitomeya variabilis. Next base: position 953,490,242 of record NC_135232.1, read on the forward strand.
AGATGATGGCTGAATATTTGAGCCATCATCAGTTGAGAAATATGCGGGTTCAGCATATGAGCCCGCATCAAAGTCAGGGACTAGTGTTGAGCGATACCGTCCGATACTTGAAAGTATCGGTATCGGAAAGTATCGGCCGATACCGGCAAAGTATCGGATCCAATCCGATACCGATACCCGATACCAATACAAGTCAATGGGACTCAGGTATCGGACGGTATTCCTGATGGTTCCCAGGGTCTGAAGGAGAGGAAACTCTCCTTCAGGCCCTGGGAACCATATTAATGTGTAAAAGAAAGAATTAAAATAAAAAATATCGCTATACTCACCTGTCCGACGCAGCCGGGACCTCAGCGAGGGAACCGGCAGCGTTGTTTGTTTAAATTTCGCGCTTTTACTTGGTTACGTGAGGTCCCGGCTTGTGATTGGTCAGGGCGGCCATGTTGCCGGGACGCGGACCAATCACAGCAAGCCGTGACGAAATTACGTCACGGCTTGCTGTGATTGGTCCGCGTCCCGGCAACATGGCCGCCCTGACCAATCACAAGCCGTGACGTCACGGGAGGCTGGACACGCGCGCTTTTCAAAATACGCGCATGTCCAGCCTCCCGTGACGTCACGGCTTGTGATTGGTTAATGGCGGCCATGTTGCCGGGACGTCACTGGAGGCTGGACACGCGCGCTTTTCAAAATACGCGCATGTCCAGCCTCCCGTGACGTCACGGCTTGTGATTGGTTAATGGCGGCCATGTTGCCGGGACGCGGACCAATCACAGCAAGCCGTGACGTAATTTCGTCACGGCTTGCTGTGATTGGTCCGCGTCCCGGCAACATGGCCGCCCTGACCAATCACAAGCCGTGACGTCACGGGAGGCTGGACACGCGCGCTTTTCAAAATACGCGCATGTCCAGCCTCCCGTGACGTCACGGCTTGTGATTGGTTAATGGCGGCCATGTTGCCGGGACGTCACTGGAGGCTGGACACGCGCGCTTTTCAAAATACGCGCATGTCCAGCCTCCCGTGACGTCACGGCTTGTGATTGGTTAATGGCGGCCATGTTGCCGGGACGCGGACCAATCACAGCAAGCCGTGACGTAATTTCGTCACGGCTTGCTGTGATTGGTCCGCGTCCCGGCAACATGGCCGCCCTGACCAATCACAAGCCGGGACTTCACGTAACCAAGTAAAAGCGCGAAATTTAAACAAACAACGCTGCCGGTTCCCTCGCTGAGGTCCCGGCTGCGTCGGACAGGTGAGTATAGCGATATTTTTTATTTTAATTCTCTTTTTTACACATTATTACATTAATGTTGTTGCGATACCCGATACCCGATACCACAAAAGTATCGGATCTCGGTATCGGAAATTCCGATACAGCAAGTATCGGCCGATACCCGATACTTGCAGTATCGGAATGCTCAACACTATCAGGGACACAACGTATTCCATAACTGTACATCATATGTCAGGAAGGGAGTAAGTGGCTTCATCTTATTCCTGCACACCGCTAATTAAGACTCGTGTATGAAATGTCAAAACATATAACTTGACCTATGTCTTTTCAGTAAAGACTGGAGAGGACAGTATAAATGTTCAACACAAATCCTTCATCAAAAAAATAAAACTGCAGGAGGAATGAATAACACAAGAGATCACACTGTTCCCTACTGTTATAACGTCAGTTCATCTGCTCGCTCTCATTATATATATATTACATTGTATCTGAAAGGAACTGTATATAAAACAGTGAGTGTAAAGTTATGATGTAGATATCAATACATATTTCATCTGTTTAGAAACAGCACAGTGAACGTTGACATTTCTCTGCGTAGTTAGGCCACCCACTAGCTCCACACGTAACTTCCAGTACATACCAAGCAAGTGTTTTGGCACACTTTCGGGACTGACAGATTGTTTTCGTGCATGAGATTCATTCTAAATGATTTAAGACAAAACCATCATCCACGAACACTGAGATATTAAAGAAATATTTATCCATCCACTTGTGCGAGGATTACACAAACAGAGGAAGCTTACTTTCATTTATTAATCTTAAAAGTGTCCAATATAGAGTCCACACGTGCCAACCTACAGTGACGCTCCAGACACAACCAAAGCATTCTGCACTTTAATATATTTTTATAGCATTAGCTATGTTTATCCATGCAACCAGTCTATTCTACAAGTGACAAAAGTGACAAATTGTGTTATTCCACTGCACATTCATAATCATAATACCTTTTCCTTGTAATTGTATGCCCAAACAAAGACATTTCTTCTCGTTTTCTGATGTTTTTTCCTATAGAATAACATTCACATACATTTCACCTTCCATTAAATCAGTTTACAAATCCTATTTCATCCACCGAAGTACTAAAAACCTACCTGTACTATATAAGGACAGTATATTACAGGGAGTAGAGCAGACAGACTGATATAAGTCAACATATCGACAGCCTAAATCCCATATGCCAATCACTAATTAGAGACGCCCACTGGACTCATGAAGGACTAGATTAGCAGGAATTTAAAAATGTAAACCGATAAATTAAAAGGAATCTGTCACTAGGTTTTTGCAACCCCATCTGAGAATAGCATAATGTAGGGAGAGTGACCCCGATTTCAGTGATGTATCACTTATTAAGCTGCTTGCAGTCACAATGACAAAATCCCTCTTTTGTCTGCTGCAGATCTAGTAGTTATCAGAATGCTGAGCTCTGTATAGCCCCGCCCACACCTCTGATTGGCAGCTTTATACCCATGTACAGTGTTCACAGAAAGCTGCCAATCAGTGGTGGGGGTGGTTTTTACAGAGCTAACGAATATGCTTGACTACGTGGCAGTAGGTTTCCTAGTCCTTCAGTGATAACCTCTTGATGATAAAATGATAAAGCAGTGACACATCGCTGGAATCAGGGTCAATGCTCCTACATTATGCCACTTTCAGATTAGGTGGCAAACACCAAATGACAGATTCCCTTTAAAAGAGTTGCTGAATATTTTCCCTCTAAGGCCGGGGTCACACTAGCATTGAATACGGATGAGTGTTATGCAAGAAAGCATCGCATAGCACTCGGACCAGTGTTAATCTATGGGGAAACTCACATCACCGTTTTTTTTCTCGGGCGTATTCAGCGTGAGAGTGAAATCGTAGCATGCTGCGATTGTACACGTATATCGCCTGAGTCTCGCCAATGCAAGTCTATGGGTGCGAGAAAAAAATCAGACATCACACGGACCATCAGTGTGACTTGTGAGAAATATGCAACCATTTTCCTCATTTCAGCCCTTTGAGCCATTAAATTCAATGGGGAAAAGCAGTGAGAAATGTAAAGCCATACACGTATCATACGGATGTCATACGGATACATAGATGCAAGAAAATCATAAACATTCCGATTAGACAAATGATGTAAATGTATCTGTCTATCTTTCTAAATCTATTTTAGTATGATCCATATCATTGTACTGTATGTGTCAGTGATACATTATTGCTTTCTATCAGCCTATGATTCTCCCAGCTGTTAAAAACACAAATGGTTGCCATATCATACCAGCTGTTTATTGGACCACATAGAAGTACTGGCACAAGATATAACAATCTCCTCCATTAAAGCTGTGAATCATCCCCTGTTAGCTGAAGCGGAAAGTTGTGCCAGGGCTTACTACTACATGTTAAGGTACCTTCACACGAAACGACATTATAACGATATCGCTAGCAATCCGTGACGTTGCAGCGTCCTCGCTAGCGATATCGTTTCGTTTGACACGCAGCAGCGATCAGGATCCTGCTGTGATGTCGCTGGTCGCTGAATAAAGTCCAGAACTTTATTTGGTCGTCCGATCGCTGTGTATCGTTGTGTTTGAAAGCAAAAGCAACGATACCAGCGATATTTTACGCTGGTAACCAGGGTAAACATCGGGTAACTAAGCGCAGGGCCGCGCTTAGTTACCCGATGTTTACCCTGGTTACTAGCGTAAAATGTAAAAAAAACAAACAGCACATACTCTCATTGCGTCCCCTGCAGTCTGCTTCCTCCTCTGACTCAGCGCCGCAAAGTGAAAGTGAAAGCAGCACAGCGGTGACGTCACCGCTCTGCTCTCACTGTACGGCGCTCAGTCAGTCAGGAAGTGGACGCAGGGGGACGTGAATGTAAGTATGTGCTGTTTGTTTTTTTTAGATTTTACGCTGGTAACCAGGGTAAACATCGGGTTACTAAGCGCGGCCCTGCGCTTAGTTACCCGATGTTTACCCTGGTTACCAGGGGACCTCGGCATAGTTGATCGCTGGAGAGCGGTCTGTGTGACAGCTCTCCAGCGACCAAACAGCGACGCTGCAGCGATCGACATCGTTGTCGCTATCGCTGCAGCGTCGCTTCGTGTGAAGGTACCTTTAGTGTTGAGCTTGAGCAGTTACTCCACCCAAAACAGAAATATATTTTCTATTCTCATTTTTTCCTCTGGAACCTTGCAAGACATTTGTTAACTTTGCTCCATTTCATTGATCATTACTGATTACCTCATTTTGCAGCAGCCGCCAAAAGGGCTGCATTGAGACACACGTACGTACTGTACTATCGTTTTTGTTCACTAGAGTCACCCCCATTGAAAAGAGGAGGTGTAGTGATGTGATGATCGGATGAAAAAAAACAACCTTTCAAGGCAAGGTCTCCTTCACTAATCCCTGATTAGATCTAAGCTGTATAGAACACTTGCATACCTGATATCTTTATATGCTAAATTTAACGTGTCGCATACAGATGTGTCCTCACTTACCTTTCCCCTTGAGATGAGCAGCGTGAAATAAACAGCTTTTGCGATACGTTGTAGGGAGAGGTATTTGCTAATACATGACTATCTGTTACCATGTTATGGTAATGTATTAAATTTGAATGGTTGTAGTTCTTCATGAAGTTCAGAAACTGGATATCGCATTCCTATGGATAGTACATGAACCATGGTGAGGGCCAGTGGAGGTATGGGACAGAATTCTTGGTCTTTCTCTTCTACCGTATTAGATGAGTATAGGACAATTATGTTAATTGGCTGAAGGATTCACATTTTATTGTATGACAATGTAAAAATGCATCAAACATACATATTTGCTTTGTTTGTCTTCCAAGTCCCAGACTAAATATACATCTACTGCTTCTGTGTATATCCACACACTTGTCTCGGCTACATCTAGTTTTTCCTGCTCCATTTGTCTGCTTGCCTTCTTGCATATCCTGCTGTACTTGTCCTTACAGATCTTCAAGCTTACCATTCATAGCTTCTCTGCTGCATCTGAGTCGCCAGCCAGGGCCGTGGGGTACTCGGTACCGGGTCCGGTACTTAAAGGGGATGTCACTGTGGCTGCGACCCGGTCCGTGGCCCTGGGCGCCCAAGTAAAAGGAAATGACTTTAAATGGGTTTTGAGAATAAAGTTTGTTCGTGACACTACCTGTGGTTTTCGGTAAGTGGAGACCGATGCTTCTTAAAGGGGTCCACTGGGGTGATAGTATGGCAGCTAAGATGGTGATGCTTCCCACAGGTGAAGCGGGGTCCCCAGGGCTCCCGGTGTGCAGGGCAGGGATGGTATATACCAGCAAATAAATGGAGGACATTGAGTGGTAACGTCTTTACCTGGTTTTGCTGGTTGTAAGCAGCCACAGTCCAGGGTACCAGCAACAGGTGGTGATGTGGTCCGACTGGCCTGGAGGCAATGTGGGATCCCTCTCCCAAGTGAGGTCCGTAAGCCTTCCTACTCAGGCTAGTATGCGAGGTCCTTGCTGCCTGGGGCTTGCTGACAAAGTCCTCTCTCTCCTGTCCTGTGACAGGTACCTGTATGGTGGGCAGTTTGAGCTTTTTTATAAGGTCTCTATCATGACCCGGGCTCCTAGTATACTGCTTCACCTCCAGGTGTGGGTGCGGGCAAATTCCATAAAGTCCTTTGCCCTCCGGTTCTGCTGTGTGACCTTGAGTGCAACACAGCCTTGGGCTCCTGGTGCCCGGTTCCTGCACTTCGGCTCAGAGGGTGCCCGGTCACAGTTCCCCTCTAAGCGCTTTCCTTCTCCAGTGCTCCTTTCCTCCAATGCTCACTACATTCCAACCCTTCAGGTTCTCTTGCTTTCCTGGAGCTGCAGCTCTCAGGCATGGCTGCACAGCTCCACTCTCTGCTCTCTCCTTCCTCTCTCTTCACTATCTGCTCCAGACTGTCCTAACTCCTCCTCCAGACCAGAATACTTAAAGCTGGGGAAGCTCCCCTGAATCTGGGTTCAGAGCTCCCCCTTCTGGCCTGGATTCAGAACATGTTGCATGTAGGTGCTTTACCTGATAAAGGGAATCCTCCTTGCCTCCAAGCATGATATCGCCGTTCCCGAAAGGTTGGCAACATCACTGCAACAACAGGTTACCTGGGGTGTTACACATCCTCACTTGTCATCCAGGTTGCTCACCCTGAAGGACGTACTGCTTAGTGAATTCACTTCACCAGGTGGATATTGGGGTCCGTGGCTATTATATTGTATTGTAAAGTTATTCTTATGAAATTGTCTGTGCCTGCCTCCTTCCTTTTCCTACAACTTCATGAGCACCAGCTGCCATCTTCTATTTCATAAATGGAAAAGTCTGTATTCACAGAAGTTAGATTTATCTGTAAATATTACTAAACTATGTACTATTAAAGGGGCTTTCCATGACTTTATCATTGATGGCCTGTCCTCATAACATCAATATCTAATCGGTGGAGATGCAACACACCCTTACCGATCTGCTGTTCCCAGTGTCAGCAGCAGTTGGAACTTCTCAGTTACGAAGCTGCAAAGCACAGCTCCGTTGATGGAATTGCGGCCATTTCCAGGTACTGCAAATCTACCCTCTATTATTTGAATAGGGGGCAGATGTGCACTACCCGGCCACGGCCACTAAACAGTTGACAGAGCTGTGTGGTGCAGCTCCGCAACTGAGCCGTTACGGCTAACACCGGGAACAGCTGATCAATGGGGTTGCTGGGTGTCGCACCCCCACTGATCAGACTGATGACCTGTCCTATGAATAGGCTATCAGTGTTAGACCGGGGTCACACTAGAGAGAAATACGGATGAGGGAGAGGCGCAAAAACAACGCATTGCACACGGACCAATGTTTCTCTATGGGGCAGCGTCCATCGGCCGTATGTTTCTCGGCCGTATTTTATGGGCTGAGAAAATCGCAGCATGCTGTGTTTGTCAGCGTATTGCTCAAAAAATCTGCCAATGAATGTCTATGGGGTGAGAAAAATACGGATTACACATGGACCATGCATGTGACTTGCGATAAATAAGCACTGGTGGTCTATAGAAAAGCCGGTAATTCAGTGCAGTGTACAATAAAATCACAATGACAGGTTAGAACAGAATAGATAAAATAAATGTCTACACATAGTATAGGGAGATATTTATATATATATATATATATATATATATATATATATATATATATGTCATTGACACACACACATACAGTATGTATATATTTAATACAGAGCTAGATAGCTTAAAAGCCGGTAATTCAATTGCCGGCTTTTGCTATCTCCTTATCAAACCTGACAGGATATGAGACATGGTTTACATACAGTAAACCATTTCAGATCCATTATATTTTTACATATTCCTCACTAGTAATGTTAGCAGTTTGTGTGTGCAAAATTTGGGAGCTCTAGGTGTTAAAATAAAGTGTTAAATCACTGAAAAAAACTGGCGTGGGAGCTCCCACGCAATTTTCTCCACCAGAGTGGGAAAGCCAGTGACTGAGTGCAGATATTAATAGCCTAGAGAGGGATCATGGTTATTGCCCCCCCCCGGCTAAAAACATCTGCCCCTAGCCACCTCAGAAAAGGCACATCTGTAAGATGCGCCAATTCAGGCACTTAGCCTCTCTCTTCCCACTCCCGTGTAGAGGTGGGATATTGGGTAATAAGGGGTCAATGTCACCTTGCTAATGTAAGGTGACATTAAGCCTGGTTAATAATGGAGAGATGTCAATAAAACACCTATCCATTATTAATCCAATAGTAATAAAGGGTTAAAAATACACACACACGTTATGAATAAAGTATTTTAATGAAATAAATAAACACATGGGGTTTTAATATCTTTATTGTACGCTCAATCCAACTGATGACCCTCGTCTTCTGAAAAAAAAGGAAAATAAAAAAACAACAATATCCCATACCTGTCCACCGTACAGTCATGTCCCATGACGTAAATCCATCTAAAGGTGTTAAATAAACTTACAACCAGGAGCCTGCTAATGCAGCCGCCGCAGCTGTAAAAACTGGGGAATGAATGGAATGCAGCTTCGTTGACTTGTGTTGCTGCGCTCCCTGGTGGCATAAACTCATATGACCTCCAGAGTGGGAATTTTTCTGAATATTTTCTCACGCTAGATATATATATATATATATATATATATATATATATATATATATATATGTATATATATATATATATAGTAGCGTGGCTAAAGGGTGTCTAATCGACGGGAGATATGTGTCACATAGATGGCTTGCCACTGTGATGTAACCATAGCTATCTATATGTGTTTCAGGGCCTGTGGTGATGTCATAACCACATGTCTAATCATGTGATGGGTTCCTGGGTGTGGTTAGATCTATAAAAGAAAGGCTAATGCTTAACACAGGTAGATGTGTGTGGAGGTGTAAGCCTCCAGAGTGTGTTAAGGCTCCAGGACTGAGCCTGAAGGACCGGACACTTGTTTTTTCCTTTTCCTGAGCTAAAGGCTATTTGTTTTCTGTTCTGCTATGTGGTTTATGGAGCAATAAACCCTTTGAACTTTTAATGGAACAAGAGCAACGGCAGAGCCAGCAGGAGCAACGGCAGCAGATGCAGCTTCTGGCAGCCGCCATCCAGGGCAAGACGAGCACCCCAACCCCAGGTCTGGCTGATGACACCCACATCCGGAAGACGGTAAGACGCGCATTGCAGAAAATGACTCCTGGGGATGATGTTAAGGCCTTCCTGACGGTGTTTGAAAGGGTTGCTGAGAGGGAAAACTTCCGCCAGAGCAGTGGGCAGAGGTATTGGCGCCTTACCTGATGGGGGAACCTCAGAAGGCGTACTATGATTTGACCTTGCAGGATGCCAAGGAGTATCACAAATTGAAAGCCGAGATTCTCGCACGTTTGGGGGTGACAATGACTGTTAGGGCACAGCAAATTCACTGCTGGGCCTATCACCGGGACAAACCGCCTCGCTCCCAAATGTTTGACCTGTTGCACCTGGTCCAGAAATGGCTGCAGTCCTCACCGCCTGCACAGATGGTAGAACGGGTGATGATGGATCGGTTTGTACATTCCCTCCCGAGGCCCATACAGGCTTGGGTTGCCCAGGGTGATCCCCAGAATGCTGACGAACTGATTGGACTGGTCGAGAGATACCAAGGGATGGAAGGCTCCTTAGGGAGGCAGCCCATGCCGTACTGGTGGTGCCAGAAAGGTGCTGAGTCCCAAAAAGGGGTGAGGCGTCCAAGGTCACAAAGGGCGGGGGAGGTGGTGCCCAAGGTCCCTATGGGTGATATTATTTGCTGGAGGTGCCACGGGCCAGGACATATAGCTGCCCGTTGTTCCCAGACCACTGAGCAGATGGACTGCAGCATGGGTCGCCGTAGTTCATACTATGCATATCCAGCCTGCAGTGTGAACTCTCCGCCCAACGAGGGGCCTCAAGCGTGTTCCGTAAAGGTGAACGGTCGAGCAGTAATGGCGCTGTTAGACTCGGGGAGCTTAGTGACCCTGGTGAGGGCCACTTTTCCTCTCCACCTGCACCCGGGAAAGAAGGTCGGCGTGCGATGCATACATGGTGATGCAAAGGACTACCCTATGGCCAGGGTGGATATTGAAATGGTGTGTGGCACTGAGTCCCATGAAGTCGGCGTCGTTCGGGAATTGTTGCACCCTATAATTATTGGTCGGGATTTCTGTTTGTTTTGGGATTTGTGGGGAAAGGGTTCTGAAGTCGCTAGCAAGAGTAGGGAACCAATGAACCCTAAAAAGGTATCGCCACACCCAGAGACAGACAGGTTTCCTTTTTGTGTCCTGGTTGGGGATGAGGAGGAAGTGTTCCCTACATCTGACATTCTGGAGTTAGAGGCAACCGGTGAAAATTTTGGGACTGCCCAACATAGGGACCCGACTCTGAGGGAGGCCTTTAATAATTTCACAGTTATTAATGGGGTTGTACAGGAGCCGGGGGCAGACACAAGATTTCCCTATTTTCTGATGAGTGGGGAGTTGTTGTACCGGGTCACGAAAATAAGGGAAGAGTTGATAGAGCAGTTGGTAGTGCCGGGTCCATATAGACGGAAGGTGTTGGATACAGCCCATTCACACATCTTGGGTGGACACCTAGGGGTGGAAAAAATGAAGGAATGGGTTGTGCAGAGGTTCTATTGGCCTGGGTGTCACCGGGAAATAGTGAACTATTGCAGGTCTTGCCCTACATGTCAGCTAACTGCCCCCATTCCTCATTTCCGGGGCCCCCTTGTGCCATTGCCTATCATTGAGGTGCCATTCGAGAGAATTGCCATGGACTTGGTCGGTCCCTTAGTTAAATCAGCCCGGGGCCATCAGTATATATTAGTCATCCTGGACTATGCCACACGCTATCCTGAGGCAATTCCCCTGAGAAATTCTTCCTCGAAGAGGTATAGCCCGCGCGTTGGTCCATGTGTTTTCCCGGACAGGTCTGCCGAAGGAGATTCTGACTGACCTGGTGACACCTTTCATGAGCAAGGTGATGAGGGAGTTATGCAAAGTCCTGAAAATCTCCCAGTTGAGGACCTCAGTGTACCATCCCCAGTCAGATGATCTTGTTGAGAGATTTAACAAGACACTGAAGAGCATGCTGAGAAAAGCTATAGAGAAAGACGGTAGAGACTTCAGACAGATGCCTCAGATGTTGGGGTAGGAGCAGTCCTTTCCCAAGAACTACATGGGGGGAGCATCCTGTTCTCTATCTGAGTAGGAAACTGTCCTCGTCTGAAAATAACTACTCAGTCGTAGAGAAGGAGTGTTTGGCCATAAAGTGGGCGGTGGACACATTACGGTACTATCTGCTGGGATGTAAATTTAGACTGATATCCGACCATGCCCCACTTAGATGGATGAGGGAAACGAAGGGTAGAAATGCTAGGGTCACCCGTTGGTTCTTAGCCCTGCAGGACTTCTGTTTCCATGTGGAACATAGGGCCGGGAAGCTGCACGGTAATGCTGATGCCCTGTCGAGAATCCCTTGTCTAGTGGGGGAAAGTGCCAAGCCCCACGGCTTTAGGCAGAGGGGGGAGGTATGTAGCATGGCTAAAGGATGTCTAATCGTCGGGAGATATGTGTCACATAGATGGTTGCCGCTGTGATGTAACCATAGCTATCTATATGTGTTTCAGGGCCTGTGGTGATGTCATAGCCACATGTCTAATCATGTGATGGGTTCCTGGGTGTGGTTAGATCTATAAAAGAAAGGCTAATGCTTAACACAGGTAGATATGTGTGGAGGTGTTAGCCTCCAGAGTGTGTTAAGGCTCCAGGACTGAGCCTGAAGGACCGGACACTTGTTTTTTCCTTTTCCTGAGCTAAAGGCTATTTGTTTTCTGTTCTGCTATGTGGTTTATGGAGCAATAAACCCTTTGAACTTTTAATGGAACATGCCTCCTGAGTGTCAGCCGTCGCACCTGAGCGAGTGAAACCCTACAATATATATATATATATATATATATATATATATATATATATATATATACATATATATATATACTAGATGGTGGCCCGATTCTAATGCAGCGGGTATTCTAGAATATGTTTGCAGTTTATTTATGAAGATTTAAGAATAATGCAATGAATGCATAGGATTTTCTGGGTAAAATATATACATTATCAGTGAAGCGGTGTTTAAATCCCACGGCAATATCACTGATTGGTTGCAGCCGGCCAGCCGCAACCAATCAGCGAAGCGTGGTTCAAATCCCATGCCAATTTGCAGCCTGACTGCGCCTGTCGCTGATTGGTTACGGGCAGTTGGCGAGACCAATCAGCGACGCGGGATTTCCGTTACAGACAAACAGACAGAATTAGACGATTATGTAGTAGATACCCGGATGCGTTAGAATCGGGCCACCAATTCATATAAACATTGGTGCTTACATTTATGTTTTAACCCATTGGACACACTGCCATTGTTTTTCTCCTGTCTTTATTTTAGAGTCAAAACTTTATTAGTCATCTATCGCTGTATGACAGCTTGTTTTCTACAGGATGACTTATAGTTTACAAAAACACCATTTATATTACCATATGATAAAATTAAAGGGAACCTATCACCCCCAAAATCGTGGGTGAGCTAAGCCCACCAGCATCAGGGGCTTATCTACAGCATTCTGTAATGCTGTAGATAAGCCCCCGATGTATCCTAAAAGATAAGAAAAAGAGGTTAGATTATACTCACCCAGGTGCGGTCGCGGTCCCTGTCTGGCCCGATGGGTGTCGCGGTCCGGTCCTGCGCCTCCCATCTACATCAGATGACATCCTCTTCTGGTCTTCATGCTGCGGCTCCGGCTCCGGCGTACTTTGTCTGCCCTGTTGAGGGCAGAGCAAAGTTCTGCAGTGCGCAGGCATCAGGCCTCTCTGACCTTTCCCGGCGCCTGCGCACTGCAGTACTTTGCTCTGCCCTCAACAGGGCACACAAAGTACGCCTGCACTGGAGCCGCAGCATGAAGACCAGAAGAGGACGTTATCCTATGAAGATGGGAGGCCCCGGACCGGACCGCGACACCCACCGGATCGGACCGGCCGCCCAGGTGAGTATAATCTAACCTCTTTTTCTCATCTTTTAGCATACATCTGGTGCTTATCTACAGCATTACAGAATGCTGTAGATAAGCACCTGATGCCGGTGGGCTTAGCTCACCCTCGATTTGGGAGGTGACAGGTTCCCTTTAAAAACAGGGAAAAATTTTATTCTCTCCCTTACACACTGTCGTCCATGTTGTTCTCTCCCTCACAGACTGTCCTCCATGTTATTCTCTTCCTCACACACTGTAATCCATGTTATTCTCTCCTTCACAGACTGTGCTCCATGTTATTCTCTCCCTCACAGACTGTCTTCCATGTTATTCTCTCCCTCAGACTGTCCTCCATGTTATTCTCTCCCTCACAGACTGTCCTCCATGTTATTTTCTCCATCACAGACTGTCCTCCATGTTATTCTCTCCCTCACAGACTGTCCTTCATGTTATTCTCGCCCTCACAGACTGTCCTCCACGTTATTCTCTCCCTCACACACTGTCCTCCATGTTATTCTATCCCTCACAGACTGTCCTTCATGTTATTCTCTCCCTCACAGACTGTTTTCCATGTTATTCTCTCCCTCACAGACTGTCCTCCATGCCATGTTATTCCCTCCCTCATACACTGTCCTCCATGTTATTCTCACCCTCACACACTGTCCTCCATGTTATTCTCACCCTCACAGACTGACCTCCATGTTATTCTCTCCCTCACAGACTGTCCTCCATGTTATTCTCTCCCTCACAGACTGTCCTCCATGTTATTCTCTCCCTCACAGAATGTCCTCCATGTTATTCTCTCCATCACAGACTGTCCTCCATGTTATTTTCTCCCTCACAGACTGTCCTCCATGTTATTCTCTCCCTCACAGACTGTCCTCCATGTTATTCTCTCCCTCACAGACTGTCCTCCATGTTATTCTCTCCCTCACACACTGTCCTCCATGTTATTCTCTCCCTCACACACTGTCCTCCATGTTATTCTCTCCCTCACAGACTGTCCATGTTATTCTCACCCTCACAGACTGACCTCCATGTTAAAATAATCCACAGAAAAAAAGAGGGGCTGACAGCACTCACTTCAATGGGGCGCCCGTTCCATGTCCAGGGAACCTTCCTGAATATTCCAAGACCATCCAACATCAAGTGAACAGCGCTCCACTCGGGTGTAAATATCTCCAATAGGTATTTTATTTATTTCATTTAGTCATGATACAGCTGTATCATGGCTAAATAAAATACCTTTTGGAGATATTTACACCCGAGTGGAGCGCTGTTCATTTGATGTTGGATGACCTCCATGTTATTCTCTCCCTCACAGACTCTCCTCCATGTTATTCTCTCCCTCACAGACTGTTCTCCATGTTATTCTCTCCCTCACAGACTGTCCTTCATGATATTCTCTCCCTCACATACTGTCCTCCATGTTATTTTCTCCTTCACAGACTGTCCTCCATGTTATTCTCTCCCTCACAGACTGTCCTTCATGTTATTCTCGCCCTCACAGACAGTCCTCCACGTTATTCTCTCCCTCACACACTGTTCTCCATGTTATTCTCTCTTTCACAGACAGTCCTTCATGTTATTCTCTCCCTCACAGACTGTTCTCCATGTTATTCTCTCCCTCACAGACTGACCTCTATGTTTTTCTTTCCCTCACAGACTGTCCTCCTTGTTATTCTCTCCCTCATAGACTGTCCTCCATGTTATTCTCTCCCTCACAGACTGTCCTCCATGTTATTCTCTCCCTCACACACTGTCCTCCATGTTATTCTCTCCCTCACAGACTGTCCTTCATGTTATCCTCGTCCTCACAGACTGTCCTCCATGTTATTCTCGCCCTCACAGACTGTCTTTCATGTTATTCTCTCTTTCACACACTGTCCTCCATGTTATTCTCTCCCTCACAGACTGTCCATGTTATTCTCGCCCTCACAGACTGACCTCCATGTTATTCTCTCCCTCACAGACTGTCCTCCATGTTATTCTCTCCCTCACAGACTGTTCTCCATGTTATTTTCTCCCTCATAGACTGTCCTCCATGTTATTCTCTCCCTCACAGACTGTCTTTCATGTTATTCTCGTTTTAGTATATGTATGTAGTTTATTTATGAACGCTGATTGGTCGAGGCCGGCTGGGCACGACCAATCAGCGACGTGGGATTTCGGTTACAGACAAACAGTTAGACAATTATATATAGAGATATATACACTCACCGGCCACTTTATTAGGTACACCATGCTAGTAACGGGTTGGACCCCCTTTTGCCTTCAGAACTGCCTCAATTCTTCGTGGCATAGATTCAACAAGGTGCTGGAAGCATTCCTCAGAGATTTTGGTCCATATTGACATGATGGCATCACACAGTTGCCGCAGATTTGTCGGCTGCACATCCCAAAGATGCTCCATACAAGGCAGGATGGATCCATGCTTTCATGTTGTTTACGCCAAATTCTGACCCTACCATCCGAATGTCGCAGCAGAAATCGAGACTCATCAGACCAAGCAACGTTTTTCCAATCTTCTACTGTCCAATTTCGATGAGCTTGTGCAAATTGTAGCCTCAGTTTCCTGTTCTTAGCTGAAAGGAGTGGTACCCGGTGTGGTCTTCTGCTGCTGTAGCCCATCTGCCTCAAAGTTCGACGCACTGTGCGTTCAGAGATGCTCTTAGGCCTACCTTGGTTGTAACGGGTGGCGATTTGAGTCACTGTTGCCTTTCTATCAGCTCGAACCAGTCTACCCATTCTCCTCTGTCCTCTGGCATCAACAAGGCATTTCCGCCCACAGAACTGCCGCTCACTGGATTTTTTTTCTTTTTCGGACCATTCTCTGTAAACCCTAGAGATGGTTGTGCGTGAAAATCCCAGTAGATCAGCAGTTTCTGAAATACTCAGACCAGCCCTTCTGGCACCAACAACCATGCCACGTTCAAAGGCACTCAAATCACCTTTCTTCCCCATACTGATGCTCGGTTTGAACTGCAGGAGATTGTCTTGACCATGTCTACATGCCTAAATGCACTGAGTTGCCGCCATGTGATTGGCTGATTAGAAATTAAGTGTTAACAAGAAGTTGGACAGGTGTACCTAATAAAGTGGCCAGTGAGTGTATAGACTGTATATATGTTTTCACGAATATTTCCATTCTATGTCCATTTTACAAGCCGGCAAAAAAATCTTGCCATACGGATGACACACGGATAATTTTTGGAGAAAAAATCGCATCCTTGCATTAAATACAGATCACTGTTCAGGAACTTTTCTGTGTATCTCGGCCGTAAAAAATGGACGGTATTTTCATACGTTAGGTATGACCACGGCCTTAAAGTTCTGGACTACCATTTCAATTTATTAAAAAAATGTACACTTAATTTAAAGAGATTTAATAGTTGATTGCACAATTACAAATGACAGTGTTTTGGGATTGGAAATATAGGTTGACTGTAAAACATAAACTGTCATACCATTTGACACATTTTTCTTCGTTTCTGGATAACAATACTTTAGGAAATTCAGACCCACCTGCAACAATAAAGCGTGCCTGGTCATGGATGATGAATTCAAAGGTCAGTAACAGCTTACATACCTTTCCACCCCAGGTAACATGTCTCCTGACAATTACAGTTGCTACAAAGGAATTCTGAATATCTGTAAAATCATTAGATTGTGTTCCATAACCCTAACAGTTGAAGAAGAAACATTGTGGATAGGAAGATAATACACACATATAGTAACAAGCTAATTTTCTTGATAACTGATACAATGGGCTGGATGTTTAGACTAGTTGTTCTCATTGTGTTTTACAAAGTCTTCTCCAAAGATCAGATGTTTTCAACATTGTTACATATAGCAATTCCAGGAGTTAAAAAATTATATTTGATAATAATTTAAGGCAAGAGACACTCTAGTGATTTTGTTCCTGTAAAATCGGACGAGTGTCATGCAAGAGTCATGTGTTTATGCAAGTACAATACAATCTTTCACATCCAGCATCCAAATGCAATGCGATTTTAACATGAGCATTTGCATAGAGCAATTCTCTATGTAATTTACACATAGTTTTCAAAGGAAATATTTTTCAAAACATATATATATCCAGGTATATAGACTAGAAAGAAAGATAGATAATAGATAAATAGATAATAGTGTGACAGAGTCACTGATGAAGTGATAGAGGTGAGATATGTGTGACTGCTCATAATGGCGTCAGTGATGCAAAACCAGAATAATTTCCTCCAGCACACTACGTGTTGTGAGGGTTGAATGAAAGTTATATTATGGGCTGGTTTTAGTGGACATTCATAGAGAGGGTGGGAGAATGTCCTCTGTATCTCCACCTGCAGAGTCCTGACAGGACCTGTGTGATGTTGAGATCATGTGATCAGTCACATGATGGAGGCATCACATAGTCAAGGCATAAATGGCTGGCTGCCAAAGCTTTCAGTGTTCAGTGTGTGCCTGGAGAGGAATCACTCAGGAAAGTATGTGCTATATCTGAAAAGTGGACATTGCTGCCTGTGAGCGGGGTGATCCCCACTAGAAAATGACTGTGCTTCTTTTTGTTTCTTTGTCTTGTTGTTTTGCCCAGAGGGCCGACTTTATTTTCCCAAGCTTGGTTTATCCCGTTTGCGCCGTTTGCCTGAAAAAGGAAAGCACAGCGCAGGTGCCGGGTGCATTACTGAAGGCAGAGGAGGTGGCGCCCGGTGCATGGAGGGGCTGAGTGATGGCTGGGAGGTGGTTGTGTCCAGGGGAAAAGACATGCCCCCCGGACAGACTAAAGGTATGGCGTGCAAATTATAAAAAGTAATATTGCAGCGTTGGAAGGGACCACAAAAAGAAGGGCCACCTTCACAGACTGCAGCATTAGTGCTGCACAAGGTGGCTCTTTTAGTTAAAAACACCAGAGGGGGGTGACAGGTTCCCTTTAAGGTTCCATTTTGTTGAATGCCGTTCTATGGCTTTTATGAGTGTTGCATGAGCCTATTACTATGGTTAGAAAAAAAAAATAAAAAATTTCCTTTCTTGGCGCTTCCGGAAGACAAGGGTAATTTGAAGGTTGAGATAATTTGCTCAATACCAAATTTATTAGGACACTTCAATAAGAACAAAACAACGCGTTTCAGCCCACAACGGCCTTCATCAGGTATTATATGTGCTTTTAAAAGCACATATAATACCTGATGAAGGCCGTTGTGGGCTGAAACGCGTTGTTTTGTTCTTATTGAAGTGTCCTAATAAATTTGGTATTGAGCAAATTATCTCAACCTTCAAATTACCCTTGTCTTCCGGAAGCGCCAAGAAAGGAAATTTTTTTTTTTTTTTTTTTTTTTCTAACCATTGTATTCGCATGCAATCCTTGGATCAAGGCTGGCATAGTTCCTGCAATAGTGCTGCATACCGGAATATTATAAGGCGTGGATCCATCATACGGATCAATTGAATGTACATACAAGACATCCAAAGGGTGAGTGCAACAATATATATTTCTTGCTGTGAATATACATCTACACTTAGACTCTGCGCCCCTTGTCTCTCCTTTTATATCTCCTTTCGATATCCTTATGAGCCTATTACTGTAGCTCTGTATGCTCAAAATCATGGCATGCTCTATTAGACTCCTTATTTTCTGTGGTACTGTTCCCTAGAAAATGTCCTACATATATAGCCTTATAGCCAGTATCCAGACATTATATGGAGGGATCCTTACTGGTTCCATGCACTGCCTTACATACTCTCGCCTTGTGTGCATATGCTATTTATTCACATTTCACAGTGTAAATACAATGACGTGAAATATGTGACTTGTTATGGTATTTCCTTTATGAGGAATGTACAGTATCTCCTTCTCTACAAAAAGGCCATTATAAGGTTGATTGATGTTCTCACCTATATTGTATACAAAGCTCTATGTCTTTGGAATGGGCACCGAATTACAGAGAATGATGCAGCTGTTATAAAACAACTGAACATTCTCCACATTGATGACATAGTGCTAATTGTTGTGCTAAAACAGAACTCTACATGTTTGAAACAAGAGAATATTTAATGAACTTGCCCTTGTATATAAGGAATTGGAGCAACATACTTTTGATCTTATGTTACCACTTACAAGCTGGAGTCGTCTGCTAAGAATGCACCTGGGGAATGCTGGGGAATTCACATTACTTGCATTCATTTTTCAGTATCTCTGTCACTGACAAAGGACACACTAACTGTAAGGTAAGCCTGGGCCAGGCCAATGTATTTTTGTGCTTAGGTAGATGAAGCCAATGGTGCTCCCCCACATGAACCCTCAGCCCTCATGCAAAGGAATGGGTCAGAGACTAAGGTAACAGGACCCCTAAAGCACACCCCTCCGGTGGGTCAGATAAAAGTAACAAGCTCTGATGACCACTTGCACTAAAATTATTATCTATTTCTCCAAAAAATAACAGAAAATTAAGAAAGAAAAGGTGTACTTTAGAGGTGAGGCTCAACACGGAGTGAGTTTTAATAGTTAGATATAAAATCATTCATTGCTTGCAGTCCATTTACACGATAACAGGAACAAATAGCAATATTCATCCCTGACATCCTATATTTTAAATGTCAAACCTATGGACAGTCATAGAAACCAATATTGCTTAACTATAATGGGGGCTGTTTGGTTTCAAATAAGGTGTGCATAATTTGGTGGATAGTGGATACCCCAATGGAAGCTAAACAGACCCCATACGCAGTATGAACGAGTAAACAATTACATCCAGGTAGCTTGTAGGTGACATTTTCTCTAATTGAGTGGTTTCTTTGTCGTCTTCTCTTTTTTGTCAAGATTTCATGGTGACTTTTCACATCCACAGCTTTTCTCTGCCGACTTCCCCATTCTCCGGTCGGTAGACCTAAATAAGCCTCCTATGGTACATGGGCCTCCACACTGTCTTCCCTTATGAGCTACACCAGCCACACTGCCCACCTTAATGAGGTATAACCTCCCCACTGTCTGCCATTATCAGCTATAACCGACACTCTCTGCCCCTATGAACCACGGCCTATACCATGGCGGTCACCTCTCCACTGTTTTCTCTTACACTCTCTATAGCTCCCCCGTCATGCTAACCTCTTTCCATGATGGGCCCCCATTTTACTCTGCCCCTCTCCAAATTCATACTGTTCCCCTTTTTTACACTATGCCCTTATCCTACCCACCAGGTTGTCTTCTCCAAACTGTACCCCCTCCTCACACTGTCCTCCTATACATTATGATGGTCAGTACACCTGGCCTTACAGTATAATATCCACAACAGCTCCTAATATACACTATGATGTCCATTACAGCTTCCCATGCAGTATGATGTCCACTATAGCCCTCCATTACATGTTATGATGGCCCCCACAGCACCCCATACAGTATTATAGCACACCAGTCACTGATACAGTATAATGGCCCACAGTCCGTTATATACAAGATAATGTCCCACACGGCACCCCAAACAGTATAACATCCACCACAACCCACCAATATATGGTATAATGTCCCGCACAGCCCCTTATACATTATGATTACCACAGCCCCCAATATAAGGTCCACAACAGCACCCAATACAGTATAGTCACTCTCTTGTTATGTCTCCGCAGCCCCTCTTTTAATGTCCCCATAGCCCCCTCTTGTAATGTCCTCACAGCCAGCCACTCTTGTAATGTCCCAACAGTGAGCCCCTTTGCAATGTCCCCATAACCAGCCCCTTATGCCCCTATAGTCAGCCCCTCTTTTGATGTCTCCACATCCCCTCTTATTTTTCCATAGCCAGAAGACCCTCTTGAAATGTCCACGTAGCCAGACCCTTATGTCCCTATTGTCACCCCTCTTGTAATGTCCCCACTAGCCCTAGGTATAATAGCCTTCATTCTCCTCTGCTTTTGTGGCAGCAACCCCCACATCAATTGTATTGATGTTTTGCAGATGCAAATACAATTGAGTGTGGGGAAGGAACAATGGCCAGGGTGCTGGTAGAGAAAGGGGCTAACGGTGTCAGTGACTGACACTGCACACCTGTGTGCCCACACCCCGGCCATCACTGTGCCGAGTACCTGCGGCTGGAGGAAGTTGACAGGCAGCTACAGGCATTCAGCAATGTCAGTTTATTTTTCTCCGAAATGCACCCCCCTCCGGTAGCCAGGAGGTAGCACCCTAGACAGCTGCCTAACCAGCCTACCCCCAATCCGGCCCCATGGTAGGCAAATGGAAGGTTTAAGTACCAGTTGAAGAGAATGCAGCTTTCTGGTTTCGATGGTTTGGATGGCTCAGGTTCAGTATGTTAATACTGCAGTGTAGAAGATAAACTATTGCTGGATTTATCTGGCTCTCCTAACTTCTAGTTCCCAATCAGTTGATATAAGGAGGAGAATTAAGAGCGTTATATGTGGAGAGAGCTTAAAAGTGGAACAAACTGATAAATATTATTACACTAATCAGTCTTTCATTTATCTTAGTATCGCTTTTAAAAAATACCCATCGTTTTTAAATATCTTTTCTAAAGTGCACTGCATAGCAGACAGTTACATTAAGTTCTTGCATGACCTCATGCACAGAATCTTATAGGAGCTCAGTGAAGAGTTTATAGGACTGTATATAGCCCTGTACATTTGCTCATTCAGGAACTCGGCACTTGTGCATACTAAGTGTGCTTCTGATCTTTATTTTTAATCATCTGTGGGGGTCTCATGCCATACAAATTAAATCCATGTAGAATGTTATGAAATTTTCAGATCCAAAGATATTTGAACAGTTTGCAGGTAGATTGAGGAAAATTGCACAAAAAAATGCCTGCTGCCTTTTTACACATTGAAGAAGATCGTTTCAGTCACAGATTGTTGGCATGACCTCAAGCGAAATCACAAGGCTTCCCCATATTACCATGCAACTATCACATCAAGTCACATGGTATAATGCAGCCAATCAGTAGAGACTATCATATTCAGAATAAAAGCCAAGGCAGGGGATGCAGCAGCCATATTTGGATTATTTAGTCTAGAGATAACATCAGCACTCCCAGATTAGCAGTAAAGATACGAAGAGAAAGCCCTAAACCATTGAACAAATAATCCAGACAGTAATATGTTGTACAACTTTAGCACTGAAGAAGGGTTGTAGTAGTCTGTGAATATTACATTCAGTTGATAGGGAGAGAGAGAGAGATGGGAGATGTGCCAGACTTTTTCACAGAGTTACGTTGTGAAATAGAGTTCAATATAAATATATGGATTTATCACAACTCCATTCATATGTTGTGGATATGTGTGTTAGGAGTCGAATTTCCTCTGCTGCACAGGGGGAATCTCGATCCGTGTCTGCTGTGGTCTCCCATTCTCCATCGGCCGCAGTGGGGCTTGCTCAGCGGAGACGTCAGTCCCAGCGTCTCACTGAGCCTGATTCTGTGCAAAGGGTTACTGCTGCCTCTCCAGGCTCTGCTATTGTACCCTGCACTGATCTGCGGCGAGCAGGCTTTTCTGGGACTAAGTCCTGCTTTGCACACACTGAGCATGCCCAGGGTAAGATCTCTCAGTGGAGATCAAGGGTCACATACTCAGGTACTGCAGCCAAATCTATTGGTCCTACTAGGAAGGTCCTGTAGGTGCGCAGGCTCTGTGGCAGTCTCTCATTGGTCCTTTTTAGGAAGGTCCTGTACGTGCTGCAGCTATTTAAGGCTCGCATGGCCACACGACCATGCGCTAGTATCTTCCAAAGTTACATGCTTTGCGCCACTGTGGTCATGTGCTTGAATGTGTTCAGGGACCCGGCTGAAATAAGCCCCTAGAATGCTGGCACCTCCGGCGAGGAGATTGTTTATGAGAGTATTCAGGGACCTGGCTGAAATAAGCCTCTAGAATGCTGGCACCTCCGGCGAGGAGTGTTGTGTGCATGCATGACCACTGACTGCTCTCATCTGGGTAGTTAGCCTGTGCCTCTGTGAGAGTCTAATAGGGCACAGAGCTTTGCTTTCTCGGCCGCTCTGTGAAGCTAACAGAGCTGGTTCATACCGCCATATTGTGCCGCCATTCACTTAGCAGCAGGATCTTTCCTGCACGGTGGACCCCGGGTTGCGAACGCACCAATCCCATCAATAAATATATACTGTGCGTTCCGCAAACCCTAAATGTGTGTTGTTGTGGTTTTGGCCATGTTTTACAATCTATAGCATATTCATTATCTTGGGGTCAAATTGTGGATACATTCACTTAAATGTGCGAGTGACCCACAAATTGCAAAACCTACCCATAGATTACAATAGGTATGTGAAAAATAGATACAACACGTTTAACAAAAACAGATGACTGAAAGAGACTTTTGCCATCCCATACACCTAGTTTTTTTGTGACTGCTTTTTTGTTAAAAAACGCCATGATTATGGTTGTTTTCCGGGTATTTGTATGGCTTTATTAGACTGTTTAGTCCAAGCTTAGACTTCAAGTTCACTTACATGTAGACCAGTTTTTAAGCCTGCCTGAACTATCAATCTTCAGGAGGATACTGCCCCGGAAAGCAAAAAGCTAGGAAAGAGATAACCCGTGTGCTCCTCCTGAGACAGAAACATGAGACATCCTCTGTAATAAATGTGGCACATTGCTTGAGCACTAGAAGTGCAGGCTCTGTGTGAAACAGAATTCTGTCACATTTGTAAATCTCCCCCTATGTGCACAGTGTACACCATTCACATGTTACAGTGGGGAAAAAACTGATATGCAGAATAATAAACTTGCGAGGTCAACTAATAAACAGCCCAGCAGGATTTAGTTTAATGCTTGCAAAACAAAAGCAATGAAAAACATAATGAAAGAACATGCAAGGTCTATTATTAGCAAAATTGGAAAGAGATTTGTATTCTGAGGATGCAAACCCGCTGGCTGATCTAAAATGCCAAACATTTGTGCAGCTTATTTGGTATTCGGTAAGAAAAGTAGTAATTCTATGGAGAATATACTTTATTGTGGGTAAAAGCTTAGCTGGTTCCGTAACAAACTCGTGAAAATCTCACTCATTATAGTATTATACAGCTACTGTGCTATATTGTGAAGGGTTATAGTAGGTAGCCATTGTTAGCCATTGGTAGCCATGTTCTTCACACTCTGAGTATTTGGACACAATAAGATGTTAATAAGTAGATTAAGGGATGTTTGGGAACTGAATTTGCGTGTTCTTAAATGTGGCTATACTTGTAATTTTGGGCTCTCCATTCCATGATCATTTGCACACCAGACCTTTTCACTTTTCATCTCAATGTACCAGGGGTTTCCCAGTTGAATTATTATTTTATTTATTCTTTTACGTAAGTGGTCAAAATTGTTGGTACCCCTCGTTTAATGACAGAAAAACCAACAATGGTCACAGAAATAACTTGAATCTGACAAATGTAATAATAACTTAAAAAATCTATGATAACGAACAAATAAAATGAAAGTCAGACATTGCTTTTTCAACCATGCCTCCACAGAATTAAAAAAAAAAAAACCTCATGAAATAGGCCTGGACAGAAATGATGGTACCCCTGAAAATAATGTGATAAAAGTGACATGTTAAATCATGATTGTATCCACTAATTAGCATCACAGGTGTCTACAATCTTGGAATCAGTGAGTGGGCCTGTATATTGGGCTACAGATACTCACTGTGCTGTTTGGTGACATGGTGTGTATCACACTCAATATGTACAAGAGGATGCAAAGGAAAGAGTTGTCTCAGGAGATTTGAAAGAAAATTCTAGACAAACATTTTTAAGGTAAAAGTTATAAGACCATCACTTAAAAGCAGCTTGATGTTCCTGTGACTACAGTTGCATATACTATTCAGAAATTTAAGATCCATGGGACTGTAGCCAACCTCCCCAGACATGGCCGCAGGAGGAAAATTGATGATTAATCAAAGAGACGGATAATACGAATGGCAACAAAAAAGCCCAGAAAAACTTCTAAACAGATTAAAGGGGAACTTCAAGCTCAAGGGACATCAGTGTCAGATCATACCATCCATCGTTGTATGAGCCAAAGTGGACTTCATGGGAGATGACCAAGGAGGACAGCATTGTTTAAAAGAAAATCATAAAAACGCCTGACTGGAATTTGCCAAACTACTTGTTAACTAGCCACAAAGCTTCTGGGAGAATGTCCCCAGGACAGATGAGACAAAAATGGAACTTTTTGGCAAGGCACATCAGCTCTATGTTAACAGACGGAAAAATGAAGCATATCAAGAAAAGAACACTGTCCCTACTGTGAAACATGGAGGAGGCTCTATGTTCTGGGGCTGCTTCGCTGCATCTGGCACAGGGTGTCTAGAATCTGTGCAGGGTACAGTGAAATCTCAAGACTATCAAGGGATTCTAGAGAGAAATGTGCTGCCCAGTGTCAGAAAGCTTGGTCTCAGTTGCAGGTCATGGGTCTTGCAACAGGATAATGACCCAAAACACACAGCTAAAATGCCCAAGAATAGCTAAGAGGAAAACATTGGACTATTCTGAAGTGGCTTTCTATGAGCCCTGACCTAAATCCTATTGAGCATCTTTGGAAAGAGCTGAAACATGCCATCTGGAAAAGGCAACCTTCAAACACAAGACAACTGGAGCAGTTTTCTCTTGAGGAGTGGGCCAAAATACCTGTCAAAAGGTGCAGGAGTCTCATTGACAGTTACAGGAATCGTTTGATTGCAGTGATTGCCTCAAAAGATTGTGCAACAAAATATTAAAGGGAATTTGTCACCCCAAAAATCGTATATGAGCTAAGGCCACTGGGATCAGGGGCTTATCGACAGCATTCTGTAATGCTGTAGATAAGCCCCCGATGTAAACTGAAAGGTAAGAAAAACAGGTTATATTATACTCACCCATGGGCGGTCCCGCTGAGGTCCGGGTCCGATGGGTGTCGCGGTACAGTTCTGGCGCCTCCCATCTTCATCAGATGACGTCCTCTTCTTGTCTTCCTGCCGCGGATCCAGCGCAGGCATACTTTGTTTGCCCTGTTGAGGGCAGAGCAAAGTACTGCAGTGCGCAGGCACCAGGCCTCTCTGACCTTTCCTGGCGCCTGCGCACTGCAGTAGACGTATCTTACCTAAGTGCAAATCTGGATGCAGGTAATACAGCTGATGTGATTTATCTGGATTTTGCAAATGCATTTGATTCAGTTCCACAGAATAGCTTTATAATTAAGCTACAGAAGCAAGGACTGGGGGAAACTATATGCAGATCGGTAAGCAATTGGCTAAATGACAGGAAACGAAGAGTTGTTATAAATGGTATGTTCCCTAAATGGGATATAGTCAGCAGTGGTGTACCACAGGGATCTGTGCTAGGTCTGATTCAACCTCTTTATTAATGACCTTGTAGATGGTATTGAGTAAAGTGTCAGTCCTTGCTGATGACACCAAACTATGTAGGATATTAAAATCTGACCTTGGCATAATATTACAAAATGATCTGAATACGATGACTGAATGGACAAACACTTGGCAAATGAAATTTAATGTAAATAAATGTAACTTAATGCACCTAGGATGGAGTTTTCCTATTGCTGCATATACATTAAATGGGAGTGTACTCGGGGCTACAGAACAGGAGAAGGACTTGGTTATTCTCGTTACAAGTAAGCTGAGCAGCAGTACTCAATGTCAAGCAGCAACCGCAAAAGAAAACAAGATTTTAAGATGTATAAAAACAGAGATAAATTCCCGCAATCCCAATGTATTACTACCCCTTTATAAATCACTGGTGAGGCCACATCTAGAATATGGGATCCAGTTTTAGGCTCCACATTTTAAAAAGGACATTCAGAAGTTAGAATCAGTTCAAAGACGGGCAACTAGATTATTACACGGGATGGAGGCCTCTAATATGATGAGAGGTTGGAAAAGTTGGGCTTGTTTAGCTTAGAAAAATAAACGCCTCAGAGGGAATCTCATTTATATGTGCTTCTCACAAAATTAGAATATCATAAAAAGTTAATTTATTTCAGTTCTTCAATACAAAAAGTGAAACTCATATATTATATACTGTAGAGTCATTACAGAGTGATCTATTTCAAGTGTTTATTTCTGTTAATGTTGATTATGGCTTACATCCAATGAAAACCCAAAATTCATTATCTCAGTAAATAAGAATACTTTATAACACCAGCTTGAAAAATGATTTTAAAATCCAACATGTTGGCCTACTGAAATGTATGTTCAGTAAATGCACTCAATACTTGGCCGGACCTCCTTTTGCATCAATTACTGCATCAATGCGGCGTGGCATGGAAGTGATCAGCCTGCCTCTGGCACTGCTGAAGTGTTATGGAAGCCCAGGTTGCTTTGATAGCAGCCTTCAGCTCATCTGCATTGTTGGGTCTGGTGTCTCTCATCTTCCTCTTGACAATATCCCAGCTATGTTAAGCTCAGACGAGTTTGCTGGCCAATCAAGCACAGTGATGCTGTTGTTTTTAAACCAGGTATTGGTACTTTTGGCAGTGTGGACTGGTGCCAAGTCCTGCTGGAGAATTAAATTTCCATATCCAAAAAGCTTGTCAGCAGAGGGAAGCATGAAGTGCTCTAAAATTTTCTGGTAGACGGCTGCGCTGACTATGGTCTTGATAAAACACATTGGACCTACACCAGCAGATGACATGGCTCCCCAAACCATCACTGATTGTGGAAACTTCACACTAGACCTCCAGCAGCTTAGATTGTGGCCTCTCCACTCTTCCTCCAGACTCAGGGACCTTGATTTCCAAATGAAGTGCAACATTTTCTTTCATCTTAAAACAACACCTTGGACCACTGAGCAGCAGTCCAGTTCTTTTTCTCCTTGGCCCAGGTAAGGTGCTTCTGGCATTGTCTATTGGTCATGAGTGGCTTGACACAAGGAATGAGACACTTGTAGCCCATGTCCTGGATACGTCTGTGTGTGGTGGCAGCAGTCCACTCTTTGTGAATCTCCCCCAAATTTTTAAATGGCCTTTTCTTAACAATCCTTTTGAGGCTGTGGTCATCCTGGTTGCTTGTACACATTTTTCTACCACACTTTTTAATTCCACTCAACTTTCCATTAATATGCTTGGATACAGCACTCTGTGAACATCCAGCATCTTTAGGAGTGACGTTTTTGTGGCTTACCATCCTTATGGAGTGTGTCAATGACTGACTTCTGGACTTCTGTCAAGTCGACAGTCTTCCCCATGATGTGGAGCCTACTGAAACTAACCAAGGGACCTTTTTAAAAGCTTAGGAAGTCTTTGAAGGTGTTTTTTGTTAATTATTCTAATTTACTGAGATAATGACTTTTGGGTTTTCATTGGCTGTAAGCCATAATCATCAACATTGATGTAAATAAACACTTGAAATAGATCACTCTGTTTGTAATGACTGTATATAATATATGAGTTTCACTATTTGTATTGAAGAACTGAAATAAATTAAGTTTTTGATGATATTCTAATTGTGTGAGAAACACATGCCTGTATGTGTGGCCAGTACAAAACACTGGCACATGACTTATTCCTTTCAAAGACCATACTGAGGAGCAGGGGGCACTCATTATGGGTGGAAGAAAGGCGATTCCGGCAGCTACACCGGAAAGGTTTCTTTACAGTTAGAGCAGTCAGAATGTGGAATGCTCTACCACAGGAGGTAGTAATGGCAGACACTATAACAGCGTTTAAAAAAGGGCTGGACGATTTCCTTGATATACATAGCATTGCGGGTCATAGTTAAATTAGTGACAAAATGTACAATTGGTGGAGAAAGGTTGATCTTGATGGACCTAGGTCTTTTTTCAATCTACGTAACTGTGTAACTATGTAACTCTAATTGTGTCACAATTGCTGCACCCAATAAACTGACACATCATTGGAATCAGGGTCTCTTTTCTTCCATTACGCTGCTCTCAGATGAGGTAAAAAAAACCTGGTGACAGATCCCCTTTAACCCCTCTGTGACCTTAGATGTACTATCCCGTCGAGGTGACCTGGGCCTATCTGACCCTCGACGGGATAGTACGTCATAGCCGATCGCGGCCGGGTGTCAGCTGCATATCGCAGCTGACATCCGGCACTATGTGCCAGGAGTGGTCACGGACCGCCCCCGGCACATTAACCCCCGGCACACCGCGATCAAACATGATCGCGGTGTACCGGCGGTATAGGGAAGCATCGCGCAGGGAGGGGGCTCCCTGCGGGCTTCCCTGAGACCCCCGGAGCAACGCGATGTGATCGCGTTGCTCCGAGGGTCTCCTACCTCCCTCCTCGCCGCAGGTCCCGGATCCAAGATGGCCGCGGCATCCGGGTCCTGCAGGGAGGGAGGTGGCTTACCGAGTGCTTGCTCAGAGCAGACACTTGGTAAGCCTGCAGCCCTGCACAGCAGATCGCAGATCTGGCAGAGTGCTGTGCACACTGTCAGATCAATGATCTGTAATGTCCCCCCCTGGGACAAAGTAAAAAAGTTAAAAAAAAATTCCCCACATGTGTGTAAAAAAAAAATAAAAAAAATATCCTAAATAAAGAAAAAAAATATATATTATTCCCATAAATACATTTCTTTAGCTAAATAAAATAAAAAAAAACAATAAAAGTACACATATTTAGTATCGCCGCGTCCGTAACGACCCAACCTATAAAACTGCCCCACTAGTTAACCCCTTCAGTAAACACCGTAAGAAAAAAAAAAAAACGAGGCAAAAAACAACGCTTTATTATCATACCGCCGAACAAAAAGTGGAATAACACGCGATCAAAAAGACTGATATAAATAACCATGGTACCGCTGAAAACGTCATCTTGTCCCGCAAAAAATGAGCTGCCACTAAGCATCATCAGCAAAAAAATAAAAAAGTTATAGTCCTGAGAATAAAGCGATACCAAAATAATTATTTTTTCTATAAAATAGCTTTTATCGTATAAAAGCGCCAAAACATAAAAAAAAGATATAAATGAGATATCGCTGTAATCGTACTGACCCGATGAATAAAACTGCTTTATCAATTTTACCAAACGCGGAACGGTATAAACGCCTCCCCCAAAAGAAATTCATGAATAGCTGGTTTTTGATCACTCTGCCTCACAAAAATCGGAATAAAAAGCGACCAAAAAATGTCATATGTCCGAAAATGTTACCAATAAAAACGTCAACTCGTCCCGCAAAAAACAAGATCTCACATGACTCTGTGGACTCAAAAATGGAAAAATTACAGCTCTCAAAATGTGGTAACGCAAAAAATATTTTTTGCAATGAAAAGCGTCTTTCAGTGTGTGACGGCTGCCAATCATAAAAACCCGCTAAAAAACCCGCTATAAAAGTAAATCAAACCCCCCTTCATCACCCCCTTAGTTAGGGAAAAATAAAAAATTAAAAAATGTATTTATTTCCATTTTCCCATTAGGGTTAGGGCTAGAGTTAGGACTAGAGTTAGGGCTAGGGTTAGGGTTAGGGCTAGGGTTAGGGTTAGGGTTAGGGCTAGGGTTGGGGCTAGGGTTAGGGCTAGGGTTAGGGTTAGGGCTAGGGTTAGGGCTAGTGTTACGGCTAGTGTTAGGGCTAGTGATAGGGCTAGGGTTATTGCTAGGGTTAGGGCTAGGGTTAGGGCTAGGGTTGGGGCTAGGGTTAGGGCTAGGGTTAGGGCTAGGGTTAGGGCTAGTGTTACGGCTAGTGTTAGGGCTAGTGATAGGGCTAGGGTTAGGGCTAGGGTTGGGGCTACAGTTAGGGTTGGGGCTAAAGATAGGGTTAGGGTTTGGTTACATTTACGGTTGGGAATAGGGTTGGGTGTGTCTGGGTTAGAGGAGTGGTTAGGGTTACTGTTGGGATTAGGGTAAGGGGTGTGTTTGGATTAGGGTTTCAGTTATAATTGGGGGGG
Organism: Ranitomeya variabilis; assembly: GCF_051348905.1. Taxonomy (NCBI): domain Eukaryota; kingdom Metazoa; phylum Chordata; class Amphibia; order Anura; family Dendrobatidae; genus Ranitomeya; species Ranitomeya variabilis. The sequence goes on from NC_135232.1 coordinate 953,520,902, forward strand.
TTTCCACTGGTTAGGCACATCAGGGGCTCTCCAAACGGGACATGGCATCCGATCTGAATTCCAGCCAATTCTGCGTTGAAAAAGGAAAACAGTGCTCCTTCCCTTCAGAGCTCTCCCGTGTGCCCAAACAGGGGTTTACCCCAACATATGGGGTATCAGCGTACTCAGGACAAATTGGACATCATCTTTTGGGGTCCAATTTCTCCTGCTACCCTTGGGAAAATACAAAACTGGGGGCCAAAAAATAAGTTTTGTGGGAAAAAAAAGATTTTTTATTTTCACGGCTCTGCGTTGTAAACTGTAGTGAAACACTTGGGGGTTCAAAGTTCTCACAACACATCTAGATAAGTTCCTTGGGGGGTCTAGTTTCCAATATGGGGTCACTTGTGGGGGGTTTGTACTGTTTGGGTACATCAGGGGCTCTGCAAATGCAACGTGACGCCTGCAGACCAATCCATTTAAGTCTGCATTCCAAATGGCGCTCCTTCCATTCCAAGCTCTGTCATGCGCCCAAACAGTGGTTCCCCCCCACATATAGGGTATCAGTGTACTCAGGACAAATTGGACAACAACTTTTGGGGTCCAATTTATCCTGATACCCTTGTGAAAATACAAAACTGGGGGCTAAAAATCATTTTTGTGAAAAAAAAAAGAATTTTTATTTTCACGGCTCTGCGTTATAAACTGTAGTGAAACACTTGGGGGTTCAAAGTTCTCACAACACATCTAGATAAGTTCCATGGGGGGTCTAGTTTCCGATATGGGGTCACTTGTGGGGGGTTTGTACTTTTTGGGTACATCAGGGGCTCTGCAAATGCAACGTGACGCCTGCAGACCAATCCATTTAAGTCTGCATTCCAAATGGGGTGCCTTCCCTTCCGAGCTGTCATGCGCCCAAACAGTGGTTCCCCCCCACATATGGGGTATCAGCGTACTCAGGACAAATTGGACAACAACTTTTGGGGACCAATTTATCCTGATACCCTTGTGAAAATACAAAACTGGGGGCTAAAAAATCATTTTTGTGAAAAAAAAAAGAATTTTTATTTTCACGGCTCTGCGTTATAAACTGTAGTGAAACATTTGGGGGTTCAAAGCTCTCAAAACACATCTAGATAAGTTCCTTAGGGGGTCTTCTTTCCAAAATGGTGTCACTTGTGGGGTTTTTTAATGTTTAGGCACATCAGGGGCTCTCCAAACGCAACATGGCATCCCATCTTAATTCCAGTCAATTTTGCATTGAAAAGTAAAATAGCGCTCCTTCCCTTCCGAGCTCTGCTATGCGCCCAAACAGTGCTTTACCCCCACATATGGGGTATCGTCGTACTCAGGACAAATTGCACAACAACTTTTGTTGTCTAATTTCTTCTCTTACCCTTGGGAAAATAAAAAAATGGGGGCGAAAAGATCATTTTTGTGAAAAAATATGATTTTTTATTTTTACGGCTCTGCATTATAAACTTCTGTGAAGCACTTGTTGGGTCAAAGTGCTCACCACACATCTAGATAGGTTCCTTAGGGGGTCTACTTTCCAAAATGGTGTCACTTGTGGGGGGTTCAATGTTTAGGCACATCAGGGGCTCTCCAAATGCAACATGGCGTCCCATCTCAATTCCAGTCAATTTTGCATTGAAAAGTCAAATGGCGATCCTTCCCTTCCGAGCTCTGCCCTGCGCCCAAACAATGGTTTACACCCACATATTGGGTATCAGCGTACTCAGGACAAATTGCACAACAATTTTTGGGGTCCAATTTCTTCTCTTACCTTTGGGAAAATAAAAAATTGGGGGCGAAAAGATCATTTTTGTGAAAAAATATGATTTTTTATTTTTACGGCTCTGCATTATAAACTTCTGTGAAGCACTTGTTGGGTCAAAGTGCTCACCACACATCTAGATAAGATCCTTAGGGGGTCTACTTTCCAAAATGATGTCACTTGTGGGGGGTTTCAATGTTTAGGCACATCAGGGGCTCTCCAAATGCAACATGGCGTCCCATCTCAATTCCAGTCAATTTTGCATTGAAAAGTCAAATGGCGCTCCTTTCCTTCCGAGCTCTGCCATGCGCCCAAACAGTGGTTTACCCCCCACATATGGGGTATCAGAGTACTCAGGATAAAATTGTACAACAAATTTTGGGGTCTATTTTCTCCTGTTACCCTTGGTAAAATAAAACAAATTGGAGCTGAAATAAATTTTGTGTGAAAAAAAGTTAAATGTTTATTTTTATTTAAACATTCCAAAAATTCCTGTGAAACACCTGAAGGGTTAATAAACTTCTTGAAAGTGGTTTTGAGTACCTTGAGGGGTGCAGTTTTTAGAATGGTGTCACACTTGGGTATTTTCTATCATTTAGACCCCTCAAAATGACTTCAAATGAGATGTGGTCCCTAAAAAAAAATGGTGTTGTAAAAATGAGAAATTGCTGGTCAAATTTTAACCCTTATAACTCCGTCACAAAAAAAAATTTTGGTTCCAAAATTGTGCTGATGTAAAGTAGACATGTGGGAAATGTTACTTATTAAGTATTTTGCATGACATATGTCTGTGATTTAAGGGCATAAAAATTCAAATTTGGAAAATTGCAAAATTTTCAAAATTTTCGCCAAATATTCGTTTTTTTTACAAATAAACGCAAGTTATATCAAAGAAATTTTACCACTATCATGAAGTACAATATGTCTCGAGAAAACAGTGTCAGAATCGCCAAGATCCATTGAAGCGTTCCAGAGTTATAACCTCATAAAGGGACAGTGGTCAGAATTGTAAAAATTGGCCCGGTCATTAACGTGCAAACCACCCTTGGGGGTGAAGGGGTTAATACCTCATAAGATATAAAAAATATTGCATGTTACTGGATTATATCAGCGAAGCTGCCCAAAACGCCCCTTCTCTGACATCAACTGCACTATACCAAAATCTACATATGCATAGCCAGAATTGTGGACTAGTAAAAGGACCATAGTCCTATATGGAGGAAGCTCCCAAAAAGTTCAACCAATGAACAAAGAGGACAGGGAGCTTTAACCCAACTACAGAGTACATTAAATGAACTGAGGAAAATCACATATCCTGTTTATCATAAAATACAATACTTTATTTGTGCCAATAAAAAACGTCTCAACTACTAACATATCAGTAGATGCAGTTTATAAAGAAAGAAGTCAGGCGGGCAACTATACAACCAAAAAGCCATGGTGCAGTTCGTGTACACATTGGAATGGGGGAATTGCTTGCAAATAATTCAAGTATCTCAATATAAAGGCATAGTATCATGGCAAAGCACACCCCATGAAAGTATTTGCAGTTTAGATTACCATCATCTATATATATAAGAGGCATCATGATTACTTGCTAATCCCGCCCCCTGCACAGTAGCTCTGCCCCCCACATATCACCACACATTATCCCACCCCCACCCCATTATTACACACAATCCCGCCCCCCCCATCACATTACCACACACAATCCCGCCCCCCCACATTACCACACAAAATCCCACCCCCACATTACCACACAAAATCCCACCCCCCACCACATTACCACACACAATTCCCGCCCCCCACCACATCACCACACAATCCTGCCCTCCACCACATTACCACTCACAATCCTGCCCCCCCACCACATCACCACGCAATCCCGCCCCCCACCACATTACCACACACAATCCCGCACCCCCACCACATTACCACACACAATTCCTGCCCCCCACCACATCACCACACAATCCCGCCCCCCACCACATTACCACAAACAATCCCACCCCCCCACCACATTACCACACACAATCCCGCCCCCCCACCACATTACCACACACAATCCCGCCCCCCCACCACATTGCCACACACAATCTTGCCCCCCCACCACATTACCACACACAATGCTGCCCCCCCACCACATTACCACGCACAATCCCGCCCCCCACCGCATTACCACACATAATCCCACCCCCCCACCACATTACCACACACAATACCGCCCCCCACCACATTACCACACACAATCCCACACCCCCACCACATTACCACACACAATTCCTGCCCCCCACCACATTACCACACATAATCCCGCCCCTCCATCACATTACCACACACAATCCCACACCCCCACCACATTACCACACACAATTCCTGCCCCCAACCACATTACCACACACAATCCCGCCCCACACCACATTACCACAAATAATCCCACCCCCACCACATTACCACACATAATTTCGCCCCCCCACCACATTACCACACATAATCCCGCCTCCCCACCACATTACCACACATAATCCCGCTCCCCCACCATATTACCACACATAATCCCGCCCCCCCACATTACCACACAAGGCTCCGTCCCCACAAATTACCACACGAGGCTCCATCCCCACATATTACCACACGAGGCTCCATCCTCACACATTACCACATGAGGCTGCGTCCCCACACATTACCACACGAGGCTCCGTCATCACACATTACCACATGAGGCTGCATCCCCCCACATTACCACATGAGGCTGCGTCCCCACACATTACCACACGAATCCAGTTTGCTTTTGATTTTACACTGTGAATAAAATATATTAGTATTATTCTGATTTTTAATTATTATTATTGTTATTAACTTCATTTTAAGTTAATTTACCACCTGCGTAAGCGCTATTGAATGTTGTCATTATTTACTTTAGTTTAATCACTAGCAGCGTTAATTAGATAGCAATGAGCATGCCGAGCGTTAGCTGGCTGGAAACAGCTAGTTTAATATATAATTTATTGAAAAACAGGAAAATAAATAGTGTTGATCGAATCTTTTCAAATTCAGTTTCATTGAAATTTTTCCAAAAATGTATTTCACAGTGAATCGATCTGCCACGAATCGCCATGCTACAAAGCCTCTAGTTGCCCTAAAAAACACTTCTATAACACTCTGAGGTCTTCTAGGTTTGTATTGACACCAATTTGCCAAAAAGCAAATAAAGATCCCTTATAAAGACGCAAAATAAAACTTAACTTGTAATTATTATGACAAAAATAACGGAAAAACTCTTTAAGGACACATAACACTAGATTGGGGCAGTCAACCATTAATTAATTAAAGTGCTTATGCTTGTCTCATTGGTAGTCTATTGACAGTAACGTGCGGTGTCAGGGTCAATGTTGCTACAATCATGCATGCAGTTTGCCAATAACTCTGATATTAAGCTCATATGACCTGGAGCGTGGGAAAAAGTTCCCAGGCTGCAGTTCATGAGGACATCCAGCAGAGGGCGCATCACCGCGACTGAAGGTAACTATAGGTCATTGACCTACATTTCCTTCATTCGCCGGGGCTTACAGACACGAGCACAGCTGCATTAGCAGGGCTCCTGCCTGTAAAATATTTTAACCCCTTCAGATGGATTACCTCGTGGGACGTGACGGATTATCAGAAGGTATGTATATTGTGGGTTTATTATTTTGCCAAGCGAGGGTCTGCAAATGGATTGAGAGAGCAATAAAATACTAAAACAACCTGTGTGTTTATTTCATTAAAATACTTTTTAATCATGTGTGTGTTTTTTAACCCTTTCAGACAATTGGATTAATAATGGATAGGTGTCATAATTGACGCCTCTCCATTATTAATCTGGCTTAATGTCACCTTACAATAGCAAGGTGGCATTAACCCTTCATTACCCCATATCCCACCGCTACACGGGAGTGGGAAGAGAGTGGCCAAGTGCCAGAATAGGCGCATCTTCCAGATGTGCCTTTTCTGGGGTGGCTGGGGGCAGATGTTTGTAGCCAGGGGGGGCCAATAACCATGGACCCTCTCCTGGCTATTAATATCTGCCGTCAGTCACTGGCTTTACCGCTCTGGCGGAGAAAATTGCGCGGGAGCCCACGCCAATTTTTTCCCCGATTTAACCCTTAAATTTAATAGCTACAGCGCCGAAATTTTGCACATACACACTACTAACATTGGTAGTGTGGAATATGCAAAAAAAGGGGGATATGAGATGGTTTACTGTATGTAAACCATGTCTCATATCCTGTCGGGTTTGGGAAGGAGAAATGAAAAGCCGGCAATTGAATTACCGGCTTATCACATATATCGCGCTGAATTAAATATAAATACAGAATATATATATGTGTGTGTCTCAATGACATATATATATATATATATATATATATATATATATATATATATATATACTGTATATCTGTTTTAACGAACATTTGAGCACATAAATTCATTAGATGTCGGTTTTGCAAGCCTGCGAGAAAATCTCGGCATACGGATGCCATACGGATGTCACACGGATGTCAAAAGGATCATTTGATGCGAGGAAATCGCATCCTCGCACTGCACACGGATCACTGTTTTGGAAACATTTGTGCGATTCTCGGCCGTGAAAAACGGACCGTTTTTTTATACGTTGTGTGTGTCCCCGGCCTTACACACAGACTTCAGTAATATCTTTGCAACTTTATAGGAGCAAGAAAGATTATATAACCCTACTAGCATTAAATAATTGTGTGACTGACTGAAGTAACGAGAATAAATACAAACACAAGTGTAGGTAATCCATTTTCTTCAAAAATATACAAAATAAATAAACATGAAATCATTACAGGACAAGGATTAAATGAGTAACTGACCGTGGGTATCTGAAGAAGCCTGTGTTCTAATATTCTAAGCTGTTACCATGATATACTTGGAAATTGGGTATGAAATGCTTGACAGGACCCCAGGAGAGAATCTCTAGTAAATGGTGCACACTTCAATTCCCTTCTAGCACTATTCAGACAGTGACTTCAGCCACACATCTTAGTCACAGCAGATTTCTTTTGCGGTGAAAGCATTAAACCCATCTGCAGTTCTCTTTTTGTGGCTGCTGGGGGTCATGATCCTTCCCCATTACCTGAATAAATCATAAAGTCTGCTCAGACCACACAAGAAGGAATGTTTGCAAGCCACAGGCAATGCCTCGAGTATGTTATTCACTTTCAGAAAAAAAAAAAAAATACAGCAAAACAGAACGAAAAAAAAGAGCAAACAGCAAGTTGTAGGAAATGTTTAGACATTTTTATTTGATCTCTTGAGGTAATGTGGAGACTTCTCTTTTTTTCTAAGTCCAGGAAATGTAATTAAAATATTTTGAAAATAAATAAAGTAAATGCTTCAGCCCATGTTGCAGCTCCTGTAAGATGTTTTCATTTACAACAGTGGAAAAGTCTACCTCAAGGTTTTGTGACATCCATGAGCCACCGTGTGTGGCAAAGAGGAGCACACCTAATAATGATCCAAAGAGCGGAGCCGGAATATGGCAATGGCTGACGTACATAGCCTGTCTCCACGAACAGCCAGAGTGATCACACATGATAGCATTCATTTCCCTCACTAGATCGCTAGTTATAAAAGGTTAGATGATGACTCTCATTAGGATGATTATCATGATCATTAGATTTTATTTAGCAAGTTTATTACATTTTCCAAATATTTTCAAGTACAAATATTTCTGCCTATTTTTAGCATACTTCTTTATTAACTGATTTACTGTACGGTGTGGAGTAAGTGACTTTATAACCTACATCTGAATAGGATATGGAGGCTGCGTGCCCAAGATCAGGAATAGCAGAGCATTTTCGCTGCTTCTAAAATGCTGCTTGCTACAATACGATAACATTGGATGGAATTTTTGGAAATCCCATACCCACTGTGCTACTATTTAACACCTAGTAAACTCACCCATTGTTGCGTATTTTCAACAATAGAATATCACTACATGCGGTAAATCCACTTGTACCTAAACACAAGTGTGATAATTAGAATACAGCATTTTGAACGCTACTGCTCCTGATCGTGGGCTTATGTCTCTGTAATTTCTCATTTGCACCACAGGTGATAAGTTGTTTCAGTCATTATCCTTACAAATTGTCATTGGCAAAGTCGCCTTTTCTCAGATTGTTACATTAGAAAGTGAATTCTATTAATGTTGTTCTTTTAGGCTACATTCCCGCGATCAGTGTTTGTTCAGCTTTTGATGCCGCAGAATTTCTGCCCCTTAGTTTATTTGCGTTTTATTTTTCATTGCGTTTTTGTGTGCGTTTTTAGATGCTGCATTTTTATCACACTTTTTGTCTCTGGTGTCTCATTCTTTAACCCCTAAGTGACGGAGCCAATTTTGCCCTTAATGACCAAGCCAATGTTTACAATTCTGACCACTGTCACTTTGTGAGGGTATAGCTCTGGAACGCTTCAACGTATTCCACTGATTCTGAGATTGTTTTTTTCGTGACATATTGTAATTCATGTAAGTGGCAAAATTTCTTCGATATGACTTGCGTTTATTTTTTAAAAAAGCGGATATTTGGCAAAAATTTTGAAAATTTTGCAATTTTCAAACTTTTAATCTTTTTTGCCCTTAAATCAGAGAGATATGTCACATAAAATAGTTAATAAATAACATTTCCCATTGTCAACTTTATATCAGTACAATTTTGGAAACATAATTTTTTTGCTATGACGTTATAAGGGTTAAAAGTTTACCAGCAATTTCTCATTTTTTTCAAAGAAAATTTACCAAACCATTTTTTTATGGACCTCCTCACATTTGAAGTTACTTTGGGGGTGTCAATATGACAGGAAATGCCCAAAAGTGACACCATTCTAAAAACTTCTCAAAAACCCTCAGTGTGCGCAAAACCACAATCAAGAAGTTTATTAACCCTTCAGGTGATTCACGAAAACTAAAGCAATATTTTACAAAAAATGTACTTTAGACCCAAACATTTTTATTACCACAAGGGTATCAGGAGAAAATGGACGACAAAAGTTATTATGCGATTTCTCCTGAGTACACCAATACCCTGTATTTGGGGGAAATCCACTGTTTGGGCACATGGTAGGGCTCAGAAGGGAGAGGACACCATTTGACTTTTTGAATGCAAAATTGGCTGGAATCGATGGCGGGCACCGTGGTCGCATTTGGAGACCCCCTAATGTGCTTAAACAGTGGAAACCTCCCAATTCTAACTCCAACCCTAACACAGACCTAACTCCAACCCTAACCCAACACACCCCTAACCCTTATCCCAACCCTAACCACAACTAAAACTCCAACACAACCCTTACCCTAACCACATCCCCAAAGAACCCTAACTACAACACCATCCTAACTCCAACACCACAATCATAATCTTAACACAACTATAACCCCAACACAACCATAAACCCAACACCACCCTTACCCAAACCTAACCCCAACAAAACCCTAACCCTAACACAACCCTAACCCTAGCCCCAACCCTAACCCTAGCTCTAACCCCAACATTAACCCCAACCCTAACCATAGCCTCAACCCTAACCCTAACTTCAAAAATGGAAAAAAATGCAATTTTTTATTTTAATATGTTTATCTATCTAAGGGGTGACAAAGTGGGGTTTTGATTTAATACATTTTTATTTTGATCACTGTGATAGAGTCTATCACAGTGATCAAAATGAACCAATAGGAAAATCTATTGTTGCCAGTTACCAGCAGGCAGATCTCGGCAGGCACACTGTGCATGTGCCTGCCATTTACTTCCAGGAAGATGACACAGAGAGCTGGGGATGGCAGAGGTATCGGGGGCTCAGGGTACCCAATTTCTCTCCTCTCAAAAATGCTTGATCATATCAGAGAAGAGAGAAATGAATGGAAAACGGACTTTTTATTTTGTTTGTGATCGCCGTTATTCGATGAACAACTGATCACGGGACTGGGGATAGTAAAAAATGACTCAAATCATGTTCCGACATTGGGGGGCGCTTTACACTTATTTCTCAGCGCCGTTAAAAAGCTGATCTGATGAACAAGGCCACTTAAATGCCACCGTTAAAAGGCATATCGGCGGTCATTAAGTGGTTAAATAAAGCTGCCTTGTGTTTGAAACTTCCTGACATTAACATTTTGCATTTTTTATGTTTTTACACTGCGCAAATGCAATAAAACTGCATGAGTCTTTTTTTCCTGTTGATTTTCCGTATCTAATGCAAGTCTACAGGGAAATTTGTTACAGAAAACTAGGCGTACGAGCAAGTGAAACTGACATGCTATGGAATGGAAACATGCGCCGCAGGTCAGTATATAATACGTGTGAGGGGAATCATATACGAGAGCCTATATGTGTCCCCCAGGATGCGCATAGAGACATTAAACCCTCTGGAGCGCATTGTGTTTACAGCACAAGTCTGTGAATTACAAGGCAAAGTAAAAGTAAGTGTGGATTTGGTCAAAGTAGTTGACCAAGCCAGATTTTAGGAAAACTCAACATGGGCTTTTATTTTTGGAGGGATTTGCAGGTTTGGTAGTGGGGCAAATCCCTCCACTCTGGGTTTTGGGAGTGGCTCTATGTCCACGATTCCCATTTAAACTCTCAGTTTTGTCTTGGGTGTGTCAGTTTTGGTTTTTGAAAGCTGCAGAGCAGGAATCTCTGTGCAACCCAGGCCTGTGTGACGCTAACAGAGAGCCAGGAACTTCAAAGCAGCTGACGCACACAAGAGATACGGTAGTGCCATTGCACAAGGCAACGGGTTGGAACACGGACTGTATTTGAGAACCTGGCTGCGAACTGGAGGATATTGTTTTCCTGTTTATGTGAGATTTTGGAATAAAGATATTTTATGTTTAACTTCCAGGGTCCCTGCCTATCTGTCATACTGTGTAAACCCATCTGAACTACATATGTAAAAAAGAAGCACAGTGGACATGAGATTTCTATAAATCCCATCTACTATGCTTGTACAGTAAAGCACTGCATTTTTGCCTCAGTGAAAAAAAGAAGCATCAAAGTAAAGATAAATGCTCATAGTGAGAACCTAGCCTTTGTTTCCAAATCATTTTTTTTTTCACATTTTCCATGTGACTGAGGACATGATTTTATTATGACGAGTGATACAACTTTGGGGGGGGGTTTCATTCTCAGGTATATATGAGCCAACATTAAATTGCTCGGATATTCATCACTCAAACCAAGCAATTCCTAATGCTCGGATGCTCGGTTCGAGTAACTAGTATAATGGGAGTCAATAGACAATCCAAGCATTTTTCCAGCAGACCGTACAAAAAGGTCTGGGGGACAGTGAAAATGGAAAAAGTGCTGAATTGAAGGAGAACAGCATTTCTGACTCCCAGATCGCTGCGGAGAACAATGTTGTCACACTTTTGCACATTTTAAAGACTGATAATAAAACATTCAAGATCAATGAAAAATTGGAGTTTACAGGAAAAAAATGTTAAGAAACATTCTTTCCCATATAATGACTGGCATATAAGGCAAAATTTTAAAAAAGATTTAAAAAAAATAATAATTTAAGTAAACCAAAATTGAAATTTTTAGAAAAAAATTGGAAATTTCAGTGTCATTTATGAAGAAAGCAAGAACTGCCAACAATATGATGGAAGAAGGACTCAGATACACCCGGTATTAGACATTAAGGAGGGCCTCCTACATGTTATGATCAAATTGTCATTTATTTGTACTCCTAGACTCATAAAGGCTATGCATTAAGTGCAAAGCCAGTCAAAAATTACAAGCAGGGTCATCCTTACACCCTTGAAGGCACCAACTGTAGTATCTCATTCAAGTATTCTGAACAAAGTATATACAGTTAGGTCCATATATATTTGGACAGAGACAACATTTTTCCAATTTTGGTTATAAACATTACCACAATGAATTTTAAACAAAACAATTCAGATGCAGTTGAAGTTCAGACTTTCAGCTTTCATTTTGAGGGTATCCACATTAAAATTGGATGAAGAGTTTAGGAGTTTCAACTCCTTAACATGTGCCACCCTGTTTTTAAAGGGACCAAAAGTAATTGGACAGATTCAATAATTTTAAATAAAATGTTCATTTCTAGTACTTGGTTGAAAACCCTCTGTTGGCAATGACTGCCTGAAGTCTTGAACTCATGGACATCACCAGACGCTGTGTTTCCTCCTTTTTGATGCTCTGCCAGGCCTTCACTGCGGTGGTTTTCAGCTGGTGTTTGTTTGTGGGCCTTTCTGTCTGAAGTTTAGTCTTTAACAAGTGAAATGCATGCTCAATTGGGTTGAGATCAGGTGACTGACTTGGCCATTCAAGAATATTCCACTTCTTTGATGTATTAAACTCCTGGGTTGCTTTGGCTTTATGTTTTGGGTCATTATCCATCTGTAGTATGAAACGATGACCAATCAGTTTGGCTGCATTTGGCTGGATCTGAGCACACAGTATGTCTCGGAATACCTCAGAATTCATTCGGCTGCATCTGTCCTGTGTCACATCATCAATAAACACTAGTGACCCAGTGTCACTGGAAGCCATGCATGCCCAAGCCACCACACTGCCTCCGCCGTGTTTTACAGATGATGTGGTATGCTTTGGATCATGAGCTGTACCACGCCTTCGCCATACTTTTCTCTTTCCATCATTCTGGTAGAGGTTGATCTTGGTTTCATCTGTCCAAAGAATGTTCTTCCAGAACTGTGCTGGCTTTTTTAGATGTTTTTTAGCAAAGTTCAGTCTAGCCTTTTTATTCTTGATGCTTATGAGTGGCTTGCACCGTGCAGTGAACCCTCTGTATTTACTTTCATGCAGTCTTCTCTTTATGGTAGATTTGGATATTGATACGCCTACCTCCTGGAGGTTGTTGTTCACTTGGTTGGCTGTTGTGAATGGATTTCTCCTCACCATGGAGATTATTCTGCGATCATCCACCACTGTTGCCTTCCGTGGGCGCCCAGGTCTTTTTGCATTGATGAGTTCACCAGTGCTTTCTTTCTTTCTCAGGATGTACCAAACTGTATATTTTGCCACTCCTAATATTGTAGCAATTTCTAGGATGGGTTTTTTCTGTTTTCGCAGCTTAAGGATGGCTTGATTCACCTGCAAGGAGAGCTCCTTTGACCGCATGTTTACTTCACAGCAAAACCTTCCAAATGCAAACACCACACCTCAAATCAACTCCAGGCCCTTTATCTGCTTAATTGAGAATGACATAACGAAGGGATTGCCCACACCTGCCCATGAAATAGCCTTGGAGTCAATTGTCCAATTACTTTTGGTCCCTTTAAAAACAGGGTGGCACATGTTAAGGAGTTGAAACTCCTAAACCCTTCATCCAATTTTAATGTGGATACCCTCAAATGAAAGCTGAAAGTCTGAACTTCAACTGCATCTGAATTGTTTTGTTTAAAATTCATTGTGGTAATGTCTGTAACCAAAATTAGAAAAATGTTGTCTCTGTCCAAATATATATGGACCTAACTGTAGTTGTGCTACTCCTACACTCATAAAAGCTCTGCACACAGTGCAAAGCCAGGAAAAAAATATAAGCAGGCTCATCTATAGACCCTTGAAGGCAACAAGTGGCTGGTTCCAGACCTCAGGCTCCTGCCATCTCTGCTAATATGCCAGTGTGGTCTGGCTCCGATATTCCTCCGGTTGCTCCCTCAGGAGTCTCACAGGCTTCTGCCATCTTTGTCACCCACTAAGCATGCTACACTGCATGAATGAGTAATTGAATCTATTATTTTTTTTACTTTTTTTGGAGTGTTATATGCCACCTAAATTTACCACAAAGCTCAAAATATTCTATGGATGAGTGTTATACACCACTGAAATTTAACCGAAAATACGTAATACACTATGGATGACTAACTAAATCAAGAACATTTTTTCTACACTTTTTTGAAGTGTTATATAACACTGAAAAATATAACAGAAAGCACGTAATATGCTATGGTTGACTAATTGAATCCAGACAAATTTTTCAAAGCTTTTTTAGAGTGTTATATACCACCGTAATGTCACAGAAAGCACCTATCACTCTATGGATGACTAATTGAATGCTGGAAAAAAATGCTTTTTTGGAATGTTATATGCAACCAAACTTTAACAGAAAGAATGTAATACTTTATGGATGAGTAATTGAATCCAGTCAAATTTTTAAAACAGTTTTAAAGTGTTATATATCACTGAAATGCAACCAAAAGCACCTAATACTGTATCATCATACAGTAATTGAAGTAATTGAATCCAGAAAAAAATCTTCTTTTTTTAAGTGTTATATATCACTAAACTTTAACAGAAGTGACTTAATCATGGTGTGAATCACAGTATGCTGATCAGGATACTGATATACTTACCTCATTCGCCACACAGGTGAGTTGTGCAGAGACTGGATAATTACAACAAATTTTAACCCTATAGGATGGGGTTGGAAAGTACAAACAGATTGCACAGACAAATAATAAAAAATAGGTACCTGCATCCCTGCATATGTTCTGCTTTTATCAGTGTTTTTTTCCTGTGCTGCTTTTCATTATTTGTCTGTGTAATTTGTTATACTTTTTAACCCCATCCTATAGGGTTAAAATTTGTTGTAATTATACCTTCCCTGTACAACTCACAGCTGGGGAATGGGGGAAGTATACTAGAATCCTGTTCAGTATGCTGTGATGCACACCATGATTAAGGCACTTTGCTGAAACGTGTCGGTTTCTATACATGCCATCCTCCTAGGTGGCCAGTTTTTATATTTCTTATGTTGAGATAATAAAAGGCTATTATCTCACTGTAGCACCTCCATCCTGCTCTGCTCCCTGGTCCTTACCTGTGGTCTCGGGGTCGCTGCCTCTGCACGGTTCCTGGCGGGGACGCCGGTCTCCGGGGGCTTCTGTCCCATGTCCTGCGTTGTCTGCCTCTGCTGCTGCTTCCTGGACTCTGTTCGCGCCCCGCAAGTCTCGGGGCTCATCTTTAAGGGCACGTGCGGGCGCAATCCTGGTCTTTTAAAGAGACTGTGCACCATTTTCTAAATAGCTTTCAGTCTATGGCTGAGTGTCTCATACTATTTCAGGCACCTCTGGCCTTAGGGAGGTGCCTGAGCAACAAGTTTTTCCTGTTGCTAGTTCTCAGGTTCCTGTGCCTGTGTGTTATGCTCTGCTAGAACCTCCCTAATACTGGTTTGTTTCCTCAGAGCTTCCACCGTGCTATCCCATGCCTACTGGGACTACATCAGCACCACCTGTTGCTTTCCGTGCCTGCTGTTGCCTGTTACCCGCTAGAGCCACATATCTTCTGCCTTGTTCTCCACTACTTGCAGTATCTGCCTGCCCTCCAGTCCGGCCGAGTCAGCTTCCACGTGCCCAGGGTCTAACTGGTGGTAGCTCCCTGTGTCTCTTGAACTTTCCATTCAGACCCTGTTCGAGGGGTCTTACTATGGGAGTCCGGGGTTCGCTTAGTCACGCCCCCTTCGGAGCCCCCTGGGTAGTGGTCCCGTGGTTTCATGAAAATTTCAATAAACGAATGTGCACTTCACCATCTGTGCCTCTGTTTCCATTCATTACACTCTTACAACCGGATCATTAATTTATATAGTGGATATTTGCCGCTGGAGGACCTCCTTCTACTTTGATTTCTTTCCACATCCTTGAACCCTTTTTTTGAGTGTTATAAACCACTGAGATTTAACAGAAAGCATGTCTATGGATGACTTATTGAATCCAGACAAATTTTCTTTGCTTTTTTGAAATTTTGCATACCACTGTATTGTAACAATAACATTGTTATACTGTAAGGATGATTAATTGAATCAATAAAATGTTTTCAAAGTGCAGTGGATGTACTTCTACAGTCATAAAGGCTTTGCAGAAAGTGCAAAGCCAGGAAAAAATTATAAGGAGGGTCATCCAGTCATCCATAGAACCCTGAAAGGCAACAACTGTCGGGCCTCATTCAAATGTTTTTAAAATGTAGTTGCTGTACTCATACACTCAAAGGCATTGCACAAAGTGCAAAGGCCAGAAAAACATTATAAGGAGGGTCATTCATACACTCTTAAAGGCTCCAAGCAGAGTGCCTCATAAAAAAGTTGACAAAGTATAGTTGATGCACTCATAAACTCATAAAGGCTTTGCACAAAGTGCAAAGCCAGAATTTGCTTTTAAGAAGGGTCATCCATACAATCTTGAAGGCAAGAACTGGAAGGCCTCATTAAAATATTGAACATTAAAAACACTTCATGTGCTGCTGTCATCTGGCAATGTGGAAAAGTGGGGGCTAATTCAGGCTTTGTTCATTTTTATCAGAGTAAGCCTGTCAGCATTCTGTTGACAGGCAAAAACACCTGTCTCTTATGATCCCCCCGGCGGCACTAAAAATCCACTCAGTCAAGATGCTAGCAGCAGCACAGCACAACTCCAAGGCATAGAGGGACAGCTCATGCCAGGTGTCCAGATTTGAGACCAAATTGTTGAAGGTCGCAGAGAAATTAGGGAGTAGGCTGGTTTTCTCAGCCAGATATTACTTGACCATCTTTAACCCCTCTCTAAGTAACCCCTCTCTGACCTTAGATGTACTATCCCATTGAGGTGACCTGGGCCTATCTGACCCTTGATGGGGTAGTACATCATACATGATCAGCCACGCTCACGGGGGGAGCACGGCTGATCGCGGCCGGGTGTCAGCTGATTATCACAGCTGACATCCAGCACTATGTACCAGGAGCAGTCACGGACCGCTCCCGGCACTTTAACCCCCAGAACACTGCAATCAAACAAGATTGCAGCGTTCCGGTGGCATAGGGAAGCATCACTGTTATGGTTCTCAATGGCAAGAGAACATAGCCCCGCAAACATAAGAACTAGCTCTTGGAAGGATGGAAACTAAACTGACCATGAACTAAACCTGCCGCACAACTAACAGTAGCCGGGTAGCGTAGCCTGCGTTTTATCCCTAGACGCCCAGCGCCAGCCGGAGGACTAACTAATCCTGGCAGAGGAAAATACAGTCCTGGCTCACCTCTAGAGAAATTTCCCCAAAAGGCAGACAGAGGCCCCCACATATATTGGCGGTGATTTTAGATGAAAATGACAAACGTAGTATGAAAATAGGTTTAGCAAAATCGAGGTCCGCTTACTAGATAGCAGGAAGACAGAAAGGGCACTTTCATGGTCAGCTAAAAACCCTATCAAAACACATCCTGAAATTACTTTAAGACTCTAGTATTAACTCATAACATCAGAGTGGCAATTTCAGATCACAAGAGCTTTCCAGACACAGAAACGAAACTGAAGCTGTGAACTGGAACAAAATGCAAAAAACAAACAAGGACAAAAGTCCACTTAGCTGGGAGTTGTCTAGAAGCAGGAACATGCACAGAAAGGCTTCTGATTGCAATGTTGACCGGCATGGAAGTGACAGAGGAGCAAGGTTAAATAGCGACTCCCACATCCTGATGGGAACAGGTGAACAGAGGGGATGATGCACACAAGTTAAATTCCACCAGTGGCCACCGGGGGAGCGCAAAATCCAATTTCACAACAGTATCCCCCCCTCAAGGAGGGGGCACCGAACCCTCACCAGAACCACCAGGGCGATCAGGATGAGCCCTATGAAAGGCACGGACCAGATCGGAGGCATGAACATCAGAGGCAGTCACCCAAGAATTATCCTCCTGACCGTATCCCTTCCATTTGACCAGATACTGGAGTTTCCGTCTGGAAATACGGGAGTCCAAGATTTTTTCCACAACGTACTCCAACTCGCCCTCAACCAACACCGGAGCAGGAGGCTCAACGGAAGGCACAACCGGTACCTCATACCTGCGCAATAATGACCGATGAAAAACATTATAGATAGAAAAAGATGCAGGGAGGTCCAAACGGAAGGACACAGGGTTAAGAATCTCCAATATCTTGTACGGGCCGATGAACCGAGGCTTAAACTTAGGAGAAGAAACCCTCATAGGGACAAAACGAGAAGACAACCACACCAAGTCCCCGACACAAAGCCGAGGACCAACCCGACGCCGGCGGTTGGCAAAAAGCTGAGTCTTCTCCTGGGACAACTTCAAATTGTCCACTACCTGCCCCCAAATCTGATGCAACCTCTCCACCACAGCATCCACTCCAGGACAATCCGAAGATTCCACCTGACCGGAGGAAAATCGAGGATGAAACCCCGAATTACAGAAAAAAGGAGACACCAAGGTGGCAGAGCTGGCCCGATTATTGAGGGCAAACTCCGCTAAAGGCAAAAAAGCAACCCAATCATCCTGATCTGCAGACACAAAACACCTCAAATATGTCTCCAAGGTCTGATTCGTCCGCTCGGTCTGGCCATTAGTCTGAGGATGGAAAGCAGACGAGAAAGACAAATCTATGCCCATCCTAGCACAGAATGCCCGCCAAAATCTAGACACGAATTGGGTTCCTCTGTCAGAAACGATATTCTCCGGAATACCATGCAAACGAACCACATTTTGAAAAAACAGAGGAACCAACTCGGAAGAAGAGGGCAACTTAGGCAGGGGAACCAAATGGACCATCTTAGAGAAACGGTCGCACACCACCCAGATGACAGACATCTTCTGAGAAACAGGAAGATCTGAAATAAAATCCATCGAGATGTGCGTCCAAGGCCTCTTCGGGATAGGCAAGGGCAACAACAATCCACTAGCCCGAGAACAACAAGGCTTGGCTCGAGCACAAACGTCACAAGACTGCACAAAGCCTCGTACATCTCGTGACAGGGAAGGCCACCAGAAGGACCTTGCCACCAAATCCCTGGTACCAAAGATTCCAGGATGACCTGCCAACGCAGAAGAATGAACCTCAGAAATGACTTTACTGGTCCAATCATCAGGAACAAACAGTCTACCAGGTGGGCAACGATCAGGTCTATCCGCCTGAAACTCCTGCAAGGCCCGCCGCAGGTCTGGAGAAACGGCAGACAATATCACTCCATCCTTAAGGATACCTGTAGGTTCTGAATTACCAGGGGAGTCAGGCTCAAAACTCCTAGAAAGGGCATCCGCCTTAACATTCTTAGAACCCGGTAGGTATGACACCACAAAATTAAACCGAGAGAAAAACAACGACCAGCGCGCCTGTCTAGGATTCAGGCGTCTGGCGGACTCAAGATAAATTAAATTTTTGTGGTCGGTCAATACCACCACCTGATGTCTAGCCCCCTCAAGCCAATGACGCCACTCCTCAAAAGCCCACTTCATGGCCAAAAGCTCCCGATTCCCAATATCATAATTCCGCTCGGCGGGCGAAAATTTACGAGAAAAAAAAGCACAAGGTTTCCTCACGGAGCAGTCGGAACTTCTCTGCGACAAAACCGCCCCAGCTCCGATTTCAGAAGCGTCGACCTCAACCTGAAAAGGAAGAGCAACATCAGGCTGACGCAACACAGGGGCGGAAGAAAAGCGGCGCTTAAGCTCCCGAAAGGCCTCCACAGCAGCAGGGGACCAATCAGCAACATCAGCACCCTTCTTAGTCAAATCAGTCAATGGTTTAACAACATCAGAAAAACCAGCAATAAATCGACGATAAAAGTTAGCAAAGCCCAAAAATTTCTGAAGACTCTTAAGAGAAGAGGGTTGCGTCCAATCACAAATAGCCTGAACCTTGACAGGATCCATCTCGATGGAAGAGGGGGAAAAAATGTATCCCAAGAAGGAAATCTTTTGCACCCCAAAAACGCACTTAGAACCCTTCACACACAAGGAATTAGACCGCAAAACCTGAAAAACCCTCCTGCCCTGCTGGACATGAGAGTCCCAGTCATCCGAAAAAATCAGAATATCATCCAGATACACAATCATAAATTTATCCAAATAATCACGGAAAATGTCATGCATAAAGGACTGAAAGACTGAAGGGGCATTTGAAAGGCCAAAAGGCATCACCAAATACTCAAAGTGGCCCTCGGGCGTATTAAATGCGGTTTTCCACTCATCCCCCTGCTTAATTCGCACCAAATTATACGCCCCACGGAGATCTATCTTAGAGAACCACTTGGCCCCCTTTATGCGAGCAAACAAATCAGTCAGCAGTGGCAACGGATATTGATATTTAACCGTGATTTTATTCAAAAGCCGATAATCAATACACGGCCTCAAAGAGCCATCTTTCTTAGACACAAAGAAAAAACCGGCTCCTAAGGGAGATGACGAAGGACGAATATGTCCCTTTTCCAAGGACTCCTTTATATATTCTCGCATAGCAGCATGTTCAGGCACAGACAGATTAAATAAACGACCCTTAGGGTATTTACTACCCGGAATCAAATCTATGGCACAATCGCACTCCCGGTGCGGAGGTAATGAACCAAGCTTAGGTTCTTCAAAAACATCACGATAGTCAGACAAGAATTCAGGAATCTCAGAGGGAATAGATGATGAAATGGAAACCAAAGGTACGTCCCCATGCATCCCCTTACATCCCCAGCTTAACACAGACCATTTACGGAATTTTTGGCAATATATTTCAACTTCATCTTGCCCCTGAGATAGGGACATCAAGGCTTTTTCCGCCTGAAGCTCTAAATGAGGTTCCTCATAAAGCAACCCCAAGGCCAGAAAAAACGCATCCACATTGAGCAACGCAGGATCCCCTGGAGCCAATGCAAAAGCCCAATCTTGAGGGTCGCCCCGGAGCAAGGAAATCACAATCCTGACCTGCTGAGCAGGATCTCCAGCAGAGCGAGATTTCAGGGACAAAAACAACTTGCAATTATTTTTGAAATTTTGAAAGCAAGATCTATTCCCCGAGAAAAATTCAGGCAAAGGAATTCTAGGTTCAGATATAGGAACCTGAACAACAAAATCTTGTAAATTTTGAACTTTCGTGGTGAGATTATTCAAACCTGCAGCTAAACTCTGAATATCCATTTTAAACAGGTGAACATAGAGCCATTCCAGGATTAGAAGGAGAGAGAGAGAGGAAGGCTGCAATATAGGCAGACTTGCAAGTGATTCAATTGGAAGCACACTCAGAACTGAGAAAAAAAAAAAAAAAAAAATCTTCAGCAGACTTCTTTTTTCTCTCCTTTCTCTGCCAATTAATTTAACCCTTTGCGGGCCGGTCAAACTGTTATGGTTCTCAATGGCAAGAGAACATAGCCCCGCAAACATAAGAACTAGCTCTTGGAAGGATGGAAACTAAACTGACCATGAACTAAACCTGCCGCACAACTAACAGTAGCCGGGTAGCGTAGCCTGCGTTTTATCCCTAGACGCCCAGCGCCAGCCGGAGGACTAACTAATCCTGGCAGAGGAAAATACAGTCCTGGCTCACCTCTAGAGAAATTTCCCCGAAAGGCAGACAGAGGCCCCCACATATATTGGCGGTGATTTTAGATGAAAATGACAAACGTAGTATGAAAATAGGTTTAGCAAAATCGAGGTCCGCTTACTAGATAGCAGGAAGACAGAAAGGGCACTTTCATGGTCAGCTAAAAACCCTATCAAAACACATCCTGAAATTACTTTAAGACTCTAGTATTAACTCATAACATCAGAGTGGCAATTTCAGATCACAAGAGCTTTCCAGACACAGAAACGAAACTGAAGCTGTGAACTGGAACAAAATGCAAAAAACAAACAAGGACAAAAGTCCACTTAGCTGGGAGTTGTCTAGAAGCAGGAACATGCACAGAAAGGCTTCTGATTACAATGTTGACCGGCATGGAAGTGACAGAGGAGCAAGGTTAAATAGCGACTCCCACATCCTGATGGGAACAGGTGAACAGAGGGGATGATGCACACAAGTTAAATTCCACCAGTGGCCACCGGGGGAGCCCAAAATCCAATTTCACAACACATCACGCAGTGGGGGGCTCCCTGCATGCTTCCATGAGATCTTCAGAACAATGCGATGCGATCTCCTCCCATCCAAAATGGCCACGGGGTCCTTCCGGGTCTTGCAGGGAGGTGACTTGTCAGTGCCCGCAGAGAGCAGGTGCCGGGAAGCCTCCTGTACTTCCTGTCAGATCGCTTGATCTGACACAGTGCTGTGCAAAGTGTCAGATCAGCGATCTGACAATATATAGTGATGTCCCACCGTGGGACAAAGTAAAAAAGTAAAAAAAAAAATTAACATGTGGAAAATATTTTTTGAAAAATTCCTAAATAAAGAAAAAAAAATGTATTGTTCCAATAAATACATTTCTTTATGTAAATAAAAAAACAATAAAAGTACACATATTTGGTATTTCTGTGTTCATAATGACCCGACCTATAAAACTGTCCCACTAGTTAACCCTATCAGTGAACACCGTAAAAAAATAATAAAAAACTAAGCAAAAAACAATGCTTTATATATATATATATAGCTGAACAAAAAGTGGAATAACACGCGATCAGAAAGACAGATATAAATAAACATGATACCGCTGAAAATGACATCTTGTCCCGCAAAAAATGACCTGCAATACAGCACAATCAGCGAAAAAATAAAAAAGTTATAGCTCTCAGAATAAAGTGATGCAAAAACAATTATTTTTTATATAAAATAGTTTTTATTGTATAAAAGCGCCAAAACATAAAAAAATGTAAATGAGGTATTGCTGCAATCGTACTGACCCGAAGAATAAAACTGGCTTATCAATTTTACCACATGTGGAATGGTATAAATGCCCCACCCAAAAGAAATTCATGAATTGCTGGTGTTTGTTCATTCTGCCTCCCAAAAATTGTAATAAAAAGCGATCAAAAAATGTCATGTGCCCGAAAATGGTACCAATAAAAACGTCAACTCATCGTGCAAAAAACAAGACCTCACAAGACTCTGTGGGCCACACAATGGAAAAATAATAGCTCTCAAAATGTGATGATGCAAAAGCAATTTTTTGCAATAAAAAGCGTATTTTAGCATGTGACAGCTGCCAAACATATCAACCCGCTATAAATAGTAAATGAAACCCCTTTATCACCCCATTAGTTAGGGAAAAATAATAAAATAAAAAAATGTATTTATTTACATTTTCCCATTAAGGTTAGGGTTAGGGTTGGGGCTAAAGTTAGGGTTAGGGCTAAAGTTAGGGTTAGGGTTGAGGCTATAGTTAGGGTTGGAGCTAAAGTTAGGGTTAGGGTTGGGGCTAAACTTAGGTTTGGGGCTAGAGTTGGGGTTAGGGTTTGGATTATGTTTACGGCTGGGATTAGGGTTAAGGATGGGATTAGGGTTGGGATTCGGGTTAGGGGTGTGTCAGGGTTAGGTGTGTGGTTAGGGTTATGGTTGGGATTAGGGTTAGGGGTGTCTTGGGGTTAGGGTTGTGGTTAGAGTTGGGATTATGGTTAGGGGTGTGTTGGTGTTAGGGGTGTGTTGGGGTTAGGATTGTGGTTAGGGTTGGGATTAGGTTTAGGGGTGTGTTAGGGATAGGGTTGGAGTTAGACTTGGGGGTTTCCACTGTTTAAGCACATCAGGGGCTCTCCAAACGCGACATGGCATCCAATCTCAATTCCAGACAATTTTGCACCGAAAAGTCAAATGGCGTTCCTTCCTTTTCAAGCTCTGCCATGCGCCCAAACAGTGGTTTACCCCCACATATGGGGTATCATTGTACTCAGGATAAATTGTATGACAACTTTTGGTGTTCAATTTCTCCTATTACCCTTGGTAAAATAAAACAAATTGGATCTTAAGTAAATTCTTTTGTGAAAAAAGTTAAATGTTCATTTTTTTAAACATTCCAAAAATTCCTGTGAACTTGAAGGGTTAATAAACTTCTTCAATGTGGTTTTTGAGCACCTTTAGGGGTGCCGTTTTTTAGAATGGTGTCACTTTTGGGTATTTTATCATATAGACCCCTTAAAGTGACTTCAAATGTAATATGGTCCCTAAAAAAATGGTGCTGTAAAAATGAAAAATCGCTGGTCAAATTTTAAACCTTATACCTCCCTAAAAAAAAATGTTGGTTCCAAAATTGTGCTGATGTAAAGTAGACATGTGGAAAATGTTACTTATTATGTATTTTGTGTGACATATCTGTGTGATTTAAGGTCATAAAAATTCAAAGTTTGAAAATTGAGAAATATTTAAAATTTTCGCCAAATTTCCATTTTTTCACAAATAATCGCAAGACATATCATAGAAATTTTACAATTTTCATGAAGTACAATATGTCACGAGAAAACATTGTCAGAATCACCAGGATCTGTTGAAGCATTCCAGAGTTATAACCTCATAAAGGGACAGTGGTCAGAATTGTAAAAATTGGCCAGGTCACTAACGTGCAAATCACCCTTGGGGGTAAAGGGGTAAAAAAATGTCCCTCCTTGGCAAAAATACCCAGCTGGCTGGCAGAAATGGGCACTGATGCGGCGTACCTTGACCAGAAGCTCTGGCAAAAAAAACTTGGTACTCTTATTGGTGTATTCAACAGAAATATTTATTAACAGTGGCAAAATCCAGAAAAAATATAGAGACGTTTCATTCACTTCCAGAAGTTCATCAGTCGTCTGAATAGTGGAGAGATATGAGCTGCAGCGCCGCCTCAGCAGTATCGCCTGAGGAAGATAGCGTGATGCTATCGAAATGCGCTGTGGAGTACAAAGCATTTTAACCCCTTAGTGACGGAGCCAAATTTTTGAAATCTGACCAGTGTCAATTTATGTGGTAATAACTCTGGATTACGTCAACAAATCCCAGTGATTTTGAGATTGTTTTTTCGTGACACATTATACTTTATGATAATGGTAAATTTAGGTAGATATGTTTTGTGTTTATTTATGAAAAATATCAGAAATTTGAGAAAAATGTAAAAAAATTTGCAATTTTCAAACTTTGAATGATTATCCCTTTAATCCAGATAGTCATACCACAGCAAAACATTAATAAATAACATTTCCCTCGTGTCTGCTTTACATCAGCACCATTTGTAAAATGTTATTTTATTTTGTTAGCATTTTAGGAGGTTTAAAAATGTAGCAGTAATTTTTCATTTTTTCAAGGAAATTTACAAAATGTATGCTTTTAGGGACCTATCCATGTTTGAAGTGACTTTAGGGGTCCCATATATTGGGAAACCCCCAAAAGTGATACCATTTTAAAAACAGCACCCCCTGACATATTGAAAACAGCTTTCAGGTAGTTTATTAATCCTTCAGGTGCTTTACAGGAATTAATGCAAAGTGGTATGACAGAAATGAAAAAGTGTATTTTTACCACCTAAATGCCTCTAACTTCTGAACAGGTTACAACAGCCGTCAGACTCTAAGGCCGCTATTTGGTCGTGAATTGCCATCTCAAACATCAGGATCACAAAATCATGATCGGAGGGCACCAATTGGGATAAAGAGGAAGCCCCCACACTCTGTTAACCATTTATAATGATGTAGTCACTATTGACAGCAGCATCTAAGAAGTTAAGATTTGGACGGGGCAAACACTGATTGTGGCTAATGCAGCAAGTGGTCAGCTATAGTGTACAGTCGACAGCTGCTGGATTGTCACCTATATGGGGATGCTATTCTCTTATATCTCAGGTCAGTTAAAAGACGTATTGGCTGTCATTAAGGGGTTAATAAAGGTTTGTGCCTCCTTCAACCATTTATTTATTTTCCTTTGCCCTAGCGCTCTTTGAGACTGCACTTTTTCTTGTTTTTTAATAGCTAAGTTATGCCTTAACGGCATTAAAACTGGACAGATTTGAGGGCCATTACGGTCTTAAAGGCATTGTCCGCTACTTTGATAACCCATTTTCAATTACTATGCTTCCCCCCCAATAAAGTAATAACAGCTATACTCCCCTCTGGTGGCAGTGCCATTCCAGTGGTGTCATCACAGGCTTTCCTGGGGAAAATCAATAGGAGGTGAATTTGCAGTGCCTGGCTGTGGCCACTATCAGTAGACTGAACAGCTCCGTAACTGAGAACTTCTGACCGCCGCTGGCACCGAAATCAGCTGATCGGCAGGGATGCCAGGTCATGAAAATTGTATCTAAATCACTGGTGAACAATGGTCCATATGGTCCATGTTTTTACGTGCAAGAAAAATCACAAACATCTGACTAAGACCTTAAATTGATGTTAGATATAGCACGTACTGAACAAAGTAATTGATCAACTAGTAATAGTTATCTACACCACCTACGGAGTATGTGATATGCATCTGCTAAGTGGATGAATGGTAGACCATTCGGAAAATTACTTTAGCCAAAATGAGAACTATGAACTTAAGATCAAGAAGAGTATGGAACATAGGTGAAAGGATAAAATACCTTTATTACAACAAAGAGGTGCCCGCACTTGTAATGAACAGAAAGAATTACAGTATATTATATTACACATAAAATACAATGCATTTAATTAAAAACCCAACCACCAGGTAAATAGTAGACTAGTACATATATCCCCATTATGTAAATAGCATTTAGAGTGAATCATGAGAGCCCTTCAATAGAAGGAGGAGGGAGAGAGAGAGGCGTGTAAGGAATTATTTTGTCTTACATAAATCAATACATGAAATAGAGGTAGATGTCAATTGACAAATAATGGTGTATGTTAGGGTACTGTCACACAGTGGCACTTTGGTCGCTACGACGGCACGATCTGTGACGTTGCAGCGTCGCTTGATTATCGCTCCAGTGTCGTATACTGCGGTCACACGTTGCAATACACGGCGCTGGAGCGATAATTTCATGACGCATTTGCGATGTAGAAGCCATTGGTTACTGTGCGCACATCGTATACAACCTTTGTCACACGATGCAATCATGCCGCCACAGCGGGACACTTGACGACGAAAGAAAGTTTCAAACGATCTGCTACGACGTACGATTCTCAGCAGGGTCCCTGATCGCAGTAGCCTGTCAGACACTACGATATCGTATGGATATCGCTGGAACGTCACGGATCGTGCCGTCGTAGCGACCAAAGTGCCACTGTGTGACAGTACCCTTAGACTATAAGGATCAAGATGCACACCAGTGTAATACCAAGAGAGTTTAGGTGCCAGTTAGGAAGATAGCTCTGAAGTAGAGATAGGCACTATCAATATTGTGCAATAGTATATGGTGCAATAGTAAATGGTGCATATACACTCACCGGCCACTTTATTAGGTACACCATGCTAGTAACGGGTTGGACCCCCTTTTGCCTTCAGAACTGCCTCAATTCTTCGTGGCATAGATTCAACAAGGTGCTGGAAGCATTCCTCAGAGATTTTGGTCCATATTGACATGATGGCATCACACAGTTGCCGCAGATTTGTCGGCTGCACATCCCAAAGATGCTCCATACAAGACAGGATGGATCCATGCTTTCATGTTGTTTACGCCAAATTCTGACCCTACCATCCGAATGTCGCAGCAGAAATCGAGACTCATCAGACCAAGCAACGTTTTTCCAATCTTCTACTGTCCAATTTCGATGAGCTTGTACAAATTGTAGCCTCAGTTTCCTGTTCTTAGCTGAAAGGAGTGGTACCCAGAGTGGTCTTCTGCTGCTGTAGCCCATCTGCCTCAAGGTTCGATGCACTGTGCATTCAGAGATGCTCTTAGGCCTACCTTGGTTGTAACGGGTGGCGATTTGAGTCACTGTTGCCTTTCTATCAGCTCGAACCAGTCTGCCCATTCTCCTCTGACCTCTGGCATCAACAAGGCATTTCCGCCCACAGAACTGCCGCTCACTGGATTTTTTTTCTTTTTCGGACCATTCTCTGTAAACCCTAGAGATGGTTGTGCGTGAAAATCCCAGTAGATCAGCAGTTTCTGAAATACTCAGACCAGCCCTTCTGGCACCAACAACCATGCCACGTATAAAAGGCACTGAAATCACCTTTCTTCCCCATACTGATGCTCGGTTTGAACTGCAGGAGATTGTCTTGACCATGTCTACATGCCTAAATGCACTGAGTTGCCGCCATGTGATTGGCTGATTAGAAATTAAGTGTTAACAAGAAGTTGGACAGGTGTACCTAATAAAGTGGCCAGTGAGTGTATGTGAAGCAAGGGAACAACATCCATTTAAACCTGTAATAGGTGGGTATGACTGCAGACTTGAATCCCTCAGTGTACGTTCTGTGTTCTGCAGGGATTCTCTTGTTTCTGAGCCAGGACCGAAGGCTATGTATGCGTAACACATACTTATGGCCAGTGGGCCCGGCCTCCTTCCATTCACTTGCATGGAAATCACGAATGGGCTAAAGGAAAAGCTATTGGTGTTGGATGCCACATATAAGAATAACATTTTCAGGCCTTTGAAGCCGAATTTCCTAAGAGCTAGGCCTCACTCAGACGCATGTTTTTTTCTTGGAGATGAAGGTGGATATAACACTTGTTCTGCCGAGCATCCAGTATATGAGGGGAAACCAGATGGGGTATGAATGCGGTTTTATTTGTCAATGTGTTTCAAGGAGATCATAACTCTTCATCAGAACAAACCACAATTTCACAGTTCATTGTGGTTTGTCCTGATGAAGAGGTATGATCACCTAGAAACAAGTTGACAAATATAACCACATTCATACTGCATCTGGTTTCCTATCATACATTCAATCTTCAGCAGCGCGGGTTTTATATCCACTTTCGTTTCCAAGTTTGCTTACTATCTGTTTGGGGGATCTGTAGCAGCTGTCGTTGTTTAAAAAATAATAAAGGGGTTGTGACTTTGACAATCCCCCCAGGTGACCAAATCCTGTTATACCCTTTAGGCTGTGTGCACACGTAGCAGATTTTTCACATTAAGCATCCTATTTAATAGAATGCAATCCGCATTTTTTTGTGCACATGCTGCGTTGTTTTCCTGAGCGGAATCGCATTCCAGAAAAAAATGCAGCATGTTCATTAAATTTGCGGAATCGCGGGGATTCCGCACACATAGGAATGCATTGATCTGCTTACTTCCTGCATGGGGCTATGACCACCATGTGGGAAGTAAGCAGATCATGTGCGGTTGGTACCCAGGGTGGAGGAGAGAAGACTCTCCTCCACGGACTGGGCACCATATAATTGTTAAAAAAAAAAAAAAAAAAGA
Source organism: Ranitomeya variabilis (assembly GCF_051348905.1). Lineage (NCBI taxonomy): Eukaryota > Metazoa > Chordata > Amphibia > Anura > Dendrobatidae > Ranitomeya > Ranitomeya variabilis. Next base: position 953,549,667 of record NC_135232.1, read on the forward strand.
ATTAAAATAAAAAATTGTGATATACTCACCTTCTGATGGTTCCCGGAGTCCTCCCACCTCTCAGCAGTGCACGCGGCCGCTTTCGTTCCCATTGATGCTTTGTGTGAAGGACCTGCGATGACATCATGGTCACGTGACCGTGACGTCATCGCAGGTCCTGCACACAAAGCATCTATAGGAACAGAAGCCGCCACGTGCATTGCTGAGGAGATCGGCTGCCTTCGGAAGGTGAGAATAACCATTTTTTTATTTTTTTTATTACATTTAACATTATATCTTTTTACTATTGATGCTGCATAGGCAGCATCAATAGTAAAAAGTTGGTCACACTTGTCAAACACTATGTTTGACAAGTGTGACCAACCTGTCAATCAGTTTTCCAAGCGATGCTACAGATCGCTTGGAAAACGCTAGCATTCTGCAAGCTAATTATGCTTGCAAAATGCTAGTGTTTAGCAGGAATATGCATGCCAATTCCGCATGCTATATACCCGCGGCAGGAGTTCACATGAATATACTGCTATTTGCAATGTTTGCGTTGCGCACTTGCGCCTGTGACCGTACTCCACCATATGTGGTCTCTCATTAGTTATGTTGTGATGTGTCTCACCGCTTATTCCGGTCTTGCCCCTGTCTTTTGCCTGTGTATGCTGATTTTACTAATAAAGTTGTTTGCTACTTTGTGCTAACTTGTGGACGTTTCTTCCACCATTTCTTCTGTGGTTCGTTACCGTGGCAGGAGTTGCAGAATTGCCGCAGAAATTTCCTCGGAAATTCTGCAACGTGTGCACTTAGCCTTACTTTGTAAGCCGGTGTTAGGTGGCAGCTGGACAAATCCCCCAGGTGCCAAACCTCGGAGAAGCAGGCTCCAGCAAATATAGTGCTGAGAGGTGTTTTTACGAGCCCAGATTATAGTTCCAGCTTTTACGAGCAGCTGAAAGAGCTGGGTTGGGATTAGATGCTCCCTTACCTCCTCTCCAGGTCTTGGATGGTCTGATTTAAGTCAGCTGGAGCTTTCTCATTTGGTCTGTGTTGTGCAGCATAGCGCAACCTCCACCAGGGGATGCTGGTGAGGGAAGAGAGGCTGCACACACAGCGTAACACCACTGAGAAGCAGCACAAGCGCCACCAAGTGGCGAAAGAGTGGTCAGACGAGCCAAGTCAGAAACCGTCAGGACAAGAAGTTCCACTTGTCACAGCAATACACATGGTCAAATATATGCCAGAAGTCAGAGCCAGATGGGAGCAGATATAACCGAGACGAGAGACAGTTATACAGGTCAGAAGACAGGCCAAGTCACATACCAAAAGGTCCAAGAACAGGGAGCGAACACTAAGACAAAGCGGGGTGGCAGGAAGGGAAGTCACGGGAACAGAGTACACGGGCAGAGGATAAGACACAGTATCAAGGGGTCAGCTGCTCTAGCCTGTGAGCATGAACTATCACTGACATCAGCTGCCAGCAACAGCCTAGGGAAATAGCCACCCATACACCAGAGAGAGGCAGAGAAGGTTAACCCCCAACTGACCAGGTCGGGGAGCAGAAAGCGGACTCCGACCTAGATCATGACATGTGTCTTGTGCAAGGTGAGGAGGCCTTGTATGTGCTGCTCAGACCCTGATGGAGTCTAAGAGGAAAAGACTCCCATTTAAACGGCTGAGCCCTGTGTTATATGGACTTGTTATTTTCTGTTTTTGCTCTGTTATACCTTTGTTTTACCTGGAGGAGGCTGTTTACTTTGTAACCCTGACAGTTTATGGACTGTTTTTAATAAGTCGCATGTTGGCTGGAACCAGCGAACTAAGTCTCGTTTGTGAACCAGCATCTACTGCAGAGCCTATCACTCACAATTGGTGCTTCAAATGCACGCTGAAATTCCAAAGGACAGGTGATTGCTGTCTGAAAACTGCATGTCCGGAGTCAAGGTAGCTGTAGCCATGCAAGCGCAGCCTGCAATCATGGAGGAGCTAATTAAACACCTGGTACAGGCAAATCTATGTCAGCAGCAAGCTAAGCAGGAGACCAACAAATGCAGCAGGAACAGATAACGCTGCTGGCAGAAGCCATCTGTGTCAGACAAGCCTCACCACCTCAAGGCCGAAGCGACGAGACCCAGGTGAGAAAGACCGTGAGAGGGGCGTTGCAAAAGATAACTTCGGAGGATGAAGTTGTAGAGTTCCTGGCCATGTTTGAGAGGGTGGTGGACCGTGAGAGACTAAATCCTGGAGCAGAGGGTAGAGGTTCTAGCGCCATATCTGACCAGAGAGCTACACAAGGCGTACTTTGATTTGGCCCTACAAGACACCAAAGAGTATGACAAACTTAAAGCTGAGATCTTGACTTGGCTGGGTGTAACCCTGGCAGTCATCGCACAGTTGGTCCATCTCTGGGTCTTTCACAGTGATGAACCTCCCCGGTCACAAATGTTTGACCTTCTTCACCTGGTCCAGAAGTGGCAGCAACCAAAGACTTGTTCCCAAGCCCAAATTTTGAGAGTGGTCATGGATCAGTTTATCCACTCTCTGCCAAAGTCGATTCAGTCTTGGCCTGCCAAGGGAGATTCCCAAAATGCAGATGACCTGGAAGGCCTAGTGGAGAGGTACCAGGTGGTCGAGGGTTCTCTGGGTACTCAAGTAGTGGTAAGGTCACCTTTCTGGGGTTCCCAAAGGAGGGGATGGCTCCCAAAAGAAGAGGACTAAATACGCACTGGGGGGCATCCAAAGTCCCAAGAGAGATCTGAGTCACCGCTGAGTTATAAGCCCCATGCCGTTCTCTGTTTGTGGTGTCATGCCCCTGGCCATATAGCTGCCCAGTGTCCAATGAACTCTGAGCCAGTGGACTGCAGAATAGGCCAGCATTGCTCCTATTTTGCCTACCCCACCTGCAGCATGGTTCCTCATCCTGGCAAGGGCCTCAGGTATGCTCCATGTCTGTAAACAGGGTGATAAGGGCCACACTTCCACACCGGCTGTTACCTGGGAAGGTGGTGGGAGTCCGGTGTACCCATGGGGACACTAAGAACTATTCTGTGGCCCAAGTCGATGTAAGCATGGACTGTGGTACCGCGTCTCATGAAGTGGGTGTCATCAAGGTTTTGTTGCACCCCATATTAATAGGACAGGGCTTTGCATTGTTCTGGAACATATGGGGGATAGCACAGCCACCTGGGTGATCAGACGACAGTCAGATCGCCCCTAAAGAAACCTCATGGCAGGCCGTAGTTTTCAAGTTTCCCATGTGTATGCTTATTGGCGATGAGAGTGAGGTAGCAGCCCAAGGACAACATCCCTAAGGTGGAGGTGTCCAAGGGAAATTTGGAACTGCCCAACTCATGGACCTAACTCTTAAAGGGGCACTTAAAATGCAACTGTTTAAATGGTGTGCCTCAGGAACTGGGGGCCGACAATCAGTTCACTCACTTTGCGATGAATGGGGATATGCTTTACAGGGTAAATAAACCAAGAGGTGAGGTGATAGAGCAGTTACTAGTGCCAGGGCCCTATAGACGCAGGGTATTCGACATGGCTTATTCCCATGTGTATGTGGCCACCTGGGGACAGATAAGACTCAGGAGCGCATCCTGCAGGGATTCTACTGGCCTGGGTGTTACAGAGAAATTTTGAACTATTGTCGTTCCTGCCCCACATGCCAGCTGACCTCCCCGGCGTTCCACTTCTGCAGTCCTCTAGTACCGTTGCCCATCATTGAGGTTCCATTCGAGCGCATAGTGATTGAATTAGTAGGACCCCTGATAAAGTCTGCTAGTGGACATTAATATACTGTATATTGGTGGTCCTGGATTATGCTACCAGGTACCTAGAGGCTTAAGAAATTTCTTGACAAAGTGTATCTCTCAGGAGCTGATCCATCTCTTCTCTCAAACCGGTCTGCCGAATGAGATACTGATGGACCAAGGAACCCCCTTCATGTCGAAAGTCATTAGGGAGTTGTGCAAGATTCTGCATATTTCCCAGCTCAGAACCTGAGTATACTGTACCCAGACAGATGGACTCGGGGAGAGTTTTAACAAAACCTTGAATGCTATGCTAAATAAAGTAGTGGAGAAGGATGGCTGAGACTAGGACTGTCTGATTCCCTACCTGTCCTCCATCAGGGAAGTTCCCCAAGCTTCCACAGGCTTCTCCCCATTTCAGTTACTCTATGGCCGACATCCATGAGGACTCCTGGATGTGGCGAAGGAGTCCTGGGAAGCTGAGACCACAACCAATAGAAGTGTGGTGACGCATATTGCCTAAATGCAAGAGAAGATAGGCAATGTGATACCCATCGTATCACCTCCTCCAGGCACAGGAAGCACAGTCCAGGGTGTCTAATAGGTTGGCCAGGGTAAGACAGTTCAACCCAGGGGATCGAGTGCTTGTGCTGGTGCCCACAATAGAGAGCAAGTACCTGGCTAAGTGTCAGGGACCCTATGAGGTGGTAGAGAAAGTTGGTGATGTCAACTATAAAATCTGCCAACCTTGGAAGAGTAAGCCCTACCAGGTGTACCATGTTAACCTGATTAAACCATGGCAGGTGTCAGGACTCTGAACATTTTTTATTACCTTTTGTGCATTACTGCCCTTTTCCAAGATGGCGTCTTTGGTCTCATGTGCACTGTGTCTTCCTGCTATAAAACTCCACCCCAGCCTTCAGTCTGTGCTAGAGTATTCTGCCTTGCATCCAGCTCCTGACTCTGGTGACTCCCTGGCTATATACCTGCTCCTGTGAACCTGTGTGGTGATCCTGCTGCTCTGCTCTGAGTTCCTGCTGCATACACCAGTTTCCAGTAATCCTCCTTCATCTGCTGCTCGTGTTTACTTCCATCTGCATTTGCTGGACATGTAAGCTGTTTGCTGCTCTGCAAAAACCTGAGACTTTTACCCAGGCCTCCCTGGTTGAGCTAAGTTATTATTTGAACTGCCTTATAAGCATATCTATCTGTGTTTGGACTAAAACAAAGACTTATTCGTGTCAAGTATCCTCAAGAATAATTGTGCTTCATAGAGTTTCTGCGTGATTGCATTTTCCTCTGAAGTTTTCTATAGACTGCTAAGCTGCGTTTAATATTTACACCAAGTGTTGTGGACTTGGGTTTCCTCTGCACCTGTTTGAATCACTGTGTTATAATATAGACTTTACCACTTATAAAACTTTGTCCTGTAGTTGTCTTGTTCCACGCAAAGAGTCTCCTGAGTAATCCCCTATAATTATTACAGCAGGACAGAGAATCCGTGGAAGCTCATTGTCTGGTGTCCAAGTCCGATGTCAGCACAGAAGATGTTAAGGTGGCGGTCACTCAGGTTAAACAGCATGAGGTACTCACAGAGCCTTATGTTTGCATAAATCTGAAGCCGTATTGGATTCCGGGGCCCACAGAGAGGTGATCTCAAAAGAGGTGAAGTGGATGCTGAATCTAGGGGCAATTGAAAATCTAAGAGGCTGGTCCAGTTCAATAGTGTTGGTGACAATACCAGATGGGGAGCGGCAGTTCTGTAACTATTACAGGAAACTCAATGAGGTCTCGAAGTTGAGAGATGGGCTCATTGAGAGACTAGGACCAGCTCGATATATCACTACCCTGAACCTCACTAAAGGATACTGGCAAATTCCCTTGTCAAAAGAGGTGAAGGAGAGGACAGCCTTCTTGACACCAGATCAATTTTATCAGAATGTCAGGATGTTGTTTGGGTTGCAGGGAGCTCCAGCCACTTTCCTGAGAGCCATGGATTGGATCTTAGCACCCCACAAAAAGTATGGAGCAGCCTACCTAGATGACATTGTCATATTCAGCCAGGACTGGGGAAGCCATCTTGATAAAGTTCAGGCCATAATTAACACCCTGAGAAAGGCAAGCTTTACCATCAACCTAAAAAAATGTGCTATGGGGATGGAGGAAGCCAAGTGTCTGGGCTACGTAGTAGGTAGAGGTGAAATAAAACCTCAAATAAATAAGATGGAAGCGATCCAGAGCTGTCCAAAGTCTCTCTTGAAGAAGCAGGTCAGAAAATTTCTAGGTATTGTGGGCTAGTATCAAAAATGTGTCCCTAATTTTGCACTGATAGCAGACCCGCTGACAGATCTTCTGAAAGGGACGAAGTCAACTATAGTTAAGTGGTGCCCGGTAGCTGAGGTGGCCTTCCACGAACTGAATCTGGTCTTCTGTAAACAGCCAGTTTTGGTGGCGCCCTACTTCTCCAAAGAGTTTGTAGTCCAGACTCCAGATGAATGCAACGGAGAGGAAAAGACTCAGATTTATAACGGCCGAGCCATTGTGTTATATGAACGTGATATTTTCCATTTTGCTCTGTGATACCTTTGTTTACCTGGAAGAGGCTGTTTTACTTTGTAACCCTGACAGTTTATGAACTCCTTTAAATAAACTGCCTGGTTGTTTGGAATCAGCGAACTAAGTCCTGTGTGTGAACCAACATCTACCGCAGAGCCGATCTCTCAAACTAGATAAGACCCTTTTACGTTTATTGTCATTCCATTTTTTATCTAAACACATAATTTTTTATAGTACATGAGAAAAGCTGACTAATATTCATCAGTGTGCTAGATCAGTGTTTAGTCAGTGTCAGTTTTTTCCATCAGTAATTTTCTCATTATGCCAAAAAAGACGTGAATCGTTAACAGAAAAAGTTATGTCTCTGGTGTTTATGAGTGAATCTGTTTGAAAAACAATCGCCAAACATAAATTCGGCGCCAATATGGCACATTTGGATTCGTGATCGGAAGAACGAGCAAAATTTTCTAAAATCGGGAAAAATCGGTAACATTCTGTAAAAAGTTTGGGAAAATATTTGCTTTGCCTCTAAAGTATTTTCAGCACTTTGGCTACAATAATGGTGGTGTATCATGAGCGTGGGCCATGTGTTTGATGAGGGGAGGGGGTTTTCAGAGCTCAGAGGCGCGGAGTTCTTGTAAATAGTAATTGTTTAGATTTTTAACTCCGCACTACTTCTGCAAAGTAAATTCCAAAGTGAAATATGGCATGCTGTATCATGTTAGTCACAAAAAATTGTTTGAGAGTGGATGAGGCCTGTATGCCAAAGAATATATGCTACAAACAATTCGAAAATTATATTTCCCCCTACTGTTGTGAATGTTAGGAATACAATAATTTTTTAGTGGCCTCTGGATAAGGCCTCTATAACACACTAGATGCTGCAAACTATTTGAAAGTCAGGTCCCCTAGGGTATGACACTAGGAACAGAATAATTTTTTGTGGCCTCTGGATCAGGCCTCTATAACACTTTAGATGCTACAAACTATTTAAAAGTCAGGTCCTCTTCTGTATGGCACTAGGAACAAAAGGATTTTAGGGTGGTCTCTGGATCAGACCTCTGTAACACACTAGATGCTACAAACTATTGGAAAGTCAGGTCTCCTACTGTATGACACTAGGAACAGAATATTTTTTGTGACCTCTAGATCAGGCCTCTATAACACACTAGATCCTGCAAACTATAGTAAAGTCAAGTCCCCTACTGTATGACACTAGGAATAGTAGGGGTCTTTTTGGTGGCCTCTGGATCAGGCCTCTATAACAAACTAGATTCTGCAAATTGATAGAAAGTCAGGTCCCATACTGTTTGACACTAGGAACAGAGGGGTTTTTTGGTGGCCTCTGGATCAGGCCTATATAACACACTTGATGCTACAAACTATTTTAAAGTCAGGTCTCCTACTGTATAACACTAGGAACAGAATAATTTTTTGTTGGCCTCTGGATCAGGCCTCTATAACACACTAGATGCTGCAAACTATTTTAAAGTCGGGTCCCCTTCTCTATGACACTAGGAGCAGGATTTTTTGGTGGCCTCTGGATCAGGCCTCTATAACACACTAGATGCTACAAACTATTAAGTCAGGTCCCCTACTGTATGACATTAGGAACACAAGAATTTTTTGGTGGCCTCTGGATCAGGCTTCTACAGCTTAATTTCAACCCAACAAAATGACAAAGTGTGATACGGCTGGTTTTCTAACTTTTGGTAACTGAAAAATTATACTTTTTTTAATATGTCTTAGGTCTGCAGACAGTTTCATATCACTAAAGCACTAAATGATAAGGTGGGATTGAGCAGGCTCTTTCACATTTAGCTAGTGAAAAATATGATTTAGAATGCCATACTCATGCGTGGAGCACAATAGAAGCAGTGCACAACACACTTGTAGGAAATGTGCCCTGCTGGCTTTATTTGTGAATCTCAATAATGGCAAATAAGGCAAAAAAAATGCTGGAAGGTAAATTTAACAGCCACACCGGGCACTAGTCAGCTACACTATCTGACTGATATACAACAGCTAACTAGCTAAAATCTTGCTGCTTTCAGTGCCAGGATCAGGAGAAGCCTCTCTGTGCTGTTACAGTGTCAAAATGGTGCTAAAACAAGATGTCCGCTATTTATATGGAGAGGGACATGTGATTTCAGCAGCCAATGACACAAGCCGTTGTGTCAGGACATTGTGTTTCCTGCACCCTGATTAGCTAGTCTCAATGTACACACATTAGGGAAAAAAAAAGACTGTTTACAAGACCGCCGCGCCTCTGAGCTCTGCAAATCCCCTCCCCTCATCAAACAAACGCTCATGATACACCACCATTATCGTTGCTAAAGTGCTGAAAATAGGTGCAACACAAATATTTTCCCACACTTTCACCGAATGTTACCTATTTTTACTGATTTTATAAAATTTTGCTCATGTTTCTCATCACAAATCCAAATGTGCCATATTCATGTTGAATTTATGTTTGGCAATCGTTATACAAACAAATTCGCTCATCACTACTCCTTACAAATAAATGGTGGTGGAGTATTGGCCAGTTTCTGTACATTTTAGGCTAAGAGCCTCTGTTAATACGTTCCACAGACGTATTCAGGCTGCAGCCTTACACATATTGGAACATGGTCATTGCCACACTAAGGCTTTTACCTGAGGTCTGTAGCACTGCCTGTCACCTGAGTAATACACTCCACAGACCTCAACACTATCTGGGACATATCCTGTAATTAGTTCATTGTTGCTCAAAACCATGCAAAAGTTACATTCTGCCGGGTTGAGTAGTTTCCTGAAGAACTGCATAGGCTTGTGCAGATTGGTCAATGGCACTTAAATGTCACCTGCTTAACCCAGCAGGAAGTACTGCGGCATCTAAAAATCACTAAAATTGACAAATCTCCAGGCTCGGATGGGATACGCCGCCGAGTACTGCAAGAATTAAGTACAGTCATTGATAGACCATTATTTTTAATCTTTAACCCCTTCACCCCGAAGCCTGTTTTCACCTAAGTGACAGGGCCAATTTTTACAATTCTGACCACTGTCACTTTATGAGGTCATAACTCTGAAACGCTTCAACGGATCCTGGTGATTCCGACACTGTTTTCTCGTGACATATTGTACTTCATGAAAATTGTAAAATTTCTATGATATGTCTTGCGATTATTTGTGAAAAAATGGAAATTTGGCGAAAATTTTAAATATTTCTCAATTTTCAAACTTTGAATTTTTATGCCCTTAAATTAGAGAGTTATATCACATAATATAGCTAATAAACAACATTTCCCACATGTCTGCTTTACATCAGCACAATTTTGGAAACATAATTTTTTTTGTTAGGGAGTTATGAGGGTTAAAAGTTGACCAGCGATTTCTCATTTTTGCAACAAAATTTGCAAAACCATTTTTTTTACGGACCACCTCACACTTGAAGTGACTTTGAGGGGTCTATATGACAGAAAATACCCAAAAGTGACACCATTCTAAAAACTGCACCCCTCAAGGTACTCAAAACCATATTCAAAAATTTTATTAACCCTTCAGGTGCTTCACAGGAATTTTTGGAATGTTTAAAAATAAATTGAACATTTAACTTTTTTTCACAAAATGTTTATTTCAGATCCAATTTGTTTTATCTTACCAAGGGTAACAGGAGAAATTTGACCACAAAAGTCGTTGTACAATTTGTCCTGAGTACGCCGATACCCCACATGTTTGGGTAAACCAATGTTTGGGCACATGGCAGAGCACGGAAGGGAAGGAGCGCCATTTGACTTTTCAATGCAAGATTTGCTGGAATTGAGATCGGAACCCATGTCGCGATTGGAGAGCCCCTCACGTGCCTAAACAGTGGAAACCCCCACAAGTGACACCATTTTGGAAAGTAGACCCCTAAGGAACTTATCTAGATGTGTGGTGAGTAGTGTTGAGCATTCCGATACTGCAAGTATCGGGTATCGGCCGATACTTGCTGTATCGGAATTCCGATACCGAGATCCGATATTTTTGTGATATCGGGTATCGGTATCGAAACAACATTAATGTAAAAATGTGTAAAAGAGAGAATCAAAATAAAAAATATTGCTATACTCACCTCTCCGACGCAGCCTGCACCTTACCGAGGGAAGCGGCAGCGTTCTTTGTTTAAAATTCGCGCTTTTCTTTCCTTTACGTGAGTCCCGGCTTGTGATTGGTTGCGTGCCGCCCATGTGACCGGGACGCAACCAATCACAGCAAGCCGTGACGTAATTTCAGGTCCTTGAGGATTTTAAAATTACGTTCCGGCGTTGTGATTGGTTGCGTCGCAGTCACATGGGCGACGCAACCAATCACAGCAAGCCGTGATGTAATTTCAGGTCCTTAAGGATTTTAAAATTACGTCCCGGCTTTGTGATTGGTTGCGTCGCAGTCACATGGGAGACGCAACCAATCACAAGCCGTGACGTCACGGGAGGCTGGACACGCGCGCATTTTAAAATGGGCGCGTGTCCAGCCTCCCGTGACGTCCCGGCTTGTGATTGGTTGCGCCGCGGTCAACCAATCACAAGCCGGGACGTCACGGGAGGCTGGACACGCGCCCATTTTAAAAAGCGCGCGTGTCCAGCCTCCCGTGACGTCACGGCTTCTGATTGGTTAATGGCGGCCATGTTGCCGGGACGCGGACCAATCACAGCAACCCGTGACGTAATTTCGTCACGGCTTGCTGTGATTGGTCCGCGTCCCGGCAACATGGCGCCGTGACCAATCATAAGCCGGGACGTCACTGGAGGCTGGACACGCGCCCATTTTAAAAAGCGCGCATGTCCAGCCTCCCGTGACGTCACGGCTTGTGATTGGTTAATGGCGGCCATGTTGCCGGGACGCGGACCAATCACAGCAAGCCGTGACGTAATTTCGTCACGGCTTGCTGTGATTGGTCCGCGTCCCGGCAACATGGCCGCCCTGACCAATCACAAGCCGGGACTTCACGTAACCAAGTAAAAGCGCGAATTTTAAACAAACAACGCTGCCGGTTCCCTCGCTGAGGTCCAGGCTGCGTCGGACAGGTGAGTATAGCGATATTTTTTATTTTAATTCTTTCTTTTACACATTTATATGGATCCCAGGGCCTGAAGGAGAGTTTCCTCTCCTTCAGACCCTGGGAACCATCAGGAATACCGTCCGATACTTGAGTCCCATTGACTTGTATTGGTATCGGGTATCGGTATCGGATTGGATCCGATACTTTGCCGGTATCGGCCGATACTTTCCGATACCAATACTTTCAAGTATCGGACGGTATCGCTCAACACTAATGGTGAGCACTTTGAACCTCCAAGTGCTTCACAGAAGTTTATAATGTAGAGTCGTAAAAAAAATTTAATATTTATTTTCACAAAAAATTATCTTTTTGCCCCAAATTTTTTATTTTCCCAAGGGTAACAGGATAAATTGGACCCCAAAAGTTGTTGGGCAATTTGTCCTGAGTACACTGATACTTCATATATGGGGATAAACCACTGTTTGTGCGCATGGCAGAGCTCAGGAGGGAAGGAGCGCCGTTTGACTTTTCAATGCAAAATTGGCTGGAATTGAGATCCCATGTCGCGTTTGGAGAGCCCCTGATGTGCCTAAACAGTGGAAACCCCCCAATTCTAACTGAAACCCTAACCCCAGCCCTAACCCTAGCCCTAACCCTAACCCTAAACCTAGCCCTAACCCTAGCCCTAACCCCAACCCTAGCCCTAACCCTAACCCTAATGGGAAAATGGAAATAAATTCATTTTTTTAAATTTTATTATTTTTCCCTAACTAAGGCGGTGATGAAGGGGGGTTTGATTTATATTTATAGCAGTTTTTTTGGCGGATTTTTATGATTGGCAGCCGTCACACACTAAAAGATGCTTTTTATTGGAAAAAATAGTTTTTGCATCACCACATTTTGAGAGCTATAATTTATCCATATTTTTGCCCACAGAGTCATGTGAGATCTTGTTTTTTGCGGGACGAGTTGACGTTTTTATTGGTACCATTTTCGGGGACATGACATTTTTTGATCGCTTTTTATTCCAATTTTTGGGAGGCGGAATGAACAAAAACCAGTGATTCCTGAAATTCTTTTAGGGGGGCGTTTATAGCGTTCCACGTGTGGTAAAATTGATAAAGCAGCTTTATTCTTCAAGTCAGTACGATTACAGCGATACCTCATTTATATAATTTTTTTATGTTTTGGCGCTTTTACACAATAAAAACTATTTTATATAAAAAAATAATTGTTTTTGCATCGCTTTATTCTGAGAGCTATAACTTTTTTATTTTTCTGCTGATGATGCTGTATGTCAGCTTTTTTTTTGCGGGACAAGATGACGTTTTCAGTGGTACCATGGTTATTTATATCCGTCTTTTTGATCGCGTGTTATTCCACTTTTTGTTCGCCTGTATGATAATAAAGTGTTGTTTTTTGCCTTGTTTTTTTTTTTTTTTTTTGCGGTGATCACTGAAGGGGTTAACTAGTGGGATAGTTTTATAGAGCGGGTCGTTACGGACGCGGCGATACCAAATATGTGTACTTTTATTGTTTTTTTTAATTTACATAAATAAATGGATTTACTGGGAAATGTTTTTTCTCCCTTTATTTGGGGATTTTTTTTTTAATTTTTGTTATACATTCTATATATTTTTTTTTTTACTTTTTGTTATTGTCCCAGGGTGGGATATCACTGTATTAGATCAGATCGTTGACCTGACAGTGTGCATAACACTCTGTCAGATCAACGATCTGACAGGCAAGGTTAGGTCGCTTTCTGGCGCCTGCTCTCTGCAGCTCTCAGCAGGTGCCGGCTAGCCAGGTCATTTCATGACCCGGAAGGAGTCCCGCGGCCATCTTGGATCCGGGGACTCCTTCCGGATCACCGGAGCAACGCGATCTCATCGCGTTGCTCTGGTGCGAGAGCGCAGGGAGCCCCCGTCCCTGCGCGTTCCCCCTCTATGCCGCTGTCACTACTGACAGCGGCATCAGAGGGGTTAAATGCCCGCCGCTAGCGCCGATCGTGGGCATTGCTGCGGGGTGTCAGCTGTCATATACAGCTGACACCCGCACCCGATCACCGCGGCGCTCAGCGCGAGACCGCGGTGATCGGTGCGCTGTACTAGTACTGCTGCTGGCACAAATGCAGTGCCGGCAGCGCAGTACTAGTACGGCGCATGTCGCGAAGGGGTTAAAGACTCCATAATAACAGGGTCTGTACCACAGGACTGATGTATAGCAAATGTGGTGCCAATATTCAAAAAGGCGACAAAAACTGAACTTGGAAATTATAGGCCAGTAAGCTTAACCTCTACTGTGGGTAAAATCCTGGAGGGCATTCTAAGGGATGCTATACTGGAATATCTGAAGAGGAATAACCTCATGACCCAATATCAGCACGGGTTTACTAGGGACCGTTCCTGTCAGACAAATCTGATCAATTTCTATGAAGAGGTAAGTTTCGGACTGGACCAAGGGAACACAGTGGACGTAGTGTATATGGACTTTTCAAAATCTTTTGATATGGTGCCACACAAAAGGTTGATACATAAAATGAGAATAAAGGGGATAGGAGAAAATATGTGTAAGTGGGTTAAGAGCTGGCTCAAGGATAGGAAACAAAGGGTGGTTATTAATGGAGCACACTCGGACTGAGTCGCGGTTAGCAGTGGGGTACCACAGGGGTCAGTATTGAGCCCTCTTCTTTTTAACATATTTATTAATGACCTTGTAGGGGGCATACAGAGCAGAATTTCAATATTTGCAGATGACACTAAACTCTGCAGGGTAATCAATACAGAGGAGGACAATTTTATATTACAGGATGATTTATGTAAACTAGAAGCTTTTTTCTCATGCCCCCAGACCTGTTTGTTGGGTCCAGCAGAAAAATATTCGGCTTTCCCATTGACTTGCATTGGATTCATTATTCAGTACGAATACATGGATATTCAGAATTATTTGTGCAGATTTTCCCGAATCCAAATATTTCACTATTTGCTCATCACTGGTAAGTTTCTCTTGAGGTGAATATGTCTGTTCCCCAAAGATATTTAACATATTTCAAATGCTATCTTTTGATCTCTATTGTTTTACTCTGTTTCCTATTTAAAGGGATCAAACAAGTTCACTTTCCCCAGAGCCTCAACCACACTAGTCCAGAGTCTCTGTAGTACAAAAAGGCAGCATGAGGGGTAGATGTGATGTCACTACCACTGATGCTGCTCAGTTGCCAAGTCCATCCGTGTACAGCTCAAAGTGCACCACCAGCAGCTGCTTCCTCTTTGAGTAAGGTAAGATCAAGGGTCTTCTAGTTGGCGGTTCATAATCTCACACTGTACCAATGCTTGGTCTTCCACCTCTATGAAGATAGGCTGGGGTCACCCACAGTGCTTTAAGCGTGTAGCACACGTCCATTACAAAGCAGGACCACATGATGCAACTCAACCTTACCAGTTTCTGGTCTATCCCTTTAACATTAGGATTTTCATCTGATGCCTTAAATTGTATTTTTTGAGACCCCTTACCAAACAGATATTTATTGATAAAGGCCAGTTATCAGGCCGAAACGTTGATTTTGATTATCTGAAATTCGTCTGGGTCTCTTTTTCTGTCAATAAACTTTTTCCACTGCAACATTGTTGAGTGCCGAAGTTTACATTTAATTTTATTATATCTATTTACTTCTGAGCACCACCGACTGGACGGTCGAGCACCCGTTCTCCACTACAACACGTCCAAGGTGTGTCAGATGAGAAGATGGCTCCTAAAAAAGCATTCCACTACATTCTTAATTATGCAAATTGTTTATTCAGAGAGGAAGAGAGCTAGAACTCTAGTGCCACCCATTGGAAGGTAGCAATCCTACAAGTCAATGTTGACCCTTTAACGACCCTTGTCACATGACTTAGGATAATAGCCAAACCAGAATCTCAATTTGCAGACACTGTGTTTCGGGGTACTGCCCCTCGTCAGTACAAAGCGGAGATCTGGTTTGGCTGTGTGAGAGGCGTCAGACCGTTATCCAAAAAGTATCATTTTTCCTTGCGCAGATCGACATGCTAATTGTGCTGAAATGAGGAGACTTAAAGCCCCAATGCTCCTCTGGGTAATATGCTACTTATGTAAATTGTCTCTTCAGAGAGGAAGAGAGCTAGAACTCTAGTGCCACCTATTGGAAGGTAGCAATCCTACAAGTCAATGTTGACCCTCCGAGCGTTGTCACATGAATTAGTGACACAGTGTCTGCAAATTGAGATTCTGGTTTGGCTGTTATCCTAAGTCATGTGACAAGGCTCGTTAAAGGGTCAACATTGACTTGTAGGATTGCTACCTTCCAATAGGTGGCACTAGAGTTCTAGCTCTCTTCCTCTCTGAAGATCTCTGAAGAGACAATTTGCATAATTAGCATTTTACCCAGAGGAGCATTGCGGCTTTAAGTCTCTTCATCTCGACATGCTTAGCATGTCGATATCCGAAAGGAGAAATGATAGTTTTTGGATAACTACATTCTTAGAAATGAATTGCTAATAGCTTGCCCATTGTTAACGGATAGGGTTTTTCATACTCAGAAATAGCAAAGGGAAATTTTACAATTTTTATATTTTGGGGACTTCCATCACATTAATCATGCAAAAGTTGTTTAGCATGTATGCAGCAGCCACAAGAAGAAGGAAACAGGCCAGCATAGGATCGCGAGGAGAGGTAAGTTATCCTTTTTTTTTTCCTCTTTAAAGTGAATGCATTGGAGGTAGAGGTTGGGATTAGGGATGTAATTATAATGAATTGGTGGAGGACTTGTAATTATAGTGAATTGGGCGAAGACATATAATTATAATGAATCGGGGAAGCTGGAGGTGCACGGTCATGGGGAGTTGAGGACACAGGAGAGTAACTAGTAATGAAGTGGGGGAAAGAGTACAAGGGCTAATTAATTTTTATTTTTATTCAGAGGGGTAAAAAGTGGCTACTGGCTAGTTATAGTTAAAGTGGGCAAAGTTCTTGCTTATTAATTTATATTGTGGATGGTGGGTTGCACTATGGCCGATTAAATATACTGTACATCGTGGGTGCATGTCTGCATTCAATGATGCAGTGTAGGGGACTCTTTTTTTCAGGAAACCAATGAATATATATATGTAACCTTTTTATTTTCACAGTGATCAGTGCGGCAAAGTCTGTAGTTACCATGCCACAGCTTTATGATGTTGAAAAGAAGGTTTAACAAAATCGAGAAGAAATAAAGAAAATGACTGTAATCAGATGAAACATCAGTGCTAACTTACTTGTAAATATTTATTCTGTATCTGCACTATTCAAGGGTCTGTTTACATGGATCACCAGTGGCACTAAAGGACCACTGATTGGCGGTTGTTTAACCCCTTAAGGTACCGTTACACTTAACGATTTACCAACGATCATGACCAGCGATACGACCTGGCCGTGATCGTTGGTAAGTCGTTGTGTGGTCGCTGGAGAGCTGTCACACAGACAGCTCTCCAGCGACCAACGATGCCGAAGTCCCCGGGTAACCAGGGTAAACATCGGGTTACTAAGCGCAGGGCTGCGCTTAGTAACCCGATGTTTACCCTGGTTACCATTGTAAATGTTAAAAAAAAAAAACACTACATACTTACATTCCGGTGTCTGTCACGTCCCTCGCCGTCAGCTTCCCGCACTGACTGTGTCAGCGCCGGCCGTAAAGCACAGCACAGCGGTGACGTCACCGCTGTGCTTTACGGACGGCGCTCACAGTCAGTGCGGGAAGCTGACGGCGAGGGATGTGACAGACACCGGAATGTAAGTATGTAGTGGTTTTTTTTTTACATTTACAATGGTAACCAGGGTAAACATCAGGTTACTAAGCGCGGCCCTGCGCTTAGTATCCCGATATTTACCCTGGTTACCAGTGAAGACATCGCTGGATCCTAGTCACACACGCCGATGCAGTGATGACAGAGGGGTGATCAGAGACCAAAAAAAGGTCCTGATCATTCGCAGCGACCAACGATCTCCCAGCAGGGGCCTGATCGTTGGTCGCTGTCACGCATAACGATTTCGTTAACGATATCGTTGCTATGTCACAAAAAGCAACGATATCGTTAACGAAATCGTTATGTGTGATGGTACCTTTAGTGACAGAGCCAATTTTGGTTTTAATGACCAAGGCAATTTTTACAATTCTTACCACTGTCAGTTTATGAGGTTATAGCTCTGGAACACTTCAACGAATCCCACTAATTCTGAGAATGTTTTTTTGTGACATATTATACTTCATGTTAGTGGTAAAATTTCTACGATATGACTTGCGATTATGAAAAAAATGGAAACTTGGCAAAAAATTTGAAAATGTTCAAACTTTTAATTTTTGTGCCCTTAAATCCGAGAGTCATATCGCACAAAACAGTTAATAAATAACATTTACCACATTTCTACTTACATCAGCACAATTTTGGAAACATAATATTTTATTGTTAGGAAGTTATAAGGGTTAAAAGTTAACCTGCGATTTCTCATTTGTCCAACAAAATTTACAAAACCATTTTTTTAGTGACAACCTCACATTTGAAGTGAGTTTTGGGGGGGTCAATATAACAGAAAATACCCCAAAGTGACACCAAGTTTATTAACCCTTCAGGTTCTTCACGAGAACTAAAGCAATGTGAAAAAATGGACATTTTACTTTTTTCACAAACACTTTACTTTGGAACCAAACTTTTTTATTTTCACAAGGGTATCAGGAGCAAATTGACCACAAAGATTGTTGTGCAATTTCTCCTGAGTACACCAATACCCCGTATGTGGGGGAAAGCTACTGTTTGGGCGCATGGCAGGGCTGGAATAGAGGGAACACCATTTGACTTTTTGAATGAAAAATTGTCTGGAATCAAAGGTGGGCACCATATCACGTTTGGAGACCCCTGATGTACCTAAACAGTGGAAGCCCCCAATTCTAACTCCAACCCTTACACAGCCCTACCCCTGACCCTAATCCCAACCCTAATCCAAACCCTAACCATAACCCTAACCCCAACTCCAATAGCACCCTAACCCCAACACCCCAACCGTAACCCCAACACAACCGTATCCCCAACACAACCCTATCCCCAACACAACCCTAACCCTAGCCCCAACCCTAACCCTAGCCCAATTCTAACCCTAGTTCTAACCCCAACCCTAACCCTAGCCCCAACCCTAACCCTAGTTCTAACCCCAACCCCAATATTAACACTAACTCTAACTCCAACCCTAACCCCAGTCCCAACCCTAACCCTAACTGCAAAGAATGGAAAAAAAATACATTTTTTTAATTTTCTTATTTTTACCTAAGGGGGTGATAAAGGGGATTTAATTTACTTTTTTATTTTGATCACTGTGATAGGGTCTGTCACAGTGATCAAAATAAACCAACAGGGAAAATCGATTGTTGCCGGTTGCCAACCAGCAGATCTCTGGGGGCGCACTGCGCATACGCCCACCATTTTCTTCCAGGAAAAAGACGCCAGGGGACAGAACCGTAGGGTCCACAGACACCAGAGGTACCGGAAGGGGTCGGGGACCCCATTTCTCTCTCCTCAGGTATGATAGATCATGTCGGAGGAGAGAGAAATGAATGGGAAATCTGACTTTTTTTTTGCGATCACCATTATTCGGTAAATAACGATGATCACAAGACTTGGGATGGTAGACGATAAAAAATTACCTGAATCATGTTCTCCAGGGTCTCAGCTACCCACGATAGCCATGACCCCGAAGATTTTCCAACACTGGGGGGGCGCTATAACCTTATTTCTCAGCGCCATTAAAAAGCAGCGCTGAGGAATAAGTACCTGTAACTGCCACTGTTAAAACTCGTATCGGCGATCGTTAAGGGGTTAATAGCCTGTTTACAGATGCAGACTGCAGCAAACGATGCACACTAAGTGATCTGTAATAGATTTCTCAGTAAACATAGGCTGTCATGGTTCTGAGCAGTGTTAGTCTTGTTTACATAGTACTATGCACAGCAGCGAATGAAAATCTTTTTCACTGCCCAAAAGATGATTTCACCCAATGAACGAGTGTTATTGTCGCGCACACTGTAGGAAAAACTAAGTGCAACATGAAGGGAATAAGGGAAGAGAGACCAACACTAAGGAAATCACCTAGTGTGACAGCGGTATTTAAGTTGTTGCAAGGGGGTCATAAGACCCCCTTAGTAACCATTGGACCCCCGCAATTAGAATCGCTGGTCCTGATGATTACCATGGTACTCTGAGGTCATGTGATGACCCCAGAGTACAATGGACTGTGAGATTCAGCAATAAGCTGAAACTCACATGCAGGGCTGACTTCAAGTTTTCATGGGTTCCTGACGAAAGAGTTAACATTAACACATACCACGATTCATGATGTACAGATACGACAGAGAAATATAGGTATAGTACAATGCCAAAGATTTCACTTACTTCTTTGTTATGACCCCAATGGCGAGGGTCTCAGAGGAACGTGGAAGTCTGCAGAATACAAAAATCCAGCTCATAGGGCAGTGGTAACTGGGTTGACCATATATCTACTCCTAACGCCAACACTAGAAGTAGCCGGGGATCATTCCTACGTTGATTCTAGATGACACGCGCCAGCCGGAGAATCTAGCTACCCCTAGTAGAGGAAAACAAAGACCTTTCTTGCCTCCAGAGAAGGGGACCCCAAAGCTGGATAGAAGCCCCCCACAAATAATGACGGTGAGGTAAGAAGAAATGACAAACACAGAAATGAACCAGGTTTAGCACAGAGAGGCCCGCTTACTGATAGCAGAATAAAGAAAGGTAACTTATATGGTCAACAAAAACCCTATCAAAATCCACACTGGAAATTCAAGAACCCCCGAACCGTCTAACGGTCCGGGGGGAGAACACCAGCCCCTAGAGCTTCCAGCAAAGGTCAGGATATAGATTTGGAACAAGCTGGACAAAAATACAAAACCAAAACAAATAGCAAAAAGCAAAAGGCAGACTTAGCTGATATAACTGGAACCAGGATCAGTAGACAAGAGCACAGCAGACTAGCTCTGATAACTACGTTGCCAGGCATTGAACTGAAGGTCCAGGGAGCTTATATAGCAACACCCCTAACTAACGACCCAGGTGCGGATAAAAGGAATGACAGAAAAACCAGAGTCAAAAAACTAGTAACCACTAGAGGGAGCAAAAAGCAAATTCACAACAGTACCCCCCCCTTAGTGAGGGGTCACCGAACCCTCACCACGACCACCAGGGCGATCAGGATGAGCGGCATGAAAGGCACGAACTAAATCGGCCGCATGAACATCAGAGGCGACCACCCAGGAATTATCCTCCTGACCATAGCCCTTCCACTTGACCAGGTACTGAAGCCTCCGCCTGGAGAGGCGAGAATCCAAGATCTTCTCCACCACGTACTCCAACTCGCCCTCAACCAACACCGGAGCAGGAGGCTCAGCAGAAGGAACTACAGGCACAATGTACCGCCGCAACAAGGACCTATGAAATACATTGTGAATAGCAAACGACACAGGAAGATCCAGACGAAAAGATACAGGATTAAGGATTTCCAATATCTTGTAAGGCCCAATAAAACGAGGTTTAAATTTGGGAGAGGAGACCTTCATAGGAACAAAGCGGGAAGAAAGCCACACCAAATCCCCAACGCGTAGTCGGGGACCCACACCGCGGCGGCGGTTGGCAAAGCGCTGAGCCTTCTCCTGTGACAACTTCAAGTTGTCCACCACATGATTCCAGATCCGCTGCAACCTATCCACCACAGAATCCACCCCAGGACAGTCAGAAGGCTCCACATGACCCGAAGAAAAGCGAGGATGGAAACCAGAGTTGCAGAAAAAAGGCGAAACCAAGGTGGCGGAACTAGCCCGATTATTAAGGGCAAACTCAGCCAACGGCAAGAATGTCACCCAATCGTCCTGATCAGCAGAGACAAAACACCTCAAATAAGCCTCCAAAGTCTGATTGGTTCGCTCCGTCTGTCCATTAGTCTGAGGATGGAAAGCAGACGAAAACGACAAATCAATGCCCATCCTACTACAAAAGGATCGCCAGAACCTGGAAACGAACTGGGATCCTCTGTCTGACACAATATTCTCAGGGATGCCGTGCAAACGAACCACGTTCTGGAAAAACACAGGAACCAGATCGGAAGAGGAAGGCAGCTTAGGCAAAGGAACCAAATGGACCATCTTGGAGAAGCGATCACATATCACCCAGATAACGGACATGCCCTGAGATAGCGGAAGATCAGAAATGAAATCCATGGAGATATGTGTCCAAGGTCTCTTCGGGACAGGCAAGGGCAAGAGCAAACCGCTGGCACGAGAACAGCAAGGCTTAGCTCGAGCACAAGTCCCACAGGACTGCACAAATGACCGCACATCCCTTGACAAGGAAGGCCACCAAAAGGACCTGGCCACCAGATCTCTGGTGCCAAAAATTCCCGGGTGACCTGCCAACACCGAGGAATGAACCTCGGAAATGACTCTGCTGGTCCACTTATCCGGGACAAACAGTCTGTCAGGTGGACAAGACTCAGGCCTATCAGCCTGAAATCTCTGCAACACACGTCGCAGATCCGGAGAAATAGCTGACAAGATAACTCCATCTTTAAGAATACCAACAGGATCAGCGACTCCAGGAGCATCAGGCACAAAGCTCCTAGAAAGAGCATCGGCCTTCACATTCTTTGAACCTGGTAAATACGAGACAACAAAATCAAAGCGGGAGAAAAACAATGACCAGCGGGCCTGTCTCGGATTAAGGCGTTTAGCAGACTCGAGATACATCAGATTTTTGTGATCAGTCAAGACCACCACACGATGCTTAGCACCCTCGAGCCAATGACGCCACTCCTCAAATGCCCATTTCATGGCCAACAACTCCCGATTGCCCACATCATAATTTCGCTCGGCAGGCGAAAACTTCCTAGAGAAAAAGGCACAAGGTTTCATAACAGAGCAACCAGGGCCTCTCTGCGACAAAACGGCCCCTGCCCCAATCTCCGAAGCATCCACCTCAACCTGAAAGGGAAGTGAGACGTCAGGCTGGCACAAAACAGGCGCCGAAGTAAACCGGCGTTTCAACTCCTGGAAAGCCTCCACGGCAGCAGGAGCCCAGCTAGCTACATCGGAGCCCTTCTTGGTCTTATCCGTCAAAGGTTTCACAATGCTAGAAAAATTAGCGATAAAACGACGGTAGAAGTTAGCGAAGCCCAAGAACTTCTGAAGACTCTTAACTGACGAGGGCTGAGTCCAATCAAGAATAGCTCGGACCTTGACTGGGTCCATCTCCACAGCAGAAGGGGAAAAAATGAACCCCAAAAAGGGAACCTTCTGTACACCAAAGAGACACTTTGAGCCCTTGACAAACAAAGAATTTTCACGCAAAATTTCAAAGACCAACCTGACCTGCTCCACATGCGAATCCCAATCATCAGAAAAAACCAAAATATCATCCAGATAAACAATCAAAAATTTATCCAGATACTTCCGGAAAATGTCATGCATAAAGGACTGAAAAACTGAAGGCGCATTGGAGAGCCCAAAAGGCATCACCAAGTACTCAAAATGACCTTCGGGCGTATTGAATGCGGTTTTCCATTCATCACCTTGCTTAATGCGCACAAGGTTGTACGCACCACGAAGGTCTATCTTGGTGAACCACTTGGCACCCTTAATCCGGGCAAACAAGTCAGACAACAGCGGTAAAGGATACTGAAATTTGACAGTGATCTTATTTAAAAGCCGATAATCAATACAAGGTCTCAAAGATCCGTCCTTTTTTGCCACAAAAAAGAATCCCGCACCAAGAGGGGAAGAAGACGGACGAATATGTCCTTTTTCCAGAGACTCCTTGATATATGAACGCATAGCGGTATGTTCAGGTACCGACAGATTAAACAGTCTTCCCTTAGGAAATTTACTGCCTGGGATCAAATCTATAGCACAGTCACAGTCCCTATGAGGAGGCAGTGCACTGGACTCAGACTCACTGAAGACATCCTGATAATCAGACAAATACTCCGGAACTTCCGAAGGCGTAGAAGAAGCAATAGACACAGGCAGGGAATCCTCATGAATACCACGACAGCCCCAACTTGAGACTGACATAGCCTTCCAGTCCAGGACTGGATTATGGGTCTGTAACCATGGCAGCCCTAAAACGACCAAATCATGCATTTTATGTAAAACCAGGAAACGTATCACCTCGCGGTGTTCAGGAGTCATGCACATGGTAACCTGAGTCCAATACTGCGGTTTATTTGCTGCCAATGGTGTAGCATCAATACCCCTAAGAGGAATAGGATTTTCTAATGGTTCAAGAGTAAAACCACAGCGCTTAGCAAATGAGAGATCCATGAGACTCAGGGCAGCACCTGAATCTACAAACGCCATGACAGGATAAGATGACAGTGAGCAAATCAAAGTTACAGACAGAATAAATTTAGGCTGCAAATTACCAACGGTGACAGGACTAACAACCTTAGCTATACGTTTAGAGCATGCTGAGATAACATGTGTAGAATCACCACAGTAGTAGCACAAGCCATTCCGGCGTCTATGAATTTTCCGCTCATTTCTAGTCAGGATTCTATCACATTGCATTAAATCAGGTGTCTGTTCAGACAACACCATGAGGGAATTTGCGGTTTTTCTATCACATTGCACCGAATTAGGTGTCTGTTCAGACAACACCATGAGGGAATTTGCGGTTTTGCGCTCCCGCAACCACCGGTCAATTTGAATAGCCAGTGCCATAGTATCATTCAGACCTGTGGGAATGGGAAAACCCACCATAACATTCTTAATGGCTTCAGAAAGGCCATTTCTAAAATTAGCGGCCAGTGCACACTCGTTCCAATGTGTCAGCACGGACCATTTCCGAAATTTTTGGCAATACACTTCAGCCTCGTCCTGCCCCTGAGACATAGACAGCAAGGCCTTTTCTGCCTGAATCTCAAGATTGGGTTCCTCATAAAGTAAACCGAGCGCCAGAAAAAACGCATCAAGATCAGCCAATGCCGGATCTCCTGGCGCCAGCGAAAAAGCCCAATCCTGAGGGTCGCCCCGTAAGAACGAAATAACAATTTTTACTTGCTGAGCAGAATCTCCTGATGAACAGGGTCTCAGGGACAAAAACAATTTACAATTATTCACGAAATTCCTAAACTTAAACCTGTCTCCGGAAAACAGTTCAGGAATCGGTATTTTAGGTTCTGACCTAGGATTTCTGATAACATAGTCTTGTATGCCCTGCACACGAGTAGCCAGCTGGTCCACACTTGTAATCAAGGTCTGGACATTCATGTCTGCAGCAAGCATAGCCACTCTGAGGTAAAGGGGAAGGAGAAAAAAAAAAAACTCAGAATCTTCTTTCTTATAATCCCTCTTCTGCAATGCATTAAACATTTAATACTGGCCTGGCAAACTGTTATGACCCCAATGGCGAGGGTCTCAGAGGAACGTGGAAGTCTGCAGAATACAAAAATCCGGCTCATAGGGCAGTGGTAACTGGGTTGACCATATATCTACTCCTAACGCCAACACTAGAAGTAGCCGGGGATCATTCCTACGTTGATTCTAGATGACACGCGCCAGCCGGAGAATCTAGCTACCCCTAGTAGAGGAAAACAAAGACCTTTCTTGCCTCCAGAGAAGGGGACCCCAAAGCTGGATAGAAGCCCCCCACAAATAATGACGGTGAGGTAAGAAGAAATGACAAACACAGAAATGAACCAGGTTTAGCACAGAGAGGCCCGCTTACTGATAGCAGAATAAAGAAAGGTAACTTATATGGTCAACAAAAACCCTATCAAAATCCACACTGGAAATTCAAGAACCCCCGAACCGTCTAACGGTCCGGGGGGAGAACACCAGCCCCTAGAGCTTCCAGCAAAGGTCAGGATATAGATTTGGAACAAGCTGGACAAAAATACAAAACCAAAACAAATAGCAAAAAGCAAAAGGCAGACTTAGCTGATATAACTGGAACCAGGATCAGTAGACAAGAGCACAGCAGACTAGCTCTGATAACTACGTTGCCAGGCATTGAACTGAAGGTCCAGGGAGCTTATATAGCAACACCCCTAACTAACGACCCAGGTGCGGATAAAAGGAATGACAGAAAAACCAGAGTCAAAAAACTAGTAACCACTAGAGGGAGCAAAAAGCAAATTCACAACACTTCTTACATTACATGAATGATATCTGTTGTAAATTCTACAATACCATACAGCAGAGGTGATTCAGATGAGTGAGGGTCCACAGGTTTCAGGGTTTCAGTACCTGTAGTATTAGAGGTAAATGGGATATTGATTAATGCACCCTACCAGTAGAAACTGTCCTCAGCAGTACCTTTACAAAAGTTAATTTCTTCCTATATAGTGCTCCATACAGTATAATGGGCCCCATATATTGCTCCATACAGTATAATGAGCCCCATATATTACTCTATACAGCATAATGAGTCCATTATAATGCTCCACACCAAATAATGGGCCTATATAATGCTCCACACAGAATGGGCCCCATATATTGCTCCATACAGAATGGGTCCCATGTAAAGCTCCATATACAGTATGGGCCCCATATAATACGCCATACATAAAAATAATCAAACACCTCTCCTCTCTGGCTGTAGGTCCAGACTCCTCAGCGTCGCTGTCTACCGCCTCTGTGCACTGTGACTGCTCAGAGCAGAGGGCGTACACTATACTGACATTATCATGCCCTCTGCCC
This sequence comes from Ranitomeya variabilis, assembly GCF_051348905.1. Taxonomy (NCBI): domain Eukaryota; kingdom Metazoa; phylum Chordata; class Amphibia; order Anura; family Dendrobatidae; genus Ranitomeya; species Ranitomeya variabilis. The sequence goes on from NC_135232.1 coordinate 953,575,726, forward strand.
TGAGACGTCACACCAGAACTGCGCAGGAACAGGGAGAGGTAAGTTTTGCAACTGCCGGGGCCCTAAACAAGCTGAGGGGGCAACTCGCAGGTGCTGGCATCAGGCTCCCATGACTCAAGGACCCCATAGCGTGCTGATGTCTCCATGGCGAGTGGGCCCTCGCATGTTCAGGGCCCTGACACTTGTCCGGGTGCACTTGATGGTGACGCCGGCCCTGCTCACAGGAACAGCCAGTGAGACACTGACAGTCTAATATACTGTTGTACATGAGCACAGAAGTGTATGAGACAAGTAATCAAATTAAAAATTATACATTCAAGAATAAAAACGTATATACACTGGCGCTTATTCACCTGGAAGGATGAGGTAGGAAGCCACGGAAGCTGCAGGTGGTTAAAACAGGTTCTGTGCAAAACTCTGTTAAAAATTAAACCAGTTGATTAATAATACTATTAACCACCGCGCTAAACCGAAACTGGAATATCAATGTACTTACTTTTGATATGGCTATTACTATGTTGTCTGGGGTCCCTTGTGAGTGAAGGGTTACACCTGGTTACAGTGGTTTGCTGAAAGGTAAAGTGTGCAGCAGAGTGATATATTATTTGATTTGGACATTACAAAAAAAAAAAAAAAAAAGGTGTTGGTTACAAACACTTACTCTTTTTATGAGGCTGTATAGGTTGCACCTGTGGTGTTTCAATGTGGGGTTAATAGTTTCTCTTTCCACAGTGTAGTGAACCGATACTGGAAGGCAAAGTGTGTAAAACCTCGGTATATTGTTTATATTGTACACACAAAGTATCAAGGGTATTAGCTGGGTGCACTTACTCCTTATATAAGGTTGTACAGTTTACACTTGGGATGTTCTTATGTGAGGTTTTGGTATTTGTCTTTCCACAGTGTGCTAAACTGATGCTGGTGAGTAAACAAAGTAGAGAATAAAGTGATTTGCAAGCAATACACTAGAATAGTAGGAAGTTACTGGCCACAATAATTGCAGTGGTATTAATAGGAATTAGTTGGCACTCACCACATGTTTGCTTATGAAGGTACCCGCGGTGAGGTAGGCAAGGTAGTCCACTGGATACGGTGCCGATAAAGTAACCCGCTGAGCTGGGAGGTAAGTAAGGAAGTAAAAAAGTGAAAAAAAGTAAAATAAAACATTTTAAAAAGTTTAAAAAAAAAGAAAAAAGTGCACACAAATCACTAAAATCCATTTTGCCACTCAAAACACAGCGTTTGTGATAAAACAAAAATAAAGTAAAATAAACTACACGTTATTGGTATCGCCTCATCTGGAATGACTCGCTGTATAAAACTGTCGCATTATTTATTCCGTTCGGTGAACGCCGTAAAAACAATAATAAAAAACATGCCAAAATGTTGCTTTTTCATCTTACTCACTTACAAAAAAAGTGACTAAAAAGTGATCAAAAAGTCATATGTAAAACACAATGGTATAAATGAAAATGCCACAGTGTCCTGCAAAAGAAAAGCCCTAACAGCTCATTTGGCAAAAAAATAAAAAACTTACCGTATATACTCGAGTATAAGCCGAGATTTTCAGCCCAAATTTTTGGGCTGAAAGTGCCCCTCTCGGCTTATACTCGAGTCATGGTTGGCGGCGGGGTCGGCGGGTGAGGGGGAGAGAGGACCGTTGCATACTCACCTGCTCCTGGCGCTCCTAACACTGTCCCAGCCTGTCCCATGGTCTCCCGTGCTGCAGCTCTTCCTCTATTCAGCGGTCATGTGGTGCCACTCATTAAAATAATGAATATGGACTCTACTCCCAAAGGGGTGGAGCCGCATATTCATTACTGTAATGAGCGGTACTGGTGACCGCTCATTACAGGAAGAAGGTGTGGTACCATGGGAAAGGCAGGGACAACGTCAGGAGCGCTGGGAGCAGGTGAGTATTTCATAGTCACCTGTCGGCGTTCCATCTGCCGAGTGCCGCTCTGTCTTCTCGTCCTCTTGCAGCGACTGTGCAGGTCAGAGGGCATGGTGACGTATTAGTGTGCGCGCGACCTTCTGCCTGAACAGTCAGTGCGGAGAGACGGGACACTGAGGAGCAGCGACGAGAGGTGAGTATGTGATTTTTTTTTTTTATTGCAGCAGCAGCATTACATGTGGCACAATGCTGTATGGAGAGTCTATGGGGCCATAAAGAACTGCATGGAGCATTATATGGGGCATCTTATGGGGCCATAACTGCATGGAGCATTATATGGGGCATCTATGGGGCCATAACTGCATGGAGCATTATATGATGCATCTATGGGGCCATAACTGCATGGAGCATTATATGGAGCATCTATAGGGCCATAACTGCATGGAGCATTATATGGGGCATCTATGGGGCCATAACTGCATGGAGCATTATATGGGGCATCTATGGGGCCATAACTGCATGGAGCATTATATGGGGCATCTATGGGGCCATAACTGCATGGAGCATTATATGGAGCATCTATGGGGCCATAAAGAACTGCATGGAGTATTATATGGGGCATCTATGGGGCCATAATGAACTGCATGGAGCATCATATGGGGCTCCTGATTCAATATGGATATTCAAAAACACTTAACCTACTGATGTCTCAATTAATTTTACTTTTATTGGTATCTATTTTTTTTTAATTTACCAGTAGCTGCTGCATTTTCCACCCTAGGCTTATACTCGAGTCAATAAGTTTTCCCAGTTTTTTGTTGCAAAATTAGGGGGTCGGCTTATACTCGGGTCGGCTTATACTCGAGTATATACGGTACCGTATTACAATAAGACAATACAAAAACAAAATCATTTTGTAAAATATTGTTTTAAGTCTGCAAAAAAACTGTATAAATCTAATATCGCTGTAATTGTACCGACCCGCTTAACGAATCGGTCTTATCACTTTTACGGCGCAAAAAAAAAATTAAAAACAATAATTGAATTGCTGGGTTTTGTTCATTCTATATCTGAAAAATCTGAAAAAAAGTGATCAAACAATGTTATGTACTCCATAATGGTACCAAAAAATCTGCAACTCGTCCCGCAAAAAATAAGTTCTTGTACAGCTCTGTTCGCCAAAAAATAAAATGTTACAGCTCTCAGAATATGGTGACAAATTTTTTTTACTGTTTATAGAAATGCATTTTTACTGTATGATAGCAGCAAAACCTAAAAAAATAAAAATATATAAATCTGATATCTCTATAATTGCACATGCTGAACCATGCAAAAATACAAATAAGGAACTATTCTTGTACTGCTGACTATGTGTTCATTCTACCTCCCAAAAATAGGAATAAGGCTCGACCCGCATTTATCCTGCACTCTTCGCTGAGCGTTTAAGTCCGATTTTCCAGGTAAATTCCCCAAAACCAATATTCAGACAAAACCCGGACTTAACCACTCACTTATGAGGCAAATGGAGTCACTTTGGACTGGTCTGTGTTCCGGTGGGGTCCCATCATTTTAGACATCTTTTTAGCGCATAAGTGTGGGCAACCACAGATCTGTGCATGCCTAAATAGATGGATAACACTGTAACAGAGTATGCAATGTCTCCATCTGCCTCATGGTGGGTGGTTCCATTAGGGGTTTGTCTGAATTGAATTTTTGTGGGATTTACATGGAATCCCCGAGGTTAGTGCTCAGAATAGAACACAACATTGTGATCCACAAATATTCTGGAAGCAATTGAAAAATAAAATGTACACAAAAAGGTTACCAATAAAAACTCTAATTTATCCCACACAAAACCAGCCCCCACTCAGGTCCGTCATCTGTCACAGGAACTGTAGAGGTTCCCACGTTACTGGTAAAACAAAGAAACATGGCTCCTGCCCCCTCAAATAGAATTCAGTTAAAGTGAACCTGTCACCAGGTTAGGCTGATATGAGTTGCAGCCATCACCTTTCAGGGCATATCTTCAGCATTCTATAATTCTGTAGATAAGCCCCCGATCTGACCTCCAAAAGAAGAAAAATAAGTTTTATTATACTAACCTGCAAGCGGTCTGGTCCACAAGTTCATCCCAGGTGTGGCATGAACACGGGTAAGTCCAGAAACTAGTTCACAAGTTGATCCCAGATGTGGCATAAACACGGGTGAGTTCAGAAACAGGTTCACCTTAAAGTAATATACTGGTGTTGTTTCCAACAGCTCCCACTTGGAGGAGTAAATGAAAAATTAAGTAGCAACACACAGTCCCGAAACAAAGTTCCAAAAACACAGTTCTTACCAGAAGGAGTGAACCGAGGGTTAAGTTCCAAGTCAGCAGACTAATGATAACATAGAGAGTGTAGCTTACAAATGTAGGAAATGTCCAGAGCCAGAGGTAGAGACACACTCAGAACCAGCAGCTGAGCTGAAGGAGAACAGAATCAGAATACTCCAGCAAAGAGGCTGACACCTGACCCGGGTTTTAAACAAACGAACAGGAAGTGGGACAGACAAAAACTGCAAACTCCATCTTAACAAAGGGCAAAATCATTCACAAGGTGACTTAGAAAACCCAGAATACTGACATTATTCCCTCCCTAGAAATGGCCTCAGGACGAACCTGGACCAGGCTTGTCTTGGTATCTACGATGAAATTGAGCAACCTTCAGGGGAGCATTGATGTTACTTACTGGTTCCCAAGAATCGTTTTCAGGAGAGTAACCCTGCCATCTAACTAGATACTGAAGCCGGTTCCTATGAAGTCTTGAATCGATAATGTCCTGTACCACAAATTGTTCTTCACCATCAACCAACACTAGTGGAGGAGGAGGTACGATACATCCCTGAAATGTGTTAAGAGAGACAGGTTTTAATAAAGAAACATGAAATACTGGGTGTACCTTTAGAGTTCGTGGCAGCTTCAGCCGACAAGCAACAGAGCTCACAATCCCGGTGATCTTGAATGGACCGATGAACTTCTGTCCCAGTTTCTGCAAAGGAACACCCAATTTTAGATTCTTGGTGGACAATAGTGTTGAGCATTCCGATACTGCAAATATCAGGTATCGGCCGATATTCGCTGTATCGGAATTCCAATACCGAGTTCCGATATTTTTGTGATATCGGAAATCAGAATCAGAAGTTCCTATAAGTTCCCAGGTGTGTGCAGTGCATATGGTTCCCAGGGTCTGGAGGAGAGGAGACTCTCCTTCAGGCCCTGGGATCCATATTCATGTAAAAAATAAAGAATAAAAATAAAAAATATGGATATACTCACCCCTCCGACGGACCCTGGCTCTCACCGGTGCAAGCGTCTGCTTCCGATCCTAAGAATGCAGTGAGTGTAGGACCTGCGATGACGTCGCTGTTTTGTGATTGGTCGCGTGACCACTCATGTGACTGCGACGTCATCGCAGGTCCTACACTCACTGCTTCTTAGGAACGGAGGCTGCCAGTTGCACCGCTGAGGTCCAGGGTCCGTCGGAGAGGTGAGTATATCCATATTTTTTTATTTGTATTCTTTATTTTTTACATGAATATGGATCCCAGGGCCTGAAGGAGAGTTTCCTCTCCTTCAGACCCTGGGAACCATCCACGATAGCTTCCGATATTTGTGTCCCATTGACTTGTATTGATATCGGGTATCGGTATCGGCGATATCCGATATTTTTTGGATATCGGCCGATCCAATCCGATACCAATACTTTTGAATATCGGAAGGTATCGCTCAACACTAGTGGACAACCAAACCGAGTCTCCTACCTTATACATGGGTGCCGGTTTCCGAAATCTATCAGCCGACTTCTTGTAACGCTCCTGTGCTGCGGTCAGGGAGTCTTTCAAATCTTCAAGATTACGTTGCAACACCGCCACTCTGTCTTGAACTGCCGGTACCGAAGTAGCAACCGGGGACCTAGGCAAAATATTTGGATGATATCCCAGATTGGTGAAAAAAGGCGTTACCTTTGTGGAACTGCTCTGTGAGTTGTTACACGAAAATTCCGCTAGTGGAAGTAGCTTCAGCCAATCATCCTGCAAATGACTGATGTAACAGCGTAGATATTGCTCCAAGGTTTGATTGGTCCGTTCAGTCTGCCCGTTGGTCTGAGGGTGGTATGCAGAAGACAAGGAGCACAGAACAAAATCCTTTCCAAAACCTGGAGGTAAATTGTATTCCCCGGTCAGAGATGATCTCATCTGGTACCCCATACAGCCGGAAAACATTCTGGATAACCAGATCCACTGTCTCTGTAGCTGAGGGAAGACCGGTGCAAGGAATAAAATGAGCTGCCTTCGTTAAATGGTCCACTACCACCAAAATAGTATTTTTACCACCAGAGATGGGTAACTCCACAATAAAGTCCATCGAAATAGACCCCCAAGGGCGAGATGGTACGGGTAGTAGCTTAAGAAGGCCAGTAGGTGAAACACGAGGAACCTTGTACTGCGCACAAACCTCACAAGAGCGGACATTGTCATTTACATCCTTCAAGCAGGTAGGCCACCAGAAAAAACGACTTAAAAATTCTTGCGTCTTCTGTACCCCCCGATGACCAGCCAATATGGAGTCATGGACCAATTTGAGAATTCGAAGTCTCACAGCCTCAGGGACATAAATACAGAGATCTCTAAGCCATACACCATTCTGAAAGACAAGATTCACATTGTCAGGTGGGGCAGCAAGAAATACGTCACCATCATAGGCCAGCTTGATCTCCTCCCACAAGTCCCGGTCCTGGAGCATTCCTATGAAATTGGCATCAGACAAGATGGTCTTAGACGGGGTCCCAGGCGTGGAGTCCATCGTGTGGATTTGTGATAGTGCATTAGCTTTCCCATTACATGAACCTGGGCGGTACGAGATGATAAAATCAAACTGGTTCAAGAACAAACTCCCCCTAGCTTGTCGAGGAGAAAGACATCTGGCGGACTTAAGGAATTCCAAATTACGATGATCTGTGAGCGCCACTACCTGTTGAGTTGCTCCCTGCAAATGGTGTCTCCATTCCTTAAAGGCAGAAATGATTGCCAAAAGTTCCTTATCTGCAATATCATAGTTCAGTTCAGCAGATGATAACCTGTGAGAAAAGAAGGCACACGGATGCAACAAACCTTTGTCTCCGGTTCGTTGTGAGAGGATTGCTCCAAGTGCACAGTCAGAAGCATCCACCTCCACGACAAAAGGCAGTGCAGGATCCGGGTGCATCAATATCAGAGCCTTGGTAAAACAAACCTTGAGGTGATCAAAGGCTTCCTGGGCTTGCGAAGACCATACAAACTTCTTCCCCTTCTTAATGAGGAGAGTGATGGGTCGGACAATTTCTGAAAAATTCTGGATAAAACGTCTATAAAAGTTAGCAAAACCAATGAATCGTTGTACCTCTTTGATGTTTCCTGGTGCCGGACAATCTATGATCGCCTGGATCTTGCTGGACTCCATATTCAATCTCTGGGGAGAAATAACATAGCCTAAAAATTGAATCTTGGAGCAATTAAATTCACACTTTTCGAGTTTGATGTACAAATGATTATCTCTCAAACGTCTGAGCATGGTCTTGACATGTTCCTGATGTTCCTGTAGTGAATCAGAGAAAATCAAGATGTCATCCAGGTAAATTACTATATAATGATCCAGTAAATCCGTGAAGATATCGTTGGCTAAGGGTTGGAAAGCAGCAGGAGCGTTAGAGTCTGAATGGCATCACTAAATATTCAAAATGTCCATACCGACATCTGAAAGCTGTCTTCCATTCGTCTCCGGGATGTATACAGAGTAAATTATATGCCCCGCGAAGATCTAATTTGGTAAATATTTTAGCTTGGCGAACTCTCTCCAACAATTCAGGAATTAAAGGCAACGGGTACCTGTTACGAATGGTTACCTTGTTTAGCTTCCGGTAGTCAATACAAGGTCTTAGAGTGCCATCTTTCTTCTTTACAAAGAATATGGGGGCTCCCGCTGGTGAAGAGGATGGTCGGATAAACCCCTTGGCTAAATTCTCATCTATGTATTCTCGTAATGTCTTTAATTCTGGAGCTGACAACGGGTAAATGTGGCCAAATGGAATCGCTGCCCCAGGAAGCAGCTCTGTGGGGCAGTCATAAGGTCTATGTGGAGGGAGTTGGTCTGCCTTCCTCTTGTCACAAATGTCCGAGAATTCCTGGTAAACCAGAGGGAGAGTAGATACCTGTTTCATTTCCTCCAAATTCTGGGTAACTGGAGCCATTACCTGTGGACTGATTGTAGGGCTACACTTCGGAAGGAAGGATATCTCCTTGGTTTCCCAATTGATGTTTGGATTCTGTGACCGCAACCAGGGAATTCCTAAAATTACAGGAAAATGAGGAGAAGATATTAACATAAAGGAAAGTGTCTCCTGATGGTCTGGTTCCATCTTACACTTCAGAAGCACCGTCTCCCGGTCTACTGGTCCGGAAACTAATGGAGAACCATCCACCGTTTCCATGGTGACTGGTGAGGCTCTTAGTCGTGTCTTAATACCATGTTCCCTGGCAAAAGAAGAATCCATGAAATTTCCACCTGCTCCAGAGTCTATCATAGCAGAACTTGGTATCCACTGTCCCTCCCACAGAATCTGAATAGGAAGAGAACAATGTGAGTATTTCTCCCCTTGATCTTTAGGGGAAGTCGGCATCACTGTTAGGGGAACCACAGCATCTATATGTAAACTGGTCTCCGAAACTTCTGACTCAGTGTCCGTATTGTCAAAGTCCCCTACTGCCGCCAACACTTTGTTAGGTCGCCTGGGACATTTAGGACATTTAATGAGGAAATTATCCGATTGACCGCCGTAAAGACATAAGCGCTCACAAAACCGATATTCACGGCGTTCGTTACTCTCACGTTTTTATAGTGAGTCCACTTGCATAGGCACCTCCTCAGCTTCCCACGGGTTCTTGCTGGTAGTTTCCCTAGACGGAAGAGTAAAATTAGTGATGCGATTTGAAGCCGCCCATTTCTCTTGTCTGCTTTCAGTTAGGTGGATATCAATATGCACACAGTGTTGTAAAAATAACTCAAACTCCTGTGGAGACTCTGAGCGAGCTAGCTCATCTTTGATTGTACTGGACAATCCTTTCCTAAAAATTGGTAATAAAGCATTATTATCCCAGTTGGTATCCACTACTAACCTCTTAAATTCAGTAATACACTCTATGACTGAACGTTTCCCCTGGCGTAAGGAAAGCAAAGATTTTTCAGCGTAGACACGGCAGTTGGGATCATCAAACATTTGCGCCATAGCTGCCAGAAAATCATCCAAATTATTTAGACGGACATCACGACTTTCAACCATAGGATTTGCCCAAGCCAGTGCCCGTGAAGTCAACAACATAATAATACATAGTACCTTAGATCTATCTGACTGATAGTAGGAGGCATGTACATCAAAAAATAATATGCATTGATTAACAAACCCGCGGAATTGACTTCGATCACCATTAAACTGGAAAGGAGGCAATTTAGGCATACTGGTGGGTGGTGTATGCTGAACAGGTGGTGTATGCTGAGCAGGTGGTGTAACCTGAGCTTCTACCAAGGTACGTAAATCTTGGAGAGCCTAACCAAACACCTGCGCATTGTGGTTAGCCCGGTAGTCCATGTCTCTAATCTTATTTTGTATAGCCGCCACCTCCTGCTGCAAGGAGTTAATCATAGTAAACATCTTGTCTACCCGTGTCTCTGTCATTGCCCCAGCAGAATCCTTTTATTAGGCTGGAGTATCCTGTAATACTATTGTAGGAACTCAAGGATTCTGATAGCATGGGACAATGAATAGACAGAGACGGGTTTCTTTAGTGCAAATAGTGTATTTGTACAACAGCAATAACACCCAAAACAATATACTGATAACCCACAGTGTCCTGAAATGAAACGAGTCCTTGAAACATATATAGCAAATTGGCAGAGTTCTTAAGGCAGAGTCCTCAGCAAGGAGGACTGCCCCCTCAAATAGAATTCAGTTAAAGTGAACCTGTCACCAGGTTAGGCTGATATGAGTTGCAGCCATCACCTTTCAGGGCTTATCTTCAGCATTCTATAATTCTGTAGATAAGCCTCCGATCTGACCTCCAAAAGAAGAAAAATAAGTTTTATTATACTAACCTGCAAGCGGTCCGGTCCGATGGGTGTCGCAAGTCCTGGTCAGATGCCTCCCATCTTCTTGCAATGCTGCGCTCCTGCCCTCCTGCTTGCTTCATGGCTCCTCAGCATCATGCTCATGTGCTGGCATATTTCTCTTCCCTGTTGAGGGCAAAGCAAAGTACTGCAGTGTGCAGGCACTGGGCCTCTCTGACCTTTCCCGTTGCCTGCGCACTGCAGTATTTTGCTTGAGGCACTGGACCAGGACCTGCGACAGCCATCAGACCAGGCTGCCCCTAGGTGAGTATAAAAAAACTTATTTTTCATCTCTTGCAGGTCAGATCGATGGCTTATCCACAGCATTATAGAATGCTGTAGATTGTAATACTATTGTAGGAACTCAAGGATTCTGATAGCATGGGGCAATGAATAGACAAGAGACGGGATTCTTTAGTGCAAATAGTGTATTTGTACAACAGCAATAACACGCAAAACAATATACTGATAACCCACAGTGTCCTGAAATGAAACGAGTCCTTGAAACATATACAGCAAATCGGCAGAGTTCTTAAGGCAGAGTCCTCAGCAAGGTGAATGTGATAGGTGACGTGGTGCAGATCCAAACTCTGTCGGCACAGAAAGAGTCAAATCCAGGTATGAAGTAAAAACAGGGAAGTCCACAACAAGTCCACAAGTTCATCCCAGGTGTGGCATAAACACGGGTAAGTTCAGAAACAGGTTCACCTTAAAGTATTATACTGGTGTTTTTTCCAACAGCTCCCACTTGGGGGAGTAAGGCTACGTTCACATTTGCGTTGTGCGCCGCAGCGTCGGTGCCGCAGCGCACAACGCAAACAAAAACGCAGCAAAACGCATGCACAACGCTGCGTTTTGCGCCGCATGCGTCGTTTTTTTCATTGAATTTGGACGCAGCAAAAATGCAACTTGCTGCGTCCTCTGCGCCCCGACGCGGGCGCCGCAGCGACGCATGCGGCGCAAAACGCAAGTGCGCCGCATGTCCATGCGCCCCCATGTTAAATATAGGGGCGCATGACGCATGCGGCGCCGCTGCGGCGCCCGACGCTGCGGCGCTGGCCGCAAATGTGAACGTAGCCTAAATGAAGGATTAAGTAGCAACACACAGTCCCGAAACAAGTCCCGAAACAAAGTTCCAAAAACACAGTTCTTACCAGAAGGAGTGAACCGAGGGTTAAGTTCCAAGTCAGCAGACTAATGATAACATAGAGAGTGTAGCTTACAAATGCAGGAAATGTCCAGAGCCAGAGGTAGAGACACACTTAGAACCAGCAGTTGAGCTGAAGGAGAACAGAATCAGAATACTCCAGCAAAGAGGCTGACACCTGACCCGGGTTTTAAACAAACAAACAGGAAGTAGGGCTGACAAAAACATCAAACTCCATCTTAACAAAGGGCAAAATCATTCACAAGGTGACTTAGAAAACCCGGAATACTGACATAGATAAGCCCTGAAAGGTGGTGGCCGTAACTCGTATCAGCCAAACCTGGTGACAGGTTTGCTTTAATTCTGTGCTCCCAAATCCAAATGCCCCCCTCCTTCTTAGCCCCACTGTGCCTAAACCACAGTAAGCAGACACATGTTTGGCATTATTGTAATGCAGAGAAGGCACGTAATTTATCCGGTTATGTATCACCAGAAGCACAAGCTGTCCACAATGTATGGGGGCGCTACAATATATGGGGGCTCTACACTGTGCGTGGATATAATGTATGGATAATAGACTGGCAGATTTGCAATTCTCCAGAAAAAAAACCTGGCTTGGATGTTACAAAATAGTCACTGCAGCCGTAGATGAATTCATTGAGAGGTGCAGTTTCTACAATGGGGTTACTTTGGGATTTTTGTGCTGTTCTGTAGCCTTAGGAGCTTCGCAAATGTTGCCTGTAAACTGTTCTAACAAAATATGTGCTTCAAATCCAAATAGCGCTCCTTCCTTATCAGCCCTGACATGTGGCCTAACAGTAATTTCTGACAACATATGCAACAGGGGCTCTTCAAATACGACATTTCATTCACAATCTATCCCAGGCAAATAGCGTTCTTTCCTTTCCACATATAGGATATAGTCACGTTCGGAACAAATTGCACAACAAATTATGGGGTCCGCTTTCTCCTATTATCCATTGTGAAAATTACAATTTGGGGCAAAGACAACATTTTTGTGAAAAAATGAAAATTTTCAATATGATGAGGACCTAATGTTATCAAATTCTGTGTAGTACCCATGGGTTCCAAATCCTCACTATATTCCTGGATAAAAACCCTTCCGGGGTTTAGTTTCTAAAATGGGGTAACGTATGGAGGGTTTTCACTGTTTAGGCACATCAGGGCTTTCCAAATGCGATATGACTCTCCCAGTCCATTCCATCAAAGTCTGCGTTCCAAAACATAAGCCCTGCTAGGCACCCATCCAGAAGTCTTCCTCCACATATGGGGTAACAGTGTACCCTGGAGAAATTGCACAACAGATTTTTAGGTCCCTTTTCTCCTGTTACCCTTGTGTAAATAGACAAATTTGGGCTAAAATAACATTTTTGTCTGTAAAATGTATTTTTTTTATTTTCACAGATCTACATTATAAACTTCTTTGAAGCACCAGGAGGCTCAAGGTGCTTACCACACTTCTAGATACACTTCTTAAGGGGTCTAGTTTACAAAATGGGCTCACTTGGGGGGGGGTTTCTACTGTTTAGGCACATCAGGGGCTCTACAATTGCCACATGGCATCTGCTCTCGATTGCAGCCATTTTTGCATTCCAAAAGTCAGGTGATGCTCCTTCCCTTTTGAGACCTGCCATGCACTCAAATAGTAATATTCCCCCATATATGGGGTGTATGCTTACTCGGGAGAAGTTGTACATCAAATTTTAATGTCCATTTTCTCCTACCACCATTCTGAAAATAACAAATTTAAAGTTAAATTTTTGTGAAAAAAAGTTAATTGTTATTTTTTTCCTTCTACATTGCTTTAGTTCCTCTGAAGCATGGGAAGGGTTAATAAACTTCTTTAATGTTGTTTTGAATACTATGAGGGGTGCAGTTTTTAGAATAGTGTTAGTTTTGGGTATTTTCTGTCATATAATCCGCTGAAAGTCACTTGAAATGTAATGTGGTCCCTAAAAAAATAGTGTTGTAAATTTTGTTGAAAAAATTAGAAATTGCTGGTCAAATTTTAACTCTTCTTACTTCCTAATAAAAAAATGTTTAAAAAATTGTATTGATGTAAACTAGACATGTGGGAGGGAAATGTTATGTGTTACCTATTTTGAGTGACATAACTTTCTGATTTAACGGCATAAGAATTAAAAATTTGAAAATTGCTAAACTTTTGCCAAATTTCCGATATTTCACAAATAGACGCAAGTTATATCTAACAAATGTTACAATATTACGAAATACAATATGAAGTACAATATGTCACAAGAAAACAATCTCAGAATCAGTTGAATCCATGGAAGTTTTCAAATAAATTGACATTAGTCAGATTTCAAAAAATTTGACCTGGTAATTAATGTCAAAATTGGCATGGTCACTAAGAGGGTAAATAGGTTCTTCAACCTGAAAACATAAAGTAAAAAAAATATTCATGACAAGTCATCTAAATTGATGTCTTCTAAGATGTTTGCGCTGCAGGAGTAAATTGACTCTTCATCAATTATGATAAAAAGGTTTAATTTTCACATTGCGTTTCAACACCGTTGCGGCGTAACTATCAAATGAATAAGGCAACAATTTGTCAGAATAATCAGCATGACAGGGAATACTCATCCATATTATATTGACTATTTTTCATTTTTAAGGCATTGGTTATGTTTTAAAATACATACACTATATAAAAATACACATATGCATGTTTTTCTCAATATCTGACATGAAGTCATAATAAACCTTTCCCGTTTTAGGTCAATTAGGATTACCATAATTATTAATATTTCCCAAATGCCAGAATAGTGAGAGAGAGAGATTGTTTTAAGGTGTTTTTCTTAACCCCAGTTCCTATGTTTTCAAACATAGTTGAGTCTCTGCCTTGTTTTCACGCTGAAGGTATGAGTTTTTGGCCCAATTTCTGTCCATACTTCTGCAAATAGTAGACGGGTGTAGCTGAGTTTCACTGGTTGCTGCTATTTCTGCCATTTTCTAGCACTGCTAGTTTTCTTAGGCTGTAAACTGCATCTACAGTTTGCAGCAGGGAAAGACCTTGCTGATACAGTATAACTATCGTGTGTCTTATTGCGGTGCCTCAGTCTTGCCGTGGTGCAAGACCTGTGACATGAAACTGTCTTCTAAAAGCTCACCTGTGTAGCAGAGTTTGCCTGTTCCTCACCCAGTTTTAAGCCTCCCACACAGCTATTTATGTCACAATAAATGACTGTGCTTCACCCTACATATGAATATGATGATTATTATTATCATCCTTTGTTTGGTATAATTGGTTACTCATGCACCTGACTAAGGCCATGTTCACACTTTGCGGTTTTTACCGCGGATCCGCGGCGATTTCTATGCTGCGGGTCCGCAGCAGTTTCCATTGCGTTTACATTAACATGTAAACCCTATGGAAACCGCAAACCGCAGTGCACATGCTGCGGGAGAAACGCAGCAGTTTACAACCCGCAGCATGTCACTTCTTTGTGCAGAATCGCTGCGATTCTGCACCCATAGGAAAGCATTGATCCGCTTACTTCCCGCATGGGGCTGTGCCCACGTTGCGGGAAGTAAGCGGATAATGTGCGGTTGCTACCCAGGGTGGAGGAGAGGAGACTCTCCTCCAGGCCCTGGGAAGCATAAATAGTGTAAAAAAAAAAAGAATTAAAATAAAAAATGATGCTATACTCACCTCTCAGCGCTGCACGCGGCCGGCCGGTCTTAGTTGCTGTGCGAACAGGACCTGCGGTGACATCACGGTCACATGACCGTGACGTCATGAAGGTCCTTTTTAGCACAGCATCTTTGGAACCAGACCGCCGAGTGCAGCGCCGAGGAGATCCGGACATCAGAGGGTGAGTATAACCAATTTTTATTATTTTTAACATTACTATTGATGCTGCATATTGCTGCATATGCAGCATCAATAGTATAGGCGGAAACCGCGATAAATCTGCAGGGATAACCGCAGCGGGTTTGCCCTGCAGATTTATCAAATCCGCTGCGGGAGAACCCGCAGAGGTCACACGCAAAGTGTGCACATAGCCTAAAATTCAGTAAAGGGTGGTCACACCAACTATTAATTTGATTTAGAATTCTCCATTCATTCAGTTTGCATTTGGTTAATTGGAAAAATAAACTAGTAACACTTCAATTTTTCAAAGTATTTTAACGTTTTATCATTTTACTAGCTAGAGCATTACTACAAAGGCTAGTCAGATAATAAACTTTTTTTAATATACATTGTCAGATAGATCTTAGATTTCTTGATGGTTCTACCCCTTTCCAACATTGCTTCAATTAAGGCTGTTATCCACAAAGCAATCCTTATCTACATAATTGTTGCGGCACAGAGATCTGCTGACCAGTGCAAAATATTTCAGCTATGTGATATTTGTAATATTTTCCTTTATACCTTAAGCAGTAATCCATTTATATATACTCAATAGGTGAGATTCTTGTATTAAAATTAGAACAGGAGTCCACCCTGCACTAGTCAGGCCATACCTCAATGCCTTGTCCAGCACGGTTGCTGTGTCAGGTATTAACACTGTTTTTGGCCTGTGATTCAGGTATTGGATGACATAGAAGTAGAAGTCATACATGTAAAAGTATGTTGTTTAGGCATTTCAAGTTATTCTGAAATAGTACTGCTTTGGTGATAGGTTTTCTTAATGAGTTACTGTTTATGTAACACTTAAAATTATTAGTATACAAATATAAACATAATAATACTATGTTTGAGCTCATTTGAAAATGATGGGTCAAAACAGTCCAAAATAATTTGAAAATCTCAATTGCACAATGACATACTCTGCACATGTTCTTCATATTTTAAATTTGCAGTTGAATAAATAACATTGGGTAAACCTCATCCAATATCAGAAAAAAATCATTATTCCTAAGTAATTCAGTAATACTATTTGGTGAAAGGTATTCAGAAACTTCAAGGGATTTCGTTAAGTTCCATCAATCCATAAGTGAGATAAAGAGCTCAAATTCTAAACATTACCACCAAGTAAGCAGTCATTACCGCTAACAACCTTCATAAATAGTTCTGCTCTGCGTTACTAACCCTCTGGCAGTGAAAAGGATCAAACATTTTCCACTTATTAAGTATTTAACAAATCAAATGGCTTTAATAAGAGCATGGAATCTCAAACACAGGATGAAACACAAACTTTTGAACAAGTTAAACTACCCACTGTAACAGATGCATGGGTTCTTAATGTAGCAAATAATTGAAAGTATTTGGAAATACAAAGTAGAACACGCAAGTGGAAAGTCCATATAATCTGAAACATGCTCAAGAATAGAGGATTTAAGGATCTGTAAAACTATGTTTTATCATTTTTATCATTCCTCCTGATTGTTACTTTTTAGATCTAGTTTTCTAGTGGGAAATTGGATTTTTTGCTTTTTTCATATTATTATGCTTCCTACTGAACATAGATAAACTCTCATATGAAATTGTATTTCAAAATAAAACTTAAGTGGTTATCCTAGACTATTTTATTTTTTCCCATGGAGCTAAGAACTGCTAACTACCTGCCTATTCTGCCTGGTGCTGGGTCAGAGCAATCACCGACTGCTCCTGTCAGCAATTCTGCTGCTTCACATCAACAGGGCAGCTTTTCCTCTTCTGCACTGCTCTATCAATAGGGCATGACCACCGATGCCATGCTGATAGACTACTCCCTGCCTTCACACAGCAGGGAGCCGCCTGTCAATCAGCATGACATCAGCAGTCACGCCCCATCAACAGAGCAGAAGTGAAGCAACTGCTCTGTCAACATGACACCAGAATCCACAGAATCTCAGGCAGGAGTGGTCGCAGACAGCTCTGTGCAAACAGAAATCGGAACAACAGGCAGGTAGTTAGCAACTAGCAATGGTTACATTTACATTTGAGCATGCCTTGCTTCATGCCCAGAGGTATAGTGTTCTATCTTTTGTTAATATTAATGATACATGCAATATTTATTAGTTTTTTGTTTTCCATTTAATACAAAAGAATGAATAACATGAAATGTAAATGAAAGATTTATTGGCAGCAGTCTGTGCAAGAGATTGTGGATGGAAGCAGTCTGTGCAAGAGAGGGTGGATGGAAGCAGTCTGTGCAAGAGAGGGTGGATAGCAGCAGTTTGTGCAAGAGATGGTGGATGGCAGATGTATGTGCAAGAGAGGGTGGATGTCAGCAGTCTGTGCAAGAGAGGGTGGATGGCAGCAGTCTGTGCAAGAGAGAGTGGATGGCAGCAGTCTGTGCAAGAGAGAGTGGATGGCAGCAGACTGTACAAGAGAGAGTAGATGGCAGCAGACTGTACAAGAGAGAGTGGATGGCAGCAGTCTGTGCAAGAGAGAGTGTATGGCAGCAGTCTGTGCTAGAGAGGATAGATAGCAGCAGTCTGTGCAAGAGAGGGTGGATGGCAGCAGTCTGTGCTAGAGAGGATGGATAGCAGCAGTCTGTGCAAGAGATGGTGGATGGCAGCAGTCTGTGCAAGAGAGGGTGGATAGCAGCAGTCTGTGCAAAAGAGTGTAAATAGCAGCAGTCTGTGCAAGACAGAGTGTATGGCAGCAGTCTGTGCTAGAGAGGATAGATAGCAGCAGTCTGTGCAAGAGAGGGTGGATGTCAGCAGTCTGTGCAAGAGAGGATGGATAGCAGCAGTCTGTGCAAGAGAGGGTGGATGGCAGCAGTCTGTGCAAGACAGAGTGGATGGCAGCAGTCTGTGCAAAAGAGTGTTAATAGCAGCAGTCTGTGCAAGAGAGAGTGTATGGCAGCAGTCTGTGCTAGAGAGGATAGATAGCAGCAGTCTGTGCAAGAGAGGGTGGATGTCAGCAGTCTGTGCAAGAGAGGATGGATAGCAGCAGTCTGTGCAAGAGAGGGTGGATGTCAGCAGTCTGTGCAAGAGAGGATGGATAGCAGCAGTCTGTGCAAGAGAGGGTGGATGGCAGCAGTCTGTGCAAGAGAGAGTGGATGGCAGCAGTCTGTGCAGGAGAGAGTAGATGGCAGCAGACTGTACAACACAAAGTGGATGGCAGCAGTCTGTGCAAGAGAGGGTTAATAGCAGCAGTCTGTGCATGAGAGGATGGATAGCAGCAGTCTGTGCAAGAGAGGGTTGATGTCAGCAGTCTGTGCAAGAGAGGGTGGATGGCAGAAGTCTGTGCAAGAGAGGGTGGATGGCAGCAGTCTGTGCAAGAGATGGTGGATGGCAGCAGTCTAGGCAAGAGAGGGTGGATGGCAGCAGTCTGTGCAAGAGAGGGTGAATGGCAGCAGTCTGTGCAAGAGAGGGCTAATAGCAGCAGTCTGTGTAAGACATTGTGGATGGCAGTAGTCTGTGCAAGAGAGGGTGGATGGCAGTAGTCTGTGCAAGAGAGGGTGGATGGCAGCAGACTGTACAAGAGAAGGTGGATGGCAGAAGTCTGTGCAAGAGGGTGGATGTCAGCAGTCTGTGCAAGAGGTGGATGGCAGCAGTCTGTGCAAGAGAGTGTGGATGGCAGAAGTCTGTGCAAGAGGGTGGATGGCAGCAGACTGTACAAGAGAGGGTGGACCATAGAAGCAGTGTTTTGAAAGACAGCTAGTATTAGAAGCAATTTATGGGGAGCAGATCGTTTGGAAGAAGGGAATATATGGAGCAGTCTGTAAGAGAGAGGAACATGGGAAACAGTTTTTGAAAGACAGAGGATCATGGCAGTATTCTTGTGAAAAAAGATGGGGGCATAGATAACTGTGTGTGTGACAGTTTGTATGAAATAAGGAGCAATCTTTTTGAGAGCGGCATTGGGAATCATATGTGTAAGGCTATGTGCGCACGTTGCGGATTGTATGCATTTTTGCCGCAAGAACGCTACAAAACGCATACACAACACAGCCCAATGAATTCAATGGGATTCCACAATGCTATGCTAATGCTGCATATTTTTCCGCATGCTCATTCTTTGTGCGGAATCGAAGCGTTTCCGCACACATAGGAATGCATTGATCTGCTTACTTTCCACATGGGGCTATGCCCACCATGCGCAAAGTAAGCGAATCATGGGAGGATGGTACCTGGGTGTGGAGGAGACTCTCCTCTGGGCCCTGGGTACCATATCCCTGTTAAAAAAAAGAATTAAAATAAACACTAGTTATATACTCACCTTCTGGCGGCCCCCAGATCCAGCCCAGATCTTAGCGATGCTCCCGGCACCTCCCGTTCCCAGTGATGCTTTGTGACAATGACCTGTGATGATGTAGCGGTCTGGCGTGATGCTATGTCATCTGGGGTCATTGTCGAATCACTTGGAACGGGAGTTGCTGGGAACATCGTGAGGATCGGGAAGGTTGCGGGAGCTGCCGGAAGGTGAGAATATCACGATTCTTTATTTTTTTAATTATTTCTAACATTATATCTTTTTACTATTGATGCTGCATATGCAGCATCAATAGTAAAAAGTTGGTCACACTTGTCAAACACTATGTTTGACAAGTGTGACCAACCTGTCAATCAGTTTTCCAAGGGATGCTACAGATTGCTTGGAAAACGCTAGCATTCTGCAAGCTAATTACACTTGCAAAGTGCTAGTGTTTAGCAGGAAAATGCATGCCAATTCCGCATGCGTTTTACCCAAGGCAGGGAGAAACGGAATTGCCGTGGAAATTTTTGCGGCAATTCAGCAACGTGTGCACATAGCCTAAGAGAGGAGGGCATAGACAGCAGACAGAGATATGAGACATAGATAACACTCTGTGTGAAAGAGATGAGGACCACAGTGAGCCTCAGTGAGTGAATAACATACTGGAAGCAAGGTGTTCAACATTTAACCCTTTCACTATTCTGGACTAATGGGTATCTAGGCAGTAACCCCTTCTCTGCCTTTGTCCACCAGGGTTGCAGACATTAACAGTTTTTCTACTCTAGACTACAGGGGTGTAATCAAAATCAAACTACTATCCTTAATAATTGTGGGAAATAATATGGGGCAAAGACCACCAAGGTTGAAGACATTAACCCCTTTAACTCCTATGGTCACTAGCTACAACCACTTAGAAGGAACGCGGACCTGGTTGCAAGAACTACATTGATGTGTTACTTAGAAGACCCAGTGATTCAACTAAAAGTTAACAATGGGCTGCAGCCTATGGCCATGAAAAGAAGTTGTGGGAAGGGGTCAAGCTGAACTTTGAACCCAGGGCCAATAAGCCCAAACAGGGAAAATACAGTCATAAGACTAAATGACAGACATCACTACTGCAAAGTCTCTAATTGCCTGGAAAGACATGTGTAACACTCTAAGGTAGCCTAGCACTGAATTATACTCCTTTTAAGATCTGTAATAAAAATACTACCTTAGTAATGTTCAAGTGACCTCAACATATCTGACTAGGAGTAAAGGGATTGCAACTTGTTGTAACCAGCAACACTTCAGTTCAGTGTACAGCTGTACAGCCCCCCGAGGAAGCCCACGCGAAACGCGCGTTGGGGCTGCTGCATACGATCCCCAGGTGGTAAGAAATATGGGTAAGGACAGGCTTTGACTTATAGTGCGCATTTTTGTTCCCTTAAAGGGGTGCATACCCTGTTCATGTTGGTTGATATACTGTATATTTACATGACCTGACAAATTGTAGTTTTTGATATATGCCTCACTGCTCTATATGAGCTGGACGATATTTAATGATCTTATTTTTCTCTGGTCTAAGTGGCATTAGGCATAGGGAACAACCCTATGTGGGTCGCACTTGCACTTTGTCATGAATATAGTTGTCAGATTCTGCCCTACCCTCCACTAGTATTTGGGATCTACATGCTCTTACACCCGTTATTAAATTGCTTTGTCTATGATTATATGTACTATATATGTTTTCTTTTTATGATATATGTATTTATGAATAAAATTTGAATAATTTTTATCTTTGGGACATTCTATACTCTTTTTTCTCTTGGTATTTATTATGTCTTTGAGAGTGTCCTTGGCTATCTTGGCCTCCCTCATCACAACATTGAGGGTGTGACTATATAAAATAAATATGCTTTCTGATTCGAGGATTGTATATATAGATACCAAACATGTATGAGGTTTTTTTTATTTAAGTAGTGAAAAAAAATGTTGACATTTTGAAAAAAATGTTTTTGCCTCTTGCCATTTTACGAGAGCCGTAACATTTTGAATTTTCAGGATGTGGATCTGTGTGAGGGCTTATTTTTGCATCTTGAGCTGTTGTTTTTACTGATACCAATTTGGGGTAGATACAATGTTTTGATCACCTATTATTGCATTTTATTGCAGTTTTGCAGTGGCCCAAAAAATGCAATTCTGGTGTTTCAATTTTTTTTCCTTGTTACACTGTATATCAATCGTCTTAATTAATGTAATATTTTGATAGATCAAACTTTTACGAACACAGTGGTACCAAATATATGTATTTTATTTTTTTTTGTTATATTTTTAATAAGGAAATAAGGGGGTGATTTGAACTTTCATATTTTTTTATAAATTATTAAAAATATTTATTCAACTTGTACTGTATTTGTTAGTCCCCTGCTTGAACCTGCAATCATCCCACTATGCATTGCAGTGTTATGTGTCACGATTCCACCCCTCAGGGTGTGTGGGATGCAGTTACTGACAGCTCGACCGTCCAATATGGTATAGGGGTGCGCTGAAGCTGTCAGTACTGTGATTGACAGGTTGGCCATCCAATCTAGTACAGTGGCGTGCTCGACTATACAATCTGAGACTGTGAGGCTTCGGATGTCTCGTGTTCATTATTCCATTTAATAGCCATGCTTCTTAACTGAGCTGAGTTTCCCAGAACACTGCCAGACGTACATTCATCTTGTGAGGCTTGTGCTGTGCTCTCTGTGCCTTGAGTTCTATATGTTTGATCTATTGCCTGATCTTGGACTTTATTCTGACTACCCACCTGTGACTACCCACCTGTTTAACCCCTTCAGCTCTGATCCGTTATCATCCTGGTACTCTGACCTCGGAACGTTACCTGACTACCCTTTTGTCTCTTCCTTCTGTTTTAGATGTTGCCTCCTGGATTCTGACCTTGGACTCCTTGACCACTCTGACTCACGGCTTGGCCGTGAGAAGTGACTTGCATCACATTATGTATAACGAAAATCACGATCACCTAAGAGCACCAGATAAATGCTGGCTTTTACAGTAGAACTGTCATGACAAGCACAGATATCTTCATCAGACTCCCGGCTTTCATGGCAACCAATTGGCACCCCAAAACCACATGATAGTTTTGCCGATTGGCATGTGGAATGATGCTCCCCCTGCCAGTGCGTGCTAAATTCCGTTGTACAATATTGATCCACTCCACCTGTGGCTGTTGTAGGTATTTAATGGCTGAATAATTTAGCCATCATCTGCTGGGAAAGTTGAGCCCGCATTAAAGTCAGGAACCCATCATATGATGTAACTGTGCGTCATATGTCAGGAAGTAGCTAAGAAGCATTCCTATTAACTTTTTTTCCCAAAACCTGTGTAAATAATGGTATAGTGAAGTGTCAGTGTGTTAATATATTAGCCATCTTCTTTGGTATCCAGTCACGTGACTGTGATTCAGACAATCTGGAGCACACTTCTCTTTGTGTGACCCTAAAGTGACTTGTACAGTGTACGTTATTGGAGTGTCAGAACGAGGCTCCACACACTTACATTGTAAACAATACTTCCTTCTCGCACAAACAGCACAGTCTGATGCCGAGTCTGAATTGCTGTCATGTGAGCCAGAAGAGGAGTGGAACAGTGCTGGATATGGGAAAAGACTATGGTCAGTGAATATATGAACATACTGGCACTATACTAACATTTACACAGGGTTAGAAAGGAAAAGCTGTTAAAGGTGCTGTACTTCAGTATATCATGGAGCAATCAATTCAGTCACACCACTGACTCTGCAGGTCCTGCACCACCCTATCATTTAAATCTTTGTATTATTCTTATACACGGATGCTACCACTCTAATTGTCAATGTTCTTCACTGCTGCAGTACTACACAACAATCAGATTTACAACTTTCTATCCCCGTAGAAAAAGAGCTGTGTGATCTGGCTGTAAAATCCTAAAATATTCACTGCTTTTCCTGATCTCGTCTGTTATTGTCCTTATGATATCTCTCCCCCCTCCCCGATTGGTTGTGCTGGACCATGTGATGTTATAGTTGCAAAGTATTATGGGGAAGCCTGCGTGGCCATGGATGATGTCATTAGACTACTCTCTGGCTAATTGAATCTTCAGCAAGGAGTGAAATTGGGCCAAGCACTTTTTTTCTTTTTTTTAGCGATCTGTGCAAATAATATTGCAAGTTTGTTGAATTTGCCTAGAAATTTGGGAAATTCAACTCAAAGTGAATTTGTAGTGCAGCGCGCCAGAGTCCTGGTCGTTGCAGTACTGGAGCTTCGCCGCTAAGGGGAGCTATGGTACGTCTGATGGCACTGAAGGAGTTCATCTGACCAGGTATCACAGACACCAATACATTTCACAGTCTGGCCTCCAGGGGGAGCTAAGGGTACTATACATTAGGCCACTCCTCACAGTCTGGTAAAACTGGGGGTTAGGCAGGAAGTTAGATCAGAAAGCTGACTGGGTTGGAACCAGGCAACACCTTGTGGCAGAGGGTGTTGTAGGGGAAGATTCAGAGGGGTCCCTGTCAGGGGTGGGATCCTGACAGAGGCCTAGCAACCAGAGAGAACGTTACGGGACCGCGCCTGCACGATATAGCGGCGGTACCCCAAGAAAGGATAAGAAGCGAGGTATATTATGCTGAGTGAGAAACGAGATCAACGCAACAAGGAGAATACCAGTAGGATTCGTGCTGTAAGACGAGGCAACATCCTATTGAGGCGCATAACCGGTGGCCGGAACGCCGAGGAAGTATAGAGCTCCAGGCCAAACTTCAAACCTACGGCAGGACAGTCAGTTATAGGCGGGCTGTCTCACCCAATTGACCTAGGAAGACACAGGGGGGTAACAACAGGAGTGGGGCGACGCTAGAGTCCCGGAAGAGCTCCGAGCCTCCCCGTCATACGGGTGCGTCCTAACCATAAGATCTGGGGGACGTGGAAGAACATCAGAATCGAGTTGTGAGGGAACACGAGAAACAGACACAACAGTTGTGAGGACTATCCCGTGGTGCTCAGCAGGGAAGGACTACAACACACAAGCGCTAGAAGGTAGGCACAGATTTCCACCTGCTAAGGGAACTCTGGAGGTGCCATCGGACCGGCCGGACTTGCGCAGCCTGGTTAACCGTGTTCCGGATTGAGGACCCTGAAGCCTTCAGTAAAGAGGTAAAGAGACTGCAACCTGGTGTCCTCGTTATTTACTGCGACCGGCACTTCACCGCACCATAACATCATCACCATTCCCTCCGCTTTCATTGTACGCCCCTCAGCAGGGTCACGGACCGGGTCTAGCCACCATGACAACCCCAGAACTGAGACTTAGAGGCCCGGTACCGGGTACCCCTCGGCCCTGCGGCAGTGGGGGCGCTACAGTAGCAGATCGATACACCTAACTCAAGTGTTGATATGTTTTTAATACAGTTTTTATGAGTTCTGTAATTGCCATGTACAATAAGGCTTTGGCTAGTTAGGCTACGTCCGCCTTCACACAACTTATACTTCTCTATATTTATATAAAATAGACGGCTGCTTTACAGACTATGGATCTTCATGTTAATCAACCTCAACCAAACTTCAGGTAGTCTGATCCTGTCGTCATTCCTCCATCTATCTGTCCCCTACCACTAGCTAAACTGCCATAGAAAAGACAGCAAAAAGGAAGGGATAAATATAACGAAAATATGAGTGTGCAAAACTATAGGATCTTTGCTACACAGAAATTGTTTATCACAATATACTATATCGAAAAACATAGTTTGAATAGCAGCCGAAGAAATAAAATTATATGAAATTTCAAGACCTTTGCAAAGTTACTGCATTTTTTTTTTCATTTTATGTTTATTGGGGCAAAAAAATTGTATGTCAAAGTGTTCAAAATCTTTAATTTCCATTAATCTTCAAGAGAAGTCTCTAGAAATATCATCTGTCTAACTTATGCTTGGAGAATATGAAGAATTTTTGTGTGACTTGTGGTCTTTTATTTACCACAAATGAATGTTGCCCACAAACTGAAAACACTTACATGTTGAAATAAAAACCCTCACTTGTCACAAGCAGGGGATTCCTTAAATTTGGCCTAGAGATATCTGCAAACTGCAAGAAGACTCAGTTTTAAATCCAAAAATATTATAAAGCAGAGAAGTTCAGATGCTTCATATGCTATTATTCCTTTGATCTTGGCCGCATGCATTATTGTGGATTAGAATATACAAATACTCGGCACTGCATAGGTTGAAGGTTGAATTTAATGCTAGTTCTTTATTATAAGGCACTGCCATATACACAGTATGTACAGTGGTATTTTGGTTCAGAAACATGTATCTTTATCAGACACTATATGGTATAGAAAGGACATAGTATACACAGTGTGAAAGTATGAAAAAATACACACTTATTAAATTGACAAATACAGTATCATTTACTTAAAGCACCGTGTATTGGGCCTGAAGCTGACAACTATGAAGTTGCAACATAAAGAATTGATCATGAAGTAACATTTTGGCTTTCATAATATGGCAATTTATATGGAATCTTAAAAAATAGTTCATCCTGATATATGGACTTTGTTAGATGTGAAGACTGCCTTACGATGGACATTAGACCAGTATCTATGACATCTATGGACTGAAAAGGCAAATTCTTAAATTGCAAGATTTTATGCTTCAATTCTCAGAGGGGAAACAACCCAAACTGGATTGTGCAGATTCTGTTTTGCGCTCCTTGTTTTTGTGATCTTTACGTTTTATAAATGCATTGTAAGAGATTAACCATTGATCAAAATTGTGAATTGTTAACATAGGTAGCCTCTAACACAGCTGTAGTTATGGTTTGTGAGAAGTCCATGTATTAATTTCCAATAATGGTAACGAACCCCATCAAAGGAAAAACAAGGAAAGATTCCTGCTTTCATCTGATGGAATCCACATCTATTTTTGCCAAGAAATATATTGACTTCGCACAGACGGAAAATACAAACCACGTTAACCTTTTAGCTGCAATGCTTAGTTTTACATTTTGACAAACGCAAGTAAGTTATAACATAACAAAACATATTATACCTCACTATCCATGTATTTTTTGTAGCTAATTTTGCATCAAAGATTAGAAAAATGCATAAAAATTCATAACCTCTTAAAAGGTTCACAATGTATAGAGCTCAAGCATATGACACTCCCTTTTGGATTAGCCAATTTCTGCAAGTATTGAATTATTGTGGCGTATACCTCATCATATATTAATCACAGCATATGACTGACAGCTTTCTATTTATAGCTGTACACATAACAATAGCTGTCAATCACTGATAGGACCACCTACTGGACCCAAAATCCAAGAAACAGCAAATGGGAAAAGGTTCAGTATAACCTGTGTTTCCATCACAGAGCTATATCTTAATCTGTTCAGCTCCCACCTGCTCTATAACATGATGCCAGTAAATTGGACTGCATTTGCATGGTGAAAGGTTCCATTTAATGAACTTGATGTGGGTGAGAGAAAGTACGTGGGGCAGGGACTTGTATTGAATTGTGAGTGAGAGAGAGGTCACAGGACAATGACTTGTAATGAATTGGGGGTGGATGGGTGGGTAACAGGTCACAGGGCAGGAACTGGTGAAGAATTGAGAGTAGGTGGGGATAGAACACTGGATATTGAGTATATGTATGTGTATTGTGTATATGCATATATGTATAAAATAAAATCGTGTTTCCCCGAAAATAAGACCTAACCTGAAAATAAGCCCTAGCATGATTTTAGAGGATTTTTGCAGTATGCTTGAAATGTAAGCCCTACTCCAAAAAGAAGCCCTAGTTACAGTCAGGGCCATCGTTAGGAGGAGTCAAACTAGGCAACTCCCCAGGCCTCAGACTCTCCTAAGGGCCCCCAGCATTTCTATTCCAAGGTTGAAACTGCTTGACTTTTGGTGACTTCATAGTCATGTGACCATACTGTCACCAAAGGTCAACTGTAGGAATCTGGTGCATATATACTCACATATGTATGCACAATGTGTGTATATACATGTGTATGTACATTTCTACCAGAGAGACACAGCACTTGTAAGATTCCCAATTCATTAAGCTGTGTCTGTCAGCAGGTTTTTTCTATGTAATCTGAAGACAGCATGAGGTATGGGTGAAAGCACAGATTTCAGGGATGCCTCTCTGATCAAGTTCAGTGGTTTTGTTTTATTGCAATGACTATTTTAGCACCAGGAGACTATCATTGCTAGACTCAGCAGCCTGTGCCTCCTGGTCTCACTCCATCCCTAGGATATGCATCACAGGATCTATAGACATTGTATATACGATGCCTAGTGTGGACGGGGTTAGCTTTCTCGGCTCTGCTACATTGCTAAATGTGAATACTCTGTTTCAGAACTTCTGTACCAAGTAAACTAAGTGATACATCATTGGATTCAGGGTCTCTTTGCCTACATTATGCTGCTCTCAGATAGGGTAACAAAAACCTGTTGACAGGTTCCATTTAATGAATTGGTTGCATCTTACTCCAGAGGCTCCGTTCATTAAGACTGGCCTGCACAACACCAGTCTTAATGAATCAGGGCCATTGCTCTCATTAGCACATTGCTCAGTGTAAATAGGAGATTAGGAGATGTGCTGCCGATAACATGATATATATGGGGACAGAATGAACCATTAATGATCTTTCTAGCATCATCGTTCTTTGTCAGCTTGTGTAAAGAGTAGATTGTTGTACATGGAAAAAGGAAATAGGATCTCAAAAAATTCATGACGGAATTCATGGTTTGGAGAGTTATATTGATGTTCCAGAATTTGATGACATGATTGAACTGTATTTCAATAAATGTTGATTTTTTTTGTTCAAGAATAAATGTTGATTGTTGTCATGAAAAAAAAATAAGACATCTACTGAAAATAAGCCTTGACCCACCTTTCGGGGCAAAAAATAATGTGAGACCCCGTCTTATTTTCTGAGAAATATGGTGTATATAAGAGGGTCATGTATGCATGGTGTGTGTGTGTATATACAGTGCCTTGCGAAAGTATTCGGCCCCCTGGAACTTTTCAACCTTTTCCCACATATCATGCTTCAAACTTAAAGATACCAAATGTAAATTTTTGGTGAAGAATCAAAACAAGTGGAACACAATTGTGAAGTTGAGCGAAATTTATTGGTTATTTTAAATTTTTGTGGAAATTCAAAAACTGAAAAGTGGGGCATGCAATATTATTCGTCCCCTTTAACTTAATACTTTGTTGCGCCACCTTTTGCTGCACTTACAGCTGCAAATCGCTTGAGCTCAGTGAGGTTTGATGGAGATCGTTTGTGAACAGCAGTTTTCAGCTCTTTAAACAGAATCTCGCTTGGATTGAAGTCTGGACTTTGACTTGGCCATTCTAACACCTGGAAACGTTTATTTGCGAATAGTGTTGAGCATTCCGATACCGCAAGTATCGGGTATCGGACGATATTTGCGGTATCAGAATTCCGATACCGAGATCCGATACTTTTGTTGTATCGGGAATCGGTATCGGGATCGATATAATGTGTAAAATAAAGAATTAAAATAAAAAATATTGCTATACTCACCTCTCCGACGCAGCCTGCACTTTACCGAGGGAAGCGGCAGCCTTCTTTGCTTAAAATGCGCGCGTTTACTGCCTTCCGTGACGTCATGGCTTCTGATTGGTCAATTTGATTCTGACCAATTCTGATTGGTTAATTCTAGGCATTCAGGACCTGAAAATTACGTCACGGCTTGTGTGATTGGTCGCGTTGCGGTCACATGGGCGGCACGCGACCAATCAGAAGCCGTGACGTCACGGAAGGCAGTAAACGCGTGCATTTTAAGCAAAGAAGGCTGCCGGTTCCCTCGGTAAGGTGCAGGCTGCGTCCGAGGGTGAGTATATCAATATTTTTTATTTTAATTCTTTATTTTACACATTAATATGGATCCCAGGGCCTGAAGGAGAGTTTCCTCTCCTTCAGACCCTGGGAACCATCAGGGATATCGTCCGATACTTGAGTCCCATTGACTTGTATTAGATCCGATACTTTGCCGGTATCGGCTGATACTTTCCGATACCGATACTTTCAAGTATCGGACGGTATCGCTCAACACTATTTGCGAACCATTCCATTGTAGATTTTGCTTTATGTTTGGGATCATAGACTGGGACGGAGATTTGTCTTCCTACAAGACAAAGGTCTTTTGCAGACTCCAACAGGTTTTCTTCAAGAATGTTCCTGTATTTGGCTCCATCCATCTTCCCATCAATTTTAACCATCTTCCCTCTCCCTGCAAAAGAAAAGCAGGCCCAAACCATGATGCTGCCACCACCATGTTTGACAGTGGGGATGGTGTGTTCAGGGTGATGAGCTGTGTTGCCTTTACGCTAAACATATCATTTGGCATTGTTGCCAAAAGTTTGATTTTGGTTTCATCTTACAAGAGCACCTTCTTCCACATGTTTGGTGTGTCTCCCAGGTGGCTTGTTGCAAACTTTTAAGGACACTTTTTATGGTTATCTTTGAGAAATGGCTTTCTTCTTACCACTCTTCCATAAAGGCCAGATTTGTGCAGTGTACGACTGATTGTCGTCCTATGGACAGACTGTCCCACCTCAGCTGTAGATCTCTGCTGTTCATCCAGAGTGATCATGGGCCTCTTGGCTGCATCTATGATCAGTCTTCTCCTTGTTTGAGATGAAAGTTTAGAGGGACGACCGGGTCTCGGTAGATTTGCAGTGGTATGATGCTCCTTCCATTTCAGTATGATCACTTGCACAGTGCTCCTTGGGGATGTTGAAAGTTTTGGAAATCATTTTGTATCCAAATCTGGCTATAAACTTCTCCACAACAGTATCACGGACCTGCCTGTTGTGTTCCTTGGTCTTCATGATGCTCTCTGTGCTTCGCACAGAACCCTGAGACCATCACAGAGCAGGTGCATTTATACGGAGACTTGACTACACACAGGTGGATTATATTTATCATCATTAGGCATTTAGGACAACATTGGATCATTCAGAGATCCACAATGAACTTCTGGAGTGAGTTTGCTGCACTGAAAGTAAAGGGGCTGAATAATATTGCACGCCCCACTTTTTGAGTTTTTGAATTTCCACAAAAAATTTAAAATAACCAATAAATTTTGTTCAACTTCACAATTGTGTTCCACTTGTTGTTGATTCTTCACCAAAAATTTACATTTGGTATCTGTACGTTTGAAGCATGATATGTGGGAAATGGTTGAAAAGTTCCAGGGGGCCGAATATTCTCGCAAGGCACTGTATATATATATATATATATATATATATATATATATATATATATATATATATATATATATTGTAAATACACACCTGTGCTTTGTATCTCCCCACCTCATTGTAGATTGTAAGCTCTCACGAGCAGGGTCGTCTTATTTTGTCTTATTTTGCTTTATTACTGTATTGTTAACATTGTTACCTATGACTGTTGTGCTTGAAACTGTTAAACTGTAAAGCGCTGCGGAATATAGTGGCGCTATATAAATAAAGATTATTATATATATATATATATATATATATATATATACCGTATACATATATATATGACCCTCTTATTTTCATGGGTGTGGATATCTGTACAACAAGTAGATGAGTCATGGCTGGAAGATGTTGAAAGTTCAGAGAAGCTGAGACACTAAAGCCACAGGCTCTTAAAGGGAACCTGTCAACCCCCCGGTGTTTTTCACTAAAAGAACTACCTTGTGCAGCACTAATGCTGCATTCTGTGAAGTGGCTCTTTTTTTGGGGGTCCCTTCCAACGCTGCGATATTACTTTTTATAATTTGCCTGCCATACCTTTAGTCTGTCCGGGGGGGCACGTCTTTTCCCCCTGGACACAAATGCCTCCCAGCCATCACTCAGCCCCTCTGTGCGCCCACACCGCCCCCTCTGCCTTCATTAACGTCCCCAGTGCCTGCGCTGTAAGTTCCGATCGTGTGATGCGAGTCAAAGGGCAGCGCAAACTGCGCATGCCTGAAAAGGGAACTTACAGCGCAGGTGCTGGGGATGGTAATGAAGGTAGAGGAGGCGGCGCCCAGCGCACGGAGGGGCTGAGTGATGGCTGGGAGGCGTATGCATGACAAAAGGTATGGCGGGCAAATTATAAAAAGTATCATCGCAGCGTTGGAAGGGACCCCCCAAAAAAGAAAATCTAATATATAAAGCTGAATGTGTGTGTATGTACAGTATGTGTGTGTGTGTATGTCCGGGATTGGCATCTGCACCGTCGCAGCTACAGCCACAAAATTTTGCACAGTCACACGTCTGGACCCCGAGAGTGTCATAGGCTATGTTGTGAGGCGAAATTTTAACCCCGCGCGTTCCAATTCACCAATTTTACCCCTATCTACATAATGGGGAAAAAGTGAACGGAAAAGTGTTGGAGGCAAATTGACAGCTGCCAGAACAAGGGGGACTTAAAGAGTGAGAGCAATGGTGCCAAAGAGTATATACCGTACAGTTGCTAAGGTGGGGCCCCGACATGGGATACTCACCACACATGGGGATATGAACACACACACAAACACATATGAACACATATCACCCTCAGCACACATTTCACCACACATACACCAACCTCGCCACATAAAAGTCAAAACATAAAAGTCGCCGCTCAAAACTCGCCACGAGAAAAACTCGCCACATGCAAAACTAGGCTCACGCAAAACTCGCCACACGTGCAAAACTCACCTCATGGAAAACTCGCCACATGCAAAACTTGCACACGCAGAAAAATTGCCACATGCACAAAAGTTGCAACACATGCAAAAGTTGCCTCACACAAAACTTGCACATACTCAAAACGCACCACACATAAAACTCGCCACGTGCAAAACTCGCCATGCGCAAAACTTGCTGCACACAACTTGCTACACTAACCTGTCACATGCAACTCGACACACAAAAAGTTGCTACACGCATGTCGCCACACAAAAATCATCTCACAAAAGTCGCTACATGCATGTAGCCACACACAACTCAACACACACAACTTGACACATAAAACTCACCCTAAAACACAAACAAGTCTGGTATTATCCTTCAAAAATAAAAATCTGATTAATAAACAGACAAATTACAAGAGCAACAAATGTACCATATAGGAAATCCGGCAGCTGTCAGTCACATGACATGTCTATTATGTGTATGTGTGAGCTAATATATACTGCCAGGGGGAGGGCTTCCTGTTGGCTGGGGATTTATCAGGCTGCCAATTTAGCTTACAAATACTGAGGTAAAAATACTGAGCAAATAACGTGTGAACGAGTTCTAACACAGAAGGAGATGACACACAGATATATACTATATACAGGAGGAGATGTCACACAGGTATATACTATATACAGGGGAGATGACACACAGGTATACACTATATACAGGAGATGACATACAGGTATATACTATATATAGGAGGAGACAACATACAGGTATATACTATATACAGGAGGAGATGACATACAGGTATATACTATATACAGGAGGAGATGACACACAGGTATATACTATATACAGGAGGAGATGACACACTGGTATATACTATATACAGGGGAGATGACATACAGGTATATACTATATACTGGAGATGACATACAGGTATATACTATATATATGAGGAGATGACATACAGGTATATAGTATATACAGAAGAGAGGACATACAGGTATATACTATATACAGGAGGAGATGACACATAGGTATATACAATATACAGGAGGATATGACATACAGCAGGTATATACTATTTACAGGGGAGATGACATACAGGTATATACTATATAAAGGAGATAACATACAGGTATATACTATATATAAGGGAGATGACAAAAATGTATGTACTGAGGGGAAAATGAGGTGTGAGTGCAAAATGAGAGGAGTGAGGGAAAATAGTGGATTGATCGGAAAATGACAGATGTGAGGTTGAAATGACAAGTGTTAAGGGGGAATGAGAGGAGTGAGGGGGAAAATAAGAGGAGAGAGGGGGAAAATGAGAGATGTAAGGGAGAAAATGAGAGATGTGAGGGGGAAAATGAGAGGCGTGATGGGAAAATAAGAGAAGTGAGGTGCTATAACTAACCACAGATTTTTACCATGCCCAGGAACCTGTCACCCCCCAACCCCCCCTTCCCCTGGAGTTTTTAACTAAAAGAGCCATCTTGTGCAGAACTAATGCTGCATTCTGTGCAGGTGGATCTTTTAGTTAAAAACTCCAGGGGGGGGGGGGGGGGGGGTGACAGGTTCCCTTTAATAAAAACTTTATCTTTATTTCATATTAGTTAAGACAAGAAGACAGAGCAGGCAACGTTTCAGCTGTAATTGGCCTTTCTCAAGCCTAAGAGCATGCAGCTCTAAAACACAGACCACATGGCAGCATTTTAAATACACTCCATATAACAATGACTCACCCTCTTCCTCCTCCCAGGAGCTCATTCCAGTTGTCACAGCAAACGCCTGAAACACAAGACTAAAAATACTTTTAAAACAACATAAAAAGCATATACTACTCACAAAAAGTTAGGCATATTTGGCTTTAGGGAAAAATTTATGGAATGCGTAAAAAATTAACACTGCAGTGATATTTTACCATGAAAGAAGGGCTTTCAAGTAGAAGCATGCAATGGTGATTTCCTCATCTCAAACAATTTATTGAAACAAAAGCCAACGGCAGTGGAGAGTAGACCCCAACAAAAAATGTCAATGTCTCAATAACTTGTCATGTGGCCTTGAGCATCAATTACAGCTTGACAACAACATATCATGCTGGTCACAAGTCGAGTTACTGTTTGCTGAGGCATGGGATCTCACTCTTCTTGAAGGATGGCCCTCAGGTCATTGAGGTTCTGGGGTACAGAGTTACGAGCCTCTACAAGCCAACTCATCTGACCTGATAGGTTTTCTATGGAATTCAGGCCTGGAGAAATTGTAGGCCACTCCATTTGAGGTACCCAGTATCCAGCAACCATTTCACAATGATGCAACTTCAATGAGCTAGAGCATTGTCGTCCTTGAAAATTAAATTAGGCCTGTCTTGTTCGTGTAGAGGCACAATGACTGGATTAATTATGTTATTCAAGTAGTAGGTGATTATCACTGTATCATTCACAAAGTGTAGGGAAGTTTTGTATTGACTAGACACACCTGCCCACACTGTAACACTACCACCACCTGATGACAACAGTGGCTGATGCATAAGGCTCTTCCAAGATCATTTGCACCATCATTTCTACTTAGTGTGAATCAACTTTCATCAGTGAACAGCCCTGTGGACCACTGGTCCCTCGTCCAGCTTGGATTCTCCCTGGCTCATGCAAGACAATGACGCTTGTGTCTGATGTTGTGGTCAGGTACCCTTGCAGGCCGCCAAGCACGCAGACCACACTGATGTAAATGGTTTTGAATTGTCTGACATGACACTTGGGCACCTCTGACCTCTTTTAAGTGTGTCAGGAGTTGTGTGGCATTCATCATCAGATTCTGAAGGGCATTGTTCACAATGAAGCGGTCATCAGTGTGGTATGTGGCCAAAGGACATTCACTTCTGTGCCTTTGTGTGACTTTTCCAGTCTCTGTTGTAACATGCTGATGACACTTGCTGACACTCTAAGCTCAGTGGGCACTTCCATCTGAGAGCAACCTGCTTGAAGCCTTACAATGGCAAGGTACTGTTGATCAATTGTTAGGTGTTGTCTTGGTCTCATGATGTCAAAATGTAAACAGCATGATGATGAGGACTGTTTAAATACCAATCCTAATTGAACCCCGAAATTTATTGGACGATTCATCATGGATCAAACATCTGATGTGAATTTTGCCATTAAGCTCCATGTTAGAGAACAGCAAGTTTGGCAAAATCACTGAAACATTGAACAGT
Organism: Ranitomeya variabilis; assembly: GCF_051348905.1. NCBI lineage: Eukaryota > Metazoa > Chordata > Amphibia > Anura > Dendrobatidae > Ranitomeya > Ranitomeya variabilis. The sequence continues at coordinate 953,610,973 of NC_135232.1, forward strand.
TGGAAATGTGCACACATTAGGTTCACCTGAAATGGTTAGGATGCTGTTGTGGATTCTGTTTGTGGGCTCCCTCTGGTGGTTACTGCTGGTACTGGGTGACTTTGGTGGGTTGCGGCCTTTGGTTTCCACCTGTCCATCAGAGGCTGGGTGTTTCCTATTTTACCTGGCCTTTCTGTCATTCCCTTGCCGGCTATCAATGTATTCAGATGTGCTCTGTTTGGTTCCTGCCTACCTGCTCCCAGATCTTTCAGGATAAGCTAAGTGCTGATTTTCAGTTGTTGGTTTTTTTGTCCAGCTTGCTTATTATGTCTCTATGCTAGCTGGTAGCTCTAGTGGACTGAGGTTCTCCCCATGTGCCATGAGTTGGCACATGGGTTCTTGTAATCTCAGGATGGTTTTTTTGATTAGGGTTTTTTGCTGACCGCTCAGACCCCTTTTGTATCGTTCTGCTTTCTAGTTTACAGCGGGCCTCAATTTGCTGAACCTATATATATCATCTCTATGTGTGTGCCTTCCTCTCATTTCACCGTCAATACATGTGGGGGGCAACTATACCTTTTGGAGTTCATTCCTCTGGAGGCAAGTGAGGTCTTTATTTTCTCTGCAGTACTAGTTAGCTCTTAGGCTGGTGCGTGGCGTCTAGAACCAACGTAGGCACGCTCCCTGGCTATCTCTAGTTGCGTTTGTCAGGCGTAGGGCAGCGGTCAGCCCAGGTTCCATCACCCTAGAGCTCGTCCGATATTTTGTATTACTTTGCTTGTCCCTTGCTATCCCTAGCCATTGGGATTCATGACAGGATGCATTTTAGGTTAATCCTGAAGTTTCTCGTGAAATTCAAATATCCCTAATGTTTTGTAACTAATGAATAAATACTAGTGTTGAGCGATACCTTCCGATACTCAAAGGTATCGGTATTGGATGGTATCGGCCGATATCCGAAAAATATCGGACATCGCCGATACCGATACCCGATACCAATGCAAGTCAATGGGACACAAGTATCGGAAGGTATCCTGGATGGTTCCCAGGGTCTGAAGGAGAGGAAACTCTCCTTCAGGCCTTGGGATCCATATTCATGTGTAAAATAAAGAATAAAAATAAAAAATAGGGATATACTCACCCTCTGACGCGCCCTGGTAGTAACCGCTGTAACCGGCAGCCTCCGTTCCTAAGAATGAGGAGTTTAGGACCTGCGATGACGTCGCTGCTTGTGAATGGTCGCGTAACCACACATGTGACCGCTCACGTGACCAATCACAAGCCGCGACATCATCGCAGGTCCTAAACTCCTCATTCTTAGGAACGGAGGCTGCCGGTTACATCGGTAAGGTCCAGGGGCAGCCGGACGGGTGAGTATATCCATATTTTTTATTTTAATTCTTTATTTTTTACATGAATATGGATCCCAGGGCCTGAAGGAGAGTCTCCTCTCCTCCAGACCCTGGGAACCATACACTGGGAACTTCCGATTCCGATTTCCGATATCACAAAAATATCGGAACTCGGTATTGGAATTCCGATACCGCAAGTATCGGCCGATACCCGATACTTGCGGTATCGGAATGCTCAACACTAATAAATCACATGAAGTGGCTTACGAGAGCATTCAGCCCTCCTTGACTTTTTACATATTTTGTTACTTAACAACCTGTGTTTAAATATTTATTAATTTTGTAATCTGATTTATGTGTGATGTACCAGCACTAGTGATGAGCGAATATACTCGTTGCTCTAGATTTCTTGAGCATGCTCGGGGGTCCTCCGAGTATTTTTTAGTGCTCGAAGATTTAGTTTTTCTTGCCGCAGCTGAATGATTTACATCTGATAGCCAGCATAAGTACATGTGGGGATTCCCTAGCAACCAGGCAACCACCACATGTACTTATGCTGGCTATCAGATTTAAATCATTCAGCTGTGGCAAGAAAAACTAAATCTTTGAGCACTAAAAAATACTCGGAGGACCCCCGAGCATGCTCAAGAAATCTCGAGTAACGAGTATATTCGCTCATCACTAACCAGCACTAAATAGTCTAAGTTGGTAAAATAAAAAAATATAGACACAAATTTAATTTATGGGATCAAATAACTAACAATTTGGAATGTGAATATGTATTCACCCCATTTGCTACTGAGCCCCTAAAAATTTCTGGTGCAAGCAATTACCTTAATAAGTCACATGCTTAGCGAAATGAAGTCCACCTGTATGCAATCTAAGTGTCACATGGTCTGTCAGTATATACAGACTTTTTTGAAAGGTCACAGCGGCTGCAACACCATTAAGCATCAGGCACCACTAATCAAACAACAGCATGAAGACCAAGGAGATCTCCAAACAAGTCAGGGCCAAAGTTGTTCAGAAGTACAAGTGGGTTGGGTTATAAAAACATATCCCAATCTCTGATGATCCCCCGGAGCACCATCAGAACGATTATCATCAACTGAAAAAAACATGGTACCACGAGAAACCTGCGAAGAGAGGCACACCAACCAAAACTCTCAGCCCGGGCAAAAAAGTCATTAATCAAAGAGGCAGCACAGAGACCAAAGGTAACCCTGAAAGAGCTGCAGAGATCCCAATCAGAGAGTGGAGTATCTGTCTATGCAACTACGATAAGGCCTACACTCCATAGAGATAGCCTTTATGGAGGAGTGGGCAGAAAATAGCCTTTACTTACACACAGAAATTGTAAGGCTCATTTTGAGTTTGCCAAAAGACATGTGGAAGACTCTCTAAATGTATGGAGGAAGGTGCTGTGGTCAGAGGAGACCAAAATTGAACTTTTTGGCCACCAAGATAAAAGCTATGTCTGGTGCCAAACCAACACAGCTCATCCCCCCAAGAACACCATCCCAACAGTGAAATATGGTGGTGGTAGCATCATGCTTTGCAGATATTTTTCGGAAGCAGGGACAGAGAAAATTGCCCACGTAGAGGGAAAGATTGATGATGCAGGGATATTCTTGAGAAAAACCTGTTAAGTCTGTCAGTGATTTCAGACTGAGATGGAGGTTCACTTTTCCAACAAGACAATGACCCAAAGCATACTGCTAAAGCAACACTCGAGTGGTTTAAGGGGGAACATGTAAATGTTTTGAAGTGACCTAGTGAAAGCCGAGACCTTGTGGTCAGACTTGAAGATTGCTGTTCACCAGAGGAAACCATCTAAGGAGCTAGAGAAGTTTTACCTTGAGGAATGGGCAAAAATCCCAGTGGCAAGATGTGGAAAGCTTATAGTGACTTATCCAAAGTGACTTGCAGCTGAAATTGCCACAAAAGAAGGCTCTACAAAGCACTGACTTTAGGGGTATGAATAGTTAAGCACAGTAAAGCTTTCAGTTATTTTGTCCTATGTGTTCTTTGCTTCACAATAAAAAACAAACAAACAAATGTTCACAGTTGTAGGCATGTTCTTTACATGAACTGAAGCAAACCCTCAAAAAAACAGAAAAAAATCTAGGTTGTGAGGTAGCAAAACCCCCAAAATGCCAGTGAATACTTTCGCAAGCCACTGTATATTCACTATTTACATATTTGGATATTTACATATTTGCTGTTGCCTTGGCTTCTCTGAATTTTCTATGTTGTCTTTGGACCTGGTTGGAGGCTTTGCAGAGCTATGCACAAGTTTGGGCAATGGTGCAAATATATTTACTAATGCCTGAAAGATGTTGAAATCAAGATCTGACCAGATGAAGAAAAGATTAAAGAAAATGACCCTAATCAGATGAAATATCACCCATAAGTTACTGGATGTAAATATTTATTCCCTGTCTACACTGTATGCCTTGCAAAGAGATGATGGGAGTAATACTCATTTGTCAAACTATTTCACTTTGTATATATAGCACTTTTATTACATAGTGTTTTTTCTTAATATGTACAGTGCAGTCTTTTATTACATAGTGTCCTTTCTTATTATGTATAGCACTGTCCCATTATTATATAGTATACTCTTATTATGAATATCGCCTTGCCATATTACATAGTGTTCTATATTACTATGGAAAGCATGGTCTCTTTTAACATAGAGTCCTCTCTTTTTATTTATAATGACATCATGCTATTGCATCTTTTTTAAGCATTCTGTCATCTCTTAATACATAGCATCCTCTCTTACTATATGTAGTACTGTCCAATTACATAATGTGTTCTTATTATGTATAGTGCCATACCTTACTTACAAAGAGCCCTATATTGTTATATATAGCACTGTTCTTAATACTTTGTGCCCTCTATTGTTAAGAATAGCACTGCTCAACTATAAAATGTGGACCACAGCTCCTGTGTGCTCAAGTGACCTATCACACGGCACACCACCAGCATCATCATTTGACATGTGACATGACACATCCTATGACTGGTAGATGCCCACACAGTCTTATTTTCTGATGGCACTGACTACCCTCCTTAATCCCTTCACCCCCGGAGCTTTTTTCGTTTTTTCGTTTTCGTTTTTCACTCCCCTCCTTCCCAGAGCCATAACTTTTTTATTTATCCATCAATATGGCCATGTGAGGGCTTATTTTTGTGGGACGAGATGTACTTTTGAACAATACCATTGGTTTTACCATGCCGTGTAAAAGAAAACGGGAAAAAAATTCCAAGTGCGATGAAATTGCAAAAAAAGTGCAATCTCACACTTGTTTTTTGTTTGGCTTTATTGCTAGGTTCACTAAATGCTGAAACTGACCTAACATTATGATTCTTCAGGTCATTACAAGTTCATAGACACCAAGCATATCTAGGTTCTCTTTTATCTAAGTGGTAAAAAAAAATTCCAAAGTTTGCTAAAAAAAAAATAAATTGCGCCATATTCCGATACCCTTAGAGTCTCCAATTTTCGTGATCTGGGGTCGGCTGAGGGCTTATTTTTTGCGTGTCAAGCTGATGTTTTTAATTATACCATTTTGGTTCAGGTACGTTCTTTTGATCGCCCGTTATTGCGTTTTAATGCAATGTCACGGCGACCAAAAAAACGTAATTTTGGCATTTTGATTTTTTTTCTCGCTACGCCATTTAGCGATCAGGTTAATCGTTTGTTTTTATTGATAGATCGGGCGATTCTGAAAGCGGCAATACCAAATATGTGTAGGTTTCATTTTTTTATTGTTTTATTTTGATTGGGGCAAAAGGGTGGTGATTTGAACTTTTATATATTTTTTATTTTTTTTATATTTTTAAACACTTTTTTTTTTAAATTTTGGCATGCTTCAATAGCCTCCATAGGAGGCTAGAAGCATGCACTACACAATCGGCTCTGCTGCATAGAGGTGAAGCACAGATCACCTCTATGTAGCAGAAATGCAGGTGTGCTTTGAACACAGACCACAGGGTGGCACTCAAAGCAATCGGCCATCAACAACCATAGAGGTCTCAAGGAGACCTCTGGTTGTTATGGCAATGCACCGATGACCCCCGATCATGTGGCGGGGGTCAGCGGTGCGAGAACTTCCGGCCGCACAGCCGGGAGCGCTAGTTAAATGCTGCTGACAGCGTTTGACGGCGGCATTTAACTAGTTAATGGGCGCGGGCAGATCGCGATTCCACTCGCGCTCATTGCGCGCACATGTCAGCTGTACAAACAGCTGACATGTCGCAGCTTTGAGGTGGGCTCACCGCCGGATCCCACCTCAAAGCGGGGGATCTGCCAGCTGACGTACTATTCCGTCAGCTGGCAGAAAGGGGTTAATCCATCAGTGGCTAGGTCTTCCAATAATCTCAAGCTTTTCAACTACGTAAACAAGGCTATGCAACCCTGTCCTTAATGTAAAAAATGTGCACAAGATTGGCCTTTGCTCAAGCCATTATATGTTGCAGTGTTTGCCTATTCCCATCAGTGCCATAAACAATAAATGCAGCTGAGTTCTAGCTCATACACCTCTGCCCCATGCAAGAAGGGGCTGCAGAGTCCGTCCTCAGGGTTACAAAGCAATCCTTATATCAGGGTTACTAATGATCCCAGTGGTTGGACCCCAGTAATTAGCAAGCTATACAATAACTGTAACATGTTTGTGGACTAACTCTTTAACACTTACATACAGTGGCATGTAAAAGTTTGGGTACCCCTGGCCAAAATTACTGTTATTGTGAGCAGTTAAGCAAGTTGAAGATGAAATGATCTCTGAAAGGGCTAAAGTTAAAATGACACATTTCCTTCATATTTTCGGCAAAAAAATTGGCATTGTTTACATTTAAAAAAGCACCCTTGGAGATTTGTGTGCTCAGATAATTTTGCCCAAGTTTTTAGACCTTAATTAGCCTGTTAGAGTTATGACTTGTTCACTATCATCGTTAGGAAAGGCCAGGTGATGTAAATTTCCCAATTTTATAAATTTTTATAAAAAACACCCTCTTCTAAACTTGTGACAAAAAACAGCATCCATGGGTTCTTGTAAGCAGCTGCCTAACACTCTGAAAATAAAAATGGTGGAGGCCCACACAGCAGGAGAAGGCTGTAAGAAGATAGCAAAGCGTTTTCAAGTTGCCCATTCTTCAGTTCAAAATGTAATTAAGAAATGGCAGTTAGCAGGAACAGTGGAAGTCAAGATAAGGTCTGGAAGCCCAAGCAAAATATGAGTGAGAGCTGCTTGTAGGATTGCTAGAGAAGAAATTTAAAACCTCCACTTGACTGCAAAAGACCTTCAGAAAGATTTAGCAGGCTCTGGAGTTAGACGTATACAAAAGAACATCTAAACAAGCCTGATGCATTTTGGAAACAAGTCCTGTGCACAGATAAGGTTAAAATATAACTCTTTGGCCACAATGATTAAAGGTATGACTGGAGAAAAAAGGGCACATAATTTCAGAAAAAGAACATGTTACCAACCATTAACCCCTTTACCCCCAAGGGTGGTTTGCACGTTAATGACCGGGCCAATTTTTACAATTCTGACCACTGTCCCTTTATGAGGTTATAACTCTGGAACGCTTCAACGGATCTTGGCGATTCTGACACTGTTTTCTCGTGACATATTGTACTTCATGAAAGTGGTAAAACTTCTTTGATACAACTTGTGTTTATTTGTGAAAAAAATGGAAATTTGGCGAAAATGTTGAAAATTTTGCAATTTTCCAACTTTGAATTTTTATGCCCTTAAATCACAGAGATATGTCACACAAAATACTTAAAAGTTAACATTTCCCACATGTCTACTTTACATCAGCACAATTTAGGAACCAAAATTTGTTTTTGTTAGGAAGTTATAAGAGTTAAATGTTGACCAGCAATTTCTCATTTTTACAACACCATTTTTTTTTTAGGGCCACATCTCATTTGAAGTAATTTTGAGGGGTCTATATGATAGAAAATACCCAAGTGTGACACCATTCTAAAAACTGCACCCATCAAGGTGCTCAAAACCACATTCAAGATATTTATTAACCCTTCAGGTGTTTCACAGGAATTTTTGGAATGTTTAAATAAAAATTAACATTTACATTTTTTTTACACAAAATTTATTTCAGCTCTAATTTGTTTTACTTTACCAAGGGTAACAGAAGAAAATGGACCCCAAAAGTTTTTGTGCTGAGTATGCTGATACCCCACATGTGGGGGTAAACCACTGTTTGGGCGCACCGCAGAGCTCGGAAGGGAAGGAGCGCCATTTGACTTTTCAATGCAAAATTGACTGGAATTAAGATGGGACGCCATGTTGCGTTTGGAGAGCCCCTGATGTGCCTAAACATTAAAACCCCCCACAAGTGACACCATTTTGGAAAGTAGACCCCGTAAGGAACTTATCTAGATGTGTGGAGAGCACTTTGACCCACCAAGTGCTTCATAGAAGTTTATAATGCAGAGCCGTAAAAATAAAAAATCATATTTTTTCACAAAAATTATCTTTTCGCCCCCAATTTTGTATTTTCCCAAGGGTAAGAGAAGAAATTGGACCCCAAAAGTTGTTGTGCAATTTGTCCTGAGTACTCCGATACTCCATATGTGGAGGTAAACGACTGTTTTGGCGCATGTCAGAGCTCGGAAGGGAAGGAGCGCCATTTGACTTTTCAATGCAAAATTGACTGGAATTAAGATGGGACGCCATGTCGTGTTGGGAGAGCCTCTGATGTGCCTAAACATTAAACCCACCCACAAGTGACACCATTTTGGAAAGTAGACCCCCTAAGGAACTTATCTAGATGTGTTTTGAGAGCTTTGATCCCCAAAGTGTTTCACTACAGTTTATAACGCAGAGCCGTGAAAATAAAAATTCTTTTTTTTTTTTCACAAAAATGATATTTTAGCCCCCAGTTTTGTAGTTTCACAAGGGTAACAGGATAAATTGGACCCCAAAATTTGTTGTCCAAATTGTCCTGAGTACACTGATACCCCATATGTGGGGGGGGGAACCACTGTTTGGGCGCATGGCAGAGCTCGGGAGGGAAGGAGCGCCATTTGGAATGCAGACTTAGATGGATTGGTTTGCTGGCGTCATGTTGAATTTGCAGAGCCCCTGATGTACCCAAACAGTAGAAACTCCCCACAAGTGACCCCATATTGGAAACTAGACCTCCCAATGAACTTATCTAGATGTGTTGTGAGAACTTTGAACCCCAAGTGTTTCACTACAGTTTATAACGCAGAGCTGTGAAAATAAAAAATATTTTTTTCCACAAAAATGATTTTTAGCCCCCAGTTTTGTATTTTCCCAAGGGTAACAGGATAAATTGGACCCCAAACGTTGTTGTCCAATTTGTCCTGAGTATGCTAATACCCCATATGTGGGGGGGAACCACTGTTTGGGTGCATGACAGAGCTCGGAAGGGAAGGAGCGCCATTTGGAATGCAGACTTAGATGGATTGGTCTGCAGGCGTCACGTTGCATTTGCAGTGCCCCTGATGTACCCAAACAGTAGAAACCCCCAAAAGTGACCCCATATTGGAAACTAGACCTCCCAAGGAACTTACCTAGATGTGTTGTGAGAACTTTGAACCCCCAAGTGTTTCGCTACAGTTTACAACGCAGAGCCGTGAAAATAAAAAATCCTTTTTTTTCCCACAAAAAAGATTTCTAGCCCCCCAAATTTATATTTTCCCAAGGGTAACAAGAGAACTTGGACCCCAAAAGTTGTTGTCCAATTTGTCCCGAGTACGCTGATGCCCCATATGTTGGGGTAAACCCCTGTTTGGGCGCACGGGAAAGCTCGGAAGGGAAGGAGCACTGTTTTACTTATTCAATGCAGAATTGGCTGGAATTGAGATCTGATGCCATGTTGCGCTTGGAGAGCCCCTGATGTGCCTAAGCAGTGGAAACTCCCCAATTCTAACTGAAACCCTAATCCAAACACACCCCTAACCCTAATCCCAATGGTAACCCTAACCACACCCCTAACCCTGACACACCCCTAACTCTAATCCCAACCCTAATCCCAACTGTAAATGTAATCCAAACCCTAACCCTAACTTTAGCTCCAACCCTAACCCTAACTTTAGCCCCAACCCTAACCCTAACTTTAGCTCCAGCCCTAGCCCCAACCCTAACACTAGCCCCAACCCTAACCCTAACCCTAACTCTAGCCCTAACCCTAGCCCTAACCCTAAACCTAGCCCCAACCCTAACCCTAGCCCTAACCCTAATGGGAAAATGGTAATAAATACATTTTTTTTATTTACAGTCTATTGCATACATATATATTTATACCCAAGCTGACGACTATATATATATATATATATATACATATATTGGTAGTAAAATGCTAATACAGTAATATCACAAAAATATAACACATTCAAAACCCACAATAAACTACCCGAATTACTCAAATCACACATGCCATATTAGCCCTCCTTTTATCACTCACTATCCCTAAGGAGCTATGGGGGGTTAATGCTGGAGTACAGGCCTAGTAAGAAAAGGGGTTTACAGAGGATACTCAGCCAATGTGTCCCATCATGGTGTCCCATGGGACAGAGAGAGCCAAAAGTGCATCTCTTGTGTTTTTATGTCTATCTAAAAAGAGGTGTGTCCAGCCCCAGAAGTGGGGGAAGATGTCTGCTAAGGTTCCTCCTCCATCCTGATTAAACCTGTTCTATTAGCATATGGCTGGACCTTTCTTTGTCTTAAGGCAATTAAGACAGCATGCTGGAGAAGGGGGCTTCTGATTCAAGTGGGGAAATTATATATAGACATACTGTATATGTATATATGTATATTTACAGTATATATATATATATATATATATATATATTATGTGATGCAGTGACCCCTGTTACAGGTAGGGGGCACTGCATGGTCTCCCCAGAATATGCATGGAGGCGTATTGAGGCCATAGGATGCATGGCAGTCGCAGGCATAACTATGGTGATGAGACAAAGTCCGGCATTATTGTCAATGGCCAGTATGTGTGTCGCAGAGGAAGATACTCTGCACTGTCAGCCTGAAGTAAGGTTGTTCTGGGACCTGTAGTCCCACATGTAATTGTGTTGTTTTAGAGGGAGGCTGGCAGGGCTAGTTTGAGAGCTGGGCGGGTCGAACTAGCCACACACCCACACACCCCATCTATGGAAGTGGTTACAGCTTAATAATGTGACCAGGGTGTGGGTCACATGGTTTCTTGTGTATGAACCTGAATGGTTCTGGGCTGGAAGGTCCTATGAGAGGAAAGGCCTGAGTGTTGGGAGGTCCAGAGTGTGGACCGGATCCTTGAAGAGCACCTGGTGAAGCTGTGATATTGAGTGGCCAGGGTGTTGGAAGGTCCAGAGTGTGGACCGGATCCCTGAAGAGCTCATGGTGAGGCTGTGATCCTGAGTGGCCTCTGTGTTGGTAGGTCCTGTGTGTGGACCGGATCCCTGAAGAGCACGAGGTGAGGCCAAGGACCTGCAGAGCCGGTGACAGCTACTGTGTTGTGGAAGCTACCGTCCTTCAGTGAGTCTGGAACCGACTGGTGTATGCCTGTCAGGCAAGTTGGCGATCCCCATAAGGCAGCTTTCCCAGGGAGAGAGGATTGACAAGGAGTCAGCAGGTGGAGCAGGGGCTCCCATAAGGTACCTCCATAGACTGTTGGTGCTTACTATGTTTTAGGAATTGTGTGGTCACCCACAGCAACTGGTCAGAGGAGGACCAGTGTGTTTAGTTGCCGCAAACTAATGATGTGAAGCCTAATGTCATGTCCTGATACAGTATGTTATGGACTGTTCGTGGTACAGTTTATGACTCTATAATAAACTGCATAGACTGTTATTTGCAAAAAATGTTCCTGTGTACCTTGAATCCCATTGCTAAGCGAGTATTCCCCTACCCGTTAGTGAGTGCTACCTCACAATATACAAGTGCTTCTCACAAAATTAGAATATCAAAATGTTAATTTATTTCAGTTCTTCAATACAAAAAGTGAAACTCATATACAAACAGAGTGATCTATTTTAAGTGTTTATTTCTGTTAATGTTGATGATTATGGCTTACAGCCAATGAAAACCCAAAGGTCATTATCTCAGTAAATTAAAATACTTTATAGCACCATCTTGAAAAATGATTTTAAAATCTGAAATGTTGGCCTACTGAAACGTATGTTTAGTAAATGCACTCAATACTTGGTAGGGACATCTTTTGCATCAGTTACTGCATCAATGCAGCGTGGCATGGAGGCGATTAGCCTGTGGCACTGCTGAGGTGTTATGGAAGCCCAGGCTGCTTTGATAGCAGCCTTCAGCTCATCTGCATTGGTAGGTCTCTCATCTTCCTCTTGACAATACCTCATAGATTTTCTATGGGGTTAAGGTCAGGAAAGTTTGCTGGCCAATCAAGCACAGTGACACTGTTATTTTTAAACCAGGTATTGGTACTTTTGGCAGTGTGGATAGGTGCCAAGTCCTGCTGGAGAATTAAATCTTCATCTCCAAAAAGCTTGTCGGCAGAGGGAAGCATGAAATGTTCTAAAATTTCCTGGTAGATGGCTGCGCTGACTTTGGTTTTGATAAAACACAGTGGACCTACACCAGCAGATAACATGGCTCCCCAAACCATCACTGATTGTGGAAACTTCACACTAGAACTCAAGCTTCTTGGATTGTGTGCCTCTCCACTCTTCCTCCAGACTCTGGGACCTTGACTTCCAAATAAAATGCAAAATTTACTTTACTTTTTACTTTGACTTTTTTCATCTGAAAACAACAGCTTGGACCAATGAGCAACAGTCCAGTTCTTATTCTCCTTGGCCCAGGTAAGACGCTTCTGGCGTTGCCTATTAATCATGAGCGGCTCGATACCAGGAATGCAACACTTATAGCCCATGTCCTGGATAAGTCTATGCGTTATGGCTCATGAACCAATTACTCCAGCAGAAGTCCACTCCTTGCGAAATCTCCCACTAATTTTTGAATTACCTGTTCTTAACAATAATTTCAAGGCTGCGGTTATCCCAGTTGTTGTGCACATTTTTCTACCACACTTTTTCTTTCCACTCAATTTTCCATTAACATGCTTGGATACATCACATTGTGAACAGCCAGCTTTTTTAGCAAAGACCTTTTGTGGCTTACCCTCCTTGTGGAGTGTGTCAATGACTGCCTTCTGGACATCTGTCAAGACAGCAGTCTTCCCCATGATTGTGGAGCCTACTGAAACAGGCTAAGGGACCTTTTTAAACACTTAGGAATCCTTTGCAAGTGTTTTTTGTTAAATATTCTAATTTACAGAGATAATGACTTTTGGGTTTTAACCCCTTCACCACCAAGGGTGGTTTGCACGTTAATGACCGGGCCAATTTTTACAATTCTGACCACTGTCCCTTTATGAGGCTATAACTCTGGAACGCTTTGACGGATCTTGGCGATTCTGACATTGTTTTATCATGACATACTGTACTTCATGATAGTGGTAAAATTTATTCGATATAACTTGCGTTTATTTGTGAAAAAAATGGAAATTTGGCGAAAATTTTGAAAATTTCGCAATTTTCCAACTTTGAATTTTTATGCCCTTAAATCACAGACATATGTCATGCAAAATACTTAATAAGTAACATTTCCCACATGTCTACTTTACATCAGTACAATTTTGGAACCAAAATTTTTTTTTGTGACGGAGTTATAAGGGTTAAAAGTTGACCAGCAATTTCTCATTTTTACAACACCATTTTTTTTTAGGGACCACATCTCATTTGAAGTCATTTTGAGGGGTCTATATGATAAAAAATACCCAAGTGTGACACCATTCTAAAAACTGCACCCCTCAAGGTGCTCAAAACCACATTCAAGAAGTTTATTAACCCTTCAGGTGTTTCACAGGAATTTTTGGAATGTTTAAATAAAAATGAACATTTAACTTTTTTTCACACAAAAGTTATTTCAGCTCCAATTTGTTTTATTTTACCAAGGGTAACAGGAGAAAATGGACCCCCAAACTTGTTGTACAATTTGTCCTGAGTACGCTGATACCCTATATGTGGGGGTAAACCACTGTTTGGGCGCATGGCAGAGCTCGGAAGGAAAGGAGCGCCATTTGACTTTTCAATGCAAAATTGACTGGAATTGAGATGGGACGCCATGTTGGGTTTGGAGAGCCCCTGATGTGCCTAAACACTGAAACCCCCTACAAGTGACACCATTTTGGAAAGTAGACCCCCTAAGGAACTTATCTTGATGTGTGGTGAGCACTTTGACCCACCAAGTGCTTCACAGAAGTTTATAATGCAGAGCCGTAAAAAAAAAAATCATATTTTTTCACAAAAATGATCTTTTCGCCCCCAATTTTTTATTTTCCCAAGGGTAAGAGAAGAAATTGGACCCAAAAAATGTTGTGCAATTTGTCCTGAGTACGATGATACCCCATATGTGGGTGTAAACCATTGTTTGGGCGCATGGCAGAGCTTGGAAGGGAAGGAGCGCCATTTGACTTTTCAATGCAAAATTGACTGGAATTGAGATGGGACGCCATGTTGCGTTTGGAGAGCCCCTGATATGCCTAAACATTGAAACTCCCTACAAGTGACACCATTTTGGAAAGTAGACCCCCTAAGGAACTTATCTAGATGTGTGGTGAGCACTTTGACCCACCAAGTGCTTCACAGAAGTTTATAATGCAGAGCCGTAAAAATAAAAAATCATATTTTTTCACAAAAATGATCTTTTCGCCCCCAATTTTTTATTTTCCCAAGGGTAAGAGAAGAAATTGGACCCCAAAAGTTGTTGTGCAATTTGTCCTGAGTACGCTGATACCCCATATGTGGGTGTAAACCATTGTTTGGGCGCATGGCAGAGCTTGGAAGGGAAGGAGCGCCATTTGACTTTTCAATGCAAAATTGACTGGAATTGAGATGGGACGCCATGTTGCGTTTGGAGAGCCCCTGATGTGCCTAAACATTGAAACCCCCCACAAGTGACACCATTTTGGAAAGTAGACCCCCTAAGGAACTTATCTAGATGTGTTTTGAGAGCTTTGAACCCCCAAGTGTTTCACTACAGATTATAACGCAGAGCCGTGAAAATAATTTTTTTTTTTTTCTCAAAAATGATTTTTTAGCCCCCAGCTTTGTATTTTTACAACGGTAACAGAATAAATTGGACCCCAAAACTTGTTTTCCAATTTGTCCTGAGTACGCTGATACCCCATATGTGGGGGGGAACCACTGTTTGGGCGCATGACAGAGCTCGGAAGGGAAGGAGCGCCATTTGGAATGCAGACTTAAATGGATTGGTCAGCAGCCGTCATGTTGCATTTGCAGAGCCCCTGATGTACCCAAACAGTACAAACCCCCCACAAGTGACCCCATATTGGAAACTAGACCTCCCAAGGAACTTATCTAGATGTGTTTTGAGAACTTTGAACCCCCAAGTGTTTCACTAAAGTTTATAGCGCAAAGCCGTGAAAATAAAAATTCTTTTTTTTTTCACAAAAATGATTTTTTAGCCCCCAGTTTTGTATTTTCACAAGGGTAACAGGATAAATTAGACCCCAAAAGTTGTTGTCCAATTTGTCCTGAGTACGCTGATACCCCATATGTGGGGGGGAACCACTGTTTGGGTGCATGACAGAGCTCGTAAGGGAAGGAGCGCCATTTGGAATGCAGCCTTAAATGGATTGGTCTGCAGGCGTCACGTTGCATTTGCAGAGCCCCTGATGTACCCAAACAGTACAAACCCCCCACAAGTGACCCCATATTGGAAACTAGACCTCCCAAGGTACTTATCTAGATGTGTTTTGAGAACTTTGAACCCCCAAGTGTTTCACTACAGTTTATAACGCAGAGCCGTGAAAATAAAACATCTTTTTTTTCCCACAAAAATGATTTTTAGCCCCCCAAATTTTTATTTTCCTAAGGATAACAAGAGAACTTGGACCCCAGAAGTTGTTGTTCAATTTGTCCCGAGTACGCTGATAACACATATGTTGGGGTAAACCCCTTTTTGGGCGCACGGGAGAGCTCGGAAGGGAAGGAGCACTGTTTTACTTTTTTAACGCAGAATTGGCTGGAATTGAGATTGGACGCCATGTCGCGCTTGGAGAGCCCCTGATGTGCCTGGACAGTGGAAACTCCCCAATTCTACCTGAAACCCTAACCCAAACACACCCCTAACCCTAATCCCAACGGTAACCCTAACCACACCCCTAGCCCTGACACACCCATAATTCTAATCCCAACCCTAATCCAAACCGTAAATGTAATCCAAACCCTAACTTTAGCCCCAACCATAACTTTAGCCCCAACCCTAACCCTAACTTTACCTCCAACCCTAGCCCTAACCCTAACCCTACCCCTACCCCTAACCCTAAACGTGACTGAAATACGTGGCACTTAAATACGTGGCACTGAAATACGTGGCACTGAAATACGTGGCACTGAAATACGTGGCACTTAAATACGTGGCACTGAAACACGTGGCACTGAAATACGTGATACGTGGCACTGAAATACGTGGCACTGAAATACGTGCAACTGAAATACGTGCAACTGAAATACGTGCAACTGAAATACGTGCAACTGAAATACGTGGCACTTAAATATGTGGCACTGAAATATGTGATATGTGGCACTGAAATACGTGATACGTGGCACTTAAATACGTGGCACTGAAACACGTGGCACTGAAATACGTGATACGTGGCACTTAAATACGTGGCACTGAAATACGTGGCACTGAAATACGTGATACGTGGCACTGAAATATGTGGCACTGAAATACGTGGCACTGAAATACGTGCCACTGAAATACGTGCCACTGAAATACGTGCCACTGAAATACGTGCAACTGAAATACGTGCAACTGAAATACGTGGTACTTAAATACGTGGCACTAAAATATGTGGCACTGAAATACGTGATACGTGGCACTTAAATACGTGGCACTGAAACACGTGGCACTGAAATACGTGATACGTGGCACTGAAATACGTGGCACTGAAATACGTGGCACTGAAATACGTGGCACTGAAATACGTGGCACTATGACTGTCAGAAAATGTTCATTAAATGGTTAGGGGTGAGGTTAGGGGTAGAGTTAGGGTTAGGGTTTGGATCTCTTTATCACCTTGATGGTGGTGGGTGGCTTTTCAGTGTGTTTTCTGCTTTTTTTTCGATAAAAACGCATGCGTTTTTAACGCAAACGCATGTGCTTAAAAACGCAAGAAAATACTGCAGGTTGTATTTCTGAAAATGAACGCATGCAGAAAAAAAACGCATGCGTTTGAAAACGCGACCAAACCCGTACAAAAAAACGCATGCGTTTTCAATGTTAAATATAGGGAAAAAACGCATGCGTTTTTTTGTGCAAAAAACGCTGCAGACAAAAACGCAAGTGTGAAACCAGCGACGCTTTTTATAGCAAAAAAGTTTTTGCGTCTCCACATTTTGAGACCTAGAATTTTTCCACATTTTGGTCTACAGAGTCATGTGAGGTCTTGTTTTTTGCGGGACGAGTTGACGTTTTTATTGGTAACATTTTCGGACACGTGACCGTTTTTGATCACTTTTTATTCCGATTTTTGTGAGGCAGAATGACCAAAAACCTGCTATTCATGAAATTCTTTTGGGAGAGGCATTTATACCGTTCCGCGTTTGGTAAAATTGATAAGGCAGTTTTATTCTTCGGGTCAGTACGATTACAGTGATACCTCAATTATATCATTTTTTTATGTTTTGGCGCTTTTATACGATAAAAACTATTTTATAGAAAAAATAATTATTTTGGTATCGCTTTATTCTCAGGACTATAACTTTTTTTATTTTTTTGCTGATGATGCTGTATGGCAGCTTGTTTTTTGCGGGACAAGATGACGTTTTCAGCGGTACCATGGATATTTATATCAGTCTTTTTGATCGCGTGTTATTCCACTTTTTGTTCGGCGGTATGGTAATAAAGCGTTGTTTTTTGCCTCGTTTTTTTTGTTTTTTTCTTACGGTGTTTACTGAAGGGGTTAACTAGTGGGACAGTTTTATAGGTTGGGTCGTTACGGACGTGGCGATACTAAATATGTGTACTTTTATTGTTTTGGTTTTTTTATTTAGATAAAGAAATGTATTTATGGGAATAATATATATTTTTTTTTTATTATTTATTTAGGAATTTTTTTTATTTTTTTTACACATGTGGAAAAAATTTTTTTTTACTTTTTTACTTTGTCCCGGGGGGGACATAACAGATCATTGATCTGGCAGTGTGCACAGCACTCTGCCAGATCTGCGATCTGCTGTGCAGGGCTGCAGGCTTACCAAGTGTCTGCTCTGAGCAGACACTCGGTAAGCCACCTCCCTCCCTGCAGGACCCGGATGCCGCGGCCATCTTGGATCCGGGATCTGCAGCCAGGAAGGAGGTAGGAGACCCTCGCAGCAACGCGATCATATCGCGTTGCTCCGGGGGTCTCAGGGACGCCCGCAGGGAGCCCCCTCCCTGCGCGATGCTTCCCTATACCGCCGGTACACTGCGATCATGTTTGATCGCGGTGTGCCGGGGGTTAATGTGCCGGGGGTGGTCCGTGACCGCTCCTGGCACATAGTGCCGGATGTCAGCTGCGATATGCAGCTGACACCCGGCCGCGCTCCCCCCGTGAGCGCGGCCGATCGCGTATGACGTACTATCCCGTCGGCGGTCATACGGGCCCACCCCACCTCGACGGGATAGTACGTCAAATGTCGGGAAGGGGTTAATTGGCTGTAAGCGAAAATCATCAACATTAACAGAAATAAACATGTGAAATAGGTCACTCTGTTTGTAATGACTCTATAAAATATATGAGTTTCACTTTTTGTATTGAAGAACTGAAATAAATTAACTTTTTGATGATATTCTATTTTTGTGACAAGCACTTGAATATATGTATATACACAAACACATATATAAAAATATATATACATATATATATATATATATATATATATATATATATATATATATATATACAGTGGGGCAAAAAAGTATTTAGTCAGTCAGCAATAGTGCAAGTTCCACCACTTAAAAAGATGAGAGGCGTCTGTAATTTACATCATAGGTAGACCTCAACTATGGGAGACAAACTGAGAAAAAAAAACCCAGAAAATCACATTGTCTGTTTTTTTATCATTTTATTTGCATATTATGGTGGAAAATAAGTATTTGGTCAGAAACAAACAATCAAGATTTCTGGCTCTCACAGACCTGTAACTTCTTCTTTAACCCCTTCACCCCCAAGGGTGGTTTGCACGTTAATGACCGGGCCAATTTTTACAATTCTGACCACTGTCCCTTTATGAGGCTATAACTCTGGAACGCTTTGACGGATCTTGGCGATTCTGACATTGTTTTCTCGTGACATATTGTACTTCATGTTAGTGGTAAAATTTATTCGATATAACTTGCGTTTATTTGTGAAAAAAATGGAAATTTGGCGAAAATTTTGAAAGGGTTAAAAGTTGACCAGCAATTTCTCATTTTTACAACACCATTTTTTTTTAGGGACCACATCTCATTTGAAGTCATTTTGAGGGGTCTATATGATAGAAAATACTCAAGTGTGACACCATTCTAAAAACTGCACCCCTCAAGGTGCTCAAAACCACATTCAAGAAGTTTATTAACCCTTCAGGTGTTTCACAGGAATTTTTGGAATGTTTAAATAAAAATGAACATTTAACTTTTTTTCACACAAAATTTATTTCAGCTCCAATTTGTTTTATTTTACCAAGGGTAACAGGAGAAAATGGACCCCCAAAGTTGTTGTACAATTTGTCCTGAGTACGCTGATACCCCATATGTGGGGGTAAACCACTGTTTGGGCGTATGGCAGAGCTCGGAAGGAAAGGAGCGCCATTTGACTTTTCAATGCAAAATTGACTGGAATTGAGATGGGACGCCATGTTGCGTTTGGAGAGCCCCTGATGTGCCTAAACACTGAAACCCCCTACAAGTGACACCATTTTGGAAAGGAGACCCCCTAAGGAACTTATCTTGATGTGTGGTGAGCACTTTGACCCACCAAGTGCTTCACAGAAGTTTATAATGCAGAGCCGTAAAAATAAAAAATCATATTTTTTCACAAAAATGATCTTTTCGCCCCCAATTTTTTATTTTCCCAAGGGTAAGAGAAGAAATTGGACCCAAAAAATGTTGTGCAATTTGTCCTGAGTACGATGATACCCCATATGTGGGTGTAAACCATTGTTTGGGCGCATGGCAGAGCTTGGAAGGGAAGGAGCGCCATTTGACTTTTCAATGCAAAATTGACTGGAATTGAGATGGGACGCCATGTTGCGTTTGGAGAGCCCCTGATGTGCCTAAACACTGAAACCCCCTACAAGTGACACCATTTTGGAAAGTAGACCCCCTAAGGAACTTATCTTGATGTGTGGTGAGCACTTTGACCCACCAAGTGCTTCACAGAAGTTTATAATGCAGAGCCGTAAAAATAAAAAATCATATTTTTTCACAAAAATGATCTTTTCGCCCCCAATTTTTTATTTTCCCAAGGGTAAGAGAAGAAATTGGACCCCAAAAAATGTTGTGCAATTTGTCCTGAGTACGCTGATACCCCATATGTGGGTGTAAACCATTGTTTGGGCGCATGGCAGAGCTTGGAAGGGAAGGAGCGCCATTTGACTTTTCAATGCAAAATTGACTGGAATTGAGATGGAACGCCATGTTGCGTTTGGAGAGCCCCTGATGTGCCTAAACATTGAAACTCCCTACAAGTGACACCATTTTGGAAAGTAGACCCCCTAAGGAACTTATCTAGATGTGTGGTGAGCACTTTGACCCACCAAGTGCTTCACAGAAGTTTATAATGCAGAGCCGTAAAAATAAAAAATCATATTTTTTCACAAAAATGATCTTTTCGCCCCCAATTTTTTATTTTCCCAAGGGTAAGAGAAGAAATTGGACCCCAAAAAATGTTGTGCAATTTGTCCTGAGTACGCTGATACCCCATATGTGGGTGTAAACCATTGTTTGGGCGCATGGCAGAGCTTGGAAGGGAAGGAGCGCCATTTGACTTTTCAATGCAAAATTGACTGGAATTGAGATGGGACGCCATGTTGCGTTTGGAGAGCCCCTGATGTGCCTAAACATTGAAACTCCCTACAAGTGACACCATTTTGGAAAGTAGACCCCCTAAGGAACTTATCTAGATGTGTGGTGAGCACTTTGACCCACCAAGTGCTTCACAGAAGTTTATAATGCAGAGCCGTAAAAATAAAAAATCATATTTTTTCACAAAAATGATCTTTTCGCCCCCAATTTTTTATTTTCCCAAGGGTAAGAGAAGAAATTGGACCCCAAAAAATGTTGTGCAATTTGTCCTGAGTACGCTGATACCCCATATGTGGGTGTAAACCATTGTTTGGGCGCATGGCAGAGCTTGGAAGGGAAGGAGCGCCATTTGACTTTTCAATGCAAAATTGACTGGAATTGAGATGGGACGCCATGTTGCGTTTGGAGAGCCCCTGATGTGCCTAAACATTGAAACTCCCTACAAGTGACACCATTTTGGAAAGTAGACCCCCTAAGGATCTTATCTAGATGTGTTTTGAGAGCTTTGAACCCCCAAGTGTTTCACTACAGATTATAACGCAGAGCCGTGAAAATAATTTTTATTTTTTTTCTCAAAAATGATTTTTAGCACCCAGCTTTGTATTTTTACAAGGGTAACAGAATAAATTGGACCCCAAAATTTGTTTTCCAATTTGTCCTGAGTACACTGATACCCCATATGTGGGGGGGGAACCACTGTTTGGGCGCATGACAGAGCTCGGAAGGGAAGGAGCGCCATTTGGAATGCAGACTTAAATGGATTGGTCAGCAGCCGTCTCGTTGCATTTGCAGAGCCCCTGATGTACCCAAACAGTACAAACCCCCCACAAGTGACCCCATATTGGAAACTAGACCTCCCAAGGAACTTATCTAGATGTGTTTTGAGAACTTTGAACCCCCAAGTGTTTCACTAAAGTTTATAGCGCAAAGCCGTGAAAATAAAAATTCTTTTTTTTTTCACAAAAATGATTTTTTAGCCCCCAGTTTTGTATTTTCACAAGGGTAACAGGATAAATTAGACCCCAAATGTTGTTGTCCAATTTGTCCTGAGTACGCTGATACCCCATATGTGGGGGGGAACCACTGTTTGGGTGCATGACAGAGCTCGTAAGGGAAGGAGCGCCATTTGGAATGCAGCCTTAAATGGATTGGTCTGCAGGCGTCACGTTGCATTTGCAGAGCCCCTGATGTACCCAAACAGTACAAACCCCCCACAAGTGACCCCATATTGGAAACTAGACCTCCCAAGGAACTTATCTAGATGTGTTGTGAGAACTTTGAACCCCCAAGTGTTTCACTACAGTTTATAACGCAGAGCCGTGAAAATAAAACATCTTTTTTTTCCCACAAAAATGATTTTTAGCCCCCCAAATTTTTATTTTCCTAAGGATAACAAGAGAACTTGGACCCCAGAAGTTGTTGTTCAATTTGTCCCGAGTACGCTGATAACACATATGTTGGGGTAAACCCCTTTTTGGGCGCACGGGAGAGCTCGGAAGGGAAGGAGCACTGTTTTACTTTTTCAACGCAGAATTGGCTGGAATTGAGATTGGACGCCATGTCGCGCTTGGAGAGCCCCTGATGTGCCTGGACAGTGGAAACTCCCCAATTCTACCTGAAACCCTAACCCAAACACACCCCTAACCCTAATCCCAACGGTAACCCTAACCACACCCCTAGCCCTGACACACCCATAATTCTAATCCCAACCCTAATCCAAACGTAAATGTAATCCAAACCCTAACCCTAACTTTACCTCCAACCCTAGCCCTAACCCTAACCCTAACCCTACCCCTAACCCTAATCGTGACTGAAATACGTGGCACTGAAATACGTGGCACTGAAATACGTGGCACTGAAATACGTGGCACTGAAATACGTGGCACTGAAATACGTGGCACTGAAATATGTGATACGTGGCACTTAAATACGTGGCACTGAAATACGTGGCACTGAAATACGTGGTACTAAAATATGTGGCACTGAAATACGTGATACGTGGCACTGAAATACGTGGCACTGAAACACGTGGCACTGAAATACGTGATACGTGGCACTGAAATACGTGGCACTGAAATACGTGGCACTGAAATACGTGGCACTGAAATACGTGGCACTATGACTGTCAGAAAATGTTCATTAAACGGTTAGGGGTGAGGTTAGGGGTAGAGTTAGGGTTAGGGTTTGGATCCCTTTATCACCTTGATGGTGGTGGGTGGCTTTTCAGTGTGTTTTCTGTTTTTTTTCGATAAAAATGCATGCGTTTTTAACGCAAACAAACGCATGTGCTTAAAAACGCAAGAAAATACTGCAGGTTGTATTTCTGAAAATGAACGCATGCAGAAAAAAACCGCATGCGTTTGAAAACGCGACCAAACGCGTACAAAAAAAACGCATGCGTTTTCAATGTTAAATATAGGGAAAAAACGCATGCGTTTTTTTGTGCAAAAAACGCTGCAGACAAAAACGCAAGTGTGAAACCAGCGACGCTTTTTATAGCAAAAAAGTTTTTGCGTCTCCACATTTTGAGACATATAATTTTTCCACATTTTGCTCCACAGAGTCATGTGAGGTCTTGTTTTTTGCGGGACGAGTTGACGTTTTTATTGGTAACATTTTCGGACACGTGACCGTTTTTGATCGCTTTTTATTCCGATTTTTGTGAGGCAGAATGACCAAAAACCTGCTATTCATGAATTTCTTTTGGGAGAGGCGTTTATACCGTTCCGCGTTTGGTAAAATTGATAAAGCAGTTTTATTCGTCGGGTCAGTACGATTACAGCAATATCTCATTTATATCATTTTTTTATGTTTTGGCGCTTTTATACGATAAAAACTAAAATATAGAAAAAATAATTATTTTGGTATCGCTTTATTCTCAGGACTATAACTTTTTAATTTTTTTGCTGATGATGCTGTATGGCGGCTTGTTTTTTGCGGGACAAGATGACGTTTTCAGCGGTACCATGGATATTTATATCAGTCTTTTTGATCGCGTGTTATTCCACTTTTTGTTTGGCGGTATGATAATAAAGCGTTGTTTTTTGCCTCGTTTTTTTTTTTTTTCTTACGGTGTTTACTGAAGGGGTTAACTAGTGGGGCAGTTTTATAGGTTGGGTCGTTACGGACGCGGCGATACTAAATATGTGTACTTTTATTGTTTTGTTTTTTTTATTTAGATAAAGAAATGTATTTATGGGAATAATATATATTTTTTATTATTATTTATTTAGGAATTTTTTATTTTTTTTTTTTACACGTGGAAAATTTTTTTTTTTACTTTTTTACTTTGTCCCAGGGGGGGACATCACAGATCATTGATCTGGCAGTGTGCACAGCACTCTGCCAGATCGACGATCTGCTGTGCAGGGCTGCAGGCTTACCAAGTGTCTGCTCTGAGCAGACACTCGGTAAGCCACCTCCCTCCCTGCAGGACCCGGATGCCGCGGCCATCTTGGATCCGGGACCTGCGGCGAGGAGGGAGGTAGGAGACCCTCAGAGCAACGCGATCACATCGCGTTGCTCCGGGGGTCTCAGGGAAGCCCGCAGGGAGCCCCCTCCCTGCGCGATGCTTCCCTATACCGCCGGTACACTGCGATCATGTTTGATCGCGGTGTGCCGGGGGTTAATGTGCCGGGGGCGGTCCGTGACCGCTCCTGGCACATAGTGCCGGATGTCAGCTGCGATATGCAGCTGACACCCGGCCGCGATCGGCCGCGCTCCCCCCGTGAGCGCCGCTGATCGATGATGACGTACTATCCCGTCGGCGGTCATACGGGCCCACCCCACCTCGACGGGATAGTACGTCTGATGTCAGGAAGGGGTTAAGAGTCTCCTCTTTCCTCCACTCATTACCTGTAGTAATGGCACCTGTTTAAACTTGTTATCAGTATAAAAAGACACCTGTGCACACCCTCAAACAGTCTGACTCCAAACTCCACTATGGTGAAGACCAAAGAGCTGTCAAAGGACACCAGAAACAAAATTGTAGCCCTGCACCAGGCTGGGAAGTCTGAATCTGCAATAGCCAACCAGCTTGGAGTGAAGAAATCAACAGTGGGAGCAATAATTAGAAAATGGAAGACATTCAAGACCACTGATAATCTCCCTCGATCTGGGGCTCCACGCAAAATCCCACCCCGTGGGGTCAGAATGATCACAAGAACGGTGAGCAAAAATCCCATAACCACGCGGGGGGACCTAGTGAATGAACTGCAGAGAGCTGGGACCAATGTAACAAGGCCTACCATAAGTAACACACTACGCCACCATGGACTCAGATCCTGCAGTGCCAGACGTGTCCCACTGCTTAAGCCAGTACATGTCCGGGCCCGTCTGAAGTTTGCTAGAGAGCATTTGGATGATCCAGAGGAGTTTTGGGAGAATGTCCTATGGTCTGATGAAACCAAACTGGAACTGTTTGGTAGAAACACAACTTGTCGTGTTTGGAGGAAAAAGAATACTGAGTTGCATCCATCAAACACCATACCTACTGTAAAGCATGGTGGTGGAAACATCATGCTTTGGGGCTGTTTCTCTGCAAAGGGGCCAGGACGACTGATCCGGGTACATGAAAGAATGAATGGGGCCATGTATTGCGAGATTTTGAGTGCAAACCTCCTTCCATCAGCAAGGGCATTGAAGATGAAACGTGGCTGGGTCTTTCAACATGACAATGATCCAAAGCACACCGCCAGGGCAACGAAGAAGTGGCTTCGTAAGAAGCATTTCAAGGTCCTGGAGTGGCCTAGCCAGTCTCCAGATCTCAACCCTATAGAAAACCTTTGGAGGGAGTTGAAAGTCCGTGTTGCCAAGCGAAAAGCCAAAAACATCACTGCTCTAGAGAAGATCTGCATGGAGGAATGGGCCAACATACCAACAACAGTGTGTGGCAACCTTGTGAAGACTTACAGAAAACGTTTGACCTCTGTCATTGCCAACAAAGGATATATTACAAAGTATTGAGATGAAATTTTGTTTCTGACCAAATACTTATTTTCCACCATAATATGCAAATAAAATGATAAAAAAAACAGACAATGTGATTTTCTGGATTTTTTTGTCTCAGTTTGTCTCCCATAGTTGAGGTCTACCTATCATGTAAATTACAGACGCCTCTCATCTTTTTAAGTGGTGGAACTTGCACTATTGCTGACTGACTAAATACTTTTTTGCCCCACTGTATATAGTACAGACCAAAAGTTTGGACACACATTCTCCTTTAAAGATTTTTCTGTATTTTCATGACTATGAGAATTGTACATTAATAATAATAATAATAATTTTTATTTATATAGCGCCAACATATTCCGCAGCACTTTACAACTTATAGAGGGGAATTGTACAGACAATAGACATTACAGCATAAAAGAAATCACAGTTCAAAACAGATACCAGGAGGAATGAGGGCCCTGCTCACAAGCTTACAAACTATGAGGAAAAGGGGAGACACGAGAGGTGGATGGTAACAATTGCTTTAGTTATTTGGACCAGCCATAGTGTAAGGCTCGGATGTTCATGTAAAGCTGCATGAACCAGTTAACTGCCTAAGTATGTAGCAGTACAGACACAGAGTGCTATTAACTGCATAAAGTGTATGAGAACATGATGCAAGGAACCTGATTATGTTGTTTTGTTTTTTTTTTATTATTTTTTTTTTAATAGGCCACACAGGGATAGTTAGGTTAATGCATTGAGGCGTAGGCCAGTCTGAACAAATGAGTTTTTAGGGCATGCTTAAAACTGTGGGGATTGGGGATTAATCGTATTAACCTAGGTAATGCATTCCAAAGAATCGGCGCAGCACGTGTAAAGTCTTGGAGACGGGAGTGGGAGGTTCTGATTATTGAGGATGCTAACCTGAGGTCATTAGTGGAGCGGAGGGCACGGGTAGGGTGGTAGACTGAGACCAGAGAGGAGATGTAGTGTGGTACATTCACACTGAAGGCATCAAAACTATGAATTAACACATGTGGAATTATATACTTAACATAAAAGTGTGAAACAACTGAAATTATGTCTTATATTCTAGGTTCTTCAAAGTAGCCACCTTTTGCTTTGATGACTGCTTTGCACACTCTTGGCATTCTCTTGATGAGCTTCAAGAGGTAGTCACCGTGAATGGTCTTCCAACAATCTTGAAGGAGTTCCCAGAGATGCTTAGCACTTGTTGGCCCTTTTGCCTTCACTCTGCGGTCCAGCTCACCCCAAACCATCTCGATTGGGTTCAGGTCTGGTGACTGTGGAGACCAGGTCATTTGGCGTAGCACCCCATCACTCTCCTTGGTCAAACAGCCCTTACACAGCCTGGAGATGTGTTTGGGGTCATTGTCCTGTTGAAAAATAAATGATGGTCCAATTAAACGCAAAGCGGATGAAATATCATGCCACTGCAAGATGCTGTGGTAGCCATGCTGGATTTTGAATAAATCCCCAACAGTGTCACCGGCAAAGCACCCCCACACCATCACACCTCCTCCTCCATGCTTCATGGTGGGAACCAGGCATGTAGAGTCCATCCGTTTACCATTTCTGCGTCGCACAAAGACACTGTGGTTGGAACCAAAGATCTTAAATTTGAACTCATCAGACCAAAGCACAGATTTCCACTGGTCTAATGTCCATTCCTTGTATTCTTTAGCCCAAACAAGTCTCTTCTGCTTGTTGCCTGTCCTTAGCAGTGGTTTCCTAGCAGCTATTTTACCTTGAAGGCCTGCTGCACAAAGTCTCCTCTTAATAGTTGTTGTAGAGATGTGTCTGCTGCTAGAACTCTGTGTGGCATTGACCTGGTCTCTAATCTGAGCTGCTGTTAACCTGCGATTTCTGAGGTTGGTGACTCGGATAAACTTATCCTCAGAAGCAGAGGTGACTCTTGGTCTTCCTTTCCTGGGGCGGTTCTCATGTGAGCCAGTTTCTTTGTAGCACTTGATCTTTTTTGCCACTGCACTTGGGGACACTTTCAAAGTTTTCCCAATTTTTCGGACTGACTGACCTTCATTTCTTAAAGTAATGATGGCCACTCGTTTTTCTTTACTTAGCTGCATTTTTCTTGCCATAATACAAATTCTAACAGTCTATTCAGTAGGACTATCAGCTGTGTATCCACCAGACTTCTGCAGAACACAACTGATGGTCCCAACACCATTTGTAAGGCAAGAAATCCCACTTATTAAACCTGACAGGGCCCACCTGTAAAGTGAAAACCATTCCCGGTGACTACCTCTTGAAGCTCATCAAGAGAATGCCAAGATTGTGCAAAGCAGTCATCAAAGCAAAAGGTGGCTACTTTGAAGAACCTAGAATATATTAGCCCTACTACTTGGGGACAGCTATCTTATAGCCCTACTACACAGGGACAGCTGTTGTGAAATTGGATTTTGGGCTCCCCCGGTGGCCACTGGTGGAATTGAACTGGTGTGCATCATCCCCTCTGTTCACCTGTTTCCATCAGGATGTGGGAGTCGCTATTTAACCTTGCTCCTCTGTCACTTCCATGCCGGTCAACATTGTAATCAGAAGCCTTTCTGTGCATGTTCCTGCTGCTAGACAACTCCCAGTTAAGTTGGACTTTAGTCCTCGTTTGTTTTTGCATTTTGTTCCAGTTCACAGCTGTAGTTTCGTTTCTGTGTCTGGAAAGCTCTTGTGATCTGAAATTGCCACTCTGATGTTATGAGTTAATACTAGAGTCTTAAAGTAATTTCAGGATGGTATTTTGATAGGGTTTTCAGCTGACCATGAAAGTGCCCTTTCTGTCTTCCTGCTATCTAGTAAGCGGACCTCAATTTTGCTAAACCTATTTTCATACTACGTTTGTCATTTCATCTAAAATCACCGCCAATATATGTGGGGGCCTCTGTCTGCCTATCGGGGAAATTTCTCTAGAGGTGAGCCAGGACTATATTTTCCTCTGCCAGGATTAGTTAGTCCTCCGGCCGGCGCTGGGCGTCTAGGGATAAAAAACGTAGGCAACGCTACCCGGCTACTGTTAGTTGTGCGGCAGGTTTAGTTCATGGTCAGTTTAGTTTCCATCCTTCCAAGAGCTAGTACTTATGTTTGCTGGGCTATGTTCTCTTGCCATTGAGAACCATAACAGACAGCTGTCTTAGCCCCACTACTCGGGGACAGTGCTCTTAGCCCTACTACTCGGGGACAGCTGTCTTATAGCCCTACTACACAGGGACAGCTGTCTTAGCCCTACTACTCGGGGACAGTGCTCTTAGCCGTACTACTCGGGGACAGCTATCTTATAGCCCTACTACACAGGGACAGCTGTCTTAGCCCTACTACTCGGGGACAACAGTCTTATAGCCCTACTACCCAGGAACAGCTCTCTTAGCCCTACTACTCGGGGACAGTACTCTTAGCCCTACTACTTGGGGACAGCTGTCTTATAGCCCTACTACACAGGGACAGCTATCTTAGCCCTACTACTCGGGGACAGTGCTCTTAGGCTACGTTCACATTTGTGCCTTTGGGCGCAGCATCATCGACGCAATGCACGATGCATGGTGAACGCATGTAAAAACCCACTTTTTATTGACGCATATGTTCACCGTATGCGTCGGAAAACGCTGCTTTTTTTTGTAAAAACATTGCGTTTTTTACAAAAAAACGCAGCGTTTTCAGACGCATGCGTTGTCCTAAAGTGATGTCATTCTTTACACAATTGCTCAAAATAAAGCCCCAATTAGTGTCTAGACACTAGATAAAGACCACCAATGGCTAGAAGAGGGTGGGTGTAATGGAATTTGTGTATATATACACTGGCAGAGATGAATTCCTCACATTTTGCTGGGGTGTATCATGATGGAGCGTCCTATGGAGAGTATCTACATGAATATGGAGTTGGATTTTGCCTTGGCTAATGCCTATGCTATTGCCTATTACGAGCAAAGGAAAAGAGATAAACAGAGAAGGAGTCATCGGCGCTTTTGGCTACACCCTATAGTGGAAGTCCGGGAGAGCCGTGGAGCCTACCATTGTTTGTTTGGTGAGCTAAATGACAACCTGGAAAAATATTTTGAATATACCAGGATGTCTCAAGACAGCTTCCACTATCTGCTGCATCTGGTGGAAAGAGCCATTACCAGGCAGGACACACAGCTCCGGAGATCAATTTCTGCAGAGGAACGGCTGCTGGTGACTCTATGGTACGTAATGTAGCTATTTGAACGACTGTGATATGTTCTGCCCTTTTTGTTTTTTGTTTTTTTTGAATTTTTTTGGGTGGGTATGGTAAATGTATTTTTTTTTATATTACAATGTACTTTAATTAAATTTATTTATTTTTCTTCTTGGCAGTTTCCTGGCTACCGGAGAGACCTTAAGATCCCTGCATTTCCAATTTCGGATTGGAGTCTCCACACTTTCTGGAATTATTGCCGACACATGCCGCGCTTTGTGGGACAATCTCCAGGATGAATTTTTACCCCTCCCTACAACTGAAATATGGGAGGCCAATGCCAATAAATTTGAACAACTGTGTTCTTTCCCTAACTGTATTGGAGCTGTGGATGGGAAGCACATTAGGATTACCAAGGCTGCAAGAAGTGGATCTCTGTTTTTTAATTATAAAAATACTTTTCCACTGTGCTCATGGCAATTGCAGGTGCGGACTGCAGGTTTCTCGCCGTGGACATTGGAGCGTTTGGCCATACAAATGACTCAAGGACATTTAAGGAGTCTGATATGGGCCAAAGGTTATATGGGAACAATTTTAATTTCCCCCAGCCACGACCTCTTTCCCACACTGAAGGCCCGGCAATGCCATTTGTTGTGGTTGGGGATGAGGCATTTCAAATGTGTGCCAACCTACTGAAACCCTACTCCAGTCAGGGCTTGGACCACACCAAAAGTATTTTCAATTACAGACTGTACAGGGCCAGAAGAACTGTGGAGTGCGCCTTTGGCATCCTGGTCTCCAAATGGCATATTTTAGGATCTGCCATTAATCTGAAAATTGAGACAGTGGATGAGGTGGTGAAGGCTTGTGTGGTTCTCCACAATTATATTATGGCCAAAGAGAGACTGAACGTGGAACTAGATGAACCTATACCAAACCCATTGCCCGATTACCAACATCATCCTCTGAGGACAACTGTTGAAATTGGGCAAATGAGGGATCGATTTGCTTCCTATTTTGTTTCTGATGTTGGCCGTGTGTCATGGCAAGATATAATGGTGTAGTGTTTATGTTTTACTGTTATACTTTATTGTGCTTTTAACTGAAAAATAATACCTTTATTGTGCTAAAAATAAAATAATATAATGACAATAAAAGATTTCTACACTATTATGTCCAATAAATGTCACCAGTTTAAAGGTGCCTAATGTAATGTTATTTCAAATTTGGCATCTACCTAGATTTTAAAAATGTGTGTGTTTTGACTAAACTTACTTTAATGTGCCCTAACATATAAAAACTTGCTACCCTTTTTTTTGAAATGTTGTTGTTAATAAAAAAATTTTTACACTTCTCCAAAGTACATTTTCCTACCAACTGCTCTAAAACTGTGTACCGCCAATAATGTACTCAGGTGCTCCCAAATTGACTCTGCAAAACCACCACACTTTTGTTCACATGGCCGTGTGTTAGATAGTTGAGCGAACTTGATCGGCTCCCTCCTTGGCAAACTGTCAAGCTTCCAGACTAGTTGCATATGGAACACGGCTTCATTGAGCGCGCTGGTTGATCATCAATTTTCACCCGCCGCAGCTGCATGTGCTGCGGCAGTGTGACAGGCACTACACATGCATAGCGAGGCCAACAAATAGGCTTCGGTTGTGCATGTGTTGTGCCAGTCACACAGCCTTGGAACATGCGGATGCGGTTCTGGAAAAAAGCAGATCATCAACCGCACACCAGGAAGCCGGGTCCATATGCAAGTAGTTGGAAAGTGTTTAGCTTGCCAAGGAGGGAGCCGATCTTGTTCGACTCTTGCGAGTCTAAACTATTGAAGTCAGGATGCTGAAATACATCCTGATTCAAATAGTGTCGACACTTGGCCACGTGACCATTGCAACCACCTCATGACCTTATTGTATGTGTACAATCTATGTGATAATCCTGTTTGTGTTTGTAAACACCTCATAGAACAATGAGACACCAAAAAAAGGCGAAATAAAAATTGATAAAATAGTGTGTGACATTGCATATATATGAGGTGTATAAAACACAAAATTTGTGTAGACGGCGCACGGTGTGAGTTGCCGATAACTATAGTGAACAATTAAAACAAATATTGCTTGAAACATAACTGGTTTATTTGGGGAAACAAAAACAAAAGGGGGAAAGATAACTATGGGGTATCTACTTCTGCAATCAGGGGTGAATGGTAGCTCCCTGCTTGGGAGTGGGTAGAGGAAGTGGAGGATGTGGAGCCATAGTCCAAAAGACTGGAGGGCAATTCAGACCACCCTGTGTGAGATGGCGATGATATTGCCACCTCTGTAGGGGAGGGAGGAGGCAACACAAGTCTGCTACTTGGCTTGACTGGTTCTGGCTGCTCCTGCTCCGGCTTGACCCCGGCCGACATCTTGGTGTCTGTGTTGGAGCAGCCAGAGCCGCAGCAGCTGTTCGGGTTGTCTTCCTCCTTTTGCTTTGTCCCTCAGCGCCTTCCCCAGCAGGACGGGTTCGGGAGGTTGAGGTCCTAGCAGGAGCAGAACTCGACGGCTCTATGTGATGGTGTCGGTGGCGGCGTCCCTCGGCACCCGGACCTCGGTAGAGTGGCTGTGCAGCAGGAGTCAGAGTCATGCTAGCCAGCGATGGTACTACGGGCATTGTAGTCGCTGACTGCATGATCCGAGACTGCTGCAGAGCACTCACGTAGGCATTGTTGCAGGCCTGCATCACCGAAATCTGGAGTTCCGGCGTAAGATGTTCCACCATGCCCTTCGCAATGGCACTAAAAAAATGTTTTGCCGGCCTCATGAGCTCGGATTCCATTGTTTCAAGGCGCCGGTCGATAGTGGCCAGAGCAGTGTCCATTCTATCTCCCAGAACCTTGAAACAATTTTGGAATACCGTGCCCAAATGAAAATATTCGGGCATTAGTGGCCTGTCCGAGGCCTGCTGACGCTGGCAGGAATATCCAAAAGAAGGAGTGACAGAGGCCTCGGCCAGGGGAACACCTGATGGACCGGCTGCCGGTTCTCCAGAAAGTGGTGCAAGCCTGCTCTCGCTGTGGGATGGCTGTGACGGGTCAGATGGCGATTCATGAAGGACCGCTCCAGATGGCCGAACAGGCTCGAGGGTGCTGCTGTGTGTTCTGTGAAAAGATAAGGAAAACATTAGTATTCCAAAAATAACATATGACATACGCCAAGTCCTGTAATATAATAAAGTTAACATTACATCACACAACACTATAAAATAATTAAAAATATAATTGTACGGGTAACTTCCGTCTGTCAGTCTGTCTGTCCTTAACTCACGGTTAATCATTCGCTGACTGTTCTCGCCAGCTGCCTGTCATGGCTGATGCGACCAATCAGCGACGGGCCCAGTGCAGAAGAAAATGAGCGCTCCTTCCCGCAGTCAATGCCTTTCACCCGCATACTCACCATTGTCATCGCTAAACACATGGCCGGCATTAACGCAAAAAGTTTTTTGCCAAAAAACATTGGTGTCAGCAACTCTTTAGTATTGACGCTGCCTATGCCGCATCAATATTAAACAATTTTAAGTTGCCAATTTGATTTAAAAAAAAACTGCTATGCTTGCCTTCTGTTGGCGTTTGAGATGACCGCCAGCTTTTACACTGATCGCAGGACCTGCCATGACATCACGGTCATGTGACCGAGACGTCATCACGGTCATGTGACCGAGACGTCATCACAGGTCCTGAGATCAGACCAACCCTGGCTCGGAACGGAACCTGTCATGGACTACAATGGGCTCACGCGGTTAATAATTTTTTTTTTTTTTTAAAAACAGTCACAAACCTGGATGGGCAATATACCATGCCACTAGGGAAAATGTAACGTGGCTGGCCAATATACTACGTGTTCTACGTGGATGGCCAATATACTACGTGGATGGGCAATATGCTATGTGGCTGGACAATGTTCTATGTGGCTGGACAATGTTCTATGTGGCTGGGCAATATACTATGTGGATGGGCAATATAATACGTGGCTGGGCAATGTACTATGTGGATGAGCAATAAAATAAGTGGCTGGGCAATATTCTACGTGGACATGCATATTGTGCAGTACCCGATGCATGGCACTAGGTACACCAATAATGAAATACTTACGCTCGGCGGCCAAGGATCGGTCTCAGGAACTGCAACACCCTTGTGTATCTGTATGTTGATGACCTGGCCGCAGCAGCACCACTTCGAGCCTGTTCCTCCTCCTTCCGCAGGCCCCGATTGAAACGGTCCTTCATGGATCGCCATCTGGTCTTCAATTTTTTGACTGTGAATGCAAACAACAAAAAAGGTTAGATATTGTACATTTCCAAAAGATAACACAACCATGTGCGATGCAACAAAGTTGAAGGAGTTGATCACATCACACACGGTTGTGTTATCCTGGCCTGATGGGTCTGAGCGGAGTTTCAGAAATACTTACCAAAGTTTGATTTGTCCGCTGCGGAAGCGCTGTCAAAGCCATCCCACAGCGATTTTGTCACCTCAGCCCACATCCGCCTCAACACGACCTGGTCAGCGTGCCGGGGGTCACAGCTGTCCCACAATGGGCCACGCTCCTGTATACTGGCTATAAGGAGTTCTATTTATACCCTCCTCGCGGTCCCATTGTGAAACCTAGAATAATATAAAAACATTAATGTTAGAAAGTTTTGAAAAAATTGCCAACAACCACCCCCCCCCCCCCCCCCGAAAAAAAAGGCAAATAAAAAAAAAAAAGCATTCCTTTTGTTTTGAAAAATACTTACTCGCCATCTTGCCGCCAGAGCTTGGCCACGAGGTCGCTGCTCCTGCTGGGTACCTTCCTCCTCACTTGCAGAATCCTGTTAAAATTGTTCACAAAAAAAATTTGTGCCAAGTCTACAAATGACACCGAATAGTAAGCAACTGTAGATAGTTTACTCACTGAACTCCCCTGCGCCGTGTGGCTCGATGAGTCCATCGCCATTCTACCAAGATAATTCTGCAAGGAAAAACTGAAAAAAATTACATTAAAAGCACAAAACACAGCCACATACGAGAAAATAGCAAAAAAACATACATAACATTACTACCACAACGGACTGTTCACTCATAGGACAATGCCAACTCAACAAGCGCTGATCAAACCACAACGCCATACATTGCAATAAAAATCAATGGCAGATACGACACAATGCAGAGTATAGCAAAAGATTAATAAAGTTCCAGAAAAAAAAAAAAAATCAGCAACAACAGCCCCCTATGTACAAATCAAAAAAATTAGACACATATACCTTTTTTGTTTAACAAACAAAATATATATATATTTACAAAGGGCAAAGAAAAGGCAAACTAGTATAAACCGCCATACTTTACAATTAAAAACAACAAGCCATGAGCCAAAACAACACCATCTGGTTACATATAAAATACATCAGAAACAGATAAAAGATAAAAACCATTATATATATATAAAAAAAAAAAAAATTATGGCAGAGCCGCTGTTTATAGAGCAACCCAATACAAGATAAACCACCATAAATTGTATTTAGTCAAATAAAAAAAAAAAAAAACACTTGACAAAGAAAAAAAAACAAGCCAAAAAAAAACCCAATACATTATAAACAGCCATACTTTACAATACAAAAAAACAAGGACGGAGACTAATATACGCCATACGGTTACAAACGCCTGAAATACATCAGAAACAGATAAAAAAATATAATAAAATATATAAAAAAAGAAAAAAACTCTGGAAAATACAATGGCATATAGCCGCATGGAACAACCCAATAAAAATTTACTGAAACACCATAAATGTAGCCCCCCCCCCCCCCAAAAAAAAAGGCACACAGGAAAAAAAAAAAGACGGCAAAGAAAAGGCAATCCAGTATAAACCGCCATACTTTACAATAAAAAACAGCAAGACATGAGCCAAGAAAATGCCATACGGTTACCCCCAGAAATAGAAACCAGAAGTAAAACCACGTAAACCAGAAATTAAACAAGAAAATCCATAAAAACACAGTGGAACAACCGCATGACATTACAGAACAACCCAAAATAAATTAAAACCAATCCAAAAACAAACAAGGCCGGAGACAAGAAAACGCCTCCATCATATAACGCCAGAAATACATTAGAGCAAGATTTAAAAACACAAATTTTCAATAAAAACCCACAGTGGCATAGCTGTACAAAAGTACAGACCAAACATTGCACAAATTGCATTCAAAATGAATAAATAAAACACATAAAGAAGAAAAATGCAATGAGAAATTATATACTTACAGCTTTTGAAAGCAGATCACTGTTGTTCTCACGTCTTGTGTCCTGATGCCAATTGAAAGACAATGCCAACCCCTTTTTTTTTATTTATAGGGCCTTTTGTCACTGTCTAGACACTGTCTAGCGACTTTTATTGTTTTTTAATTAAAGGACGCATGCGTCGTACAACGCGCTGCGATGCAAGTACTTGCGTCTTCTGCGTTGTCAATAGACTTCAATGGGGGTTTTGGCGCATAGACGACGCAAACGCGACGCATGCGTTTTTTGAAAAATTTATGACGCCGAAAAACTGCAACATGTAACGTCTGCCGCGCCCTGCCAGGTGCGCCGAAACGACGCATGTGACGCAAAACGCACCAAAACGCATGACAACGCATGTCCATGCGCCCCAATGTTAAAGATAGGGGTGCGTGACGCATGCGTCGTTATGCGTCGACGACGCTGCGCCCGAAGGCGCAAATGTGAACGTAGCCTAAGACATAATTTCAGTTGTTTCACACTTTTTTGTTCAGTATATAATTCCACATGTGCTATTTCAAAGTTTTGATGCCTTCAGTGTGAATGTACAATTTTCATAGTCATGAAAATACAGAAAAATCTTTAAATGACAAGGTGTGTCCAAACTTTTGGTCTGTACTGTGTGTATATACACTCACCGGCCACTTTATTAGGTACACCATGCTAGTAACGGGTTGGACCCCTTTTGCCTTCAGAACTGCCTCAATTCTTCGTGGCATAGATTCAACAAGGTGCTGGAAGCATTCCTCAGAGATTTTGGTCCATATTGACATGATGGCATCACACAGTTGCTGCAGATTTGTCGGCTGCACATCCCAAAGATGCTCCATACAAGGCAGGATGGATCCATGCTTTCATGTTGTTTACGCCAAATTCTGACCCTACCATCCGAATGTCGCAGCAGAAATCGAGACTCATCAGACCAAGCAACGTTTTTCCAATCTTCTACTGTCCAATTTCGATGAGCTTGTACAAATTGTAGCCTCAGTTTCCTGTTCTTAGCTGAAAGGAGTGGTACCCGGTGTGGTCTTCTGCTGCTGTAGCCCATCTGCCTCAAAGTTCGACGCACTGTGCGTTCAGAGATGCTCTTAGGCCTACCTTGGTTGTAACGGGTGGCGATTTGAGTCACTGTTGCCTTTCTATCAGCTCGAACCAGTCTGCCCATTCTCCTCTGACCTCTGGCATCAACAAGGCATTTCCGCCCACAGAACTGCTGCTCACTGGATTTTTTTTCTTTTTCGGACCATTCTCTGTAAACCCTAGAGATGGTTGTGCGTGAAAATCCCAGTAGATCAGCAGTTTCTGAAATACTCAGACCAGCCCTTCTGGCACCAACAACCATGCCACGTTCAAAGGCACTCAAATCACCTTTCTTCCCCATACTGATGCTCTGTTTGAACTGCAGGAGATTGTCTTGACCATGTCTACCTGCCTAAATGCACTGAGTTGCCGCCATGTGATTGGCTGATTAGAAATTAAGTGTTAACAAGAAGTTGGACAGGTGTACCTAATAAAGTGGCCAGTGAGTGTATATATATATATATATATATATATATATATATATATATATATATACACACCTCTCAAAAAATAAAGGGTACACTTAAACAACAGAATAAATCAACAGTAAAACAACAGTAAAACAAACAGTAAACAACAGTAAATCAAACTTCTGTGAAATCAAACTATCCACTTAGGAAGCAACACTGTTTGACAATCAATTTCACATGCTGTTGTGCAAATGGAATAGACAACAGATGGAAATTATTGGCAATTATCAAGACACACTCAATAAAGGAGTGGTTCTGCAGGTGGGGACCATAAACCACATTTCAGTACCAATGCTTTTTGGCTGATGTTTTGGTCACTTTTGAATGTTAGTTGTGCTTTCACACTTGTGGTAGCATGACACAGACTCTACAACCGACACAAGTGGCTCAGGTAGTGCAGCTCATCCAGGATGGCACATCAATGCGAGCTGTGGCAAGAAGGTTTGCTGTGTCTGTCAGCGTAGTGTTTAGAGGCTGGAGGTGCTACCAGGAGACAGGCCAGTACACCAGGAGACATGGAGGGGGCCATAGGAGGGCAACAACCCAGCAGCAGGACTGCTACCTCAGCCTTTGTGAAAGGAAGAGCACTGCCAGAGCCTTGCAAAATGACCTCCAGCAGGCCACAAATGTGTATGTGTTTGCACAAACGGTTAGAAACTGACTCCATGAGGATGGTCTGAGTGCCCGAAATCCACAGATGGCTGTTGTGCTCACAGCTCAACACCGTGCAGGACGCTTGACATTTGCCACAGAACACTAGGATTGGCAAATTCGCCACTGGCGCCCTGTGCTCTTCACAGATTAAAGTAGGTTCACACTGAGAACATGTGACAGACATGACAGAGTCTGGAGATACCATGGAGAGCGATCTGCTGCCTGCAACATCCTTCAGCATGACTGGTTTGGCAGTGGGTCAGTAATGGTGTGGGGTGACTTTTTTTGAGTTTGGAGGACCGCACAGCCCTCCATGTGCTCATCACAGGTTGCCTGACTGCCATTAGGTACTGAGATGAGATCATCAGACCCCTTGTGAGATCATATGCTCATGCGGTTGGCCCTGGGTTCCTCCTAATGCAGGACATTGCCAGACTCTCATTTGTCTGGAGTGTTTCAGCAGTTCCTGCAAGATGAAGTCATTGACCTAGACCTGAATCCAATTTAACACATCTAGTACATCATGTCTCGTACCATCCACCAACGTCACGTTGCACCACAGACTGTCCAGGAGTTGGTGGATGCTTTAGTCCAGGTCTGGGAGGAGATCCCTCAGGAGACCATCCGCCGCCTCAAGAGCTTGCCCAGGTGTTGTAGGGAGGTCATACTGGCACATGGAGGCCACACACACTACTGAGCATCATTTCCTTGTCTTGAGCCATTTCCACTGATGTTGGATCAGCCAGTAACTTCATTTTCCATTTTGATTTTGAGCATCATTCCAACTCCAGACCTCCATGGGATATGATAATTTTTAAGTTTTATTGTTCTCAACACATTCCACAATGTAATGAATAAAGTTCTACAACTGGAAAATTTCATTCAGTGACTTCTAGGATGTGGGATTTTAGTGTTCCCTTTATTTTTTTGAGGAGTGGATATATATATATATAATATATATCCATATGCGCATACAGCTCTGGCAAAAACTAAGAGACCACTGCAAAATGTTCAGGTTGTCTGATTTTTCTCTTTATAGGTATATTTTTGAGTAAAATGTAAAATGTTAATTTAGTCTATAAACTTCTCACAATAAGTCTCCGAATTTCCAAGCAATAAATTTTGTTTTTTTTCTGAAAAGACGAAATGGTCAAAATTTTTTAAAAAAAGTGCTTTCAGACCTCAAATAGTGCAAAGAAAACAAGTTCTTAATCATTTAGAAACAACAATACTCATGTTTTGACTCAGGAAGAGTTCAGAAATCAATATTTTGTGGAATAACCATGATTTTTAATCACAGCTTTCATGCGTCTTGGCATGCTTTCCACCAGTCTTTCTCACTGCTTCTGGCTCAAAAATTTATGAAGTCCTTCTTTGATTGATGGCTTGTGACTAGTGTTGAGCGATACCTTCCGATATGCAAAGGTATCGGTATCGGATTGGATCGGCCGATACCCAAAAAATATCAGATATCGCCGATACCGATACCCGATACCAATGCATATCAATGGGACACAAAATATCGGAATGGTTCCCAGGGTCTGAAGGAGAGGAAACTGGGATCCATATTCATGTATGAAATAAAGAATAAAAATAAAAAATATTGATATACTCCCCTCGGATGGCCCCTGGCTCTCACCGGTCCAAGCGTCTGCCTCCGTTCCTAAGAATGCAGAGTGAAGGACCTTCGATGACGTCACAGCTTGTGATTGGTCACGTGACCGCTCATGTGACCACTCATGCGACCAATCACAAGCCGCGACGTCATCGCAGGTCCTACACTCACTGCATTCTTAGGAACGGAGGCTGCCGGTTACATCGCTAAGGTCCAGGGTCCGCCGGAGGGGTGAGTATATCCATATTTTTTATTTTTATTCTTTATTTTTTACATGAATATGGATCCCAGGGCCTGAAGGAGAGTCTCCTCTCCTCCAGACCCTGGGAACCATACACTGGGAACTTCCGATTCCGATTTCCGATATCACAAAAATATCGGAACTCGGTATCGGAATTCCGATACAGCAAATATCGTCCGATACCCGATTCTTGCGGTATCGGAATGCTCAACACTACTTGTGACTATCCATCATCCTTTTGATTACATTCCAGAGGTTTTCAATGGGGTTCAGGTCTGGAGATTGGGCTGCCCATGATAGGGTTTTGATGTGGTGGTCTCTTAATTTTTGCCAGAGCTGTATATATACACAAAACAGGCA
This sequence comes from Ranitomeya variabilis, assembly GCF_051348905.1. Taxonomy (NCBI): domain Eukaryota; kingdom Metazoa; phylum Chordata; class Amphibia; order Anura; family Dendrobatidae; genus Ranitomeya; species Ranitomeya variabilis. The sequence continues at coordinate 953,651,246 of NC_135232.1, forward strand.
CTATACATATCTCTATATAAAGATGTACATTTTGGGACACTTCCCTACTATGTCTTCTACAAATGGATAATGGTCCTAAACACATGTCAAAATCTACAATAGACTACCTACAAAGGCGCAAGCTGAAGGTTTTGCAATGACCCTCACAGTCATTGAAAATCTGTGGCTAGACCTCAAAATAACAAGCAAGATGATCTAGGAATCTAACATCTAGAAGAATTTTCCAAGGAAGAATGGATGAAAATCCCTCAAACAAGAATTGAAAGACTCCTGGCTGGCTACAAAAAGCATTTACAAACTGTGATACTTTCAAAAGTGGGTGCTACTAGGAACTAACCATGCAGGGAGCGCAATTTTTTGCATCTGCCTATTTTCCTTTTAAAAATTTTTAAAATGTAAAAGATGAAAAAATATACCGTATTTTCCACTTTGTAAGACGCACTTTTTTCCCCCAAATTTTGGGGGGGAATGGGGGGTGCCTTTTACAATGTGGATATACCTTATCAGCGCTGCCGCCGCGGGTGTCCGATCCTTGCCGCCACATTATCCCCAATGCTGCCGTGTGCTGCTGTTGCCACCGCACTGTGTCCCCGATGCTGCCGTTTGCTGCTGCCACCGTGCTCTATCACCGGTGCTTGCTGATGCTCTCTGTCCCATGCTGCATGGGGGGCTCTGCATTTTCATTCATGCTTTCCTGTGCGGTGGATTCTTTCCAGGAAAATGGCCGCCAGGAGGTCTCGGGAGATGAGATCTCAGCACTGAAATCTCATCTCCTGAGATCTTGTTGCCGAGATCTCCATCTGCGCATGCGCCATCTCCCGGCGGCCATTTTCCCAGAAGGAATCCACCACACAGGAAAGCATGGATGGAACTGCAGAGCTCCCTCATGCAGCATGGGACAGAGAGCGGCGGCAGCACCCGGCAGCATTGAACAGAACATGGCGTCAAGCATCGGAGACACAGCACGGCAGCATCTCCCGGTAAAAGAGCACGGCAGCAAGCATCAGGGATACAGCGCGGCAGCAGCACTCAGTAAAAGAGCGTGGCAGCAAGCATCGGGGACACAGAATGGTGGCAGCACCCAGCAGCACGGGACAGAGTGCGATGGCAAGCTTCGGGGATACAGCATGGTGGCAGCACCCGGCAGCATGGAACAGAGCACGACGACAACACTCACCTCCTCCAACAGCAACCCTGAGACCCCGCTTCACCGCAGCCACCACCCCCGGTAAGCAATAAGATGCATGGATTATAAGAAGCACCACCATTTTATTAAAAAAGTTTTTTTCCTATTTTTCTCCTCAAAATTTGGGGTGCATCTTATAATCCGGAGCGTCTTATAAAGTGAAAAATACGGTACTTTTTTGCCTAAAATTCAAAGGAAATATGTCAACTTTAACTTTATTCCTTTCAGATATCTTTTCATCTTCAACTAACATAACTGTTCATAATAACAGTAAATTTGACCAGGAGTGGCCAAACTTTTATATGCCACTGTAGTAGGTGGGATCCTACTTAACAAACTTTGCTTCATGATCTTAATTCAGTGAACTCCTTATTTTACACTAGAAGAAATAAATTTTGGTGAATTAACCTTCAAGGTTCCATTTATTCTGCCATGAATGGAACCTTGAAGTTTTTTTCACCTAAATTGTATGTTGTCTCTTTCTTCTATTGATTTTTTTCCAAAGTTGGAGTGCTGCGAGCAACCTCTATTTTTGCCCTTATTTTACACTGTCTAAATAGTGGAGATTCTTTGATCCGCAAAGTAAGAAATAGCATTTTTATTAATCTACTATATAATCGTTTAATTCTGTCTGTCTGTAACGAAATCCTGTGTCACTGATTGGTCACCCCAGCCACCTGCGAACAGTCAGCGACAGGTGACAGCTGGAAATTGAACCACACTTCGCTGATTGGTCCCGGCCGGCCGCGACCAATCAGCGATATTGGCGCGGGTTTTAAACACCGCTTCGATGATTGGTCGCGCCCGGCCGGGCGCGACCAATCAGCGACAGGCGCAGTCTGGCCATGAATTGGCGCGGGATTTAAACCACGCTTCACTGATTGGTCGCGTCTGGCCAGCTGCGTCCAATCAGTGATATTGGTGTGGGATTTAAACACTGCTTCGGTGATTGGTCATGCCCGGCCGGCCGCAATCAATCAGCAACAGGCGCAGTCCGCCTGTGAATTGGTGTGGGACTTGAACCACGCTTCGCTGATTGGTCGTGCCCGGCTGGCTGCGACCAATCAGCGATAATGGCACAGGATTTAAACACCACTTCTGTGATTGGTCGTGCCCGGCCGGCAGGGACCAATTAGCAACAGGTGCAGTCCAGCCACGAATTTGAGCGGGATTTGAACTACACTTCGGTGATTGGTCACGGCCGGCCATCGACCAATCAGCGATATAGGCACGGGGTTTAAACACCGCTTCGCTGATTGGTCGCGCCCGGCCAGCTGTGACCAATCAGCAATATTGGCGTGGGATTTAAACACCGCGGGATTTGAACCACGCTTCGCTGATAAGTCACGGCCAGCCGGGTGCGACTAATCAGCGAGGCATGGTTCAAATCCCTCGTCAATTCATGGCCGGACTGCACCTGTTGCTGATTGGTTGTGGCCGGCTGGGCATGACCAATCAGCGATATTGGTGTGTGATTGAAACCCCGCTTTGCTACCCGGAAAATCCTGTGTATTCATTGCATTATTCTTAAATTTTCATAAATAAACTACACACATATTCTAGAATACCCGATGCGTTAGAATCGGGCCACCATCTAGTCATTATAATAATCATATAGCAATTTAGATATTTGTAGGATCATACGGTGTATAATTATTTTCATTATTTTTCATGTCCATATTAGCTTTTTATGAACACACCCTGAGGACAGAGGTGAAACAAAAAGAAAACTCTAAAGCTCATGTGTAGCCGTGTGTCTTTATAGTTACAGACTGCAAACAGACATTTGCAGTAATTTACAACTAGTCATATGCTTTGGCCCCTTATATTTCTATCCTAAAGGATTTTTAAAAGCCTACATTTAATATTGTACATTAAGCATGCGTCATTTCCCATGTGTGTACATTAAGAATGGCTCTATTTCATTGTTTTCACTTTCTGTAATATTTGTTAGTCCCTCTAGGGGACTTGAACCTACGATCATCCGATAGCATGTACTATACACAGCAATACCACAGTACTGCTGTGTATAATGAAAATCACAGCCCCTATGAATGCCAGCCATTGGCTGGATGTCACAGTAAAACCATCATGACAACCACAAGGGAGGGTGGGTCTCACCCTCTCGCAATCGCATCACAGGCATTCCGATTGGCATATAGAATGGCACGTCCCCCTGCCAGTACCCAGTAAATGCCGGTGTCAGAGACTGAAAGCGGTATTTAGTAGGTTAACAGCTGTGGGTGAAGATCCACCTGCGGCTGTTAGATGCAGTTGATAGATGGTTATCACAGAGATCATATTCCGCTTGCAGACTTCCGGAGAAGATGTGGGCTTGGCTTGTGAGCTCGCATCAAAGTCATGGAGCCGGAATATGACATAACTGTACGTGATATGTAGGCAAGGTGTTAAGTACACCTTCCCATATGTTTGCTTTCTCTCTATTTCCACACCCTCCCCACGCCCTTCTTTGTTTGACAGCTCCGACTTCATGGAATCAAAGAACAGAGGATATAGAGGGATAACAAGAAGGTGGAAGTAAATGATTGGCCCCGCCATGATGCACCCAGCGCCTGTGCTTGGTTTGAAAAGTCATTCTGTGCTGACAGAGTCCCTTTCATGATATTATTTTTGTTTTCTTTTCCTTACACTCTTTTGTAAATCAATATAACAAAGCTTTCTATATTGTATTTAAAGGTATACACACAAATTATACTTTAATATAGTTTACTAATTGTTTGGCTTTTTACCACATCTATATTTTAAAGGACATCAGGGAAAATGATCAGATACTCTTTTAATCTTTTTGGATGTTTATGTTTCAAGTACGTGTTCTATCCCGGTGTCCATTGAGATTTCAGTTTCTGCAGCACACACTGATATTTAGATGCCTGCCAGCACTGGTAATATACTACTTACAAATAAACTGAAGCATATGCCAAGTAAAAATACAAATTTTCACAAATATTGACACACAACTATTTAAAAAGATTCAGTGGATGAATACACACATATGGACCTCTATTTAGATGCCCATATAGCTTATGGCTCTATGTAAAAACCTTTGTGGCTCCTCACAGCAAAATTGTCTACATATATAATTATAAGATTGCTTGCTATCTCTACATCCAAAAAACAACATTAAAGTGCATAGGGCTAAATACAGCACTGGTAATAGTTAAACTCTTAAATAGATCATAGTATTGTTCGGACATTTGTCTGGCCAGCAGTTGTATATACTAGGCCCGAATTATCCACACCTGAGTTGTTCATGGCACTCTTGATGAGGGGGCTTACTAGAGTCAGACGCTACTGATTCATGTAGATGCCTCTCTATGAATCAAGAGCATCTGACAAATGGCATACACAGGCACTGGAGTGAGATTTTTGGCTCATGAAATGCCACAGCATGTCAGGAATTAGCCCTGATGTACCTCTATCTCACCTTCACCTTTTATGGTGGAGCTCGGAGAAACTGGCGTGAAGACGTCTACGCTAGAATTCTGGCATGAAAACTTGAAATCGGGCCCACTGTGTGGAGCATTATTAGGAATGTGAGTATTTTGATCATATCATCATTTTATGCAGATTTTTCAACTCCAAGTTGTATAAACTTGAATGCTTACTGGATGAAGCAGATCGGGTGATGTGTATTTGTGTAATGACGATGGTGTGGCCCAAGGATACATATTTATCTAGGTGTGCAGAATTACTAGGCAGCTTGTTTTCCTCAGTCAAAATGGGCCAAATAAAGAGATTTAACTTACTCTGAAAAGTCGCACAGAGGGATGTTGCACTCTTGAAATTTGTAAGATATTGGAGCGCGATCATAGAACCATCAAAAGTTTTGTTGCGAATAGTTAAGAGGGGCACAAAAAACTTGTTGAGAAAAATAAGATGCACTCTATCTGCAAAAAGACCAGTAACCTAGGACAGTGCTCCCATGCACACATCAGAGTACTTCACTACTTAGCTGCTAGCAAAATCCTTACAGATGAACAAATAATTACACGGCCCCTTGCTCACCTGACCTAAGCCCTACTGAGAACTTGTGAGCCCTTCTTAAATGCAAAACTTACAGTGAAGGAAAACGGTACACCTCGCTGAACAGTACCTGTATCAGCAAAGATACAAATAGACTAATAATTGGGCACCCAGAGTACATTTTGGTTGCATCTATATTTGGACCAGAAAAATGCTTTGAAGTCTTTGGTGGACTTCTATTTTATATTTCAGTACCTGCCACCTACACAGATTGTACCACCTGTGATAAAGATAACGTTTGTGACAATGAGAGGGGCAAATCTGTAAATTATTTTTTACAGCTGAGAAGGTTGCTTATGTCATATACACACATAATCAATGTGCATTGAATATCTATAGATATCACAAAAATGTGGCAATGATAGCAACTGACTACATCAGCGCCATGGAGCCATGATGGATGCCAGCTGCCAAAGAGGTCAATTCAAATCGCTTGCACAGTCCTGTCTTTATTCTGATGTTTATTATGTCCCCATGTAGTAGATATCCGATGCTCTAAAACAGTGCAGCCATATGTCAACATCTCCCTGGTGGTTATGAATGTTCTAAACAAGAGCAAGGGTGCACTGAACCTCCCATGTAAACTTTATACAAGAGAGTCAACAGAACTGTAATTATTTATAAAATGATGGCATGAGACATTTCTGGATTTAAAGTCACAATAATTATGTTACCGTCAGTCTACATTTAGAGACCATTGCTGATTTTCAAAATGTCTTGTCATGCAACACATAGCTGAACGTGGCCTGAAAAATATGACTTTGTTTATATATGAAGTCATCCCAAGACATATCCATGATTCCATGATAGGGAATGGAAATAAAGAGCACAGTTCAATACAAAGATCAAGTGACTATAATCGTCTCTTGAAGGTAAGTCTGGGTGTTTTGAGAAAACTATATAGCAGAAAATGTCACTCAACGAGGATGTGTATGGATGACGGTTGTTTAGCAAAAAACACCTACCAAAGTATAAAAATGCTATTACAAGCATACCAATGGAGCCTGAGCTGATGACTGACGGCAAAGCTAACAATACTACTTTGCATGCATAGTCAATAGATAAGTAGCACCTTTGAACATAAAATATATAAAAATGATCATTTCATTTGCTATGTAATATTGTTTCCTTTATTTCCATGGATGATTCATTTTTCTGTATACTTCTTTTCTATATTTGTATTCTGATGTATAAATATGTTAGAATGTGGTTTTCTTTGTATCATTACATCCCCAGTCTCAACATAGTGACAATTATTTTCAATTTCATGTTTAAGTTTTGTGACATTTTCTTTTTCATTCGTACAGAATACTGATGTGAACAAGGTCCGGCATAACTACAATGTTTCTTTAAGTATTCTGATATATTTAGCATTTATCCTGTTGTGGTTTTGTAAATTACAAAGTAAATATAATGATAGTGTTGTGGTTAAGTCTCTATATACAATGGGTCTTGCTAGTCATGGTCACTCTATATTAGATTAAAGCAGTATTCCCTATAGTACTTTACAGGGTAACAGCCTAAGAAGGAATAAGTGGTGATGGATCACAGAATCATAGAACCATGGAATGTTAGAGTTGGAAGGGACCTTCAGGGTCATCATGTCCAACCCCCTGCTCAATGCCGGAGCCACTAAGCCATCTTAGAGAGTTGTCTGCCCTGCCTCTGTTTGAAGACTTTCATTAAAGGAGAACTCACCACCTCTCATGGTAGCCTATTCCACTCATTGATCACCCTCACTGTTAAAAAGTTTTTTCTAATTTCTAATCTGTATCTTCTTCCTTTCAGTTTCATTCCATTGCTTCTCGTGTTTCCATGTGCAAAAGAGAATAAGGAGGATCCCTATACACTGTGACATGCCTTCAGATATTTGTAGACAGCTATTAAGTCTCCGCTTAACCTTCTTTTTTGCAAGGTAAACATTCCCAGATCCTTTAACCGTTCCTCATAGGATATACTTTGCAGTCCGCTCACCACCCTGGTAGGTCTTCTTTGAACGTCCTCCAGTTTTTCAATGCCATTTTTATAATGTGGTGCCGAGAACTGGACACAATATTCCAGATGAGGTCTGACCATGGAGAAGTAGAGAGGGATAATTACTTCACGTGATCTGGACTCTATGCTTCTATTAATACATCCTAGAACTGTGTTTGCCTTTTTGCTGCTGCATCACACTGTTGACTCATGTGCAGTCTGTGATCTATTAATATACACAAGTGTTTTTCACATTTGCTGTTGCTTAGTTCTGTTCCTCCTATTCTGTAAATGTAATTTTCATATTTATTGCCTAGATGTAGAATCTTGCATTTCTACCTGTTAAATACCATTCTATTAGTTGCTTCCCATTTTTCAAGCTTATCTAGATCCTTCTGAATTCTTTCTCTGTGTTCGCTAGTGCTAACTATCCTTCCTAGCTTTTAGCTTTGCATCATCTGAAAATTTGATTAGTTTACCTTCAGTTCCCTTATCTAGACCATTTATAAAAATGTTGAACAACACTTGGGCTAGGACAGAGCATTGTGGTACTCCAGTTGAAACACCCTTCCAATTGGATGTGCAACCATTTATCACCACTCTTTGAGTATGGTCACTGAGCCAGTTATTAATCCACCTAACTGTAGCCTTCTCAATCCCATACTTGATCATTTTTTCAATTGTGAAATTACGAGATATTTTATGAATTAATTTGCTGAAGTCGAGATATGCAATATATACCTCATTTCCCTGATCCACTCACTCAGTGATTCTATCATAGAAGGAAATTATATTAGTCCAACATGACTTGTTTGCTACAAACCCTGGTTAATTACTGCATTCTTATCCAAGTACTTATATACATGCTGTTTAATAATTTGTTCAAAGATCTTTCATAGCATAGAAGTAAGGCTCGCTGATTTGTAATTTCCTGGCTCCATCTTATTTCCTTTTTTGAAGATAGGGAAAACATTTGCCCTTCTCCAATCTACTGGAACTTTTCCTGTTCTCCAGTGGTTCTGCAATTTCCTCTGCAAACTCTTTCAGTACCTTAGGATGTAATTCATCTTGACCTGGAGATGTAAATTCATCTAACCCTTTCACAAGATGCTCCGTACTAGTACAGTGCATGTTGTGTCTCCCCTTTTGATGTAGGCTTCAGTGCTGAGCCCACATCTTTCCCGGCACAAGTCAATGGAGATGCTACGGATCTCGGAAAATGATGCCTTTTTTTTTTTTTTTACAAAGTTTGGAATTTTTTCACCACTTAAATAAAAAAGAACCTAGACATGTTGGTGTCTATGAACTTGTAATTGCCTCTGGAATCATAATGGCAGGTCAGTTTTAGCATTTAGTGAACATGGTAAAAAAAATCCAAAAAACTGTTGTGGAATTGCACTTTTGTGCAATTTCACTACACTTGGAATTTTTTTCCTGTCTTTGAGTACATGATATGGTAAAACCAATGGTGCCTTTCAAAATTACAACTTGTCCCACAAAAAAAAGCTCTGACATGGCATATTGATGGAAAAATAAAAGAGTTATGGCTCTGGGAAGAAGAGAAGAACGTGAGCGAAAAACAGACATGCAAAAATGAAAAAGGGCTCCATCTTGAAGGGGTAAAATTAGCTAAATGTGCCCTCACCATCTGACAATGACTAATGATGTCTTTTTCTGTTTTGTACAAACATGACTTGAGGCTAAGGGTATGTTTCCACGCGCAGGAAACGCTGCGTGTTTGACGCTGCGCAGAGCCACAGCGTCAAACACGCAGCGTCCAGATGTTACAGCATAGTGGAGGGGATTTTATGAAATCCCGTCTCCACTATGCGTGGTAACACACACCCGGCGGCCCTGCGATTCCAGACATGCGGCGCGTCTTTTTAGATCGCAGCATGTCCGTATACCTTGCGGCGATGCTGCACCGCCGCAAGGTAAAACACAGGGCCCTATGTGTGGGGTGCGATAATTCCGGATGTGTGCAATGAACACATCCGGCATCATTGCGTCACAGAAGGGGGCGGGGCTTAGGGCGGAGCGGGTTTGCCGCTCCGTCCATACCGCCAGCCGTCCTGAACGTGGACACATACCCTAAGAAGTCAGGTTCTGCTGATCCTAGATAATCAATATTAACTCTCTCAAACTTTCACAAAATAATCCAAGCATTTTCTTACACTGCTTGTGTTCTGTGCACGCCTGGAGTTTGAAGGGGTTTACAGTTTTTATTAAAATTATCAATGTAGATGTCACAAGCAGCTGAGCTCAGTGATTGGCTGCAGCGCTGTTGAAATGTCATCACCATTGCAGTCAAACTACAGAGACCAGGGCAGCTATGGAGGCTAAGTTCTATGGTTTGATTTTTCTTTTGCAACAAACTGAGCCTGCATGCAAAGTTTTCTGAAATTGGACAATCCCTTTAAAGGGGTATTCCCATCTCCAAGATCCTAACCAATATGTAGTAGGTGTAATAATAATAATATTAGCAAATACCTCCAATTAGAAATATAGTATAGTTTTTCTGATTCACAATGTCTATTTCCTCATGTGCAGGCATTGCAGGACCTGAGGTATCCATGGATATGACCACTGATATAGTGAGTTAATTATCTAGTTCCTAGTGGTCGTAGCCATGGACACCTAAGGTCCTGCAATGCTTGCCAATGGGGAAAGAGACATAGCCAATCAGAAAAACTGTACTACATTTTTTAATTAGAGGTATTTGCTACTATTATTATTATTACACCTTCTACTTATTGGGATAGGATCTTGGAGATGGGAATACCCCTTTAATGTTCAATAGTATTTCAACCTAAAATGATAGTACAACCTAAGTACATAGCCTTGCAGGAAATATAGCCCCTATGAAAATTACACCTATAGTTTTGTAATCGCTGCATCTGTGCTGCAGAAACATTTAATCAAATATCATAACTAGAGTTCTTGCTGTACCCTTGGTGTGGCCAAGACACTCAGTAGTTTTGTATATTTCCACCTCGATAACTGGTGATAGCACTGGTAGCTCTGGCTCGTTTCATACAAGTTTCCGCAAAAAAGAGGTATCAATATAGACGCTATAAAAAAGGTGTGATTTTTTTTAAAGTGCTTTTTCCCTTTCATGGCTATGTGCTTTTTTTAATCAATTTAAAGGGAAGGTGCCATCAAAAAAAATTTTTTTCCAGCAATTGAAAAATTGTAAAGAATTAATGTTTACATTTTCTTAAAAAATATTTTCATTTGTTTATAATTTAGTAAAATATGAAAAATAATTTGAAAAGTTTTGGAATTTCCACTTTTAAACACTAGGGGGAGCAGCTGCTGAAATTTCAGAAAAACCTCGTGTACAACTAGCTCACATTACTGCACTGCAGTAATTATGGGTGGAGTCTGCTGACGTGTGTGATGTCTCCTCTCCTCCCCTTCTGGGTGTTTGCTAAGGGATAAGAGAGGATGAGATTCAGGAACCCAGTGAGCAGCCATTTTGTTGGTGACTGCAGAGTAAGGCTGCCGTCACACTATCAGTATTTGGTCAGTATTTTACCTCAGTATTTGTAAGCCAAAACCAGGAGTGGAACAATTAGAGGAAAAGTATAACAGAAACATATGCTCCACTTCTGCATTTATCACCCACTGCTGGTTTTGGCTTACAAATACTGAGGTAAAATACTGACCAAATATTGAATGTGTGACGGCAGCCTTATACTGACAAGTAGACAGTCACCGAGGATGGCAGGCAGCAAGGATTCTGGGAGATATGTGGTGGAGGGAACAGGGTGACAGCAGCACAGAGTATTTCAGGAGAGCAGTGTGCTGGCCTATAGGGGGGGCACCATGTTCAGCCAGTGATTGTACATAGAGCGCTGTCTTTTATACACATGGATGGGCCGTCTGCTCCACAGAAATCCAGGAAACATTTCTGCGGATTGATGGCCTGTTCTGATCCAGACTTTGCATGCAGACCCCATTCCCCTCCTCACATCCTGTCTTCTTCATCCTGTCCTGGCGATGTGTGAAAGTGAGACGACAGGCGCAGTCCGGGGTGACGCTGGGAAGGAAATGTAGCCATAGAGTAATGATAAAAATGAGACTCCTCTCTTCAGCTGCCCCACCAGCCTTCCCCTGACTGCACCTAACTGGAGGTCATGCTGCCCCCTCAATTACCCCAGACCCGCGTGCAGGTGCTCAACCAGAACCACCATAGAATGGGTCCCCTTTCTGAATATAATACTGCCATACAGATAACACATAATACCGCCATATAGATCACACATAAAACCACCATATAATTCTCACATAATACTGCCACATAGATAGATCACACATAATCCCACAATATAGTTCTCATATAATCCCGTCATATAGTTCTTATATTATTGCACCATACTGATCAAACATAATACAACCATACATATCACATATAATACTGTCATATAGATCACACATAATGCCATCATACAGGTCACACATAATAATTAGCGGCATCAAGTGTGGTCTATATGGCAGTGCTATGTTAAAAATATACATTATATGGTGGCATCATGTGTGATCTATATGGCAGTTTTATGTAATAAATATATCCAGCAATATTATGTTTGATCTATATGGCAGCATTATGTAAAAAATATATATGGCAACATTACGTACGGTCCATATTACAGTATTATGTAATAGATATATCTGGCGGCATTATGTATGACCTATATGGCAGTACTATGTAATAAATATATGTGGAGGTATAATGTGTGGTCTTTATGAGTATTATGTTATAAAATATATATGGCGGCATTATGTATGACCTATATGGCAGTATTATGTAATAAATATATGGTGGTATATTTATTATGCAAAGGCAGGAAAGTTGTGAGCTATGCCCTTCTGTGACCCCCACAATTATTATATTTTATTTTTATTTTTTTTTGGGGGGGGGGCAAATAGACCATATGCTTTGTCGCCCTATGATTTGTATGTACGCCCTTGGTGACGATCCTCACAGCTTGTCCTGAAAGACACGAGGCTTGCGGTGTCAGTGAGATTGAGGTGGGTTTCAGGGAGCACGAGATGGGTGTCGGGGAGTATGGGGTGGGTATCAGGGGGCATGGGGTGAGTGTCAGTGAGTATGGGGTGGGTATCAGGGGGCATGGGGTGAGTGTCAGTGAGTATGGTGTGGGTGTCAGGGCCCAGCCACAGTCTTTCCTCTTCTGCTCCCTGGATCACTAGTCTCAGACTGCTGCCACCTGCCCTCTGCTCTGGAATGTATAGTAGGAAGATCAGGCAGGAGACCTGAGGAGCTGCAGGACTACGACACTTAGGAGCTCAGTCCTGGCATACTGGGACTACATACTGGGAAGCTAGAGCTTGCTGAGTGTCATCACCCCCTGGGGTCTGCTTCCTTGTGCCAACCATAGCCCAAGTGTTAGAACAATATTATTGTGCCAACCATAGCCCACCTCTTTACACTGTGTAGACCTTTCACCTGATCCATAGGTGAAGCCCCCAGACTGCTGCCTGCCTGCACACTGATCTTTCTGCACCATGCACAGCAGGCAGCGAAGGGTTAACCATTACTGGCCAGCCTGGGTGCCGCCCCTTGTAACCACCCAGGGATCCCGGCTGCAGAGAGTTGCTCTATTTTTAGAAACACGGACTCCAGGCTGCACCTACATACACACTGTGTGAGTGTGATGAGGTGCAACACATCCAGGCTCCAGCCGCAAATCAGTGCTGCAGAGAGAAGCAGCAGACATAACGCTCCATATACAGGGAGACACGCTGCTGCTGGGGGATTTCTGGCCCCTGGACTGAGGGAGGAAGCTTTCAGCAAGACAGTGCAGGTCGGCAGTGATGGCAGCCTGTACTGTAATACTAATTACAGGCTGCGATCACTGCTAGCACTGCAGATACTTACCCTGGACCCTCGCTCCCAGCAGCTTCTCCCCAACATCTTCGGTCATCGCAGCCCACAGCAAACAAAATGGCCGCGATCTCCTCTCACAGCTGTGACGTAGCAGCTCAGTGGGCGTGGCCAAGTCACAGCTGTGAGGCAGGAGATGGAGTCGGAGCCCGACCGTTGGCTCCTATGTACATGGCTGCCGTAAGTGAGGTGTGCAAGTGTCGTACCCAGACACTTACATCCACACTAATGAAAATGGCGGCCTCCAGTGGCCAAAGTAAAAGGGAATAAATAAAAAAGTATTAAAGTAGTACATTTAGTTTTGTATTAAAAATAATTGATTATATAATCAATAATTATTAATACAAAAATTAAAATCACGGCACCCTCCCTTTAAGTTGACATACTTCCTTTAAGTCGATATATTACAATTGTTCATTTTTGTATTGAGTTGAATTAATATTGCAATAATAAATCTACTAACAATAAGAAATACTAATAATAAAGCTTACGCTACATATAGTTTAATTCACATCCATTAGAGTTAACATTTCTGAACCTTTGGGTTACGAATAGTGTTGAGCGATACCTTCCGATATCTAGAAGTATCGGTATCGGATTGGATTGGCCGATATTCAAAAAATATCGGATATCGCCGATACCGATACCCGATACCAATGCAAGTCAATGGGACACAAAATATCGGAATTAAAATAAACCCTTTCTTTCCTTGTAGGTTAATTCTACATGAAGGAAAACAACTAAGAATAATGTAGGATGTATTGGGGGAGGTGGAGGAGACATTAAAGGCATACAGAGACCGTGCAGAGAGCCGTGAACGGTGCTGCAAGGCCAAAAAAAGCTCCTCTATGTAATCATATATAGTGTTTTTCCACAATCTAGCTGGATACGGATGGAAAACCACTAATAGGATACATTTTAAAAGCAGGCTGCACTATTTGGAAAACGGACAATGGAACGGTATGAGGCAGTGAAGCACCCTGCGCTGACTACAACCAGCGGTGGCTGCAGACCAGACTACAGAGTGAGCTGCATTCACACAGGCACCTTGCAGACAGCCATGATCAGCGCTGCAAGGCAAAAACAAGGATCTCACACAGCGGTTGCTACATTAGCCTGGGTAAAGCACAATGAAGCAAATCGCTATCTCTAAACTGGCCCTCAGTCAGAACACAGCGTCCTGTCCCTAACTGAATTCACAGCAGAGTGAACCCAAAATGGCGGCGGCGACTTTTATTGTGCATCATGACATCATTTCAGCAGCCAATCACAGCCCTGCCAGTAATTACATGCCTAACATGCAGAACAGGATGTGCCCACACTTCTAATCATTCCTCATTGGCTGAATTCTGGCTCTTTGAATTATGGGAACTTCCGATTCCGGTATCCGATATACTGAAAGTATCGGAACTCGGTATCGGAATTCCGATGCCGCGAATATCGGCCGATACCCGATACTTGCGGTATCGGAATGCTCAACACTAGTTACGAATCAAATTTGCATTACAAAATCAAACAAAATTTAGCTGCTAGATTATGTGAACAATCTACTACATATGTGGACAATTTCTTCACAGTGTCGTCTTCTTTGTAGTGCCATTCAGCCATGTTGTCCCTTCTTCATATTATGTAGCCACTTCACCCGCCCCTCTCTATATCCATACTATGCCCCCTTTTCACACTGTGCCATTCCTTTGCACTGACCCCCTCTATGCTGCCTTTCCATATTTTTCCCACACATTTCACTCCTCCTCTGTAAACTGTCACCCTTATGCTGTGCAGTCACATTATCTGTCCCTCTAGGTAGTGTACACCATCCCATATTGTATACAGTAAAAGCTCCTTGAATCTTTAGCTCCATTATGGAGTGCTTACCTTCTACACCATCAGCATAATGATGTGACCTCATCACACCACTTACAAGAACTTCCCTGTCTCTGCAGGTCTGGCGCTCATATTTTCAATCAAATTCACATCTTATAGATGCAAAGTCAATTAAGTGCAAGGAACGATGGCCAGGGCGCAAGCGGAGTGGTGAACTGTGTCAGTGATTCACTATGTGTGCCTGTGCAATCACTATGCTGAAAGTTGGAGAACGCTGCAGACACAGTTAGTTAATACTAATATACAGTTCTGGCAAAAATTAAGAGACCACCACATCAAAACCCTGTCATGGGCAGCCAGCCCAATCTCCAGACCTGAACCCCGTTGAAAACCTCTGGAATGTAATCAAGAGGATGATGGATAGTCACAAGCCACCAAACAAAGAAGAACTGCTTATATTTTTGTGCCAGAAGCAGTGTGAAAGACTGGTGGAAAGCATGCCAAGATGCATGAAAGCTGTGATTAAAAATCATGGTTATTCCACAAAATATTGATTTCTGAACTCTTCCTGAGATAAAACATTAGTATTGTTGTTTCTAAATGATTATGAACTGTTTTTTTTTTTTTTGCATTATTTGAGGTCTGAAAGCACTGGGTCTTTTTTATTTTGACCATTTTTCTTTGTCAGAAAAAAAAATTATTGCTTGGAAATTTGGAGACATGTTGTCAGAAGTTTATAAAATAAAATAACAATTTACATTTTACTCAAAAATATACCTATAACAAGAAAAATCAGACAAACTGAACATTTTGCAGTGGCCTCTTAATTTTTGCCAGAGCTGTATGTATATATTTTTTCAATTTGCGCTTTCACAGCTAGGAATGAGGTAGCGCCCTAGGCAGTCAATTACCCACCTATCTTTCAACCTGGCCCCAAATACTGATATTTTTGCTACGGGATAATTTATTACAAATGCATGTAGCCTTACTTAGGAGGTACAGTAAATGTAATGCAAAGTGAGTGAAGCAGAACATATTGTTTAAATGTATTCCAGAAATGCTGCATATTTAGCTTCATGTTCTTCTGCTGGGATAACAGTTAAACGTAGTTGTAAATGTTAAACAGTCTTCTTTGTAGGTGGCCAATTAATACACTACATCCCAGCTAGGACAAATCTTTAGAGTATATACATGGAAAGTATAATCTCTTATCTACTTCGCTATTATCACATTTTTAGCAAATCCTAAAAACTTCAAACACAGTTTTAATGTGATGTGGTGCTAAACATGCAAAGCAAAGAGCGAAGTTTTTAAGAACATAATCTGTTTCTGAAAGTTTCAAAAGAGTTACTTTGAAATCCCTTGTTATTATCTAAGAAGATGATTTTTACAGCATTGATAAAAACTAAACAGAGAGATCTAAATATTTTTCCATTTTCACTCAGAAGTAAGGCTCCGATGAAGAATATCACAAGCGGTGAAGTTACATCTATAAAGAAAAAATAGTAAACCAACAGTATCAACATTTGGCATCAAAACTGGATTGGCAATCCTTTAACTTCTTTCCTTGAAAGACTTTTCTCTCAGTCAAGAGCTCCGTCAATGGAAGTCGGGATCTTGTCACCTATTCTTGGATCTTGTTTTGTCTACAGATCATCAGAATACGAAAATTCAAAACTGAACTTTTGTAAGAACGAGGAAACAGAGGCCTTTTCAGAAATCTTACGAGCTCATAACAAAAATGAGAAAATTCCCCATACCTTGACCCCCAACTCAATTTTTTGCACACTGCTTTAAAATTACATAAAATATGTAAAAACAACATATTAAAGAGAATCAACAAACCCAGAAACAACACTACCTATTTGAAGAGTTTAGAATGTTTAATGCTATAAGTTTTAGTGTTCACAGTTTAGTGGTGACAGTGATACTATTAGTGCACAATGAATGCAGTTCAGCAAAAACCTAATACATTACACGCTACAATAGTGATGGAAAACTACAGCTCACAGACATCTATGATATCATCAGGACCAACAACATGGTGAGAAAGAAAAGTATTTTGTACTCCATAACCCATGGACCATTAGTATTGAACCCCTTCATCTCACAAGTGCATGTATAGTATTTTAATGAAATAGTGATGCAATTATATTAGTTTTTTTGTGCTTTTTATATTTTTTTTCACTTTTTACAATTACATTTTTATGTTTACTTTTTTGTATTTTCTAAGCAACAACTTTATTACTCAAGCCTTAACTAGTGGCTGGGCTGGCACTTGCTATGCTTATACTCAACCTCAAAAAGAATTGATGCTAGCCTAGACCATTCAGTGCAGTAGAAGTTCCATAGCTACTGGACTATGAAAAAGAATTTTATATTTTCTCAGTGTTAATTACCTTCCATGAACATCTTACATAAATGAATTGAAACATTAATTGAATTTATGGCTGTATACTACAGCAAAGGTGTTGTCAATTAACAATAACTAATTATTACTTTATATACTCGAGTATAAGTCGACCCGAGTATAAGCCGAGGCACCTAATTTTGCCATGAAAAACTGGGTAAACTTATTGACTTGAGTATAAGCCAGGTATGCATTGTCCCCTCATCCTTATCCTGGCATGCATGGTTCCCCATCCCATCCTTGTATGCATGGCTCCCCTGTCCCTGTCACTGTATGCATGGCTCCCCCGTTCCAGTCCTTGTATGCATGGCTCCCCTGTCCCTGTTCTTGTATGCATGTCTCCTTATCCCCTATCCTTGTATGCATGGTGCCTTTAAAAAACAACACACCCTACTTACCTTCCCAGGGCGCCCTCGCTGCATCTAATTCTGGAGCCAGCAGCTCTTCTGGCTGAGCGATCACATGGCCCCACTCTTTAAGGTAATGATGAATATTCACTCCATGCCTATGGGTGTGGATAGGCGTGAATATTCATGGCCATAATGAGTGGGGCCACGTGATCGCTCAGCAGGAAGAGCTGCTTGTGCCAGAAAAAATGAGATGCAGCGAGGGCGCAGGGAAGATATGTAGGATGTGTGCTGGAAGCCAGCGGCTGTAACAGTGCGCGCTATAAGAGAAGTGAATATTCACTGCCAGCGCAGTGAATATTCATTTCTCTTTAGCAGCGGGCACAGTTACAGCCACCGGCTCCTGCCTCCTGTGACCCATTGCTCCACTGCTCACCCTCTCCCACCATCCTTCTGGGACAATGACTCGTGTATAAGCCGAGGGGGGTATTTTCAGCACAAAAAAGTGCTGAAAAACTCGGCTTATACATGAGTATATACGACATATATTCTGAGTTAAAGGGAACCTGTCACCCTGTTTTTTTCAAGATGAGATAAAAATAGCGTTAAATAGGGGCAGAGCTGTGCTTTACATTAGTGTATTTTTTGTGCCTTTATTCCCCACCTATGCTGCCGAAATACCTTTGTAAAGTCGCCGTTTTGGGCTGTCACTCACGCTGGTCTGGTCATATGAGCGTGGTGACATCGCTGTTTCTCCCCCAGATCTTGCTAAGCTTTCCGTTGGTGGCGTAGTGGTGTGCGCATGCCCAACAGGCGAATCCACTGTGCAGCTGAAGGAAAAGGGCGCAATCTGCGCTATTCAGCAGTTTATCGGTGGAAGCGGCCATCTTCCTGAGGCCGCGCGTGCGCAGATGGTAGTGCTCGGCTTCCCGGGGCTTCAGGAAAATGGCCGTGGGATGCCGCGCATGCGCAGATGGAGATCGCGGCGGCCATTTTCCTGAAGCCCCGGGAAGCCCAGCACTACCATCTGCGCACGCGCGGCCTCAGGAAGATGGCCGCGCCCACCGATAAACCGCTGAATAGCGCAGATCGCGCTCTTTTCCTTCAGCTGCGCAGTAGATTTGCCTGTTGGGCATGCGCACACCACTACGCCACCAACGGAAAGCTGAGCAAGATCTGGAGGAGAAATAGCGATGTCACCATGCCCTTATGACCAGACCAGCGTGAGTGACAGCCCAAAACGGTGACTTTACAAAGGTATTTCGGCAGCATAGGTGGGGAATAAAGGCACAAAAAATACACTAATGTAAAGCACAGCTCTGCCCCTATTTAACGCTATTTTTATCTCATCTTGAAAAAACGGGGTGACAGGTTCCCTTTAAATTAAGTAAGTACCTTATTTAAGAGTGTGTCTTGCTCTATAACAGGGGTGAGCAATTACTTTTCCTGAGGGGCCACATGAGAAATCTTGACTGTTGTGGAGGGCTGAACTAATAG
This sequence comes from Ranitomeya variabilis, assembly GCF_051348905.1. Lineage (NCBI taxonomy): Eukaryota > Metazoa > Chordata > Amphibia > Anura > Dendrobatidae > Ranitomeya > Ranitomeya variabilis. The sequence continues at coordinate 953,670,436 of NC_135232.1, forward strand.
GCTGAAATCAATTATGCTGAATATTAACATTAACATTTCTGTGATACCCGCATGAATAGTACGGTATTCGGACTACTCGTTATCCAGCGAGTAATTTGGAATTCGCCTCGATATATATTCGAGTGACCCGCCCAGCATGTCTGGCGCTTTTTTTGCAGCCAATGAACATGCTGGGATGGCTTGCCAATCACAGTAATGCCAGCACTATCTTCGGGGGGGAATTACTGTGATTGCCTGGTTTTCCAGCATCATAGGGACTATTTGAAGGCTACCGCTGCCATCTTGCACACATTGCAGCCGGAAATAACATAGGGAGAGCGTAGTTTGAGCATAGGGACAGTGAAAGTAGTGTAGGGAGAGTGATAGCAGTTTATACTGAGTGTTTATTCATTCCAAAAAGCTCTTTTAAGAGCTGAAGATTGTGAAGATATTAGATTACTTGTTTTTTAGGGGGAGGGGATTTCAGTTGTAATGAGAGATTTAATAGGAGGGAGGGAGGGTGGGTGAAAGGTATGCATCTGATCATTGCAAGTACATGCTGCAGATGTCTGCTATTTTCCATTGTATTGTATAGTATCTATTATTAGGAACAGACCGTGGGATTAGGGTGAGATAGGGAGGGTTTCATCCACTACCATAATATAAAAATCAACTATTTGTAGAGGGAAATAAATATTAGGTAGTAACCACATATACAAAACAATTTTTTTGGGAGCTACATAATAAATATTCCTGTTTGGAACAGCCTATTTTTTCCTTTTTTTTACATAAAATAATACCTCTCAGTGCCAGCATATAGTAACATCCATTCTGTAATCTAATTTCTAAATAATATTCCTCTTCTATTGCTTAAATACTTAATATTTGTCTAACAGTTCTGCAACTGGTGCAAAAATTATTGTGCTAAGGAAACATCACTAATTCCTATTAATTTCTCTGAGTCTGTTGTTGGCGTGCCTCATAAAAGGGATTTGAAAAAATTTGCCCCCAAAAAATATTTGTTTAACCCCTTATTTTTGTTATTTTTTGTTATTTGGTATTTTTGTTTTTGCATTTTGTTGACTGACTCTACCCACAAAGTATGTCCTGAGGACGCAATCCTTTATTACATGTGCAGAAGTGTTCAGTAGTGAAAGTTGCATGCACACAGTGTCAGCATTAATTAAAGGGCCGGTGGCTGGCATTTTTCCACACGTCTGTCTCAGCACTGCAGTGCCTAGGAATCTACCTGGGAGCCGGAGAAAACAATGTCATGAGCCATAAACAGCCCCTGGGCTGGAAGTTCTCCACCCCTGCACTAGAAAATCAGCAGTAACCCGCTTAGGGTAGACCATAGTGTCACTTGTCACTGCACTAAATCTTGAACGGGTTAGGGTGCTTTCACACTGCGTTCAAGCACCTGTTCAGTGGCCCCGTTGGGGTTTACATCCATACCCCCTGCAAAACAGGATTTGGGCACATGCACCGACGGGACCATAGAAAATAATGGTACCTGCAGAGAAAATGTGTTCTCTGACGTGCATCACTTTCAGATGTGTACACCTACTGGAGGTGGTCACTCAGACGTAGTAGATATACATGCCCAAATATGATGCTTTTCAGAATGCACGATTGTTCTGCTGGCAAAATGATAGCTTATGGCCCCATTGACACATACACCTGAATCCCATTTTGCGATTTTGTGGGAGGCTCAGATGCAAGCTTCGATTGGACCACTAAACAGGTTCCTGAACTCAATGTGAAAGCACCCTAATTCCTGATTCCCTAGCTCATCTATGTACAATATTCCTTCTTGTTATATAGTCTAAACAATGTCAATTTTGACCGAAACATTTTGAATAGTGTGGATTGAAATTATAATAAATTATCACTTCAGAAATTTTTTAGTAACTATTCACAAAACAAAGTTGATATATATATATTTTTTTTAACATAAAAATGTGAATAATCATAAAGTGCAATAAATGCACTTCTACCAAAAATATGTGAGAGCCGGCTAAGGTAATTCCTCACATAGTGAGATTGAAAAATTATTTCTACATTGATTTTAATGAGCAAACTAATCAATGATGCTCATCTATTGCTTTATATGTTAAGTGTAGACAGTCTATGTACAATCGTCAGTTCCAGATGTTCTTATTTCTCTCAAATCAAGTTACTAGCCTTATGGCAAAAAGCATCAGTTCTTCATCATTGCCTATGCTAAGAAAGCGTTATATCTAGCGTGAGGAGTAAGCGGAACATTTACTTCAGGCGCAGTCAGCAGGGGGCACCATTGGGCTACCTAATGTAGCAGTCTAAGGTGTCTCCCAGGCAGTGGTATTTTGTCGCCTCCTAGAGTAGGATTCAGCAATTCTCAACATTGGCTGTTAAACTGGCAGCTGGAGCAGAGAATATGAGACATGCTCTTGCACTCATTTGTACTTGCGTCTACCAAGGTCATTGTGATGTCAGCAGCATGATCAGGTAATCTGATCATACTACTGACATCACCTGCATCGCAAATGAACGAGAGGACTTGTGAGGTGGCAGTATGGGTGGAATGTGAAAGGGGACAGTATAGGGCGGAGTGTAAGGAGACAATATGGGTGAGGAAAAGTGTGAGGGTGCAAAGTACAGAAACTGGGTAGAATGGGGTGGCAGTATAGAAAGTGGGCAGCAAGAAGTTGACAGTATTACAGGGTGCACACTATAGAGACTGGGCAGTATAAGGGTAGACCTAGTATGGATAGCAGTATGAAGAGGGGGCTCAGTGTAGAAAGAGGGCAGCGTGGAGGGAGAATACTTAAAGGGAATATGTCAAGACCCCAAATGCTATTAAACTGCACGTCTACCTTGAACTGTCCTCCCATCTCTCTTCTTGCTCCCTCTTTGACCGCTTACAATCTGGCTTCCGGCCACACCATTCCACTGAAACTGCCCTAACTAAGGTCACCACTGACCTTTTAACCGCCAAGAGCAAGCGACACTACTCTGTTCTCCTCCTCCTCGACCTGTCGGCTGCCTTTGACACAGTGGACCATTCCCTATTATTACAGACCCTCTCATCCCTTGGCATCACAGACTTGGCCCTATCCTGGATCTCATCATACCTAACAGACCGGACATTCAGCGTCTCCCACTCACACACCACCTCCTCACCTCGCCCCCTCTCTGTCGGAGTCCCACAAGGTTCAGTCCTTGGGCCCCTGCTCTTCTCCATTTACACCTTTGGCCTGGGACAGCTCATAGAATCTCATGGCTTTCAGTATCACCTCTATGCTGATGACACACAGATCTACATCTCTGGACCAGATATCACCTCCCTACTAACCAGAATCCCTCAATGTCTGTCCACTATTTCATCCTTCTTCTCCGCTAAATTTCTGAAACTTAACATGGACAAAACAGAATTCATCATCTTTCCCCCATCTCACGTGACCCCCCCAACGAACCTATCCATTACAGTAAATGGCTGCCCACTCTCCCCAGTCCCACAAGCTCGCTGCCTCGGGGTTATCCTTGACGCTGATCTCTCCTTCAAACCACATATCCAAGCCCTTTCCACTTCCTGCCGACTTCAACTCAAAAATATTGCACGAATCCGTTCATTCCTCAACCAAGAATCTGCAAAAACCCTAGTCCATGCCCTCATCATCTCTCGTCTTGACTACTGCAACCTCCTGCTCTGTGGCCTCCCCTCAAACACTCTCGCACCCCTCCAATCTATTCTAAACTCTGCTGCCCGACTAATCCACCTGTCCCCCCGCTATTCTCCGGCCTCTCCCCTCTGTCAATCCCTTCACTGGCTCCCCATTGCCCAGAGACTCCAGTACAAAACCCTAACCATGACGTACAAAGCCATCCACAACCTGTCTCCTCCTTACATCTGTGACCTCATCTCCCGGTACTTTCCTACACGCAACCTCCGATCCTCACAAGATCTCCTTCTCTACTCCCCTCTTATCACCTCTTCCCACAATCGTATACAAGATTTCTCTCGCGTATCACCCCTACTCTGGAACCCTCTACCACAACACATCAGACTCTCGCCCACCATCGAAACCTTCAAAAAGAATCTGAAGACCCACCTCTTCCGACAAGCCTACAACCTGCAGTAACCACCGATCAACCAACCGCTGCACGATCAGCTCTATCCTCACCTACTGTATTCTCACCCATCCCTTGTAGATTGTGAGCCCTCGCGGGCAGGGTCCTCACTCCTCCTGTACCAGTTATGACTTGTATTGTTCAAGACTATTGTACTTGTTTTTATTATGTATACCCCTCCTCACTTGTAAAGCGCCATGGAATAAATGGCGCTATAACAATAAATAATAATAATAATAATAATAATAATAATAATATGGGGGTAATCTGCAAGATAATAGGGTTCTAAAGCTGCCTGGCTGGCTGTGCTGCCACAAGAAAATGAACTTTATTCCCCCAGAAGGTCACAACTTTAAGTCATAAATGTGTGGCTAGTCAGTCTTCAGTCACCGCTCAGGTCACATTAAGCAGCAGCTATAAGCACACCCTGGCGCTAACTGATAGTCTCTGCACTAAAGCACTGCTGAGTAGTGTTGAGCATTCCGATACCGCAAGTATCGGGTATCGGCCGATACTTGCGGTATCGGAATTCCGATACCGGGATTCCGATACTTGCCGCGTATCGGATACCGGAATCGGAAGTTCCCAGATTCAAACTGCACGAAATCAGCCAATGAGACTGATTCCAAGTGTGGGCACATCCTGTTCAGCATGGAGGGCATGAAACTACTGGCAAGGCTGTGATTGGCTGCTGAAATGATGTCATGCTGCAGTTTAAAAGTCGCTGGCGCCATTTTGCGATCACTCTGTCACATTCAGTTAGTGACAGGACGCTGTTTGCTGACTGAGGGCCAGTTTAGAGATAGCGATTTGCTTCTTTGTGCTTTTCCAAGGCTAATTTAGCAACCGCTGTGTTCACCTACTATTCACCTTGCTTTTGCCTTGCAGCGCTGTTTTCACAGCGATCTGCAAGGTCTGTGTGTGTGTGTGTGAGTGCAGCCCACTCTCTAGTCTGAGTGCAGCCACATAGGCCATCCATAGCTGGTTGTATTCAGTTCAGGGAGGGTGGTTCATTGCCTCATACTGTTCTTTTTTTTTTTTTTTTTTCAAGTAGTGTAGTCTGCTGCTAATTTTTTCAATAAAATCCTATTAGTGTCTTTCCACCCGTCTCCAGCTAATTTGTGGAAAAACACTACATAGGATAACGTAGAGGAGGGTTTTTGGGCCTTGCAGCGCCGTTTACAGCTGTCTGCACGGTCTCCGTGTGACTGCAGCTCGCCCTGTAGTCTGTGAGCAGCCATAGCCTGGTTGTCTCCAGCCCAGGGTTCTTCACTGCGTCATACCGTAAAATCAATTTTCCTTTTCTTTTAAGTAGTGTAGTCTGCTGCTAATTTTTTTAAAAAAAATCCTATTAGTGTCTTTCCACCCGTCTCCAGCTAATTTGTGGAAAAACACTACATAGGATAACGTAGAGGAGGGTTTTTGGGCCTTGCAGTGCCGTTTACGGCTGTCTGCACGGTCTCCGTGTGACTGCAGCTCGCCCTGTAGTCTGTGAGCAGCCATAGCCTGGTTGTCTCCAGCCCAGGGTTCTTCACTGCGTCATACCGTAAAATCAATTTTCCTTTTCTTTTAAGTAGTGTAGTCTGCTGCTAATTTTTTTTAAAAAATCCTATTAGTGTCTTTCCACCCGTCTCCAGCTAATTTGTGGAAAAACACTACATAGGATAACGTAGAGGAGGGTTTTTGAGCCTTGCAGCGCCGTTTACGGCTGTCTGCACGGTCTCCGTGTGACTGCAGCTCTCTCTGTTGTCAGTTCAGCCCAAAAAAAATAAATAAATAATAAAGTTCACCAAACACACCAGTGACACCACTTTACATTTGTGTAGGCCACATTAGCTCATATTAAAGTCTAGTCCACACTTTATAAAATTAGTGTTTCTTATACCTGTTAGGAGTTGTTCAGGAATAAGCACACAAAGCCGTTAGTACTTTTCTGCTTATCTTTATCAGTCAACCAAGATGAAGAAGGCAGTGAGTAAGGCACATGGGCGTGGGCGTGGGCGCGGAGCAGGGAGGAGACGTGGGGATTCTGTGCCTGCTGCGGGCACCGGTGACTCATCAGCACCCACTTTCACCAGGGAACAGTCATTCATGCGTACCTTTGTCGCAGAGCGCCGTACACCGCTGCTGCGTGAAGACCAAATTGAAGCCGTTGTTGGATGGATGGCAGCTAATGCATCAACTTCAATTAGTGCCACATCCTCTCAGACACAGAGCACTGGAGAGCAGCCATCTGTCTCTTCACCACCTGCCAAATTGCCCAGGCAGACAGAGAGCCCAGGACAGGAGCCGTCTCTACTTCTGTTCTCTGAATCTCTTGGCTTGGAAACAGGGGGCCAGCCAAGCAGCATTGGAGAAATGGAAGAAGAGGCAGGGTGCAGTGATGCCCAACAGCTTTTTCTCTCTTCCTCTGAAGAGGCGGGTGGGCCAGTGCCTCCGGTCACCACATCGCAGGCCGCATCCGCTGATGATGACACTCAGGTGCCACTTACTGGTGCGTGCTCTGCTGCTGAGACTACCCAGGAGGAGCAGTTGGGGGCAGAGGGTAGTGTAGATGATGAGGTCCTTGACCCATCTTGGCGTGAGGGACAGGAAGGTGGTGGGAGCAGCTCTGAGGAAGAGATTCCCCGTACGGCCCAAAGAGGGAGAGGGAGGGGGAAGACTGCGGATCCTGCAGCCTCCGCTTTGGCACCCGTTAGGAGCATGTCTCTTCCAAAAGCCAAAAAGGGCGCTCCCAAGACTTGCAGTGCCTGGGCCTTTTTTGACACAGTTGCAGATGACATTTGCTATGTCAAATGCAAGGTGTGTCATCACAAAGTAAAAAGAGGTCGAAATGTCAGCAGCCTCAATACCTCCAACATGTGGAAACATGTGCGGACCAGGCACGTGGCGTTGTTAGAAAAACACACTGAAGAGCTAGGCCAACCAACAGCGGCAGCTACCACCTCTTCAGCTCGTGTTGCCTCTTCCTCCAGCTCACACGCAGCTGGTTCGGCTTCCTCCCAGGATCGCCGTGGAAGAACCTCTGGCCCTGTTGTCCAGAGACCCGCTGTAATTCCACCCGCAGCACCACTTTCCCAGTCATCCACACACTCCCAGCCCAGTGTACAGCCATCGGTAGTACAGGCATGGGAGAAAAGGCGGTCTTTCTCGGCAAACCACCCACGAGCACAGGCTCTGACTGCAGGCATTGCCAAACTTCTGTCACTGGAAATGCTGTCATTCAGGCTGGTGGAGACTGACAGCTTCCGTGACTTGATGTCATTGGCAGTCCCACAGTACAATGTGCCCAGCCGCTTTTATTTCAGCAGGCAAGCCGTCCCTGCCCTGCACAAGCATGTGGAGGGACACATAAAACACGCGCTACTGAACGCCATCAGTAGCAAGGTCCACCTCACCACCGATGCGTGGACCAGTCAACATGGACAGGGGCGATACCTTTCCCTCACTGCTAATTGGGTTAATGTCGTTGAGCCGGGTACAGACCGTGCGAGTGGTGCAGGACATGTCCTGCCCACTCCAAGGATTGCAGCAATCCATTCTGTACGCATTGACTCCTCCTCTTACACCAGTTCCTCAGAATCATCGCTGCAGGAGCCGTCACAGTCCACCTCCACATGGACCCGTGATGAACGTGTACCTGTTACGACCGACATGAGCACAGCCGTGGCCAAACGTCAACAGGCCGTCTTGAAATTAATTTCTTTGGGGAATCGAAGCCACACAGCGCAGGAGCTCTGGAATGCCATCAAGCAGGAGAGCGATGTGTGGTTTGTGCCAGCGAATCTCCAGCCAGGCATGGTAGTGTGTGATAATGGCCGAAATCTGGTGGCAGCTCTGGGCCTCGGCAACCTCACTCACATCCCTTGTCTGGCACATGTGCTCAATTTGGTCGTGCAGAGTTTTTTGAGGGACTATCCGGATCTTGATGCACTGCTGCACAAGGTCCGCCTAGAGTGTGCTCACTTGCTGCGTTCCAGCACGGCAAAAGCGCGCATTGCGGCTCTGCAGCACCGACACCGCCTGCCGGAACATCGCATCATATGTGACCTACCTACCAGGTGGAATTCCACGTTACATATGTTGGAGCGGTTGTGTGAGCAGCAGCAAGCTGTAATGGAGTACCAGCTGCTTCAGGCGCAAAGAAGTCGCACTCAGCGCCGTTCAGACTTCACAACCACAGAGTGGGCCACTATGAATGACGTCTGCCAGGTTTTGCGTCCCTTCGATTATTCCACGCGGATGGCGAGTGCAGATGATGCACTAGTCAGCATGACTGTCCCCCTTATCTGCCTGCTTGAAAAATCACTGCAAGCGCTAAGGGATGATGTTGTGGAAGAGGTGGAGGATGAGGATTCACCATTTCCATCATCTTCTGGACAGTCAGCGCCACGTGGTTCCTCACAAACGCGTAGGCAGGGGACAGTTTGTGAGGAGGATGAGGAGGAGTCAATGGAGGAGGAAGACATCCGTCCAGAGGAGGGAGTTACAGAATTGTCCAGTACTCAGTGTGTACAGCGAGGGTGGGGTGATGACGAGCGGGCAGAGATCACGCCTCCAGCAGGGGACAGCGTTTCTTGGGCAGTTGGCAGTCTGCAGCACATGGTGGATTACATGCTGCAGTGCCTGAGAAACGACTGCCGCATCGCCCACATTCTCAACATGTCTGAATATTGGGTGTTCACCCTCCTCGATCCTCGCTACCGGGACAATGTAGAAAGCCTCATCACACCGTTGAACCGGGAGCGAAAAATGCGGGAGTATCAAGACACACTGGTGAATTCCATCATCTTCTCCATTCCAAGTGAGAGAAGTGCTGCTAGTGCATTACAAAGCAGCTCAGTGCTTCCAGGCAGTGGTGGAGGCTCTGCACAAAGAGGGAGCAGAAGCAGTGCCTCTGACCAAGGCAAGAGCAGTATGGCCCAACTGTGGCACACTTTTCTGTGCCCGCCACAAAAGTCAACACCATCACAGACGGCTCCAGTCAGCAGGAGGCAACGGTTCCGTCAGATGGTGACAGACTACATGTCTTGCCCTCTTGCTGTACTCCCAGACGGCTCTTCACCTTTCAAGCTTTGGGTCTCAAAGCTGGATACATGGCCAGAGCTAAGCCAGTATGCATTGGAGGTGCTGGCTTGCCCTGCGGCTAGTGTATTATCGGAACGCGTCTTTAGTGCTGCAGGTGGTGTACTAACTGACCGTCGCATGCGACTATCCTCCGATAACGTTGACCGGCTTACTTTCCTGAAAATGAACAAGGCCTGGATCTCGCAGGAATTTGCCACTCCTCTTCCTGATTAAATAATTAGGTGACTGTCTAAGTTATCCAGGTCTCCTGTTGTGTTCATCTTTCTACCACCTGAACTTAAATTCCTGGGCTCCAACACCGCCAGTTGAGGCTCAGAAGTGCCGTCTGCACAGTCAAAACATACGACCCAGTGTTATTGGGTTTCAGTAACGTCAGCTGATCCCCAGCTGTGCAGCCGGCAATGTGTCCTGCGACCGCCACGCAGACACAACAACTGAAATGTAAGGGAACCTGTCCCCCCCCCCAAGGCGTTTGTTACTGAAAGAGCCACCTTGTGCAGCAGTAATGCTGCACAAGGAAAAGGTAGCTATTTTTGTTTAGCTCCTTGCACATGCAGAACTTAACACACTTATAAAATGTGTCCACTGATACCGTAAAACCGTCCCGGAGGTGGGACTTTCCTTCGTAATATGACGCAGCACAGCTGTCATTCCTACCCCCTTGGCGCCATGCCCCGGCTCCTCAGCGTTGTTTAAATCTGTCCCGGAGCCTGCGCTGTTATGTTATCCCTTGGCCAGGCACACTTAGTGCTGCCCATCTTCTGACATCATTTGGTGTCAGGCTGGCTGCGCCTGTGTGGCTGCGCTGGCCGAGAGCCCGCCTCGCATTGTCTTCTGATTTCATCCCACTGGGGGCCTGAGATCCATGGACATGCGCAGTGCATATCTGAACCTCCGCCTCTCACTCATCTCCCTACGCCTTCTTCAGACTGTGCGCCGTCAGCTGATCCCTAATAGCATGCCACGGCCGTGACGCCGCACAGTCTGAAGAAGCCGTAGGGAGGGGAGTGAGAGACGAGGATATGCACTGCGCATGGCCACGGATCCCAGGCCCGCGGTGGGATTACATTAGACGACACTGCGAGGCGGGCTCTCGGCCAGCGCGGCCGCACAGGTGCAGCCAGCCTGACACCAAATGATGTCAGAAGATGGGCAGCGCTAAGTGTGCCTGGCCAAGGGATAACATAACAGCGCAGGCTCCGGGACAGATTTAAACAACGCTGAGGAGCCGGGGCACGGCGCCAAGGGGGTAGGAATGACAGCTGTGCTGCGTCATATTACGAAGGAAAGTCCCACCTCCGGGACGGTTTTACGGTATCAGTGGACACATTTTATAAGTGTGTTAAGTTCTGTGTTTGCAAGGAGCATAATTAAAAGAGCCACCTTTTCCTTTTGCATCTTTTGTGCTGCACAAGCTGGCTCTTTCAGCTACAAACGCCTTGGGGGGGGGTTTAAAGGTTCCCTTTCTCCAATCAGGCTTCGGCCTACATTGTGTTCCTCTGCTTCTCCTGCTGTCCTTGGGCTCCAACACCGCTAGTTGTTGCCTGGTAGTGCTGTACGCACAGTCAACAGTCGCTCCTCTGTTATTGGGGTACAGTAACGTCAGCTGTTCCCCTGCTGTGTGTGTGGCAATCCCTCCTATCTCCTCCACCTCCTCCTCCTCCTCCTGTCCCTGGGCTCCAACACCGCTAGTTGTTGCCCGGTAGTGCTGTACGCACAGTCCCGACAGTCCCTCCTCTGTTATTGGGGTTCAGTAACGTCAGCTGTTCCCCTGCTGTGTGTGTGGCAATCCCTCCTATCTCCTCCACCTCCTCCTCCTCCTCCTGTCCCTGGGCTCCAACACCGCTAGTTGTTGCCCGGTAGTGCTGTACGCACAGTCCCGACAGTCCCTCCTCTGTTATTGGGGTTCAGTAACGTCAGCTGTTCCCCTGCTGTGTGTGTGGCAATCCCTCCTATCTCCTCCACCTCCCCCTCCTGTCCCTGGGCTCCAACACCGCTAGTTGTTGCCCGGTAGTGCTGTACGCACAGTCCCGACAGTCCCTCCTCTGTTATTGGGGTTCAGTAACGTCAGCTGTTCCCCTGCTGTGTGTGTGGCAATCCCTCCTATCTCCTCCACCTCCTCCTCCTCCTCCTGTCCCTGGGCTCCAACACCGCTAGTTGTTGCCCGGTAGTGCTGTACGCACAGTCCCGACAGTCCCTCCTCTGTTATTGGGGTTCAGTAACGTCAGCTGTTCCCCTGCTGTGTGTGTGGCAATCCCTCCTATCTCCTCCACCTCCTCCTCCTCCTCCTGTCCCTGGGCTCCAACACCGCTAGTTGCTGCCCGGTAGTGCTGTACGCACAGTCCCGACAGTCCCTCCTCTGTTATTGGGGTTCAGTAACGTCAGCTGTTCCCCTGCTGTGTGTGTGGCAATACCTCCTATCTCCTCCACCTCCTCCTCCTCCCCCTGTCCCTGGGCTCCAACACCGCTAGTTGCTGCCCGGTAGTGCTGTACGCACAGTCCCGACAGTCCCTCCTCTGTTATTGGGGTTCAGTAATGTCAGCTGTTCCCCTGCTGTGTGTGTGGCAATCCCTCCTATCTCCTCCACCTCCCCCTCCTGTCCCTGGGCTCCAACACCGCTAGTTGTTGCCCGGTAGTGCTGTACGCACAGTCCCGACAGTCCCTCCTCTGTTATTGGGGTTCAGTAACGTCAGCTGTTCCCCTGCTGTGTGTGTGGCAATCCCTCCTATCTCCTCCACCTCCTCCTCCTCCTCCTGTCCCTGGGCTCCAACACCGCTAGTTGCTGCCCGGTAGTGCTGTACGCACAGTCCCGACAGTCCCTCCTCTGTTATTGGGGTTCAGTAACGTCAGCTGTTCCCCTGCTGTGTGTGTGGCAATCCCTCCTATCTCCTCCACCTCCCCCTCCTGTCCCTTGGCTCCAACACCGCTAGTTGTTGCCCGGTAGTGCTGTACGCACAGTCCCGACAGTCCCTCCTCTGTTATTGGGGTTCAGTAACGTCAGCTGTTCCCCTGCTGTGTGTGTGGCAATCCCTCCTATCTCCTCCACCTCCCCCTCCTGTCCCTGGGCTCCAACACCGCTAGTTGTTGCCCGGTAGTGCTGTACGCACAGTCCCGACAGTCCCTCCTCTGTTATTGGGGTCCAGTAACGTCAGCTGTTCCCCTGCTGTGTGTGTGGCAATCCCTCCTATCTCCTCCACCTCCTCCTCCTCCTGTCCCTGGGCTCCAACACCGCTAGTTGCTGTCCAGAAGTGCTGTACGCACAGAGCCAAACACCTCGCCAATGTGTTAGTGGGGTTCAGCACCGCCAGCTGTTCCCCTGCTGTGTATACGGCAACGTGTACTGCGACCGCCACGCAGGCACAACAAGTTAAATTTAAGGGAACCTGTCCCCCCCCCCAGGCGTTTGTTACTGAAGGAGCCACCTTGTGCAGCAGTAATGATGCAAAGGGAAAAAGTGCCTCTTTTCGTGGTGCTCCTTGCACATGCTGAACCTAACACTTATGAAAAGTGTCCCCTCCTACCGTGATACCGTCCGGTAGGTGGAACTTTCCTTTGTGATGTGACGCAGCACAGCCGTCATTCTTACCCCCTTGGCGCCGTGCGCCGCCTCCTCAGCGTTGTTTGAATCAGTCCCGGAGCCTGCGCTGTTAGGTTAGTCCTTGGCCATGCACACATTTTGCGCTGCCCGTCTTCTGACATCATTTGGTGTCAGGCTGGCTGAGCCTGTGCGGCCGCGCTGGATGGGATCCCGCCTCGTAGTGTCTTCTGATTTAATCCCACTGGGGGCCTGAGATCCATGGACATGCGCAGTGCATATCTGAACCTCCACCTCTCACTCATCTCCCTACGGCTTCTTCAGACTGTGCGGTGTCAGCTGATCCCTAATAGCATGCCACGGCCGTGACACCGCACAGTCTGAAGAAGCCGTAGGGAGGGGAGTGAGAGGTGAGGATATGCACTGCGCATGGCCACGGATCTCAGGCCCCCACTGGGATTAAATCAGAAGACACTACGAGGCGGGATCTCGTCCAGCGCGGCCGCACAGGCTCAGCCAGCCTGACACCAAATGATGTCAGAAGACGGGCAGCGCAAAATGTGTGCATGGCCAAGGGCTAACCTAACAGGCTCCGGGACTGATTCAAACAACGCTGAGGAGGCGGCGCACGGCGCCAAGGGGGTAAGAATGACGGCTGTGCTGCGTCACATCACAAAGGAAAGTTCCACCTACCGGACGGTATCACGGTAGGAGGGGACACTTTTCATAAGTGTTAGGTTCAGCATGTGCAAGGACCATAATTAAAAGAGCTAAGTTTACCTTTTCCAGCATTAGTGCTGTACACGATGGCTCTTTCAGCTACAAACGCCTGGGAGGGGGGGTTAAAGGTTCCCTTTCAACTTGCTCCAGTGCAGGCTTCGGCCTACACTCTGCTCCCTCTCCTCCTCCTGCTGACCCTGGGCTCTAACACCGCCAGTTGGGGCCCAGATGTGCTAGCTGCAAAGAGAAAAACACCAGCCAATGTGTCAGTGGGGTTCAGCACCGCCAGCTGTTCCCCTGCTGTGCAGCCAGCAACGTGTCCTGCAACAGCCACGCAGACACAAGAACTGAAATTGAAGGAAACCTGTCCCCCCTCCCCCAGGTGTTTCTACGTTGTGCAGCCACCTTGTACGACAGTAATGCTGCATGTGTGCAAGGTGGCTCAGAAATTTATTCTCCTTGCCCATGTTGAACTGAACACGTCTAAAATGAGTCCTCTGAGACCATTAAAATGTCCCTCAGGTGTGATTTTCCTTTGTATTGACACGCAACAAGCTCCTTGGTAGCGCTGCCCGTCTTCTGGCATCATTGTTTGGCTGGCTGCGCCTCTGCCGCCGCCTTGCCCCACACAACGCCCCTCGGTGTCTTATTTATTTGTACTGCGAGGGTGCGATTGATGGGCATGAACGGTGCATTTCTTCGCCTGTCCCTCATCTCCTTCCGCCTTCTTCGGACTGTGCGGCTTCATGGCCGTGGCATGCGATAAGGGATTAGCTAACGCCGCATAGTCTGAAGCGGGTGTAAGAACCCAAACGAGAGGCGAACATATGTACTGCGCCAGGCCATGAATCCCAGCCCCGCAGTGTTTTAACAATGTTAAGACACTGCGGGGCTGGGATTCATGGTCATCGCGAACCGCACCGGCCGACATCAAATGTTGTCAGAGGACGGGCAGCGCTAACAGCGCAAGGCCAAGGGATAACACGACAGCGCAGACTCCTGTGCAACAAATAACGAAGCTCAGGAGGCTGCGCCAAGCACCAAGGTGGCATTTTTGCCAGCTGTACTGCGCCTCTTTACGAAGGGAACTCACTCCTCAAAATCAGTTTGACTGTGTAAGGGCCTAAATGTTATACGTGTTCCTTTCAGCGTGTGCAAGGAGAAAAATTAAAAGAGCAACCTTTGACTTGTGCAGCACTACTGCTGCATAAGGCGTGGCTCTTCTAGTTTGTAACACCTGAGGGGGGGTTAAAGGTTACCTTTAAAATTGGTTCAATTAGGCTTCGGCCTACACTCTGCTCCACCTGCAGAGCCCGGGCTCCAACACCGCTAGTTGCTGTCCGGAAGAGCTGGCTGCACAGAGCCAAACACCTCGCCAATGTGTCAGTGGGGTTCAGCACCGCCAGCTGTTCCCCTGCTGTGTAGCCGGCAATGTGTCCTGCGACCGCCACGCAGACACAACAGACCCAAAGCTGCCGCCAGTGCAGGCTTCGGCCTACACTCCCCTCCCCCTGCTCCTCCTCCTGCTGACCCTGGGCTCTCACACCGCCAGTTGGGGCCCAGATGTGCTAGCTGCACAGAGAAAAACACCAGCCAATGTGTCAGTGGGGTCCAGCACCGCCAGCTGTTCCCCTGCTGTGTAGCAGGCAACGTGTCCTGCGACAGCCACGCAGACACAAGAACTGAAATTGAAGGGAACCTGTCCCCCCTCCCCCAGGTGTTTCTATGTTTTACAGCCACCTTGTACAGCAGTAATGCTGCATGTGTGCAAGGGGGCTCAGAAACTTATTCTCCTCGCCCATGGGGAACTGAACACGTCTAAAATGTGTCCTCTGTGACCATTTAACCGTCCCGGAGGTGTGACTTTCCTTTGTAATGACACGCTGCAACCCCCTTGGTAGCGCTGCCCGTCTTCTGGCATCATTGTTTGGCTGCCTGCGCCTCTGCGGCCGCCCTGACCCACACAACGCCCCTCGGTGTCTTATTTATTTCTACTGCGAGGGTGTGATTGACAGGCATGAGCAGTGCTTATGTTCGCCTGTCCCTCATCTCCTTCCGCCTTCTTCAGACTGTGCGGCTTCATGGCCGCGGCATGCGATAAGGGATCAGCTGACGCCGCACAGTCTGAAGCGGGTGTAAGGACCCGAGTGTGAGAGGCGAACCTATGTACTGCGCCAGGCCATGAATCCCAGCCCCGCAGTGTTTTAACTATGTAAAGACACTGCGTGGATCGGATTCATGGTCATCGCAAACCGCAACAGCCGACATGAAATGATGTCAGAAGATGGGCAGCGCTAACAGCGCAAGGCCAAGGGATAACACGACAGCGCAGACTCCTGTACAGCAAATAACGCTCAGGAAGCTGCGCCCAGCACCAAGGTGGGATTCTTCACATCTGTGCTGCGTCTCATTACGAAGGGAACTCTCGCCTCCAACACAGTTTGACTGTGTAAGGGCCTAAATGTTATACGTGTCCCTTTCAGCGTGTGCAAGGAGAAAAATGAAAAGAGCAACCTTTGACTTGTGCAGCACTACTGCTGCATAAGCTGTGGCTCTTCTAGTTTGTAACCCCTGAGGGGGGGTTAAAGGTTACTTTTAAAATCGGTTCAATTAGGCTTCGGCCTACACTCTGCTCCACCTGCAGAGCCCGGGCTCCAACACCGCTAGTTGCTGTCTGGAAGAGCTGGCTGCACAGAGCCAAACACCTCGCCAATGTGTCAGTGGGGTTCAGCACCGCCAGCTGTTCCCCTGCTGTGTAGCCGGCAATGTGTCCTGCGACCGCCACGCAGACACAACAGACCCAAAGCTGCCGCCAGTGCAGGCTTCGGCCTACACTCCCCTCCCCCTGCTCCTCCTCCTGCTCCTCCTCCTGCTGACCCTGGGCTCTAACACCACCAGTTGGGGCCCAGATGTGCTAGCTGCACAGAGAAAAACACCAGCCAATGTGTCAGTGGGGTCCAGCACCGCCAGCTGTTCCCCTGCTGTGTAGCCGGCAACGTGTCCTGCGACAGCCACGCAGACACAAGAACTGAAATTGAAGGGAACCTGTCCCCCCTCCCCCAGGTGTTTCTATGTTTTACAGCCACCTTGTACAGCAGTAATGCTGCATGTGTGCAAGGTGGCTCGGAAACTTATTCTCCTTGCCCATGGGGAACTGAACACGTCTAAAATGAGTCCTCTGAGACCATTAAAACGTCCCTCAGGTGTGATTTTCCTTTGTATTGACACGCAACAAGCTCCTTGGTAGCGCTGCCCGTCTTCTGGCATCATTGTTTGGCTGGCTGCGCCTCTGCCGCCGCCTTGCCCCACACAACGCCCCTCGGTGTCTTATTTATTTTGACTGCGAGGGTGTGATTGACGGGCATGAACGGTGCATTTCTTCGCCTATCCCTCATCTCCTTCCGCCTTCTTCGGACTGTGCGGCTTCATGGCCGTGGCATGCGATAAGGGATCAGCTGACGCCGCATAGTCTGAAGCAGGTGTAAGAACCCAAGCGAGAGGCGAACATATGTACTGCGCCAGGCCATGAATCCCAGCCCCGCAGTGTTTTAACAATGTTAAGACACTGCGGGGCTGGGATTCATTGTCATCGCGAACCGCTCTGGCCGACATCAAATGTTGTCAGAGGACGGGCAGCGCTAACAGCGCAAGGCCAAGGGATAACACGACAGCGCAGACTCCTGTGCAACAAATAACGAAGCTCAGGAGGCCGCGCAAAGCACCAAGGTGGCATTTTTGTCAGCTGTGCTGCGTCTCATTACGAAGGGAACTCACGCCTCCAACACAGTTTGACTGTATAAAGGGCTAAATGTTATACGTGTTTCATTCAGCGTGTGCAAGGAGAAAAATTAAAAGAGCAACCTTTGACTTGTGCAGCACTACTACTGCATAAGCTGTGGCTCTTCTAGTTTGTAACCCCTGAGGGGGGCTTAAAGGTTACCTTTGAAATCGGTTCAATTAGGCTTCGGCCTACACTCTGCTCCACCTGCAGAGCCCGGGCTCCAACACCGCTAGTTGCTGTCCGGAAGTGCTGGCTGCACAGAGCCAAACACCTCGCCAATGTGTCAGTGGGGTTCAGCACCGCCAGCTGTTCCCCTGCTGTGTAGCCGGCAACGTGTCCTGCGACCGCCACGCAGACACAACAGACCCAAAGCTGCCGCCAGTGCAGGCTTCGGCCTACACTCCCCTCCCCCTGCTCCTCCTTCTGCTGACCCTGGGCTCTAACACCGCCAGTTGGGGCTCTAGGAAGACAAGCTTGAATAGGTCCCCATCCTGGTTCCAGTACCGTCAGCTGGTTCCGGGCAGAGCCTTTGGCTTAGGTGCCTCCCTCTGGGTATCCGAGTTCCACCAACGTCAGGTGGTCCTTGGTAGTGCTTTCAGGCACGGGTACCTCCTGCTTAGTAACCAGGTTCCAGTAACGTCAGCTGGTCCTCGGTAGTTCCATTGGCTCTTGGACCTTCGGCTACCCATCCGGGTTCCAGTACCGTCAGCTGGTTCTCGGCAGTGTCTTTTGGTCTTGTACCTTCTGCTCCCCATCCTGGTTCCAGTACCGTCAGCTGGTTCCGGGCAGAGCCTTTGGCTTAGGTGCCTCCCTCTGGGTATCCGAGTTCCACCAACGTCAGGTGGTCCTTGGTAGTGCTGTCAGGCACGGGTACCTCCTGCTTAGTAACCGGGTTCCAGTAACGTCAGCTGGTCCACGGTAGTTCCATTGGCTCTTGGACCTTCGGGTAGCCATCCGAGTTCCAGTTCCATCAGCTGTTTCTCTGCATTTTCTCAGCCTTCTTGTACCTTCTGCTACATTTCCAAGTTCAAGACCCTAAAGACGATGACCCGGAAGACCACCCCTAAGATGATGACGACACCAGAGACGACAACCACCGAGATGACGACGACCCTGGAGACGATGACCCTGAAGACGACCCCAATGACGACGACCCCGATGACGACGACCCCGGAGACGACGACCCTGGAGACAACGACGACAACCTGGAAGACCGAGAAGCAGAAGAACAAGAGGCTGCAGAACAAAGAGCAGAAGAACATTAAGCATAAGACTAAATATAATAGCAAAAGATATTATCTAAATTATAAGCAGAAGAAGACTAAGCAGTGTATGGGGGTGAGTCCGTTCCGCCTCGTGGTGCCCCTGGATAAAGCCTGATGCTGCAGGCCAAACTGAACGCGGACAAATGTACCTCTTTTGTGACAGGCAGAACGGAAGGTGTAATCTTCAAACTTTTATAGATAACAACTACGGGAATGCCTGTCACAAATAAGAATATGATGAAGAAGTTGAATATGAAAAAGATAATAGTTAAATAAAAAGAATATGAACAATGTAAAAAAAAAAAATTATAGGTAGAAGAAGAAGAAGATGAATAAGGTGAAGATAGTTGATGTCAAAGAAGCTGATGATGAGGATAATGAAGAAGAAAGTGTGGGAGAAGTAAAAAAGAAGGTGAAGGACGTGGAAGTAGTGAAACATCAATATCTGACAAAATAAGAAAAAAAAATAGTCAAAATCTTTCTAACGCCGAACGTCATAAAAAAAAACAAAAAAACCTGCTATTCTATTTGTTTGGGCTAAACCTCTGTGCCTTTAATGTCTCCGCCACCTCCCCCAATACATCCTACATTATTCTTAGTTGTTTTCCTTCATGTAGAATGAACCTACAAGTTTATAAAGGGTTTATTTTAATTTCGATATTTTCGTCCCATTGACTTGCATTGGGATCGGGTATCGGTATCGGATTAGATCCGATACTTTGACGGTATCGGCCGATACTTTCCGATACCGATACTTTCCGATATCGGAAGGTATCGCTCAACACTGCTGCTGAGCCTAATGTCAGTCAAAGTGCCAGGGCATACTTATAGTGATTACTACTAATGATTACTACTCAAACCACTTAAGCTATGTATAGGAGGGAGGCGCCAAACTGCCAAACTGAATTTTTGACCCAGGTGCAGGAAAACCTAGATTTGCCTCTGGCTAAACTATTTATATTGTATAGATTCATGTCATTGTACTTTGTACTGAGTCAAAAAGAAAGATTTATCTGTTTAAAAAAAAGAAAAATAATACATATTGTGTCAGCCATTAATTAGTAATAACTAATAAAAGATACTTAAAGAGAATTTGTCAGCATATTTTTCCTATGTAATCTGAGAGCAGAGAGCCTGATTCCAAGAATGTATCTCTTATTAGGCTGCGTGCTGTAGTTTCAATGCAGTGCAAGCTAGACCAGCTAATCTGTGTAACCCCGCCCCCACCACTGATTGGCCACTTGCTGACAATGTACGGTGTACACAGGAAGCTGTCAATCAGTGGGCGGGGTTATACATATTTCAGCATTCTGACCACTGCTACATAGAGAAAAAAAACAGAGATTTTATCAAAACTTCATCAAGCAGTCCAATACATGATTCATCACTCAAATCAGTCTTTCAGCCACTACATCATGCTGCTCTCAGATTACATAGCACAACCTGCTGACACATTTCATTTAATGAGGCTTGAATATTTTCTTTTGAGAGTACAGTAGATCCTAAAATGAATTTACAGACCTGCAAATTCAGAAACATTACTTACAAGTATAGTAATTACTGGTTATCAATTTATTCAGAAAATTTTAGAAGGGATTCCTTTGGAACGACACAGCACAGATTTCTGAGAAAAGAGGTTCCAAAATTCCAATTCTTCTAAAGCAAGTCAGGATACATTTATCCCAAAAATTCAATGGACTCAGATATATTATTTCTTTCTATAATGTTATATGTCTTTTATAGCACACTCATGTGAACTGCAGTTGTGTTGCTAGATTACAAAATTTTCCCTAGTACGGGTTTTCGTTCTGAAGTTAGAAATCATCCCTTCTCAAATGTTTTCTCAAATCAGCAAATTTCAGTTAAAATATACAAACAGAATGAAAGTAATAATCTGTTCTATATTGTTTTAGCCAAAATAAAGTAGATGAGAAGAAAGAAACATAATGGAAGTATGATATCATGTGTGCTTCTTCTGTAGGCTGTGCAAGTGATCCAGTGCTCTGTGTACTTCCACGTTCCCTGGAGAGAAAAAGGAATGCAGAACTTTACTCAAGATGATTGACCCATCCTGATCCCAGTGGACTTGGAGGTGAGGGGTTAAGAAAGCTTCACTACAGGAGAAAAAAAATTATAGAAGCACACACTTTGGCATAAAATGTAGCATAGACAGGAATCATAGTTTTACAGATTTGAAAAAGCCCTCCCAAGAAGATTTTCTTTGACTAAATCTGGGCTCATGTAGTGAAGTGTATATGGGTTAATATACTCACCTGCCACCGCTTTCTCCAGGATCCAATGCCGTTCCGTTCCTCTTCTTAGTGACATCACCACCCTTCAGACCCAGAAGTGGCTTTTAGAATGTAAACCTATAGGGTGTCAGTACAATTCGCCATAGACTATCATTGTAAAAGAGACTTATGGATCACACAGTGGGCCGGAGAGTGTGAAGAGCGGTAACGTCACTGAGAAAAGGAGTAGAACAGCCCTGGATACCTGACATGGTGGTAGGTGAGTATATTAACACACACACTACATATCAAACACATGTACACACATTTATTTTTCTACATCTACATGGGAGGGCTTCTTTAACTAGCACTTATTTCAAACAAAAATGAGAGTTAAAACCCCAGTTGATTCAGAGGAACATAAAATTAGCCTTTAAAAAATATAGACCGAATTTGTCATAAAGTATAAAAAATTCCTTCTTGACCCCAAATGGATATCAGACAGGTCCACCATTTTATATTAATACCAGTGATAGTTCAAAAATATAAAGATATATTTCTAACCGTTTTTTTAAATCTATCTGCATTTTTAACTTTTTCCAAATTCTGCAGGTGTTTTCTATAAATTTACCAGTTTCACAGCAAGAAGATACTTGCGTGATGTTTGTATGTTCTCCCTTTACATTGGATTTCCTCTAGAGTCTTAGTTCTCCGGGTGTCTACTACATGCCAAAAACATACTGATTAGTTAATTTAATAGCAAACACATTCAAGAGTTTGTTCCGTATTGAACACATTATAAATGGTCCCACGGTGCTGAATAAAAAAGTGAATACTTTGTTACCTGTTGGAGGTGTGCCGTGCCCCCGTTCTGAGTCACGTGTCCCCTTCCTATGTTCTGAATATGTATGATAGACAAATAGACATATAGATAATGATGTAGTAATTATCAATCAAGTCAATAATATAACAATCGCATTTTCTGGAATTCAGACACCAAATAAGGCAAAAAATATAAACAACACAAGACCAGAGAAAATGGTGACGAATCATTAGTCAATATGCCTATCACTCGGCAGAAGCCAGATCATTTAATTTTTCAACACAAATACACAGTGACATTTATATATTCTATATGTTCCATTAGCCTTCAAATCCCAGTAAGGATAACATCTGTATGGAGTTTAAATGTTCTCCTTGTGTGTGGGTTTCCTCCGGGTTCTCTGGTTTCCTCCTACACTCCAAAGACATACTGATAGAGAATTTAGATTGAGCCCCAAAGTGAGGCAAAATATGTTGGTACAGCTAATATAAAGTCATTTTTCCAGGATTACTATTATGAGTTAAAACTATAATAATTTGACACCATCTACGGAAAACTAGAAATTGGTTCTGAAGGCCAAGAATGTGAACTCAAAATAATACAAGATAAAGATTACAGAAAAAAATCTTATAAGTAACAACGATAAAGTAAGTCAGAAAGAGCTACTGGAAGCAATTAATAATTTATATGTAAAGTAAAGAAAAAAAACTTCAGGATCTTGTACAGTAAACGGTGTACCAGAAAATAACCACCTGACGTGTGAAGAAGTAGTCTATCCTGTCACATATTTAGAAGCAGCCTCCAGACTAATGGTGAAATGTCCATGGTGATTGGTTGGATTAGTTGAACTTCAACTCAATCAGTTATGCCAAAAATTTGTCGAATGTGAGTTTAAGTTGTGGCTTCAGTACCATGGCACAGTAAAAATATTATCAGGTCGTTTACATCCCAATTCAGATGTAATAGTGAAAAAATAAGAAAGAAAAAAAGTCAGCTCAGCATGTTGTAGGATACAGAAGGGAAGTCGCGCGCGGATGGCCTGGAGCAAAGCAAAATCTTCAGCATTCAAGATGAAAGGGAGTGGAAATCCAGCGAGGCATATGTGGTAAAATTCAGAAAAAACTTTAGTATCAAAAATGAATGAAATTCAAAAACAGAGATGGAATCACCAGCAGCACACTGACCAACACATTTCGGCTAAGGAGTCTTATTCATGGTGAATGAATAAGGCTGGGGTCACACTGGCGACTTAAACGGATGAGTGCAATGAGATTTAAAATCGCATTGCACTCGGACCAATGTTAAATTATGGGGCAGCTCCCCGCAGCCGACTTTTTGTCGGCCGTTTTCCTCGGTCCGAGACAATCGCAGCATGCTGTGATTGTCACGGACACTCGGCCGACTCTCGGCTCACTCTCACCCATATGAGCCTATTGGTGCGAGTGAGACAGCGCACATCACTCAGATATCATCCGAGTGCTGTGCGTTATAAGCGGACCCCAGCAATGGAGGAAATGGAGAAATTCGTTTCTCTGCCCCCTCCGCAGCTGTGCTCCGATCCGCTCTGTGCGAGAGGCTCGGAGCACAGACGCATGACACTCGGCTCCCCCTCGCAGCAGAGCAGGAGACAAGGGTCATTAGCATATCGCATCCTGTGTGACTCCAGCCTAAGGCTCCTTAGCAGTAACATGTTGGTCAGTGTGCCGTTTGTGATTCATCTCTGTTTTTGAATCTTAATCATTTTGATAATACATTTTTTTCTGAATTTTACCACATATGCCTTGCTGGATTTACACTCCCTTTCATATTGAATTCAGATGTGATACACTTTGACGAGTCATAACATTTTTGTGCAAAAATCTTAGTAGTTTTAATCCCTTCACGACATGCGCCGTACATGTACGGCGCATGTCATGTCTCTCCCTTTGATGTGGGCTCCAGCGATGAGCCCACATCTTTCACGCCACATGTCAGCTGTTTTGAACGCTGACATGTGCCCCTAACAGCCGCAGGTGGAATCGCGATCCACCCGCTGCTGTTAACCTGTTAAATGCCACTGGCAATCACTGACAGAGTCATTTAATGTGATCGCGCCGGAAGTGCATCACTAATCATGCCCATCGACGCCCGTGTCACATGATAGCTGGTCGCCGATGGGTTGGTATGACAACACAGTGTCTGCAGCAGACCCCTGTGATTGTCATTGCCAGATCACTGGGCAGTGGTCAAAGCAAGTGAGCATTTCTGCTACACATAGGCGATCAGAAGATCGCAGAATCTAGTCTCCAATGGAGGCTAATGAAGCAAGTGAAAAGTAAAAAAAAAAAGTGTTTAAAAATATTTAAAAAATAAAAAAATATAAAAGTTCAAAAAGTTTTTCGAAAATGAAAGAATAAAATGCATTGTAAACACATTGTGTGAACAATGGCACTGTCTATATGGAAAGGCAAATTTGCTACTACCAGAGAAATACGTGTACATCAGCTTTCTGCTGATTATTAGGACATCTCTAAGTGGTAAAGATGGTTTGTGAGGCTATATACTCATCATTGTATAAGTACACAACTACTTCTATACAGTGGGTCAAGGAAACACTTCATTCTTAATCATATTTAGTTCAGTCACAATGCCACTGCTTATTCGAGGCCACTTCAACCACAGCATTTATGCATTTTTAGTTTTCCAGTAATCTAACCTCAAAACAGTCCTTCTGCCAATTGCAGCACAATTTAAACAGTTAGGGTATACAACAAAATCCAAAGCTAAGGAAGCAGATCTGAGAGCTTGTCTTGGCACCTGCCTTATAGAACTGTTAGATTTGCTCATTGTGGCCACAGCTGCTCACTCTACAGGCATGTGCTGCGTGTGAATTAAGAAAACAAAGATTTCCACTTAATCATTAGTTCCTTTAGCACATTTGGGAAATCATATGTATCATAATGAAAAAGCTATAAATTTTACAAGACCAGAAAAAGATATTGTGGGGCAGATTCGGTATGATCTCATATGGGTATAATGGCCAATATCAATATATTTTACAATTAAAGGAATTGTCCATCTTTGGGGACAATTTTCTTTTTTTGCTTAGATGCATGTATTTTTGGTTAATAGTAACTTTTGGAATTTTGTTTCATTAACAATTTTGCACCCTTTGCCTTTTGTATTTTGTTGCTGGCTGTAGAAATGTATTAACGTAAAACAAAAGAAATGAAATTGCCCCTAGAATTGGAGAACACCATTAATGCTTTTTATAACAACATTTTCAATTAGACTAAAATCCTTAAAGAGGATCTGCCTTCTCTCTTAGGTCTTATTCACATGTCTATTTTTGCATCAGTATTTGTAAGCCAAACCCAAGAGGAGTGTCTCCAAAACACAGAACAGGTGTCAATCTTTCAATTATAGTTTCTTTATGTAAAACACTGATGCAAAAATATTGATGTGTGAACGAGGCTTTAATGTGTGCTTTAGTAAATTCTTGCATTCCTCATAATATGATTATTCTGTATCATTGCTTATTAGGCCTCGGTGTTGTGTTGTTGCTCTGCTATTCCTCCTAGAAATGTATGTATGAATTGACAACTGGGTGATGAGTTACTTCACGAGCCACGAAAAGCTTTCTGTGACCCGTTGGAGACCATCTCTGCTCAGGGGCCGTCAGGTAGCATGATGAAGTCACTGCATTATTCCACCCACGCCCACTGAGAAACAAGCCAGAAGAGGAAGCAGCAGAACACGGGGAATAGTATTAGGTGAGTATAAGGTTTTCTTTTTATTATGCAGTGGGCTGTGGTGGTATCACATGGGGGTTTTTACTGTGGAGCCATCATACTGTGAATAGGAGGACTATAGGAGCATTACACTGTGAATAGGGGCCTGAGGGTAAACCATACTGTGAATAGGGAAACTATGGGGGCATTAGGCATCAGACTGTGTATAGTGGCTGTAGGGGACAGCATACTGTATATAACAGTCATTGTGTCATTATGCTTTATATAAGGAGCTAAGGGGGACAACATAATATACATAGGGAGCAATAGGGGCATTATACTGTGTAAATGGATCTATGGGGATGTCATACTGTGTATAGGAGTCTTTGGGGCACTATACTGTGTATAGAGAGCTGAAGTATACATCATACTACGTATAGGAGGCTATGGTTGCATTATACTGTGTTTATGCAGCTGTGTGAGACATCATACTGTTTATAGAGGGCTATTGGGCATTATACTGTGTATAGAAGCTGTGGGGGACATCATACTGTATATAATGGGCTATTAGAGTATTATGATCTTTATAAGAAAATGTGACTTTTATGTTGTAATAAAGTGAATTGTTTTATTTGGCTTACAAGTTTTGGATTTTTAGGCTGTGTGCCCACGTTGCGGTTTTTATGCTTAAAACACTTAAAAAACACATTCCCATGCAATCCTATGGGATTCCACAGTTGCTGTGCCCATGCTGCGGATTGTTCCGCTGCGGAATCGCATAGCGGTAAAATCCGCAACATGTTCATTATTTCTGAGGAAACGCGGCGATTCCGCAGCCATAGGATTGCATTGAAATGCTCACTTTATGCATGTGGCTATGCCCACCATGCGTAAAGTGAGCGCTTCATGTGTGGATGGTACCCAGGGTCTGCAGGAGAGGAGACTCTCCTCCAAGACCTTGGGATCCATATTCATGTAAATAAAAAGAATTAAAATAAAAAATAAGGATATACTTACCTTCTGATGGCCCCCGGAGTCCTTCCGCCTCTCAGCGGTGCATGCGGCGGCTTCCGTTCCCAGGGATGCATTGTGTGAATCACCTGAGATGACGTCGTGGTCACGTGACTGTTATTCACAAAGGTGCTTCGCGCAAAGCATCCCTGGGAATGGAATGTACTGGAAGCGCTGTTGAGGAGTCGGGGGCCGTCGGAAGGTGAGAATAACCATATTTTTAATTTTTTTATTATTTTTAACATTCTTTTACTATTGATGCTGCATAGGATGCATCAATAGTAAAAAGTTGGTCACACTTGTCAAGCACTATGCTTGACAAGTGTGACCAACCTGTCAATCACTTTTCCAAGCGATGCTTCAGATCGCTTGGAAAACGCAAGCATTCTGCAAGCTAAAAACGCTTGTGTTTTGTGGGAAAACGCATGCGAGTTACGCACATGTTTTACCCACGGCAGGGAGTTGCGGAAATGCTGCGGACATTTCCGCAGCATTTCTGCAACGTGGGCACATAGCCTTAGTGTTGCACCTGTTTTACTAGTTAAATTTCAATCCGTACATATCAGTACTGAGGCCAATTACTGTTGCTGGCTCTTTGGAAGTGTACCCATGAACCTGATATTTCTTGTTACATCCTTTTAGGGAAGGTAGGGAAATGAGATTAAATAAAAGAACAAAAAATAAGATGATAGAAAAATACAACCTTTTAACAGTGCTTGTCTGTCTGCACACCTGTTTTACTAGTCCAAATTGACACCCATACATGCCACATCTATACAGCGACCTGTTGATGACTTTTTGAATCTGTACCTACCAACCTAGCATTTAGTGTTACTTCCTTTTTGGGGAAGTGGGGGATAATTGTTTGAAAAAAACAAAAGGAAAAAATTATAATAAAAATCTAGATAAACATTCATAACTGTACACACCAAGCCAATACCTATTGCAGTTGCTGCCTTTTTGGATATTTGGCAACCTAAAAAGCATATTTTGTTACAGTCATGGCCGAAAGTGTTTGCACCCTTGAAATTGTTCCAGAAAATGAACATACAGTGGGTACAGAAAGTATTCATACCTCTTTAAATTTTTCTCTCTTTGTTTCATTGCAGCCATTTGGTAAATTTAAAAAAGTTGATTTTTTTCCACATTAAAGTACAGAGCGCACCCCATCTTACAAAGTGCTAATGCACTAATGCAGAGTGCACACCATCTTGACTGAAAAAAACAGAAATGTAGAAATTTTTGCAAATTTCATAAAGAAAAACTGAAATATCACACGGTCATAAGTATTCAGACCCTTTGCTCAGACACCCATATTTCAGTCAAATGATGTCCATTTCCTTGTGATCCTCCTTGAGATGGTTCTACTCCTTCATTGGAGTCCAGCTGTGTTTAATTAAACTGATAGCACTTGATTTAGAAAGGCACTAACCCGTCTATATAAGACCTCACAGCTCACAGTGCATGTCAGACCAAATGAGAATCATGAGGTCAAAGGAACTGGCCAAGGAGCTCAGAGACAGAACTGTGGCAAGGCACAGATCTGGCCAAGGTTACAACAGAATTTCTGCAGTACTCAAGGTTCCTAAGAGCACACTGGCCTCCATAATCCTTAAATGGAAGAAGTTTGGGACCACCAGAAGTCTTCCTAGACCTTGCCGTCCAGCCAAACTGAGCAATCGAGGGAGAAGAACCTTGGTGAGAGAAGTAAAGAAGAACCACAAGATCACTGTGGCTGAGCTTCAGGGATGCAGTAGGGAGATGGGAGAAGGTTCGAAAAAGTCAACTATCACTACAGCCCTCCACCAGTCGGGCCTTTATGGCAGAGTGGCCAGATGGAAGCCTCTCCTCAGTGCAAGACATATGAAAGCCTGCATAGAGTTTTCTAAAAAAAACACATGAAGGACTCCCAGACAATGAGAAATAAGATTCCAACAGTGAAACATGGTGGTGGCAGCATCATGCTATGGAGTTCTTTTTCAGCTGCAGGGACAAGATGACTGGCTGTCATTGAAGGAAACATGAATGCGGACAAGTACAGAAATATCCTGGATGAAAACCTCTTCCAGAGTGCTCTGGATGTCAGACTTGGCCAAAGGTTCAAACAAGACAATGACTCTAAGCACACAGCTAAAATAACAAAGTAGTGGCTTCAGAACAACTCTGTGACCATTCTTGACTGGCCCAGCCAGAGCCCTGACCTAAACCCAATTGAGCATCTCTGGAGAGACCTGAAAAAGGCTGTCCACGAACATTCACCATCTAACCTGACGGAACTGGAGAGGATCTGCAAGGAAGAATGGCAGAGGATCCCCAAATCCAGGTGTCAAAAACTTGTTGTGTCATTCCAAAGAAGACTCATGGTTGAGTCTGAGCTCAAAAGGGTGCTTCTACTCAATACTGAGCAAAGGGTCTGAATACTTATGACCATGTGATATTTCAGTTTTTCTGTTTTTAAAAAATTTCCAAAAATTACTACATTTCTGTTTTTTCCATCATGATGGGGTGGAGTGTCCATTAATGAGAAAAAAATTAACTTTTTTGAATTTACCAAATGGCTGCAATGAAACAAAGAGTGAAACATTTAAAGGGGTAAGAATACTTTCCGTACCCACTGTAGCATGGTGGAATTGGATCATTATATTTTAATGTTTATAAGAAAAGGTTACATTTTATCATTATAATCTACCCTGGTCAGTGATTTTCCTCTTTCTGTTCTCCATGCTTAGTGTGGCACACACACAGACACACAATGCAAACATTGAGTCAACTTCTTCCCTTTTTATCTGGTTTCAGGTGTGATTTTCATGTTGTCCACATGTTACTTGCCACAGGTGAGTGTGAATGAGCATCACATATTTGAAACAAAGTTGTTTAGCAACAATTTTAGAAAGGTGCCAACAATTTTGTCTGGCCCACTTTTGGAGATTTGTATGAAATTATGTCCAATTTGCATTATTTTCTGGGTTTTTTTGTGTTGTTCCAATACACACAAAGGAAATAAACATGTGTAAAATAAAACATGTGCAATTGCAATAATTTTCTGGAAGAGATACTTCATTTTCTGGAAAAATATTTAGAATTGAGAGTCCTCAGTGGTTGATACCTTTCATTTTCTGGAACATTTTAAAGGGTGCCAACACTTTTGGCCATGATTGTACATCCTTTTTGGAAAGTTGATAAAATTTTCTTTAAATATAGCAACAAAATTAAAATTATCCAGACATGTAACTAATCTATTTTTACACACCTGTTTTACTGATTCAACTTGACACCTGTATACATACATCAAACATATACTTTCTGGATGTGTAACATCCTATTCAGCATTTCTTGTTACTCTTTTTAAGAGTGGACAGTTTCATTGAAGTTGAAAAGACTTTTTTGTTTTTAGGCATGTGGGAACAGTCCATTTTCTTCACTAATCCTGTGGCATTTATTGAGGGGGTCCTGCTCTGGGCCCACTATATAGATGATGTACTACTCATTTGGCAGTGCTCCGAG
Organism: Ranitomeya variabilis; assembly: GCF_051348905.1. NCBI lineage: Eukaryota > Metazoa > Chordata > Amphibia > Anura > Dendrobatidae > Ranitomeya > Ranitomeya variabilis. The sequence continues at coordinate 953,700,193 of NC_135232.1, forward strand.
CAGGATGGCCTTGGTTTTGTAAGCATTTTGAACGACAACGCATTGAATATTAAATTATTAAATTGACCTGCAAGTACAGTCAAACTAGTATTGACTTCCTAGACATATTGATTTCAAAGGGCAGCAATGGCCTTTTAGGAACAAATGTTTTTTGGAAAGAAACTGTAGTGAATTCCCTGCTCCATGCCAAATCCTCACATCCGCAACCCCTCATTAATGGAATACCAACTGGCCAATTTTTGAGTGCTAGAAGGATTTGCTCCAATGAGCAGCCGAATAAAGCCTTTGGATCTAAGGGAACAAAATGGGTGCTTTACCCCTGTGGAACCTGCATAGCTTGCCCTAACATGTCCCGAGCCCTTATGTTCCAATCAAGTAACGGTAAGAAACAATTCACAATTACTCAGCGCATCACTTGTGGCACCATAGGTATAATCTATTATGTGGTATGTCCGTGCTCTAAAATTTATGTGGGACTCACATCTAGGCCCTTAAGGTTTAGAGTGAGAGAACACTTCCATGATATCCTCAATGCACATGATGCGCATGATTTTACATCACTAAAACCAATCCCGAAGCATTTTAAAATGTTCCATGATTGCAACGTCAAACTGTTAAGGGTCACAGGTTTTGATAGGGTACATATTGATTTGCGAGGAGGTAACTGGAGGAAGAATCTTGCGCAATGGGGCACCCGGTGGATTTCTAGAATTTAATCTGTCTAACCATTGGGCCTCAATGAAGTTTTTAGCTTTGCTCCTTTTTTGTAAGATTGCTCTTTTCGTGATGTTTTTTTTTTATCTTCACTTGTTTCACCCTATATATTTTATCTATTTTAGTGCTTTTACAAACCTTGTGGGTGTTGATGTTCAGGACGGAGTGGTCCATTGATTGATTGAGACTTGCCATGTTCCGGTCCACTTCCTGTTCCCGCAGGTCTGGATTGGCACAGAATGAAGATCTGAGAAAAAAAAGACAATTATTTTGCTGGACATTATATGTGAGACTCTTCTAAAAAGCTGGACTTTCTAAAAAAAATAAATAAACAATACTTAATAATATTACTCTATATCACTTTTAACATCACTTATGATTTTTTTTTAAATAATGATATCATACTGTTTAATTCATGTATTAAAAAATTGCCTTGTATTCATGCACCTTATTCTATTTTTAATATTACTATACATCTGTCATATAATATTTCAATAGATTTTAATTAGTATTAATAATGCTAAAAATAAAATAATTGTTTTTATCACTTATTTCTTCCACACACCTATATAAAGGATCCCAATCCCATTCACATACTTATTTACTCTTTGATTTGTTGCACCGTCACTTTAAATATACAAATGGAGGTCATTACTTAGTCTCTCTTTTTGTATAATACATGATCAACTCCAAGCACTTTAGTATACAGTGGGGCAAAAAAGTATTTAGTCAGTCAGCAATAGTGCAAGTTCCACCACTTAAAAAGATGAGAGGCGTCTGTAATTTACATCATAGGTAGACCTCAACTATGGGAGACAAACTGAGAAAAAAAAATCCAGAAAATCACATTGTCTGTTTTTTTATCATTTTATTTGCATATTATGGTGGAAAATAAGTATTTGGTCAGAAACAAACAATCAAGATTTCTGGCTCTCACAGACCTGTAACTTCTTCTTTAAGAGTCTCCTCTTTCCTCCACTCATTACCTGTAGTAATGGCACCTGTTTAAACTTGTTATCAGTATAAAAAGACACCTGTGCACACCCTCAAACAGTCTGACTCCAAACTCCACTATGGTGAAGACCAAAGAGCTGTCAAAGGACACCAGAAACAAAATTGTAGCCCTGCACCAGGCTGGGAAGACTGAATCTGCAATAGCCAACCAGCTTGGAGTGACGAAATCAACAGTGGGAGCAATAATTAGAAAATGGAAGACATTCAAGACCACTGATAATCTCCCTCGATCTCGGGCTCCACGCAAAATCCCACCCCGTGGGGTCAGAATGATCACAAGAACGGTGAGCAAAAATCCCAGAACCACGCGGGGGGACCTAGTGAATGAACTGCAGAGAGCTGGGACCAATGTAACAAGGCCTACCATAAGTAACACACTACGCCACCATGGACTCAGATCCTGCAGTGCCAGACGTGTCCCACTGCTTAAGCCAGTACATGTCCGGGCCCATCTGAAGTTTGCTAGAGAGCATTTGGATGATCCAGAGGAGTTTTGGGAGAATGTTCTATGGTCTGATGAAACCAAACTGGAACTGTTTGGTAGAAACACAACTTGTCGTGTTTGGTGGAAAAAGAATACTGAGTTGCATCCATCAAACACCATACCTACTGTAAAGCATGGTGGTGGAAACATCATGCTTTGGGGCTGTTTCTCTGCAAAGGGGCCAGGACGACTGATCCGGGTACATGAAAGAATGAATGGGGCCATGTATCGTGAGATTTTGAGTGCAAACCTCCTTCCATCAGCAAGGGCATTGAAGATGAAATGTGGCTGGGTCTTTCAACATGACAATGATCCAAAGCACACCGCCAGGGCAACGAAGGAGTGGCTTCGTAAGAAGCATTTCAAGGTCCTGGAGTGGCCTAGCCAGTCTCCAGATCTCAACCCTATAGAAAACCTTTGGAGGGAGTTGAAAGTCCGTGTTGCCAAGCGAAAAGCCAAAAACATCACTGCTCTAGAGGAGATCTGCATGGAGGAATGGGCCAAAATACCAACAACAGTGTGTGGCAACCTTGTGAAGACTTACAGAAAACGTTTGACCTCTGTCATTGCCAACAAAGGATATATTACAAAGTATTGAGATGAATTTTGTTTCTGACCAAATACTTATTTTCCACCATAATATGCAAATAAAATGATAAAAAAACAGACAATGTGATTTTCTGGATTTTTTTTTCTCAGTTTGTCTCCCATAGTTGAGGTCTACCTATGATGTAAATTACAGACGCCTCTCATCTTTTTAAGTGGTGGAACTTGCACTATTGCTGACTGACTAAATACTTTTTTGCCCCACTGTATTTATCCATATTTCCGCACATTCCTTTCATAATAATTTTATATGCCACATGTCTCCCTTTGTTCTCACATCTACAGTATGTCCGGGCTTCTGCAATAATATGCGTGCACTTACAGACTCCTGCAGTGCGCGCTCCTGCCGGCTCCCTGTTTTGCCGTTGCCTAGGAGACGCATCTCTTGTGTCACCCGTACCTCCCCCTGCTCTGAGGCATCGGACCGAGGGAGGGCTGGTTGTCACATGACACTGACCTGTGCCGACGTTATGCAGGCCCCGCTGGCGGAAGCGCCGCAATCAGACCGCTGCCACCAGTGTAATGAACTCCACATAAATACACTGCAAAAGAGCTATTAAAGATGCACACTCCCCTGGAAAAAGCTTAAAGCGAAACGTGCATGGGGGTGCTGCGGCCGTAACGGAAATCCGGCATCGCTGCCGGCAGCGACCAATCAGCGACAGGCTTAGTCCGGCCGTGAATTGGCCCCTCCCTACTCTCCTCCAGTCAATGCCCCCTCCCTACTCCCCTCCAGTCAGCGCCAGTGTGTCGCCCCATCCCGGACAAACTTTTTACTATTGATGCTGCCTATGCAGCATCAATAGTAAAAAGATATAATGATAAAAATAATTTAAAAAATGAATAAAAATGCTATACTCACCTTCTGTCGCTTCCGCAGCTTTCCGCAATGCGGCCGGCAGCTTCCGTTCCCAGAGATGCATTGCAAAATTACCCAGATGACTTAGCGGTCTCGCGAGACCGCTAAGTCATCTGGGTAATTTCGCAATGCATCACTGGGAATGGAAGCTGGCGGCAGCATTGCGCGCATCGGCACAGCTTCGCTGGACACCAGAGGGTGAGTATATAACTATTTTTTATTTTAACTTTTTTTAATAGGGATATGGTGCCCACACTGCTATATACTACGTGGGCTGTGTTATATACTGCATGGGCTGTGTTATATACCACGTGTGCTGTGTTATATACTGCATGGGCTGTGTCATATACTACGTGGGCTGTGCTATATACTACGTGGTTTGTGCTATATATTACGTGGGCTATGTTATATACTACGTGGCTGCTATATACTACATGGGCTCTGTTATATACTGCGTGGCCTGTGTCATATACTGCGTGGGCTGTGCTATATATTATGTGGGCTGTGTTATATATTATGTGGGCTGTGTTATATACTATGTGGCTGCTATATACTACGTGGCTGCTATATACTACGTGGCTGTGCTATATACTGGGGGGGCGTGCAATATTAGGGAGTTCTCCTGGAGCCTCTGGTGATCCATGTGAGTCTGTTTATCCGGTGAGTAGATTAAAATATTGTCCAGATAAACCACCATAAAATGCCCAATAAAGTCAGCAAAATCAGGTTAATAAAGTTCTGGAACACTGCAGGCGCGTTTGTCAGACTGAAAGCATAACTAAATTCTCAAAGAAATGTGAGAAATGCAGTTTTCCACTCATCCCCCTTCCGTATCCGGATAATGTTATATGCCCCCCGGAGATCAAACTTGGAAAACCATTTGGCCCCAGACAATTGGTTGTGTAAATTAGGAATAAGTGGGAGAGGGTACGTATTTCTCACAGTTATCTTATTTAAGTCTCGAAAATCGAGGCATGGGCGCAAACCACTATCCTTTTTCTTTACAATAAAGAACCCTGCCGCCATGGGAGAAATAAAAGGACGAATGTGTCCTTTCGGAAGACTCTCGGAGATATATTTTTTCATGGCAACTCGCTCTGGACCAGAGAGATTGTATAAATGGGCCTTAGGCAATTTAGCATTAGGAACAAGGTCAATACTACAATCAAAGGGGCGGTGTGGTGGTAAAACCTCAGCCTCTGTTTAGGAGAAAACATCCTCGAAGTCCTTCAGGTACTCCGGAATACCCTCCAGACTGATGGATGACACAGATACAGAAACAAAGCAATCATTGGAACAATTAGGTCCCCATTTCACAATATTCTGTGACTCCCAATCAATAACCGGGTTCTGTAGTTGTAACCCCAATGTGCTCCTGGTGTACAACCCCCCACTTGAGAATAAATTCTTCAGAGAGAAAATGGATACCGTCCTTAGTGAAGTTAGTAGAATCAGTGGCCGCAACATTCATGGGGGTTTCCAACCTAACTGTCCCTAACTTGCAATTGGCCACCAATTTAGAGTTAATCAGGTTCACCATGACCTATAGTCAACAAAAGCCGAAGTGGGCATAAAACTGTTCCTAACACCAAGTTCCATTTTAAGCAGTACTTTAAGAAATGAGGAAAAATGTACCTGAGAGTCTGAGTAACCTCATGGACAGTTATGCACACTTAGGCATTTCCTGACACCTTGGAGGTCGAAGGACCAGAGGTGTTAGGTGTTGAGTTCCCGCTTCTGCACAGGGTGAATCTCGAACCATCTCCGCTGCGGTCTCCCATTCTTCTCCAGCCGCAGTGGAGCATGCTCAGCGGAGACGTCGGTCCCAGCATCTGGCTCAGCCTGATACTGTGCAGATGGTTATTGCTGCCTTTCCAGGCTCAGCCATTGTAGCCAGTACTGGTCAGCGGTGAGCAGGCATCTCTGGGACTGAGTCCTGCTTTTCCCCTTCTGAGCATGCCCAAGGTAAGACCTCTCATTGGAGGTAAGGGGTCACATGCCCAGGTACTGCAGCAGCTACCAATGGTCCTCTAGGAAGGTCCTGAAGTTGCTCAGGTACTGTAGCAAGTCCTATTGGTCCTCTAGGAAGGTCCTGAAGTTGCTGCAGCTATAAAAGGTTCGCATGGCCGCACGGCCATGCGCTAGTATCAACTAAAGTTATGTGCTCTGCGCCAGTGTGGTCTTATGCATGCGGATTCAGGGTTCGGCTGTAATATGCCCCTAGAATACCGGCACCTCTGGTGAGGAGTTGTGTGTAAGCTTTGCTGACTCCATGACCACTGTTGACTCTATTTGCTAGCTGTTCCCCTGTGAGGTTAACAGGGCACAGCGTTCTCTTTCTCAAGCGTCTCTGTGAAGCAACAGAGTTTGCTTATACCGCCATATAGTACCGCCATCTACTAGCAGCAGGTTTCTCGCCTGCACGGTGGACCCCGGGTTGCGAACGCACCTACTATTCAATATATATTTACTCTGTGCATTCCGCCAACCCTAACATAATACTAGCGCCAGGGTCTGGCTAGTAAATGACGGACACACAGCAATCCATGCGGTACATCCAGCAGCTGGAGGGTAGGTTGGCGGCTGTCGAGATAACAACCTCAGCTGTGGAGCAACCTCGTCCACTGCCACCCCAGTTCCGACTGTATCTCACCTCCCGCTGCCAGAAAAATTTTCTGGTGATAGTAAGTGTTGTAGGGGTTTCATGAGCCAGTGCTCTATACATCTCAAGCTTCTGGCTGCACGTTTCCCCACAGAGCGGACTAAGGTGGGATTTATTGTGTTTCTCCTGTCGGACAGGGCGTTGGATTGGGCTACGCCGTTGTGGGAGCGTGGCAATCATGTGGTGCAGAGTGCTTCATTGTTCCTGAGCACTGTGAAACAGGTCTTTTTAAGACCTTGTGTCACCCATGATACGGCGCTCCCACTGTTGGCATTGACTCAGGGCTCGTCCTTGGTCAGCCATTTTGCCGTCCACTTTCGCACCCTAGCATCTGAGCTGGAGTGGTCGGATAAAGCCCTTATTCTGATATTTTGGAGGGGGCTGGTTGACCATGTGAAGGACGCTCTGGCCACTAGGGAGAGTCCCTCCACACTGGAGGAGTTAATAGCAGTGCCCACTCGTATTGACCTCCGTTTTCACGAGCGGAGGTTAGAGCGAGCCCAGTGTAGGCAGAGGTTTCGGCTGGCTCCCACCTTCGCCAAACCTTTGAAATCTCCAGTCCAGGCCCCTGAGTCACATGAGGCCATGGAAGTGTCACGAGCGGGATCTAAGTCCCAGACCACTTGTGCACTCCAGGTTTGTCATGTTTGCCAGCAGTCAGGACATCTTGCCACCAGATGTCCCCAGCGGTTGAGGAAACGTCAGCATCTAGTGACAGTAGGTGGAGGTACACTAGACATGGCAAAGTTTGCCTCCAAATTGTCCTTTAGGGGGACAATTACTATTGGCTCATTTACCCACTCGGTAGAGCTCTGTGTGGATTCTGGGGCGGAGGGCAATTTTATGTCTTCTGCCTTTGCCCAACATCATGCAATTCCCCTGGTAATGTTGGCTCAACCAGTAACCGTACGAGTGGTAAATGGGTCGACACTGCCCTCACAGATAACCATCCCTTTTTCTCTGTCCATGTCACTATCTCATCAGGATATTATATCTCTGCTCGTCATTCCTGAGGGAATTGATGAGGTCCTGTTAGGGATACCTTGGCTACGGTACCACTCTTCTTATATTGAGTGGTCCACAGGCTGAATTTTGGGATGGGGTGAATTTTGTGGGGGTAGATGTCAGAGGGAATGTGTTCATGTTGCTACTACTGAGGTACCCGCAAATCTATCCTCTTTCTCCAAGCAATATTGGACGTGTTATGCAGATGTGTTCTCCAAAAGGGCTGCGGAGACCCTTCCATCTCACCGCCCCTATGACTGTCCTATTGACCTCCTGCCTAGTGCTGAGCCTCCCCGTGGTCGAGTCTATCTGTTATCTCTCCAGGAGATGGAGGCAATGTCACAGTACATCCAGGAAAATCTGGCAAGAGAATTCATTAGGAAGTCAGTGTCACCTGCAGGGGCTGGGTTCTTCTTCGTGCAGAAGAAGAACGGGGAACTATGTGTTATGATCCGGTGACCTTGGAGCCGCATGAGACTTTCTCAGGAGTAGGTGGAACCTATACTGACCGCAAACCCTAAACTGTCACCGCAACTAGAAGTAGCCGTGGGGTGTACCTAACACATCCTAGACACCTCGACACAGCCGGAGGACTAAATACCCCTATAGATGGAAATGGGAATTCTATCTTGCCTCAGAGCAGAACCCCAAAGTATAGGCAGCCAGACTGTGAGTATTAGAGGAAAGACACACGCAGCCAGAATTCAGGATTTAGCAAAAGAGGCCACGCTAGCTAAATAGGAAAGGATAGGACAGAATACTAAGCGGCCAGTATTAAAACCCTAAAAATATCCACAGCAGATAATACAAAAATTCCACCATCTAACTAAAGACATGGAATGTATATCTGCATCTCCTGAGAATCCAACTTGACTGAAATATCCAAACACAGTCTAAGCTAGACAAGAAAAAACATTGAATAGTACTGAATTGTAAAGCACACAGCATGTGTGCTGTAGAAGCAAAACCAGACACTTATCTTTGCTGATTTGGCAGCAGGGCAGAAGGAAACAGACAGAGATGCAAAACCTCCAAGAACAATGGACAACTGGCAAGGGCTAATGAATCCTGCACACCTAAATATCCCAGTCAGAGCTGCAATCAGCAGGGACACCTTCCCAGGATTGCAACCCAGGGACAACTGCATTACTATCAACAACCACCAGAGGGAACCCAAGAGCAGAATTCACAACACTACGTCCATGCATAGATTACAGGGGACTTAACGCCATCACCGTTAAGAATAAGTATCCACTGCCCCTGATATCTGAGCTCTTTGATAGGCTTCGGGGAGCAAGGGTATTTACTAAACTAGATCTGCGGGGTGCTTACAACCTGATTTGCATCTGTGAGTGGGATGAATGGAAGACGGCTTTTAACACCAGGGATGGGCACTATGAATATCTGGTGATGCCATTCGGGCTCTGTAATGCCCCAGCCATTTTCCAAGACTTTGTGAACGACATCTTCCGGGATATGCTCTCAACAGTGGTTGTAGTTTATCTGGATGATATTCTCATCTAATCTTGAGATATTGACTCCCACCGGAGAGATGTTTGCAGAGTCTTTGACCTCTTACGGGCAAATTCTCTCTACGCAAAGTTGGAGAAATGTGTGTTTGAGCAGGAGTCCTTACCTTTCCTGGGCTATATCATCTTCGCCCAGGGATTGGCTATGGATCCTGCTAAACTACAGGCTGTGATGGACTGGCAGGAACCCCATTCTCTTAAAGCAGAGCAGCGCTTTATGGGGTTCATTAATTACTTTCGCCAGTTCATTCCACACTTCTCAACTTTGGTAGCTCCCTTGGTTGCCCTCACCAAGAATGGAGCAAATCCCAAATTGTGGTCTGAGGAGGTCTCCAAGGCCTTTCACTCCATTAAGTCACACTTCGCTAGTGCTCCCATCCTACATTGCCCCGATGTAGATAAGCCATTTATAATGGAGGTGGATGCCTCATCCGTTGGTGCTGGAGCAGTCCTTTTCCTAAAGGATGCTCAAGGTCGGAAGCATCTTTGCTTCTTCTTTTCCAAGACCTTCTCACCAGCGGAGAGGAATTATTCCATTGGGGACAGGGAGTTGCTAGCCATGAAGTTGGCCTTCTCAGAGTGGAGACATCCCTTGGAGGGGGCTCGCTTTCCCTTCCAAGTCTTCACAGACCACAAGAATTTGGTGTACTTGCAGACAGCCCAGCGGTTAAATTCTCGCCAGGCCAGATGGTCCGTGTTCCTCTCCCGGTTCCATTTCACCCTACATTTTATTTCTGGGGAGAAGAACATTTGTGCCGACGCTCTCTCTTGCTCCGTTGTATCATCTGAGGAAGAGAAAGAGGAGCCTCGGCTTATTGTCCCCACCGAGAGCCTGAGAACTGTGACCCCAGATTTGCTAGAGTCTGTGCCTCCGGGCAAGACTTTTATACCATCCAGTCTGCGTCCGTAGGTTCTCTCTTGGGCTCACTCGTCCAGGGTGGGTGGACATTTTGGGTCCAAAAGGACATCTGAGCTACTGGCGAGGACATACTGGTGGCCGCATATGGCTCGTGACGTCACAGACTATGCTCGGGCGTGTGTCTCCTGCGCCAAGAAAAAGTCTCCTTGGCAATGGCCAGCTGGATTGCTTTACCCCCTGCCAGTGGCGGACAGGCCCTGGGAGATAGTCGGGATGGATTTTGTGGTGGGCTGTCTTGTAGCTGCACCATTATCTGGGCGATCACCGACCATTTTTCCAAGATGGTGCACTTGGTGCCTCTTCCACGGCTACCTTCCGCACGGGCTCTGGCAGCATTGTTCATTAAACAGATCTTTCGCCTACATGGTATGCCGGACTAAATTGTCAGTGACAAGTCCATTAAGTTTAGAGCGGCGCCTGAATCCACAAATGCCATGACAGAAAATGACGATAATGAGCAGATCAGAGTCACAGATAACAGAAATTTAGATTGTACAGTACTGATGGTAACAGAACTAGCGATTCTCTTGGTTCGCTTAGGGCAATCAGAAATAACATGAGCAGAATCGCCGCAGTAAAAACACAACCTATTCTGACGTCTGAATCCTTGTCGTTCAGCTCTAGACACAATCCTATCACACTGCATAGGCTCAGGACTCCGCTCGGAAGACAATGCCGTAGTGTGCACAACTCTGCGCTCGCGCAAGCGCCGATCAATCTGAATGGCCAGAGACATAGAATCACTCAGACCAGCAGGCGTGGGGAACCCCACCATAACATCTTTAACGGATTCAGAAAGACCCTTTCTGAAGATTGCCGCCAAGGCATCCTCATTCCATTTAGTCAGTACAGACCATTTTCTAAACTTCTGGCAATATGATTCTGCCGCTTCTTGACCCTGAGACAGGGCCAACAAGGTCTTCTCAGCATGATCCACTGAATTAGGTTCGTCATACAATAACCCAAGCGCCTGAAAAAAGGTGTCTACATTAAACAACGCCGGATTCCCAGGTTCCAGGGCAAATGCCCAATCCAGGGGGTCACCACGCAGCAGAGATATAATAATTTTAACCTGCTGGATGGGATCACCAGAGGAACGGGGTTTCAGAGCAAAAAATAGTTTACAGTTATTTTTAAAGCTCAGAAATTTGGACCTATCCCCAAAAAACAAATCAGGAGTTGGAATTCTAGGCTCTAAAACTGGAATCTGAACGATATAATCAGAAATACCCTGTACTCTAGCAGCAAGTTGATCCACACGAGAAGCCAATCCCTGAACATCCATACCAGCGCTGAACTCCTGAGCCACCCAGAGGTAAAGAGGGAAGAGAAAAAAAACACAACAGACTACAGAAAAAAAAATGGCTCAGCACTTTCCTTCCCTTCTTCTGAGATGCGGTTAACTCATTGTTGGCCAGTTGTACTGTTATGATCTGGTGGCCTAGGAGCAGCATGAGACGTACTCTGGAGAAGGTGGTACCTGTACTGACCGCAGACCCTGAACTTAACACCGCAACTAGAAGTAGCCGTGGATGTACCTAGCGCTCCCTAGACATCTTGACACAGCCGGAGGACTAATTACCCCTAGAGATAGAAAAGGGAAAACTATCTTGCCTCAGAGAAAATCCCCAAAGGATAGGCAGCCCCCCACAAATATTGACTGTGAGAGAAGAGGGAAAAAACAAACACAGACTGAAATCAGAATTTAGCAAAGGAGGCCACTTCTAGCTAAATAGAAAGGATAGGACAGAGTACTATGCGGTCAGTATTAAAACACTAGAAAATATCCGCCGCAGAAAATACAAAAACTCCACAGCTAACTAAAGATATGGAGGGTATATCTGCATCTCCAGAGATACCAGCTTGGCTAAACAAATCCTTATACAGACCAAGTTGGACAAGACAAAAACATGGAAAAGAACTAAACAATAAGGCCACAGCATGTGGACAGCAAAAAATCAAGGCCAGAACTTATCTTTGTTGAAAAGAACTGCAAAGCAGGAGAGACCAGGCAGAGATGTGAATCCTCCAGGAACAATGGACAACTGGCACTGACTAAAGGGTGAAGCAAGACTAAATAGCCCAGTCAAAATTGCACAAAGTGAACACACCTGATAAATGCTGCGATTTAGAGACAGAAGCGCTACCACTTACAACCACCGGAGGGAGCCCAAGAGCAGAATTCACAACAGGTCTCCCATTTTTCTCCAGCCGCAGTGGAGCATGCTCAGCGGAGACGTCGGTCCCAGCATCTGGCTCAGCCTGATACTGTGCGGATGGTTATTGCTGCTCTTTTAGCCTCAGCCATTGTAGCCAGTACTGGTTAGCAGCCAGCAGATGTCTCTGGGACTAAGTCCTGCTTTTCCCCTTCTGAGCATGCCCAAGGTAAGACCTCTCCTTGGAGGTCAGGGGTCACATGCTCAGGTACTGCAGCAGCTACCATTGGTCCTCTAGGAAGGTCCTGATATTGCTCAGGTACTGTAGCAACTCCCAATGGTCCTCTAGGAATGTCCAGAAGTTGCTGGAGCTATAAAAGGTTTGCATGGCCACACAGCCATGCGCTAGTATCAACTAAAGTTATGTGCTCTGCACCAGTGTGGTCTTATGCATGTGGATTCAGGGTTCAGCTGTAATAAGCCCTTAGAATACTGGCACCTCCGGTGAGAAGTTTTGTGTGAGTGGATTCAGGGCCCGGCTGAAATAAGCCCCTAGAATACCAGCACCTCCGGTGAGGAGTTGTGTGTAAGCTTTGCTGACTGCATGACCACTGTTGACTCTATTTGCTAGCTGTTCCCCTGTGAGGTTAACAGGGCACAGCGTTCTCTTTTCTCAAGCGTCTCTGTGAAGCAACAGAGTTCAGTTACACCGCCATATAGTACCGCCATCTACTAGCAGCAGGTTTTTCTCCTGCACGGTGGACCCCAGGTTGCGAACGCACCTACTATTCAATATATATTTACTTGGTGAGTTCCGCCAACCCTAACAAGAGGGACAGTCCTTTTTTCAATGTCCCGGAGCACCACAGTAAAAGCAGAGCTTGCCTTCTTGTCACTGTCTCCTCTCCCTCTCCTTGAAGGTAGTGGCCCCCACTTCCATGGGTTCAGCTTAGGGCACCAACTCTGGCTTGACCAGAAGCAACGGGGCCTCCCATTGCATGACTCCTCTCTCCCGTAGTCTCCGATCTATACTGACAGATTGCGTCATTGCCTCTTCCAGGGATCTGGGTGGTGGATGAAGGGCCAAAGCATCCGTTAGATGATCTGATAGTCCCCTTTGAAATTGGCACCTGAGCGCTGAGTTATTCCAGGACACCTCAGGGGACCATCACCTAAATTCTGAGCAGTACCACTCGGCAGAGAGCTTCTCCTGAGAGAGACCCATGATTGTGTCCTCTGCCAATATGATCTGGTCAGGTTCATCGTAAATCAGCCAAGGGCATCAAAAAACCTATCCACAGACACTCTCTCCGGGGCGGTCGGGGGTAAGGAAAAGGTCCAAGACTGTGGACCTTCACTGAGTACAGATATGATAATTCCCACCAGCTGACTTTCATCCCCCAAAGATCGGGGTCTAAGGGAAAGCAACAACTTACAACTTTCCCTGAACACACAGAACTTTTCCTTCTCACCGGAGAAGGTGTCAGACAGTTTAACAGAAGGTTCATGGGAATGTAAAGAAACATCAGTAACATCACCATCCTTACTGACAGACGCCGAAGCAGCACCTCGGACAGTCTTATCTGTCTCAGCCAGCTTTCTGTACTTGCTGGTAGGACGTAGCCAAGGCCCTATGCTCTACAGACAAATTCTGCATCATTTGTGTAAGACTGGCTACTTGATCCGTCAAAGTGCGGAGCGGATCCATACTACAGAGAAAAAATTTTTTTGAAGGAATTTAGTTACTTTATTGAAGGAAGTATAAAGAAACTATTCTCAATTACACATTATAATGTCAATATCAATGCAAATTTTGTTCCTCAGAGTCAATATGTCATGGACACTAGCACAATATGTGAGGCCACTACAATATATATGAAACCTGAACAAATTTGAAGATTTGAACATTAGTTGTAATAGAATATTGTAATGGCTATTCCTTTCTTTTCATTCTTGCTTACTCAGGTAAATGTGAATATTTCAGTTCATAGCTTAGGACACACATATTTGAATGATTAAAGTGCGCACATATAAAAATAATCTTACAGTATCAACATAAAAAGCAGTTGCGGTTATGTAGGAATTAAATTCTCTAACAAATGAGATACACATTTCTTATATGTTGTATATACAAATTCCTCTGAGACAATTTACAATTTTTAATAGCTGAATAAAGAGATTGTAGGTGGTCCTGTAATCGAAACACACTAGAAATAGTACAGAGACAGCAATCATTCTGTATCTTCATTCATCTTGACCAAACAGTCTTTTGTTCTAAAAGGATTAATTTGAGTAAATTGAGGTAATGAGAAAATTGACCTTATTTTAAGGATTGTTACTCGACTGAGCCTTAAAACAATGTCAAGAAATTGCAGAGCAAATACTTTACTCAATGAAATATGAGAATGGTACTTCATTTAAAAAAAAATATATTATTATTTTTTTAATTTTCTATTTTTCAATTTGGTACTGTGTGTAAAAAGTTCAAATGAAAGGAAGGAAAATGACAGCATTTTATCTCCATATTCTGTTTTGACTGTGTGGTCTTTGAACTTGTGTTTCTGCTTTTACATCATATCATTTAGCCCACATTCCTTACCATACTTATAAATGCTCTGTGACTCGCTGGGAGTTTGTCAGTAGGCTTTTATGTCTATGATCTTAATCTTAATCTTGAATCAATCAATAAAATGGTTTCACTCAACTGTGGCAAGCCTGGAAAGCAATGCATACTTAGTCTGGTTCCTGCTGTAACTGTAACCTTTGCCGCACTGCCACACACATTGCAGTTACAGTAATGCAATGCAGCACACAACGTAGATAGAGCAACTTGTAATAGTCTTTAGGCCCAGTGACAAGGCCTGTTATAAAACAGGGCCAGAGATTTTATTTGTCTTGGGTATTCAACTTAAATAGAATTCCTGGGAATCAAAAGTAATAAGAAAATAGAACATGCGGGCTTGTAAAATGAGAAAAACAATAAACACATTTCACTGATTTGTACCTGTAATGCGTTAGTTTACATTTCAAGTTAGTAGGCATGATTATCAGATTTAACATGATAATATACTTTTAAATTTGAAGTTAAATTCATGCCACATCAATGAACTACTACCTGATAAATAAAAAACGAAATTGTCTGGGATACTCTCAAGACTTTTGAGAATGTTTGGGATTCTTGAAGAACTTAAGCCTTCCCAGTAACATGAATGTTCTTTTGCCAATGTTGGCTTAATAAGAAAGGGTGTGGAATTGTCAAACAATCATGGTAAGCTTTCTGAGTTACTGTGTAAGAAAATGTGCCTAAGCCAGGAATAGTCATAAAATAGAAAACTAAGAAGTACATTCAGGCTTGGACTGGCCCACAGGAGAACAGGAGAATCCTCCGATAGGCCACTGTGCAAGAGTGGGTCACCACACTTTGATATGAGCAGTAACAGGGGCGGACAAAATTAGCTTGGGGCCCCAGTGCAAAAGATGTGTCTGGGCCCCCCTCCCAGCCCAGTACGCTGCTTATGATGAGGGAAATCTGGCAATGGGACCCCCGAGAAGCAAGGCAAATTGCCCTCATTATTACTGCCCTGCAAGCATGGCTGTATATAGCAATCACAGATCCCCATGGCAAAAGTTCTATTTAGGCCTCCCCACACCCCTAAAATGTATATATATATATATATATATATATATATATATATATATATATATATATATATTTATATTCTTCACTGAGATGGAGATATATATACTGTATGTGTTTTATATACAGTGCCTACAAGTAGTATTCAACCCCCTGCAGATTTAGCAGGTTTACACAATTGGAATTAACTTGGCATTGTGACATTTGGACTGTAGATCAGCCTGGAAGTGTGAAATGCACTGCAGCAAAAAAGAATGTTATTTCTTTGTTTATTTTTTTTAAAAATTGGGAAAAGTTTTTTCAGAGGGTCATTTATTATTCAACCCCTCAACCCACCAGAATTCTGTTTGGTTCCCCTAAAGTATTAAGAAGTAGTTCAGGCACAAAGAACAATGAGCTTCACATGTTTGGATTAATTATCTCTTTTTCCAGCCTTTTCTGACTATTTAAGACCCTCCCCAAACTTGTGAACAGCACTCAAACATGGTCAACATGGGAAAGACAAAGGAGCATTCCAAGGCCATCAGAGACAAGATCGTGGAGGGTCACAAGGCTGGCAAGGGGTACAAAACCCTTTCCAAGGAGTTGGGCCTACCTGTCTCCACTGTTGGGAGCATCATGGAAGGCTTATGGAACTACTGTTAGCCTTCCACGGCCTGGACAGCCTTTGAAAGTTTCCTCCCGTGCCGAGGCCAGGCTTGTCCGAAGAGTCAAGGCTAACCCAAGGACAACAAGGAAGGAGCTCCGGGAAGATCTCATGGCAGTGGGGACATTGGTTTCAGTCAATACCATAAGTAACGTACTCCACCGCAATGGTCTCCGTTCCAGACGAGCCCGTAAGTTACCATTACTTTCAAAGCGTCATGTCAAGGCTCGTCTACAGTTTGCTCATGATCACTTGGAGGACTCTGAGACTGACTGGTTCAAGGTTCTCTGGTCTGATGAGACCAAGATCGAGATCTTTGGTGCCAACCACACACGTGACGTTTGGAGACTGGATGGCACTGCATACGACCCCAAGAATACCATCCCTATAGTCAAGCATGGTGGTGGCAGCATCATGCTGTGGGGCTGTTTCTCAGCCAAGGGGCCTGGCCATCTGGTCCCCATCCATGGGAAGATGGATAGCACGGCCTACCTGGAGATTTTGGCCAAGAACCTCCGCTCCTCCATCAAGGATCTTAAGATGGGTCATCATTTCATTTTCCAACAAGACAACGACCCAAAGCACACAGCCAAGGAAACCAAGGCCTGGTTCAAGAGGCAAAAAATCAAGGTGTTGCAGTGGCCTAGTCAGTCTCCTGACCTTAACCCAATTGAAAACTTGTGGAAGGAGCTCAAGATTAAAGTCCACATGAGACACCCAAAGAACCTAGATAACTTGGAGAAGATCTGCATGGAGGAGTGGGCCAAGATAACTCCAGAGACCTGTGCCGGCCTGATCAGGTCTTATAAAAGACGATTATTAGCTGTAATTGCAAACAAAGGTTATTCCACAAAATATTAAACCTAGGGGTTGAATAATAATTGACCCACACTTTTATGTTTAAAATTTATAAAAATTTAACTAAGCAACAAAACTTTTTGGTTTGTAAGATTTATGCATCTGTTAATAAATCCTGCTCTTGTTTGAAGTTTGAAGGCTCTAACTTATTTGCATCTTATAAAACCTGCTAAATCTGCAGGGGGTTGAATACTACTTGTAGGCACTGTATATATATATATATATATATATATATCCATTAGCATTCAGTTTTGCAGGTTCCAGCGCAGCCATACTTGCAGGCAGATGACAACTAGTGTCAGCTCGGTCAGTGAATAGAACACTACAAGACGTGGCTGACTCTCTAGTTGGCACGTGATAGCAAGTGTGCAAAGCGCATCCTCGTGGTTACGTGATAGAAACTGGAACCGTCAGAGCCTGACGATGAATTTATTATATTACATGTCTGTTATGTGCAGTGGGTATGGAAAGTATTCAGACCCCTTTAAATTTTCCACTCTTTGTTTCATTGCAGCCATTTGGTAAATTTAAAAAACTTCATTTTTTTCTCATTAATGTACACTCTGCACTTCATCTTGACTGAAAAAAAACAGAAATGTAGAAATTTTTGCATATTTATTGAAAAAGAAAAACTGAAATATCACATGGTCATAAGTATTCAGACCCTTTGCTCAGTATTGAGTAGAAGCACCCTTTTCAGCTAGTACAGCCATGAGTCTTCTTGGGAATAATGCAACAACTTTTTCACATCTGGATTTGGGGATCCTCTGCCATTCTTCCTTGCAGATCCTCTCCAGTTCCGTCTGGTTGGATAGTGAATGTTGGTGGACAGCCATTTTCAGGTTTCTCCAGAGATGCTCAACTGGGTTTAGGTCAAGGCTCTAGCTGGGCCAGTCAAGAATGCTCACAGAGTTGTTCCGAAGCCACTCTTTTCTTATTTTACTGTGTGCTTAGGGTCATTGACTAGTTGGAAGGTGAACCAAGTCTGAGGTACCAGAAAAACACTCATATCAATAGGTACATAATGTGCTTCTCTTACACAAAAAGGTTGTAATTAGTGTTGAGCATTCCGATACTGCAAATATCGGGTATCAGCCGATATTTGCTGTATCAGAATTCCGATACCGAGTTCCGATACTTTTGCGATATCGGAAATTGGAATCGGAAGTGTTCCCAGTCATCTTCGGCGTGTGCGGTGCGTATGGTTCCCAGGGTCTGAAGGAGAGGAAACTCTCCTTCAGGCCCTGGGATCCATATTCATGTAAAAAATAAAGAATAAAAATAAAAAATATGGATATACTCACCCCTCCGAGAACCCTGGCTGTCACCGCTGCAAGCGTCTGCCTCCGTTCCTGAGAATGCAGAGGGTGAAGGACCTTTGATGATGTCGCGGTCTTGTGATTGGTCCGTGACCGCTCATGTGACCAGTCACTTGACCGCGACGTCATCGAAGGTCCTTCACACTCTGCATTCTTAGGAACGAAGGCAGACGCTTGCAGCGGTGACAGCCAGGGTTTTCGGAGGGGTGAGTATATCCATATTTTTTATTTTTATTCTTTATTTTTTACATGAATATGGATCCCAGGGCCTGAAGGAGAGTTTCCTCTCCTTCAGACCCTGGGAAACATCCAGGATAGCTTCCGATACTTGTGTCCCATTGACTTGCATTGGTATC
The DNA here is from genome assembly GCF_051348905.1 of Ranitomeya variabilis. Taxonomy (NCBI): domain Eukaryota; kingdom Metazoa; phylum Chordata; class Amphibia; order Anura; family Dendrobatidae; genus Ranitomeya; species Ranitomeya variabilis. Next base: position 953,718,957 of record NC_135232.1, read on the forward strand.
GGGTATCGGTATCGGCGATATCCGATATTTTTTGGATATCGGCCGATCCCATCCGATACCGATACCTTTGAGTATCGGAAGGTATCGCTCAACACTAGTTGTAATCAGAACAGAAATCTGTATGAGAATAGCACATATAAGAAGGCAGGGATGCATATGTGTACATCTGTGGAGGTGGATTTCCAATGGTTCCTGCACAGTGACCAGATATAGCAGACCTCCACCTCCATATATAAAACAACAGGTGCAGGCATGCACATCAAGGGATAAGCATACCTAAGATGTGTATAAATTTGCATCAACTGGACATCTAGCAGTAGCAGATAGAATGGCCTGCTAGAACGGGGCTGCTACGGGAGGTGAGTATAAATTTTTTATTTTATCGGGGGCAAATATTTATATTAGGAAGGGGTTGTCCTAGTAGTGGACAACCCCTTTAAGATTAGGCAGAGGAGGAGGAATGTGCAGAACACTGACTCAAACTAATGCCATCTCTTTGAGAAGTAATATCATTCTGTTGTGACTGAAAGGAATGATGTATCATATATTCCATAATGCCCTCCGCTTCCTCTTTTTTTAAAAAAGAAATAAATGAGTAGAACAAGGCTAGCAAACAGAACTATGCAATGTATGCCTGTGAATAAAAGATTTTTCCACCACAGATACAACCGTCCTCAGCCTGAGATAACAGACTGTATAATTTTTTTGCTATGTTTTTTGGTAATTTTTGAAAAAAATAAAAAATGAGTATAACAAGGCTAGCAGACAGAACTATGCAACGTATGCCTGGGAATAAATGACTTTTCCACCACAGATACACCAGGCCTCAGCCTGACATAACAGACTGTATAAATTTTTTTTATGCTTGTTGGTAATTTTGGAAAACAATAAAAAAAGTAGAACAAGGCTAGCAGACAGAACTATGCAATGTATGCCTGCAAATAAAAGATTTTTCCACCACAGATAGAACTGTCCTCAGCCTAAGATAACAGACTGTATATTTTTTTTTAATGTTTTTTGTGAATTTTTAAAAACAATAAAAAATGAGTAGAACAAGGCTAGCAGACAGAACTATGCAACATATGCCTTCGAAGCAAAGATTTTTCCACCACACATACGCCAGCCGTCAGCCTGAGATAACAGACTGATCTAAATGTGGCCTTGTTTTTTTTGGGCACACCAAAATTGTGTCAACAAGTTGGCTATGACACAAAAAAAGGAGTACTAAAATTGAAAGATATTTTGCGCAATGATATGCGATGCGTGTGGCATATAGCTCACTGTAGCTAAATATTTTTGGGCCAGCTACAGATTTTTGGGGCAGCAATATGGTGTCCAAAAATGTTGTAAGACATTACAAAATATTAGATAGCACAAAAAAAAGGACAGATTCTTTGGTGCACTCACATCTGATGCCTGGGACAAAAAAAAAAAAATTCAAAGACTTGCACACTTTTCTATTACAATGACCTGGCTGTAGTCTGCGGCGTGACCAAGCAAATAAATGTAGAAAAAAGGGGTCTATGGATTCCTTTAGAATAAAATGAGCAGGTATAAGCTGCAAAAAAAAAAGGCCACAGATAACTGCAGCTAGGTATATATTAAATAAGCAGCAGCAGCAGCCAGTAATGGAGCTTTGTGAGGCATGCAGGGAGATCTATGTACTCACATACAGTGCCTGCAGGCCTTGCACTGATGTGGATATGTGCACATAGACTCCCCTGCCTACCTAGCGCTGCTATCTCAGGACCCCCGAATTAGCCCTAAAAAGGACTGTTGGTTTCTCAGGATTTGTGGACTGAACACTAGCAGACCTACACTAACTATTAAAAGGACAATTCTGACCCTATCTCAGCAGCAGCTCTCCCTACACTACCTAAGTCCGGAGCAGAATGCAGCGAGCAGGGCGGCGCCAGGTCTCTTATAGACCTGATGACGCTGTGCTGCCAGCCAATCACTGTAATACCACAACAAAGATGGCTGTGGCATTACAGTGCATGGCAGCCAATCCCAGCACTGTCATTGGCACTCTAAAGAGCGCCAGAATTGCAAGTCAGAGACCCGAGCTCCGGCCGAATAATCACAGAAATACTCGGTGCTCGCCGAGTACACCGAGCACAGTGATACTCGGGCGAGTACCGAGTAGTGGTGAGCTCATTCGCTCATCACTAGTCATCTACAATCATTCTTTCCTCACAAATTTTTAAGGGGCCTACACTTTCACTTTTGATTCTTTTACTATTGATATAGTTGAAAAACAGTTTGGGATTAGTTTTACTCTCCTTAGCAACGTGCTAACTTATCTTTTAGCGATGAGTTATATGCAGTGATAACACGATAAGAATCTACATTTTCACTTTGAAGTATACTGTAATTTATTTATTGGATATTTGTCTAATTTTGCTTATTCCTTTATTCACTTACATATATATGTTTTATTTATTTTCTTCACCTCTACCCAGTGTTATTTCCCTTATCCACTCCTTTCCTATTTTCCTTTTCATAAATACTCAAAATAAAAATGAAAAATAAAAAAGGGCATTAATTGAAAGTTCTGTTGTATATTGGGAAATGTAGTGAAGGAAAGTGTGAGGGGAACAGTGGAAAATAATTTATATTTTTTAACAATTTATTGTCATCTTCACCCCTTATGCCCACCCTCTGGCTAATCACTCCTTACCCCAATGTTATTAATTTATTGCATTATTATTATTATTATTGTTATTATTATTATTAGTTTTGATTTATAGGCATGCCCCCACACTTTAGGGGCTTTATTCCTGTTTCGTATATTTATTGCTAATTATGATTAATAGCATCCCCACATGTTAATATTCTGCTTCCTTTATCTGCCCCTTTCACACCCATGGGCCTTTTTGCCTCCTCCCCCCTTTTTTCTTTTATTCCCCTGATCTTGTCCCTGCATTTTACGCCGGCTGCAGTTTTCTCTCCTCCTCCCATCGCTTTCTTCGCTCCAGTGGTCTACTGCGCATGCACCAGGCCTGAACTCTACTTGTGGCCTCCGGAAGTACTCCAACATGTGACCGAAGTACGTTCCACTGCGTGTCACGGAGCGCAATTCTGGAATTCCCCTTAGCAATAGGAGGCGGTCCCGGCATGCACGCCCTGGAGAATATCCTTGTACCAATACGCCATCTAATCGGCACTTAGCACTATGGTATTTATATCTCCCTAACACCTACATATCTGTCACACCCCCGGAAGAAGCAACCTTGCAAAACGGCACTCGGCAGGAGAGGGCATCCCTAGCAGCAGCTGATTTCACTGCACAGCTTTACAGTACGATCTTTCAGAAGGGATTTAACCAATATGACACATCTTTGACATTTAATATACTTGCTCTTTTACTGGTGATTGGCTAGAACATGCATAATCAAATAAATTAGCCTTCATGGCTGTGAGGCAGTGACCCTTGTTACAGCTAGGGGCGCTGTTTGTGCTCCCCAAAATGTGCACAGAGGCTTATGAAGGCCATAGGTGTGCATAGCAGTCACAGGTGTAGCTGTGATTGCAATGTGAGACAGTGACTCGTGTCACAGGTTGTGCATGAAGACGGACAAAGTCCATAGGTGTGCATGGGAGTCACGGATTTCGGGTCCGGGTTTTCCATGTGAGAGGAAGCCACTGGTTTTTTTTTTTAAAAGCCCTGCAGTAAGGGGTATGGGTGTGTCAGGTGCAACATCAGTGTCAGTCTGGTGTTTGCTGGTGTGCAGAGCAGAGGCCTGCAGAGCGCTGGCTGAGTGCATGGAGGCAAAGGCCAGCAGAGCCAGCACCCAGGGCAGCTGAATAGCCTCGCACCCGCAGCACATACAGTGATGCAAGTCATCCATGGTTGTCCTGTGCCCAAAGGAGTCGGATGTGGACAGTCCTGTGCCCGGAGATGGATGTCCTGTGCCCAAAAGAGGACTGGCATGGGTAACAATTGCAGACAGGTGGATATGGTGCCCGGCTGCTATCTGGAGGTTATCCTGGGCTGTGTACGGCTGTGTGAGTAGAGAGCTGTGAAACAGTGATGCAGGACACCCACGGGAACTAGTCAGAGGAGGGCTGACATCTGTAGTGTCTGCAACATATGAGGCTGTATATAGAGACTGTAATATGGCATGCGGTCGCCCGACAAATACTGGACAAGGAGAGGTCTGGTGCGTTTAGTGACTGTAAAAGCCATATGATATGTAGTGCTATGAACTGGTGTAAACTGAACACTGATAATATCCACTGAAGTTATATGCACTGAAATGATATGCACTTGTGTGTGAATTGGACTTTAATGCTGTGAGGAAACACATTAAAGAGACTTTGTGTTGGAACTTTGAGGGTCACTGCCTCTTCACTGCATATGGTTGCTACCGCGGCCATACATGGCTTATAATCCAGAAGCACCTCATCTTATTCTGCCTTTCCGTGCTTTTTGTCTCTTTCCATTTTTTCTTTAGGCAGGTAATTGATATTGCACTTGCAAAACTTGGTATATATAAAGTCACATTATAGTATGTTGAGACTGTGTGAGATTAGATGGCTGAGAGTGGCTTCAGTTCCTTTGTATTATCTTCCATACAGTCTACTGCAGAAAGTGCAGAGTTGGTTCCTGAGGATCATGGTCATCTGGCTCCCATCTCATCCTCTTGCAAATCAGCCAAGCAGTCTGAACCCCTAGTCATACAGCAGTCTATTCTGTTTTTTAATGATTTCGCTGGCTGGGTTTCTGTGGCCCTTCCACCTTTCACTGCCCCAGAACTGTAAAAGACTGAGTTCACAGTTGCCCGACCACTTGTTAGGTTGGAGGATGAGTACGTGGGAGGGCTTGTGAAAATGGTCAGTGGACCAATGCAGCACATCTCAGAGGATGATGCAACACATTTGACAACTGCGGCGACTTTCTGCACTATGCAGACTGGTAAGGAGAGCAGCGGTGAGGACTGGGGGGACGATGATGTGGGGGATGATGAGGTCCTAGACCCTACATGGAGCGAAGGCTATACTAGTGACATGCCCAGTTTGGAGGAAAGAAAAGGAGGTGGTCACGCTGCCCCAGCAGCACAGCAAAAGAGGGAGCAGGCTGCAAAGGAACAGTAGGCTTCCCCTAGCCAATACGTCAGATGCTACTGCCCACCGAGCTGCTGAAGTGAGCACACCAAAGCCAGCTCAAAAGAACTCCCTAGCATGCCATTTATTCAGGCAGTGTGCTGACAACAAGCGATGGGTGGTTTGCACTCTGTACCATCAGAGACTGAAGCGAAGCATAAATGTAACCTGAGCACCACCTGAATTCCAAGCACGGAGTGCAGTGGAGTACACACATTTAAAAGCTTGACAGATTTGAGCCTGCTCCTTCTTCTGCTGCGGTCTTGGCCTTTTCCTCCCACTCACGATCAACAGGGCCATCTGCCTCCCCACAAACAGGGTGTGACAGCACTACTACCACCAGTGTCACGGAGTATCTCCACACTATTCCTTGGAAATGTTCAGCTCTCCATCCCCCAAACCTTTGCAAAAAAGAGGAGATACCTCCATAGCCACCCATGAGCCATGGCCCTGAATGACAGCATTTCACAATTACTGGTCTTTGAAATGCTGCTATTCTGGCTTGTGGAGATGGACAGTTTTAAAAAACTGATGTCGGTGGCTGTCCCGCAGTACGTTGTTCCCAGCTGCCACTACTTTGCCAGGTGGACCATCCCAGCCCTGCACACACATGTTGCGGACCAAATCAGGTGTGCACAGCCAACTCCATCAATGGCAAGGTCCACATAACCACAGATATGTGGACCTGTAAACAAGACCAATGACGTTACATCTCCTTACTGCCCACTGGATAAACATAGTGGTTGTTGGGACAGAGGCGGAAGGCGTTTTAACCCATGTCCTACCACCACTGAAGATTGCTGATGTTTCTCTGTCCAGATTGCTTCCTCCTACTACTCTTCTCCCTCCACCACCTCCTCATCCAGTCACAGTAAGACCTGCACCACCAATTTCAGCACAACCAGGGGAAGCAACAGCAGGCTGTTCTGAAACTTTTCTGTTTGGTAGACAGATGACCCACCGAGCAGGAGCTATGGATGGGGATTAAACAGCAAACAGATGAGTGGTTGGTGGCAGTGACCCTCAAGCCCAGCCTGGTGGTGTGCGGTAACAGCGAAACCTTGTAACAGCTTGGTTTGACACACATCCCTTGCCTGGGGCATGTGCTGAATTTGGTGGTGCATAGTTTCCTTATAAATTACCCAAATAAGAGTGGGCCTCCATGTGAGATGTGCGTGCTGTGTTGTACTGCTACTCCCCCAACATGGCCAGCACTGATAATGCCATCATCAGCGCTACTATACCACTTATATGTCTGCTGAACAAAAGAATTCAGGTGATGCTGGATGAGGTAGTGGCACAGAAATAAAAGGAGCAGAGCAATTAACACAGTTATCAGACCTGACGTCCATACATGGCTTGGAGTGTGGCTTGGCCAGGATGTATATACCGCGAGGGTCATGGGAAAGGCATCGATACATTAAGTAGGCCATATGTGTCAAGCTCCCTATAGCCAACACTTCCCTTTCTCCACCATGATGATTTCTCTCTGTCTACTCCTCCTCCTTCATCTCTTGATCCTCATTACTCTCCTCAGCCAATCCATGTAAGAGAGATGGAACAAAACTTGTATGGATACTAGCCTCTGTTGTGCTAGCAACCAGCTCCTGTTCCTCCTCCTTCTCATCAGCTTCTACCTCCTCTTTGTTACCCAATCCACGCTGAGCAGATGAGATGAGATTGGGCTGGGTAGTATCTCCTTGTTTCATGTCTTCCTCCATCTCCACCTGGAATGCATTCAAAGCTTCAGCTTTAATTGTGAGCAGTAACTGTTTAAGTAGGCATAGAAGCAGTTTGGGCGTGTTATTATTATTATTATTATTTATTGTTATAGCGCCATTTATTCCATGGCGCTTTACATGTAAGGAGGGGTATACATAATAAAAACAAGTATAATAATCTTAAACAATACAAGTCTTAACTGGTACAGGAGGAGAGAGGACCCTGCTCGCGAAGGCACACAATCTACAAGGGATGGGTGAGAATACAGTAGGCGAGGGTAGAGCTGGTCATGCAGCGGTTTGGTCGATTGGTGGTTACTGCAGGTTATAGGCTTGTCGGAAGAGGTAGGTCTTCAGGCTCTTTTTGAAGGTTTCGATGGTAGGCGAGAGTCTGATGTGTTGTGGTAGAGGGTTCCAGAGTAGGGGTGATGCACGAGAGAAATCTTGTATGCGATTGTGGGAAGAGGAGATAAGAGGGGAGTAGAGAAGGAGATCTTGTGAGGATCGGAGGTTGCGTGTAGGTAAGTACCGGGAGACGAGGTCACAGATGTATGGAGGAGACAGGTTGTGGATGGCTTTGTACGTCATGGTTAGGGTTTTGTACTGGAGTCTCTGGGCAATGGGGAGCCAGTGAAGGGATTGACAGAGGGGAGAAGATAGGGAATAGCGGGGGGACAGGTGGATTAGTCGGGCAGCAGAGTTTAGAATAGATTGGAGGGGTGCTAGAGTGCTAGAGGGGAGGCCACAGTGCAGGAGGTTGCAGTAGTCAAAGCGAGAGATGATAAGGGCATGGACTAGGGGTTTTGCAGATTCTTGGTTGAGGAATGAACGGATTTGTGAAATATTTTTGAGTTGAAGTTGACAGGAAGTGGAAAGGGCTTGGATATGTGGTTTGAAGGAGAGATCAGCATCAAGGATTACCCCGAGGCAGCAAGCTTGTTGGACTGGGGAGAGTGGGCAGCCATTTACTGTAAAGGATAGATTCATTAGGGGGGTCACGTGACATGGGGGAAAGATGATGAATTCTGTTTTGTCCATGTTAAGTTTCAGAAATCTAGCGGAGAAGAATGATGAAATAGTGGACAGACATTGAGGGATTCTGGTTAGTAGGGAGGTGATATCTGGTCCAGAGATGTAGATCTGTGTGCCATCAGCATAGAGATGATACTGAAAGCCATGAGATTCTATGAGCTGTCCCAGGCCAAAGGTGTAAATGGAGAAGAGCAGGGGCCCTAGGACTGAACCTTGTGGGACTCTGACAGATAGGGGGCGAGGTGAGGAGGTGGTGTGTAAGTGGGAGATGCTGAATGTCCGATCTGTTAGGTATGATGAGATCCAGGATCGGGCCAAGTCTGTGATGCCAAGGGATGAGAGGGTCTGTAATAATAGGGAATGGTCCACTGTGTCAAAGGCAGCAGACAGGTCCAGGAGGAGGAGGACAGAATAGTGTTGCTTGCTCTTGGCGTTTAAGAGGTCATTGGTGACCTTAGTTAGGTCAGTTTCAGTGGAGTGGTTTGACCGGAAGCCAGATTGTAAGCGGTCAAAGAGGGAGCAAGAAGAGAGATGGGAGGACAGTTCAAGGTAGATGTGTTGTTCCAGTAGCTTGGAGGTATAGGGGAGAAGTGATATAGGGCAATAGCTAGATACAGAGGATGGGTCAAGAGAGGGCTTTTTGAGGATAGGTGTGATGGAGGCATGTTTAAAGCTTGAGGGGAGAACACCAGTTGTTAGTGATAGGTTGAAGAGATGGGTTAGGGTTGGGATGAAGACTGTGGTGAGGTTTGGGATGAAGTGGGATGGGATCGGGTCAAGTACACAGGTGGTGAGATGTGATCTTGAGAGTAGAGTGGAGAGTCGATCTTCTGTAATGGTGGAGAAGTTGTGTTGAAGCTGGTATTTGACAACTAGCCTCAGCTGCTCACAAAGCTTTGCCAGCATGCAGTGTGGTGTTCCAGCACGTTGTTATGTCGCACACCAGTCGGTGAGCTGGCACTTGCATGTGCAGCTGCAGCACTGCCAGAGCGGCGCCTGCTGTAGCGGACTAGCAGGAATGGGCGCTGACACAGCATACCTTGACCAGAAGCTCTGGCAAGTTGAGCACATGGGCCAAGCATGTTACTTGTGTGAGCTTGTTAAGATTCGCAGCCACCAGGTTACCACCAATATCATACATTACTATGCCTGGTTAGAGGTCTAATGGCGAGAGCCACAGATCTTTCTGGTCTGTGATTTCTTTCAATAACTCTGTAGCGCTGTGTGCGGTTTGACTCGTACATAAATTAGCTTCAGCAGAGCCAGTTTCCGCTTTGCAGAGGCAGTACTGCAGAGCTTCCAGCCTCTGACTGATGTTGATGACGTGCTTTGAGATACCAAATCATAGATGCAGGATGAGGAGTAGCAGGAGGCAAACCAATCCCTGATAGAAGTAAGGCCAGCAATCCTCAGTGTCTTTAGCACATGTGCCTGTCAGGGTGCGACTTGGCCCCAGACTCCACAATGTTCACCCAGTGTGCTATCAGGGAAATGTAGAGTCCCTAGCTAAAAGTGCATGTCCATGTGTCATTCGCTAAATGTGCAATCCAAGTAACTGCGTCGGTAAGGGCACGGTTGAGTTTCCTGCACACATGCTGGTACAAGGTGGGAACACCACACCAGGAGAAATCGTGGTGGCTGGGACCAATTGCCAAGGAAAAGTTGCCACTAAAAGTCAGTGGAAATCCTACAAAACTAACCGGCAACATTTCCATGGCAAGCAGCCTGGAAATGTGACCGTTTAGTGTTTGAACCTGTGGGTGGGTGGCTTGGAACTTTATTTTTTGTTCCAAGGCCAGAGGTAGGGGCAGTTGAATGCTGTGCTTGGACAAGTTTTTTGAAGTGCCTGATGATGATGCCTCAAAATGTGCAAAGGACAGGTGCAGGGCGATAGTCATCTGCGCTAGTGTCATGGACAGGGGATTGGAAAGCACCTATCACAGGGGAAGAGGCAGTGATGTCACCTGCTGGTCTATTTGTGGACCCAGGCATTCGACCCACCAAGTTGGGTGCTCAGATGACACGTGCCTGATCATGTTGGTCGTGGTTAGGCTCTTAATGGTCAGGTCCCTGCTGAACTTTGCATGACACAGGTTGCAAATGACTATTTTCTTGTCTAAAACTGTTTAAAAAAGTTCCAGACAGTGGAACACCTAACTCTTTGACAGAGAAATTCACCAGTGTCGGTGCTCTGAGGAGCATTTGCCCGCCTTCTCCCTTCTTCCTCTTCCTGCCTGTTTTGATGATGCCTATCCCTAATGCCTATCCCTCCCCCTCAGCACTGCTGGCCTCATTCTGCATGCCAGCTTCCTTTCTTGGTTTGGTGACTTTATCATCTACCAACTTGTTTTCCACCGCTGCACCCTGGTCCTCCTGACTTGGTGACTTAACAACAACCTGACTTATTGGCAACTGTGTCTCATCACTATCTACCTCCTGAGACAAAATTTGCTGTTCCCCACCATCATCGTCTTGTGACTGTGGCATGTCTAAGTTTTCTGCATCACTATACAGCATCTCCTCCTGTCCCTTTTAGAAAATGGAGGGTGACAGGCCACAATGAAGAAATGATGTTGTAAAGAGTTCCTCAATGTGTCCCAGATGACTAATTCAAACCATAAAAACATTTTGAAAGTATTTTGGAGCTTTATATACCACCGTAATATAATACTAACCACGTTAAACTCTATGGATGACTAATTGAATCCAGAAAAAAATTTGCACAATGTTTTGGAGTTTTATATACCACCACAATGTAACATTAACCACGTTAAACTGTATGGATGACTAATTGAATCCAGAATTATTTTTTTTACATTTTGGAGTTTTGTGTACCTACGTAATGTAACACTTAGCAGTGTGTTAAAATCTGTGCATGACTAATTGAATCCACAATAAAAATAACTTTTTTTTTAGTTTTATATACTACCAAAATAAGTTAAAAGCTAAGGATGACTAATTCAATACAAAAAAAAATTTGGAACGTTCTGTGATTTTTATATACCACCATAATGTAACACTAAGCATGTTAAACTGTATGAATGACTAATTAAATCAAGAAAAAAAAAGTGAATTTTTTTGGATTTTTATATACCACTGTAATGTAACACTAACCACTTAAAATTCTATGGATGACTACTTTAAACCCTTCATCAGTCTGTATTAACCTTTGACTAGGCCAAATTTTACAATTCTGACCAGTGTAATTTAATGTGGTAATAACTCTAAAATGCTTCAACGGATCCCACTAATTTTGACCCTTTTTTTCATGACATATTGCTCTACGCAATAGTGGTAAAATTTCTTTCATATGACTTACATTTATTTATAAAAAATCTGAAATTTCGTGAAAATTTCAAAATTTTCAAACTGTTTTATTTTATGCTCTTAAATCACAGAGTCTTTTCATATTTGTAATTCACACCATCAGACTGAGCACTCCACCCATCAGCCTATAGTGATTTTCAATAGAGCTAGGTCTTATTAGGTCAGGGTCCCAGCAAAGTGGAACACCTTGTTGCTGGCTGTTGGGCTCACATGAATTGGCAAATGTATCTTTTAAGTACTTTCATTTTTTAACTTATTTTCTACAGCATTAATACAGTTCCAATTTAATTTATTCAATTATTACATATTATAGCATTTCAGAGTGCAGCTTTAATTTGTTAGTTACATGTAGAGTGGTTCTCTTAGCTTACACCTGTTCGCATTTGTCTTTCTGTTTAGAAGTGATGGTCAGTCTTTTGATATTCCTTTTTGAAACAGTCTAACATTAGATCTGTATAAGCCACTTGACTACAGCAACCTGTTGCAGGGTGCTTACTTTTGTGATGTGAACCAACCTAGCTTTGTTTGTTCCGTTCTTTTTGGTAAATGCTCTGGGCACATTATTTGTTTTTAAATCTTTAAAAAAGAGCACATTTTCATTTTTGAATACCTGTTTAATAGTCCAATTTAGCAACCACGCAGCCAACAACCACACTGCATGCTGTTGCCACATGTTCCTTTTCAGGCATGAAACTATGTCTACCTACTTAGCAGCATAGTATTTTAGGGATACTTACTTTGCAGTTTTGGTCCAGAGAGGGAGAATTTAAAAAAAAAATGCAAAAAAAGGTTTCATTTTTTCATATTTGTTTAACTAATCCAATTTAATAAGCATACGTGCCACAACAATGCGGATGACTGTTACTGCAAGTTACCAAGTTCCTTTCTGTGCCTGTACCTACGACCTAGTTTTAGGGTTACAGTTGTTTTATTAAGGGGGCAACAATTAAACAAAAAAAAAAGCCATGAAAAAAAAAGAATTATTTTTTCACAACTGTTTTACTAGTCCAATTTAACTAACATAGGGTCACATCAATACCGCTGTCTGTTGCTGCAAGATCCTTCACATGCATATAAAAACCAACCAATGTGGTATTCTTGGTGACATATATTTGTAAGAGGAGATAATGGTCTTTAAATTGGAAATGCTATGCACAATGCATACACTTAATATTCAAATATGGCTATTTTAGATCGCACAACTATATTGTGAAGTATTGCAGCATATTTATGCTATGCTCCCAGCACCTGGCATTTGTTGCTACAGTATGCCCTACTTTTTGGGCAGGGTGAATTACTCTGCTTTAGGGAAAAAATGTAAACAAATTACTACACTAAATCAATACATTTAACAGTGCAGGTCTATTTTGGAATACCTGTTTAAATTCTCAAATTGGAGGCACATACAGTGCCTTGCGAAAGTATTCAGCCCCCTGGAACTCTTCAACCTTTTTCCACATATCATGCTTCAAACATTCAGATACCAAATGTAAATTTTTGGTGAAGAATCAACAACAAGTGGAACACAATTGTGAAGTTGAACAAAATTTATTGGTTATTTTAAATTTTTGTGGAAATTCAAATACTCAAAAGTGGGGCGTGCAATATTATTTGGCCCCTTTTACTTTCAGTGCAGCAAACTCACTCCAGAAGTTCATTGTGGATCTCTGAATGATCCAATGTTGTCCTAAATGCCTAATGATGATAAATATAATCCACTTGTGTGTAATCAAGTCTCCGTATAAATGCACCTGCTCTGTGATAGTCTCAGGGTTCTGTTTGAAGTACAGAGAGCATCATGAAGACCAAGGAACACAACAGGCAGGTCCGTGATACTGTTGTGGAGAAGTTTAAAGCCGGATTTGGATACAAAATGATTTCCAAAACTTTAAACATCCCAAGGAGCACTGTGCAAGCGATCATATTGAAATGGAAGGAGTATCATACCACTGCAAATCTATCAAGACCCGGCCTAACCTCTAAACTTTCATCTCAAACAAGGAGAAGACTGATCAGAGATGCAGCCAAGAGGCCCATGATCACTCTGGATGAACTGCAGAGATCTACAGCTGAGGTGGGACTCACAGCTGACTCACAAAAGCTTTAATTTCTATTGGTAGCATTGAAGTGATTCTATCTTGGCGGGGTGTTTGTTGCAGTGCCTTTTTCTGCTGCATGCGCATCTTCATACCCATATTCAGCAGTAAAGAGTGCTAGTGTTAGTGGATCCCTTTCCTCCACTGGTCCAGTCACAGTTGCAGCCTTTACAGTTGCAATCATTGCGACCCTGGGTGCTAGTATTCCTTTTGATCGTGAAAGAACCATTGACTGCCTTATTAAAAAATTCAGCTGCAGGGACAGGGAGTTGGCTACTTGAAACAGCCAGACTCCCCACAGAGAAGACAAAAATGATTTACTATCTCTGCCTTTCTGATTGCTGTATTTACATCACTGAACAAGTGCTGTATATATATTAAAAGAACTGCTAGCGTCACTTCATCTTCCAGATCTTGCAATCATGTAATCGCCAGATGCAGGGAGGGAGCAAGATCTACTGGTATGCTGTACAATCATATGGCTGAATTTGCCCTCTAACAAATGCTAATTATGCAAATTGTTTCTTCAGAGAGGAAGAGAACTAGAACTCTAGTGCCACCTATTGGAAGTAGCAATCCTAGAAGTCAATGTCACACTTTAACGAGCCTTGTCACATGACTTAGGATAATAGCCAAGCCAGAATCTCAATTTGCAGACACTGTGTTTCGGGGTACTGCCCATCGTCAATGCAAAGTGGAGATTTGGTTTGGCTGTGTGAGGGGTGTCCAACCAATATCCAAGAAGTATCGTTTCTCCTTGCGGAGATTGACATGGTAAACATGCCGAGATGAGGAGACTTAAAGCCGCAATGCTCCTCTGGGAAATATGCTAATGTTCAGGAACACCTTCTGCAACACTATGTGTTTGTTATTTATGGTTTTTCTGTTGCAGTTTAAATATACAAAGAGCCTTTTCAGAGAGGAATAGGACTTGAACTCTAGTGCTATCTACTGGATTTAGCAATCTTAAAATTTAATATCAATCCTTTATCAAGCTATGCCACATGACTTAGGATAAGAAGCTGAACCAAAAACTCCATTTTCAGACGTGTTTCGGAGTGTTTATTCATCAGTTCAAAGCCAGAGCTCTGATTTGGCTGGGTGAGAAGCCACTGAGTGTCTAAGTTAAGGTTAACGTTAAGCATTTGGTGAGTTTTCTAAATCAGTATTTGTAACACAAAACCAGGAGTGGGTAAAAAAGTGAAGAAGTGGTGACGTTTTTCTATTATACTTTTCCTCTGATTGTTCCACTGGTTTTGGCTTACGTGGACAAAAAGAGAACCGACTGTAAACCCATGTAAATTAAAACATATATTTGTATTAATAATCAAATATAAAATTGGTACAGGTGGGAACAAAAACACAGAACAGAGGGACGCATGCAACTAAGGATCAGCTGAACATAAATCAATCATATGGTACAAGCAGTGGCAGATTATAATGAGGTCAATCTGGGCGGTAGCCCAGGGCCCAGGGGTGTGGGGGGGTCATTACTGCCCTGACTGGCGTATGGGCCCGGTGGGCAGAGGGGGCCCGCATCGGGCTTCGTCTCATCTGCTGACCAGGCCCCTACCGGCGCTGCGACAGTTTAACGCTATTGACGTGCGGGCGCGTGCCCGCACGTCAATAGTTAACAGCCGCCAGCCAATTGGAGGCTGGCAGGTGAAGTCAGCCACAGCGTGCACGTCGCCGGCATCTGATGTTATTGTCAGTCGCCGGCGAGTGCGCGCTGCTGGAGGGAGCATCGCCAAAGGAGTGCAGACAGGTGAGGAGAACTAGGTTTTTTTTTATTACGAAAGGCAATCCGGGGGGCCCAGGCCAGAATGCTGGACACACTGGGGGCAGAGATGCTGGACACACTGGGGGCAATATGCTGGACACACTGGGGCAGAGATGCTGGACACACTGGGGGCAATATGCTGGACACACTGGGGGCAATATGTTGGACACACTGTGGGCAGGATGCTGGACACACTGTGGGCAGGATGCTGGACACACTGTGGGCAGGATGCTGGACACACTGTGGGCAGAATGCTGGACATACTGGGGGCTGAATGCTGGACACACTGGGGGCTGAATGCTGGACACACTGGGGGCAATATGCTGGACACACTGGGGGCAATATGCTGGACACACTGGGGGCAATATGCTGGGCACACTGGGGGCAGGATGCTGGGCACACTGGGGGCTGAATGCTGGACACACTGGGGGCTGAATGCTGGACACACTGGGGGCAATATGCTAGACAAACTGGGGGCAGAATGCTGGACACACTGGGGGCAGGATGCTGGACACACTGGGGGCAGGATGCTGGACACACTGGGGGCAGAATGCTGGGCAAACTGGGGGCAGTATGCTGGACACACTGGGGCAGGATGCTGGACACACTGGGGTCAGGATGCTGGATACATTGGGGGCAGAGATGCTGGAGCCACTGGGGGCAGGATGCTGGACACACTGGGGGCAGGATGCTGGACACATTGGTGGCAGAGATGCT
Organism: Ranitomeya variabilis; assembly: GCF_051348905.1. Taxonomy (NCBI): domain Eukaryota; kingdom Metazoa; phylum Chordata; class Amphibia; order Anura; family Dendrobatidae; genus Ranitomeya; species Ranitomeya variabilis. Next base: position 953,734,736 of record NC_135232.1, read on the forward strand.
GGACACTTGGGGCAGGGATGCTGGACATTGGGGGCAGAGATGCTGGACACACTGGGGGCAGGATGCTGGACACATTGGGGGCAGAGATGCTGGACACTGGGGGCAGAGATGCTGGACACACTGGGGGCAGGACTGGAGACAGATGGGGCAGGATTGGAGACATGGGCAAAATGTAGATTCAGGGCATGATTGGAGACACGGGGCAGAATGAAAGACATAGGGCAGGATTGGAGACAGATCATGCAGGATCATGGGGCAGGATGGATACGATGGAGACTGATGGGGCAGGATGGGGAGATCATATGGGGCAGGATGGGGAGATCATATGGGGCAGAATGGATACTCATGAGGGCAGGATGGGAGAACATATGGCTGAAGCCAGGAATGAGATACACGGGGCCAGGATGGGGGATATTATTATTACTAGGGTTGAGCGAAACAGATCGGCACTTTTCAAAAGTCGCCGACTTTTAGCAAAGTCGGGTTTCGTGAAACCCGACCCGATCCCACTCTGGGATCGGGTCGGCGGTACACGATCTGTAATCCAAAGTCGGGTTTCATTTTTTATATATATATATATATATATATATATATATATATATATATATATATATATATATATATATATATATATATATATATATATATATATATATATATATATATATATGTCATAGAGACACATGTATATATGTATTTATATTTACTTACGCGCGATAATGTTGAAAAGCCGGTAATTCAATTGCCGGCTTTTCATTTCTCCTGCCTAAACCCGACATGATATGAGACATGGTTTACATATGGTAAACCATATCATATCCCCCTTTTTTTTGCATATTCCACACTACTAAGGTTAGTAGTGTGTATGTGCAAAATTTTGGCGCTGTAGCTATTAAATTTAAGGGTTAAATCGCGGAAAAATTGGCGTGGGCTCCCGCGCAATTTTCTCCGCCAGAGTGGTAAAGCCAGTAACTGAGGGCAGATATTAATAGCCAGGAGGGGGTCCATGGTTATTGGCCCCCCCGTGGCTAAAAACATCTGCCCCCAGCCACCCCAGAAAAGGCACATCTGGAAGATGCGCCTATTCTGGCACTTGGCCACTCTCTTCCCACTCCCGTGTAGCTGTGGGATATGGGGTAATGAAGGGTTAATGCCACCTTGCTATTGTAAGGTGACATTAAGCCAGATTAATAATGGAGAGGCGTCAATTCTGACACCTATCCATTATTAATCCAATTGTATGAAAGGGTTAAAAAACACACACATGATTAAAAAGTATTTTAATGAAATAAACACACCGGTTGTTTTAATATTTTATTGCTCTCTCAATCCACCTGAAGACCCTCGCTTGGAAAAATAATAAACCAACAATATACATACCCTCTGATGAACTGTCACGTCCCACGAGGTAAATCCATCTGAAGGGGTTAAAATAGTTTGCAGGCAGGAGCTCTGCTATAATGCAGCTGTGCTCGTGCCTGTAAACCCTGGCGAATGAAGGAAATGTAGGTCAATGACCTGTAGTTACCTTCAGTCACGGTGATGCACCCTCTGCTGGATGTCCTCATGAACTGCAGCCTAGGAACTTTTTTCCACGCTCCAGGTCATATGGAGGCTGCCGGTTACAATCGGTAAGGTCCAGGGGCCCCCGGACGGGTGAGTATATCCATATTTTTTATTTGAATTCTTTATTTTTTACATGAATATGGATCCCAGGGCCTGAAGGAGAGTTTCCTCTCCTTCAGACCCTGGGAACCATCCAGGATACCTTCCAATACTTGAGTCCCATTGACTTGTATTGGTATCGGGTAGCGATATCCGATATTTTTCGGGTATCGGCCGATACTATCCGATACCGATACTTTCAAGTATCAGAAGGTATCGCACAACACTACTCACTATATACTTAACGTGTGCATATAGCCTAAGGGGTAATGTTTCAACTTCTGGAGTGACAAGTAGAGATGAGCGAGCCTTTCAAGGTTCGGTTTGGATTTGCCAAATAGACCTCCATTCGCTGAACAGTGCGGCGAACGTACATGAGCCCCATTAGATTCATTGGGAGGCAAAACCAAACGTATAGACAACACCATAAGGGATAACAAAATGCTTCCCAAACACCTAAAATTAGGGGCAGACACCAGAAAATGCAGCAACAATTGGCCCACAGTAGAAATTTGCAAATGGCACAGCAGCAGTCAGCCATGTGTCATGCATGAGGTATCAGGCTCTTGGTAGTTCAGTGGTAGAATTCTCGCCTGCCACTCTGGAGGCCTGGTGTTATGATGACCTGGTGGTTAGGAGCACTAGGAATGACCTGATGAGCAAACTAGTAATACAGGACAAGCTCTGGGAAGTGGGAGCTCTGCTGATCGCAACCCCTAATCCTATCACAACAACTAGAAATAGCCGTGGAGCGTACCTGACTCTGCCTAGACGCCTCTTCACAGCCTAAGAGCTAACTACCCCTAAAGATAGAAAATAAGGCCTAACTTGCCTCAGAGAAATTCCCCCAAAGAGAAAGGCAGCCCCCCACACATATTGACTGTGAGTTAAGATGGAAGTCACAAACACAGGAATGAAATAGGTTTCAGCAAAGGAGGCCAGACTTAACTAAACAGACTTGAGGATAGAAAAGGTATCTTTGCGGTCAGCATAAAAAACCCACGCAGAGTGTGCAAAAAAGACCCCACACCGACTCACGGCGTGGAGGTGCCACTCTGCATCCCAGAGCTTCCAGCTAGCAAGGCAGAATCATGATAGCAAGCTGGACAAGAAAACAATGGTAAACAAATAAGCTAGCAGGGACTTAGCTTTTGCTTGAGTAGACAGGTCATCTGAAAGATCCAAGAGAGAACTGAACCAGTACTAGGACATTGACAGCTGGCATCAAGTAATGATCTAAGTGGAGTTAAATGGAGCAGCCAGCCTAGGACTAAACAAGGTCAGCTGAGGAAGGAACCTCAGAACCAGCAGCTCCACTCTCAGCCACCAGAGGGAGTCCATGAACAGAACTCGCCAAAGTACCATTCATAACCACCGGAGGGAGTTCGAGAACAGAATTCACAACAGTACCCCCCCCTTGAGGAGGGGTCACCGAACCCTCACCAGAGCCCCCAGGCCGATCAGGACGAGCCAAATGAAAGGCACGAACAAGATCGGCAGCATGAACATCAGAGGCAACCACCCAGGAATTATCCTCCTGACCATAACCTTTCCACTTGACTAGGTGCTGAAGTTTCCATCTCGAAATACGAGAATCTAAAATCTTCTCCACCACATACTCCAACTCCCCCTCAACCAACACCGGGGCAGGAGGGTCGACGGAGGGAACCATAGGAGCCACATATCTCTGCAATAACGACTTATGGAACACATTATGGATGGCGAAAGAAGCTGGAAGGTCCAAACGAAATGACACAGGATTAAGAATTTCAGAAATCTTATAAGGACCAATGAAATGAGGCTTAAACTTAGGAGACGAAACCTTCATAGGAACATAACGAGACGATAACCAAACCAAATCCCCAACACGAAGTCGGGAACCAACACAGCGACGGCGGTTAGCGAAACGTTGAGCCTTCTCCTGGGACAATGTCAAATTGTCCACCACATGAGTCCAAATCTGCTGCAACCTGTCCACCACAGAATCCACACCAGGACAGTCCGAAGGCTCAACCTGTCCTGAAGAAAAACGAGGATGGAAACCAGAATTACAGAAAAAAGGCGAAACCAAAGTGGCCGAGCTGGCCCGATTATTAAGGGCGAACTCAGCCAAAGGCAAGAAGGACACCCAATCATCCTGATCAGCAGAAACAAACCATCTCAGATATGTCTCCAAGGTCTGATTGGTTCGTTCGGTTTGGCCATTTGTCTGAGGATGGAAAGCTGAAGAAAAAGACAAATCAATGCCCATCTTAGCACACCAGGACCGCCAAAACCTCGAAACAAACTGGGAACCTCTGTCCGACACGATGTTCTCCGGAATGCCATGTAAACGAACCACGTGCTGGAAAAACAATGGAACCAAATCAGAGGAGGAAGGCAATTTAGGCAAAGGTACCAAATGGACCATCTTAGAGAAGCGATCACAAACCACCCAGATAACCGACATCCTTTGAGAGACAGGGAGATCTGAAATAAAATCCATGGAAATATGCGTCCAGGGCCTTTTCGGGACTGGCAAGGGCAAAAGCAACCCACTGGCACGAGAACAGCAGGGCTTAGCCCAAGCACAAGTCCCACAGGACTGCACAAAAGAACGCACATCCCGTGACAAGGAAGGCCACCAAAAGGATCCAGCCACCAAATCCCTGGTACCAAAGATTCCAGGATGACCAGCCAACACCGAACAATGAACCTCAGAGATAACTCTACTAGTACATCTATCAGGGACAAACAGTTTCTCCGCTGGGCAACGGTCAGGTCTATCAGCCTGAAACTCCTGCAGCACCCGCCGCAAATCAGGGGAGATGGCAGACAAAATTACCCCCTCTTTGAGAATACCAGCCGGCTCAGGAACTCCCGGAGAATCAGGCACAAAACTCCTTGAAAGGGCATCAGCCTTCACATTCTTAGAACCCGGAAGGTACGAAACCACAAAATCGAAGCGGGAGAAAAACAGCGACCATCGAGCCTGTCTAGGATTCAACCGCTTGGCAGACTCGAGATAAGTCAAATTCTTGTGATCCGTCAAGACCACCACGCGATGCTTGGCTCCTTCAAGCCAATGTCGCCACTCCTCGAACGCCCACTTCATAGCCAACAACTCTCGATTGCCCACATCATAATTGCGCTCAGCAGGCGAAAACTTTCTAGAAAAGAAAGCACATGTCTTCATCACCGAGCCATGAGAACTTCTTTGAGATAGAACAGCCCCTGCTCCAATCTCAGAAGCATCCACCTCGACCTGAAACGGGAGCGAAACATCTGGCTGACACAACACAGGGGCAGAAGAAAAACGACGCTTCAACTCCTGAAAAGCCTCAACGGCCGAAGAGGACCAATTGACCACATCCGCACCTTTCTTGGTTAAATCAGTCAATGGTTTAACAACACTAGAAAAATTAGCGATGAAGCGACGGTAAAAATTTGCAAAGCCCAGGAATTTCTGAAGGCTCTTCACAGAAGTAGGCTGAGTCCAATCATAAATGGCCTGAACTTTAACAGGATCCATCTCGATAGTAGAAGGGGAAAAAATGAAGCCCAAAAATGAAACCTTCTGAACTCCAAAGAGACATTTAGACCCCTTCACAAACAAGGAATTAGCACGAAGGACCTGGAACACCATTCTGACCTGCTTCACATGAGACTCCCAATCGTCCGAAAAGACCAAAATATCATCCAAATATACAATCATGACTCAATCCAGGTACTTTCGGAAGATGTCATGCATAAAGGACTGAAACACAGATGGAGCATTAGAAAGCCTGAATGGCATCACCAGGTACTCAAAATGGCCCTCGGGCGTATTAAATGCTGTTTTCCATTCGTCGCCCTGTTTAATACGCACAAGATTATATGCCCCTCGAAGATCTATCTTAGTGAACCAGCTAGCCCCCTTAATCCGAGCAAACAAATCAGACAGTAGCGGCAAAGGGTACTGAAATTTGACAGTAATTTTATTGAGAAGGCGGTAATCTATACAAGGTCTCAGAGAACCATCCTTCTTGGCCACAAAAAAGAACCCTGCTCCCAACGGTGACGACGACGGGCGAATATGCCCTTTCTCCAAGGACTCTTTTACATAACTCCGCATAGCGGCGTGTTCTAGCACAGATAAATTGAACAGTCGGCCCTTCGGAAACTTACTACCAGGAATCAAATTAATAGCACAACAATCACAATCCCTATGAGGAGGTAGGGCACTGGACTTGGGCTCATCAAATACATCCCGGTAATCTGACAAGAACTCAGGGACTTCAGAAGGATGGGAAGACGAAATTGACAACAATGGGACATCCCCATGTACCCCTTGACAACCCCAACTAGATACAGACATTGATTTCCAATCCAATACTGGATTATGGACCTGTAGCCATGGCAAACCTAAAACGACCACATCATGCAGATTATGCAACACCAAAAACCGAACATCCTCCTGATGTGCAGGAGCCATGCACATGGTCAATTGAGTCCAGTACTGAGGCTTATTCTTGGCCAAAGGCGTAGCATCAATTCCTCTCAATGGAATAGGATACTGTAAAGGCTCCAAGAAAAAACCACAGCGCCTGGCAAACTCCAAGTCCATCAAATTCAGGGCAGCGCCTGAATCCACAAATGCCATAACAGAATAGGATGACAAAGAGCAAATCAGAGTAACGGACAAAAGAAATTTTGGCTGTACCGTACCAATGGTGGCAGACCTAGCGAACCGCTTAGTGCGTTTAGGACAATCAGAGATAGCATGAGTGGAGTCACCACAGTAAAAACACAGCCCATTCTGACGTCTGTATTCTTGCCGTTCAGCTCTGGTCAAGGTCCTATCACATTGCATAGGCTCAGGCCTCTGCTCAGAAGATACCGCCAAATGGTGCACAGTTTTGCGCTCACGTAAGCGTCGATCAATCTGAATGGCCAAGGACATAGACTCATTCAGACCAGCAGGCGTGGGGAATCCCACCATAACATCCTTAAGGGCTTCAGAAAGACCCTTTCTGAAAATTGCCGCCAGGGCACGTTCATTCCACTGAGTAAGCACAGACCACTTTCTAAACTTCTGACAATATACCTCCGCTTCATCCTGACCCTGACACAAAGCCAGCAAGATTTTCTCTGCCTGATCCACTGAATCTGGTTCATCATAAAGCAACCCAAGCGCCAGAAAAAACACATCTACATTACGCAATGCAGGATCTCCTGGCACAAGGGAAAATGCCCAGTCTTGAGGGTCGCCACGTAGCAAAGAAATAATGATTTTTACTTGCTGAATGCGGTCACCAGAGGAGCGGGGTTTCAAAGCAAAAAACAGTCTACAATTATTTTTGAAATTCAGGAACTTAGATCTATCCCCAAAAAACAAATCAGGAATTGGAATTCTGGGTTCCAACATCGGGTTCTGAACTACATAATCTTGAATGCCTTGTACCCTTGCAGTGAGTTGATCCACACAAGAGGACAGACCTTGAATGTCCATATCTACACCTGTGTCCTGAACCACCCAGAGATTTAGGGGAAAAGAAAAACAAAACACGCTGCAGAGGAAAAAAAAAATGGTCTCAGAACTTCCTTTATCCCTCTATTGAGATGCATTAACACTTTACTGGCCAGCTGTACTGTTATGATGACCTGGTGGTTAGGAGCACTAGGAATGACCTGATGAGCAAACTAGTAATACAGGACAAGCTCTGGGAAGTGGGAGCTCTGCTGATCACAACCCCTAATCCTATCACAACAACTAGAAATAGCCGTGGAGCGTACCTGACTCTGCCTAGACACCTCTTCACAGCCTAAGAGCTAACTACCCCTAAAGATAGAAAATAAGGCCTAACTTGCCTCAGAGAAATTCCCCCAAAGAGAAAGGCAGCCCCCCACACATATTGACTGTGAGTTAAGATGGAAGTCACAAACCCAGGAATGAAATAGGTTTCAGTAAAGGAGGCCAGACTTAACTAAACAGACTTGAGGATAGAAAAGGTATCTTTGCGGTCAGCATAAAAAACTATCAAAAACCCACGCAGAGTGTGCAAAAAAGATCCCACATCGACTCACGGCGTGGAGGTGCCACTCTGCATCCCAGAGCTTCCAGCTAGCAAGGCAGAATCATGATAGCAAGCTGGACAAGAAAACAATGGTAAACAAATAAGCTAGCAGGGACTTAGCTTTTGCTGGAGTAGACAGGTCATCTGAAAGATCCAAGAGAGAACTGAACCAGTACTAGGACATTGACAGCTGGCATCAAGTAACGATCTAAGTGGAGTTAAATAGAGCAGCCAGCCTAGGACTAAACGAGGTCAGCTGAGGAAGGAACCTCAGAACCAGCAGCTCCACTCTCAGCCACCAGAGGGAGTATATGAACAGAACTCGCCGAAGTACCATTCATAACCACCGGAGGGAGTTCGAGAACAGAATTCTCAACAGCCTGGGTTCGATTCCCGGCCAATGCAAGCTAGCTCTGGCCCAGCATTTACAGCTTGGAATTGATGTTTTAATGAGGAAATGGTGGTTGAGGGAGTGGTGTAAGCCTTCTTAGCTGGGATACCTCATGCAACACTTCCAACTTTTTTTTTTATTTCAGCCAAACTCAGATGGCATAAACATCAGTTTTATAGACTACTATTGATAGAAAAATGTAAGAATAGTAACACAGTCAGTTGACTGATCAATTGACCCCCAGTTGAACCTTTCATAATGGCACACAAGCTGTCAACCAAGGGCCATGCATGAGGTACAAGGGTGTGGCTCAGCAATTACAGCTTGTAATTGATGTTTTAATGAGGACCTGGTGATTAAGGGAGCCATGTAGCCTTCTTAGCTGGGCGACCTCAAAACTCATGCAATACTTCATTTTTTTTTTAATTCCAGCCACACTCAGATGGCACAAACATCGGTTTTACAGACTACTATTGATAGAAACATGTAAGAATAGTAACACAGGTAGTTGACTGAAAGTGAGTGTTGGCCTGCCTGTCTGGAAGACCTACTTACCCTGGCAACCCACCAGATGGAGACCCAACTTGGAGTCTCCACATTTCAAAAAAATAATTTTCACACAGCACTAAACTGGCATCAATTTCCACAGAGTAGAAACATTAAAATAGGCATTTGACACACCTTCCACCACAAGCAACCCAGACACAACTTGGAGTCTCCACATTTCAAAAAATAGTTTGTAACATCAGCAGCAGCACAGAAGACACCACAAAGATGGCACAGACTGCAATAACGCAAGATCAATACATGACACTAAAAATGATACCATTGCCTAGCCTGCCCAATCTGCAACTGGGGTGAAAAAGTGATGACAAAACCTCCAAGACAGGGCAGGTGAGCTCAGACCACTCTTCCATTATTGAAGACCAAAATGTAAAAGGGTCCGAATACCCCCGCTCATTGATGGTATTCATATTGAGTTCCAGATACTCCTTAACCATCCTCTCCATTCATTCACAACGTGACAGACTTGTACTCTGTTCTGCTAGTGCATGTGCTGGTCTAAAATGTGTTAGCAACTCACAGAAATTGCTTATGCCACTTACGCTGCTGCTGTTAATGTTTTGGCGAAGACGCCTTGACGTTCCCAGGGGTTGAACGTCTACAACGTATCTGAGTCTCATCAGGATCACCTCCACCCTTGGTGGTTAATGTCTGGTGACGAAGGTCTGGATTCTGCCAGACCCTACTTGGTCTGGCCCCAGATCCAACATGAAAAATTTTGGACAACGGTGCAGATGCTTTCCTCCTCTGTATTCTGTGCTTCTTCGGAGCAGATCTCTGATGCCCATGGAATACAATGTGTGAAGAGCTCTTCAGAATGGCCCATCTGAAGTTCCCCACCATCAGTTGGGCATTTCAAAATCTTTGACGTAGGGGGAAACAAGGGTGATTGGGGTGCCACCTCTGAGGATTGCACTGTGTGTGATGTTAAGGTGGAGGAAAAGGAGGAGAGGCCGCTTGAGGCAGCGCTTGCCTTCCACTCGACCACACGCTCTTTCTGAGCATCACCTACAAGGCTGTCAAAAAAGGGAGTCGAGTAGGCCGGCCAGTAACAGTTGTTGTCAGTGGTCTTTGGAATAGGTGGAGATGGTGTTTGTTCAGTTGAGCTTTCATTTATTTTAACACCTAACCCATGTACATGTCGAACACCAAGCCTATTCCCCCTTCCACCATAACCTCGCATTTTTCGCGTTCGTGTTGTAAGTAGCCTTCCCCTCTTGTATCCTGCTTTTTCACAACTTTAGGCCCACTGCTGTCAGTCACCTGTCACTAAATTAACAATCACTATTTATTTTCTTAAATAGTGTGCCTTAACAACACTTTTATGCCAATACCAAAAATAAAAATACCAATTTTTAAGTGGAAATATAGCCGTCTGATTTGCCACTTAAACACAGTTTTACCACAAACGATTAGGAGTAGCTAATTGGGCCTCGTTGTTGCACCACTATATTAGGCCTAACAATTTTTAAGTGGAAGTCTGGCTTTCAATTTGCCACTAAAACACAGTTTTAGCAGAAGCAATTTGTAGTAGCTAATCGCGCCTAGCGGCTGCACCATTATATTATGCCTAACAAAGTGGAAATCTGGCCTTCTCATTTGCCATTCAAACACAGTTTTAGCACAAACGATTTTGGAGTAGCCAATTGGCCCTCCAGGCTGCAACACTAAATTAGGCCTAACAATTTTTAAGTGGAAATCAGGCCTTCTGATTTGCCACTGAAGCACAGTGTTAGCACAAATGATTTGGAGTAGCTAATGTGGCTTCCGGAGACTGACACACAGTTTTTGCACAATCTACTTAGATGCTGGAAGATCGATTTCACACAGGATAAGTTCACGTTCAGCACCAGAAAAACCGCAGGAGCAACCTCTCTGCACTGTACAAACAAGATGTCTGCTTTTTATATTGCCAGGGACATGTGACTTCGGCAACCAATCACAGAAGATCTTGTGTCATGACGTTGTGGATGGTTTCTGTGCTCTGGTTGGTTGCCGGAATCAACACACATAAAATTAAGGGAAGAAAAAAAGACCTAGTCACATACCCTCCCCTCATCAAACTCGTCCCCCCACTCCCATGCTCTTCACTATCATAGCCAAAGTAATAACAAAAGCTTTAGTGGAAACACGATGATTTACTGAACTGTGACTGAATTTTGCTGTAAAAATGCTTGTGAAAGCAAACATGAATCCGAATGTGCTACATTTGTGTCCAATTTGAGATTGGCAAACGTTTTCCGAACAATCCCACACAACACTAGAGGCCTCCAAAAATACCACAAGACTGGCAGGGAAAGATACAATGGGACTCATCTCTTGTAAAATGCAAACTGAACTTTGATTGGTTTCTATGGGTTGCAATGAAAAATTCACTGCAAGACAGTATGATCAAGGCCTGATAAGTGCCATCCTGTACAAACCACACAAAGAAAACAGTTTTCTGTTTTTGTGGGCCCCCTTGTAGCAACTGACTTACAAGATACAGTTTGGTAAAACCGAAGAATAAATAAAGACACTGTAAATGAAAATTTAAAAGTTGTACCAGATATAGCTTCCATACTTGCAGTCTAAACTGATACATTTTTCTAATTCTCCCCAAGTGTGCTGCATTTCCATTTCCTGAATGAGCGTTTCACTAGTTCTGTATTTAGGCATCTTGCATAACCAGCATGATGATTATCAATGAGAGAAACGAGATGCGGAATAGAGAGTGGGCATGATGCCAGTGGTGTTCACCTGGATGTCATTCACATTGGTCAAGTACGTGTGTGGTCAAACTGGAAAACTATCTTTTTGCTCAACCCTTGGGTTGTCAGTAATAGTCCTAAAATAGAGATTTTAAGCCTGGCTGTCACAAAATACCTCTTATCAGTGCTGGCAATTGTGAGTAAATGTTTGTTTTACAATGTGATACCACTCTAGCCAAAAATGGAAAACACATGCTGAGAGAAGCTAAAACCTATTTACATATGTTGTACCTTTGTGTGCCCCACAACTCCCAGAAAGATACACAGGGTTAGTTATTCATCTCTAGATTCTTTGCTTCTATGGGAAAAAAACTGTTCAACGGGCACAATACAACTACATGTACAATTCTAATGCAATCAATTACGCCCTTCATACAAATTTGATGGTTAGGCCCATCGCTCGGCCAGCAGACATTTTACCTCCAGGAGAACAATCAGATCAGCAGTCCAAAATTGGAGAAGTCAGCTACTTAACTGCCCCAACAATCAGTTGTCCGGGGCTCTCATGCACATTAGACTGTTGGCTGAAATTGCCATTACTAGTGGGTTCAGCCAACATTAGTGTAATGTGCATGGGGTGGGCTTTAGTCTTCACATGACTCTTCTCTCTCCCTCAGGATAACATCTTAAAAGGCTGAAAATTCTGTTTTCCAAAGGACTAGTTATTTACTGTTCAGTAACATCTCCACCAGTCTGAGAGGGTTCATCAACATTTTTTTGTTGGTAGTATTTTGAAATATGCTATCCTCCTTTCTTAACTGTTTCAAAATATTCAGCTTCATAATACACTGGAGAAATCTTATTGCTTCACATTTGATCTACTACAGCCTTATAACCCCTTTACAAAGATGACGACAAGCCCTCTATAGTTTCTTGACTGTTTCATTTTCCCCCTGTTATTTAAAAGATTTGGCTACTTTCTCTTGTTATTGCAGCTTTCCTCACATGGGATCGCAGGCACCACAGGAACCCCCCATCAGAACATAACCCCGAGAAATACCTAACAACGACAACAGACTAACTTTTGGTGAATCAAGGCCATGGTATTTATTAATGAGTTAGGTAATAATTAACCACTAAATAATTTATTATACAGTGGGGGTAATAAGTATTTGATCCCTTCCTGATTTTGTAAGTTTGCCCATTGACAAAGACATGAACAGTCTATAATTTTAAGCCCTTTCTGACCTCAGTCGGGATAGTACGTCCGAGGTCAGATCCCCTGCTTTGATGCAGGCTCCGGCGGTGAGCCCACATCAAAGCCGTGACATGTCAGCTGTTTTGAACAGCTGACATGTGCGCGCATTAGCAGCGAGTGGAATCGCGATCCACTCGCCGCTATTAACCAGCTAAATGCCGCTGTCAAATCTGACAGCGGCATTTACCTACTGCTTCCAGCTGCGTGGCCGGAAATGCGCGCATCGCCGACCCCGTCACGTGATTGGGGGTCAGCGATGCATCAACATAGTAACCAGAGGTCTCCTTGAGACTTCTATGGTTACTGATGTGGTCGGCACTCATAGCAAGCCTTTAATTAAGCTACATAGGAGCGATCTGATGATCGCTGCTATGTAGCAGAGCCGATCAGGCTATGCCAGCTTCTAGCCTCCCATGGAGGCTATTGATGCATGGCAAAAGTAAAAAAAAAATGTTTAAAAAAAATATGAAATGAATAAAAAAAATATAAAAGTATAAATCACCCCCCTTTTGCCCCATTCAAAATAAAACAATAAAAATAAAATCAAACATACACATATTTGGTATCGCCATGTTCAGAATCGTCTGATCTATCAATAAAAAAAAGATTAACCTGATCGCTAAACGGTGTAGCGAGAAAAAAATTCAAAACGCCAAAATTACGTTTTTTTGGTCGCAGCAACATTGCATTAAAATGCAATAACGGGCGATCAAAAAAATGTATCTGCACCAAAATGGTATCACTAAAAACGTCAGCTCGGCACGCAAAAAATAAGCCCTCACCTGACCCCAGATCATGAAAAATGGAGACACTACGGGTATCGGAAAATGGGCAATTTCTTTTTTTTTTTTTAGCAAAGTTTGGAATTTTTTTTCACCACTTAGATAAAAAATAACCTAGACATGTTTGGTGACTATGAACTCGAAGTGACCTGGAGAATCATAATGGCAGGTCAGTTTTAGCATTTAGGGAACCTAGCAAAAAAGCCAAACAAAAAACACGCATGGGATTGCACTTTTTTTTTACAAATTCCCCGCTCTTGGAATTTTTTTCCCATTTTCTAGTACATGTCATGGTAAAAACAATGATGTTGTTCAAAAGTACAACGCGTCCCGCAAAAAATAAGCCCTCACATGGCCATATTGACGGAAAAATAAAAAAGTTATGGCTCTGGGAAGGAGGGGAGCGAAAAACGAACACGGTCGTGAAGAGGTTAAGGGTAGGTTAATTTTAACATTGAGAGATAGAATATCAAAAATAAAATCCAGAAAATCACATTGTATAAATTATACAAAGGTATTTGTATTTTGCAGTGTTTCTCAATGTTAAAATGAACCTACCCTTAAAATTATAGACTGTTCATGTATTTGTCAGTGGGCAAAGTTACAAAATCAGCAAGGGATCAAATACTTATCTCCCCTACTGTAAAAGCAATAAAAATTGCATATAAAATTACTCAATAAAAGTCCAAAAAACTTATAGCTCAAACGATGTCCACCCAACTAATAAATGCCGCGACTGCTTCCATCTGCTTCACTGGATGGCACTGACAACAAAGACAGGAATGTCAAGTTTATATCCACTTTCTGATTCCCGCCTCAAAACCCTCTGCCAGTCAAAAGACTGTTACTCAAAACTGCCTGTTCAGCTGATTGGCTGAAGGAAGAATCTAGAACGTGAGTACCATTAACCACCCTAAAAGGGGGAGGGATGGAATATACCATATATGTAAACCTGAGGTAAATTTGGGGGGGAGAAACAATAACATAAAACATATTAAATACTGTATACCTTAATATAAACTCATCAAGTAAAGGGGGAGATGAATTGGGGTGTAAGTTGCCACGATCCCATGAGTCCCCCATGCTATTTGCTCTAAAGGGGGGCCTATACATTCTACACAGTACTCCTGTCCATAAAATGGCTGATGACAGAGTGTGAATCAAGTGTTATTAGCATAATTGAGATGATTCTCTTGCATGAGGAAACATATGCTCTTGTCGCTTCGGCCTAAGGGTATGTGCACATGGAGTCTTGTTCAGTTGGATTCTACTAGAATCTGCTTGCATTAGTACAGAAAAAGGGCCCCATAAAATGAACAGAAAAGGTGACTAAAGCGGTTAAAAGAAGTGGAAGACCTAACTCACTCTCTATACGTAACAGTATAGCGTGAAATCCACTGGCAGCTTAAGCGACTCAAGAGTGAAAGATGCCAGTGATGTCTCCTTAGGAAAACAACTGCTGGCTTTTTCCTGAAGTGGCTTCACCTGGGAAAACGTGTTTGCTGCACCGGCGTCTAAGTGACACATGTGCATATAACCTGAGATTGGTTGTATTTTTACGCCATTAATTGCCCAGGAAAAATGACCTGACAATTTGATTAGGTCAGTATGATCACTGTAATAGCTTTATACTATTTTAGTAGTTATAAAAAAAAGTCTGAACTTTAAAAAAAAAAAAATGGTTTGCGTCGCTATTTTCCAAGCCATTTTACAGAACTTATAACTTCATTTTCTGTCAATGGAGCTATATGAGAGCTTGTTTTTTGTATGGCGAGCTGATGTTTTTATTTATGGGGGTACAGAGCTCATTAGAGCTCATTAATATGGAAGACTGCATGGCAGCAGGTTTACTAGTCCTCTAGTGATACTCTCCTTTATGAACGTGTACACACTCACACACGAGAAATGCCACACCTACACCCAACTGGTCCTTGTGTAACGGAGGCCAGGGAGGTAGTCGTGGCTAGCGGTGGCAATACTGGCACACCCGGGCTCTCCGCCACATTAAAACATTGTAATCCGCTCACTTGTAAGTCAATGTCCTTTTCACACTGCCGGGCTCCTTTTCTTCCAACCCCACACAATGATAGTCAGAGTCCAAGTTCATCTTCAAGAAAGCAATTTTAGTCAGCTCATCCAATTTAGTCAGAGAAACAGCACAAGATTCTTCGCAGAATATCGCCATTCCGTTTCCTGTACTGTCTCTCACTCCTCCAGGAATATCACCTTTCCGCACCGGATCCGCCGGGACCGCAGCTTCCTGACTGGTCAGACTAACCAACTTCAGGAGTTCCTCGCCCGCTTCCCTCTCTGAAGGTGAAGTTGAAGGATGGCTCTTCCATTCCTTGCTAGGCTGTAGGATCGGACGTTAAGGGTTGTTCCCACAAAGTTAGCTGCTACCATTCTTAAGCTGCCCTGATATTCCTCCACTGTGTGACTGTCAGCTTTTATGCCTTGGACTGCTGGGCTCCTCTGCTTAAATGTTACCCCAGACACAACTGTCCTGTCCTTGCTCCCGGCTCACAAATACTAACTAACCCCAGGAAGCTCCCCCAACTACTCTTTCTTGGCCGCTCCTAGCCAGATAAATCCTATTGGTCTAACTAATCCCTATCCTATTGTGCTCCCCCTACTGGTCTAAATCCTACACTATCCCTATATTTTTACAACACATAAACATAGGTACAATGCATTACACAATATATGGAATATACCCCTTTTACCAGGAACATATCCAATGAGTGCAGGGCATTAAACTGGTGCCCATACCCCTTACACCTTTACAGATTAGAAAAGCTTTAGCTGCACAACTAAAAGCTCTGCCTGAAACCTAACTCCTTAGAGAGGGGTTTCTCGTACCTTTTGAGGAATCATAGGGGAGGCCGCAGCACACTACCAACAAGTAAAGGAAAGGAAAGTGTTAAATAAGGTCCAAAAATCCAAGGTGAGAAACTAAGATACATTTCTATAGGCATAGGGTAAAGAGGGAAAGTTAAGGAGAACCAAAAATAAAAGGAACAAGTATAACCTCCAAGGAACCTAACAGTGGTGAAAGGAAAAGGTGCTGGGAAGGAAAGCAAACCGATTCACTGGAAGATTACAACTGGAGTTTACGAAGCAAGTGTAAACCCCTTAGCTGAAGGGCTGGAATTGCTGAACACACATCAACCAAGAAGTATAGCCAGCAGTGAAATGCAGTGAAGGGTGAACATATGAAATTCCACCCAAAATATTGTAGGGCAGACCAAAAACAGGAAAATGATAAATACCTGGAGAGGAGCCAACCAAGAAAGGAAAACAAAGACAATAAAAACCATCAGCATTTGGACATGGAAGAAAAGGCAATGGCTCAGCATACATAGGCCCAGATCATGCAGTAACAGATAAAATTCCAAACAGAGCTATGCCACTCTCTTGCTGATAAAATAGTGATTTTATCAAAACTGCAATAAGCAGCCCAGTAAGTAGTGTTGAGCGATACCTTCCGATATGCAAAGGTATCGGTATTGGATTGGATCGGCCGATATCCCAAAAATATCGGATATCGCCGATACCGATACCCGATACCAATGCGTATCAATGGGACACAAAATATCGGAATGGTTCCCAGGGTCTGAAGGAGAGGAAACTCTCCTTCAGGCCCTGGGATCCATATTCATGTATAAAATAAAGAATAAAAATAAAAAATATTGATATACTCACCCCTCCGACGGCCCCAGCTCTCACCGGTCCAAGCGTCTGCCTCTGTTCCTAAGAATGCAGGGAGTGAAGGACCTGCAATGACGTCGCGGCTTGTGATTGGTCGCGTGACCGCTCATGTGACCGCTCACGTGACCGCGACGTCATCGAAGGTCCTTCACTCCCTGCATTCTTAGGAACGGAGGCACCACTAAGAGCCAGGGTCCGCCGGAGGGGTGAGTATATCAATATTTATTATTTTTATTATTTATTTTTTACATGAATTTGGATCCCAGGGCCTGAAGGAGAGTCTCCTCTCCTCCAGACCCTGGGAACCATACGCACCGCACACTTCCGATTCCGATTTCCGATATCGCAAAAATATCGGAACTCGGTATCAGAATTTCGATTCAGCAAATATCGGCCGATACCCGATATTTGCAGTATCGGAATGCTCAACACTACCAGTAAGTGAAACATTGTTGGAATCAGGATCTCTGTCTTTACGTTATGCTGCTCTCAGATTAGGTGGCAAAAACCTAGTGAATGATTCCCTTAAAAATTGATTTATAGCGCAACCGAGATACAACTGGAATGATATGAGAAAACAACATTGACAAAATCATGGAGAATATGTTAAGAAAAACTAGGGATTATTCACAAACAAGATATACATTCAGGGGCTATTTACTAAACATATGCAGCTGTTGGAACTGTTGATACTGATCTGCTTTAGTTAGTTATATGTTTGTTTGGATGATATTTCTTTTACCTTGAAAACAAGTTTCCTTTATAATAGCTTGTATATACCACAGAAAAAAGGGTGTTTAGTGGGATGAATATATAGGCTACTATACTGTCCATTCCCAATAGCCAAAGATGCAATGTTTTATTGATTATTAGGTGATGTTTATTGCCAATATGAGCTACCACAGAGGAACAAAGAAAGCCTGTTGAAAAATATGTAAACATTATTTCATAACAATTATCAACACCTCAACACCAACAGTTGTAAACTCTACATTATCGGTTGAAGATTATGTTAAGCAATACTAAATTATTTTTGTTCCACATATTATAATAATTATAAAATATCACATTACTCCTTCAACAAAACACCTTTGTTATATAATGAAAAGCTTGCGTTTACTCCTTGCGTGTATATTACAATTACAATTACTTCCTATTAAACCATATATGTCGTGGTGCTCCTAGATTACAAGACATCCCACAAGCCACACTACTTTGTCATGTTGCTACAAGAGAGACCTATAAAATTTGGGCACATGTAATAAAAAAGGATAACCAGTGTGTGGTCCCATGCTTTTCCTTTGTTAAATGACCTCAGAGACTTGATTTCATATCTATATAGACTCCTTGTTAAGAAGACATCATTGATATATTTAATAATGAATAAGGTAAATTGTGTGCTTTTTTCAGAAACAGACTTCTGAGTCTGTGCCAAGAAATTTAAATGTTTCTCTTTAATGGATAAAACAATGTGGGTGGCAGATGCAAAAAAGGAAAAAGCATGACAACCTTGCCGCAGTTGAGGATGCTTTCAGATTTCCTATGAGAAAGAGAAAACTATATTTGCTAAACTAAACTGTTAAACTAAATATTGCACATATAGTAAATATACAAAAATAATAAATAATGTATGGTAAAAAAAAATGTTCTAAAAATGGACATTTTTATACATATACTGTTTTGAAAATAAGTAAAAAAAAAAAGTTAAGTTAGATTAAAGTATAGTCACCGTATTTTACAGATCATAGGGCGCCACAGACCATAAGACGCACCCTAAATTTTGGAATACAAAATAGGAGGAAAAAAAAATACCTAAATTGGTGGTGCATCTTATATTCCCTTTTAATGGTATCTTACCTGGGGGCGACTCAGGTGTAGCAGGGTCAAAGGAGGCAGGGTCACTATTGCAGGCAAGAGCGGGACAATGCTGCAGTGCCTGGGATCTCAAAGAGTGTTAGCCCGGTGACCGGAGTCCATTTTCCTGATGGTATCCCTGATTTGGGCTTTGGGAAAATGGGCGTTGGAGACGAGATCTCACTCTGTGCATGCGCCGCCTCTGGTGACCATTTTCCCGAAGCCAACCTGAAGATTTAGTTCCATAGAACATACTTTTTTAACCCATAATATGAAAGTAAGTTTAACCCCTTAACCCTCGGAGCTTTTTTCAGTTTTGCATTTTCGTTTTTCACTCCCCTCATTCCCAGAGCCATAACTTTTTTATTTTTCTATCAATATGGCCATGTGAGGGCTTATTTTTTGCGGGACGAGTTGTACTTTTTTGTGCGCTGAGCTGATGTTTTTAATGATACTATTTTGGTGCAGATACGTTCTTTTGATCGCCCGTTATTTCATTTTAATGCAATCTTGCGGTGACCAAAACAAATAATTCGGGCATTTTAACTTTTTTTTATCGCCGTTTAGCGATCAGGTTAATCCTTTCTTTTTATTGATAGATTGGGCAATTCTGTTCTCAGAAATACTAAATATGTGTAGGTTTGATTTTTTTATTGTTTTATTTTGAAAGGGAGGTGATTTAAACTTTTATATATATTTTTTTATATTTTTAAAAACATTTTTTTTTACATTTGGCATGCTTCCCATGGGAGGTTAGAAGCTGCCGCAACTTGATCAGCTCTGCTACATAGAGGTGATGCTCAGATCACCTCTATGTAGCAGAATTACAGACTTGATATGAGTGCTGACCACAGGGTGGCGCTCATAGTAATCTGGCATCAACAACCATAGAGGTCTCAAGGAAACCTCTGGTTGTCATGCCGATGCACCGATGACCCCTGATCATGTGACAGGGGTCAGCGATGCAAGCATTTCCGGCCCGATGGCAGGAATCGCTTGTTAAATGCCACTGTTAGAGTTTGACAGCGGCATTTAGCTAGTTAATAGGCGTGGGTGGATCATGATTCCACCCACGCCTATTACAGGCACCTGTCAGCTGTTTTGAACAGCTGACATGTCCCGGCTTTGTTGTGGGCTCACTTCTGGAGCCCACATCAAAGCTGGGGGATACTGCCATCGGGCGTACTATTCTGTCCTATGACAGTAAGGGGTTAATAATGTAATTTTCATTACAAAATCTTAAGATTTACTTAACCTTTTAGTGACCGAGCCAATTTTGATCTTAATGACCAGGCCAATTTTTACAATTCTGACCACTGTGACTTTATGAAAAATTTACTTTAGACCCAAACTTTTTTATTTTCTCAAGGGTAACAAGAGAAAATGTACCACAAAATTTGTTGTGCCATTTCTCCTGAGTACACCGATACCCCGTATGTGGGGTAAAGCCACTGTTTGGGCGCGTGGTAGGGCTCAGAAGGGAGAGAGCACCATTTGACTTTTTGAACGCGAAATTGGCTGGAATTAATGGAGAGCACCATGTCGCAGTTGGAGACCCCCTGGTGTACATAAACAGTGTAAACCCCCCATTTTTAACACCAACCCTAACACAACCCTATTCCCAACCTTAATCCCAACACACTCCTAACTCTAATCCCAACCCTAACCATAATACCAACCCTAAACACAATCATAACCCAAGCCACAACCCTAACCCCAACACCACCTTAACCCAAACATCACAACTGTAACCCCAACACAACCATGACCCCAAACCTAACCCCAATCCTAGCCCCAACTCCTAACCCTCACCCTCCTCCACTTCTAACTCTATCCCCAACCCTAACCCTAGCTCAACCCTAACCCTAGCTCTAACCCCAAACCTAACCCTAACTCTAACCCCAACCCTAACCCTAGCCCCAACCCTAACCCTAATAGAAACATGATAAAAATGTTTTATTTTATTATTTTTACCTAAGGGGGTGATAAAGGGGGGTTTGATTTACTATTTTTTTTATTATGATCACTCTGATAGGGTCTATTACAGTGATCAAAATGAACCAATAGTAAAAATCTCCTATTGTTGCCGAGTACCTACTGGCAGATCTCGGCGAGCGCACTGCGCATGCTCCAGCCATTTTCTCCTGTAGAGATGATGTGGAGGACTTGGGGATGGAGTCACAGGGTACAGGGAGGGCAGAGGTACTGCGGGGGCTCGAGGGACTCCATTTCTCTCTCCTCTGGTATGCTAGATCATATCTGAGGAGAGAGAAATTAATCGGAAATATGACTTCTTTTTTGCTTTCGCCGTTTTTCGGTGAATAACGGCGATCACAAGACTGGGGATGGTAAAATCCAACCCGAATCATGTTCTCTGGGGTGTCAGTTACCCCCAGTAGCCGAGACCCCAGAGATTATCCGATGCTGGGGGCACTATACCCTTATTTTTCAGCGCTGTTAAAAAGTGATGCTGAGGAATAAGTCCCCTTAACTGCCGCCATTAAAAGTCATATCGGCAGTCATTAAGGGGTTAAATTAGTTGACAGAAAAATGAATACACCCCATATCAAAAATTATTACTTCTGGACATGTGCAGTGCGTGCCTCTGAAGCTGAGAAGCATACACCGTGCTTCAGAGGTCAGTGCACATGTCCAGAAGTTCAGAAGATGGCTTCCAATCACGCGCAGTGCGCGCCTCTGAAACCGCGAAGTGTACACCTGGCTTCAGAGACACAGTGGCGCTGCCGAAATGAGCGGAAAGTATGCGATAGATTTGCATAAGTGACAAAGACACCGCTCATGCAAATTATGTTAACACGCCCCTGCGGGAAACAGGGCTGACTTGTCTTGGGCAACTGATGCCCCATCGACTAGTCAAAGCCCTCATTAACATAAGAAATGGGGGTAATATAAATGTTTTTTAAACCTCATTTGACCAGAAAAATGTTATACAGCAATTGTTAGGCAGGGAATTTACTGATAAATAAGTGAATGTTGCTGAGTTGGAGGGCATGGGAGACCTGACAGAATCCCTTTAGTAGGCTGGGAAGGAGACATGGATATTAGCAACCTCCCAAACTAGGAACACCAGCCCTCAGCCATCCCAGTATTGGCACATTCGTTAGTTGTGCCAATTGTGGCACTTAGCCTTGGCTCTTCCCGCTTGCACTGGTGCATTGGAAAGTGGGGTAATAGTTTTGGGGTTGATGTCAGCTGTGTAATGTTTGATGACATCAATCCCAGAGGTTAGGATTGGAGAGGTGTCTATCAGACACTTCCATTACTAACCATTCAGTCAAAAGTAGTAAAGACACACAAAGGGAACAGTGCTTTTATTGTACAAATCATTCCCCAACAATTACCCTCTTTTACCAATTTAATAACATAAAAATAAAAGTAATCCTCACCTGTCCACTGTTAATCCATAACAAGGAGGTCCCATGACGATCACGGATTCTGCTACATCTGGATGCTATGGTGAGCAATGACATCAGGAACTTGACCACTCACCGCGGCCACCAGAACACACTTTCTTTAGCTAAGGTGAATTTACATGTTGATTTTCTTTAACTCTTTTCATCAGGAGATGTTCTTGTTTAGGAGTTAGCTTCCGTTGTTGGCCTGGACGTCTCTGTGAAATGGTTGCTGTTCCATCTTTCTTAATTATTTTACTTACTTTTGCTAAAGTTTTCTAACTGATAAGTAAAGCTTTGCTGATTTTCTTGGAGCCTTAACCTTTCTGATGTAAAGAAATTATTTTCTATCTCAGGTCTTGTGACATTTCTCTTCCATGTGGTGCCATTGCTGATAGCATGAAATAGTAAGGGGTTTTCTATATTAGTAACGTCATTTTACAGTAAACAGTCTGTTGGACATTTGTTTATGTTTATTTTTGTTAATGAATATTTAGACTTAACTGTGGTTGAATTCTTGTTAATTAGATGTTTGTAGTCTAAACTTTAGCTTTGCTGCTAAGACTTTCATTGTGTTGTACTTATTTTAACAATATTATCTTGAATGATTTTTTTTAACTAGCAAATCTTGTTTGCAATCAATGGCCATTTGTGTGGGGATTGTTTTGTAGTAAAAGGACATGTTGATTCTGAAAGGAAACCAAAGTTTTTCTGGCAAATCTGTTGGGGTGTACTCATTTATGCTGAGCATTGTATATATGTTTTCCTATTGTCTAGATACTACTAGATGATGCTTATAGTTTGCACCTGCACATGCTAGTTTTCTATTTTGAAGTGACAGTCGGTCTTTTGTTATTTATGTATAGGCTCTCTGACAGAGCACTCCACCCATCAGCCCATGGTGGTTTAATTGCAGCGGGATACTTCCTACCCATATACATGAAATCTTCAGCTTAGGATAGGACTCACATTAGGATAGGTCCAATTCAACAGGAGAACGCCTTGTTCTTGGCTGCTGGGCATGCATAAATTGCCCAAATTATCTGCTAAGTGTCTCCATTTTTCTTATTATCAAGAGCAGTAATGCAATTCATACTTCATGTATACATGCTATAGCACTACCGAGTGCAAATTATTTGTTAATTATGTATAGAGATGGCTAACTTAGTTTGTACACACCAACTTTCTGTTTGGAAGTGACAATGAATCTTTTGTTATTTATGATTGATCAGCATTAGGCCAGGGTCAGACAAGCATATTGTCATGATTCCTCCTCTCAGCGAGTGATTGCTATGCTATTCTATGGAAACTGTCTTGCCGAGTTGTGTGTGTCTTGATTGACTGCTTGGCTGTCCAATCCTGTAATGGCCTTGCTGGGCTGTTGGTGCTTTGATTGACAGTGGG
The DNA here is from genome assembly GCF_051348905.1 of Ranitomeya variabilis. Lineage (NCBI taxonomy): Eukaryota > Metazoa > Chordata > Amphibia > Anura > Dendrobatidae > Ranitomeya > Ranitomeya variabilis. The sequence continues at coordinate 953,758,500 of NC_135232.1, forward strand.
ACTTTCTCCAGGTGTTCAGTGTTCTGGTGCTTGCCCAGCTACTTAACTGAGCTGTCTGCCTCTTATCCCTGCCAGACGTAGTTTGTGCTTCTTGGTGAGTGTTATCTTGACTCTGTTACTCTGAGTTCTGATCTTCTACTGCCTGACCTTTTGCACCATGTTCTGACTATCCCTTTGTCTTGTCCTTTGGCTTTCGGTCCGCTATCTTTTGTTATTGACCCTGGACCATGACCTGACTTACACCTTTGTCTTTTCCCTTGAATATCTTTGTACTGTCTTGGTATTGACCCCAGAACATCTGACTCTCATGCCTCACGGCCTGTCCATGAGTAGTGCCTAGCATCATGTCTAGCCATATACTTTTTTTTTCTTGAACAATGGATCCAGTTGGTGCACTCTGTGATCAGGTGATGAATCTGACCCAGATGGTTCAGGATCTGGCCAGGGACCACCTGAGGCTAGAATAATCACAGTCCCAACAGCAGGGTCAGTTTAGTACTCTAGGTGGTTCCCAAAGTTCTCCCCTATCGAAAGGAGTTATGTCTCCTGGACCCACTGACGTACAGTTGACCGCCCCTAAACAGTTGCTGCACTTCCTGACAGATTTTTGAGGAGGAGGGATCAATTTAGGGTATTTAAGGAGAGCTGTAAATTATCTTTTACTCTACAACCCCGGTCTTCTGGGGATAAGTTCTAGCGGGTGGGTAGAGTTATGTGCCTATTGTGTGGGGGTCCTCAGACTTGGGCATTCTCTTTGTCCCCACTAGCGCCAGAACCTGGTACCAGGTCTGACTACAGAGGAGACCGGCAAGAATTGTCTGAATCTAGTGATTGCACTTACACCAGAGGGATTTCCCAGAGGAGATCTATTCTGGGATGATGGAGACAGTTTAGGAACTTTTCAAAGGATGGATTACACTCAAGTCTTGTTTATTGCTACAAATAATGCACTTGTTAGTGAAGTTATGTATTTGGCATACCAAACCCTCCCAAGAAGGTTCTGGTTAATCAGGTGCCCACCAAAGATTTTGCATTCAGATCAGATACCAAGGTTTTGACCATATCAAAGCTCAATCTACAAATAGAATCTCAGTTTGCAATTATATGGTCTTTATGCTGCTGCTCAAACTCTGAAAAAATGAAGTCTTCAAAGTCCAGAAACTTTAATATTTGATGTGTTTTTATCTTTCAAGATATTGATTTGCATTCTTTAATATTACATGGGACTTCTTGAAAGTCTTTGCTTTGAATGTTCAAATTGAGATTTTCACTGTTCAAAAATGATTATTTTGACATTGATTTGCGTAAGAAGAAAATAGTGCTATAGAAAATATGCTTTTAGAAAAATACTGCTGTACTAGAATTGCAGTTACAGCAATTCCTGACAGATTTTCAGGGAGGAGGGATAAATTTAGGGTATTTAAGGAGAGCTGTAATTTATTTTTTACTCTACGACCCCAGTCTTCTGGGGATCAGTCCTAGCGGGTGGGTACAGTTATGACATTATTGTGTGGGGGTCCTCAGACTTGGGCATTCTCTTTGTTCCCGCTAGCGCCAGAATGCTCTTCTGATGCCTTTTTTGAAGCTTTAGGGATGATTTATGATGAACCAGATAGGGTCCAGGTCGCAGAGGCTAAGATCATGAACCTGACGCAGGGAGGCCACACCTCTGAGGATTATAGTTCAGAATTCTGGCAATTGTCATCTGAGGTTCTGTGGAACGATGTTGCTTTCAGGTGTCAGTTTCACCCTGGCCTTATGGATGCTCTGGCTTTGCATTCTCCACCCTGTTCTTTTGGGGGGGAGGCCATGACTCAAGCCATTCGTATGGATTGTAGAATTCGGTAGAGAAGTGATTAGCGACAAGGGGTTTCAATCATTCTTCCCAAGTCGGTTTCCTTACCTGAGATGGTACCAATGGAGGTTGGAACAGCCAGCTCTCAGACCACAGAGAGGAGACGTCGGCATGATCTGGGACTCTTCTTCTACTGTGGGCGCGCTGGACATTATCTCAAGGACGGCTCTATTCACCCTCAAGCAAACAAGTCTAAGTCTGAATGATATTCAAGGAGGTCACCCAGGCTTCCAGGTACCCTTTTACTCCTCAGATAAAATACTGTTGAATGTGGAACTACGTTTTCAGAACCCGTGGTTATCTGCACTTGCTTTCATTGACTGTGGGTCTGCTGCGAACCTTATTGATTCTGGGCTGGTTCTTAAATTAGGATTAGGAACAGTTAGATTGGAAAGACTTATTCAGTTTGTTGCTACTGACCAAACACCGTTACTCCAGAACTTTGTCCAGATGGTAACGGAGGAATTCACAATAAGAGTGGGAACACTCCACTCGGAGTCCATCTCCTGTCATGTCTTGGATCATTTATATGCTAGGTTGGTGTTTTGGTTTCCATGGCTGCATGTTCATAATCCTGTTATTGATTGGTGGCAAAAGGATATTATTAAGTGGAGCCCCAACTGCCATAAAAAGTGTCTTCATTCTGTGCAAATTTGCTCCGCTAGTCTGGAGGGTCTGCCGGGATAACTGAAAGACTTTGGAGGTGGGTTTTTGGAAAAAAAGTCAGAGATACTACCTCCCTGTTGTCCTTATGATTGTACTATTGATCTTATTTCTAATGCCAAATTGCCTAAAGCTCACCTGTACAATTTGTCAGGACCGGAATGGACTGCTATGAAAGAATATGTAAATTAATGTTTAAAAAAAGGGTCATATCCTTCCCTCCTCCCCGCCTGTAGATGCAGGATTCTTCTTTGTGAAAAAGAAGGATGGGGGGCTCTGCCTTTGCCTCGATTTCCGTGAACTAAACAAAATTACTATTAAAAATACTTACCTACTTCAACTCATCCCCAACCTTTAGTATGTAATCAGCTTAGTGGGGCCAAATGGTGTTCTAAACTTGATCTTAGAGGGGCTTATAATTTGATACGGATCTGGGATGAGTGAAAGACAGCGTTTTTAACATCTGGGGTATATTCTAGAACCTGGTCATGCTTTTTGGTTTAACCAATGCACCTGCTGTCTTTCAGAACTTTATCAATTATATTTTTTCTGATATAATTGAAAAGTTTATTGTGGCATACATTATAATTTTTTCGTCTGATCAGAGTTCACACTATGAGCATGTTCGTTATATTTTACAAAGACAAGTTATTTGTCAAAATAGAAAAGCGTGTTTTCTCTGTTCAAGAAATATAATTTCTGGGGTTCATTGTATCTGCTGAAGGGTATAAGATGGACCCTGGGACGGTGCAAGCTATAATTGACTGGGTTTAACCTCGCAACCTTAAAGCACTACAGCGTTTTTTAGGATTTGCCAATTATTATAGACAATTTATTAGGGTTTTTTTTCACAGATCGTTAAACCTCTTACCGATCTCACATGTAAGGGAGCAGATCTTAAGGTTTTGTCATCAGATGCCATTGGGTTCTCTAAAAACCTAAAAGAATGCTTCATGTCTGCTCCAGCTTTGATTAAACCTGACCTTCAGAAACTGTTTATCATAGATGTGGATGCCTAAGAGGTTGGGTGACGGCTGATTTGCCTCAAGGTCCTAAAACCCTGACAAACTTATGGCCATGTGCATTTTATCTAGGAAATTTTTATCTGCTGAGAGAAATTATAAATCCAAAAACCGTGAGCTGCTTGCTGTCAAGTTAGCGATTAAGGAATGGAGGCATTTTTTGAAGGGAGCTACTCATCAGGTCACGGTTGTGAAGGATCATAAAAATTTAGCTTATATTGAATCTGCTAAACGTTTAAACCCTAGACTGGCCAGATGGTCCTTATTTTTTCTAGATTAAATTTTTCCATCATGTTCAGGTAGGTGGAGCGCCCGCTACGACCGTGGGGCACTCAGTACCGGGTCAGCACAGTTCTTAAAGGGGTGGTCACAGTGGCAGTGACCCGGTCCGTGGCCCTGGGCGTCCAGTAAAAGGGGATGAATGGAAGTGGAAATAAAGTCTAATGTAGTAATGCTGGGGCTGATGGTAATGCAGCTTAGATGATTTTGCTCCCCACAGGTGGAGCAGAGGCCCCAGGGCTACCAGGACAGTCTATGAGGGGTTGTAGATGTTGGGGTGCAGGACATAATTGGTGGAGGACACAGGATTTGCAGTCTCTTTACTTTTTACTGGTGAAATTGCAGTCCAGGGCACAGGTTACAGGTGATCTTTGAAATCCGGGCAGCCTGGAAGCCTTCCTATCTTCCCTGAATTCTGGGTTCTTGATGCATTAGTTTTCCTCAAGTCCCTCTCTCAATCTTTCCCTTAGGTGGAACTCTACCCACATGGCAGGCAGCTCGAGCCTTTTTACAGGTGTCCCTTTCTAGTGGTGACTCCGGGCTCTAACATGCTGCTGTGCCTTCGGGTGTCAGTTGTGGCTAGAAGACCTGCAATCTCCTGGGGCATACAGTTCCCACACAACCTCAGACCCCAGTGTCCGGCTTCTTGCCCTCAATCCTGGGAGTGAGCTCAATCACAGATCCACTCCCAGCTTCTCTCTCCTTTGCTTCCTCTCCTTTCACTGTCTCACACAGACTGACTTAACTCCTGCTCCAGACCAGAACTTATAGGGAAGCTACCCTGAAACCAGGTTTAGAGCTCCCCCTTTTGGCCTGGAGTCATCAAAGTGTTGTATGTTAGTGTTACCTGATAAGAGGATTCCTTCTCGCTTCCAGGCATGGCATCACCCTCCCCGGGAGACAGGCAATACCATTGTGACAACCGGATTCCCGGGGTGTCATATAGGAGTCTAAGAATGTTAGGGCTAAAGCGTTGTCACGCAGCCTTGTTTCAGTTTCTCCTCCAGAAAATCCTTCTCTCATTCTTCATCAGGGTATAGTAATCTCTATGGTGTCCTCGGAGTTGGATGCTGAGAGTTGCCAAGTCCAGTCTTTGGCTCCTACTGCTACTCTTGATTCAAAATTAGTGGAGAGTGTTAGCCTGATTATGTTGCTCTGAGTTGTGATCTACTGCTGCCTGACCCTTTTGACTATGTTCTGACTATCCCTTTGTCTTGCTCTTTGGCTTTTGATCCACTATCTCTTGTTATTGACCTTGGACCATGACCTGACTTAAGCCTTTTATCCCTTGGCTATCTATGTACTCTCTTGGTATTGACTAGAGATGAGCCACCTCCCTAGTGTTCGGGTTCGGTTCATCGAACAGGGACGTGTTCGACGAACTGTTCGTCGAACGTTCGACGAACACCGTCGAACCCCATTGAAACCAATGGCAGGCAAACACAAACACATACAAACACATGGAAAACACATAGAAAATACCTTAAAAGGTGTCTAAAAGCAGACAAACTGCTCAGAAGACACAACAAACACATGGAAAAGTCACAACTACATATAGTCATGGAAAAGAAAAGAGTTGGAGGAGTAAAAGGAGGAGGAGACACAGATATAGGCATGTCATGCCCTTCTAAAATCAAGAAAGGCTGAAGTAAAAATCTAAAATCACCCTACCAACACCAAGACGTCGTAAAAAAGAAAAAAGAAATATCTTTAGGTAGAATGGTGGTGGGTCCATTCAGAACACTTTCCTTAGAAGACGTAGTGGTACTTCCGTTGGGAGTTGTGCCAAAAAAGGAACCCAATACATTCAGACTAATCCACCATTTGTCATATCCAAGGGGCAGGTCAGTAAACGACAACATCGACGCGGAACCAAGTGCAGTACTATGTACTGTACCTCCTTTGACGAGGCAATCAGGTGGGTCAAGAAGTTGGGAAGGAGCACCTTAATGGCCAAAACAGACATTGCGGGGGCGTTCCGGTTACTACCTGTGCCTCCGAATAGTGTCCTCCCATTGGGCTGCTTCTGTGAAGGAGCATACTACATAGATCGCTGTTTGGCCATGAGGTGCTCCATATCCTGCTCACTATTTGAGGCATTTAGTTGCTTCCTCGAATGTGTCGTCATGGACGTTTGTAAGGCGGCACATATTATCCATTACCTCGATGACTTCTTATGCCTGGGCCCAAAAGATTCTCCACAGTGTGAAAACATGCGGTAGTCCACCTGTGAGAAGGAGAGAGCTGGAGGGAGAGTGGACACCCCAGAGCAGAGGGGTTAGATTGAGAAAGAAAGAAGGCGGTGTAGCTTGCTTCATGGGTGGGGTACTCTGCTGAGTAGCAGAAATTGCTACTAGGCCCAAAAGGATTTCCTGGGCCAGATGCCGTTACAAAATAGTAGTTAGGTAAACAGGCGGTGTAGCTTGCTTCATGGGTGGGGTACGCTGCTGAGTAGCACTAAATTCTACTAGATAAACACTTCCTAGTGAACAAAGCCACATAATACCACAGTGGATCCCAATAACCATTAAAGGGTCCCTGTGTATGCAGTACAGACTACTGCTCCTATCATCAAAGAATATATATCAAAATCCACACAACACAACGATTACAGGGTCAAATGAAAATATATAGAAAAATTCATAATTTATTAATTAAAATGACCACACATAAGGTCAAACAACAAATCAATGTAAGAAAACCGTATGAGAGAAATATGCAGAGAATATAAAATGCATTGTGGGATGTTGCAAATGTCAGGACACACCGGGACACCGGGAAGTGATTGAGGCTAGAAAAACTATAACCTCACATACGGGCAGGGTACATTAAAACCACATAAACCCCTATATAAAGGGTAGAGGGTTACCCACTATTACTGCCCAACTGTGCCTATGCTCAAAGTCATAGCGACTCACCTCAGCATATTGCTGATTTTCAGGTGACCGCCTCACTATCCTAACAGAGCCGCCACAATTACCTGTAGATCGGCGACACCCGGCACCACAACTCCCAATGACCCGGTCCGTCCGTAACCCTCTACCCTTTATATAGGGGTTTAAGTGGTTTTAATGTACCCTGCCCATATGTGAGGTTATAGTTTTTCTAGCCTCAATCACCTGTGAGAAGGAGAGAGCTGGAGGGAGAGTGGACACCCCAGAGCAGAGGGGTTAGATTGAGAAAGAAAGAAGGCGGTGTAGCTTGCTTCATGGGTGGGGTACTCTGCTGAGTAGCAGAAATTGCTACTAGGCCCAAAAGGATTTCCTGGGCCAGATGCCGTTAAAAATAGTACTTAGGTAAACAGGCGGTGGGTGGCAGGGCTACTCTGCTGACTAGCAGACACTGAAGCTTTGGAGCAGACCTCTGAATCCCAGGCCATAGTATGAGTAAACAACTCTGCAGACGACCCCACCCACCTGGAATTGACGATGGCAACGTCATGTAAAACTCAGCAAGGGGACTAAATAAAAAAGTCTCCATTTTTTCAAAAAATTTCGCCACAGACACCACTTAAGTGGCATAAATTTTGCCAGAGTTTTTTTTAAAATGGTTGGTGAGGTGATTTTCAAAAATCATCAAGCTTTTAGTCTCCCCAAGATGACACATGGGTAGAAAAGTCCTTGCGGATCCAGGATTTGTTCATCTTGATGATCGTTAGTCTCTCTACATTGTCACTGGACAGCCGCATGTGCTTATCTGTCAGCACACCACCAGCAGCGCTGAACACACGTTCAGAGAGAACGCTGGCTGCGGGGCACGACAAGATCTCCAAGGCGTGAGTGGCGAGCTCAGGCCATTTTTCAAGATTGGAAGTTCAAAATGAGCAAGGGTCCAGTTCCACAGTCATGGCATCGATGTTAACTTGGAGATACTCTTGTACCATCCTCTCTAGGCGTTGGCTGTGCGTCAGACTTTTTGCCTCCTGTGGCCTTGCAAAGGATGGTCAAAAAAAATCTTGAAACGATTGGAAAAAATTGCTGTTACCACCAGATACGATGTTACTGTTACAGTTAGAGTGATGTCATGGTTCCCAATGGCAAGGGAACGTCAGAGAACTTAAATAACAGACTAGCTCTTGGGTGATGGGATCTCGAGCTGACCGTGAGCTAAACCTACCACACAACTAACAGTGGCCGGGTGACGTACCTACGTTTTATCCCTAGACGCCCAGCGCCAGCTGGAGAACTAACTAACCCTAATAGAGGAAAAAACAGACCTGGCTTACCTCTAGGGAAATTCCCCCAAAAAGGAGACAGAAGCCCCCCACATATATTGACGGTGAGTTCAGAGGAAAAGACATACGCAGTATGAAGGTAGGTTCAGCAAAGCGAGGTCCGCTTACTAGATAGTAAGAAGATACAATAGGGAACTTCACGGTCAGCTGAAAACCCTATTAAAATACCATCCAGAAATTACTTTAAGACTCATGTGTCAACTCATGACACCGGAGTGGTAATTTCGGCCCACAAGAGCTTCCAGCTACAGAAACATAACATAACTGTGAACTGGAACAAAAATGCAAACAAACTTAGGACTAAGAGTCCAACTTAGCTGATAGTAGTCTAGAAGCAGGAACATGCAACAGAAAGGCTCTGGTTACATTGATGGCCGGCACTAGAATAACTGAGCAGCAAGGCTAAATAGGATACTCCCACATCCTGATGGAAACAGGTGAACAGAGAAAGTGAAGCACACAAGTCCAGTACCACCAGCGACCACCGGGGGAGCCCAAAAACCAAATTCACAACAGTACCCCCCCCTCAAGGAGGGGGCACCGAACCCTCACAAGAACCACCAGGGCGATCAGGATGAGCCCTATGAAAGGCACGGACCAAATCAGAGGCATGAACATCAGAGGCTGTCACCCAAGAATTATCCTCCTGACCGTAGCCCTTCCACTTGACCAGATACTGAAGTTTCCGTCTGGAAACACGGGAGTCCAAGATCTTCTCCACAACGTACTCCAATTCACCCTCAACCAACACCGGAGCGGGAGGCTCAACGGAAGGCACAACCGGTACCTCATACCTGCGCAATAATGACCGATGGAAGACATTATGGATAGAAAAAGATGCCGGGAGGTCCAATCGAAAGGACACAGGGTTAAGAATCTCCAAAATCTTATACGGGCCGATGAACTGAGGCTTAAACTTAGGAGAAGAAACCCTCATAGGGACAAAGCGAGAAGACAACCACACCAAGTCCCCAACACGAAGACGAGGACCAACACAACGACGGCGGTTAGCAAACCGGCTCCAAATTGTCCACCACCTGTCCCCAAATCCGATGCAACCTATCCACCACAGTATCCACTCCAGGACAATCCGAAGACTCCACCTGACCAGAAGAAAAGCGAGGATGAAACCCCGAATTGCAAAAGAAAGGAGAAACCAAAGTGGCAGAACTAGCCCGATTATTGAGGGCAAACTCCGCCAACGGCAAAAAGGCAACCCAGTCATCCTGATCCGCAGACACAAAACACCTCAAATAAGTCTCCAAGGTCTGATTAGTTCGCTCAGTCTGGCCATTAGTCTGAGGATGGAACGCAGACGAAAAAGACAAATCAATGCCCATCCTAGCACAGAACGCCCGCCAAAATCTAGACACGAACTGGGTCCCCCTGTCAGAAACGATATTCTCCGGAATACCATGCAAGCGAACCACATTTTGAAAAAACAGAGGAACCAACTCGGAAGAGGACGGCAACTTAGGCAAGGGCACCAAATGAACCATCTTAGAAAAACGGTCACACACCACCCAGATGACAGACATTTTCTGAGAAACAGGGAGATCAGAAATAAAATCCATAGAGATGTGAGTCCAAGGCCTTTTTGGAATAGGCAAAGATAACAACAATCCGCTAGCCCGAGAACAACAAGGCTTGGCCCGAGCACAAACATCACAAGACTGCACAAAAACTCGTACATCTCGAGACAGAGAAGGCCACCAGAAGGACCTAGCCACCAAATCCCTGGTACCAAAGATCCCGGGATGACCTGCCAACGCAGAAGAATGAACCTCCGAGATGACTCTACTGGTCCAATCATCAGGAACAAACAGTCTACCAGGCGGGCAACGATCAGGTCTATCCGCCTGAAACTCCTGCAAAGCCCGTCGCAGGTCTGGGGAAACAGCAGATAATATCACCCCATCCTTAAGGATACCTGTAGGTTCAGAATCACCAGGGAAATCAGGCTCAAAACTCCTAGAAAGGGCATCCGCCTTCACATTTTTAGAACCTGGTAAGTATGAGACCACAAAATTAAACCGAGAGAAAAACAACGACCAGCGCGCCTGTCTAGGATTCAGGCGCCTGGCAGACTCAAGATAAATCAAATTCTTATGATCGGTCAATACCACCACCTGATGTCTAGCCCCCTCAAGCCAATGACGCCACTCCTCAAAAGCCCACTTCATAGCCAAAAGCTCCCGATTACCAATATCATAATTTCGCTCGGCGGGCGAAAATTTTCGAGAAAAGAACGCACAAGGTCTCATCACGGAGCAATCGGAACTTTTCTGCGACAAGACCGCCCCAGCTCCGATCTCGGAAGCATCGACCTCAACCTGAAAAGGAAGAGTAACATCAGGCTGACGCAACACAGGGGCGGAAGAAAAGCGGCGCTTAAGCTCCCGAAAGGCCTCCACAGCAGCAGGGGACCAATCAGCAACATCAGCACCCTTTTTGGTCAAATCAGTCAAAGGTTTAGCAACATCAGAAAAACCAGTTATAAATCGACGATAAAAATTAGCAAAGCCCAAAAATTTCTGAAGGCTCTTAAGCGAAGAAGGTTGCGTCCAATCACAAATAGCCCGAACCTTGACAGGATCCATCTCAATGAAAGAGGGGGAAAAAATGTACCCCAAAAAAGAAATCTTTTGAACCCCAAAAATACACTTAGAACCCTTCACACACAAGGAATTAGCCCGCAAAACCTGAAAAACCCTCCTGACCTGTTGGACATGAGAATCCCAGTCATCCGAAAAAATCAAAACATCATCCAGATACACGATCATGAATTTATCCAAATATTCCCGGAAAATGTCATGCATAAAGGACTGAAAGACTGAAGGGGCATTTGAAAGACCAAAAGGCATCACTAAATACTCAAAATGGCCCTCGGGCGTATTAAATGCGGTTTTCCACTCATCCCCCTGCTTAATTCGCACCAAATTATACGCCCCACGGAGATCAATCTTAGAGAACCACTTAGCCCCTTTTATTCGAGCAAACAAATCAGTCAGCAGTGGCAGAGGATACTGATATCTGACTGTAATTTTATTCAAGAGTCGATAATCAATACACGGCCTCAAAGAGCCATCTTTTTTAGATACAAAGAAAAAACCGGCTCCTAAGGGAGATGAAGAAGGACGAATATGTCCCTTTTCCAGGGACTCCTTAATATATTCTCGCATAGCAGCATGTTCAGGTACAGATAGATTAAATAAACGACCCTTTGGAAATTTACTGCCCGGAATCAGATCTATGGTACAATCGCAATCTCTGTGAGGAGGTAGTGAACCAAGCTTAGGCTCCTCAAAAACATCACGATAATCAGATAAAAATTCCGGAATCTCAGAGGGAATAGATGACGAAATGGAAACCAAAGGTACGTCCCCATGAGCCCCCTGACATCCCCAGCTTAACACAGACATTGATTTCCAGTCAAGAACTGGGTTATGAGATTGTAACCATGGCAATCCGAGCACCAAAACATCATGTAGATTGTACAACACAAGGAAGCGAATCGTCTCCTGATGGTCTGGATTCATACGCATAGTCACTTGTGTCCAGTATTGTGGTTTATTACTAGCCAATGGTGTAGAGTCAATACCCTTCAGAGGTATAGGAACTTCCAGAGGCTCTAGATCAAACCCACAGCGCCTGGCAAAGGACCAATCCATGAGACTCAAAGCGGCGCCAGAGTCGACATAGGCATCCGCGGTAATTGACGATAATGAACAAATCAAGGTCACAGACAAAATAAACTTAGACTGTAAAGCGCCAATTGAAATAGACTTATCAACCTTTTTTGTACGTTTAGAGCATGCTGATATAACATGATTTGAATCACCACAATAGAAGCACAACCCATTTTTTCGCCTAAAATTCTGCCGTTCGCTTCTGGACAGAATTCTATCACATTGCATATTTTCTGGAGCCTTCTCAGAAGACACCGCCAAATGGTGCACAGGTTTGCGCTCCCGCAAACGCCGATCAATCTGAATAGCCATTGTCATGGACTCATTCAGACCTGTAGGTGCAGGGAACCCCACCATAACATCTTTAATGGCATCAGAGAGACCCTCTCTGAAATTCGCCGCCAGGGCGCACTCATTCCACTGAGTAAGCACAGACCATTTACGAAATTTTTGGCAGTATATTTCAGCTTCATCTTGCCCTTGAGATAGGGCCATCAAGGTTTTTTCAGCCTGAATCTCTAAATTAGGTTCCTCATAAAGCAACCCCAAAGCCAGAAAAAACGCATCCATATTGAGCAACGCAGGATCCCCGGGTGCCAATGCAAATGCCCAGTCTTGAGGGTCACCCCGCAGCAAGGAAATTACTATCCTAACCTGCTGTGCGGGATCTCCAGCGGAGCGAGATCTCAGGGAAAGAAATAATTTACAATTATATTTGAAATTCAGGAAACGAGATCTATCCCCGGAGAAAAATTCTGGTATAGGAATTCTAGGTTCAGATATAGGAGCATGAATAACAAAATCCTGTAAATTTTGAACCTTTGTAGCAAGATTATTCAAACCTGTAGCCAAACTCTGAGGATCCATTTTAATCAGGTGAGATCAGAGCCATTCAAGGATTAGAAGGAGAGAGAGAGGCAAAGGCTGCAATTAGAGCAGAAATGCAACTGAGTCAACTATAGAGCAAGCTCAGAAGAAAAAAAAAAAAAATCTGCAGACTTCTTTTTCTCTCCTTTCTTCTGCCAACGGTTTTAACCCTTGGCCGGCCATACTGTCATGGTTCCCAATGGCAAGGGAACGTCAGAGAACTTAAATAACAGACTAGCTCTTGGGTGATGGAATCTCGAGCTGACCGTGAGCTAAACCTACCACACAACTAACAGTGGCCGGGTGACGTACCTACTTTTTATCCCTAGACGCCCAGCGCCAGCCGGAGAACTAACTAACCCTAATAGAGGAAAAAACAGACCTGGCTTACCTCTAGGGAAATTCCCCCAAAAAGGAGACAGAAGCCCCCCACATATATTGACGGTGAGTTCAGAGGAAAAGACATACGCAGTATGAAGGTAGGTTCAGCAAAGCGAGGTCCGCTTACTAGATAGTAAGAAGATACAATAGGGAACTTCACGGTCAGCTGAAAACCCTATTAAAATACCATCCAGAAATTACTTTAAGACTCATGTGTCAACTCATGACACCGGAGTGGTAATTTCGGCCCACAAGAGCTTCCAGCTACAGAAACATAACATAACTGTGAACTGGAACAAAAATGCAAACAAACTTAGGACTAAGAGTCCAACTTAGCTGATAGTAGTCTAGAAGCAGGAACATGCAACAGAAAGGCTCTGGTTACATTGATGGCCGGCACTAGAATAACTGAGCAGCAAGGCTAAATAGGATACTCCCACATCCTGATGGAAACAGGTGAACAGAGAAAGTGAAGCACACAAGTCCAGTACCACCAGCGACCACCGGGGGAGCCCAAAAACCAAATTCACAACAGAGTGATGACTCGATAGTCCCACGTTTGGCAAGTTAGAACTCAGAGATTGACTACGTGCACCACTGGTGTTTTGTGGAAAAGCAGATGTTAGATTCTGTAACAGTCTCTGCTGATACTCCTGCATGTGTGAATCCCTTTCTATGGCAGGAATTATTTCGCCAAATTTACTTTTGTACCGGGGATCTAAGAGTGTGGCAACCCAGTAGGCGGCATTACTTCGGATTCTGACAATCCGAGGGTCATGTTGCAGGTAGTGCAGCAAGAAGGCACTCATGTGTCTTGCGCATCCAGGAGGACCAAGTCCTTGTTGTCTTGGTGGTGGCGAGGTGAGAATCATGCTTACTTCGTCTCCCCTCTTCCCCCAACCTCGCACAGCAGAAATTTGATCAAGGTCTCCCTCATCTGATGAGTCTTCCATGCCCAACGCCAGTTCGTCCTCCACTTCTTCCTCGTCTCCTGCACCTTCCTCAGCAGTTTGGCTGCCACCATGCGCCCTCGGTAATCCCTCTCCCCCAGCCTCCAATTCCAGCCGCCTTGGTGCTGCCAACCTTCTTGACCTTGGAGATATGATCCCTTCCGCATACGACTCCTCCTGTTCCTGCTCCTCCTCTTGTTCCACCACCTGACTCCGAACACTGTTTAAGGTGTGCTCCAGCATGTAAATCACCAGAATGGTCATGCTGATAATGGCATCATCAGCACTAAACATCTTCGTTGCTATTTCAAAACTGTTCAGAAGGGTGCATAGGTCTCTGATCTGAGATCACTCCTGCAGCGTGATTTGCCCCACCTCTTGAGCTTGTTGGCCCAGGCTAAACGTTATAACGTATTGCGCCAGGGCTCGTCGGACAGTGCAGATGTAGCGCCCCCACTGCCGCAGGGCCGAGGGGTACCCGGTACCGGGCCTCTGAGTCTCTGCTTCTGGGGTTGTCACGGCGGCTAGGCCCCGGTCCGTGACCCTGCCGTGGGGCGCTCAGTGAATGATCGGTGTGGATGTCGGTGCAGTTGTGGGGTGCAGGTCGCGGTAAATAACGAGGACACCAGGTTGCAGTCTCTTTACCTCTTTACTGGAGATCTCTGAGTCCTCAGTCCAGAATACGGTTCACCAGGCTGCGCAAGTCCCGCCGGTCCAATGGCACTTCCAGAGTTCTCTTCACAGGTGGAAATCGGTGCCTTCCTTCTTAGCGCTATGTGTTGTAGTCCTCCCCTGCTGTGCTTACGGAAAGTACCCCACAACTGTTGTGTCTGTTTCTTAAGTTCCCTCACAACTCGATTAAATGATGTTCTTCTAATCGTCCGTCCCTCCCTTATGTTACGGTTAGAACGGCACCCGTTTGTCGGGTAGGCCTGGAGTTCTTCCGGGACCCTAGAGACGCCCCTCTCCCGCAATTGCCTCCCAAGACTTCATAGGTGATATGTGTTAGACAGCCCGCCTTAAACTGACTGTCCTGCCGCTGTTTGGAGTATTGCTTGAAGCTGAATGTTATTCTACTCCCTCGGCGTTCCGGCCACCGGTAGTGTGCCTCAGTAGGGTGTTGCTTCGGTCTTACAGCACGACCCCTACTGGAATTCTCCTATCGCTTGATCTCGTTTCTCACTCAGCACAATCTATCTCGCTTCTAGTCCTTTCTTAGGGCACCGCCGCTATTCTGAGCAGGCACGGTCCCGTTACGTTCTTTCCAATGCCAAGCCTCTGCCAGGATCCCACCCCTGGCAGAGACCCTACTGTCTCTTCCTCCGCAACACCCTCTGCCACAAGGTGTTGCTTCGTTCAATCCAGTCGGCTTTCTCATCTAACTTCCTGCCTGACCCCCGGTTTACCCACTATGGTGGGGAGTGGCCTAATGAATAGCACCCTTAGCTCCCCCCGGAGGCCCTGCTGTGAAATGTATTGGTGTCTGTGATACCTGATCAGATGAACTCCTTCAGTGCCATCGAACGCACCATGGCTCCCCATAGTGGCGGAGCCACAGTACTGCAACGACCAGGACTCTGGGGCGCTGCACTCCCCCCTGGTTAAACACAGTACTCCGGGACTGGGAAGAAAACAACAATACAAGTTAGCAAAAAGACATACAATTTTGTTGAGTGCAAAACAATAAGTATACTTGAACAGGCTTCCCTTTATGGGAGGTGAGGACACTTTAACGTTACAAACATAATTAAATATCATAGCAACATGCTATAATTAGCTTTTCTTACCCAACCGGGTATTCTACTAAGTGCAAACATTATTGACCAATAATTTAACTTTGCCTTTAAGGATATACACTCTTAATCCGCTAGAGACCTTCTTATAATCACATTATAAGGTATTTTAACTTTTACATTCTCCTACTTTGAATCTGCAGGACCGCCTGTCCCTATGGCACCAGACCTACTGCCTCTCCTTTCTTTTACAGGACCGCCCCGTTCAGCCAGGGCCTACTGCCTTTCTCTACTATACATGGTATAGACATAACATTCCTTTCAATTAGAGAACATGGAGCCGGCTCTACTTGGCTCCTATTAGGACTCACTCACTAACCCCTACGGGTCCACTTTCTGTCCTTAGTAACACATTTCTAACTTTCTATGGGGACTCAGGGTTTACCTTCTATCCTCACCTTCATTATTACTTTCTTACTTTTACTTAAGCAGAACTCTAAATCTACCCCTACGGGCTTTCTGCATCTTTCTTTTTCAAAGAACATTATCTAGGTTTCACATTTTAAACAAATTGAACACACATAACTTTCCTGTATGCAAAGCAGTTACATTTCTTCCAGAGCATCATCATCAGCATTTCTTCACATTTAACTAGTTAAAACATATACAACTTTTCTCATTCCAACATTACCATGGCATTACTGTTCTTAAAACAGTATCTCTCGTAAGTACGCTGTTGGACATCCCCTTTAAAAGAGGATCAAGCCTTTCTGAGGTAGCTCGTCTTCTCAGCCTACCAGTCTTTGTTCAGCAAAGGTTCCAGAACGGTATCTTCGCAAAGAGTCTTTAAATGAAACCAGTAGGAAGCGCCTTTAATAAGGTGCAAACTATTTACATTTTCAAAAGAAACAGTAAAACCTTACTGTGGTGAAGCGGAAGGTGGTCTCCTACCCGGCCTCACCAGGCCAACAGATCGCACTGGTGAGCCAGGACGCCGTTCCGGTCCCAGCAGTGATAAAATTCCTCGCCGGGAGGCCCTTCTTACTGGCAGGCGCACACGTTCCTCCGGGGCACGGCGGGGTCGGGTTTCTTGTGGTTCCGCGGGGCCGGGCTCCGCTGCTTTTCCCTTGGGATCACCTTCTTCCGGTGCTTCAGCAGCAGCCTGAAGGGCGATGCACCGCTGAACACCTCGCGCCACCCAGCCAGCTTCTCCCGTAGCCCTCCTCCATCGGGTGTACGTCACCGCATCACCTGGCTCCAGGTCGCGGGGAAATCTTCCGCTGCAGGGCTCCACTTATTCCCGTTCCACATGGATTTGCAGCGGCTCCCCAATCTCCTGGATGACCCCGCGTCCATGTTGAGGGTTGAAAGAGACCACCACACCCCAATGAGACAAGGGGGGCTCCGCAACGGCGGTTAAATCGATCTGGGCTGCCGGTTGTGGTCGGTTCCGCCATACAGCCATCAAGCGCCGCAGGTGCTCAGCCTCTGGCAGGATCTTCATGCCCGGTGCCTGCAGCGTACCTTCAGCCGCGGCCGGGTGGGAAGGAGCAGGGGACACCGGAGATAGGTGGACTTCCGTGGGCCGACCCAGCCGAGCAAGCACGCGGGCATCGACCTCCATGCGGCGCGCTATCTGGCGGGCCTCGGCTGCGGCTACACACTCCTCCGATGGTGGCAAGGGGGGTCGGCCCATTGGTAGCTACGTGAGGGTCAGTCCCCACAACGCTGGTGCATCTGAGGCTGTGTCAGACGGTGCAGCCTCAGGCTGAATCGGATCAGTCCCCCGCGGGATTCTTGGTGTCGCCATCTTTGCTCCTTCTGCAGTGTCTTCTTCCCGCGGTCTCTTTCGTGGGCGGCCCCGTCCCCATGGTCTCCACCCTCCGACCAGGATCAGGAGGCGGACCTCGGCTGTTGACGGGCACGTCCTCAGGACACAGAAATACTTAGACTGGGCGGCCATTGCTGTTCGCACTCTCCATCTTGCCTACGCCCCCTTCACGCCCCTCTTCTCTTCCTGCGCTCTCCTCAGCGCTACAATGGCGGCGGAGTTTGGCGGCAAATGGCACAACACACAGTCCTCTCAATAAAGTACAGTCCAAGCACAACAAATCACAGTCTCTAGGCACACATGACCTGGTTCTTCAGGCTTAAGTAGATCCTGTTCGTGACGCCAAGTTTGTAGCGCCCCCACTGCCGCAGGGCCGAGGGGTACCCGGTACCGGGCCTCTGAGTCTCTGCTTCTGGGGTTGTCACGGCGGCTAGGCCCCGGTCCGTGACCCTGCCGTGGGGCGCACAGTGAATGATCGGTGTGGATGTCGGTGCAGTTGTGGGGGTGCAGGTCGCGGTAAATAACGAGGACACCAGGTTGCAGTCTCTTTACCTCTTTACTGGAGATCTCTGAGTCCTCAGTCCAGAATACGGTTCACCAGGCTGCGCAAGTCCCGCCGGTCCAATGGCACTTCCAGAGTTCTCTTCACAGGTGGAAATCGGTGCCTTCCTTCTTAGCGCTATGTGTTGTAGTCCTCCCCTGCTGTGCTTACGGAAAGTACCCCACAATTGTTGTTGTGTCTGTTTCTTAAGTTCCCTCACAACTCGATTAAATGATGTTCTTCTAATCGTCCGTCCCTCCCTGATGTTACGGTTAGAACGGCACCCGTTTGTCGGGTAGGCCTGGAGTTCTTCCGGGACCCTAGAGACGCCCCTCTCCCGCAATTGCCTCCCAAGACTTCATAGGTGATATGTGTTAGACAGCCCGCCTTAAACTGACTGTCCTGCCGCTGTTTGGAGTATTGCTTGAAGCTGAATGTTATTCTACTCCCTCGGCGTTCCGGCCACCGGTAGTGCGCCTCAGTAGGGTGTTGCTTCGGTCTTACAGCACGACCCCTACTGGAATTCTCCTATCGCTTGATCTCGTTTCTCACTCAGCACAATCTATCTCGCTTCTAGTCCTTTCTTAGGGCACCGCCACTATTCTGAGCAGGCACGGTCCCGTTACGTTCTTTCCAATGCCAAGCCTCTGCCAGGATCCCACCCCTGGCAGAGACCCTACTGACTCTTCCTCCACAACACCCTCTGCCACAAGGTGTTGCTTCGTTCAATCCAGTCAGCTTTCTCATCTAACTTCCTGCCTGACCCCCGGTTTACCCACTATGGTGGGGAGTGGCCTAATGAATAGCACCCTTAGCTCCCCCCGGAGGCCCTGCTGTGAAATGTATTGGTGTCTGTGATACCTGATCAGATGAACTCCTTCAGTGCCATCGAACGCACCATGGCTCCCCATAGTGGCGGAGCCACAGTACTGCAACGACCAGGACTCTGGGGCGCTGCACAGACACTGCTCCTAGGCCCAAAACTATTAACTGGATTGGATGCAGTAAAAATTGAGATACACAGGCAGTATAGTTTGTTTCACAGGCTGGCTACTCTGCTGACGTGCAGACACTGCTCCTAGGCCCTAAACTATTAACTGGATTAGATGCAGTGAAAATAGCGATACACAGGCGGTATAGTTTGTTTCACAGGCTGGCTACTCTGCTGACATGCAGACACTGCTCCTAGGCCCATAACTATTAACTGGATTAGATGCAGTAAAAATTGAGATACACAGGCGGTATACTTAGTTTCACAGGCGGGCTACTCTGCTGACGTGCAGACACTGCTCCTAGGCCCAAAACTATTAACTGGATTAGATGCAGTGAAAATAGAGATACACAGGCGGTATAGTTTGTTTCACAGGCGGGCTACTCTGCTGACGTGCAGACACTGCTCCTAGGCCCAAAACTATTAACTGGATTAGATGCAGTAAAAATAGAGATACAAAGGGTGGTATAGTTAGTTTCACAGGCGGGCTACTCTGCTGACGTCCAGACACTGCTCCTAGGCCCAAAACTATTAACTGGATTAGATGCAGTAAAAATAAAGACACACAGGTGGTATAGTTTGTTTCACAGGCGGGCTACTCTGCTGACGTGCAGACACTGCTCCTAGGCCCCAAAACTATTAACTGGATTAGATGCAGTGAAAATAGAGATACACAGGCGGTATAGTTTGTTTCACAGGCGGGCTACTCTGCTGACGTGCAGACACTGCTCCTAGGACCCAAAACTATTAACTGGATTAGATGCAGTAAAAATAGAGATACACAGGCGGTATAGTTTGTTTCAAAGGTGGGCTACTCTGCTGACGTGCAGACACTGCTCCTAGGCCCCAAAACTATTAACTGGATTAGATGCAGTGAAAATAGAGATACACAGGCAGTATAGTTTGTTTCACAGGCGGGCTACTCTGCTGACGTGCAGACACTGCTCCTAGGCCCAAAACTATTAACTGGATTAGATGCAGCGAAAATAGAGATACACAGGTGGTATAGTTTGTTTCACAGGCGGGCTACTCTGCTGACGTGCAGACACTGCTCCTAGGCCCAAAACTATTAACTGGATTAGATGCAGTAAAAATTGAGATACACAGGCGGTTTAGTTTGTTTTTCCGGCAGACTACTCTGCTGACGTGCAGGCACTGCTCCTAGGCCCAAAACTATTAACTGGATTAGAAGCAGTAAAAATTGAGATACACAGACGGTATAGTTAGTTTCACAGGCGGGCTACTCTGCTGACATGCAGACACTGCTCCTAGGCCCAAAACTATTAACTGGATTAGATGCAGTAAAAATAGAGACACACAGGTGGTATAGTTTGTTTCACAGGCGGGCTTCTCTGCTGACGTGCAGACACTGCTCCTAGGCCCAAAACTATTAACTGGATTAGATGCAGTAAAAATAGAGATACACAGGCGGTATAGTTAGTTTCACAGGCGGGCTACTCTGCTGACGTGCAGACACTTCTCCTAGGCCCAAAACTATTAACTGGATTAGATGCAGTAAAAATTGACATACACAGGCGGTATAGTTTGTTTCACAGGCGGGCTACACTGCTGACGTGCAGACACTGCTCCTATGCCCAAAACTATTAACTGGATTAGATGCAGTAAAAATAGAGACACACAGGTGGTATAGTTTGTTTCACAGGCGGGCTACTCTGCTGACGTGCAGACACTGCTCCTATGCCCAAAACTATTAACTGGATTAGATGCAGTAAAAATAGAGACACACAGGTGGTGTAGTTAGTTTTACAGGCGGGCTACTCTGCTGACGTGCAGACACTGCTCCTAGGCCCTAAACTATTAACTGGATTAGATGCAGTGAAAATAGAGATACACAGGCGGTATAGTTAGTTTCACAGGCGGGCTACTCTACTGATGTGCAGACACTGCTCCTATGCCCTAAACCCCAAAACGATTTACTGGGTTAGATGCAGTAAAAATTGAGATACACAGGGGGTGTAGCATTGGCAAACAGTGCTATGAACTGCTGTAACCTACCCTGAAAAGGGCTGATATTACAACTAGTCCTGACTCCTCCCGACTCCCTAAACCTATCTCTCTGACAATTCGTTCAAAAAAACACTCTTAGTCTGTATAGCGCCCACAGCAGCAGCGGTGCCGTCTAACACTAAGCTGCAGCAGTGAGGAAATGGTGGTGACGGGGCAAATGGCTGGTTCTTATAGGGCAAGGACATGTGACATACACAGCCAATGACACATGCCCTTGCTTGTGTGCATCACATGCACATTGCTGTGTGTGTGTGTGCACTGCTGATAGGCTGAGAGACTGCACCGCCCCTCTGTAAATGCGGGAAAGAAAAAAAAAAGAGATCGGCGTTATTTCAGCACAGATCTATCCCCCACCCACTATACACTGAAACAGTCCATTAACAATGATAAACAGTTTTAATGTGCAAATCAAGCTAGGCTTTTGGTGAACGAACAGTTATCGAACAGAAACTCGAACAGCCGAATTGTAAGCAAATTGTTCGGGTTCGTTGAACGACTCGAACACCGCCCAAAACAGCTCGAATTTGAAATTGGCGAACAGTTCGACTCGAACACTGCTCATCTCTAGTATTGACCAGGGAACATCTGACTCTCGTGCCTCAAGGTCTGTCCGTGAGTAGTGACTAGCGTCACACATATATTCTGTCATCCAAGAGAATTGATCGATTATGCAAATCACACTCTGATCAAACTGAGACTTTGATCAGTGTGATCATAGTGTGATGGCGAAAAAAATGTCTACATCTTCTCCATTCTGTCAGTCTGTGAAAATCAGACTGCACTCAAATGTCATCCAAATGCAGTCGGATGTTTTCCACAGACTGATTGACTGTCATGGCCGAGTGTAATCCAAATGTGCATGGCCCCATACAATAACATTGGTGACAGTGTGATCCGATGTTTTGTTGGATCGCACTCAGATAAAAAATAGAAGAAGTACACACCCCAAGAGAAATATCTCTGATAATGCCCACTTGGACTTAACTGTTTAGGTGCCAAATACTATGATCACTAATATCTCTACAATTTAGAGACAAAATTAAAAAAAAGTTTTATTTTTATTCTTTTATTCTGCTTTCCAGCACTTATTACTGTATTTTTCGGACTATAAGATGCATCGGACTATAAGTCGCACCCAAGTTTTAGAGGTGGAAAATAGGGAAAAATATATTCGAAGAAAGAAAGTGGTAAAATATTTAATAACATATAACATACTATTATATGTGGGGTTATAATACAGTACAGACCAAAAGTTTAGACACACCTTCTCATTTAAAGATTTTTCTGTGTTTTCATGAGTATGAAAATTGTACATTCACACTGAAGGCATCAAAACTATTAATTAACACATGTGGAATTATATACTTAACAAAAAAGTGTGAAACAACTGAAAATATGTCTTATATTCTAGGTTCTTCAAAGTAGCCACCTTTTGCTTTGCACACTCTTGGCATTCTCTTGATGAGCTTCAAGAGGTAGTCACCGGGTATGGTCTTCCAACAGTCTTGATGGAGTTCCCAGAGATGCTAAGCACTTGTTGCCCCTTTTGCCTTTACTCTGCGGTCCAGCTCACCCCAAACTATCTCGATTGGGTTCAGGTCTGGTGACTGTGGAGGCCAGGTCATCTGGCGTAGCACCGCATCACTCTCCTTCTTGGTCAAATAGCCCTTACACAGCCTGGAGGTGTGTTTGGGGTCATTGTCCTGTTGAAAAATAAATGATGGTCCAACTAAATGTAAAGCGGAGGGAATAGCATGCCGCTGCAAGATGCTGTGGTAGCCATGCTGGTTCAGTATGCCTTCAATTTAGAATAAATCCCCAACAGTGTCACCAGCAAAGTACCCCCACACCATCACACCTCCTCCTCCATGCTTCACGGTGGGAACCAGGCATGTCTCCATCCGTTCACCTTTTCTGCGTCGCACAAAGACACAGTGGTTGGAACCAAAGATCTCAAATTTGGACTCATCAGACCAAAGCACAGATTTCCACTGGTCTAATGTCCATTCCTTGTGTTCTTTAGCCCAAACAAGTCTCTTCTGCTTGTTGCCTGTCTTTAGCAGTGGTTTCCTAGCAACTATTTTACCATGAAGGCCTGCTGCACAAAGTCTCCCCTTAACAGTTGTTGTAGAGATGTGTCTACTGCAAGAACTCTGTGTGGCATTGACCTGGTCTCTAATCTGAGCTGCTGTTAACCTGCGATTTCTGAAGCTGGTGACTCGGATAAACATATCCTCAGAAGCAGAGATGACTCTTGGTCTTCCTTTCCTGGGGTGGTCCTCATGTGAGCCAGTTTCTTTGTAGCGCTTGATGGTTTTTGCCACTGCACTTGGGGGGACACTTTCAAAGTTTTCCCAATTTTTCGGAGTAACTGACCTTCATTTCTTAAAGTAATGACAGCCACTCGTTTTTCTTTACTTAGCTGTTTTTTTCTTGCCATAATACAAATTCCAACAGTCTATTCAGTAGGACTATCAGCTGTGTATCCACCAGACTTCTGCACAACACAACTGATGGTCCCAACCCCATTTATAAGGCAAGAAATCCCACTTATTAAACCTGACATGGCACACCTGTGAATTGAAAACCATTCCCGGTGACTACCTCTTGAAGCTC
This sequence comes from Ranitomeya variabilis, assembly GCF_051348905.1. Taxonomy (NCBI): domain Eukaryota; kingdom Metazoa; phylum Chordata; class Amphibia; order Anura; family Dendrobatidae; genus Ranitomeya; species Ranitomeya variabilis. Next base: position 953,782,180 of record NC_135232.1, read on the forward strand.
ATCAAGAGAATGCCAAGAGTGTGCAAAGCAGTCATCAAAACAAAAGGTGGCTTCTTTGAAGAACCTAGAATAAAAGATATAATTTCAGTTGTTTCACACTTTTTTGTTAAGTATATAATTCCACATGTATTATTTCATAGTTTTGATGCCTTCAGTGTGAATGTACAATTTTCATAGTCATGAAAATACAGAAAAATCTTTAAATGAGATGGTGTGTCCAAACTTTTGGTCTGTACTGTAGATAATAGTATGCTATTATGTTGGAAGCTATCGGTAGAAGATGGTGTTGTGGGACCAGTATGGGGTCTGTAAAGTACTATATGAAGACACTGGAGAGTGAGTATAAGAATGGGGGCACAGGGATTATATTTAAAGCACCACTTCAGCACTGAAAAATAACACTGGAGTGCTGCTTTAAGATCCCATTGGAGAACTATAACTCCCAGCATGTCCGGCAGATCCTATGGCATGCTGGTCGTTATAGTTCACCACAGGAGTGGCAGAGTGCTTTTTTATGTGCTGTAATCACTAACCTTTTAATACATTCTTTCTTGTACAGGCTGTGGTCAGTGCAGGTCCGGCAGCCAGCCTTGACCACACAGTGCCCTCTCTCTTATGACCTCACCACAGATCATGTAAGAGGAAGCTGCACTGTTTGTAGTGAGGTGTCTGCAGGACCTGTGATGACATCACAAAGAGGCAGGGCTTTGTGTGGTCATATGATGCTCCAGCCCACCCTCCTTATGACCTCAGCACAAGTCCTCCACCGAGCCTTCAGCATTGCATCAGCACTGTCAGGTATGCTGCATCCCACCCTCCTGTGTGCTCCTGCCCCCTCCTCCAATGGAAACAGATCTCCCCAGCTGCTGCAGGAATCCGGCACTGGGGAAACCATGTGTGTCCGCTGTTTAAGTGAAAGATTATTTCTTGCTACTCCCTGCTCCGTGCTGACAGGCAGGCGGGGAAGCGGCTAATGAATATTCACTTCACTTTAAGTATCAGGACCATGTAGTTTCCCCAGTGCTGGATTCCTGCAGCACAGACATTTTCCTCCCTCCTGCAATCCCAATCTGACTCCCCACATGCTACATTCCGACCATAAGACGCACCCACATTTTCCTCCCAAATTTGGAGGAAAAAAAAGTGTGTCTTATGGTCCGAAAAATACAGTATATAGTGTGTCCAGTTCAACCTCAAAAATTTCATGAAAAGTCCTCTTTAAGTGCATACAATGTCATCTAGATCATTAGGTAGAATATTTTCTGGAACTTTAACTAGTTATGCTAAAATATTAGATATATTTGTATTTAACAAATACTAAGAACAAAGCACACAACAACTGACAGGCTACCATGTGCCACATATTTTGTCAAATGTTTTAATTATTATGTTGTGCTTTCTAAAAATAAAAACGGAACATTTCCACATTAAATTTGTTTTGAAGATGCTTAAAAAACAGTGAAATTCATATTTTAACGTGCTTCTTTATTTCACTTGTTAACAGAATTAGAGTTGAGAATTCTACATCACTGTAGACTATAATTTGTGTGATTGTTTTGAACATTTACTATTGTTAAGGGCACAAGAGTAAGTGTAAATAAATACAGTTGTTATGGAAGACATCTTACTTTTTTGGAGACAGATATATATTTTTGAAGTAAAGAGATCTGAAAAGCAATTTGCAAGAATAGTTATAGACAGTTATAGTTCTATATTATAAGGAGATGTAGACTAAATGGACAAAAGTATTGAGACACATACTATACATATTACACCTACCAGAGTTTTTGTCATTCTAAACCCATAAGCATTAAAGGAGTTGTAACCAGTGATGAGCGAATATGCTCGGTGCTCGGGTGTCCTCCGAGTATTTGTAAGTACTCAGAGATTTAGTTTTCAGGGCCACAGCTGAATGATTTACATGTTAGCCAGCTTGATTACATGTGGGGATTCCCTAGCAACCAGGCAACCCCCACATGTACTTATGCTGGTTAACAAATGTAAATCATTCAGCTGCGGCGAAGAAAACTAAATCTCTGAGTACTTACAAATACTCGGAGGACATCCGTGCGTGCTCGGGAAATCTTGAGTACAGAGTATATTCGCTCATCACTAGTTGTAACAAGTTTGGATCAACTTGTTAAAACTCAGTAGAATAATGGATAACTTCACAATCACTAGGGAGTCTGACTGGTGTGGCCCCACCGATCTTAAGTACCGAGCACTAAAAACTGGAGTGGTGGGTGATCATACAAACTCCGCTCCATTCATTCTTAATGGAAGTGTTGAAGACCAACCAAATGCTGCCCTCGGCTATCTATGACAGTTCCATAAGTACAGAATGGAGCATATAAATGATCATTGCTTCTTTCTGAAGAGCTCCATTTGTTAGGATTGGTGACCAGACCATAGGTGATAAGGAATTTATCCTTATCCCGTTAAAGGGAACCTGTCACCCCCAAAATCGAGGGTGAGCTAAGCTCACCAGCATCAGGGGCTTATCTACAGCATTCTGGAATGCTGTAGATAAGCCCCCAATGTATCCTAAAAAATAAGAAAAGGAGTTTAGATTATACTCACCCAGGGGTGGTCCCGGTCCGATGAGTGTCGCGGTCCGGTCCAGTGCCTCCCATCTTCATCAGATGACATCCTCTTCTGGTCTTCATGCTGTGGCTCTGGCGCAGGCGTACTTTGTCTGCCCTGTTGAGGGCAGAGCAAAGTACTGCAGTGTGCAGGTGTCGAGCCTCTCTGACCTTTCCCGGTGCCTGCGCACTGCAGTACTTTGCTCTGCCGTCAACAGGGCAGACATAGTATGCCTGCACTGGAGCTGCAGCATGAAGACAAGAAGAGGACGTCATCCTATGAAGATGGGAGGCCCCGGACCGGACCGCGACCCCCACTGGATCGGACCACCCGCCCAGGTGAGTATAATCTAACCTCTTTTTCTCATCTTTTAGGATACATCGGGGCTTAGCTCACCCTCGATTTTGGGGGTGACAGGTTCCCTTTAACAATGGATAATTTACAAACTTGGCACAGCTCGCTTAATATGGAGTTGGTACCCCCTTTGCAGCGAAAAAAGCTTCCAGTATTCTGGGAATACTTTCTACAAGATTTTGGAATCGGTCTGTGGAATTTTTTGCTGATTCATCCAGAAGAACATTTGTGAGATCAGCCACTGGTATTGGACTAGAGGACTTGGATTACAATCTTCAGTTTTAGTTAATCTCAAAAATATTTGGGCCAGTCAAGTTCTTCTACATCAAACTCACCCAGCCATGTTTAATGGACCTTGCCTTGTGCACTGTAGCAAAGTCTTGTTGGAACAAAAAAAGGACTTCCCCAAACTGTTCCCACAAAGTTGGAAGCATACAATTATTCATTTGTACTGTTACACTAAAGCTATTAGATTTCCCATCAGTGGAACTAAGGGACCTAGACCAAAACCTTGAAAAACAACCCCATAACATTGTCCCCCATACACCAGTAGGTACAGTGCAGTCAGGTTGGGAACGTTCTACTGGCATTCTTAAACATTTGGACTTGCACGTTTCCATTGCTCTACAGTCCAGTGCTGGTGTGCATTACACAACTTCATCCAACTACTGTACTGTACTTGGAGATGTAAGACTTCCTTGTAGCTGCTCAGCTGTGAAAAAAACATGCCTTGAAACTTCAAGGGTATAGTTTGTGAGCTGATGTGAATGCCGAAGAAGGCTGAAGAATTAATTGTTGCAACAGAACATTGACAACTTTTATGCACTATTCGCAGGTGCAGATTAAAGGTAGCCACAGCCCCAGGCAGTTCAGTTTGCTGATTTGTCATAAGATGGGTCATTATATGGGGTTTGGTCACATGACCAGTCATTTGATAGTTCAGACTAAAATCTAGCAAAATGATACCATGCTGGAGAGTGGATTGATTATAGGTGTGCATATACTATACCCTAACATGGATTCCACTACTTTTTATTCTAAATTAAGTACTTTAACAATGTAAACATCTGTTTTTGTCTATGCACATGGTCACTTTTGCTGGGTAGGATTTATTGAAACTTTATTCATGCACTTTACTTGATTGCAATTTTATTTTTGTATCTATATCTTTTATTCATTCATAATTTATATGTGCTATTTTGTTTCCAAATTCCCAATCATGTTATTGTCCTCACCTCCTATGATGTTGTTGTCCAGCATTGTTTCCCTTGTTATTTTAATATTATGTCATTAAAATTTATATTTTGAGCTTATTTAGCAGTGGTTGCCCTTTTTTGGTAGGTTTTAGTCTTTGTTCTGTGCAAATGCACCATTTTACATTCAAATTTGTGGACACTTACAATTATACTTCATTTAGTAATGTCCAAAAGTGTTGTTACCCTTGCAACTGTTCCAGAAAATGAAAAGGCTGTCAAAGGAAATTATTGCAATTTTGTTATGCACATGTTTATTTTCTTTGTGTGTACTGGAACAATACAAAAAATAGAGAAAAAGGGCAAATTGAACAGAATTTCACACAAAACCCCGAAATGGGCCAGAAAAAAATGGTTGGCACCTTTCCAAAATTGTGGGTTACAACTTTGTTGCAAGCATGTGATGCTTGTTTAAACTGAACTGTGGCAAGTAACAGGTGTGGGCAATATGAAAATCCCATCTGAAACCAGATTAAAAGGGGAGAAGTTGACTCAATCTTTGCATTGCGTGTCTGTGTGTGCCACACTATGCAGGGAAAACAGAAAGAGAAGAGAACTGTCTGAGGACTTGAAAACCAAAATTGTTGAAAAATGTCAACAAACTTAAATCTACAAGTCCATCTCCAGAAATCTTGATGTTCCTTTGTCCACTGTGTGCAACATAATCAAGAAGTTTACAACCCATGGCACTGTAGCTAATCTCCCTGGATGTGGACGGCAGAGAAAAATTGATGAACGGTTGCAATGCAGGATAGTCTGAATGGTGGCTCAGGGTACATCAGCACAAACCATCCGTCGACATTTGAATGAAATTAAATGCAATAGCAGGAGACACAGGAGGACCCCAATGCTTATACAGAGACATAAAAAGATAGACTGTAGTTTGCCAGAATGTATGTCAGTAAGCCAAAATCTTTCTGAGAAAGTGTCATGTTGACAGATGAGACCGAGATAGAGATTTTTGGTAAAGCACATCATTCTAATGTTGACCAAAAATGGAATGAGGCACAAAAAGAAAGGAACACAGTACCTACAGACAAATATGGTGTACAGTCACAATATAGTGCCCAGTGTCAGAAAGCTTGGTTTGTGTACTAGGCCATGAGCCTACCAGCAGGACAATGACCCCAAACATACTTCAAAAAGCAGGCCGGCAGTGGCGGGCAATGAGTCAGGATCTAAATCCCATTGAACACCTGTGGAGAGATCTTAGGAAAAGGTACCCTTCAAATATGAGCGATCTGGAATAGTTTGCAAAATAAGAGTGATCCAAAATTCCAGGTAAGAAGGTTATTGATTGTTTTAGAAAGGGATTGATTGCAGTTATTTATGCCAAAGGATGTGCAATCAAATATTAAGTTGAGGGTGGTAACAATATTGTTTGTAAAATTATGCACACTTTAACTGTTTGTTGTGTTGTTCCAATTTCTATATTTTTTGTGTTGTTCCAATACACACAAAGGAAATAAACATGTGTAAATAAAGCATTTGTAATTGCAATAATTTTCTGAGAGAAATACTTCATTTTAGAGAACAATGTTTTTGGCCATGACTGTACTTATTGTTTGATTTGTGTTGTGCTGCTGTGTTATCCATTCTGCATCACTTACATAGTTGTTGCAACATGTTTAACCCCTTTCTGACCTCGGACGGGATAGTACGTCCGAGGTCACATACCGCGCTTTGATGCAGGGCTCCGGCGTTGAAGCCCGCATCAAAGCCGAGACATGTCAGCTGTTTTGAATAGCTGACATGTGCCCGCAATAGCGGCGGGTGAAATCGCGATTCACCCGCTGCTATTAACTAATTAAATGCCGCTGTCAAACACAGACAGCGGCATGTAACCGGCGCTTCCGGCCGGGAGGCCGGAAATGAGCGCATCGCCGACCCCGTCACATGATCGGGGGTCAGCGATGCTTCTGCAGTGTAACGATAGAGGTCCTTGAGACCTCTATGGCTACTGATCCCCGGTAGCTGTGAGCGCCACCCTGTGGTCGGCGCTCACAGCACACCTGCATTTCTGCTGCATAGCAGCGATCTGATGATCGCTGCTATGTAGCAGAGCCGATCACGATGTGCCAGCTTCCAGCCTCCTATGGAGGCTATTGAAGCATGGCAAAAGTAAAAAAAAAAAGTGAAAAAATGTGAAAAAAATAAAAAATATAAAAGTTTAAATCACCCCCCTTTCGCCCCATTCAAAATAAATCAATAAAAAAATCAAACCCACACATATTTGGTATCGCCGCTTTCAGAATCGCCTGATCTATCAATAAAAAAAAGGATTAACCTGATCGCTAAACGGCGTAGCGAGAAAAAAATTTGAAACGCCAGAATTAAGTTTTTTGGTCGCCGCGACATTGCATTAAAATGCAATAACGGGCGATCAAAAGAAAGTATCTGCACCAAAATGGTATCATTAAAAACGCCAGCTCGGCACGCAAAAAATAGGCCCTCACTTGACCCCAGATCATGAAAAATGGAGACGTCACGGGTATCAGAAAATGGCACCATTTCTTTTTTTTTTTCTTAGCAAAGTTTGGAATTTTTTTTTCACCACTTAGATAAAAAATAACCTAGTCATGTTAGGTGTCTATGAACTCGTAATGACATTGAGAATCATAATGGTAGGTCAGTTTTAGCATGTAGTGAAACTAGCAAAAAAGCCAAGCAAAAAACAAGTGTGGGATTGCACTTTTTTTGCAATTTCACCGCACTTGGAATTTTTTTCCCGATTTCTAGTACACGATATGGTAAAACCAATGATGTCGTTCAAAAGTACAACTCGTCCTGCAAAAAATAAGCCCTCAAATGGCCATATTAACGGAAAAATAAAAAAATTATGGCTCTGGGAAGGAGGGGAGCGAAAAACGAACACGGAAAAATGGAAAATCCCAAGGTCATGAAGGGGTTAAGACAATAAAGGGCTAGAAAGAAAGTGTTACGCACAGCAAACCACACTTTTTATACATTTTGTATTACACTACATGTAGCATTTAATTAAAAATGAATACAGACCATACCCCAGAATAATAAAATCCACAGACAGTTGCGTCAGTTAGTATTATTAATAAGGAAGGACACTAGGTAATAATAGATGGCCCTATAGGTAGTAGTTGTAAATAGGTACAGTTGTGCTTAAAAGTTTACATACCCCGGCAGAATTTTTGCTTTCTTGCCTTTTTTTTCAGAGAATATGAATGATAACACCAAAACTTATTCTCATCTCATGGTTAGTGGATGTGTGAAGCCATTTATTGTCAAACTACTGTGGTTTGTCTTTTAAAATCATAATGACAACCCAAAACATCCAAATGACCCTGATCAAAAGGGTCACAAAAAAAGGTTGCATTCTATCTGGCTAAAGCATGTCAATGTAAAATATATGAAATATGAATAGCAATACGGCTTTTGAATACTAGGAAAAAATGAATGAGACGCTGTGCACACAATTTGCCCAAATCATGCCTGCCCATCAAACAATGTCAAGGTGGTATCAAAAGTCTGATGGGTCCCTATCTATATAATTACCTCTCATAGGCTGATGTCTGAATTCCTGGGTGAATGTGGACACCTCTCTCAGTAATGCCTGTGTAAGGTACTAGCAGTAACGTGGGATGCAGTGACGAGCAGGAGACAGAGCAAGAGTTAACAAATTTTATAGCAGAATATGTCCCAACAGTAAATACTCCATGCAGGGAGTAAGGGGGTGTAAGCATACGGGCCCACAAATATATTTATCAATAAAGGAATTGCAACAGGTGTAAAACAATGGGTTAACTTATCAGTCTCTGGTTCTTGGATGATGGTGGTTGGAAGATCCCACGAAGGCGCCATAGGAGGCACGTGACATCTCAGAGCCGGTCCTGGAGAAAGGTGAAGCACTGTCTCTGTACGGCGGCGGAGTATCCTGATCTTCTTATACATGGTCTGGTGATCCTGGAACGAGGTACAGTACAGGGGAAGGATTGCTGCACAGCCAAAGAAGTACAAAGTCTCCGAGTGAAGACCGCAGTCCCGAAGCTACAGACCGCACATGTCGCTGTACCAGCATTGAGAAAAGAGTCAGCGGATGTCAGTTGTACCGACTGGTTGATGACGTTAGGGTCTGGGGTTGATGAGGGATTAGCCTCTGGGATTGCACAGTCTGTATGCGCAAGGGATGTAACGCTGTAGAGCGGGCCTGTAAGCTGGCGTCGGTCTGTGGAGAGGGAGTCAACCCTCTCTTGCTGCACACGCTGGGTCCCCATCAAATGTCCTGTTTCCACGTGTGCAGTCCCCTTTCTATCACATCCGCCCCCAGAAGTCAGGTGCAAAGGTCTATCCCTGTCAGTAAGTGTTTCCCCAGGCAACAAAGGTTCCAGACCTCATAGTTCCAACCCGGACACGCGGGAGAGACTACTGTTCTGGTCCATCTTCCTACACCTGCCTTTATGGGTAGGTAGGAACCTGTTGTATTTAGAATCACTGCATGTTGAAGGGCGAAGTGCTCAATCAGTAAGCTAACCTATAAATAAGATAACATAGAAATAACAAAGAATGACTGGCAGATCTTTTGTTTTTTCACCCAACCACTAACCATGAGTGGAGAAAAAGTTTTGGTGTTATCATTCATATTCTCTGAAAAAAGGCCAAGAAAGCAAAAATCCTGCCGGGGTATGTAAACTTTTGAGCACAACTGTATACCTTACATATCAATCAAACACACAGTATATATAATCTGTAGCTTTGCTGCCATAAAATAAGAGGGGCTCAGGCACATTTCTTGCACGGGGCCCCAACCAAGCGTCAGATTGGTGGGGATCTGACACCTGGAAATCCCTGTTTATCACCTATGATGAGCTTCAGTCAGCTAGATGTAAACACATTGCATTAAGCTGCACTTCATATCTCCATTCAATGTGCAGTGGCTGCTGCTAGGTCCTGCAGATCATCTCCTATTCAAAAGTAAAGGAACATTTAACCGCTGAATGGTGACAGTGTCAGGGGTTGTACACTCACTGATTTAATAGTGATTATGTATTTTATGGATAGTTTATCAATATTAACATATGACCAGTAGTGTTGAGCATTCCGATACCGCAAGTATCGGGTATCGGCCGATACTAGCGGTATCGGAATTCCGATACCGGGATTCCGATACTTGGTGCGTATCGGATACCGGAATCGGAAGTTCCATGATTCAAAATTCAGAAATTCAGCCAATGAGAAAGATTCCAAGTGTGGGCACATCCTGTTTAGCATGGAGGGCATGAAACTACTGGCAAGGCTGTGATTGGCTGCTTAAATGATGTCATGATGCAGTTTAAAAGTCGCTGGCGCCATTTTGCGATCACTCTGCTGTGAATTCAGTTAGTGACAGGACGCTGTTTGCTGACTGAGGGACAGTTTAGAGATAGCGATTTGCTTCTTTGTGCTTTCCAAAGGCTAATTTAGCAACCGCTGTGTTCACCTACTAATCACCTTCCTTTTGCCTTGTAGCGCTGTTTTCACAGCGATCTGCAAGGTCTCTCTGTGTGTGTGTGTGAGTGCAGCCCACTCTCTAGTCTGAGTGCAGCCACATAGGCCATCCATAGCTGGTTGTAATCAGTTCAGGGAGGGTGGTTCATTGCCTCATACTGTCCTTTTTTTTTTTTTTTTGAAGTAGTGCAGGCTGCTGCACATTTTTTCCAAAAATTCCTATTAGTGTCTTTCCACCCGTCTCCAGCTAATTTGTGGAAAAACACTACATAGGATAAAGTAGAGGAGGGTTTTTGGGCCTTGCAGCGCCGTTTACGGCTGTCTGCACGGTCTCCGTGTGACTGCAGCTCGCCCTGTAGTCTGTGAGCAGCCGTAGCTTGGTTGTCTCCAGCTCAGGGTTGTTCACTGCGTCATACCGCCAAATCAATTTTCATTTTGTTTTCAAGTAGTGTAGTCTGCTGCTAATTAATTTAAAAAAATCCTATTAGTGTCTTTCCACCCGTCTCCAGCTAATTTGTGGAAAAACACTACATAGGATAAAGTAGAGGAGGGTTTTTGGGCCTTGCAGCGCCGTTTACGGCTGTCTGCACGGTCTCCGTGTGACTGCAGCTCGCCCTGTAGTCTGTGAGCAGCCGTAGCTTGGTTGTCTCCAGCTCAGGGTTGTTCACTGCGTCATACCGCCAAATCAATTTTCATTTTGTTTTCAAGTAGTGTAGTCTGCTGCTAATTAATTTAAAAAAATCCTATTAGTGTCTTTCCACCCGTCTCCAGCTAATTTGTGGAAAAACACTACATAGGATAAAGTAGAGGAGGGTTTTTGGGCCTTGCAGCGCCGTTTACGGCTGTCTGCACGGTCTCCGTGTGACTGCAGCTCGCCCTGTAGTCTGTGAGCAGCCGTAGCTTGGTTGTCTCCAGCTCAGGGTTGTTCACTGCGTCATACCGCCAAATCAATTTTCATTTTGTTTTCAAGTAGTGTAGTCTGCTGCTAATTAATTTAAAAAAATCCTATTAGTGTCTTTCCACCCGTCTCCAGCTAATTTGTGGAAAAACACTACATAGGATAAAGTAGAGGAGGGTTTTTGGGCCTTGCAGCGCCGTTTACGTCTGTCTGCACGGTCTCCGTGTGACTGCAGCTCTATCCGTTGTCAGTTCAGCCCCAAAAAAATAAATAAATAATAAAGTTCACCAAACACACCAGTTACACCACTTTACATTTGTGTAGGCCACATTAGCTCATATTCAAGTCTAGTCCACACTTTAGAAAATTAGTGTGTCTTATACCTGTTAGGAGGAGTTGCTCAGGAATAAGCACACAAAGCCGTTTTTCTGCTTATCTTTATCAGTCAACCAAGATGAAGAAGGCAGTGAGTAAGGCACGTGGGCGTGGGCGCGGAGCAGGGAGGGGACGTGGGGATTCTGTGCCTGCTGCGGGCACCGGTGAGTCATCAGCACCCACTTTCACAAGGGAACAGTCGTTCATGCGCAGCTTTGTCGCCGAGCGCCGTACACCGCTGCTGCGTCAAGACCAAATTGAAGCCGTTGTGGGATGGATGGCAGCTAATGCATCAACTTCCATTAGTGCCACATCCTCTCAGACACAGAGCACTGGAGAGCAGCCATCTGTCTCTTCACCACCTGCAAAATTGCCCAGGCAGACAGAGATCCCAGGACAGGAGCAGTCTCTACTTCTGTTCTCTGAATCATCTCTTGGCTTGGAAACAGGGGGCCAGCCAAGCAGCATTGGAGAAATGGAAGAAGAGGCAGGGTGCAGTGATGCCCAACCGCTTTTTCTGTCTTCCTCTGAAGAGGCGGGTGGGCCAGTGGCTCCGGTCACCACCTCGCAGGCCGCATCAGCTGATGATGACACTCAGGTGCCACTTACTGGTGCGTGCTCTGCTGCTGAGACTACCCAGGAGGAGCAGTTGGGGGCAGAGGGTAGTGTAGATGATGAGGTCCTTGACCCATCTTGGCGTCAGGGACAGGAAGGTGGTGGGAGCAGCTCTGAGGAAGAGATTCCCCGTACGGCCCAAAGAGGGAGAGGGAGGGGGAAGACTGCGGATCCTGCAGCCTCCGCTTTGGCACCCGTAAGGAGCATGTCTCTTCCAAAAGTCAAAAGGGGGGCTCCCAAGACTTGCAGTGCCTGGTCCTTTTTTGACACAGTTGCAGATGACATTTGCTATGTCAGATGCAAGGTGTGTCATCAAAAAATCAAAAGAGGTCAAAAAGTCGCCAACCTCAATACCTCCAACATGTGGAAACATGTGCGCAACAGGCACCCGGCGGAGTTAGACAAACACACTGAAGAGCTAGGCCAACCAACAGCGGCAGCTACCACCTCTTCAGCTCGTGTTGCCTCTTCCTCTAGCTCACACGCAGCTGGTTCGGCTTCCTCCCAGGATCGCCGTGGAAGAACCTCTGGCCCTGTTGTCCAGAGACCCGCTGTCATTCCACCCGCAGCACCACTTTCCCAGTCAACCACACACTCCCAGCCCAGTCTACAGCCATCGGTAGTACAGGCATGGGAGAAAAGGCGGCCTTTCTCGTCAAACCACCCACGAGCACAGGCTCTGACTGCAGGCATTGCCAAACTTCTGTCACTGGAAATGCTGTCATTCAGGCTGGTGGAGACTGACAGCTTCCGTGACTTGATGTCATTGGCAGTCCCACAGTACAGTGTGCCCAGCCGCTTTTACTTCAGCAGGCAAGCCATCCCTGCCCTGCACAAGCATGTTGAGGGACACATAAAACACGCGCTACTGAACGCCGTCGGTAGCAAGGTCCACCTCACCACCGATGCGTGGACCAGTCAACATGGACAGGGGCGATACCTTTCCCTCACTGCCCATTGGGTTAATGTCGTTGAGCCGGGTACAGACCGTGCGAGTGGCGCAGGACGTGTCCTGCCCACTCCAAGGATTGCAGGAATCCATTCTGTACGCATTGACTCCTCCTCTTACACCAGTTCCTCAGAATCATCGCTGCAGGAGCCGTCACAGTCCACCTCCACATGGACCCGTGATGAACGTGTACCTGTTACGACCGACATGAGCACAGCCGTGGCCAAACGTCAACAGGCCGTCTTGAAATTAATTTTTTTGGGGAATCGTAGCCACACAGCGCAGGAGCTCTGGAATGCCATCAAGCAGGAGAGCGATGTGTGGTTTGAGCCAGCGAATCTCCAGCCAGGCATGGTAGTGTGTGATAATGGCCGAAATCTGGTGGCAGCCCTGGGCCTCGGCAACCTCACTCACATCCCATGTCTGGCACATGTGCTCAATTTGGTCGTGCAGAGTTTTTTGAGGGACTATCCGGATCTTGATGCACTGCTGCACAAGGTCCGCCTAGAGTGTGCTCACTTGCGGCGTTCCAGCACGGCAAAAGCGCGCATTGCGGCTCTGCAGCGCCGACACCGCCTGCCGGAACATCGCATCATATGTGACCTACCTACCAGGTGGAATTCCACGTTACATATGTTGGAGCGGTTGTGTGAGCAGCAGCAAGCTGTAATGGAGTACCAGCTGTATCAGGCGCAAAAAAGTCGCAGTCAGCGCCGTACAGACTTCACAACCACAGAGTGGGCCACTATGAAGGATGTCTGCCAGGTTTTGCGTCCCTTTGATTATTCCACGCGGATGGCGAGTGCAGATGATGCACTAGTCAGCATGACTGTCCCCCTTATCTGCCTGCTTGAAAAATCACTGCAAGCGCTAAGGGATGATGTTGTGGAAGAGGTGGAGGATGAGGATTCACCACTTCCATCATCTTCTGGACAGTCAGCGCCACGTGGTTCCTCACAAACGCGTAGGCAGGGGACAGTTTGTGAGGAGGATGAGGAGGAGTCAATGGAGGAGGAAGACATCCGTCCAGAGGAGGGAGTTCCCGAATTGTCCAGTACTCAGTGTGTACAGCGAGGGTGGGGTGATGACGAGCGGGCAGAGATCACGCCTCCAGCTGGGGACAGCGTTTCTTGGGCAGTTGGCAGTCTGCAGCACATGGTGGATTACATGCTGCAGTGCCTGAGAAACGACCGCCGCATCGACCACATTCTCAACATGTCTGATTATTGGGTGTTCACCCTCCTCGATCCTCGCTACCGGGACAACGTAGAAAGCCTCATCACACCGTTGAACCGGGAGCGAAAAATGCGGGAGTACCAAGACACACTGGTCAGTTCCATCATCTTCTCCATTCCAACTGAGAGAAGTGCTGCTACTGCATTCCAAAGCAGCTCAGTGCGTCCAGGCAGTGGTGGAGGCTCTGCACAAAGAGGGAGCAGAAGCAGTGCCTCTGCCCAAGGCAAGACCAGTATGGCCCAACTGTGGCACAGTTTTGTGTGCCCCCCACAAAAGTCTACACCATCACAGACGGCTCCAGTCAGCAGGAGGCAACGGTTCCGTCAGATGGTGACAGACTACATGTCTTGCCCTCTTGCTGTACTCCCAGACGGCTCTTCCCCTTTCAAGTTTTGGGTCTCAAAGCTGGATACATGGCCAGAGCTAAGCCAGTATGCATTGGAGGTGCTGTCTTGCCCTGCGGCCAGTGTATTATCGGAACGTGTCTTTAGTGCTGCAGGTGGTGTACTAACTGACCGTCGCATGCGACTATCCTCCGATAACGTTGACCGGCTTACTTTCCTGAAAATGAACAAGGCCTGGATCTCGCAGGAATTTGCCACTCCTCCTCCTGATTAAAAAATTAGGTCACTGTATACGTTATCCAGGTCTCCTGTTGTGTTCATCTTTCTACCACCTGAACTTAAATTCCTGGGCTCCAACACCGCCAGTTGAGGCTCAGACGTGCCGTCTGCACAGTGAAAACATACGACCCAGTGTTATTGGGTTTCAGTAACGTCAGCTGATCCCCAGCTGTGTAGCCGGCAATGTGTCATGCGACCGCCACGCTGACACAACAACTGAAATGTAAGGGAATCTGTCCCCCCCCCCCCCCAAGGCGTTTGTTACTGAAAGAGCCACCTTGTGCAGCAGTAATGCTGCACAAGGAAAAAGGTAGCTATTTTGGTTTTGCTCCTTGCACACGCAAAACTTAACACTTATAAAATGTGTCCACTGATACCGTAAAACCGTCCCGGAGGTGGGACTTTCCTTCGTAATATGACGCAGCACAGCCGTCATTCCTACCCCCCCGGCGCCGCGCCCCGGCTCCTCAGCGTTGTTTGATTCCGTCCCGGAGCCTGCGCTGTTATGTTATCCCGTGGCCAGGCACACTTAGCGCTGCCCGTCTTCTGGCATCATTTGGTGTCAGGCTGGCTGCGCCTGTGCGGCCACGCTGGCCGAGAGCCCGCCTCGCAGTGTCTTCTGATTTAATCCCACTGGGGGCCTGGGATCTATGGACATGCGCAGTGCATATCTGAACCTCCACCTCTCACTCATCTCCCTATGGCTTCTTCAGACTGTTCGGTGTCAGCTGGTCCCTAATAGCATGCCACGGCCGTGACACCGCACAGTCTGGAAAAGAAGCCGTAGGGAGGGGAGTGAGAGGCGAGGATATGCACTGCGCATGGCCATGGATCCCAGGCCCCCAGTGGGATTACATCAGAAGACACTGCGAGGCGGGCTCTCGGCCAGCGCGGCCGCACAGGCGCAGCCAGCCTGACACCAAATGATGTCAGAAGATGGGCAGCGCTAAGTGTGCCTGGCCACGGGATAACATAACAGCGCAGGCTCCGGGACGGAATCAAACAACGCTGAGGAGCCGGGGCACGGCGGCGGGGGGGTAGTAATGATGGCTGTGCTGCGTCATATTACGAAGGAAAGTCCCACCTCCGGGACGGTTTCACGGCTTCAGGGGACACATTTTATAAGTGTTTAGTTCTGTGTTTGCAAGGAGCATGATGAAAAGAGCCACCTTTTCCTTTTGCATCTTTTGTGCTGCACAAGCTGGCTCTTTCAGCTACAAACGCCTTGGGGGGGGGGTTAAAGGTTCCCTTTCGACTTTCTCAGGCTTCGGCCTACATTGTGTTCCTCTGCTTTTCCACCTGCCCCTGGGCTCCAACACCGCTAGTTGCCGTCCAGAAGTGCTGTACGCACAGTCAACAGTCGCTCCTCTGTTATTGGGGTTCAGTAACGTCAGCTGTTCCCCTGCTGTGTGTGTGGCAATCCCTCCTACCTCCTCCAACCTCCTCCTCCTCCACCTGTCCCTGGGCTCCAACACCGCCAGTTGCCGTCCAGAAGTGCTGTACGCACAGTCAACAGTCCCTCCTCTGTTATTGGGGTTCAGTAACGTCAGCTGTTCCCCTGCTGTGTGTGTGGCAATCCCTCCTACCTCCTCCAACCTCCTCCTCCTCCACCTGTCCCTGGGCTCCAACACCGCCAGTTGCCGTCCAGAAGTGCTGTACGCACAGTCAACAGTCCCTCCTCTGTTATTGGGGTTCAGTAACGTCAGCTGTTCCCCTGCTGTGTGTGTGGCAATCCCTCCTACCTCCTCCAACCTCCTCCAACCTCCTCCTCCTCCACCTGTCCCTGGGCTCCAACACCGCCAGTTGCCGTCCAGAAGTGCTGTACGCACAGTCAACAGTCCCTCCTCTGTTATTGGGGTTCAGTAACGTCAGCTGTTCCCCTGCTGTGTGTGTGGCAATCCCTCCTACCTCCTCCTACCTCCTCCAACCTCCTCCTCCTCCACCTGTCCCTGGGCTCCAACACCGCCAGTTGCCGTCCAGAAGTGCTGTACGCACAGTCAACAGTCCCTCCTCTGTTATTGGGGTTCAGTAACGTCAGCTGTTCCCCTGCTGTGTGTGTGGCAATCCCTCCTACCTCCTCCAACCTCCTCCTCCTCCACCTGTCCCTGGGCTCCAACACCGCCAGTTGCCGTCCAGAAGTGCTGTACGCACAGTCAACAGTCCCTCCTCTGTTATTGGGGTTCAGTAACGTCAGCTGTTCCCCTGCTGTGTGTGTGGCAATCCCTCCTACCTCCTCCAACCTCCTCCTCCTCCACCTGTCCCTGGGCTCCAACACCGCCAGTTGCCGTCCAGAAGTGCTGTACGCACAGTCAACAGTCCCTCCTCTGTTATTGGGGTTCAGTAACGTCAGCTGTTCCCCTGCTGTGTGTGTGGCAATCCCTCCTACCTCCTCCAACCTCCTCCAACCTCCTCCTCCTCCACCTGTCCCTGGGCTCCAACACCGCCAGTTGCCGTCCAGAAGTGCTGTACGCACAGTCAACAGTCCCTCCTCTGTTATTGGGGTTCAGTAACGTCAGCTGTTCCCCTGCTGTGTGTGTGGCAATCCCTCCTACCTCCTCCAACCTCCTCCAACCTCCTCCTCCTCCACCTGTCCCTGGGCTCCAACACCGCCAGTTGCCGTCCAGAAGTGCTGTACGCACAGTCAACAGTCCCTCCTCTGTTATTGGGGTTCAGTAACGTCAGCTGTTCCCCTGCTGTGTGTGTGGCAATCCCTCCTACCTCCTCCAACCTCCTCCTCCTCCACCTGTCCCTGGGCTCCAACACCGCCAGTTGCCGTCCAGAAGTGCTGTACGCACAGTCAACAGTCCCTCCTCTGTTATTGGGGTTCAGTAACGTCAGCTGTTCCCCTGCTGTGTGTGTGGCAATCCCTCCTACCTCCTCCAACCTCCTCCTCCTCCACCTGTCCCTGGGCTCCAACACCGCCAGTTGCCGTCCAGAAGTGCTGTACGCACAGTCAACAGTCCCTCCTCTGTTATTGGGGTTCAGTAACGTCAGCTGTTCCCCTGCTGTGTGTGTGGCAATCCCTCCTACCTCCTCCAACCTCCTCCAACCTCCTCCTCCTCCACCTGTCCCTGGGCTCCAACACCGCCAGTTGCCGTCCAGAAGTGCTGTACGCACAGTCAACAGTCCCTCCTCTGTTATTGGGGTTCAGTAACGTCAGCTGTTCCCCTGCTGTGTGTGTGGCAATCCCTCCTACCTCCTCCAACCTCCTCCTCCTCCACCTGTCCCTGGGCTCCAACACCGCCAGTTGCCGTCCAGAAGTGCTGTACGCACAGTCAACAGTCCCTCCTCTGTTATTGGGGTTCAGTAACGTCAGCTGTTCCCCTGCTGTGTGTGTGGCAATCCCTCCTATCTCCTCCACCTCCTCCTCCTCCTCCTGTCCCTGGGCTCCAACACCGCTAGTTGCCGTCCAGAAGTGCTGTCCACACAGTCCCAACAGTCCCTCTTCTGTTATTGGGGTTCAGTAACGTCAGCTGTTCCCCTGCTGTGTGTGTGGCAATCCCTCCTACCTCCTCCAACCTCCTCCAACCTCCTCCTCCTCCACCTGTCCCTGGGCTCCAACACCGCTAGTTGCCGTCCAGAAGTGCTGTACGCACAGAGCCAAACACCTCGCCAATGTGTTAGTGGGGTTCAGCACCGCCAGCTGTTCCCCTGCTGTGTATACGGCAACGTGTACTGCGACCGCCACGCAGACACAACAAGTTAAATGTAAGGGAACCTGACCCCCCCCCCCCAGGCGTTTGTTACTGAAGGAGCCACCTTGTGCAGCAGTAATGATGCAAAGGGAAAAAGTGCCTCTTTTCGTGATGCTCCTTGCACATGCTGAACCTAACACTTATGAAATGTGTCCCCACACAGCGTTAAACCGTCCGGTAGGTGGAACTTTCCTTTGTCGTGTGACGCAGCACAGCCATCATTTTTACCCCCTTGGCGCCGTGCGCCCCCTCCTCAGCGTTGTTTGAATCTGTCCCGGAGCCTGCGCTGTTAGGTTAGCCCTTGGCCATGCACACATGTTGCGCTGCCCGTCTTCTGACCTCATTTGGTGTCAGGCTGGCTGCGCCTGTGCGGGTGCGCTGGCCGAGATCCCGCCTCGCAGTGTCGTCTAATGTAATCCCACCGCGGGCCTGTGATCCGTGCCCGTGCGCAGTGCATATCCTCTCCTCTCACTCCCCTCCCTACGGCTTCTTCAGACTGTGCGATGTCAGCTGGTCCCTAATAGCATGCCACGGCCGTGACACCGCACAGTCTGAAAAAGCCGTAGGGAGGGGAGTGAGAGGAGAGGATATGCACTGCGCACGGGCACGGATCACAGGCCCGCGGTGGGATTACATTAGACGACACTGCGAGGCGGGATCTCGGCCAGCGCACCCGCACAGGCGCAGCCAGCCTGACACCAAATGAGGTCAGAAGACGGGCAGCGCAACATGTGTGCATGGCCAAGGGCTAACCTAACAGCGCAGGCTCCGGGACAGATTCAAACAACGCTGAGGAGGCGGCGCACGGCGCCAAGGGGGTAAAAATGATGGCTGTGCTGCGTCACACGACAAAGGAAAGTTCCACCTACCGGACGGTTTAACGCTGTGAGGAGACACATTTCATAAATGTTAGGTTCCGCATGTACAAGGACCATAATTAAAAGAGCTAAGTTTACCTTTTCCAGCATTAGTGCTGTACACAATGGCTCTTTCAGCTACAAACGCCTGGGGGGGGGGGGGGTTAAAGGTTTCCTTTCAACTTGCTCGAGTGCAGGCTTCGGCCTACACTCCGCTCCCCCTGCTCCTCCTGCTGACCCTGGGCTCTAACACCGCCAGTTTTTGCCCAGATGTGCTAGCTGCACAGAGAAAAACACCAGCCAATGTGTCAGTGGGGTCCAGCACCGCCAGCTGTTCCCCTGCTGTGCAGCCGGCAACGTGTCCTGCAAAAGCCACGCAGACACAAGAACTGAAATTGAAGGGAACCTGTCCCCCCTCCCCCAGGCGTTTTTACGTTATCCAGCCACCTTGTACAGCGGTAATGCTGCATGTGTGCAAGGTGGCTCATAAACGTATTCTCCTCGCACATGTGGAACGGAAAACACGTCTAAAATGTGTCCTCTGTGTGACCATTTAACCGTCCCGGTGGTGTGACTTTCCTTTGTAATGACACGCTGCAACCCCCTTGGTAGCGCTGCCCGTCTTCTGGCATCATTGTTTGGCTGCCTGCGCCTCTGCGGCCGCCCTGACCCACACAACGCCCCTCGGTGTCTTATTTCTTGGGACTGCGAGGGTGTGTTTGATGGGCATGAGCAGTGCATCAGTTCGCCTGTCCCTCCTCTCCTTCCGCCTTCTTCAGACTGTGCGGCTTCATGGCCGTGGCATGCGATAAGGGATCAGCTGACGCCACATAGTCTGAAGCAGGTGTAAGAACCCAAGCGAGAGGCGAACATATGTACTGCGCCAGGCCATGAATCCCAGCCCCGCAGTGTTTTAACTATGTCAATACACTGCGGGGCTGTGATTCATGGGCATCGCGAACCGCACCAGCCAACATTAAATGAGGTCAGAAGATGGGCAGCGCTAACAGCGCTAGGCCAGGGGATAACACGACAGCGCAGACTCCTGTACAGCAAATAACAACGCTCAGGAGGCTGCACCCAGCACCAAGGTGGGATTCTTGACATCTGTGCTGCGTCTCATTACAAAGGGAACTCGCGCCTCCAACACAGTTTGACTGTATAAAGGGCTAAATGTTATACGTGTTCCATTCAGCGTGTGCAAGGAGCCAAATTAAAAGAGCAACCTTTGACTTGTGCACCACTACTGCTGCATAAGCTGTGGCTCTTCTACTTTGTAACCCCTGAGGGGGGGTTAAAGGTGACTTTTGAAATCGGTTCAATTAGGCTTCGGCCTACACTCTGCTCCACCTGCAGAGCCCGGGCTCCAACAACGCTAGTTGCTGTCCGGAAGTGCTGGCTGCACAGAGCCAAACACCTCGCCAATGTGTCAGTGGGGTCCAGCACCGCCAGCTGTTCCCCTGCTGTGTAGCCGGCAACGTGTCCTGCAAAAGCCACGCAGACACAACAGACCCAAAGCTGCCGCCAGTGCAGGCTTCGGCCTACACTCCCCTCCCCCTGCTCCTCCTCCTCCTGCTCCTCCTCCTGCTGTCCCTGGGCTCTAACACACCGCCAGTTGGGGCCCAGATGTGCTAGCTGCACAGAGAAAAACACCAGCCAATGTGTCAGTGGGGTCCAGCACCGCCAGCTGTTCCCCTGCTGTGCAGCCGGCAACGTGTCCTGCAAAAGCCACGCAGACACAAGAACTGAAATTGAAGGGAACCTGTCCCCCCTCCCCCAGGCGTTTGTACGTTTTTAAGGCCACCTTGTACAGCGGTAATGCTGCATGTGTGCAAGGTGGCTCATAAACGTATTCTCCTCGCACATGTGGAACGGAAAACACGTCTAAAATGTGTCCTCTGTGTGACCATTTAACCGTCCCGGTGGTGTGACTTTCCTTTGTAATGACACGCTGCAACCCCCTTGGTAGCGCTGCCCGTCTTCTGGCATCATTGTTTGGCTGCCTGCGCCTCTGCGGCCGCCCTGACCCACACAACGCCCCTCGGTGTCTTATTTCTTGGGACTGCGAGGGTGTGTTTGATGGGCATGAGCAGTGCATCAGTTCGCCTGTCCCTCCTCTCCTTCCGCCTTCTTCAGACTGTGCGGCTTCATGGCCGTGGCATGCGATAAGGGATCAGCTGACGCCACATAGTCTGAAGCAGGTGTAAGAACCCAAGCGAGAGGCGAACATATGTACTGCGCCAGGCCATGAATCCCAGCCCCGCAGTGTTTTAACTATGTCAATACACTGCGGGGCTGTGATTCATGGGCATCGCGAACCGCACCAGCCAACATTAAATGAGGTCAGAAGATGGGCAGCGCTAACAGCGCTAGGCCAGGGGATAACACGACAGCGCAGACTCCTGTACAGCAAATAACAACGCTCAGGAGGCTGCACCCAGCACCAAGGTGGGATTCTTGACATCTGTGCTGCGTCTCATTACAAAGGGAACTCGCGCCTCCAACACAGTTTGACTGTATAAAGGGCTAAATGTTATACGTGTTCCATTCAGCCTGTGCAAGGAGCCAAATTAAAAGAGCAACCTTTGACTTGTGCACCACTACTGCTGCATAAGCTGTGGCTCTTCTACTTTGTAACCCCTGAGGGGGGGTTAAAGGTGACTTTTGAAATCGGTTCAATTAGGCTTCGGCCTACACTCTGCTCCACCTGCAGAGCCCGGGCTCCAACAACGCTAGTTGCTGTCCGGAAGTGCTGGCTGCACAGAGCCAAACACCTCGCCAATGTGTCAGTGGGGTCCAGCACCGCCAGCTGTTCCCCTGCTGTGTAGCCGGCAACGTGTCCTGCAAAAGCCACGCAGACACAACAGACCCAAAGCTGCCGCCAGTGCAGGCTTCGGCCTACACTCCCCTCCCCCTGCTCCTCCTCCTCCTGCTCCTCCTCCTGCTGTCCCTGGGCTCTAACACACCGCCAGTTGGGGCCCAGATGTGCTAGCTGCACAGAGAAAAACACCAGCCAATGTGTCAGTGGGGTCCAGCACCGCCAGCTGTTCCCCTGCTGTGCAGCCGGCAACGTGTCCTGCAAAAGCCACGCAGACACAAGAACTGAAATTGAAGGGAACCTGTCCCCCCTCCCCCAGGCGTTTGTACGTTTTTAAGGCCACCTTGTACAGCGGTAATGCTGCATGTGTGCAAGGTGGCTCATAAACGTATTCTCCTCGCACATGTGGAACGGAAAACACGTCTAAAATGTGTCCTCTGTGTGACCATTTAACCGTCCCGGTGGTGTGACTTTCCTTTGTAATGACACGCTGCAACCCCCTTGGTAGCGCTGCCCGTCTTCTGGCATCATTGTTTGGCTGCCTGCGCCTCTGCGGCCGCCCTGACCCACACAACGCCCCTCGGTGTCTTATTTCTTGGGACTGCGAGGGTGTGTTTGATGGGCATGAGCAGTGCATCAGTTCGCCTGTCCCTCCTCTCCTTCCGCCTTCTTCAGACTGTGCGGCTTCATGGCCGTGGCATGCGATAAGGGATCAGCTGACGCCACATAGTCTGAAGCAGGTGTAAGAACCCAAGCGAGAGGCGAACATATGTACTGCGCCAGGCCATGAATCCCAGCCCCGCAGTGTTTTAACTATGTCAATACACTGCGGGGCTGTGATTCATGGGCATCGCGAACCGCACCAGCCAACATTAAATGAGGTCAGAAGATGGGCAGCGCTAACAGCGCTAGGCCAGGGGATAACACGACAGCGCAGACTCCTGTACAGCAAATAACAACGCTCAGGAGGCTGCACCCAGCACCAAGGTGGGATTCTTGACATCTGTGCTGCGTCTCATTACAAAGGGAACTCGCGCCTCCAACACAGTTTGACTGTATAAAGGGCTAAATGTTATACGTGTTCCATTCAGCGTGTGCAAGGAGCCAAATTAAAAGAGCAACCTTTGACTTGTGCACCACTACTGCTGCATAAGCTGTGGCTCTTCTACTTTGTAACCCCTGAGGGGGGGTTAAAGGTGACTTTTGAAATCGGTTCAATTAGGCTTCGGCCTACACTCTGCTCCACCTGCAGAGCCCGGGCTCCAACAACGCTAGTTGCTGTCCGGAAGTGCTGGCTGCACAGAGCCAAACACCTCGCCAATGTGTCAGTGGGGTCCAGCACCGCCAGCTGTTCCCCTGCTGTGTAGCCGGCAACGTGTCCTGCAAAAGCCACGCAGACACAACAGACCCAAAGCTGCCGCCAGTGCAGGCTTCGGCCTACACTCCCCTCCCCCTGCTCCTCCTCCTCCTGCTCCTCCTCCTGCTGTCCCTGGGCTCTAACACACCGCCAGTTGGGGCCCAGATGTGCTAGCTGCACAGAGAAAAACACCAGCCAATGTGTCAGTGGGGTCCAGCACCGCCAGCTGTTCCCCTGCTGTGCAGCCGGCAACGTGTCCTGCAAAAGCCACGCAGACACAAGAACTGAAATTGAAGGGAACCTGTCCCCCCTCCCCCAGGCGTTTGTACGTTTTTAAGGCCACCTTGTACAGCGGTAATGCTGCATGTGTGCAAGGTGGCTCATAAACGTATTCTCCTCGCACATGTGGAACGGAAAACACGTCTAAAATGTGTCCTCTGTGTGACCATTTAACCGTCCCGGTGGTGTGACTTTCCTTTGTAATGACACGCTGCAACCCCCTTGGTAGCGCTGCCCGTCTTCTGGCATCATTGTTTGGCTGCCTGCGCCTCTGCGGCCGCCCTGACCCACACAACGCCCCTCGGTGTCTTATTTCTTGGGACTGCGAGGGTGTGTTTGATGGGCATGAGCAGTGCATCAGTTCGCCTGTCCCTCCTCTCCTTCCGCCTTCTTCAGACTGTGCGGCTTCATGGCCGTGGCATGCGATAAGGGATCAGCTGACGCCACATAGTCTGAAGCAGGTGTAAGAACCCAAGCGAGAGGCGAACATATGTACTGCGCCAGGCCATGAATCCCAGCCCCGCAGTGTTTTAACTATGTCAATACACTGCGGGGCTGTGATTCATGGGCATCGCGAACCGCACCAGCCAACATTAAATGAGGTCAGAAGATGGGCAGCGCTAACAGCGCTAGGCCAGGGGATAACACGACAGCGCAGACTCCTGTACAGCAAATAACAACGCTCAGGAGGCTGCACCCAGCACCAAGGTGGGATTCTTGACATCTGTGCTGCGTCTCATTACAAAGGGAACTCGCGCCTCCAACACAGTTTGACTGTATAAAGGGCTAAATGTTATACGTGTTCCATTCAGCGTGTGCAAGGAGCCAAATTAAAAGAGCAACCTTTGACTTGTGCACCACTACTGCTGCATAAGCTGTGGCTCTTCTACTTTGTAACCCCTGAGGGGGGGTTAAAGGTGACTTTTGAAATCGGTTCAATTAGGCTTCGGCCTACACTCTGCTCCACCTGCAGAGCCCGGGCTCCAACAACGCTAGTTGCTGTCCGGAAGTGCTGGCTGCACAGAGCCAAACACCTCGCCAATGTGTCAGTGGGGTCCAGCACCGCCAGCTGTTCCCCTGCTGTGTAGCCGGCAACGTGTCCTGCAAAAGCCACGCAGACACAACAGACCCAAAGCTGCCGCCAGTGCAGGCTTCGGCCTACACTCCCCTCCCCCTGCTCCTCCTCCTCCTGCTCCTCCTCCTGCTGTCCCTGGGCTCTAACACACCGCCAGTTGGGGCCCAGATGTGCTAGCTGCACAGAGAAAAACACCAGCCAATGTGTCAGTGGGGTCCAGCACCGCCAGCTGTTCCCCTGCTGTGCAGCCGGCAACGTGTCCTGCAAAAGCCACGCAGACACAAGAACTGAAATTGAAGGGAACCTGTCCCCCCTCCCCCAGGCGTTTGTACGTTTTTAAGGCCACCTTGTACAGCGGTAATGCTGCATGTGTGCAAGGTGGCTCATAAACGTATTCTCCTCGCACATGTGGAACGGAAAACACGTCTAAAATGTGTCCTCTGTGTGACCATTTAACCGTCCCGGTGGTGTGACTTTCCTTTGTAATGACACGCTGCAACCCCCTTGGTAGCGCTGCCCGTCTTCTGGCATCATTGTTTGGCTGCCTGCGCCTCTGCGGCCGCCCTGACCCACACAACGCCCCTCGGTGTCTTATTTCTTGGGACTGCGAGGGTGTGTTTGATGGGCATGAGCAGTGCATCAGTTCGCCTGTCCCTCCTCTCCTTCCGCCTTCTTCAGACTGTGCGGCTTCATGGCCGTGGCATGCGATAAGGGATCAGCTGACGCCACATAGTCTGAAGCAGGTGTAAGAACCCAAGCGAGAGGCGAACATATGTACTGCGCCAGGCCATGAATCCCAGCCCCGCAGTGTTTTAACTATGTCAATACACTGCGGGGCTGTGATTCATGGGCATCGCGAACTGCACCAGCCAACATTAAATGAGGTCAGAAGATGGGCAGCGCTAACAGCGCTAGGCCAGGGGATAACACGACAGCGCAGACTCCTGTACAGCAAATAACAACGCTCAGGAGGCTGCACCCAGCACCAAGGTGGGATTCTTGACATCTGTGCTGCGTCTCATTACAAAGGGAACTCGCGCCTCCAACACAGTTTGACTGTATAAAGGGCTAAATGTTATACGTGTTCCATTCAGCGTGTGCAAGGAGCCAAATTAAAAGAGCAACCTTTGACTTGTGCACCACTACTGCTGCATAAGCTGTGGCTCTTCTACTTTGTAACCCCTGAGGGGGGGTTAAAGGTTACCTTTGAAATTGGTTCGATTAGGCTTCGGCCTACACTCTGCTCCCCCTGCAGAGCCCTGGGCTCCAACACCGCCAGTTGGGGCCCGGTACTGCTAGCTGCACAGAGAAAAACACCAGCCAATGTGTCAGTGGGGTTCAGCACCGCCAGCTGTTCCCCTGCTGTGCAGCCGGCATCGTGTCCTGCAAAAGCCACGCAGACACTTGCTCTTGTACCTTCTGCTCCCCATCCTGGTTCCAGTACCGTCAGCTGGTTCCGGGCAGAGCCTTTGGCTTAGGTGCCTCCCTCTGGGTATCCGAGTTCCACCAACGTCAGGTGGTCCTTGGTAGTGCTTTCAGGCACGGGTACCTCCTGCTTAGTAACCGGGTTCCAGTAACGTCAGCTGGTCCTCGGTAGTTCCATTGGCTCTTGGACCTTCGGCTACCCATCCGGGTTCCAGCACCGTCAGCTGGTTCTCGGCAGTGTCTTTTGCTCTTGTACCTTCTGCTCCCCATCCTGGTTCCAGTACCGTCAGCTGGTTCCGGGCAGAGCCTTTGGCTTAGGTGCCTCCCTCTGGGTATCCGAGTTCCACCAACGTCAGGTGGTCCTTGGTAGTGCTTTCAGCACAGGTACCTCCTGCTTAGTAACCGGGTTCCAGTAACGTCAGCTGGTCCTCGGTAGTTCCATTGGCTCTTGGACCTTCGGGTAGCCATCCGAGTTCCAGTTCCATCAGCTGGTTCTCGGCATTTTCTCAGCCTTCTTGTACCTTCTGCTACATTTCCAAGTTCAAGAGACTAAACACAATGACCCAGAAGACCACCCCTAAGATGACGACGACACCAGAGACGACAACCACCGTGATGACGACGACCCTGGAGACGATGACCCCGAAGACCACCCCGATGACGACGACCCCGGAGACGACGACCCTGAAGACCACCCCGATGACGACGACCCCGGAGACGACGACCCTGGAGACGACGACGACCCGGAAGACCGAGAAGCAGAAGAACAAGAGGCTGCAGAACAAAGAGCAGAAGGACATTAAGCATAACACAAAATATCAGAGCAAAAAATATTATGTAAATTATAAGCAGAAGAAGACTAAGCAGTGTATGGGGGTGAGTCCGTTCCTCCTCGTGGTGCCCCTGGATAAAGCCTGATGCTGCAGGCCAAACTGAACGCGGACAAATGTAACTGTTTTGTGACAGGCAGAACGGAAGGTGTAATCTTCAAACTTTTATAGATAACAACTACGGGAATGCCTGTCACAAATAAGAATATGATGAAGAAGTTGAATATGATGAAGATAATAGTAAAATAAAAAGAATATGAACAATGTAACCCAAAAAATAATAGGTAGAAGATGAAGAAGAAGATGAATAAGGTGAAGAAGTTGATGTCAAAGAAGCTGATGATGAGGATAATTAAGAAGAAAGCGTGGGAGAAGTAAAAAAGGTGAAGGGCGTGGAAGTAGTGAAACATCAATATCTGACATAAAAAAAAAAAAAAAACATAGTCAAATTCTTTCTAACGCCGAACTTCATAAAAAAAAATAAAAAATCCTGCTATTCTATTACATTGGGCTAAACCTCTGTCCCTTTAATATCTCCGCCACGTCCCCCAATACATCCTACAATATTCTTAGTTGTTTTCCTTCATGTAGAATGAACCTACAAGTGTATAAAGGGTTTATTTTGATTCCGATATTTTCGTCCCATTGACTTGCATTGGGATCGGGTATCGGTATCGGATTGGATTCCGATACTGTGACGGTATCGGCCGATACTTTCCGATACCGATACTTTCCGATATCGGAAAGTATCGCTCAACACTAATGACCAGACAACCAATTTAATTTTTCTGCTTTTGGATATAAACAGTTTGTGCATTCTACAAGTGAACACAATATTCAAAACCAACTACATCTATTGTGGAAATGATTCCATATTACTGGCAGGGTAGTTAATTGTCTTCAAAAGCTTTCCACTGTGGAAGAAATTAGTAATGATTTGCATTTCCAATCTTCTGTTAATAGTTAGAGAGATTGTGTACATCTTGTATCAATGGACCATGGAGCCAAATTAGCTAAGCTCTGAAAGTATTCTGGTAATGTTTTGGGCATCGTTCAATGCATAATTTCTGTGTCGCTATTAATTAATGTAACAATGGTTTCAAAACAAAACAGCTCTGAGCAAAATAGTTAATGTGACCATAGCATCCATTCCATTGTTGGTCTGGTACTTGTTTGATTGTGTTAACTTCATATTTGCTGTTAATAGAGACCTATTAATGTATTAAATACATTACTGTAAGGCTAGGTTCGCAAATATCTTTTGCATCAAGCTCAGGTTTT
The DNA here is from genome assembly GCF_051348905.1 of Ranitomeya variabilis. Classification (NCBI taxonomy): domain Eukaryota; kingdom Metazoa; phylum Chordata; class Amphibia; order Anura; family Dendrobatidae; genus Ranitomeya; species Ranitomeya variabilis. The sequence continues at coordinate 953,810,140 of NC_135232.1, forward strand.
TATCAACCTGATGCAATGCAAAGGATCTGAACTGATGGCAAAACGAATGCAAAAAGGCATTAATTGCCATGAGGTTTTTTCTACCATTTACTTCCAGGCACTTCTCTGGGGTTCAATCACACTGTCGCATGAAATCTTGGGATCAGAGTGTAAAGGAGTGGAGATCCTGCCCACACCCCCTTGAATATCTTTGGGTTAAAAAATGCATTTCCACGCTTGAAATGTTTTTATCTGTTTTTTGTTCTGCAATATTTTTATCTGGTTTTTGTTCTGCAACAGTGGGTTAGCTGCAGACAGGGTTATCTTATAGGCTCAGCCCAAGATGGACCTAGGCCCAAGCAAATGCAGTTTCCTGTTGTTAGGCAGATAGGGAAAAGCAATGAGTAGAGAAAAGACCTATGGTCTTCCTGCTTGCAGACCTGCAATGAAATGGATATTTGTGTGATAAGTAAGAGAGACCATATCAGATAGCATGTTCTAAAGAAAACCATGATTAAGTGGCAGCAGAATTCCTGATCTCAGGCAAGGGTGCCTAAAGCAAGGACTAAGGGTACCGTCACACAGTACCATTTTGATCGCTACGACGGTACGATTCGTGACGTTCTAGCGATATCGTTACGATATCGCAGTGTCTGACACGCAGCAGCGATCAGGGATCCTGCTGAGAATCGTACGTCGTAGCAGATCGTTTGGAACTTTCTTTCGTCGCTTGATCACCCGCTGACATCGCTGGATCGTTGTGTGTGACAGCGATCCAGCGATGTGTTCGCTTGTAACCAGGGTAAACATCGGGTAACTAAGCACAGGGCCGCGCTTAGTAACCCGATGTTTACCCTGGTTACCAGCGTAAACGTAAAAAAAACAAACAGTACATACTTACATTCCGGTGTCTGTCCTCCGGCGTCTCAGCTTCTCTGCAGTGTGAGCGCCGGCCAGCCGGAAAGCGAGCACAGCGGTGACGCGGTGACGTCACCGCTCTGCTTTCCGGCTATGGCGCTTACACAGTGGAGAGAAGCAGAACGCCGGGGACAGACACCGGAATGTAAGTATGTACTGTTTGTTTTTTTTACGTTAACGCTGGTAACCAGGGTAAACATCGGGTTACTAAGCGCGGCCCTGCGCTTAGTTACCCGATGTTTGCCCTGGTTACCCGATGTTTGCCCTGGTTACCCGGGGACTTCGGCATCGCTCCAGCGCCGTGATTGCACCGTGTGACCGCAGTCTACGACGCTGGAGCGATAATCATACGATCGCTGCGACGTCACGGATCGTGCCGTCGTAGCGATCAAAATGGTACTGTGTGACGGTACCCTAAAGTGGAGGAAGTATTCCTTATCTCAGGCAAACGATAATCTATACTAGATAAGAAGCTAGAGTGTAGTGTAGCCAAGTCTGAGGGTACTGTCACACTCTGCAACTTTCCAACGATCACGACCAGCGATACGACCTGGCCGTGATCGTTGGAAAGTCGTTGTGTGGTCGCTGGAGAGCTGTCACACAGACCGCTCTCCAGCGACCAACGATGCCGAGGTCCCGGGTAACCAGGGTAAACATCGGGTTACTAAGCGCAGGGCCGCGCTTAGTAACCCGATGTTTACCCTGGTTACCAGCGTAAAAGTAAAAAAAAACAAACCGTACATACTCACATTCCGGTGTCCTTCAGGTCCCTTGCAGTCTGCTTCCCGCTCTGACTGAGTGCCGCTGTAAATTGAAAGCAGATCACAGCGGTGACGTCACCGCTGTGATCTGCTCTTACTTTCCAGCCGGGAGTCAGTCAGAGCGGGAAGCAGACTGCAAGGGACCTGAAGGACACCGGAATGTGAGTATGCACGTTTTTTTTTTTTTACTTTTACGCTGGTAACCACGGTAAACATCGGGTTACTAAGCGCGGCCCTGCGCTTAGTAACCCGATGTTTACCCTGGTTACAAGCGAACACATCGCTGGATCGCTGTCACACACAACGATCCAGCGATGACAGCAGGAGATCCAGCGATGAAATAAAGTTTCAAACGATCTGCTACGACGTACGATTCTCAGCGGGGTCCCTGATCGCAGTAGCGTGTCAGACACAGCGATATCGTATGGATATCGCTGGAATGTCACGGATCGTACCGTCGTAGCGATCAAAGTGCCACTGTGTGACAGTACCCTGAGAGTCGTAGTTAAGAACATGGCCAGGGACAAGAGTTCCCCTATGGGGAGCTGAAGATACAGTAGCATAGCAAGGAACATGTGGCCCTCAACCAATACACTTGGAGAACAGTAGTGGGAGTTGTACTGATGTACCTCAGCCAGCAAGATCCTCAAGAATCAAATGGGCACTTAGTCTAGCTATGAGGGGCTGTAGCGACACAACACGACCCATGCAGTACTCACAGGGGTTTCCATAATGGTTCGTTGGACTGATGTAACATGTGATGAAAGCAATGTTCCACCACTTGTAACTAGTGTTGAGCATTCCGATACCGCAAGTATCGGGTATCGGCCGATATTTGCTGTATCGGAATTCCGATACCGAGATCCGATACTTTTGTGGTATCGGGTATCGGTATCGAAACAACATTAATGTGTAAAAGAAAGAATTAAAATAAAAAACATTGCTATACTCACCTCTCTGACGCAGCCTGGACCTCACCGAGGGAACCGGCAGCGTTGTTTGCTTAAAATGCGCGCTTTTCCTTCCTTCCGTGACGTCACGGCTTGTGATTGGTCGCGTCGCCCATGTGGCCGCGACGCAACCAATCACAGCAAGCCGTGACGTAATTTCAGGTCCTTCAGGATTTTAAAATTACGTTCTGGCTTGTGATTGGTCGCGTCGCGGTCACATGGGCGACGCGACCAATCACAAGCCGTGACGTCATGGGAGGCTGGACACGCGCGCATTTTAAAATGCGCGCGTCTCCTGCCTCCCGTGACGTCACGGCTTGTGATTGGTCGCGTCGCCCATGTGACCGCGACGCGACCAATCACAAAGCCGGAACGTAATTTTAAAATACTGAATGCCTAGAAGGACCTGAAAATTACGTCACGGCTTGCTGTGATTGGTCGCGTCGCGGCCACATGGGCGGCACGCGACCAATCAGAAGCCGTGACGTCACGGAAGGAAGGAAAAGCGCGCATTTTAAGCAAACAACGCTGCTGGTTCCCTCGGTGAGGTCCAGGCTGCGTCGGAGGGTGAGTATAGCAATATTTTTTATTTTAATTCTTTATTTTACACATTAATATGGTTCCCAGGGCCTGAAGGAGAGTTTCCTCTCCTTCAGACCCTGGGAACCATCAGGAATACCGTCCGATACTTGAGTCCCATTGACTTGTATTGGTATCGGGTATCGGTATTGGATTAGATCCGATACTTTGCCGGTATTGGCCGATACTTTCCGATACCGATACTTTCAAGTATCGGACGGTATCGCTCAACACTACTTGTAACTATGAAGTTCCTGCTTCTAGATTATTCAATAGAAGTATTCATAAAGTGTTGTGCCTGCTATCTGATGTTTATACTTCTCATAAAGTTGTTTAGTAAAGAAAAGTTAATTTTGGACATCTCCCTCATTCATCTCTATTCTATCTGCTCCTGGCCTGCCATGTCAAGCTGCAGCATGCTGTCTGCAGAAGTGTATCACCAAGGTAAAAGAAGCACACAACCAGCCAGGACCCCAATTTTCCTGTAGCTCGGGGAGTGCTGAGGACTCGTACCTCGGCAAAGGCTGTTGCCCTGCCCTTTACAGGACTATCAGATTGTCAATTGCTCCAATCCCCTGAAAAAAACTGATACATCAAACAGGTGGGAACAATCCCAATGCAAACAATCGGATCAGTTCATCAATCAGTTCCACCAGGTCTTATTATGAAATGCCAGATGGAAATGATAAAGCAGCATCAGCCATATGTGAACCCAGCCTAATTCATGAGAAGTGGAAAGGGGATGTTATTTTTTATCACTATTAAAATCTAGCTAGAAATTTGTCACTTGAAGAATGAGATCAGGTGAGGCTAGACTGAATGCGGACTCGGAGCATCACATGATAAAAGGAAAAATCATAAAGAAAACTGACGTTTTGTGGTTAAAAATCTTTTTAATAGTGGTACATTGCATGAACATGTTATTGTTCTTCTTTGTAAATTGGATTGGTTGCTTTTTAGATGGCTTCTTGTTATAACTATTTTAGTATTTTAGATAGGGCCCCACTATTAAAAATTAACATTATGTTTAAAGGGGTTATCCGAGGATTATTTTCTTCTTAAGAATTTACAAACAAATCATTGCTAACTTCCTACATGTTGTGCCCGGCACCTATCTTTGCCGGCTCAGAGAGGTCATAAACCTCTCCTACTGGTGATTCTGCAGCTTCTGGTTGCACCACATCAATAGAGAAGCTGCCTCTTTTATGCTCTGCTCTGTTAATGAGACATTACTGCCCATGTCATGCTGATTGACTGTCAGTTCCCTGCTGCATAACTGCGTGGAGCTGACTGTTAATCAGCATGATGTCAGCAGCAGAACAGGGCCCCTGTGCAACAGCAATGTATAGCCCTATGAAGTCCAATAGGACATTAAAATGCCCAATTCCACCTGATTTGGAGGAGGAAGTGAGATCTCTCATATCTTGAACCCCTGTACAACTGCACAGGTTGCACAAATGGTATGTCTGCATCTGGTTGACAGTCACACCCCAGCAACAGAACAGTCCGAAACAGGACAAGCTGCTCTGTGGACAGGAAGAATTGACGGCAGAAGCAGTCTGTGATTGATCTGAGCTGGCACCAGGCAGAACAATCAGGTAGTTAGTAACTACCTGCCTGTCAGTTGTTAACTCCATGAGAAAAAATAAAATAGTTCCGGATAACCTCATTAAGGTGTACACAAAGGGTGACAAGTTATGCAGCATCAATAGTAAAAAGATATAATGTTAAAATAATAATAAAAAAAAAATCGTGATATTCTCACCTTCCGGCGGCCCCGCAGCCTTCCTAATCCTGGCAATACTCCCGGCAACTGCCGTTCCCAGAAATGCCTTGCAACAATGACTACAGATGACGTAGCATCATGCAAGACCACTACATCATCACAGGTCATTGTCGCAAGGCATGACTGGGACAGGGAGCTGCCGGGAGCATCGCTAAGGCCTGGGCTGGATCCGGGGTGAGTATATAACTATTTTTTATTTTAATCTTTTTTAAAGGGCCTGGAGGAGAGTCTCCACTCCTCCACCCTGGGTACCATCCGCACATGATCCATTTACTTTGTACATGGTGGGCATAGCCCTATGCGGAAAGTAAGAGGATCAATGAATTCCTATGAATTCCTATGTGTGTGGAATCGCTGCGATGCCATACAAAGAATGAGCATGCTGCATATTTTTCCACGATGCAATTCCACCGCAGAATAAATACGCAGCATTAGCACAGCATTGCGGAATCCCATTGATTGATTGGGTTGTGTTGTGTATGCGTTTTTGCAGCATTTTCGTGGCGAAAAAATGCGGCAGAAACGCATGCAATGTGTGCACATAGCCTTACAGTTCCCTTTTGACTTGGACACTAAACAATTCTTTAGCAATGGAAAAACAAGTCTACAACTTTTTTGGGATTGTGTCTAAAGAATGTACTAAACCAAGCAATAAGATATTGTTGTCATCCGGGGCGGTTTAATGATTGTTTCATAGAACACAGATATGTGATGCTTTAAAGTGGGTTTTCGATGGACTATAGTGTGAATGCGGTTTAACTAACACAAATCCAAGAAACTGTGGTTAGTAAAACAAAGTCTATAGATGCCATAGAATTTGAGAATGTGGTTTAGCAAGGGTGTAGTAATATTTTGTTTGTGGTTTTACTGGTGCATCCAGATTGAATGTATCTTTGGTATTTTCAGAGTCAGTGTTATCCCGATTTGTTACTTTAGGCCATCACAGAGAGCAAAACCTACAACAATAAGTTCATCTGCATTACTAGATGGAATTATGAAGTTGTGGTTTGATATAAAATAACATCTGCATCTGTTAAAAAGATTAATACAAGCAAAAGTGGATAATGTTTCTAAAGAAACACAACATTTTTGATAAACATAGCTAAATTATTACAGTGAAATACAAAGACCACCTTTGTATTGTTTCTAGTTATGCCCAATGGTAAAAAGCTGTTCCAGAACATTCTCACAATTTTCAAGCTTTAAAGACATGGCCATTGCTCTTCTACTTCAGTTTAAATGGTTGTTACACAGCACAACAATTGCCCGAACCATCATTCGTATGAAAGATAGTTCATAATTGTTGCCCAAGTAAAAGTGTCCAGCGACTAAATGATAATTTGTTTATTTGTTGTTCTTTTATGCTAAGAGAAAAAACATTGCTTGTCATCTGCTTATCTCTTTGTAACAAGCATCTCAGTTGTTAAGAACAAATAATCTAGAGGAAGGCTGAACCCACCTTATGAGGCAGAACCTAATATTTACCGTCTAATGAAAAAAATCATATCAAGAAATTTAAAAATATATGTTGTAAATTGATATGTATTTGTTACAAGAAATAATCCCAGAGCTTTTTAAAACAATAACAATGCTTGAAAATTTACAATAGCCTGTAAGTTCCTTAGTCTCATGGCTTCTAAAGTAAAGAATCCTGTGTATGATTATGTGGAAACATTCTTCTCCTTAAATAGGAGGATGCTCTATTTTTATAATTAAAAAGAATCCATCACAAGGATTTTAGCACCTAATCTGAGAGTAGCATAAGAGACCCTTATTCCAGTGATGCATCATGCAACCCATATTCATGAGCTCTTCATAACTCAACCACAATTACTGATTGTCAGCTTTCTTCCTATGTACTCTGCACACAGAAAGCTGTCAATCAGAAGTGTGGGTGGGTGTATATAGAGCACAGCTGTTATGATACTGGTGGAACACGGCTGGAATCCGGTTGCCGAAGACTCGCGAGCAGGAATAGCAAGTGTAGTTGAAGTTCTTGTTTGAATCAATGGGGATCGAAAGCAACAATCCAGATAGCAGTAGAAACAGTCTGGATAAGACAATTCTAAGAGCTGGAGACTGGAACTAGACAGAATGCTAGACACAATACTCAAGCAATGAGTGAATGTTCAATGTGGCTTTAAGTAGTCCCAAACAGAAAACAAGATGGCATCCTCATATTCAGCATCGGTCATCTTATTAAAGTGAGATTGCAGAACATAATAACAGTCTTCAGTGTTTAGGAGTGGAATTGCAGCACTATTTAGCAAAGTGAATAACAGCAGCCACTAACGATCAATCCACAGAATGATAACAAAATCCTGAAATTACTCCACCTTTCAACAGCGGCCTCTGGACGCTGCTTGACTTGATTTATTTGGATATGTTTGGTGAAACTCTTTAAGCAGTCGGGGAGCATTAATATTTTCCACAGGTTCCAAGGAATTATTCTCAGGGCCGTACTCTTTGCATCTTATTAAGTACTGTACATGTTTCTGAATATTCTGGAGTCCAGGATCTTTTTGACAGTATGATGTCCTTGTCTATCCACTTCAACAGAATCAGGAGGAGGTAGATGACATCCAGGAAAATAATTTGTAACAAATTGCTTCAGTAAGGAAACATGGATCACTTGATATAGCTTAATTGTTCTGGGAAGTTGAAGACGGAAAGCTGCTGAGCTAAAGACAGATATATTTCTAATCAGATTACGCAGCATGTGCACAAAAATTGCGGAATGCATTAAAATGATGGGATGCTTAATGTAAGCTTTTCCTTAGCATTTTTTCTGCGGAAAACGGCCGAAATCGCGAAAAATCCTGAACCTGTGCACATAGCCTTAGCAATTCTTAGGCTAAGTGCACACGTTGCAGAATTGCTGCGGAAATTTCCGCAGCAATTCTGCAACTCCTGCCATGGGTATATCGCATGCGGAATTGGCATGCATATTCCTAGCGTTTTGCAAGCATAATTAGCTTGCAGAATGCTAGCGTTTTCCAAGCGATCTGTAGCATCTCTTGGAGAACTGATTGATAGATTGGTCATACTTGTCAAACATAGTGTTTGACAAGTGTGACCAACTTTTTACTATTTATGCTGCCTATGCAGCATCAATGGTAGAAAGATATAATGTTAAAAATAATAAAAAAATAAAAAAAATGGTTATACTCACCTTCTGATGGCCCCCGATCTCCTCAGCGGTGTACGCGGCGGCTTCCGTTCCTATAGCTGCTTTGTGTTCAGGACCTGCGATGACGTCACGGTCACGTGACCACGACATCATCACAGGTCCTGAACACAAAGCATCCATGGGAACGGAAGCGGCCCCGTGCACCGCTGAGAGGCGGGAAGACTCCGGGGGCCATCAGAAGGTGAGTATATCACTATTTTTTATTTTAATTCTTTTTTTTACCAATTATATGGTGCCCAGTCCGTGGAGGAAAGTCTCTGCTCCTCCACCCTGGGTACCAACCGCACATGATCTGCTTACTTCCCGCATGGTGGGCATAGCCCCATGCGGGAAGTAAGCAGATCAATGCATTCCTAGGTGTGCAGAATCCCCGCGATTCTGCAAATTTAATGAACATGCACAAAAAATGCGGATTGCATTCTATTAAATAGGATGCTTAATGGGAGCATTTTTTTTGCGGTTTTATAGCATTTTTATAGCGAAAAACCACGAAAAAAAACGTGAAAAATATGCTACGTGTGCACACAGCCTTAATGTGTCCTGTAGAATTTCCAGATTCTGTTGGAGAGATTGTATTCTGTCAGTGACTGCAGGAATAAAAGTTTCTCTGGGAAAATAGGGCAGAATACTTGGATGGTAAGTAACCCAAATTTGCAAAGAATGGTGTTTATTTAATTGAAGCATTTTGAAAATTGTTGAATGTAACCTCTGCCACAGGAAGCAAATCAACCCAGTCACCCTGAAGATGGCAAAGTAATACTCACAGATATTGTTCTAAGGTTTAACTAGTGCATTCAGTCTGACCATTAAATTGTGGATGGAATGCAGAGGATAAGCTTACATCAATTTCCAATGCTGCACAAAAATTCTTCCAGAATCTTGACGTAAATCCCACAATCAGAGACAACTTCTTCTGGAACTCTATGAAGATGAAACACAATCTGAATTACGAGATCAGCTGCTTTGGAGAGTGGGTGAACCATGACTAGGATGGAACTCTTCCCTTTCAATCTCATAAATTAACTATAAAGTCCATAGATATAGAACCCCAGAGGTGATACAGAATTGACAGAGGATGCAATAATACAATTGGTGATGTGTGGAGATTTTATATATGGCACAGGTGCTATGGGAAGAAATACATTCTTTAACATCTTGTTGGTAATTCCGCCACTAAAAGAAGCGAGACAGAAATTCTTGTGTTTCTTTAATTCCTTTGTGTCTTGCTAACTTGGAGTCATGGATCAGTTTTAATACATTTAGCCTCACATCTTCTGCAACATAAATGCAATGATGAGTCCATACTTACTTTTGAAAGAAGATGTATAAATCACTAGGACTACTGGTATAGTCATTTTGACTACTTGCACTTTTTATTTCTCTTCTGTGACTACATTTTTCGGAATTCCGGCTTGAGACTCGGTGACTTTTCCTCAAATCGGATGTGAAAAAAGATTTTGTGACAATAAATAATTTTGGTGAAAAAATTGCTCGTTTTTTTTCAAAATTTACCTTTAACTACTAAAGGTAGTCATTTTGACTACCTACTATATTTTGCTGTCCTTTTGTCACTAAATGTTGCTGTAAAGTTTTGTGCATAATTTTTTCACTGTATCTTATTTACCCTGATGTTCATATAGATGTAGTTCAATTCAGATGTCAACTTTTCACATTTTCCTTGTGTTACCTGGTTCTATTACTGTGTAATGCTGAACTGAAAAGAGCTTGTTTGAAATACTGTAGGCTCTTATCTTATGCTAAAGAAGGGTGTTGTTTTTCTCTGGTCCTAGCAGTAGACAGTAGTCTGGATAGTAAGTTTACTTTCAGTTCAGCTGAAGAGACAAAGAGAACACATGCAGACATAAGAGCTCAAAAAACTCATACAAGTACAGGTCCTTCTCAAAAAATTAGCATATAGTGTTAAATTTCATTATTTACCATAATGTAATGATTACAATTAAACTTTCATATATTATAGATTCATTATCCACCAACTGAAATTTGTCAGGTCTTTTATTGTTTTAATACTGATGATTTTGGCATACAACTCCTGATAACCCAAAAAACCTGTCTCAATAAATTAGCATATCAAGAAAAGGTTCTCTAAACGACCTATTACCCTAATCTTCTGAATCAACTAATTAACTCTAAACACATGCAAAAGATACCTGAGGCTTTTAAAAACTCCCTGCCTGGTTCATTACTCAAAACCCCCATCATGGGTAAGACTAGCGACCTGACAGATGTCAAGAAGGCCATCATTGACACCCTCAAGCAAGAGGGTAAGACCCAGAAAGAAATTTCTCAACAAATAGGCTGTTCCCAGAGTGCTGTATCAAGGCACCTCAATGGTAAGTCTGTTGGAAGGCAAAAATGTGGCAGAAAACGCTGTACAACGAGAAGAGGTGACCGGACCCTGAGGAAGATTGTGGAGAAGGACCGATTCCAGACCTTGGGGAACCTGAGGAAGCAGTGGACTGAGTCTGGTGTGGAAACATCCAGAGCCACCGTGCACAGGCGTGTGCAGGAAATGGGCTACAGGTGCCGCATTCCCCAGGTAAAGCCACTTTTGAACCATAAACAGCGGCAGAAGCGCCTGACCTGGGCTACAGAGAAGCAGCACTGGACTGTTGCTAAGTGGTCCCAAGTACTTTTTTCTGATGAAAGCAAATTTTGCATGTCATTCAGAAATCAAGGTGCCAGAGTCTGGAGGAAGACTGGGGAGAAGGAAATGCCAAAATGCCTGAAGTCCAGTGTCAAGTACCCACAGTCAGTGATGGTGTGGGGTGCCATGTCAGCTGCTGGTGTTGGTCCACTGTGTTTCATCAAGGGCAGGGTCAATGCAGCTAGCTATCAGGAGATTTTGGAGCACTTCATGCTTCCATCGGCTGAAATGCTTTATGGAGATGAAGATTTCATTTTTCAGCACGACCTGGCACCTGCTCACAGTGCCAAAACCACTGGTAAATGGTTTACTGACCATGGTATTACTGTGCTCAATTGGCCTGCCAACACTCCTGACCTGAACCCCATAGAGAATCTGTGGGATATTGTGAAGAGAAAGTTGAGAGACGCAAGACCCAACACTCTGGATGAGCTTAAGGCCGCTATTGAAGCATCCTGGGCCTCCATAACATCTCAGCAGTGTCACAGGCTGATTGCCTCCATGCCACGCCGCATTGAAGCAGTCATTTCTGCCAAAGGATTCCCGACCAAGTATTGAGTGCATAACTGAACATTATTATTTGATGGTTTTTTTGTTTGTTATTAAAAAACACTTTTATTTGATTGGACGGGTGAAATATGCTAATTTATTGAGACAGGTTTTTTGGGTTATCAGGAGTTGTATGCCAAAATCATCAGTATTAAAACAATAAAAGACCTGACAAATTTCAGTTGGTGGATAATGAATCTATAATATATGAAAGTTTAATTGTAATCATTACATTATGGTAAATAATGAAATTTAACACTATATGCTAATTTTTTGAGAAGGACCTGTATATAGCATATTGTCATATTATTCGATTATTTTGTACTGTATAATGTGAAGCAGCAATTTTTTTGGGGGAAAAACTATATTTTCATACAGCTTGATGTTATTAGTTATAGTTTACAGCTAGAAAGAATATTTTTTTTATCTGCAAATGGGCAATATGCATGAATATAGCAATAATGCAATGTAATGGTTTATGACACGAACACAATAAAAATTACGGTTTTTTTCATTTTTATTTTGTTTGTGATCAACCACGTTCACATACAGTATAATTCTGCGAAAAAATGTATAAATTAGCTAAAACATCAAGACTTTTATAGGTCCAGTCAAAAATGAACGAACATTATATTTGTATAGTGGTAGCGAACAGAACAGCAGAACTATTATTATTGTTTTACTTAGTTTACTTTTGTTATTTCCTGTAGAAAAATATGAAAAATCAGAAAAAAAACATTCCAAAGCATTACTTTTGGATCTCACAATAATACATAAAAAAAAATATAATTATTAATAAATAACCACAAATGAAACTCTAAAAATAAACGAAAACAAGTCAGTAGTCAGAATGACTACATTCAGTAGTTCTAGTCGGGGTCACGAGTCCAGTAGTCCTAGTGTTAATCTGGTGGATGCAGAATTGTGTCTGTGTGGTAAGCTTCCTGTATATCTTCAAGCAAGTCTTTGTTATGGATCACACCCAGGAAGTTGGACTTGAAAACAGTAAGGGTACCGTTACACTAAACGATTTACCAACGATCACGACCAGCGATACGACCTGGCCGTGATCGTTGGTAAGTCGTTGTGTGGTCGCTGGGGAGCTGTCACACAGACAGCTCTCCAGCGACCAACAATGCCGAAGTCCCCGGGTAACCAGGGTAAACATCGGGTTACTAAGCGCAGGGCCGCGCTTAGTAACCCGATGTTTACCCTGGTTACCATCGTAAATGTAAAAAAAACCAAACAGTACATACTTACATTCCGGTGTCTGCCACGTCCCTCGCCGTCAGCTTCCCGCACTGACTGTGAGTGCCGGCCGTGAAGTAAAAGCAGAGCACAGCGGTGACGTCACCGCTGTGCCCTGCTTTCCGGCCGGCACTCACAGTCAGTGCGGGAAGCAGACGGCGAGGGACCTGACGGACACTGGAATGTAAGTATGTACTGTTTTTTTTTTTTTATATTTACGATGGTAACCAGGGTAAACATTGGGTTACTAAGCGCGGCCCTGCGCTTAGTAACCCGATGTTTACCCTGGTTACAAGCGAACGCATTGCTGGATCGCTGTCACACACACCGATCCAGCGATGTCAGCGGGAGATCCAGCGACGAAATAAAGTTCCAAACGATCTGTTACAACGTACGATTCTCAGCGGGGTCCCTGATCGCTGCTGCGTGTCAGACACAGCGATATCGTATGGATATCGCTGGAACGTCACGGATCGTACCATCGTAGCGACCAAAGTGCCACTGTGAGACGGTACCCTTATTTTCTTTAAAAAATGCATCAAGCAGCCCATTAAGTGATGCATTGCTGAAATCAAGCTCGCTGATTCTATATTATGCTGCTCTCAGATTGGGTAGCAAAAACTTGATGACAAATTGCCTTAAATGTACCATGCAAATTTTGAAAAGTCAACCAAACTGGCTGATTTTGTAGCAGCTTACTCTATACCCCGTATGGGGGACCTGCTTGAAATCACAGTTTGGCTGACAGATATCAAAGGTTGATGGGCACTTTTATGGTCTTAAGTATCAAAAGCTCATTAGGCAGATCTCTGTGCCAAACTTTGATATATTATAAATAATTAAATGGAACATATCAGGACTCCCGTGCCCCCAGAACACCAGAAATTGTGTCTATCTACCTAAATTCACTGCCTAACAGTCCATTTGTTACATTGGACACATATACAGATCTTTAAAAATGTATTTCTAAAATCTGTTTATGGTATGTAAATGAAGCCTTTGACTAGTCAATTGGATATTAGTTTCTCCAGACTAGTCAGCCCACTTAGCATGTTATCACACTCCTGTGGGCATGACAACATGACTTACAAGAGCTGGCATAATTGGCAGCGCTATAGAAATCTCGAGCATACTCATGGCTTTGTTCCCTCCAATCATTGGGCCTCCGAAGCAGGTTGTATGCATCCCAGTTTCAGAGATGCACACTGCACATGATCGTAAGTCTTCCACATTTCCAATCATGCGTAGTGTGCCTCTCTGATGTTAGGAAGTTTATACCTGGCTTCAGAGGCCCAATGATGAAAGGGAACAAAGCAACCCACATGTGGATATTTGCATAATGTTGGCAATGACGGCTGCTCTTGTAAGTCATGTTATTGAACCCACAGTAGCATGACAACATAGTAAGTGGACTGACTAGTCTGGAGAAATTAACGCCACATCAACTAGTCAAAGGGTTCATTATACATTATATACTGTATTTTTCAGACTGTAAGATGCACTTTTTCCCCAAAAAAATGTAGGGGAAAATGGGTGGGGGGTGCATCTTATAGTCAGAATATACTTACAAGGAGTGTAGCGACAGCAGGAGTTAGGCAATTCTGTGGCAGTCCAACACTGCAGGGCGATGATCACACTCCCTTCCCAGACTGGTGCGGAAGTATTCGGTGGTGCTCTATGGTGTGGGGCTCCGCTGACATTTTGTGAAAGACCGGAGCCCCCACACTTCCATTGCTGCGATGGGTGGCTTTCGGGAAATTGGCTGCCGGAAGTGGCATATGCGCAGATTGAGATCTCAGCAACAAGATCTTGTCCCAAGATCTAGGGAGACGAGATCTTGGTGCTGAGATCTCAATCTGCGCATGAACCACCCATCGGCCATTTTCCTGGAGGCCATTTTCCCGGGGCCACCGCATCACAATGGATATGCAGGGGCTCCGGGCTTTCACCAAATATCGGTGGAGCCCCCGCACCAATAAGCACCGCCGAACCTGCTGCACCAGCCTAGGATGGGATTTCCAGGAAGCTAACGCATCACAGCAATGGATGTGTGGGGACTCCAGACTTTCAGAAAATGTTGGCGGAGCCCCCACACCATGAGCACTGCCAAACCAGCTGCACCAGTCTGGGATGGGAGTCATCATCGCCGGATCACCGCTGGTACACCCCCTGTGACCACGCTCCACCAGGACTGCCGATCTCCCCCCTGTAAGCTGAATTAAGACTGTAAGACGGACCCCCATTTGACACATTAATTTTGTTTCCATATTTTCCTTCTGAAAATGGTCCAGTGCGTCTTATAGTCCAAAAAATACAGTAGGTGCTTCTCACAAAATTAGAATATCATCAAAAAGTTAATTTATTTCAGTTCTTCAATACAAAAAGTGAAACTCATAGATTATATAGAGTCATTACGAACAGAGTGATCTACTTCAAGTGTTTATTTCAGTTAATGTGGATGTTTATGGCTTATAGCCAATGAAAACACCAAAATCATTATCTCTTCAAATTAGAATACTTTATAAGACCAGCTTGAAAAATTATTTTAAAATCTGAAATGTTGGCCTACTGAAATGTATGTTCAGTAAATGCACTCAATACTTGGAATGGGCTCCCTTTGCATCAATTATTGCATCAATGCACTGTGGCATGGAGGCGATCAGCCTGTGGCATTGCTGAGGTGTTATGGAAGCCCAGGTTGCTTTGATAGCAGCCTTCAGCTCATCTGCTTTGTTGGGTCTGGTGTCTCTCATCTTCCTCTTGACAATACCCCATAGATTCTTTATGGGGTTAAGGTCAGATGAGTTTGCTGGCCAATCAAGGACAGTGACACTGTTGTTTTTAAACCAGGTATTGGTACTTTTGGCAGTGTGAACGGGTGCCAAGACCTGCTGGAGAATGAAATTTCCACCTCCAAAATGCTTGTCGGCAGAGGGAAGCATGACGTGCTTTAAAATTTCCTGGTAGACGGCTGCACTAACTTTCACACTAGACCTCAAGCACCTCCCCACTCTTCCTCCAGACTCTGGGACTTTGATTTCCAAATGAAATGCAAAATTTACTTTCATCCGAAAACAACACCTTTGACCACTAAGCAACAGTCCAGTTCTTATTCTTCTTGGCCCAGGTAAGACGTTTCTGACATTGTCTATTGGTCATGAGTGGCTTGACACAAGGAATGCAACACTGGTAGTCCGTGTCCTGGATTCGTCTCTGTGTGGTGGCTCTTGAAGCAATGACTCCAGCAGCAGTCCATTCCTTGTGAATCTCCCCCAATTTTTTGAATGTCCTTTTCTTAACAATCCTTTCAAGGCTGCGGTTATCCCTGTTGCTTGTGCACCTTTTTTTACCACACTTTTTCCTTCCACTCTACTTTCCATTAATATGCTTGGATACAGCACTCTGTGAACAGCCAGCTTCTTTTGCAATGCTTCTTTTATGGGTTACCCTCCTTGTGGAGTGTGCCAATGACTGCCTTCTGGACATCTGTCAAGTCAGCAGTCTTCCCCCTGATTGTGGAGCCTACTGAAACAGACTAAGGGACCTTTTTAAACACTTAGGAAGCCTTTGCAGGGTTTTTTTGTTAAATATTCTAATTTACTGAGATAATGACTTTTGGGTTTTCATTGGCTGCAAGCCATAATCATCAACATTAACAGAAATAAACACTTGAAATAGATCACTCTGTTATAATATATGAGTTTGTACTAAAGAACTGAAATTAACTTTTTGATGATATTTTAATTTTGTGAGAAGCACCTGTATCATAAACTGATTTTAGAAATACTTTTCTTATAGATCAGTTTATGTGTCCAATGTAATAGAGGAACTGTTAGGCAGGGAATTTAGATAGGTAGACACAACTGCTGGTAATTCTGGTGGTACGGGGAATGTTCCCTTTAATAGGTTGCAATTTGTTTGAACAGTACTGTAGCCAACATATTCAATTAAAGCACCAGCTGGCCTTCAAGGAATAGAATGGCAAATTTAGATGAAAAAGAGGTAGGTTGGTGTTACTAAACTATCTGTGCACAAGTGCCTGGTCTTCCTTTCTTCTCCTATGACTGCCTCCAATTGCAGTAGTTGACATCAGGTTTCTTAAGTAACCCGCTGAACGCCTCCAACATCATCACCCTAATCCTTTTGAGGTCAGTTCTGGCAGAGGTCAGGTGCTTGGGTATTAGGCTGGGTTCACATTGCGTTAACAGCAGCCCGTTCAGCACATGCGTTAACGGGCTGCTGTTAATGCAAGTTCCGATATGTCATCGCGCTAGCGCAGATAGAGCTAACAGATGCTCTATCTGCGCTAGCAGTGACGGACCCAAAAACACTGCAGCCTGCGTCCCAGGGTCCGTCACCCAATGACGGCACATTGCTAGTGCACGCCCATTGTGGGCGTGCGCTAGAAATGCATCCGACATAGGACTTAATGGCGGCGTTAACAGACTGTGTTACACCGAGTTATGCCGCGGTGTAACGTAGTCCGTCTAACGGACGCCTCTAACGCAATGTGAACCCAGCCTTATGGAGAACTGTCCACAGTTGCTGCAAGTTGGTCAGCAGATTTTGCCAATTTCACTTGGATGAGCATCAGGCAGGTGTCTATCATCTCCTCTGCTATTCCTAACTTACATGCTATAATCATTAATATTTCAAGTTCAGTCCAACTTAGGTATTGTCCACACCAATCTTCCAGCTTGCAAGTTACCAACTCCTTGCAATGGTTGTCAGTTCTAATTTCACCCGGCCTCTGTAATCCAGGTAATGCATCTTTTCAAGCATGTTTTTTTTCATTTACATTTAATTCTCTATTACATTGCTGCTACTAAACATTACCCTGATTGCTGGAAGATACCTGATTGCAATTATTTCTCTATTACATCACTGCTGTTAACCATTTTAATGCTGATAGATACCAGACTGCATTTACATCTTCATTGCATTGCTGCTATCAACCATTGCCCTGCTGGAAAATCAGACTCACTCTGCATTTACTTTTTGGTTAATGTAGTGTTTAACCATTTGTCTGCCAAAAGGTACCAGACTGCATTCCTTTGATTAAATGCTTCTCAACAAGAAAATGCCGGTTTACTTTACAATTACTGTTACCGTATACATCCACATACTTAGCTCTGCATAATTTGTTCTATCTACTCTGCTTATTTGTTTGCTAACTTGCATAAATTGCTGTCCTTGTCCTTGCTAATTCAGGTGTTGTCCATCAAGACCAGTTACGCTGCCTCAGCTTAAAGAATCCACCTCATCGTCTAAGCCCACAATAGTGCAAAAGTACATAAAACTGCTTAGGTACGTCATGGTGCACCAAGCACCAAGTGCGTCTGCTTGATGTGAACAGTCATTTTTTGCTGACATCTATATCCTCAGTCCCTTTAATTGACAGGATTATGGGGTGGTGACAATTACTGCACAGGTAAATCAAAGAGACTTTCCCATAGATTTATATAAGCAGCTTTGTTTTCAAACTGATTTAATCTTTTATGATTAAGAACTGATATTATCAGATGTACCAGATATAAGATTAAAGGAATTTTACAGTATTTACTTTCCAGCTAGCTATTTTGCAGGAAGTCACATTTCTTTTTTCCTTGCATAGTACAGTAGCAAATTCTGTAGCTGTAGCCTGTAGACTTCATCATGTGATGGGTGTGTTTTACAAGGATCCCCAGTGGTCTGCATATTTACATTTCAGGCTCATGAAAAGAGAGAGTTTATCTTTGTAACTGTCGTCACCCTGGTCTCCCAGTGCTGCACATTTTCTAATCCATCTGTTGCTCCACACTTGTTTTAATTTACCCTTCCCTCAAAGTCTCAGTTACATATGCACTTATGAAACCCCCAGGTGATGTGAAGATCTGGTTTCAGCTACACAATGAACTTTGATTGTGCATGTTAATGCTGTATGTTATCACTGTCCTATGATAAATGGTTTCTTAAAGACTGGAATGACCATGAATGTGTTTTTCCAGTGCCTGTTCCATAATATTTCAGCAGATTTATGTATGCGCTACAAATTGGTCACATTATATTGATCTTGCCTTCCTTTCCGGAAACATGTCAATCACTAAAAACTTAAAGCAAGAACCGGACAGTACCTTAAAAAAAAGAAGAAAATTCACTGATCACAATTAAAGCTGAAAATTATGGAAATACATGTAAAGTTATGTTCCATTAATTGTTTTTTTATTTAACCTTTTTACACCAAAGCCTGTTTTCACCTTCCTGCCCAGGCCAATTTATTAAATTCTGACCATTGTCACTTTATGTGGTAATAACTCTGGAACACTTCAACGGCTCCCAGTGATTCTGAGAATGTTTTTTGATGACATATCGTACTTCATGATAGTGGTACATTTAGAGAGTAGAAGAAGAAAAGGAAGTGTGTATAGAATGGCAAGGATCACCATTACTAATAAAATGAATCAACTTTATTTAGATACAACTATACAACAGGACAGAAAACCACACATTTAAAAACAATTAAAAAGCCATTTGGGTTAGTGTGAAAAACACCTGGGAGGCCATATAAGGACCAACCAGACTCCTCCACTGTGTGCACTTGGTGTAAAAAAAGGTATTACACAACAATAAGCAAACCTGAGTATAGTTGACTGTTCAGGAAGTGTAAGGCCATGTGCACACGTTCAGTATTTTTCGCGTTTTTTTTGCTATAAAAACGTGATAAAAACGCGAAAAAAACGCTTACATATGCCTCTCATTATTTTCAGTGTATTCCGCATTTCTTGTGCAAATGTTGCATTTTTTTCCGCAAAAAAATCGCATCCCGGAAAAAAAGCAACATGTTCATTAAATTTGCGGAATTGCGGGGATTCCGCACACCTAGGAATGCATTGATCTGCTTACTTCCCGCACGGGGCTATGCCCACCATGCGGGAAGTAAGCAGATTATGTGCGGTTGGTACCCAGGGTGGAGGAGAGGAGACTCTCCTCCACGGACTGGGCACCATATAATTGGTAAAAAAAAAAAAGAATTAAAATAAAAAATAGTCATATACTCACCTTCGATGGCCCCCGGAGTCTTCCTGCCTCTCAGCGGTGCATGCTGCCGCTTCCGTTCCTATAGCTGGTGTGTGTGAAGGACCTGTGATGACATCGCGGTCACATGACGTCATCGAAGGTCCTGCACACACACACCATCTATAGGAACGGAAGCCGCTGAGGAGATCGGCTGTCTGCAGGTGAGTATAACCATTTTTTTAATTTTTTTATTATTTTTAAACATTCTATCTTTTACTATTGATGCGGCATAGGCTGCATCTATAGTAAAAAGTTGGTCACACTTGTCAAACACTATGTTTGACAAGTGTGACCAACCTGTCAAGCTGTTTTCCAAGCGATGCTACAGATCGCTTGGAAAACTTTAGCATTCTGCAAGCTAATTATGCTTGCAAAATGCTAAAAAAAAATGCGAAAAAAAACGCTAAAAAAAATGCGGATTTCTTGCAGAAAATTTCCGGTTTTCTTCAGGAAATTTCTGCAAGAAATCCTGACGTGTGCACATACCCTTATAGTAAAACTAATACACAGAAGATAGAAGGCTATAATTGAACAACAAAAAGAAATAGTCCAATACTAAAAAGCCCAAAAGCCAAATGCAAACCCCTAACAAAAAAATGGGAGGGGGGGTGTTTAAATCAAATGGTATCCTATAAATGAAAGATATAAAAGAGATACAACACAGTGATCCCATATTTCATCATTATTTTTTAGTGCCCCTAGTGTTCTCTCTTATTCAGATAGTGGTAAATTTTGCACAATATTTTTTGCATTTATTTGTGAAAATATCAGAAATTTGGGAAAAGTTTTGAAAATTTTGCAGTTCTCAAACTTTTAATTTTTATGCCCTTAAACCAGAGAGTTATGTCACACAAAATAGTTAATAAATAACATTTACCACATGTCTACTTTACATCACCATTAGTGATGATCGAGCACTTAACCCATTACTTGCCAAATTTAAATTTTTACAAGTACAGATTTTTCAGAAAAGGGTGTCCCAATATTCAATAAAAAATGACAATGACATGATTTCCTATTTTGAAAACATTCATTTTACAAACACAACACAAAAAATTGGACCTAATTATACAAATTATAAAATCTTAGTTGCTAGAAGCTAAAGATTAGGAGTCCCAAAAAAGGACATTGGTAGATAATGAGTTAAATGCTCAAGTGCTCGGTACTCAAATCGAGCAGGTCGGACTCTCAGCTTGGTTCAACTCATGTACTGAGTTGAGGCTTGAAAATCATTGAAGTGGATAAAAACAGTGCTCAAATAGAATGGGAACAGCATGCGGAAGATGCATCTATGACTCCCAGATCACTGCTGGGAACAATGTTGTCAGAGTATTACTCCACTTTTATGGACTGATAATAAAACATACAACGCCAAAGATAAAATGAATTTTATAAGAACAAATGTAAGGAAACAGTCTTTCCTATATAATGACTTATATATGAGGCATAATTAAAAAGTGAAAAAAGCTTGTTATGCGATTTCTTCTGAGTATGCTAATCTATATATATAAGAGGCATTGTGATAACTCGCTAATCCCGCCCCCTGCACAGTAGCTCCGCCCCCACCACATCACCACACAATCCCGCCCCCCACCACATCACCATACACAATCCTGCCCCCCACCACATCACCACACACAATCCCGCCCCCCACCACATCACCACACACAATTCCGCCCCCCACCACATCACCACACACAATCCCCCCCTCCACATACAATCCTGCCCCCCACCACATCACCACACAATCCTGCCCCCCACACCACATACAATCCCGCCCCCCACCACATTACCACACTCAATCCCACCCCCCACCACATTACCACACACAATCCCACCCCCCACCATATTACCACAGATAATCCTGCCCCCCACCACATTACCACACATAATCCCGCCCCCCCACCATATTACCACACATAATCCCGCCCCCCCACATTACCACACGAGGCTCCGTCCCCACACATTACCACACAAGGCTCCGTCTCCACACATTACCACATGAGGCTCCGTACCCACACATTAACACACGAGGCTTCGTACCAACACATTACCACACAAGGCTCCGTCCTCACACATTACCACACGAGACTCTGTCCTCACACATTACCACACGAGGCTCCGTCCCCACACATTACCATACAAGGCTCCGTCCTCACACATTACCACACAAGGCTCCATCCCCACACATTACCACGAGGCTCTGTCCCCACACATTACCACACGAGGCTCCGTCCTCACACATTACCATACGAGGCCCCGTCCTCACACATTACCACCCAAGTCTCCGTCCCCACACTTTACCACACAAAATCCCGCCCCCCACCATATTACCACACATAATCCTGCCCCCCCACATTACCACACGAGGCTCCGTCCCCACACATTACCACACGAGGCTCCGTCCCCACACATTACCACACAAGGCTCCGTACCCACACATTACCACACGAGGCTCCGCCCCCACACATTTCCACACGAGGCTCCATCCTCACACATTACCACACGAGGCTCCGTCCTCACACATTACCACACAAGGCTCCGTACCCACACATTACCACACGAGGCTCTGCCCCCACACATTACCACACGAGGCTCCATCCTCACACATTACCACACAAGGCTCCGTCCTCACACAATACCACACGAGGCTCTGCCCCCACACATTACCACACAAGGCTCCATCCTCACATTACCACACGAGGCTCTGTCCCCACACATTACAATATGAGACTCCGTCCCTCCACATTACCACATAAGGCTCCATCCCCACACATTACCACACATAATCCCGCCCCCCACCATGTTACCACACAATCCTGCCCCCCACATTACCACATGAGGCTCCGTCCCCACACATTACCACACGAGGCTCCGTCCCCAGACATTACCACACAAGGCTCCGTACCCACACTTTACCACACGAGGCTCCGTACCCACACATTACCACATGAGGCTCCTCCTCACACATTACCACACGAGGCTCTGTCCCCACACATTACCACATGAGGCTCCGTACCCACACTTTACCACACAAGGCTCCGTACCCACACATTACCACATGAGGCTCCTCCTCACACATTACCACACGAGGCTCTGTCCCCACACATTACCACACGAGGCTCCGTACCCACACTTTACCACACAAGGCTCCGTACCCACACATTACCACATGAGGCTCCTCCTCACACATTACCACACAAGGCTCTGTCCCCACACATTACCATACGAGGCTCCGTCCTCACACATTACCACACAAGGCTCCGCCCCCACACATTACCACACGAGACTCCATCCTCATACATTACCACACGAGGCTCTGTCCCCACACATTACCATATGAGGCTCCGTCCCTCCACATTACCACACAAGGCTCCGTCCCCACACATTACCACATGAGGCTCCGTCCTCACACATTACCACACAAGGCTCCGTCCCCACACATTACCACACAAGGCTGCGTCCCCACACATTACCACACAAGGCTCCGTCCCCACACATTACCACACGAGGCTCCATCCTAACACATTACCACATGAGGCTGCGTCCCCACACATTACCACACGAGGCTCTGTCCCCACACAATACCACACGAATCCAGTTTGCTTTTGATTTTACACTGTGAATAAAATGTATTAGTATTATTCTGATTTTTAATTATTATTATTGTTATTAACTTCATTTTTAGTTAATTTACCACCTGCGTAAGCGCTATTGAATGTTGTCATTATTTACTTTAGTTTAATCACTAGCAGCGTTAATTAGATAGCAATGAGCATGCCGAGCATTAGCTGGCTGGAAACAGCAAGTACCCCATAGTTGAAAACTACTTTTGAGTGCAGATTTTGCTGTTATGGTTTGAGGGTGCCATGTCACATTGGCAGAGGCCTTGAGGTCCCAAAACAGCAGAATCCCCATAAATTCCCCCCATTTTACAAACTGCACCTCTTAATTAGAGATGAGCGAATATGTTTGGAGAACGATTGCCGAATTCGAATTTGCCATATTCGTGCCATATTCATACCATACTCGTGCCGATTTTATGTTTGACGATCATTTCCTTACATATTCACGCTATGTACATCTCTACTCTTAATTAATACATCTAGGAGTTCAGTGACCATATTGACACCACATGTGTGTCACAGAAATTTATACTATTGGGCAGTGAAGAAGAAATATTTTCATTTTTACCACCAAAAATTAGTTTTAGCTCCAGATTTTACATTTTTACAAGGGGAAATGGGTAAAAATGGCACCAAAATTTGTTACATAGCTTCTGCTGAAAGTGGCAATATGCCATATGTGGCTGGGAGGGAAGGAGCGCCATTTGAACAAATTTTCATAGAATAGTTTACCGACTCCATATATAAAGCCCATAAGTGCCAGAAGAGCAGAATCTCCCCTCAAGTTACCCCATTTTGTAAATTGCACCCATCTGGAAATTTAGCTATAGGTGTAGTGACAATTTTAACTCCATGGATATTTCCCAGAAACAGGCAGACTTTCATTGAAGTCTATTCCGAGACATTTCTTTGATGTCCACCACAGTAATCCCAAGGGTCTGAGTTTCCGTGGTATTGACCATGTTTATATGGGGATTTGTGGCGGAAACATCAAACAAAAACTCCTTCAAAAAGAGACACGTTGGATGGTCAATTTGGATACACTATCACCGATGGGCCTAAATGAGGCCATCAGTTTCAAGTCTTTTCTATGAATCTAGGCTGTTTTTAATTTTGTGTGTTGGGGTTATTTTCATATAATTATTTATGTTCATTGTCCTTGTTTGGGTCCATATTTGTGTTTTCTTATGGTGTTACTTAGTTTTCATATTTTATTTTTGATTAGATGTTCATCCACTTTCGTCTTTGACTGCTTCATCTTCGGTGGGAATTTGTGGTGGACCCCATTTATCAGAAGATCACCTCATCTATTGGGACATTAATATTTCATCTACTGCGGAGTTGTTCTATCTATATCACCTCTGGCCCGGGGACAATGTTCTTCTTCTAGGCCTATGTGGATACTTGGGGCCGTTGGTCAGGTCAGCATGACTTAATAATTTGTTTTTTGTTTTTTTGTATAGAATATTCTAACATGTTTTTTCTTGTACACTGTCAGGCCGTTTTGCATGACATTAATTATGTACCATTTTCTATTTTTGTGCTGTATCCTTTTTTAATGTCAGTATATTGGTTTGGGGTGTTTTTCTGGGCTTTTACTGATGGACTGCATTGTGTGTGATAGGCGCGTCGAGGCCCTCTCTTGCTCCCACCAGGCCGGCGTCCTGTCACTACCATGTCCCAAGGTAATGTTCTTATACCATCAATAGCATGCTTGTACTTTTCCTAGGACTTGGGTGTGCCAGTGACATACACACCTTTATGCCCTGTATCGTTTGAACACAGTTATACTTTTCTTATAAGCTTTCTTTTCATTTTGATGGACAACCTCCATGGGCTTACCATTTATTATATATGTTGTGATGTTCTCCTGGAGGGATATCCATCTGTGCAACTTTTTTCATTTTTTGATTCATGGGCATATCCCGGCGTGATGGTGTAGTTAGGATGCCTGGATCTTTTGTGTCTTTTCCCAGCATCTAGTTTACATCTCTTGTGCTGGTGTTGTTGCCGCTCCTTTTTCCAATCACCTTTTTTGTCCAAGTGTAGTTATTATAATGTGTATTTGATGCTTCAATAAAAATTGTTTTCGATACCTCTATTGTTTGGTTGTGAACTTTTGGATGTAGTTATACTTTACATTTTATCTTGCAACCCAGTGTACTTTTATAGGTTTATATGTTCCGGCTTAGAGGTATGCCCTCTGCTGGCCGAGAGGGCACTTTTGGTTTAGGTGTCAATATGCCATATGTGGCTGGGAGGGAAGGAGCGCCATTTGAACAAATTTTCATAGAATAGTTTACCGACTCCATATATAAAGCCCATAAGTGCCAGAAGAGCAGAATCTCCCCTCAAGTTACCCCATTTTGTAAATTGCACCCATCTGGAAATTTAGCTATAGGTGTAGTGACAATTTTGACTCCATGGATATTTCCCAGAAACAGGTGTTGAGGAGAGCCATAAGATCAAATACTTAATTAACCTCAACACATAAGATAATTGAGAGAAGCAACCTATAACATGTATTGTTTAACCTTACATAAGTTTTCCTCAGACAAAGTGAGACACTGAAGATGGCCGCCATCTCCTCTACCAGAGCCGTGTGGTCTGGTATCCAAGATGAACTATGAAGACACTGAAGATGGCCGCCATTTCCTGTTTTAGCAGACCGTGTGGTCTGGTATCCAAGATGACGCCCACCCTGATGACCTCATGGATCCACCCACAGTGACGCCCACTCTGATGACCTCACGGACCAACCCACCCTGATGACCTCATGGATCCGCCCATGGACTTGCTCATGCCCAACCCACTAACCAATGGAATACATCCGATCACTCCCATTTTAGAGCTAACCGAGCCCCCTTACAGGAGATATATAACATTGTGTTTGACTAATAAACTCCCTTCTTGGAGCTGAGCCACACATTGATCAAGGAGAGTTACAGCTGACTGTGTCTGGTGTATTTCTTTAGTGCACATGATCAATATACATTAGGCCAGGAGTAGGCAACTAGAGAATTGAACATTTATATTAATTGTTCAACCCTAATATTTGGCCGCCCAACCTGGGGCCAGCAGAGGAAGAGCCCTGAACCCTGAAAACCGGCGAGTGGAACGGCTGGATGCACTGAGTACCCCGAACCTGGAGACTGATCAACTCCTTAACAGAACACGGTAAGTCTGCTGATTTTTATAATCTGTAGTCTTTACCTGTGTCCTTCGGGGTATCCTGTGCAGATTGCCTGACCGTGTCCGGTTTTCTTGGTATCTGTAAGACGGCAGAAAGGGTCTCTCCGCTGCTGGTCATTTAATTGCAAGAACCGTCACATGTTCTAGCTGCCTACTGCCTGTTACATGTTGTGAAGAGGGGAGATGACTGGTAGTAAAGAAGAGAAGTATTGTGTAAGGACAGTCAAAGCAGGTTTCTAAGAAAGAAAAAAAAGCAAGTGTTTACAGAGGGCTAGAGGCAAGTGATAAAACAGGAAAAACAGGTTTTTACAGAAGGAGGTGACTGGTAGTTAGGAAAAGCATTGTGTTTGGAACAGGACAGGTTTCTAGGAAAGAATAAGCAAGTGTTTACAGAAAGAAAAGCATGTGGTAGGATGGGAAAAACAGGTTTGTTTATAGAGAAGGATAAGCAAGCAAGTGTAGAAAAAATAAAATAATTTTTGTCTGTGGTATACGGTTGTCGCCTGTGATAAGATTTTCAGTTCTGTACAAGAGAGACTAGGACCTGGAGTAATTGACTCGGCCTAGGGGGGCCCGGTAAATCTTGGAGCAATCGGCTCAGTTCGGGCATAATAAATTGTGTAGCGGCTCATTGAAACTTGGAGCAATTGGCTCAGTTTGAGCCAATTAAATTTATAGTTTTTCTTTTTTTGCCCCGTGACATCGAGTAATTGACTCTGCACGGGGACCGGTAAGTTAGGGAGCAATTTGACAAAGTAGGGAATAATTGGTTTGTAAAGTACGGAGCACGGAAGTCAGACAGGGACCACGTGACAAGAAGCAATAGGAACTGAGTACTGCAGACTCAGTTCCCTTTAGAATCTCAGATTTGAGTCATCTCCCCCGTCTTATTGTTTGTTTGGTGTTTGTTATCTTGATAGATAGATATATATATACTGTATATCTATAGAAAGATGGAGAAATTAATGCAGTTCTGCCGTATAGGCACTAAGCCAAATTCAGATGGCAAGTTAGACTCATGCACATTAGTAGCGACTCGTGAAGGGAAGAGTCATATTAAGCAATGTAAAAAGCTTATGAAGTTGTGTGGAATGCCAGAAGGGGGAAGGTTGCAGCCCCTGGACTGGAAGCTTGTCTTGAAAGAAAGAAAAGGTATCCTAGAAGATAATGGATTGTTGTCTATTGCTAGGGCAGGAGAAAGAGTCTCTGAAAGTCTGTATAAAAAAAAAAAAAATGGAAATTGGGTAGAAGAGAAAAGGAATAGAAAGAATAGAGTTTTGAGTTGTGTATTACAAAACCATTTTGTTAATGGCGAATGTGTTAAATGTGATAGCAGCCAAAATGGTGGCCCAGAGCCATGTGGTAAATGTAATGGCGGCCATTTTGTTAATGGCGAATGTGTTAAATGTAATAGCAGCAAAAATGGTGGCCCAGAGCCATGTGGTAAATGTAATGGCGGCCATTTTGTTAATGGCGAATGTGTTAAATGTGATAGCAGCCAAAATGGTGGCCCAGAGCCATGTGCTAAATGTAATGGCGGCCATCTTGTTGGTGGTAAATACAATTCTGATGGCGGCCATCTTGTTGGTGGTAAATACAATTCTGACGGCGGCCATTTTGTTGGTGGTAAATACAATTCTGATGGCGGCCATCTTGTTGGTGGTAAATACAATTCTGACGGCAGCCATTTTGTTGGTGGTAAATATAATTCTGATGGCGGCCATCTTGTTGGTGGTAAATATAATTCTGACGGCGGCCATGTTGTGGATGGCGAATGTGCTGGTTCTGGTGGTGAACATCTCAGACTAAGGCTACACACCACTTCGCTAAATCCTTGTTACCCAGTAATGACCACTGATGGCCAATACTATATTCCTTTAGGAAATAAAAAGGCTTTACCCATGTTTCCTATCTCAGTGTTTCCAATGGGGCACCAACCCTTTCCCCTATCACTCCTGTTGTGAATCCAGCAGTCCTCCCACCTGGATCGTCCCCAGCACCTACCCTTTCTACTGTCACTTCCACTGCCAATTTAGCCACACACCCACATGAGATGCTCCAAGCAGCGGCCTCTCCTCCCAATGCTTCCACAACAGCACTCTCACGCAGCCTACATAACCCTATGCCCAGTACCTCACAGGCTGTCTCGCAGCCAAGCGCACACCTGTATGGGACGGTGGCGACTGTATCAAGGGGGGGCTCAATGTGGGAGGAGGATACCAATAGCACAGGAAACACAAAGGGGAGGGAATGTTGGCAACCTATTTTTGAAAAAGAACTTCCTGAGGGACCCTTGTTAGTGGTGGGAAAGGGTGACATAACAACAATGGAGACAGACGCTATTGTTAATGCTGCCAATTCTCGGTTAGAGCACAATGGAGGTGTAGCTAGAGCTATAGTGGAAGCAGGAGGGGCGACTATTCAAGCTGACAGTCAAATCATTGTTGAGTCACGTGGTCAGATAGCTGTTGGGGACATAGCGGTGACTAAAGCTGGCAATCTTCCATGTAGAATGATCATACATACTGTGACCCCTACTTATGACTCTATTCATCCAGACGTTAGTGCTCAACAACTTCGTGCAGCAATAACTCGCATTTTAGAGTATGCAAATAATAGTGAGCACATTGAGACCTTGACAATTCCCGCCATTGGTGTTGGCATTTTCGGTTTCCCTGTTCATGCATGTACAAGGGAAATCATTGAAATTATAATAAACAAGTGTAGCCCCCCAAGCATTTGCTGCCTTTCTGAAATCAGGTTAATTAGTAATGAGGACAGGACTGTTAAAGCTTTTAAGACTGCCTGCATCACCTGGACCCCACACCATGATACTGGAGCTGCCCAAATAGAGCCCCTCATTTCAGGACTGTTACCTCCTCCGGCTCCTCATACACAAGGGACTACATCTGCACTCCCGGTGCCATCTCTACTCCCGCCTCAGGTGCCACCACCAACAGTGCCAATGCTCATGTCTGAGGAGCCCACCATCTATGTCAAGTTTACACCCCAGCAAGCTGCTACTCTGTTGAACCAAGTTCTAGATCCAGAAAAACAGCCGATGCCTTTCTACAGGAGCATGACGAGACATGGGACTCTGGTGTTGAGTTCTGCCAAGAACCTAAGACAAGGGCCTCGGATGAGTTGGCTGACCTATCGCTTATTATCGCCAAAGGTTTCCAGATGCCTCAAAGCTGATGCAGCCATTGTACGATGACCTCAAGACGTCAGCGTTTCCACTATGTACTAAATCCGTGGAAGCTTTCTACGCTCTCAAACAGGCCATACAGTCTGCACCAGCTCTTTGAATCCCAAATCCTGATATCATCTGAGGACATCCAGTTCTCTTAATGGCTCCACACGACATAATTGCTATTGCTGGAACCTAAACATCTGTTGGTGCAGCATCATATGAGACTCCAATGTTCCCTCTTGATTCCGGATAATGTCACTCTTGTCCGCTGCACCATCCTCAACCCGTCCACGCTGCTTCCTCT
Source organism: Ranitomeya variabilis (assembly GCF_051348905.1). Lineage (NCBI taxonomy): Eukaryota > Metazoa > Chordata > Amphibia > Anura > Dendrobatidae > Ranitomeya > Ranitomeya variabilis. The sequence continues at coordinate 953,840,136 of NC_135232.1, forward strand.
TTACAGGGGGATGTGGATGATGATACTGATGCTCTCGGACAAGATGCCTCTACACACTCAGAGGATCATGACTGTCTCAAACAAATGCAGGAAGAAGCAGCCTCCAAGAAAAACGTGTCTGAAGACCCACTCCCACATGCTGACCTAACGTTCTTCACTGATGGTTCCAGATTTGCAGATGAAACAGGAAGGTTCCATACTGGATATGCCGTGGTTACACATGACCTGATCATCTCAGCTGGATCGCTACCACTGCACATGTCTGCACAAGAAGCGGAACTTAAAGCTTTGACGCTGGCTTGTCAGGAAGCGACGGAGAAGGTGGTCAACATCTACACGGATTCAAGATACGCTTTTGGAGTGGCTCATGACTTCGGCAGTATCTGGGCAGCCAGAGGATACCTAACGTCCAGTGGAACTCCTGTAAAACATGCTGCTACCATGCAAGAACTTGTGGTCGCTCTGAATCTACCTTCAAAGGTTGCAGTGATCAAGATCAAAGCTCACCGGAGACTGGATTCTCCAGAAGCAAGGGGGAACTTCTTTGCTGACAAAACAGCAAAAACCTATGCTGTAGATCCATTTAGGAAAGAGAAAGCAGCGGTGTACATGTCACAAGACACTGAAGAAGGGACTAAAGCCTCTCTTATGAGGATTATCCATCTACATCAAGACAAGACATCAGATGATGAAAAGAAGTCATGGCAAGAAGGAGGAGCTAAAAAGGATGAAGATGGAGTCTGGAGGGTGAACAAAAAAGGTCTGTTTACCCCGTAATCTGTACCCCTCAGTGACAGAATGGGCACACGGTATCACCCACAGAGGCAAGAATCAGATGAATGACCTAATTTGGAAGACTTATATGGCACCTGGAATTTCTACTGTCACCCAAAATTATTTCAAGTCCTGCCTTGTGTGTGCAGCATGCAATCCAGCACCACCTCAGAAAGTTACTCAGAAACATTTGGCTAAACCACTCTATCCCTTTCAGATCGCTCGTATTCATATGCCAAAAGTAGGGAAGTACGAGTATGTACTGGTAGTGACTGACATGTTTTCAGGATGGCCCGAAGCCTATCCAGTAACCAACATGACAGCCAGAGTGACTGTTAAGAGACTGATGCATGAAGTAGTCTGCAGATATGGGGTCCCAGAGTAATTGAGAGTGACCAAGTACCCGTATTCATTGCTGCTCTGACTAAGGAACTATGGACATTGGTGGGAGCTGATTTGGGTTTACATACTCCATATCACCCACAGAGCAGTGGGAAAGTAGAAAGACTGAATGACGCCTTCAAAAATAAAATACTGAAAGCCAGTTAGGAGGTCAGACTTGGACAGACATTTTGCCCATTGCCTTATACTCAGTCAGAAACACTCCAAGGGGTTCTACTAAACTCACACCATTCGAGATTCTTTTTGGGGGGCCTCCAAGGTTGGGTCAATATTTTCCACAACAGCTAGCCTTAGGAAGTGATACACTTGTAAATTATGCAATTGTTGTTACTAAAGAACTGTCAGTAACACATGTACGAGTTTTATCATCCATTCCAGGTCCAGATTCCAGTGAAGGTACCCATGCTTTCCAACCTGGTGACTACATGCTGGTAAAGACGTTCATCAGAAAGACATTCCTGGAGTCGAGATTTGAGGGTCCCTACCAAGTGCTCCTGACTACTCCTACTTCAGTCAGGGTTGCTGAGCGCCTCCTGGATCCATCTCTCACATTATAAAGTTGTTAGACAGTTAGGGACAGAGTAGGATCTGACCTGCTTGTCAAAGTCCAGCTACAAAGGGAGGTTTTCCACAAGGGAAAACTTGTCTCAAACTGGTGAAAACTCCAATTCCCCCTCCCGGGCAAGACGGTCAGATCTAGGATGTGTATTTCAGGGTGAGTCACATGTGTATTTTATGTAACCATGGAGATGGGAGATTGGAGAGTAATAGATCCAACAGGTAGGGAAGTCCCGAGGACATGGGTAACGCGCACCAATATACCTCCGCAGTATACCCATAATTGGTCACACATTATCTGGTGTCTATAGCATCCATATTGTCATGAAGCTTCTGATGTCATAATAACACTTAACATTGGTGGGTTAGGGAACCACGGTGGGATCAAGATAAAAGAAAAGGTTAATAAAGTATTTAGGGGGGACTGTTGAGGAGAGCCATAAGATCAAATACTTAATTAACCTCAACACATAAGATAATTGAGAGAAGCAACCTATAACATGTATTGTTTAACCTTACATAAGTTTTCCTCAGACAAAGTGAGACACTGAAGATGGCCGCCATCTCCTCTACCAGAGCCGTGTGGTCTGGTATCCAAGATGAACTATGAAGACACTGAAGATGGTCGCCATTTCCTGTTTTAGCAGACCGTGTGGTCTGGTATCCAAGATGACGCCCACCCTGATGACCTCATGGATCCACCCACAGCGACGCCCACTCTGATGACCTCACGGACCAACCCACCCTGAAGACCTCATGGATCCGCCCATGGACTTGCTCATGCCCAACCCACTAACCAATGGAATACATCCGATCACTCCCATTTTAGAGCTAACCGAGCCCCCTTACAGGAGATATATAACATTGTGTTTGACTAATAAACTCCCTTCTTGGAGCTGAGCCACACATTGATCAAGGAGAGTTACAGCTGACTGTGTCTGGTGTATTTCTTTAGTGCACATGATCAATATACATTAGGCCAGGAGTAGGCAACTAGAGAATTTAACATTTATATTAATTGTTCAACCCTAATACAGGCAGCAAGGTATGTTGCTTAGTGAAAATTGCAAATCTGCCATTGTAGTGCCAAGTACTTGCTTGTGCATCTGGAGACACCCCATAAGTCAAGCAGGTACTTATTGCTATGTAAATGCCAAACATATGAATGCTAAATGTGGTTTGGACACACTATGGGGCTCAGAAAGGAGGGACGCATTTAACATAGTAACATAGTAACATAGTTATTAAGGTTGAAGGAAGACTTTAAGTCCATCTAGTTCAACCCATAGCCTAACCTAACATGCCCTAACATGTTGATCCATAGGAAGGCAAAAAAAAACCATGTGGCAAAGAGTAAGCTCCACATTGGGGAAAAAAATTCCTTCCCAACTCCACATACGGCAATCAGACTACTTCTTTGGATCAACGCCCTATCAAGGAATCTAATATATAAAACCTGTAACATTATACTTTTCAAGAAAGGCATCCAGTCCCCTCTTAAATTTAAGTAATGAATCACTCATTACAACATCATACGGCAGAGAGTTCCATAGTCTCACTGCTCTTACAGTAAAGAATCTGCGTCTGTTGTTATGCTTAAACCTTCTTTCCTCCAGACGTAGAGGATGCCCCCTTGTCCCTGTCTCAGGTCTATGATTAAAAAGATCATCAGAAAGGTCTTTGTACTGTCCCCTCATATATTTATACATTAAAATAAGATCACCCCTTAGCCTTCGTTTTTCCAAACTAAATAGCCCCAAGTGTAATAACCTATCTTGGTATTGCAGACCCCCCAGTCCTCTAATAACCTTGGTCGCTCTTCTCTGCACCCACTCTAGTTCAGCTATGTCTTTCTTATACACCGGAGACCAGAACTGTGCACAGTATTCTAAGTGTGGTCGAACTAGTGACATGTATAGAGGTAAAATTATGTTCTCCTCATGAGCATCTATGCCTCTTTTAATGCATCCCATTATTTTATTTGCCTTTGTAGCAGCTGCCTGACACTGGCCACTAAATGTGAGTTTGTCATCCACCCATACACCCAGGTCTTTTTCATTGATGGTTTTGCCAAGAGTTTTAGAATTAAACACATAGTTATACATCTTATTACTTCTACCCAAGTGCTTGACCTTACATTTATCCCCCATTAAAGCTCATTTGCCATTTATCAGCCCAAGCTTCTAGTTTACATAAATCATCCTGTAATATAAAATTGTCCTCCCCTGTATTGATTACCCTGCAGAGTTTAGTGTCATCTGCAAATATTGAAATTCTACTCTGAATGCCCCCTACAAGGTCATTAATAAATATGTTAAAAAGAAGGTCTAATACTGACCCCTGTGGTACCCCACTGCTAACCGCGACCCAGTCCGAGTGTGCTCCATTAATAACCACCCTTTGTTTCCTATCCCTGAGCCAGCTCTTAACCCACTTACACATATTTTCCCCTATCCCCAATATTCTTATTTTATGTATCAACCTTTTGTGTGGCACCGTATCAAAAGCTTTTGAAAAGTCCACATACACTATGTCCACTGGGTTCCCTTGGTCCAGTCCGGAACTTACCTCTTCATAGAAATTGATCAGATTAGTCTGACAGGAATGGTCCCTAGTAAACCCATGTTGGTATTGGGTCAAGAGGTTATTCCTCTTCAGATACTCCAGTATAGCATCCCTTTGAAAGCCCTCCAGGATTTTACCCACAGTAGACGTTAAGCTTACTGGCCTATAATTTCCGAGTTCAGTTTTTGTCCCCTTTTTGAATATTGGCACCACATTTGCTATACGCCAGTCCTGTGGTACAGACCCTGTTATTATGGAGTCTTTAAAGATTAAAAATAATGGTCTATCAATGACTGTACTTAATTCCTGCAGTACTCGGGGGTGTATCCCATCCGGGCCTGGAGATTTGTCAATTTTAGTGATTTTAGATGCCGCCGTACTTCCTGCTGGGTTAAGCAGGTGACACTTAAGGGTACTGTCACACAGTGCAATTTTGATCGCTACGACGGTACGATTCGTGACGTTCTAGCGATATCCATACGATATCGCAGTGTCTGACACGCAGCAGCGATCAGGGATCCTGCTGAGAATCGTACGTCGTAGCAGATCGTTTGGAACTTTCTTTCGTCGCTTGATCACCCGCTGACATCGCTGGATCGTTGTGTGTGACAGCGATCCAGCGATGTGTTCGCTTGTAACCAGGGTAAACATCTGGTAACTAAGCGCAGTGCCGCGCTTAGTAACCTGATGTTTACCCTGGTTACCAGCATAAACGTAAAAAAAAAAAGAAAAAAAGAGAAGAAGCAGAACGCCGGGGGACAGACACCGGAATGTAAGTATGTACTGTTTGTTTTTTTTACGTTTACGCTGGTAACCAGGGTAAACATCGGGCGACCCTGCGCTTAGTAACCCGATGTTTACCCTGGTTACCCGGGGACTTCGGCATCGCTCCAGCGCCGTGATTGCAACGTGTGACCGCAGTCTACGACGCTGGAGCGATAATCATACGATCGCTGCGACGTCACGGATCGTGCCATCGTAGCGATCAAAATTGTACTGTGTGACAGTACCCTAAGGGGGAATTTTTGTTATCACTGATCTTATTGTCTGCCATGGAATTTTCTTGTGTAAATACTGATGAAAAAAAGTCATTTAGCATATTGGCTTTTTCCTCATCCTCATCCACCATTTCACCCAGACTATTTTTAAGGGGGCCAACACCATCATGTTTTAGTTTCTTACTATTTACGTAGTTAAAGAATATTTTGGGATTATTTTTACTCTCTCTGGCAATGAGTCTCTCTGTCTCAATCTTTGCTGCCTTGATTTGCTTTTTACAGAATTTATTTAATTTTCTGTATTTATTTAATGCCTCCTCACTACCTACTTCCTTTAATTCTCTAAATGCTTTCTTTTTGTCCCTTATTGCGCCCCTTACAGCTCTATTTAGCCATATTGGTTTCCTCCTATTTCTAGTATGTTTATTCCCATACGGTATATACTGTGCACAGGTCCTATCCAGGATGCTAATAAACGTCTCCCATTTTCTTTCTGTATTTTTATGTCTCAGGATATCATCCCAGTTAAATGCACCAAGATCCTCTCTCATCCGTTGGAAATTTGCCCTCCTGAAGCTTAGTGTCCTTGTAACCCCTCTACTACACATCTTATTAAAGGTTACATGAAAACTTATTATTTTGTGATCACTATTCCCCAAGTGACCCCCAACCCTTATATTTGCTATGCGGTCTGGCCTGTTGGTTAATATTAGGTCTAGCAGTGCCCCCCTCCTTGTTGGGTCCTGAACCAGTTGTGAAAGGTAGTTGTCTCTCATAGTTGTCAAAAACCGATTACCTTTGCTGGAACTGCAGGTTTCTGTTCCCCAATCTACTGTATTTCAGGGTAGTTGAAATCCCCCATAAGAATGACTACTCCTTGAGTCGCGGCTTCATCTATTTGCTTTATGAGGATATCTCTGTTGCTTCCATTATTTTTGGAGATTTATAACAATCCCCTATCAGTAATTTATTTATTTTTTCCCCCTCCCCTTATCTCCACACACAGGGACTCTACATTTCCATTAGATTTACCTATATTATCCCGCAGGATGGGTTTTAAGGATGATTTTACATATAGACACATACCTCCCCCTCGATTATCCGTTTGGTCATTTCTGAACAGACTATAGCCCTGCAAGTTAACAGCCTAGTCATGGCTCTCATCCAGCCACGTCTCAGATATCCCCACATGTCATAATTATGCTCCAACAACATTAATTCTAATTTGTCCATTTTGTTGGCGAGGCTTCTGGCATTAGTATACATACACTTTATGTATCTCTCTGTACCTCTATTCTTTCTTAAATTATTAATTTTTCTAACCCCACCCTCCGTGCCACCGCCACCTCCAACGTCCTTATTTGTGCCCAGGTCTCTATCTGCACTATCTTCCCCTCCTCTAAAATGAATAATGTCCCCCCCAATCCCTAGTTGAAACACTCCTCTAACCTTCTAGCCATTTTCTCCCCCAGCACAGCTGCACCGTCCCCATTGAGGTGCAGCCCGTCCCTAGCGTAGAACCTGTAGCCAACTGAGAAGTTGGGCCAGTTCTGCAGGAACCCAAACCCCTCCTTCCTACTCCAATTCTTGAGCCACTTATTAACCTCCCTAATCTCCCGTTGCCTCTCTGGTGTGGCACGTGGTAAAGGCAGTATTTCAGAAAATACCACGTTGGAGGTCCTTGCTTTCAGCTTGCAGCCTAATTCCCTGAAATCATCTTTAAGGACCTTCCACCTACCTCTAACTTTGTCATTTGTGCCAATGTGCACCATGACCGCTGGGTCCTCACCAGCCCCTCCCAGTAATCTGTCAACGCGATCAGCAATGTGTCGGACTTGAGTGCCATGTAGGCAGCTCATTGTTCGATGATCCCTGTCTTTGTGACATATTGCCCTATCTGTCCCCCTATTAAATGAATCCCCCACTACCAGCACCTGTCTGGCCTGCCCTGTTCTCCTATTTCCCTCCTTACTGTAGCAGTCACTCCTCCGGCTTTCAGAGGACATGCCTGGCTGCAGCAGTGCTACCCCTGTACTGGCACCCCCTCATCTGCCAACTTAGCAAACTTATTGGGGTGTGCCAGATCAGGACTAGCCTTCCTGGCACTCTTCCCTCTACCCCGCTTTCTGTCACCCAGCTTGCTGCTCCACTGTCCTGCAGCTCCATCCTACCATCCCTCCCTCATCTATCCCATTGAGCGTCTGCTCAGTGAGCAGAAGACTCCTCTCCATATTGTCTATGGATCTCAGTGTTGCCAGCTGCACATTTAGATCCAGAATCTGGGTTTCCAAATGCTCAACGTGCTCACATCTCGCACAGCAGTATGCACCCTCAACCGGCTGATCAAGGATTGCATACATGTGGCAAGATGTGCACTGGATGGCATTAACAATAGTGGAGCACATTTCCTAATGGGGATTGCACCAGACAGAAGCGTTAAATAAAAAATAAATGCAGAGTATCAATAACAATTCAGTAATTCCTCCCTTGGAAACTCAATGAATCCAAAGTTGCTGAATCTCAAGTCACACTTACCACCGTTCGCACTTACGCTCAGGTCACACTCAGCTCGCTCACACTCGCTAAGCTGAAGATTTAAAGAGATTTTTTTTCTCTTTCCCCTCAGTAGCAATCCACCTTGCTGTTCAATGCACTTCCAAAAAAGGATTTCTGAGAGCAGAATTTGTTGGATTTTATTTTTTGGAGGAGGGAGAAATTGTGCTTTTCCAGAGCTTTTGTGCTACTAATAACCTGGAAGCCCCCAAGATTTCCGTTAGATGATGGAACTGAGTAAGGATTTGCTTTTCTTGTGAATTTGGTTGAAGCTTTTACTGGAAACATTTTACATTATGTTTTGAATCACATTTATCCTGTGCTCTAAACTGAGCACTTATATCGGGGTTTACAACTAAATCTCTGAATGACGTGATTCAGATGATACCCCTGGGGGATCCATTCACTATAATGAAGCTGCATAGTTAATATGGACTTCGTCTGGCCTCTGTTCAGCAGTATCCTTCTTTTCAAAGATGCACAAAACTGTAACTGTCTACGCTTTTATGCACGCTTAAAAAGACGGACACCGCATAATCATAGGCCAGAGTCCAAGGTATCCCCATCTGCTTTATTATAGCTAAAAAAAAGATACAAAAAAGTACAATAGGGTCTTATCCAAGTGATAATCTAGAATCAATGGGTAATTTTGCTTATCTTGTAGGGTTGTGTTAAGGCCCCGTCACACAAAGCGACGCTGCAGCGATACAGACAACGATGCTGATTGCTGCAGCGTCGCTGTTTTGTCGCTGTGTGGTCGCTGGGGAGCTGTCACACAGACCGCTCTCCAGCGACCAACGATGCCGAGGTCCCCGGGTAACCAGGGTAAACATCGGGTTACTAAGTGCAGGGCCGCGCTTAGTAACCTGATGTTTACCCTGGTTACCAGCGTAAAAGTAAAAAAAAACAAACAGTACATACTTACATTCCGGTGTCTGTCCCCCGGCGTTCTGCTTCTCTGCACTGTGTAAGCACAGCGGCCGGAAAGCAGAGCGGTGACGTCACCGCTGTGCTGTGTTTTCCGGCTGGCCGGCGCTCACAGTGCAGAGAAGCACAGCGCCGGGGGACAGACACCGGAATGTGAGTATGTACTGTTTGTTTTTTTTTACTTTTACGCTGGTAACCAGGGTAAACATCGGTTACTAAGCGCGGCCCTGCGCTTAGTAACCCGATGTTTACCCTGGTTACCAGTGAAGACATCGCTGAATCCGTGTCACACACACCGATTCAGCGATGTCAGCGGGACCTCAACGACCAAAAAAAGGTCCAGGCCATTCCGACACGACCAGCGATCTCGCAGCAGGGGCCTGGTTGCTGGTACGTGTCAAACATAGCGAGATCGCTACTGAGGTCGCTGTTGCGTCACAAAACTTGTGACTCAGCAGCGATCTCGCTAGCGATCTCGCTATGTGAGACGGGGCCTTTAGACCCAACCGCTAAAATAGCATAGACTCCAACTACTACAGCTTGCAGGAAATAGTGATAACATTTGACACAGGTGATAGAAGTGTCTTGCACTGCTGGATTAATGAAAAGCCAAAATGGAATATGAAAGATTGGTTTAATATCAACACATTTCAGAGTCACTCTGACTTCTGGACAACCACAAATAAAAAACTTTTTTTATTTGTTTAATTAATCCAGCAGCACAGGATACTTCCATCACCCATGGCAAATTTCTGCTTCATTGTAGGGAGTCTTCAATCGAGGTTTCCATGTAAATCATATGTTTAAGGGATTTACATGGAAACCTCCGTGTAGGCACTCAGCGTAGAGCACAGGATAAATGTCAACTGAATCTTACTGTTATCTTTGGGAGGCAGAATGAGCAAATCAAAAGCAGATCAATAATTGTTTTTATTTATTTTTTATGACATTCTTCGTGTGGTATAAGTGATTAGACAACTTCATTCATAATTTTTTGGATCGCTTTCTATTCAGATTTTTAGGAGGCAGAATGAAAAAAAAACGGCAATGCAGTATTTCTTTTTTAAGGTCTTTTTTAATGCCATTCACCGTGTGGTAAAAGAGACAAGACAGGTTTATTTTTCGGATAAGTATGATTAAAGCGATACCATATTTATATTATTTTTTATGTCTTGCTGCTTTTCCACAATAAAAACTATTTTATAGAAAAAAGAATTGTTTTTGCATCGCTATATTTTGAGAGGGATAACTTTTTTATTTCTCCAGTGATGGAGCTGTATGGTTTGTTTTTTTTGTGGAACAAGATGACATTTTCAGTGGTACCATTTTTATTTACATTTGTCTTTTCAATCGCATTTTATTCTTCTTTTTGTTTGGCGGCATGATGGAAAAGCATAGTTTTTTTTAAAGTTTTTTAATTTTATTTTTTACCGTGTTCACTGAAGGGGTTAACTAGTATGACAGTTTTATTGATCGGCTCCTTTCAGGCGTGATGATACCATACAAGTGTACTTTTTTGCTTATTTTTATTTTACATATATATGTCACAGACCTAAACACAATATGATGGCTCCGACACAGCCCTCCCACAACCCTTCATACTGTTTAATGGCTCTCACACAGTATAATAACTACCGCTAGCTCTTCAAACAGTACATCGGTCAACCACATAGCCCTCATAACACTACAATGGCCCCACATAGGCCTCCAAACAGTATAATGGCCTTCAAATAGTCTCTAAACAGTATATTGCTCTCATACAGTCCTCCAAATAGTATCAACACAGCCCTCAAAATAGGATAATGGCCCCCACAAAGTACTCATTGATTTAAAAAAAATTGCATTTCCCCATTCCTTAGCTGCTCCAGTCTCTGCAGCATGTTGTCTGAAGCTTTGCACTGCTCTGCACAGCAGGCATAATGTAGTGATGTGATTGTACCTGCTGTGCGACGCATCAGAGCTCAGATGCACAGGAAGAATGATGGAGGAGAGAACCGCTGTTAAATCATTGCTTTCAACTGTACCTAGGATACAGATACAGTTGAAAGTGTGTTGCCTCGTGGGGTGGCCCGATGTCAGTGCTGGCACCGGCTCCCCAACTTATGGGCCCCACAGCGGGGACAGGGTCTGCCGCTATTAGCAGTGTTAGGGCTCATTCTCACATGCGAGAAACTCGGATGAGTCTCCCACGTCAATCCCCGGCACTCGGATCGGAGCGTGCCGCCGCATAGCAATACATGCAGCTGCACGCTCCGCTCCGGGTATTAACGTGCGAGACTCATCCGAGTTTCTCGCATGTGAGTATGAGCCCTTAATTTTAAACAATGTTACTATGATGAATATTGGTGAGGTTTTGCATTTCTGCATCTATTAGAATTTAGGTTACTTGCATTTTTTTAATTGCGTTTGTGAATGCATTTGTTTACATCAGTTTTTATTCACGTTTTGACGCAATGTTTTTTGTCTCTTTTTGTTATGTACTGTTTTAAATAAAGCTGCTTGTCTTTTGGTATTAACTGATATATTCATGTGCGTATCACTTGCATTTTTTTACTACATTTTGCTTATGCAATTCTTTAGAGAAAATCTACACATAAAACTCAGTGTACCCGTACAAGAAAAACATTATGTGTTTCAGATTTTAAAATCACATCACAGATCAGTGGAAAAAAAAAAAAAAAGCACATTGGGAATAGGATTTCTATAAATCCCATCCACTATGCTGTAAGTGAAAGAAAATATGCAGTATCAAAAACTCACCAAAAACTCATCATGGGAGCTTAACGTTAGAGCCGCAGCTGCACTTTGCACAGGCACTGAAGATTTTAATCTTATTCAATCAAATTTACCCCAATGGAAATACACTGCATAATGTAACATTGACAATGTAATTAAACACTTAAATATGCATGTAGAGGTGGAATTTCACATTTCTACTACTACTATATACCAGTGATCATTTTATAACTACACGGTGATTGCATTTTCCAATTTTCAATTTCCTCTGCATAGCAGTTAACTAGTTAACTTTCTTCGCTAACTGCACAGTGGGATCACTGTTTTCTCCTATGTGTCAGCCCTTTGTCCCATGAAATAGCAAGATATTTCAGCCAGGTGTTCTGCATGACCTTGTTCACATAACTTAACCCTGCATTGTGCTAAACATCTGTAAGCTACAAGTGTTCACACACCAAGGCCACCGTGCTCATGAGAAAAAAAAGATTCTGCTTCACCTAGAGTATTCTCTAGAGTTTTCCCTCCATTGTCATGACACAAATTTCTGTGGTCACAGAAGCTGGAATAAGAGTCTTATGCTGTAATCTACAGGCATACTACATGCTAGAGAAGCACGAAACATACAAATAATGCATGGCTAGAATATTCAACATCCAGCGGAACTTTGCTGTACATGTGAAAGGTGCTTTCTGGGATTTTTAAATCTAAAAATTAGGTTAGAAAATAAGTAACTTTGAAAAATATTCGCTTTACAAATAGAGGTGGAAGCATTGAGCTACATTGCAATGCAATCATTATGATCATTGTTCACTCTTCCAAGACTAGGGTCAGCCAACCAATATTTTTTCATCAAAGAAAATAGGTCCGATTATTCCAACCACACTGATCAAACTCTTGTTAGAGTTTGATTAAAGTTTCATCAGAGTGTGATCTGATTTTGGAGAAGAAAAAAATACATTTCTCCATCTTCTCCATTCTGTTGGTCCGTGATAATTGGACCACACTTGGATGCATCCAAGTGCAGTCCAATTTTTTACATAGGCATGAATGGCCAAGTGAGATCCGATAATCGGATATAGCCCATGGATGCTGTGATTTTTTTCCCTTGACTGAGGAAACTATTGGACATACGCACAACCTTATGAAATAACATGGCGACTGTTATCCTCCAAAACAACGGTTAGCACTCACCTGATTTTTACGGTAGTGCAGGAGCCCTTATGCTGTGCCATATTTTGCATCGCTCCGAATACAAGGTGAGAAGATAAAATGAGCAAATCTTTTAATAAATCTAATTCGCCATATTCACCAAATTTTCCTCAAACATTTAATTTGCCTCAAACAAATTTGTGATTGCCCAGAAGAGCAATAAGACCATAAGAGCTTACACCCTATAGGAGAGAGAGGGCCTCTCTGATCATAAGCGCTTATATTCTACAGGAGAGAGAGAGGACTCTGCTGATCGCAAAAGCTTACATTTTACAGGACAACCATAAAATGACCATAAGAGCTTACACTCTACATAAGAGAGATTTACCCAGTGACACTGAAGATGGGAAATGACTCTGCCGTAAAAGCTGTGCTCCTCTGAGAACTGCTGAACTGTTATGTCACAGGTACTGACTGTTGCGCACCCACTGTGTCACAGGACCGGGCTTATCTAGGAGGGGAGCAGCTAAGCAGCTACCTGGTTTTCACTGGAGCTCCTGATGGTGGAGTCAGGCTTGAGCTGCAGGTAGCTGTCAGATACCACTCGTAGGCAGTCACCAGTACTGCACCTCCTAAGGGCTTAGGTGCGCAGGCATGGATAGGGCTTGGGCTCCGTTCAGACTTCTAGTTTCTGGATCCCCTGCAGAAAGGTTACTGACATGGACATGGACTCAGGCTCCGGTCAGACTACTAGGTTCAGGATCCATGGGTAGAATGGTTACTGACACAGAGTCTCAGATAGGGCTGATTCGGAGACTGATAAGACAGTCCAAAAACACGGAATACTCGGATAGGCACACGTTAAGCTACACGGGTTTCAGATACTGATTCAGGTACTGGCCGTACATGGACCAGGAAAAGAGGTTCAAACACTGACCGCACCACAACCAGGGACTACAGTGTCAGGACTGGCCGCTCAAGGACCAGGGACTTAATCTTTAGGACTGGCCATGGAAGAACGAGGGGACCTAACAACCCCTTAGTTGCACCACTAATACAGAGCCTACAGGTTCAGGACTGGTCATGCAAAGGCCAGACACTTCAGGTTCAGGACTGGCAGTGGCCACTCAAAGACTAAGAACTTCGGGTTAAGACTGGCCAAGCAAGGACCAGGGTACCTAACAACCCCTTAGATGCATCACTAATATACTAATGAAACTCATTGCTTTGGTGCCTCCCTATTGGGGAGGGTGCCTTTTAAATAAGATGCTTCCTAGATAATAGCTGGGGGCATCTTAGCAGGTGCGTGCACTGGCCCTTTAAGAAAAGGCCAGCCCCTGCACACTATGCATATTGTCAGGAAACCAGAGCACCAGGAAGCATAGAACACTCCGAGGGACATGCCGCACATCCGAAGTGGTGAGTATGCCGATATCCCTGCATGGAGGAGATGGGGGGCTGTTAATCTGACTTTCACTGTACATGGTGTGTTAATGGGTAATATTTCATAGCTGCAGGGCATTATGGGGAAGAAGGAAGGGCAACACAAAATGCCTGCTCTCTGATACTTCAGCAGTGTGGGAAATGGCCATGGAAGCTCTGTTAAGAGCTGCCAGCCTACCACGCACAGTGCCCTCTTGACTGTATAACTGCCCACTGGATCACTGTGTAACTACTGCACTAACTGAGGAGCCCATACAGATTGGGGTGATGCACTCCCATTAACAACAAGGGGTCAGGTGACAAAGCTGAATCTTGTATCTACTGTGGAGTGTCTGGATACCTTACATTTTAAGCCCATTTAGTTTTTTAAAAGGAAGGCAAAAAATTTGAATGTTTGCTTTCAGCATCTAATGTGACCCCCTTTTGCAGTAATAACTGTATCTAAATGTGTCCAGTAATTGTTGAGTAGTAGCCCTGAAGTTTTAGAAAGACAGGCAAAAAACCATGATATACCGTATATACTCGAGTATAAGCCAAGATTTTCAGCCCATTTTTTTGGGCTGAAAGTCCCCCTCTCGGCTTATACTCGAGTCATACCCGGGGGGCGGCAGGTGAGGGGGGGCGGGGGCTGTGTAATTATACTTAACCGCTCCCGGCGCGGTCCCTGGACCTCCCTGTTTCTTCCAGCGCTGCAGCTTCTTCCTGTACTGAGCGGTCACATGGTCCCGCTCATTACAGAAATGAATATGCGGCTCCACCTCCCATAGAGGTGGAGCCGCATATTCATTAATGTATGAGGGGTAACGGTGACCGCTCAATACAGGAAGAAGATGCAGCGCTGGGGAAGAAGCAGGGACTGCACAGCGCCAGGAGCAGGTAAGTATACGGGGAGGGGGAGCGCAGCGCAGCGCGATATTTACCCCTCCTCGTTCCAGTGCGGCTCTGTCTTCATCGTCCTCTGGCTGTGACGCCCAGGTCAGAGGGCGCGGTGACGTAGTCAGTGCGCACCCTCTGCTGAACGTCAGTGCCGAAGACGGAGCCGCACGAGGAGCGGGTAAAAGTGCCAGGGTCTTGAGCGACGGAGAGGTGAGTATGTGATTTTTTTTTTTATGGCAGCAAAAGCAAATGGGGCAAGTGGCTGTGGCTGTGCAAAGCATCTGTATGGGGCCATAACACTTGTGCAGCACTATAAGAGGCAAGTGTCTGTGCGGAGCATCTGTATGGGGCCATAACACTTGTGCAGCACTATAAGGGGCAACTAGCTGTGCAGAGCATCTGTATGGGGCCATAACACTTGTGCAGCACCATAAGGGGCAAGTGGCTGTGTGGAGCATCTGTATGGGGCCATAACACTTGTGCAGCACTATAAGGGGCAAGTGGCTGCGCGGAGCATCTTATGGAGCCATAACACTTGTGCAGCACTATATGGGGCAAGTGGCTGTGCGGAGCGTCTTATGGGGCCATAACACTTGTGCAGCACTATATGGGGCAAGTGGCTGTGCGGAGCGTCTTATGGGGCCATAACACTTGTGCAGCACTATATGGGGCAAGTAGCTGTGCGGAGCATCTGTATGGGGCCATAACACTTGTGCAGCACTATATGGGGCAAGTGGCTGTGCGGAGCATCTGTATGGGGCCATAACGCTTGTGCAACACTATAAGGAGCAAGTGGATGTGCGGAGCATCTTATGGGGCCATAACAATTGTGCAGCACTATAGGGGGCAAGTGACTGTACGAAGCATCTGTATTGGGCCATAACGTTTGTGCAGCACTATATAGGGCAAATATCTCTATGGAGCATCTTATGGGGCCCTTATTACCCTTTATGCAGGAGTATATGGGGCATATTTTAATATGGAGCATCTAATGGGGCCCATCAAACTTTATGGATCATTATATGGGGCTCCTGATTCAATATGGATATTCAAAAACACTTAAACTACTGATGTCTCAATTAATTTTACTTTTATTGGTATCTATTTTTACTTTTGAAATTTACCGGTAGCTGCTGCATTTTTCACCCTAGGCTTATACTCAAGTCATTAAGTTTTCCCATTTTTTTGTGGCAAAATTAGGGGGGTCAGCTTATACTCGGGTCGTCTTATACTCGAGTATATATGGTAATCATCACCATTTTTCACAGATGATACAACATATTTATGTTGCACTGCTGTGTTTCTTCTTTTAAATTTAATGCTTTTAACATAAAACAATAAGCTCTATTTTAGTCTCATCCATTCAGAAAACAATGTTCATATAGTGGAGATGAGCAAATCAATTCAATGCTAATCAAATTTGTGTCAAATTTTAAGAAATTCACTTGACCTGTGTAAGGCACCGGTAGCAGTGAAGAGGCAGTGACCCACAAAGTTCAAACACAAAAAGTCTCTTTAATGCATTCTCTTCACACAGAAAAGGTTCCAAGTATATAACTTAAATGCACATAACTTCAGTGTTCAGTTCACACCAATTCATTACAGCATCCTTTATATTGCAGTCACTACACATGCTAGTCCTCCTCTGACTAGTTCCATGAGTGTCCTGCACTGCTGTATCACAGTCTCCACTCACAGCTGTACGCAGACCTTGGCATCCTCCTGTCTGCAGCTGTGACACACTCTGGTCCTTCCTTCGGGCACAGGACAGTCTACCTCCGGTTCACCTCTGGGCACAAGACCTGTCCACATCCGTGACCAGTCCTCATGGACAGCAGCATCACTGTGTATGCTGTGGGTTGTCAGGCTTCACTCTGGCCCTGACACACCTGAGACTCCTCAGACTCAATTCTAAAACAGCTCTATACTACAGAGCTTTTAACAATTGTAATCACAGCCACACCAGCGACTGTAACACCACCTCATGGCCTCGCTACGCCTCTGTGTGCATCCTGGGGAGAACAAACAGTGCCCCCTAGCTGTAACAGGGGTCACTGTCTCACACCTGGTGAATTTGAATAATTTTTTACATGATTAGCATGAATCACAAAAAGTACCCACTTACAATTTGCACAATACACATGATTGTATTAACCAGAGAAGACTCACTTGACCTCGGGCACAATCGGGCTGGATTTACAGCGATGACATCACATGGTATATCACAGCCTATCTGTACGTATAACGACCCAATGGGAGTCAGTAAGTGGATGGCACAGTAAACTCACAACAGGATGGAAAAGGGAAGAAGAAGGCCCTATCAATAGGGAAATGAATGAATGGTCACCTCCTGCTCAAACCTGAACCTGTCCCTGCACTTCCCCCACCGCCTTCAGGAACCTCATGCCTAGTTGTCACCTCACACTGGCCTGGCTAGTGCACTGGCTGGCAAGGAGTGCTAGCCTCACCACTGCAGATGGTAACACACAGGGGATAATGACAAACACAAAAGGGACAAAGAAAAAACACCACACTTAGCTTCCAGACTCAGCTTCCAAGCTCCACACCGCAGATGACTCTGAAGCCGGACTCCAAACTCCACTCAGCGAATTATATGACACGAGGACCTCAAACAGCTGATACATGCTGGCACCAGAGAGCTCCTCACAAACAAGCTGGTCTCCAGAGAAACTCTTTCACCAACAGTCAGCTGATGCATCATGTGACCATTTAAAGGATGGTGGGAGTGGTCACCACCCACATCAGCTGACCCAGCAGCACTGCAGTTACACCAGATTGCCAGTGGGGGGGGACTGACATTAACCCCTGATAGTCCTGAAAGGAAAAAAAGCTACTTTTAAAACAGAGTGGAACCAGAGCTGCCACGAATCCAAAAATGGATCGTGACTGTACCCCCTTTTCAATGAGGGGCCTCTGGACCCTCAACACTGGACCTCACCGGACCGGAAACGAAATACAGTGAGTTCAGCTCTGCAGTCATCTGATCCCCAGGCTTATGGCAAACGCAGCCCAATGGAGATGGTAATAAAGTAGGCTCCAGAGGCACCACAAATCTCCAGAGCGATGACTTGTGGAATGAGTTGTGTATGTGCATTACTGGGGGTAACTCCAGCAGGAAAGTTCCCAGGCAGAGAATGGCCGACACAAGATACGGCCCGATCACCCTAGAACTCCAGGTCCTGGAAGTACATTTCCACCTGATGTGTTTGGTGGACACCCACACGTACTCATTCACATACAGGTCCAAACCTGAATGTTTATTTCCATGCTTGAATTTGCCAATGGATGGTGAACTCTTTAAGGAACCGACAACAGAGGTGTCACCCTGTGTCACCCAACTCTTACCCTCACTACATACAGAGGGAACCACCACCCTCCCCTGACCCCTCCTCCTAAGAGGACTCTGAGACTCAGGGTTTACTTGTGGTGAGGGTTGAGTCTTGCCCCTACTCCCTGCCAGAAACTCTGCTGCCCCCACTGGAGAAGAAGGGGTAGGTTAGAGAAGGACGGCAGAAATCATAGCTCCTGGGCAGCAGTCCTTACACAACTGGTCACAGCTGACTACTTCCCTGGACCACCAATCTATGACCGGGATGTTTTTCTTCAACCAAGGGAGGTCTAAGACGATGGGAGTTGGCATACCCTGCAACACGTAGCACAACAGGGATCTTCATTGCAAGCCCTTATACACAGGTTTATATTATCTACGACTTGGGTCACCTTCCCCTGGCTGAGTGGGACAGAGTCAATTGCCTGAATGCTTAGGGATCTTGCCAGCATCCTACCCCTCAGACCATGGGTCTGGACAAAGCAAGAATCCACCAAATTGATTCCGGCTCCACTATCCACGAGCACCGATATAGTCTTGGTTACCCCGCCAACCACCACTTCAGCAGGAATGGTACACTGAGATGAAAAGATGAAGGAAATATACACACCCTGGTCGCCTCCCTCCACATGACCAGGGTGACGTGGCTCTTGAGATGGTGAATGTACTTGGGCATGAGCTGGGCAGACATTGATGAAATGACCAGTCTAACCACAGTAAAACATGCCCCCATACCATGGCAAACCGCAGGCAACCTTGTTTGAGAAGAGACTCCTCCCACCTTCATAGGTTCGTCCGTCTGGACCAATGTGTCCTACTCCCTAGAAAGGACAACAGGGGGCAGATTTGGCATATGTCTCTCCCTGAGGCATCTATCCACCCATATAGCAAGGGCCATGGTGGCTTCCAATGACTCAGGAGTAGCATACTACACCAGAGTATCCTGAAGCTTAGGTGACAGACCTGACAAAAATGACTCCTAAGAGCAGGGTCATTCCACTGCATGTCAGTGGCCCACCTTCTAAACTCTGAGCAGTACTCCTCAGCCGGCCGGCCCCCTTGCTTGATATTACGGAGTTTGGACTAAGCCAGGGAGATGCCATCAGGATCCCCATACACCAGCGCCAATGCCGCAAAAAACTCATCCACCGACAGCAGACATGGTGAATTGGTTGGCAGGGTTGGGAAGGGAGATTATAATCCCCACACGCTGTTCCTCACTCCCTGAAGAACGAGGGTAGAGCCTGAAATATAACTTACAGACCTCCTGAAAAACCAAGAATTTATCTCTCCCTCCAGAGAACCTGGCTGGGAGAGATATCTTGGGTTCCGGTTGAGCCTACACATGAGCCGAGAGCCAGAACCCCAATACCTGCTGGAGCTGCTGCACCCCAGGAGACTGCAGCTCCTTAACCTCATCAGTGAGGTTCTGGATCAGCTGGGCAAACGCCTGTGCTTGAGCCATTGGTTCATCGGAAAAAAGTATCGGTTGGTGATAATGTCATGCTATGTATTGCGACCCAACGGGGGTCGGTAAGCGGATGGCACAATAAACTCACAATGAGATGGAAAAGGGGGGAGGAAGGCCCTATCAATAGGGAAATGAAGGAATGGTCACCTCCTACTCAAACCTGTGCCTGTCCCTGCATTCCCCTAACGTCCTGCCCACCACCGTCAGGAACCTAATCCCTAGTTGTCACCTCACACTGCCCTGGCTAGTGCACTGGCCATTGAGGAGCGCTAGCCTCACCACTGCAGATGGTACCACACAGGGGATAGTGACAAACACAAAAGGTACGAGGAAAAATCACCACACTTAACTTCCAGACTCAGCTGCCAAGCTCCACACCGCAGATGACTCTGATGCCAGACTCCGAATTCCACTCATCGAAGGCTACGACACCAGGACCTCAAACAGCTGATACACATTGGCGCCAGAGAGCTCCTCACACATCGGCTAGTCTCTAGAGAAACTCTATCACCAACAGTCAGCTGATGCATCAGGTGACCATTTAAAGAATGGTGGGAATGGTCACCACCCACATCAGCTGACCCAGCAGCACTGCAGTTACACCAGTTTGCCAGCGGGGGAAATACTGTCGTTAACCCCGATGGCTCTGAAAGGAAAAAAGCTACTTTTAGAACAGAGTGGAACCAGAGCTGCCATGAATCTAAAAACGGATTAAACAGGAGAAAATGAGTCAAAAAATGCTAGTATTTGGAAAAAGTGAACAAACTTTATTGAATCACACATATAAAATATAAAAACCATTTAAATATGTAACGCACACAACTCATTGAGCAACCAATATATGGCATAATGTTATGAGGTAAATGACAGTTACCAAATAAGTGAGTGCCGGAAAGAATGCCTGCACAAATGGGTTAAAATTGTATACAAAAATTGCTGTGTAAGAAAAAGTACAAGACTAAATGTCACAGAATGTATAGAGGGTAAGTGCTGCTAAATAGAGTGGGGACATATACAGCTATAGCTGGTGCAGATCCATGTGGATATCAAGTGCTGCCGACACCAACCCTCCACTTTAACAACTGAAGGCTAGCAAAAACTAGCATAAGTCAATGCAGCAGTTTCCCAACATTGTAAACATTATACACAGCAATGCATAGTAAAGATACATAGTTACCCATATAAGTGCTAGGTCAAACGTCCCGGACCCCACTCCCCAACGCACGTTTCGGTGCGAGATCACCTTCTTCTTAAAGTATGTATCTGTCACTGTGTGCTGCATATTATAGTGCTGGGCAGCCCGCCTGTTAATACAAGGGGCGTCATTAATAGGTTGCATACCAGACACTGTGCACCACACTTATCAGTGTGACTGGCGTCCTATGTGAGTTATATCAATGTGCATTTTTTCTACTAGGCAGCCAACCCCTGCAATGTTTGGAGGGTGGGGGTGGTTGTTTTTATCATGTAGTTTGCACCTGTGCCACTCCTAGCCTTTATCATTGGAGGCCTGCTGCATCCTGCTAAGTGTGCATTTGTCATCAGACAGGGTTTTGGGAAGGCCGTATCTCATGGTATGTATTCAATAAAGTTTGTTCACTTTTTCCAAATACTAGCATTTTTTGACTCATTTTCTCCTGTTTAATCTATTCATGTTGAGTAGTGTTGTTTCTTTGAAACATGCAATTTAACATACGTATGCACTTTTTTTGCATGGCAATATCTTCTGAATAACATGTTTTGGGGATTATTTATTGAATCTAAAAACGGATTGTGATACTATCAGCCTGTTTAAAAGATGATGCAGGGAACGTAATGGAACAACTGATGTGATATGGGCTATCCATTGAGCCTGAGGGTGTCTCAGCTTGCAGTTTAGAAATAGAAATAGTGAGAAAAAGCTAAAAAAAACTCCAAATAAAGTATCAATAGTGTGTATGACAAAACAGCAGTGAAGAACAAATGAAAGTCAGACATTGCTTTTCAACCATGCTTCCACAGAATTAAAAAAAAAATAAAACTCATCTCCTGTATGGCGAATATACACTTCTCCAACTTGACGTATGGTTTATTATATTGTAGAACCTGTAACACCTGCCTGACATGTTCCTGATGAGACTTGAGATTGGATGAGTAGATTAAAATTATGAGAATGCCTTGGCATAGCGGGGTGGCTCAAAGAATTGATCAATTGTTTGCTAAATGTCTCATGTTGAAATACAGTTAGAAATCAATATGTGCATGTGCACTTTATGTATTGCGTTCTGACCTTAAGCAGCGCTGGGTTCTCCACTTTTTTATTTTGATGTTCCTGATGAGACTTGAGATTGGATGAGTAGATTAAAATATCGTCAAGATACACTACTACAAATCTACCCACGAGGTGACGGAAGATGTCATTAACAAAATGTTGGCATACGGCAGGAGCATTACTCAAACCAAAAGGCATGACAAGATTTTCATAATGTCCTTCTGGGATGTTAAACGTTGTCTTCTGCTCATCCCCCTCCTTAATCCTAATCAGATTATAGGCTCACTTGAGATCCAACTTAGGGTACTGTCACACAGTACCATTTTGATCGCTACGACGGTACGATTCGTGACGTTCTAGCGATATCGTTACGATATCGCAGTGTCTGACACGCAGCAGCGATCAGGGATCCTGCTGAGAATCGTACGTCGTAGCAGATCGTATGGAACTTTCTTTCGTCGCTTGATCACCCGCTGACATCGCTGGATCGTTGTGTGTGACAGCGATCCAGCGATGTGTTCGCTTGTAACCAGGGTAAACATCGGGTAACTAAGCGCAGGGCCGCGCTTAGTAACCCGATGTTTACCGTGGTTACCAGCGTAAACGTAAAAAAATCAAACAGTACATACTTACATTCCGGTGTCTGTCCCCGGCGTCTCAGCTTCTCTCCACTGTGTGAGCGCCTGCCGGCCGGAAAGCGAGCACAGCGGTGACGTCTGACGTCACCGCTGTGCTTTCCGGCTATGGCGCTTACACAGTGGAGAGAAGCAGAACGCCGGGGACAGACACCGGAATGTAAGTATGTACTGTTTGGTTTTTTTACGTTTACGCTGGTAACCAGGGTAAACATCGGGTTACTAAGCGCGGCCCTGCGCTTAGTTACCCGATGTTTACCCTGGTTACCGGGGACTTCGGCATCGCTCCAGCGCCGTGATTGCAACGTGTGACCGCAGTCTACGACGCTGGAGCGATAATCATACGATCGCTGCGACGTCACGGATCGTGCCGTCGTAGCGATTAAAATGGTACTGTGTGACGGTACCCTTAGAGAACCAGTTTACCCCAATCATCTGACTGAACAAATCAGGCATGAGTGGGAGGGGATATGGGTCCTGGACAGTAATCTGATTTAAGTCACCAAAGTCCAGGAATGCAGGCCCAGATCTTCTTAATGAAGAAGAACCCAGCTGCTACAGGTGAAGATGAGGGTCAACTTTTTCCTTTGGCAAGACTCGCAGAGATATAGTCTCTCGGGACCAGACAGATTGTATAATCTGGTCTTGGGCAACCTTTCACCTGGAAGAAAGTTCACAGGACAATCATGCACATGATGGGGAGGCAGTTCTTGACACACCTTTTCAGAGAACACCTCCTCAATCAGACAGAAAAGATGGAATCTTTTTAGTGGAGACACAAGATAATAGGTAATAATACCTAGAACCTCAATCGTTTTTGCAAAAATCACTCCACTTAATTATCTCTCTGGCTTGCCAGTCTATGACTGGATTATGCTTAGTCAACAGGGAAGACCCAACACAATAGAAGTAGGGAGACCTGCATAACAAGTAAGGAGCTCCCTGTGAAGAGCCCCTAAGTGCAGGTTCACATTATGCACTGCTTGCATAAAATTTCCCTGACCAAGAGGTGCAGAGTCAATTGCAAATATGGGGATGGGCTTCGCCAGAGTACTACAGGGAAGACCAAGATCCCATGCGAACCATATTGGCTCCAGCTCCACTATCCATAGATATTTTCTAAGTTTTCATACCAATAACCATTTTTGAGTGCACGAAAAACTGAGATACACAAGCGGAGGAGATATATACACCCAGGTTGTTATCCCCCCACACAACCTGGGGTTAAAGTTTTCAGAAGGCTTTTTGTGCTTTTGGTAAAGAAGGACAGACCCCAATAAAATGCCCCTTTTAACCAGAGAAAAAGCACAACCCTGTTTTGCAGCGAACCATAAGATACTCATACCGAGGGTAGACCCCTCCTAACTGCACCAGTTCTTCAGAGCATGCAGTGAGAACCTCGGTTTTAGGGACTACCATGAGGGCAGAGTCACAACAGGTCTATCCCTGAGGTGTCTATCAATGCTTATGGCCAGAGCCATGGCGGCCTCCTACAACTCATGAATTTCATAAAGCACTAGTGCGTCTTTTAATCTTTCAGACAGGCCCTGACAAAACTGACTCCTAAGAGCAGGATCATTCCACCTGGTGTCAGTAGCCCATCTAGGGAACTTTGAGCAAAATTCCTCTGCCGGTCTCCCTGCTGGAGCTTATGTAGCATAGACTAAGCAAGGGAGACATGGTCCGGATCATCATACACAAGGCCTAGAGCCTCAAAAAAAACATCAACAGGCCGGAGAGACAGTGAGTCTGACAAAAGTGAAAAGGCTCAAGATTGAGGATCTCCTTGAAGGAGAGAAATTACATTCCCAACCCGTTGCTCCTCACTCCCAGATGAACGATTACGAAGCTTAAAATAAGGCTTCATGGAACATAATAAATGTATCACATATCCCAGAAAACCTATCCAGGAGGGCCACCTTTATTTTCCGATTCAGCCTGACTGCTGCCAGACCAAAAGTCTTCTGCTATAAAACCCTAGATTGCATGTCTGACAGTTCAAGCGGCAGACCCTGCAATTGTTTTCAAGGGCTGCAATGGGATCCTGTTGTGAATTTGCTTTTTGCTCCCTCTAGTGGTTACTAGTTTTTTGACTCTGGTTTTTCTGTCATTCCTTTTATCCGCACCTGGGTCGTTAGTTAGGGGTGTTGCTATATAAGCTCCCTGGACCTTCAGTTCAATGCCTGGCAACGTAGTTATCAGAGCTAGTCTGCTGTGCTCTTGTCTACTGATCCTGGTTCCAGTTATATCAGCTAAGTCTGCCTTTTGCTTTTTGCTATTTGTTTTGGTTTTGTATTTTTGTCCAGCTTGTTCCAAATCTATATCCTGACCTTTGCTGGAAGCTCTAGGGGGCTGGTGTTCTCCCCCCGGACCGTTAGACGGTTCGGGGGTTCTTGAATTTCCAGTGTGGATTTTGATAGGGTTTTTGTTGACCATTTAAGTTACCTTTCTTTATTCTGCTATCAGTAAGCGGGCCTCTCTGTGCTAAACCTGGTTCATTTCTGTGTTTGTCATTTCCTCTTACCTCACCGTCATTATTTGTGGGGGGCTTCTATCCAGCTTTGGGGTCCCCTTCTCTGGAGGCAAGAAAGGTCTTTGTTTTCCTCTACTAGGGGTAGCTAGATTCTCCGGCTGGCGCGTGTCATCTAGAATCAACGTAGGAATGATCCCCGGCTACTTCTAGTGTTGGCGTTAGGAGTAGATATATGGTCAACCCAGTTACCACTGCCCTATGAGCTGGATTTTTGTATTCTTCAGACTTCCACGTTCCTCTGAGACCCTCGCCATTGGGGTCATAACAGTTTGCCAGGCCAGTATTAAATGTTTAATGCATTGCAGAAGAGGGATTATAAGAAAGAAGATTCTGAGTTTTTTTTTTCTCCTTCCCCTTTACCTCAGAGTGGCTATGCTTGCTGCAGACATGAATGTCCAGACCTTGATTACAAGTGTGGACCAGCTGGCTACTCGTGTGCAGGGCATACAAGACTATGTTATCAGAAATCCTAGGTCAGAACCTAAAATACCGATTCCTGAACTGTTTTCCGGAGACAGGTTTAAGTTTAGGAATTTCGTGAATAATTGTAAATTGTTTTTGTCCCTGAGACCCTGTTCATCAGGAGATTCTGCTCAGCAAGTAAAAATTGTTATTTCGTTCTTACGGGGCGACCCTCAGGATTGGGCTTTTTCGCTGGCGCCAGGAGATCCGGCATTGGCTGATCTTGATGCGTTTTTTCTGGCGCTCGGTTTACTTTATGAGGAACCCAATCTTGAGATTCAGGCAGAAAAGGCCTTGCTGTCTATGTCTCAGGGGCAGGACGAGGCTGAAGTGTATTGCCAAAAATTTCGGAAATGGTCCGTGCTGACACATTGGAACGAGTGTGCACTGGCCGCTAATTTTAGAAATGGCCTTTCTGAAGCCATTAAGAATGTTATGGTGGGTTTTCCCATTCCCACAGGTCTGAATGATACTATGGCACTGGCTATTCAAATTGACCGGCGGTTGCGGGAGCGCAAAACCGCAAATTCCCTCATGGTGTTGTCTGAACAGACACCTAATTCGGTGCAATGTGATAGAAAAACCGCAAATTCCCTCATGGTGTTGTCTGAACAGACACCTGATTTAATGCAATGTGATAGAATCCTGACTAGAAATGAGGGGAAAATTCATAGACGCCGGAATGGCTTGTGCTACTACTGTGGTGATTCTACACATGTTATCTCAGCATGCTCTAAACGTATAGCTAAGGTTGTTAGTCCTGTCACCGTTGGTAATTTGCAACCTAAATTTATTCTGTCTGTAACTTTGATTTGCTCACTGTCATCTTATCCTGTCATGGCGTTTGTAGATTCAGGTGCTGCCCTGAGTCTCATGGATCTCTCATTTGCTAAGCGCTGTGGATTTACTCTTGAACCATTAGAAAATCCTATTCCTCTTAGGGGTATTGATGCTACACCATTGGCAGCAAATAAACCGCAGTATTGGACTCAGGTTACCATGTGCATGACTCCTGAACACCGCGAGGTGATACGTTTCCTGGTTTTACATAAAATGCATGATTTGGTCGTTTTAGGGCTGCCATGGTTACAGACCCATAATCCAGTCCTGGACTGGAAGGCTATGTCAGTCTCAAGTTGGGGCTGTCGTGGTATTCATGAGGATTCCCTGCCTGTGTCTATTGCTTCTTCTACGCCTTCGGAAGTTCCGGAGTATTTGTCTGATTATCAGGATGTCTTCAGTGAGTCTGAGTCCAGTGCACTGCCTCCTCATAGGGACTGTGACTGTGCTATAGATTTGATCCCAGGCAGTAAATTTCCTAAGGGAAGACTGTTTAATCTGTCGGTACCTGAACATACCGCTATGCGTTCATATATCAAGGAGTCTCTGGAAAAAGGACATATTCGTCCGTCTTCTTCCCCTCTTGGTGCGGGATTCTTTTTTGTGGCAAAAAAGGACGGATCTTTGAGACCTTGTATTGATTATCGGCTTTTAAATAAGATCACTGTCAAATTTCAGTATCCTTTACCGCTGTTGTCTGACTTGTTTGCCCGGATTAAGGGTGCCAAGTGGTTCACCAAGATAGACCTTCGTGGTGCGTACAACCTTGTGCGCATTAAGCAAGGTGATGAATGGAAAACCGCATTCAATACGCCCGAAGGTCATTTTGAGTACTTGGTGATGCCTTTTGGGCTCTCCAATGCGCCTTCAGTTTTTCAGTCCTTTATGCATGACATTTTCCGGAAGTATCTGGATAAATTTTTGATTGTTTATCTGGATGATATTTTGGTTTTTTCTGATAATTGGGATTCGCATGTGGAGCAGGTCAGGTTGGTCTTTAAAATTTTGCGTGAAAATTCTTTGTTTGTCAAGGGCTCATCCTGATCGCCCTGGTGGTCGTGGTGAGGGTTCGGTGACCCCTCACTAAGGGGGGGGTACTGTTGTGAATTTGCTTTTTGCTCCCTCTAGTGGTTACTAGTTTTTTGACTCTGGTTTTTCTGTCATTCCTTTTATCCGCACCTGGGTCGTTAGTTAGGGGTGTTGCTATATAAGCTCCCTGGACCTTCAGTTCAATGCCTGGCAACGTAGTTATCAGAGCTAGTCTGCTGTGCTCTTGTCTACTGATCCTGGTTCCAGTTATATCAGCTAAGTCTGCCTTTTGCTTTTTGCTATTTGTTTTGGTTTTGTATTTTTGTCCAGCTTGTTCCAAATCTATATCCTGACCTTTGCTGGAAGCTCTAGGGGGCTGGTGTTCTCCCCCCGGACCGTTAGACGGTTCGGGGGTTCTTGAATTTCCAGTGTGGATTTTGATAGGGTTTTTGTTGACCATTTAAGTTACCTTTCTTTATTCTGCTATCAGTAAGCGGGCCTCTCTGTGCTAAACCTGGTTCATTTCTGTGTTTGTCATTTCCTCTTACCTCACCGTCATTATTTGTGGGGGGCTTCTATCCAGCTTTGGGGTCCCCTTCTCTGGAGGCAAGAAAGGTCTTTGTTTTCCTCTACTAGGGGTAGCTAGATTCTCCGGCTGGCGCGTGTCATCTAGAATCAACGTAGGAATGATCCCCGGCTACTTCTAGTGTTGGCGTTAGGAGTAGATATATGGTCAACCCAGTTACCACTGCCCTATGAGCTGGATTTTTGTATTCTGCAGACTTCCACGTTCCTCTGAGACCCTCGCCATTGGGGTCATAACAGGATCCATACCAACATACAAAATGTTGGGCCAGTGGAAATGTCAGGCTGTGACAGTCTTCGGTAAGAAAGGGGGCCTCAACCTGTCCCTGGAACTGGGACTCTAACTATCCCTGTCCCGGAGGAAAGTCTTGAAGGTAGAGAGGCCTGAGTCTTCGACCTTACTATGCTCCTATTAAACCCTGATCTGTCTCCTCCCCCAGTCCATGAGGCCTGTGACAGAAATGTAAGGTAAACAAGACACACAGACAAAACAGGGATAACAGAAAGCAACAAACACACGAACACTGACCAAAGGTAAACAAGTATAGAGCAATGGGAGAAGCATGCACCCAAAAAAAGCACACAACAATCTCCAGTAGCAACAACGATCTCCTATTCAGCACAGCATCTCCAAGGAGGTAGGAAGCAAAGCTTTCACCAGCAAGACAGAGAAGGTCTGGCCAGGTTTTATAGGGAAAGGTAATGACCAGATCAGAAGCAGCTGAAAATGGTATTGCAAGTTTCTAACCAGCATAAAAATGGTAGCTAACCTCTTCAGTAAAGATGAGCGAACGTTTCAAGGTTCAGTTCGGTTTGGATTGTTGAATGTCTCGATGTTCACCGACCATATGCGAGCTAGAGATGAGTGAAGTTGTTTGAAAAAGGTATGCCAATCTCAAATTCGGCACATTCGGATTCCAGAGCATTTTTCCTTAAAGTCAGCAAAATTAGGTCACAGATCGATCACTAATGCTTTTGTTTTGATTTTGGCTAGGATAGTGGTGATGAGCGATGGGCACGTGTTTTATGAGGGGAGGGGTGTGTATAGGTCAGAGGAGCGACAGAGTGTTTTTCAGACTATAAGTCACACTTTTTTCCTCCAAAAAATGTGGAGGAAAATGGGGTGTGCGTCTTATACTCCGGATGTCCCTAATCTGGCTGTTGTGAGGAGGTGGGGGAGCGGCAGCGGCAGAGCAGCGGGTCACAGGAGGCAGGAGCAGGCTACTCCTGTGCCCGCTGCAAAAGAGAAATAAATATTCATTCCACTCCATGCCCATGGGCGTGGAAAGGATTGAATATGAATTTTTCTTTAATAGCGAGCACAGTGCTTTCCGCAGTAGCCGGCTTCTTGCAGCTGCCTGGCTTTCTAGTGTGTCGGCTACTTAAGGCAATGAATATTCACTGCATTCCACTCCCATAGGCGTGGAATGCAATGAATATTTCTTCCCTTTAGTTGTGGCACACGTGAAAGCCCGGCAGCTGCAGGAACCCGGCAGCTGCGGCTGACAATGTGTTCGCTAAAGAGCAATGAGTACTCGCTGCGCTCTGTGCTCACAGTCACGGCATGGAGAACATTGAGTATTCTGGTAGCTGTCCTCAGTGGCTTGAAAGCAGAGCATGATGTCACTCTCATGCGCTGTTTGCAAGCATAAAGCAGCTGCCGACACCGGAGAAGAACGCTGCGAGGGCGCGCAGGGAAGGTAAGTATGTTTCTTCTTTTCTGCTGTGGCCATGCATACCAGGATGGGGAAGGTGGCCAATCACACCAGGAGAAGGATGGGGCCATGCATACCAGGATAAGGATGGGGTCATGCATACCAGGATAAAGATGGGGCCATGCATACCAGGACAGAGATGGGGTCCTTGCATACCAGGATAGGGATTGGGGCCAATCATACCAGGATAAGGATGGGGCCATGTATACCAGGACGGATATGGGGTCCCTGCATACCAGGATAGGGATTGGAGCCAGACATACCAGGATGTAGATGAAGGCCCTACATACAGGATAAGGATGGGTCCCTGTATACCAGGAGGGAGATGGGGCCAATCATACCAGAATAAGGGTGGGGCCATGCATACCTGGATGGAGATGAGGGCCCTGCATAACAAGATAAGGAAGAGGCCATGCATACTGGGATGGAGATGGGGTCCCTGCATACCAAGATAGGGACTGGGGCTAATCATACCAGGATTAGGATGGAGCCATGCATACCAGGATGGAGATGGGGTCCCTGCATACCATTATAGGGGCCAGTCATACCAGGATAAGGATGAGGCCATGTATACCAGCATGGAGATGGGGTCCCTGTATACCAAGATAGGGAATGGAGCCATGCATATCAGGACATAGATGAAGGCCCTACATACCACGATAAGGATTGGTCTCTGCATACCAGGATGGGGATGGGGCAGACTGGGTAGATTAGGAGGTGGTGTCGTTTTTAATGTCATGCATTGATCTTGCGATATTGCAGTCTGTAACACCTTTGTCATGGCTTCTGTGCCTGCTGTTACTACTGCTGCTGATGTTACAAACATTTTTTTTATGTGGAGACTCCAAGTTGGGTCTCCATTTGGTGGATTGCCTGTAGTGGAAGAGGTGTCAGAGCCCCATTATACTATTTCTACTCTGGGGAAATTGATGCTACTTTAGTGGTGTGTGGCAATAATTTTTGGAAATGTGGAGACTCTATCTGGTGGGTTTCATGTAGTGGAAGGAGTGTCAGAGCTCCATTATACAATTTCTACTCTGGGGAAATTGATGCCACTTTAATGGTGTGTGGTAATAATTTTTTTAAATGTTTGGACCCCAATTTGGGTCTCCTTCATGTGTGTTGCTTGTAGCACTGGGACTCTCAAACAGGCAGGCCTGCACTTACTTTCAGTCAACTACCTGTGTCACTGTCCTTAAGGGCTCTTTCACACATCAGTGTTTCCGGCACGTGTGGTGACAGTTTTCAAACGTACCAGAGACACTTACACATGTAGACCTGTTCAAGTGAATGGATCTGCGCACATGTCAGTGTTTCCACGGACCATGTGTCCATGGGCAAAACACGCTGACATGTCCATTTTTCAACAGCAGCACGGGCCGCAAAACCTCCCGCACATGTGTACACTGATGACACATGGATGACATTTGTGTGTCATCAGTGTGACACATAATAGCGCCTGGGTATCATTGGTACTGTTTGCATTGTTCCCCGGTGCCGGGTGCTGAAGACAGCTCACATCATTGTCCCCTGCTTGCGCTGCGATCAGGGCAGCTGACGGGAATATTCATCAGACTCTGCATGCGCTATAAATAAATACATAAATTTAAAAAATGACGTGGGATTCACCTGTGTTTTTGATAACCAGCCAGGCAAAACTGACAGCTGCAGGTTGCAACCCTCAGCTGTCAGCTGCAGGTTGCAACCCTCAGCTGTCAGCTTTACCAAGGCTAGTTATCAAGAAAAGAGGGGTCCCCATGCATCATTTAATTATTTAAATAAACAGTTTAAAAAACGGCGTGGGTTCCCCCTATTTTTAACAACCAGCCACGCTAAAGCAGATAGCTGGGGGCTGTTATTCTCAAGCTGGTAAGAAAAATCAGTACTGGACATATCTTTGACCGTGTGTCCATGTGTACGTGTGTTTCATACATGTGGCATATGAGTGGTAACCATTTGCCAACCGTGTGCCACATCAGTATCACACATACTGGTGCCTGAGAAAAGTCGGCACAGCTCACACTGTTCTCAGGCACCGATGCTGAAGACAGCTCACATCATTGTCGCCTCTTCTGCCTGTGATCAGTCTGAGCAGGGGACAATGTTGAGAGCTATATAAACGTAAAATTAAGAATAAAATAAAAAATCACATTATACTCACTTTATCATCTATCCCCTGAAGCCATTATCAACTGTAAGCAAACAAAAATAAAAAACAACAATATTCCTCACCTCTCTGAAGTTGAATGAATCCATAATGTCCCACACCATAATTCTTCAGTGCGACATTTGCTCATCAGCATGACTGGTGGCTGGAAGTGACCGCTCAAGCTGAAGAGCTGGAGAGAATGACTTTTGGTGAAGAAAAATAATATTATAAAACATGTACTATAGAAAGCTCACACATGTAATCGACAAAAATCGCAGTAACATCACTTTAAAAAAAGCAGCAAAATCACAGTGAGTTCTTAATTTTCAATATAGCATTTTAACTGCCATAGAGCTGGTTTTGGCTGAGAAGAAACATGTTGCAAAACTGCAGCTTGTGACCAGAGCCTTAGTTTGTTTTCACAGTACATCCTTGACTAGAGGTTAACCCCTTTACCCCCAAGGGTGGTTTGCACGTTAATGACGGGGCCAATTTTTACAATTCTGACCACTTTCCCTTTATGAGGTTATAACTCTGGAACACTTCAAAGGATTCTGATGATTCTGACAATGTTTTGTCATGACATATTGTACTTCATGATAGTGGTAAAATTTCTGTGATATTACCTGTGTTTATTTGTGAAAAAAACAGAAATTTGGAGAAAATTGTGAACATTTTGCAATTTTCCAACTTTGAATTTTTATACCCTTAAATCACAGAGATATGTCACAAAAAATACTTAATAAGTAACATTTCCACATGTCTACTTTACATCAGAACCAAAAAATTTTTTGTTAGGGAGTTATAAGGGTTAAAAGTTGACCAGCAATTTCTCATTTTTACAACACCATTTTTTTTAGGGACCACATCACATTTGAAATCACTTTGAGGGGTCTATATGATAGAAAATACCCTAGTGTAACACCATTCTAAAAATGCACATCTCAAGGTGCTCAAAACCACATTCAAGAAGTTTATTAACCCTTCAGGTGTTTCACAGGAATTTTTGGAATGTTTAAAAAAACATGAACATTTAACTTTTTTTCACAAAAAATTTAATTCAGCTCCAATTTGTTTTATTTTACCAAGGGTAACAGGAGAATTGGACCCCAAAAGTTGTTGTGCAATTTGTCCTGCGTATGCTGATACCCTATATGTGGGGGTAAACCACTGGTTGGACGCATGGCAGAGCTGGAAAGGGAAGGAGCACCGTTGACTTTTCAATGCAAAATTGACTGGAATTGAGATAGGACACCATGTTGGGTTTGGAGAGCCCCTGATGTGCCTAAACATTGAAACCCCCACAAGTGACACCATTTTGGAAAGAAGAACCCCTAAGGAACTTATCTAGATGTCTTGTGAGAACTTTGAACCTCCAAGTATTTCACTACAGCTTATAACGCAGAGCCGTGAAAATAAAAATTATTTTTTTCCCACAAAAATTATTTTTAGCCCCAGTTTTGTATTTTCCCAAGGGTAACAGGAGAAATTGGACCCCAAAAGTTGTTGTCCAATTTGTCCTGAGTACGCTGATACCCCACATGTGGGGGGGAACCACCGTTTGGGCGCATGGCAGAGCTCAGAAGGGAAGGAGCGCCATTTGGAATGCAGACTTAGATGGATTGGTCTGCATGCTGCATTTGCAGAGCCCCTGATGCACCTAAACAGTAGAAACCCCCCACAAGTGACCCCATATTTAAAATAGACCCCCCAAGGAACTTATCTAAATGTGTTGTGAGAAGTTTGCACCCCCAAGTGTTTCACTAGTTTATAATGCAGAGCCGTGAAAATAAAAAATCTTTCTTTTTCCAACGAAAATTTTTTTTTGCCCCCAGTTTTGTATTTTTCCAAGGGTAGCAGGAGAAATTGGACCCTAAAAGTTGTTGCCCAATTTGTTCTGAGCACGCTGATACCCCAAATTTGGGGGGGAACCACCGTTTGGGTGCATGGTAGAGCTCAGAAGGGAAGGAGCTCTGTTTGGAATGCAGACTTAGATGGAATGGTCTGCAGGTGTCACATTGCGTTTGCAGAGCCCCTGATGTACCTAAACAGTAGAATCACCCCACAAGTGACCCCATATTGGAAACTAGACCCCCCAAGGAACTTATCTACATGTGTTTGAGAACTTTGAACCCCCAAGTATTTCACTACAGTTTATAACGCAGAGCCGTGAAAATATAAAAACATTTTTTTCCACACAAATTATTTTTTAGCCCCCAGTTTTGTATTTTCCCAAGGGTAACATGAGAAATTGGACCACAAAAGTTGTTGTCCAATTTGTCCTGAGTACGCTGATACCCCATATGTGGGTGGGACCACTGTTTGGGCACATGGCAGAGCTCGGAAGGGAAGGAGCGCCGTTTTACTTTTCAAAGTAAAAATTGACTGGAATTGAGAAAGGACACCATGTCTGGTTTGGAGAGCTCCTGATGTGCCTAAACATTGAAACCCCCACAAGTGACACCATTTTGGAAAGAAGAGACCCTAAGTAACTTATCTAGATGTGTTGTGAGAACTTTGAACCTCCAAGTGTTTCACTACAGTTTATAACTCATTGCAGTGAAAATAAAAATTATTTTTTTTCCTCAAAAATTATTTTTTAGCCCCCAGTTTTTTATTTTCCTAAGAGTAGCAGGAGAAATTGGACCCCAAAAGTTGTTGTCCAATTTGTCCTGAGCACGCTGATACCCCATATGTGGGGGGGACCACCGTTTGGGTGCATGGCAGAGCTCGGAAGGGAAGGAGCGCCGTTGGGAATGCAAACTTAGATGGATTGGTCTGTAGGCATCACATTGCATTTGCAGAGCCCCTGATGTACCTAAACATTAGAAACCCCCACAAGTGACCCCATATTGGAATCTAGACCCCCAAGGAACTTATCTAGATGTGTTGTGAGAACTTTCAACCCCCAAGTGCTTCACTACAGTTTATAACACAGAGCCATGAAAATAAAAAATCCTTTTTTTCCACAAAAATTATTTTTTAGCCCCTGGTTTTGTATTTTCCCAGGGGTAACAGGAGAAATTGGACCCCAAAAGTTGTTGTCCAATTTGTCCTGAGTACTCTGATACCCCATATGTTGGAGTAAACCCCTGTTTGGGTGCACGGTAGAGCTCGGAAGGGAAGGAGCACTGTTTTACTTTTTCAATGCAGAATTGGCTGGAATTGAGATCGGACGCCATGTCTTGTTTGGAGAGCACCTGATGTGCCTAAACAGTGGAAACCTGCCAATTCTAACTGAAACCCTAACCAAAACACACCCCTAACCCTAATCCCAACCATAACCCTAACCACACCCCTAACCCTAATCCCAACCCTAATCCTGTTGTGAACTCTATTTTTAGGCTCCCTCTAGTGGTCACAAGCGGTACTGTGTAGTGTTGTCTTTCTGCAGGTTGGCTGCATCAGCTGGTTCATTATCCTTGGTTGGTTTCCTATTTAGCTCACCTGGATACTCAGTTCCTTGCCTGCTATCAATGTATTCAGTGCTCTTCAGATTCCTTGTGATTACCTTGCTCCCAGCCTCTCCAAGACAAGCTAAGTTTTTGTCCGTTCATTTTTTGATTATCAGCATTCATCATGTTTCTTGTCCAGCTTGCTAAGATGTGATCTCCTCGCTTGCTGGTTGCTCTAGGGGACTGAGTTTCTCCCCCCACACCGTTAGTTGGTGCGGGGGTTCTTGAAATCTCAGTGTGGATATTTTGTAAGGGTTTTTTACTGACCGCACAGACCCCTTTACTATTTTCTGCTATCTAGTATTAGTGGGCCTCATTTGCTGAATCTGTTTTCACCCCTGTGTATGTGCCTTCCTCTTACCTCACCGTTCTTATTTGTTGGGGGCTTCTATATCTTTGGGGATTATTTCTCTGGAGGCAAGAGAGGTCTTTCTTTCTCTCTAGGGGTAGTTAGTTCCTCAGGCTGGCTCGAGACGTCTAGGATTTTTTGGCACGTTCACCGGCTACTTCTAGTGTGTTTGGATAGGTTCAGATTTGCGGTCAGTCCAGTTTGCCACCTCCCTAGAGCTTGTCCTATGTTTGTTACTTAGCTGGAGTAATTCGTGATCCTCAACCACTAAGGATCATAACAGTATAGCAGGCCAATAAAGTGTTTAATGCATCGCAGAAGTGGGATAAAAAGAAGACCTGAGTACATTTTTTTTTTTCCTCCTGCTTTTCCTTTGCTGCAGTCTGTTTAGCTTCTTTCATCCCCTTGAACTCTGGGTGGCTTTGAGCTCAGCTGCAGACATGAATGTTCAGACTCTGATTTCTAGTGTGGATCATCTTACTGCACGGGTGCAAAGTATTCAGGATTTTGTTATTCATAGCCCTATGTCAGAACCAAAGATACCCATTCCTGAGTTGTTTTCTGGAGATAGATCTAGGTTTCAGAATTTTAAGAATAATTGTAAGTTATTTCTGTCTCTGAGACCTCGTTCCTCTGGTGATTCCGCTCAGCAAGTTAAAATTGTTATCTCCTTGTTGCGTAGCGACCCTCAAGATTGGGCTTTCTCTCTGGCGCCAGGAGATCCTGCATTGCTTAATGTAGATGCATTTTTTCTGGCTCTTGGATTGCTTTATGAGGAGCCTAATCTTGAGAATCAGGCAGAAAAAGCGTTGCTGGCTATCTCTCAAGGTCAGGATGAAGCAGAGGTGTATTGTCAAAAATTTCGGAAATGGTCGGTGCTTATTCAATGGAATGAGTGTGCCCTGGCTGCAAATTTCAGAGAAGGTCTTTCTGAGGCCGTTAAGAATGTTATGGTGGGGTTTCCCACCCCTACAAGTCTGAGTGATTCTATGGCTTTAGCCATTCAGGTTGATCGGCGTTTGCGGGAGTGCAAATCTGCTCATCCTTTGGCGGTATTTTCTGAACAGAGATCTGAGTCTATGCAATGTGACCGAACTCTGACCAGAATTGAGCGACAAAGTCATAGACGTCAAAATGGGTTGTGCTTTTACTGTGGTGATTCTACTCATGTTATCTCAGCATGCTCTAAACGTTTAAAAAAAATTAGCTAAACCTGTCACCATTGGTACGATACAGCCTAAATTTATTTTGTCTGTTACTTTGATTTGTTCTTTGTCGTCCTACTCGGTTATGGCTTTTGTGGATTCGGGTGCTGCCCTGAATCTGATGGATTTGTCGTTTGCCAGGCGCTGTGGTTTTGTCCTGGAGCCTTTGGAATTTCCTATTCCTCTGAGGGGAATTGATGCTACGCCATTGGCTGAGAATAAGCCTCAGTATTGGACGCAAATGACCATGTGCATGACTCCCGTACATCAGGAGGTGATTCGCTTTCTCGTTCTGCATAATTTGCATGATGTTGTCGTTTTGGGTCTGCCATGGCTGCAGGCTCATAATCCAGTTTTAGATTGGAAAGCTATGTCTGTGTCAAGTTGGGGTTGTCCCTGAGTTTTTGTCTGACTACCAAGATGTATTTGATGAGCCCAGGTCCAGTGCCCTGCCCCCTCATAGGGATTGTGACTGTGCTATAAATTTAATTCCTGGTAGTAAATTCCCTAAGGGACGACTTTTTAATTTGTCTATACCAGAGCATGCCGCGATGCGGAGTTATATAAAGGAGTCTTTGGAGAAGGGACATATTCGCCCATCCTCTTCCCCTCTTGGTGCAGGATTTTTTTTTGTGGCCAAGAAGGACGGTTCTTTGAGACCTTGTATAGATTACCATCTTCTGAATAAAATCACAGTCAAATTTCAGTATCCTTTGCCACTATTGTCTGATTTGTTTGCTCGGATTAAGGGGGCCAGTTGGTTCACTAAGATAGATCTCCGTGGTGCGTATAACCTTGTGCGCATTAAGCAGGGAGATGAATGGAAAACAGCATTTAATACACCCGAAGGCCATTTTGAGTACTTAGTGATGCCTTTTGGACTCTCTAATGCTCCTTCTGTGTTTCAGTCCTTCATGCATGACATCTTCCGAGAATATCTGGATAAATTTATGATTGTTTATCTGGATGACATTTTGGTCTTTTCTGATGATTGGGAGTCCCATGTGAAGCAGGTCAGGATGGTGTTTCAGGTCCTGCGTGCTAATGCTTTATTTGTGAAGGGCTCAAAATGCCTCTTCGGAGTACAGAAGGTCTCCTTTTTGGGTTTTATTTTTTCTCCTTCTACTGTGGAGATGGACCCAGTCAAGGTCCAGGCTATTCATGACTGGACTCAGCCTACGTCTGTTAAGAGTCTTCAGAAGTTCTTGGGTTTCGCTAATTTTTACCGTCGTTTCATCGCTAATTTTTCTAGCGTGGTTAAACCTTTGAAGGATTTGACCAAGAAGGGTTCTGATGTGACTAATTGGTCTCCTGCGGCCGTGGAGGCCTTTCGGGAACTGAAGCACCGGTTTTCTTCAGCTCCAGTCTTATGTCAACCAGATGTCTCTCTCCCCTTCCAGGTCGAGGTTGATGCTTCTGAGATTGGAGCAGGGGCTGTTTTGTCGCAGAGAAGCTCTGATGGCTCTGTGATGAAGCCATGTGCTTTCTTTTCAAGAAAGTTTTCGCCTGCCGAGCGGAATTATGATGTTGGTAATTGGGAGTTGTTGGCTATGAAGTGGGCATTTGAGGAGTGGCGCCATTGGCTCGAAGGAGCTAAACATCGTGTGGTGGTCTTGACTGATCACAAAAACCTGATTTACCTCGAATCTGCCAAGCGCCTGAATCCTAGACAGGCTCGTTGGTCGCTGTTTTTCTCCCGTTTCAACTTCGTGGTCTCATACCTGCCTGGTTCGAAGAACGTGAAGGCTGATGCACTTTCTAGGAGTTTTGTGCCTGACTCTCCGGGAGTTTCTGAGCCGGCTGGTATTCTCAGAGAGGGAGTGATTTTGTCTGCCATTTCCCCAGATTTGCGACGAGTGCTGCAGAAATTTCAGGCGGATAGACCTGACCGTTGTCCACCAGAGAGACTGTTTGTCCCGGATAGATGGACCAGCAGAGTTATTTCCGAGGTTCATTCTTCGGTGTTGGCGGGTCATCCTGGGATTTTTGGTACCAGAGATTTGGTGGCTAGATCCTTCTGGTGGCCTTCCTTGTCGCGGGATGTGCGTTCCTTTGTGCAGTCTTGTGGGATTTGTGCTCGGGCTAAGCCTTGCTGTTCTCGTGCCAGCGGTTTGCTTTTGCCTTTGCCTGTCCCGAAAAGGCCTTGGACGCACATTTCCATGGATTTTATTTTGGATCTTCCAGTATCTCAGAAAATGTCTGTCATCTGGGTGGTGTGTGATCGTTTTTCCAAGATGGTCCATTTGGTGCCCTTGCCTAAGTTGCCTTCCTCCTCCGATTTGGTTCCTCTATTTTTTCAGAATGTGGTTTGCTTGCACGGCATTCCTGAAAATATTGTGTCTGATAGAGGATCCCAGTTTGTGTCCTGGTTTTGGCGGACTTTTTGTGCTAAGATGGGCATTGATTTATCTTTTTCGTTGGCCTTCCATCCTCAGACTAATGGCCAAACCGAGCGAACTAATCAGACGTTGGAAACTTATTTGAGATGTTTTGTTTCTGCTGATCAGGATGATTGGGTGACTTTTTTGCCATTGGCCGAGTTTTCCCTTAATAATCGGGCTAGTTCTGCTACTTTGGTTTCGCCTTTTTTCTGCAATTCTGGTTTCCATCCTCGTTTTTCCTCGGGTCAGGTTGAGTCTTCTGACTGTCCTGGGGTGGATTCTGTGGTGGATAGGTTGCAGCAGATTTGGAACCATGTGGTGGACAATTTGAGGTTGTCACACGAGAAGGTTCAGCGCTTTGCCAACCGCCGCCGCGGTGTGGGTCCCCGACTTCGTGTTGGGGATTTGGTGTGGCTGTCTTCTCGGTATGTTCCTATGAAGGTCTCCTCTCCTAAATTCAAGCCTCGCTTCATCGGTCCTTATAAGATCTTGGAAATCCTTAACCCGGTGTCTTTTCGTTTGGATCTCCCAGCATCGTTTGCCATTCATAATGTGTTCCATAGGTCTTTGTTGCGGAGGTATGTGGTACCTGTGGTTCCTTCTGTTGAGCCTCCTGCTCCGGTGCTGGTCGAGGGAGAATTGGAGTACGTGGTGGAGAAGATTTTGGATTCTCGTATCTCTAGACGGAGGCTTCAGTATTTGGTGAAGTGGAAGGGCTATGGTCAGGAGGATAATTCCTGGGTTGTCGCCTCTGATGTTCATGCGGCCGATTTGGTTCGTGCCTTCCACGTGGCTCATCCTGATCGCCCTGGGGGTCTTGATGAGGGTTCGGTGACCCCTCCTCAAGGGGGGGGTACTGTTGTGAACTCTATTTTTAGGCTACCTCTAGTGGTCACAAGCGGTACTGTGTAGTGTTGTCTTTCTGCAGGTTGGCTGCATCAGCTGGTTCATTATCCTTGGTTGGTTTCCTATTTAGCTCACCTGGATACTCAGTTCCTTGCCTGCTATCAATGTATTCAGTGCTCTTCAGATTCCTTGTGATTACCTTGCTCCCAGCCTCTCCAAGACAAGCTAAGTTTTTGTCCGTTCATTTTTTGATTATCAGCATTCATCATGTTTCTTGTCCAGCTTGCTAAGATGTGATCTCCTCGCTTGCTGGTTGCTCTAGGGGACTGAGTTTCTCCCCCCACACCGTTAGTTGGTGCGGGGGTTCTTGAAATCTCAGTGTGGATATTTTGTAAGGGTTTTTTACTGACCGCACAGACCCCTTTACTATTTTCTGCTATCTAGTATTAGTGGGCCTCATTTGCTGAATCTGTTTTCACCCCTGTGTATGTGCCTTCCTCTTACCTCACCGTTCTTATTTGTTGGGGGCTTCTATATCTTTGGGGATTATTTCTCTGGAGGCAAGAGAGGTCTTTCTTTCTCTCTAGGGGTAGTTAGTTCCTCAGGCTGGCTCGAGACGTCTAGGATTTTTAGGCACGTTCACCGGCTACTTCTAGTGTGTTTGGATAGGTTCAGATTTGCGGTCAGTCCAGTTTGCCACCTCCCTAGAGCTTGTCCTATGTTTGTTACTTAGCTGGAGTAATTCGTGATCCTCAACCACTAAGGATCATAACACTTTTCCTTTCACCACTGTTAGGTTCCTTGGAGGTTATACTTGTTCCTTTTATTTTTGGTTCTCCTTAACTTTCCCTCTTTACCCTATGCCTATAGAAATGTATCTTAGTTTCTCACCTTGGATTTTTGGACCTTATTTAACACTTTCCTTTCCTTTACTTGTTGGTAGTGTGTTGCGGCCTCCCCTATGATTCCTCAAAAGGTACGAGAAACCCCTCTCTAAGGAGTTAGGTTTCAGGCAGAGCTTTTAGTTGTGCAGCTAAAGCTTTTCTAATCTGTAAAGGTGTAAGGGGTATGGGCACCAGTTTAATGCCCTGCACTCATTGGATATGTTCCTGGTAAAAGGGGTATATTCCATATATTGTGTAATGCATTGTACCTATGTTTATGTGTTGTAAAAATATAGGGATAGTGTAGGATTTAGACCAGTAGGGGGAGCACAATAGGATAGGGATTAGTTAGACCCAATAATAGGCTGGCTCGAGACGTCTAGGATTTTTAGGCACGTTCACTGGCTACTTCTAGTGTGTTTGGATAGGTTCAGATTTGCGGTCAGTCCAGTTTGCCACCTCCCTAGAGCTTGTCCTATGTTTGTTACTTAGCTGGAGTAATTTGTGATCCTCAACCACTAAGGATCATAACATTATACATTACAACCGTAAATGTAATCCAAACCCTAACTTTAGCCCCCACCCTAACTTTAGCCCCAACCCTAACTTTAGCACCAACCCTAACCCTAACTTTAGCCCCAACCCTAACCTTATCTTTAGCCCCAACCCTAACCCTAACTCCAACCCTAACCCCATCCCTTACTGTAGCCCTAACTCTAAATTTAGCCCCAACCCTAACCCCAAGTTTAGCTCCAACCCTAACCCTTAACTATAGCCCCAACCCTAACCCTAACTTTAGCCCCAACCCTAATGGGTAAATGGAAATAAATACATTTTTTAAAAATTTTATTATTTTTCCCTAACTAAGGGGTTGATGAAGGGGGGGTTTGATTTACTTTACTATAGCGGGTTTTTTAGCGGATTTTTATGATTGGCAGCCGTCACACACTAAAAGACGCTTTTTATTGCAAAAAATAGTTTTTTGTGTCTCCACATTTTGAGAGCTATAATTTTTCCATATTTTGGTCCACAGAGTCATGTGAGATCTTGTTTTTTGCGGGACGAGTTGATGTTTTTATTCGTACCATTTTCGGGCATGTGTCTTTTTTGATTGCTTTTTATTCCTGATTTTTGTGAGGTAGAATGAATAAAAACCAGCTATTCATTAATTTCTTTTGGGGGGGGCTTATACCGTTCCATGTTTGATAAAATTGATAAAGCAGTTTTATTCTTCGGGTCAGAACGATTGCAGCAATACCTCATTTATATCTGTAACAACTCTGCTGGCATCACGGCATGGCCTCGCATCTCTCACACTATCTTACCCACTGCTCCAGGTCATGATGTGGTTTCTGTTTCATGCCAGCTCCATGTTCTGTGTCTCTGCTCTCTGCATGCTTCATGGCTGTGTGTATAGGGGGGCAGTGCCTGAACTCTCTGGTTCTTATAGGAATCAGGTGCATCTGTCTAATCTGTTCCTGACCAATTGCCAGGCGGCCTCCAGTATTTAGTACAGCTCCACCCAGTGGTCTGGGCCTGTGCAATGTGTTAGCTCAGTTTGTGTTTAGCTGCTGAGTTTGCCAGGCCT
Source organism: Ranitomeya variabilis (assembly GCF_051348905.1). Classification (NCBI taxonomy): domain Eukaryota; kingdom Metazoa; phylum Chordata; class Amphibia; order Anura; family Dendrobatidae; genus Ranitomeya; species Ranitomeya variabilis. Next base: position 953,882,844 of record NC_135232.1, read on the forward strand.
TGCTCTGAGTTACTCCCTCTCTGGAGGCTTTTCTCTGTGCTCTTGCCTTGATCTTGTTGTCCGCCCTCCAGGAGGCAGTATATCCTGGTCCCTGTGTCTTTGTTTCTCGTCTTGTTCCATTTCCTTGTCTGAACTTAGTCTTATCTCAGTCTCCTTGTCTGTGGCTTCCTTCCCTGCTGTGTCTTTCCTCGTGTTCTCAGTCTGCTTACACTCCGCACTCTTGCGGCTCTGCCTGCTCTGTACCTTTGTGGCTTTACCTCTGCTCCGCACTTCTGCGGTTCTGCTCCTTTCTACTCTGCTTATCTTCTGCTGCAGTTATCCCTTGCTGCAGCTCCTCTCCACATTCCTTGTGGCTCCGCTCTGCTTTGCTGCAGAAACCTCTCGCTGCAGCTACTCTCCGTATTCCTTGCGTTTCTGCTCTGCTTAGCTTTTGTTGCTACACTATCTCTTGCTGCTCTAACATTCCTATTTGCAGCCTTGCAGTTCTCTTCCTGTGTGAACAGGTCCCAACCTGTTCCTTCATTCTCCTTTCCTTCTGGCTTGTTTTCATACCTACATCTCCTGTGTGAACAGGTCCCAACCTGTTCCTTCATACCTCATTCCTTTCTGCTTGTTTCCTTTTCTGCACCTTCTGTGTGAACAGGTCCCTACCTGTTCCTTCATATTTCATATCCGTTCCTGCACCTCCTGTGTGAACAGGTCCCTACCTGTTCCTTCATAAACCACATCGACCAGTCCTGTGTTCCCTGCCGTGCCTTCCAATCCAGTGTTCCTGCCAGTCCTGCCGTTTCTGCCATGCCTTCCAGTCCTGTGTTCCTGCCGTCCTAGCCAGTCCTGTGTTTCCTGCCAGTCCTGTTTTCCTGCCAGCCCTGTGTTCTCTGCCGTGTCTCTGCCAGCCCTGTTCTCTGCCGTGTCTCTGCCAGCCCTGTGCCTCAGCCGTGCCAGCCTACTCGTCTGAGTTTCAGCCGTGCTCTTCTGCCAGTCCTGCCTGATGCCCGCACCAATCCTGGTGTTCCTGTCTCCCAAGTGGGATCAGCAGCCACAGCCAGACACCACCCTGGAGTAGCACCTGGCAGCTGCCTGCTGCACAAGCCTGACCTCACCATCAGAGGCTCCAGTGAAAACCCAGGCAGCTGTCATAGTCACGCCCCTTCCAGGGTAGTCTGGTTTGTGGCACAGTGGGGCCACAAACCCCCCAAGCTCACGCCCACCAGTCAGAGCGTGAGCGTGACAATATCATTTTTTTATGTTTTGGCGCTTTTATACGATAAAAACTATTTTATATAAAAATAATTATTTTTGCATTGCTTTATTCTGAGGACTATAACTTTTTTATTTTTCCGTTGATGACGCTGTATGGCAGCTCTTTTTTTGCGGGACAAGATGAAGTTTTCAGCAGCACCATGGTTATTTATATCCATCTTTTTGATCGCATGTTTTTCCATTTTTTGTTTGGCGGTATGATAATAAAGCGTGTTTTTTTGCCTGTTTTTTTTTTACGGTGATTACTGAAGGGGTTAACTAGTGGGAAAGTTTTATAGGTCGGGTCGTTATGGACGGGGCGATACTAAATATGTGTACTTTTATTTTTTTTTATTTAGATAAAGAAATGTATTTATTGTAATAATATTTTTTTTTCTTTATTTAGGAATTTTTTTTTACAAGTGTAAATATTATTTTTTTACTTTTTTACATTGCCCCAGGTGGGGACATCACAATAAAGTGACAGATCGCTGATCTGACACTTTGCAATGCACTGTGTCAGATCAGCATTCACACAGGCACTGCAGTGAGGCTTCCCGGCGCCTGCTCTGAGCAGGTGCTTGAAAGCCACCTCCCTGCAGGACCCGGAAGGCCCCTCATGGCCATTTTGTATCTGGGCCTGCAGGGAGGAGGAGGTAGGAGACCCTCTGATCACATCGCGTTGCTCCGAGGGTCTCAGGGAAGCACGTAGGGAGACCCCTCCCTGCGCGATGCTTCCCTATGCCACTGGAACGCTGCGATCATCTTTGATCGCAGTGTGTCGGGGGTTAATGTGCCAGGAGCGGTCCGTGACCACTCCTGGTACATAGTGCCGGATGTCAGATGCGATAGTCAGCTGACACCCGGCCACAATCGGCCGTGCTCCCCCCCCCGTGAGCGTGGCTGATCGTGTTAGACATACTATCCCGTCGGTGGTCATACGGACCCATACCACCTTGATGGGATAGTACATCTAATGTCAGAAAGGGGTTAAACTATGGCCACATTCACATATTCAGAATTTGTTCAGTGTTTTACATCAGTATTTGAAGGTCAAAATTTAGGAGTGAAACAATCATAGGAAAAGTACAATATAAACATGTGCACCAGTTCTGCATTTTTCACCAACTCCTGCTTTTGGCTTACAAGTACTGATGTAACATACTGACCAAATACTGAACTTGTGACTGTGACCTTACTCTATATTAACTCCTTAAGGCTTCATGATCTATTGGAGAAAGTCTGCTCCACACCAGAATCATAATGAGATGGAGAATTGTGCTGTTGGATCACTTTTCTTGTGCAACTAATTTCAGAGATGAGTGCTTACGTCTCACGGTGCAAGTGGTGATCTCATTGCGATCACCGCAGTTCATCATACCGGCTTACACTGAACTGCCCGTGGGAACAAAGCTACAGTGACAGGTGGTAACTAGTGATGAGCGGGTATACTTGTTGATCGGGTTCTCCTGAGCATGCTCGGGTGGTCACCGAGTATTTGATAGTGCTTGGAGATTTTGTTTTCGTCACCTCAGCTGCATAATTTACGGCTGCTGGACAGCCTAAATACATGTGGGAATTCCCTAACAAACAGGCATTCCTCACATGTATTCAGCCTGTCTAGCAGCCGTAAATCATGCAGCTGTGGCGACGAAAACTAAATCTCCGAACACTAACAAATACTCGGAGACCATCCGAGTGTGCTTGGGAAAACCCAAGCAACAAGTATACTTGCCCATCACTAGTGGTAACCTTGATGACATCACCATTCGTCACTGAAGCTCATTGGCTCCTGGTTTTCATCCTCGATGGTCGCATCATGCCACCGTTCATTTTGAAAACCAGATGTCGCAGAGATGGATTACGGCATTAAACAGTATGGATCATCTTCACTTCGGACAGGTGAGGGATATGGTTATTATTTTTGTTTCTTTAAAGGGGACATGGGCATCAGAGGATTATCTTCACGTCCGACAGGTGAAGGATGTGGTTGTTTATTATTTTTGCTTTTTTACAGGTGACACGGACTTCAATGGATTAGGTGTAAAGGTGAGTATAACTTTACTTTTTATTTTGAAATATATGTGTAAAACAGGGTGTTGAGTTTTATTTCAAATAAAGTATTTTATTCTTGCTGTGTGTTTATTTCAAAACTTACCAGGGGGTTAACAATGGGGCATCTTACAGATGCCTCTCCATTACTAACCACTGGGCTTAATGTCAGCTGACAATACAAAGGTGACATCAACCCCATAACTATTACCCCACTTGCCACCACCAAACGGCAAGTGGAAAAAGCGAAGCTAAGCACCAGATTTGGTGCATTTTATGGATGTGCCAATTCTGGGGTAGCTGAGGTCTGACGTAGGTAACTTGGGGAAGGGGAGCAATATCTCTGTCCCTTTCCTAGGCTATTAATATCAGCCTACAGCAGTCTGCTTAGCCTTGCTGGTTTGAATTTACAGGTGGACCCTACGTCATTTTATTTTATGGGGTCTCCCATAAATTCACCATTAACCCCTTTCTGACATCGGACGTACTATCCCGTCGAGGTGGGGTGGGCCCGTATGACCACCAACGGGATAGTACGTCCAGCGCGATCGGCGGCGCTCACGGGGGGAGCGCGGCCGATCGCGGCCGGGTGTCAGCTGCCTATCGCAGCTGACATCCGGCACTATGTGCCAGGAGCGGTCACGGACTGCTCCCGGCACATTAACCCCCGGCACACCGCGATCAAACATGATCGCGATGTGCCGGCGGTGCAGGGAAGCATCGCGCAGGGAGGGGGCTCCCTGCGGGCTTCCCTGAGCCCCCCGCAGCAACGTGATCGCGTTGCTGCGAGGGTCTTACCTCCCTCCCTGCCTGCTCCAGACCCGGATCCAAGATGGCCGCGGATCCGGGTCCTGCAGGGAGGGAGGTGGCTTCACAGAAGCCTGCTCAGAGCAGGCACTGTGAAGCAGCCTGCACTTCTCTCAGATCGGTGATCTGTCAGAGTGCTATGCAAACTGGCAGATCACCGATCTGTATTGTCCCCCCCTGGGGCAAAGAAAAAAAGTAAAACAAAATTTTTCCAAATGTGTAAAAAAAAATAAAAAAAAATATTCCAAAATAATGAAAAAAAAAATAACTATATTATTCCCATAAATACATTTCTTTATCTAAATTAAAAAAAACAAACAATAAAAGTACACATATTTAGTATCGCCGCGTGCGTAACGACCCGACCTATAAAACTGGCCCACTAGTTAACCCCTTCAGTAAACACCGTAAGAAAAAAAAAAAAAAAACGAGGCAAAAACCAACGCTTTATTATCATACCGCCGAACAAAAAGTGGAATAACACGCGATCAAAAAGACAGATATAAATAACCATGGTACCGCTGAAAGCGTCATCTTGTCCCGCAAATAACGAGCCACCATACAGCATGATCAGCAAAAAAATAAAAAAGTTATAGTCCTGAGAATAAAGCGATGCAAAAATAATTATTTTTTCCATAAAATAGTTTTTATCGTATAAAAGCGCCAAAACATAAAAAAATAATATAAATGAGGTATCGCTGTAATCGTACTGACCCGAAGAATAAAACTGCTTTATCAATTTTACCAAACGCGGAACAGTATAAACGCCTCTCCCAAAAGAAATTCATGAATAGCTGGTTTTTGGTCATTCTGCCTCACAAAAATCGGAATAAAAAGCGATCAAAAAATGTGACGTGCCCAAAAAGTTACCAATAAAAACGTCAACTCGTCCCGCAAAAAACAAGACCTCACATGACTCTGTGGACCAAAATATGGAAAATTTATAGCTCTCAAAATGTGGTAACGCAAAAAATATTTTTTGCAATAAAAAGCGTCTTTCAGTGTGTCACACACTGAAAGATGCTTTTTATTGCAAAAAATATTTTGCCAATCATAAAAATCCGCTAAAAAACTCGCTATAAAAGTAAATCAAACCCCCCTTCATCACCCCCTTAGTTAGGGAAAAATAAAAAAAATGTATTTATTTCCATTTTCCCATTAGGGTTAGGGTTAGGGCTAGGGTTGGGGCTAGGGTTAAGGCTACAGTTAGGGTTGGGGCTAAAGTTAGGGTTAGGGTTGGGGCTAAAGTTACGGTTAGGGTTTAGATTACATTTACGGTTGGGAATAGGGTTGGGATTAGGGTTAGGGGTGTGTCAGGGTTAGAGGTGTGGTTAGGGTTACTGTTGGGATTAGGGTTAGGGGTGTGTTTGGATTAGGGTTTCAGTTATAATTGGGGGGTTTCCACTGTTTCGGCACATCAGGGGCTCTCCAAACGCGACATGGCGTCCGATCTCAATTCCAGCCAATTCTGCGTTGAAAAAGTAAAACAGTGCTCCTTCCCTTCCGAGCTCTCCCGTGTGCCCAAACAGGGGTTTACCCCAACATATGGGGTATCAGCGTACTCAGGACAAATAGGACAACAACCTTTGGGGTCCAATTTCTCCAGTTACCCCTGGGAAAATACAAAACTGGGGGCTAAAAAATAATTTTTGTGGGAAAAAAAAAGGATTTTTTATTTTCACGGCTCTGCGTTATAAACTGTAGTGAAACACTTGGGGGTTCAAAGTTCTTACAACACATCTAGATAAGTTCCTTGGGGGGTCTAGTTTTCAAAATGGGGTCACTTGTGCGGGGCTTCTACTGTTTAGGTACATTAGGGGCTCTGCAAACGCAATGTGACGCCTGCAGACCATTCCATCTAAGTCTGCATTCCAAATGGCGCTCCTTCCCTTCCGAGCCCTCCCATGCATCCAAACGGTGGTTCCCCCCACATATGGGGTATCAGCGCACTCAGGACAAATTGGACAACAACTTTTGGGGTCCAATTTCTCCTGTTACCCTCGGGAAAATACAAAACTGGGGGCTGAAAAATAATTTTTGTGTGAAAAAATTTTTGTTTTATTTTTACGGCTCTGCATTATAAACTTCTGTGAAGCCCTTGGTGGGTCAAAGGACTCACCACACATCTAGATAAGTTCCTTAGGGGGTCTACTTTCCAGCATGGTGTCACTTGTGGGGGGTTTCTACTGTTTAGGTACATTAGGGGCTCTGCAAACGCAATGTGACGCCTGCAGACCATTCCATCTAAGTCTGCATTCCAAATGGCGCTCCTTCACTTTCGAGCCCTTCCATGCGTCCAAACGGTGGTTCCCCCCACATATGGGGTATCAGCGCACTCAGGACAAATTGGACAACAAATTTTGGGGTCCAATTTCTCCTGCTACCCTCGGGAAAATACAAAACTGGGGGCTAAAAAAATAACTTTTGTGGGAAAAAATTTTTGTTTTATTTTTACGGCTCTGCATTATTAACTTCTGTGAAGCCCTTGGTGGGTCAAAGCGCTCAAAACACATCTAGATAAGTTCCTTAGGGGGTCTACTTTCCAAAATGGTGTCACTTGTGGGGGGTTTCAATGTTTAGGCACATCAGTGGCTCTCCAAACGCAACATGGCGTCCCATCTCAATTCCTGTCAATTTTGCATTGAAAAGTCAAACGGTGCTACTTCCCTTCCGAGCTCTCCCATGCGCCCAAACAGTGGTTTACCCCCACATATGGGGTATCAGGGTACTCAGGACAAATTGTACAACAACTTTTGGGGTCCAATTTCTTCTCTTACCCTTGGGAAAATATAAAATTGGGGGTGAAAAGATAATTTTTGTGAAAAAATATGATTTTTTATTTTTACGGTTCTGCATTATAAACTTCTGTGAAGCACTTGGTGGGTCAAAGTGCTCACCACACCTCTAGATAAGTTCCTTAGGGGGTCTACTTTCCAAAATGGTGTCACTTGTGGGGGGTTTCAATGTTTACGCACTTCAGGGGCTCTCCAAACGCAACATGACGTCCCATCTCAATTCCTGTCAATTTTGCATTGAAAAGTCAAATGGCGCTCCTTCGCTTCCGAGCTCTGTCATGCGCCCAAACAGTGGTTTACCCCCACATATGGGGTATCAGCGTACTCAGGACAAATTGTACAACAACTTTTGGGGTCCATTTTCTCCTGTTACTTTTGGTAAAATAAAACAAATTGGAGCTGAAATAAATTTTTTGTGAAAAAAAGTTAAATGTTCATTTTTATTTAAACATTCCAAAAATTCCTGTGAAGCACCAGAAGGGTTACTAAACTTCTTGAATATGGGTTTGAGCACCTTGAGGGGTGCAGTTTTTAGAATGGTGTCACACTTGGGTATTTTCTATCATATAGACCCCTCAAAATGACTTCAAATGAGATGTGGTCCCTAAAAAAAAAAATGGTGTTGTAAAAATGAGAAATTGCTGGTCAACTTTTAACCCTTATAACTCCCTAACAAAAAAAAATTTTGGTTCCAAAATTGTGCTGATGTAAAGTAGACATGTGGGAAATGTTACTTATTAAGTATTTTGTGTGACATATCTCTGTGATTTAAGGGCATAAAAATTCAAAGTTGGAAAATTGCAAAATTTTCAAAATTTTCGCCAAATTTCCATTTTTTTTGCAAATAAACGTAATATCAAAGAAATTTTACCACTATCATGAAGTACAATATGTCACGAGAAAACAATGTCAGAATCGCCAAGATCCGTTGAAGCGTTCCAGAGTTATAACCTCATAAAGGGACAGTGGTCAGAATTGTAAAAATTGGCCCGGTCATTAACGTGCAAACCACCCTTGGGGGTGAAGGGGTTAAAGGCTAAGCAAACAGTTGTGAGCTGTTATTAATAGCCTGGGAACCTTTTGAGATATTGTACCTTTTCCCGGATAATTAACATCAGTCCCCAGCTGTGGGCTTTCCCTCTCCTGGTTATGAAATTGTGCTGGAGCCCAGTCCAATTTTTTAATTTAATTCTTTATTTTACACAGGAGGGACACAACGCGTGCTGAATAAAGCTCCCAGCATTGTCATCTGGTTGGGCTGATCTCAGGGAGACCAAGCGACAACTATGAGAGTTAGCAGTGCCTGGGAACAGCAAAAACTGTACCACTTCTTCCCAGGCGCCAGTTCTTGTCATGCTGATGACACACAGATGTCATCTGTGTATCACCAGTGTGCACTTGTGTGGCACACATTTTGTCCATGCTGCTGATAGAGAACTGACATGTCTGTTGGGTCTTAATAATGGCACACGCTCCGTGTGAAAAACCTGACATGTGTGCACCAACATTGAATACAATAATTGTGTGTGTCCATATTTGCAGCCCATAAAAAGCAGACCTCATACGGACACAAAAAATCTATGTGTGAAGGGGCCTAAAACAACACAGAGTAAAGCAGTACAGAGTAAATCAGCATACACCATGTTCCAAATTATTATGCAAATTATATTTTTCTTGGATTTTCCTAAATGGTCGGTGCAAATGACAGTTAGTCTAATAAAAGTCATCACCCGTTAGAGTATACATCACATTTTATTGAAGAAACCTCCCAATGATAACAGTATAATCTCCAAAATGAATAAAATCTCAAAATGCACTGTTTAGAATTTCTAAACATTTGATATATTTTAAAGAACTGAAAATGCTCATTTGTTGAATTTGCAGCATTAGGAGGTCACATTCACTGAACTAAAAGCTATTTAACTCCAAAACATCCTAACAGGCCAAGTTATATGTTAACATAGGAACCTTTCTTTGATATCACCTTCACAATTCTTGCATCCATTGAACTTGTAAGTTTTTGGAGAGTTTCTGCTTGTATTTCTTTGAATGAAATCAGAATAGCCTCCCAGAGCTGCTGTTTTGATGTGAACTGCCTCCCACCCTCCTAGATCTTTTGCTTGACGATACTCCAAAGGTTCTCTATAGGGTTGAGGTCAGGGGAAGATGGTGGCCACACCATGAGTTTATCTCCATTTATGCCCATAGCAGCCAATGACTCGGAGGTATTCTTTGCAGCATGAGATGGTGCATTGTCATGCATGAAGATGATTTTGCTCCTGAAGGCACATTTCTGCTTTTTATACCATGGAAGAAAGTTGTCAGTCAGAAACTCTATATACTTTGCAGAGGTCATTTTCACACCTTCAGAAACCTTAAAGGACCCTACCAGCTGTTTCCTCATGGTTCTGGCCCAAAACATGACTCCTCCACCTCCTTGCTGACGTTGCAGCCTTGTTGGGACATATTGGCCATACACCAACCATCCACTACTCCATCCATCTGGACCATCCAGGGTTGCTCGACACTCATCAGTAAACAAGACTGTTTGAAAATTAGTCTTCATGTATGTCTGGGCCCACTGCAACCTTTTCTGCTTGTGAACACTGTTTAGGGGTAGCCGAATAGTAGGTTTATGAACCAAAGCAAGCCTTTGAAGGATCCTACACCTTGAGGTTCAAGGGACTCCAGAGGCACCAGCAGCTTCAAATATCTATTTGCTGGATGGTAATGGCTTTTTAGCAGCTGCTCTCTTTATCCAATAAACTTGCCTGGCAGAAACCTTCCTCATTATGCCTTTATCAGCACGAACACGTCTGTGCTCAGATTCAGCCACAAATCTCTTAACAGTACGATGATCACACTTAAGTTTTCAGGAAATATCTAATGTTTTCATCCCTTGACCATGGCATTGCACTATTTGATGCTTTTCGGCAGCAGAGAGATTCTTTTTCTTTCCCATGTTACTTGAAAACTGTGGCCTGCTTAATAATGTGGTCATATCAATACATTAACCCCTTCCCAACATAACAGTATGTCCCACTTTGGGTCTGCATGTAACCATGCAAAGTCCAATCAGAATAATGAGCTGGCATCTCCAGTAAAATAATTTCTTACTTTATTGGAATTCCGTTAAAAAATTGTCAATTGTCTTAACAGGACAGTGTTCAGAAGTTGACACGTTTCTACTTTAATAGTCTCAAGTCCTTACAATTAAGACTGATAAAGTCAAAACTTTTCAACACGTAAATACTGTCCTGTTATGAACATGTTTTAATGGAATTCTAATAAAGTAAGAAATTATTTTACCGGAGAACCCAGCTTATTTTATCTGATTGGACTTTGTTTGTCTGCCCTGGCTGACAGACTTTCTGGACCACTGGACTTATGGTCCAGATGGTGGAGATACTATGAGGGTGAGCAAAAAAAACTTTTCTTCCTCTTGAATGTTACACAGCTACCTGTACTGTAACAGTTGTGACAAGAGCCAGCTTTGATTGCTGTTGTTAAACAATTTAAATCCAAATGTCAAGTGATTGCAGTGCTAATAAGTGGTCATGGTGACCAGGAACCTGCTGAAGGCTCCCATAGCTACCATCTTAAGGCCCCGTCACACTTAGCGACGCTAAAGCGATCCCGACAACGATACGACCTGTCAGGGATTGTTGCTGCGTCGCTATGTGGTCGCTGGTGAGATGTCAAACAGTGAGATCTTCCCAACGACGCAGCAGCGATGCAGCGACCTGTAGCGAACTGTACAACGATGTCGTTGGTCGTTGTGACCCTGTCACATGGCAGCTATTATGATGATTCAGACCTCGATGAGGGAAGTCCTGTGTGACGTTGTAGTCACACAGGCGTGCATTTGCGTTGCCTTTTCCGCGCCCATTCAGTTCCGATTGGTGGTCTGTTGTAAATTTACCTTTTGGCTCCCTCTAGTGGCTACTAGTGATTTTACTCTGGGTATGTCTATCATCCCTTGTATGCTCACCTGGGTCGTTAGGTCAGGGGTGTTGCTATATAAGCTCCCTGGACATTCAGTTCAATGCCTGGCAACATTGATATCAGAGCTAATCTGTAGTGCTCTTGTCTACTGATCCTGGTTCCTGCGTGATTAAGCTAAGTCCGCTTTCTTGCTTTTTGCTATTTGTTTTTGTTTGCATTTTTGTCCAGCTTGTTCATTATCTGTATCCTTTCCTTGCTGGAAGCTCTAGGGAGGCTGGAGTTCTCCCCCCGGCCGTTAGACGGTTCGGGGGTTCTTGAATCTCCAGTGTGGAATTTTGTTAGGGTTTTTGTTGACCATATAAGTTATCTTACTACATTCTGCTATTAGTAAGCGGGCCTCTCTTTGCTAAACCTAGTTCATCTCTGTGTTTGTCATTTCCTCTTACCTCACCGTTATTATTTGTGGGGGGCTTGTATCCTACTTTTGGGGTCTATTCTCTGGAGGCAAGAGAGGTCTTTGTTTTCCTCTTCTAGGGGTAGTTAGTCCTCCGGCTGGCGCGAGACATCTAGCGACCAACGTAGGCATGTTCCCCGGCTACTTCTAGTGTTGGCGTTAGGAGTAGATATATGGTCAACCCAGTTACCACTGCCCTATGAGCTGGATTTTTGTACTTCGCAGACTTGCTGATATCTCTGAGACCCTCGCCATTGGGGTCATAACAGTTTGCCAGGCCCGTATTAAATGTTAAATGCATTGCAGAAGCGGGATTATAAGAAAGAAAGTTCTGAGTTTTTTTTTCTCTCTCTCATTTTTTTTTTTTCTTTTCCCCTTTAACTCTGAGTGGCTTGTGTTTGCTGCAGACATGAATGTCCAGACCTTGATTACAAGTGTGGACCAGCTTGCTGCTCGTGTGCAGGGCATACAAGATTATGTTATCAGAAATCCTATGTCAGAACCTAAGATACCGATTCCTGAACCATTTTCCGGAGACCGATTTAAATTTAGAAATTTCAGGAATAATTGTAAATTGTTTTTGTCCCTGAGACCCTGTTCATCTGGAGACTCCGCTCAGCAAGTAAAAATTGTTATTTCTTTTTTACGGGGCGACCCTCAGGATTGGGCCTTCTCGCTGGCGCCAGGAGATCCGGCATTGGCTGACATTGATGCGTTTTTTCTGGCGCTCGGTTTGCTTTATGAGGAACCCAATCTTGAGATTCAGGCAGAAAAAGCCTTGCTGGCGATGTCTCAGGGCCAGGACGAGGCCGAAGTGTATTGCCAAAAATTTCGGAAATGGTCCGTGCTGACCCAGTGGAACGAGTGTGCATTGGCTGCAAATTTTAGAAATGGCCTTTCTGAAGCCATTAAGAATGTGATGGTGGGTTTTCCCATTCCCACAGGTCTGAATGATTCTATGGCCCTGGCTATTCAAATCGACCGGCGGTTGCGGGAGCGCAAAACCGCAAATCCTCTCATGGTGTTGTCTGAACAGGCACCTGATTTAATGCAATGTGATAGAATCCTGACTAGAAATGAGCGGAAAATTCATAGACGCCAGAATGGCTTGTGTTACTACTGTGGTGATTCTACACATGTTATCTCAGCATGCTCTAAACGTCTTACTAAGGTTGTTAGTCCGGTCGCCATTGGTAATTTGCAACCTAAATTTATTCTATCTGTAACTTTGATTTGCTCACTGTCATCGTATCCTGTCATGGCGTTTGTGGACTCAGGTGCTGCCCTGAGCCTTATGGATCTGTCATTTGCCAAGCGCTGCGGATTTGTGCTTGAGCCATTGGAAAATCCTATCCCTCTTAGGGGTATTGACTCTACGCCATTGGCAAAAAATAAACCGCAGTTTTGGACACAGGTTACCATGTGCATGACTCCCGAACATCGGGAGGTAATACGTTTTCTTGTTCTACATAAAATGCATGATTTGGTTGTTTTGGGTTTGCCATGGTTACAGACCCATAATCCAGTCTTGGACTGGAAGGCTATGTCAGTGTCAAGCTGGGGCTGCCATGGAATTCACGGAGATTCCCTGCCCTTGTCTATTGCATCTTCTACGCCTTCGGAAGTTCCGGCGTATTTGTCTGATTATAAGGATGTCTTCAGCGAGTCTAAGTCCAGTGCACTGCCTCCTCATAGGGAATGTGACTGTGCAATAGATTTGATTCCTGGCAGTAAGTTTCCTAAGGGGAGACTGTTTAATCTGTCGGTACCTGAACATACTGCGATGCGTTCATATATCAAGGAGTCTCTTGAGAAGGGGCATATCCGTCCTTCTTCTTCCCCTCTTGGTGCGGGATTCTTTTTTGTGGCCAAAAAGGACGGATCTTTGAGGCCTTGTATTGACTATCGGCTTTTAAATAAGATCACTGTCAAATTTCAGTATCCTTTGCCGCTGTTGTCAGATTTGTTTGCCCGGATTAAAGGTGCCAAGTGGTTCACCAAGATAGACCTTCGTGGTGCGTACAACCTTGTGCGCATTAGGCAGGGCGATGAATGGAAAACCGCATTCAATACGCCCGAAGGTCATTTTGAGTACTTGGTGATGCCATTTGGGCTCTCTAATGCACCTTCAGTTTTTCAGTCCTTCATGCATGACATTTTCCGGAAGTATCTGGATAAATTTTTGATTGTTTATCTGGATGATATTCTGGTTTTTTCTGATGATTGGGACTCGCATGTGGAGCAGGTCAGGATGGTTTTTGAGATTCTGCGTGAAAATTCTTTGTTTGTAAAAGGCTCAAAGTGTCTCTTTGGTGTACAGAAGGTTCCCTTTTTGGGGTTCATTTTTTCCCCTTCTGCTGTGGAGATGGATCCAGTCAAGGTCCGAGCTATTCATGATTGGACTCAACCCTCGTCAGTTAAGAGTCTTCAGAAGTTCTTGGGTTTTGCTAACTTCTACCGTCGTTTTATCGCAAATTTCTCTAGCGTTGTTAAACCGCTGACGGATATGACCAAGAAAGGCTCTGATGTAGCTAACTGGGCTCCTGCTGCCGTGGAGGCTTTCCAGGAGTTGAAACGCCGGTTTACTTCGGCGCCTGTTTTGTGCCAGCCTGACGTCTCACTTCCCTTTCAGGTTGAGGTGGATGCTTCGGAGATTGGGGCAGGGGCCGTTTTGTCGCAGAGAGGCCCTGGTTGCTCTACTATGAGACCTTGTGCCTTTTTCTCTAGGAAGTTTTCGCCGGCAGAGTGAAATTATGATGTGGGCAATCGGGAGTTGTTGGCCATGAAGTGGGCATTTGAGGAGTGGCGTCATTGGCTCGAGGGTGCTAAGCATCGTGTGGTGGTCTTGACTGATCACAAAAATTTGATGTATCTCGAGTCTGCTAAACGCCTGAATCCTAGACATTGTTTTTCTCCCGTTTTGACTTTGTGGTCTCGTATTTACCAGGTTCTAAGAATGTGAAGGCCGATGCTCTGTCTAGGAGCTTTGTGCCTGATGCTCCTGGAGTCGCTGAACCTGAGGGTATTCTTAAGGAAGGAGTTATCTTGTCAGCTATTTCTCCAGATCTGCGACGTGTGTTGCAGAGATTTCAGGCTGGTAGGCCTGACTCTTGTCCACCTGACAGATTGTTTGTGCCTGCTAAATGGACCAGCAGAGTCATTTCCGAGGTTCATTCCTCAGTGTTGGCAGGGCACCCGGGAATTTTTGGCACCAGAGATCTGGTGGCCAGGTCCTTTTGGTGGCCTTCCTTGTCAAGGGATGTGCGGTCATTTGTTCAGTCCTGTGGTACTTGTGCTCGAGCTAAGCCTTGCTGTTCTCGTGCCAGCGGGTTGCTCTTGCCCTTGCCTGTCCCGAAGAGACCTTGGACACACATCTCTATGGATTTCATTTCGGATCTTCCGGTGTCTAAGGGCATGTCTGTCATCTGGGTGATATGTGATCGTTTCTCCAAGATGGTCCATCTGGTTCCTTTGCCTAAGCTGCCTTCCTCTTCTGATCTGGTTCCTGTGTTCTTCCAGAACGTGGTTCGTTTGCACGGCATTCCTGAGAATATTGTGTCGGACAGAGGATCCCAGTTTGTTTCCAGGTTCTGGCGATCCTTTTGTGGTAGGATGGGCATTGATTTGTCGTTTTCCTCCGCTTTTCATCCACAGACTAACGGACAAACGGAACGAACTAATCAGACTCTGGAGGCGTATTTGAGGTGTTTTGTCTCTTCTGATCAGGATGATTGGGTGACCTTCTTGCCGTTGGCTGAATTTGCCCTTAATAATCGGGCTAGTTCTGCCACCTTGGTTTCGCCATTTTTCTGCAACTCCGGTTTCCATCCTCGTTTTTCCTCGGGACATGTGGAGCCTTCTGACTGTCCTGGAGTGGATTCTGTGGTGGATAGGTTGCAGCGGATCTGGAATCATGTGGTGGACAACTTGAAGTTGTCACAGGAGAAGGCTCAGCGTTTTGCCAACCGCCGCCGCGGTGTGGGTCCCCGACTTCGTGTTGGGGATTTGGTATGGCTGTCTTCTCGATTTGTTCCTATGAAGGTCTCCTCTCCCAAATTTAAGCCTCGATTCATTGGTCCTTACAGGATATTGGAGATCCTTAATCCTGTGTCCTTTCGCCTGGATCTTCCGGTGTCGTTTGCCATTCACAACGTATTTCATAGGTCCTTGTTGCGGCGGTACGTTGTGCCTGTGGTTCCTTCTGCTGAGCCTCCTGCTCCGGTGTTGGTTGAGGGCGAGTTGGAGTACGTGGTGGAGAAGATCTTAGATTCTCGTCTCTCCAGGCGGAGGCTTCAGTACCTGTTCAAGTGGAAGGGCTATGGTCAGGAGGATAATTCCTGGGTGGTCGCCTCTGATGTGCATGCGGCCGATTTAGTTCGTGCCTTTCACGCCGCTCATCCTGATCGCCCTGGTGGTCTTGGTGAGGGTTCGGTGACCCCTCACTAAGGGGGGGGTACTGTTGTGAATTTACCTTTTGGCTCCCTCTAGTGGCTACTAGTGATTTTACTCTGGGTATGTCTATCATCCCTTGTATGCTCACCTGGGTCGTTAGGTCAGGGGTGTTGCTATATAAGCTCCCTGGACATTCAGTTCAATGCCTGGCAATGTTGATATCAGAGCTAATCTGTAGTGCTCTTGTCTACTGATCCTGGTTCCTGCGTGATTAAGCTAAGTCCGCTTTCTTGCTTTTTGCTATTTGTTTTTGTTTGCATTTTTGTCCAGCTTGTTCATTATCTGTATCCTTTCCTTGCTGGAAGCTCTAGGGAGGCTGGAGTTCTCCCCCCGGCCATTAGACGGTTCGGGGGTTCTTGAATCTCCAGTGTGGAATTTTGTTAGGGTTTTTGTTGACCATATAAGTTATCTTACTACATTCTGCTATTAGTAAGCGGGCCTCTCTTTGCTAAACCTAGTTCATCTCTGTGTTTGTCATTTCCTCTTACCTCACCGTTATTATTTGTGGGGGGCTTGTATCCTACTTTTTGGGTCTATTCTCTGGAGGCAAGAGAGGTCTTTGTTTTCCTCTTCTAGGGGTAGTTAGTCCTCCGGCTGGCGCGAGACATCTAGCGACCAACGTAGGCATGTTCCCCGGCTACTTCTAGTGTTGGCGTTAGGAGTAGATATATGGTCAACCCAGTTACCACTGCCCTATGAGCTGGATTTTTGTACTTCGCAGACTTGCTGATATCTCTGAGACCCTCGCCATTGGGGTCATAACAGTGGTCGCTACTGCGTTCTGATTGGTGGCGGCCTTGCCTTATGAGGTGACACAATAGCCCTTCCGTCCTTTGTTCCTGACCGCGTGGTGGTTTGCAGATCGTTGTAGAGTTCTCCGGCCTGCGACTCCTCTTATCTATTCTTCATCGGTTCTTCTGACACCTATACTTTGTACACGGTAGGTATCGTTCGGGGTCTCAAATGTGTTTTCATTTTTCCTTAATTTATAGGGCACCTACTAATTATCTGCTATCATTGCTCTGGAGGGAAGGAGGGCTTGGCTGCTATCTGTGTACATATACTTTTGCACAGGCAGCCATTTTAGGTGGTCTCGTGGGCACACGGTAGTGTGGTTCAAACTTTATTTTTAACTCTTTTTAAAATGTTCCATATATGCTCACTGTATGCTATTCTTTCTTTCAGATGTCTTACAATAGCGAGGAATTTGTCCGTGAATTAATCGAGATGTATCGGTCCCTGCCCTGCCTTTGGCAGATTAAATCTGCTGAGTACAGTATTAGAAATAAAAAAAGGGAGGCATATGGAAAACTTGTTGCTCTTTTTAAGCAGCATAACCCCTGCGAGAAGGTGGATGAGAGCGTTGTTCGGAAAAAGATCCAGGGTCTATGCACAGTGTATAAAAAAGAGCTGAACAAGGTGGTGAAGTCAATGAAGTCTGGTGCCGCCACAGATGAGGTTTATGTGCCCTCGTTATGGTACTATGACTTGCTTGGCTTCACCCGTGACCAGGAGCTGCCGCCACAATGGTATCTTCGATGCGGCAGACCCTGGATCAAGACCTTGTGATCCCGACTGACACCCCTGTTGGAGATGTAAGTACCTTCTTTGCTTGCTTCCCTGTAAAAAGCATTAAAACTTGGTCTCTCATGCCATAGTTGAATAGAAAATATTAACTAAGTTTTTACCTGCTTTATTCTGCAGTTATCCCTTCCACTTCAGATAAGTACAATCCTTTACTCAGTGCTCATACCGTTGAATGACAATTCCTATCCTGTACTACTAGTTCCTCCCCTTAATTCTAATTTTCTGTTCCTGCAGCAACATCGGCATGATCTGTCAACCGCAACCAGTGACGACATGCTGGGTGATGAACCGAGCCTGGCGGAGGCTACTGAGGGGTCGAGTGAAGACCCTGCACCCTCAACCCTCAACTCAGCTACTGTACCACGGCGAATAAACAATTTACGCAGAAAAAAGGCCACCTTGTCGCCATCGACAGAGCTAGTCTGTTTGGCAAAGCAAATGTTAAGCCAGCAGACCAACACTAGCGTGGACAGCTTTGCCAACTTTGCCGCTGATCGTCTTGGGAAGCTGGAAGACACATAGAGGATCCACGCCGAAAGGGTCATTTTTGAGACTTTGAGTAATGCGGCAGCCGGTCAACTGGATGAAACGTCAACTGTACACAGTTGGATGGAACGTGATCCTTGTTCACAGCAGTCAATGACCCAAACGCCAGAGGAAATGCGTAGCACACCAGTGCGTCGAATTATATCACATCAAAACCTGCCGCTTGCCCCTCCACCACAATATCCCAGGTTTTCACATTCTTTCATTGCCCAATTATCTTCTCCGCCCAGGCAAGGATTTTTGAATGCAGAAAACCAGTTTGAAGAACTTTAGTGCCATTTTACTTTTAGGGTTTAAGTTTAATTGTTAAATAGTTAAGTTATTGTTAATGAAATAGTTAATTTAAAATGTTTATTAATTTTAATATTTGTTATAAATAAAAATGTTTTTTTGATTCAAACTTGCAGCCTGCTTTACTTAATTCAGCATATAGTTATTTGCAGGTCTAGTAGGCAGGGTAATGGGCTGGGTGCATGTATACAGATGCATACATATAATGAGTGTGAGTGATGAAACATGTTATTTGTTTTTAACAAAGCGTACACAACAGCGGATATAAACTTTAATTTTGTTTTATAACGATAATAAATATAACACCAACAAAAAACTAAAATATAAAAACAAGAACAAAAAAAAGAATTAGTGGCTGCCGCTCTGCTGTTGGGCAGCCACAAAACTTGCCAGCATCACTCCGTGCTGTTTGACTACATCAGTCAGTGTCCGCTGTGCCGCCATCATCCTCCTGTGTGAAGCCAGGAGGTCCTCTAATGTAGGGATTTCTATGGAGGGAATGGTAAAACTTTATTCTGTACATGCATCTAACTATCAGGTACGTGTTTGTCATTTAACACTTACGGTTTCCGGTTAGCTCAAGTGATGACGAGCTAACGGACCACCCGGATCCTCTGGCATCACCGGCTAGGGAAAGATACAACACTTCATAGTACACGACAGCCCTATCCTTTACAAGTTGTATGGACCTTTTTTTATGTGAAAGAATTACCGGGAGACAAGGCTGCACCCATATCACGGAGTGATGCTGGCGAGCCTGTAGGTGACGAGCCTGTAGGTGACTCCGGCTGGGGCTACGGGTCTGCAGGTGCTGGAGAAAAAATAACTTATTACATACCTGAGGTGCTGCACTGTAATTACTGTTGTAACTAATGTGCCGCCATATATTATTATTATTATTATTATTATTATTTATTTATATAGCACCATTGATTCCATGGTGCTGTACATGAGAAGGGGTTACATACAAGTTACAGATATCACTTACAGTAAACAAACTAACAATAACGGACTGATACAGAGGGGTGAGGACCCTGCCCTTGCGGGCTTACATTCTACAGGATTTTGGGTAAGGAAGGAGACAGTAGGTTGGGGGTTGCAGGAGCCCCGGTGTTGGTGAGTTGGTAGCTTCGATAGTGATGAGGTGGCAGCGGTGTCAGTGCAGGCTGTAGGCTTTCCTGAATAGATGAGTTTTCAGGTTCCGTCTGAAGGATCCGACTGTGGTTGATAGTCGGACGTGTTGGGGCAAAGAATTCCAGAGGATGGGTGATATTCTGGAGAAGTCTTGGAGGCGATTGGATGAGGAGCGAATAAGTGTGGAAGAGAGAAGGAGGTCTTGGGAGGACCGGAGATTACGTGAGGGAAGATATCGCGAGATTAGTTCAGAGATCTATGGAGGAGACAGGCTATGGATGGCTTTGTAGGTCAGTATTAGTAATTTGAACTGGATACGCTGAGGGAATGGGAGCCAGTGAAGAGCTTTGCAGAGGGGGAAGCAGAGGAGTAGCGAGGAGAGAGATGGATTAGTCGGGCAGCAGAGTTAAGGATGGACTGGAGAGGGGCAAGGGTGTTAGCAGGGAGGCCACAGAAAAGGATGTTGCAGTAGTCAAGGCGGGGGATGATGAGGGCATGCACAAGCATTTTAGTAGATTGAGGGTTGAGGAAAGGACAGATTCTGGAGATATTTTTGAGCTGGAGGCGACAGGAGGTGGAAAGAGCTTGGATGTGCGGTTTGAAGGACAGGGCAGAGTCGAAGGTTACTCCGAGGCAGCGGACTTCGGGTACGGGGGAAAGCATGATGTCATTGATTGTGATAGATGTTGTGAATTCCGCTCTTGAGCTCCCTCTGGTGGTTATAAGTAGCATTTTTGTGAATTCTGCTCTTGGGCTCCCTCCTGTGGTTTTGAGTGGTATGGCTGCTTCTTGGATTTAGCATCAGCAGCTGTTCTCACTGATCGTCTTTCTGGCTCGGCTATATTAGTCTGGCCTTATCCCTAATTCAATGCCAGTTGTCAATTGTTGAGCTTGGAGTCATGGCTCTCTGAGGATTTCCCTGCCACTCTGACCATTTCAGCAAAGCTAAGTCCTTGCTTGTCTTTTTGCAGTTCACTTGTTGTGGACTTTGTTGTTTGGCATTTTCTATGTTTTGCTCATTTGTCCAGCTTATCAGTATGGATCTATTTAGCTAAGCTGGAAGCTCTGGGCAGCAGAGTTTGCCCTCCACACTTTTAGTCAGGTGTGGAGATTTTTGTATTTCTCTGCGGTGGACTTTTTCTAGTTTTTATTACTGACCGCACAGTTTTCTGTTCTGTACTAATTCTGTCTAGCTAGTAGTGGCCTCCTTTGCTAAATCTTGTTTCATACTACGTATGTCATTTCCTTCTCCTCTCACAGTCATTATTTGTGGGGGGCTGTCCTATCCTTTGGGGATTTTCTCTGAGGCAAGATAGCTTTCCTGTTTCTACCTTTAGGGGTAGCTAGTTCTCCGGCTGTGACGAGGTGTCCAGGGAGTGACAGGAACATCCCACGGCTACTGCTAGTGTCTGTGTTAAGATTAGGAACTGCGGTCGGTATAGTTACCACCTGCTCAGAGCTAGTCGCATGTCGCTCCTTAATCACCAGACCATAACAGTACAACTGGCCAAAAATGAGCTGAATGCATCTCAAAAGAAGGAAAAGAAAAAGAGTCTATTTTGTCTTTTTCCTTCCTCTTAATCTCTGGGTGATTCAGGATTTGGATGCGGGCATGGATGTTCAGGGGTTGTTTTCTCGTGTGGATCAGCTTGCTGCAAGAGTACAGAGTATTCAAGATTATGTTGTTCATACTCCGGCCTTAGAGCCTAGAATTCCTACTCCGGATTTGTTTTACGGGGATAGAACTAAGTTTTTGAACTTTAAAAATAACTGCAAATTGTTTTTTGCTCTGAAACCCCGTTCCTCTGGTGACCCCATTCAGCAAGTAAAAATAGTTATTTCTCTGCTGCGTGGTGATCCTCAGGACTGGGCATTCTCCCTTGAGTCAGGGGATCCGGCATTGCTTAATGTAGATGCATTTTTTCAATCGCTCGGATTATTGTATGACGAACCTAACTCTGTAGAGCATGCTGAGAAAACACTGTTGGCCCTGTGTCAGGGTCAGGAAGCGGCAGAATTATACTGCCAGAAATTTAGAAAATGGTCTGTGCTCACTAAATGGAATGAGGATGCTCTGGCAGCAATTTTCAGAAAGGGTCTTTCTGAAGCCCTTAACCCCTTAATCCCATATGACGTACTATACCGTCGAGGTGGGGTGGGCCTTAATTCCCGGTGACGGTATAGTACGTCATACGCGATCAGCCGCGCTCACGAGGGGAGCGCGGCCGATCGCGGCCGGGTGTCGGCTGCATATCGCAGCTGACATCCGGCACTATGTGCCAGGAGCGGTCATGGACTGCCCCCGGCACATTAACCCCCGGCACACCGCGATCAAACATGATCGCGGTGTACCGGCGGTACAGGGAAGCATCGCGCAGGGAGCGGGCTCCCTGCGGGCTTCCCTGAGACGATCGGTACAAGGTGATGTACTCACCTCGTACCGAACGTCTTCTCCCTGCAGGCCCCGGATCCAAAATGGCCGAGGGGCTGTATCCGGGTCCTGCAGGGAGCACTTCCGGGTCGGAGCAGGCTGCAGATGAAAGCTGCAGCCTGCTCCGATGAAAGTATGATCGCGGATCTAATAGAGTGCTGTGCACACTATCAGATCTGCGATCTGTGATGTCCCCCCCTGGGACAAAGTAAAAAAGTAAAAAAAAAATTTCCACATGTGTAAAAAAAAAAAATAATAATTCCTAAATAAATAATAATAAAAAAAAAAGTATTATTCCCATAAATACATTTCTTTATCTAAAAAAAACAAACAAAAACAATAAAAGTACACATATTTAGTATCGCCGCGTCCGTAACGACCCAACCTATAAAACTGGCCCACTAGTTAACCCCTTTAGTAAACACCGTAAGAAAAAAAAAAAAAAACGAGGCAAAAAACAACGCTTTATTACCATACCGCCGAACAAAAAGTGGAATAACACGCGATCAAAAAGACGGATATAAATAACCATGTTACCGCTGAAAACGTCATCTTGTCCCGCAAAAAACGAGCCACCATGCAGCATCATCAGCAAAAAAATAAAAAAGTTATAGTCCTCAGAATAAAGCGATGCCAAAATAATTATTTTTTCTATAAAATAGTTTTTATCGTATAAAAGCGTCAAAACATAAAAAAATGATATAAATGAGGTATCGCTGTAATCGTACTGACCCGAAGAATAAAACTGCTTTATCAATTTTACCAAGCGCAGAACGGTATAAACGCCTCTCCCAAAAGAAATTCATGAATAGCTGGTTTTTGGTTATTCTGCCTCACAAAAATCGGAATAAAAAGTGATAAAAAATGGTCACGTGTCCGAAAATGTTACCAATAAAAACGTCAACTCGTCCCGCAAAAAACAAGACCTCACATGACTCTGTGGACCAAAATGTGGAAAAATTATAGGTCTCAAAATGTGGAGACGCAAAAACTTTTTTGCTATAAAAAGCGACTTTTAGTCTGGTTTCACACTTGCGTTTTTATCTGCATGCGCTTTTTAAAAAAACCGCATGTGTGAAAAAATGCATGTAAACGCGGTAAAACGCATGCGTTTTTATAGAAAAACACAAGAAAACAAGAAAAAAACAAAAAACCCTAACCCTACCCCTAACCCTACCCCTAACCTGAAATACGTGGCACTGAAATACGTGGCACTGAAATATACGTTTATATACGTATATACGTATATAAGTGCCACGATATTTCAGTGGCCACGTATACAAGTGCCACGTATTTAAGTGCCACGTATTTAAGTGCCACGTATTTAAGTGCCACGTATTTAAGTGCCACGTATTTAAGTGCCACGTATTTCAGTGCCACGTATTTACGTGCCACGTATTTACGTGCCACGTATTTTTCAGTGCCTGAAATACGTGGCACTGAAATATACGTTTATATACGTATATACGTATATAAGTGCCACGATATTTCAGTGGCCACGTATACAAGTGCCACGTATTTAAGTGCCACGTATTTAAGTGCCACGTATTTAAGTGCCACGTATTTCAGTGCCACGTATTTTAGTGCCACGTATTTCAGTGCCACATATTTTTCAATGCCTGAAATATCGTGGCACTGAAATATCGTGGCACTGAAATATCGTGGCACTGAAATATCGTGGCACTGAAGTATTTACGTGCCACGTATTTTTCAGTGCCTGAAATACGTGGCACTGAAATACGTGGCACTGAAATACGTGGCACTGAAATATACGTTTATATACGTATATACGTATATAAGTGCCACGATATTTCAGTGGCCACGTATATAAGTGCCACGTATTTAAGTGCCACGTATTTAAGTGCCACGTATTTAAGTGCCACGTATTTAAGTGCCACGTATTTAAGTGCCACGTATTTACGTGCCACGTATTTACGTGCCACGTATTTTTCAGTGCCTGAAATACGTGGCACTGAAATACGTGGCACTGAAATACGTGGCACTGAAATACGTGGCACTTAAATACGTGGCACTTAAATACGTGGCACTTAAATACGTGGCACTTAAATACGTGGCACTTAAATACGTGGCACTTAAATACGTGGCACTTAAATACGTGGCACTTATATACGTGGCACTTATATACGTGGCACTTATATACGTGGCACTTATGACTGTCAGAAAATGTTCAGTAAACGGTTAGGGGTAGGGTTTCAGGTAGAATTGGGGAGTTTCCACTGTTCAGGCACATCAGGGGCTCTCCAAACGCGACATGGCGTCCAATCTCAATTCCAGCCAATTCTGCGTTGAAAAAGTAAAACAGTGCTCCTTCCCTTCCGAGCTCTCCCGTGCGTCCAAAAAGGGGTTTACCCCAACATATGGGGTATCAGCGTACTAGGGACAAATTGAACAACAACTTCTGGGGTCCAAGTTCTCTTGTTATCCTTGGGAAAATAAAAATTTGGGGGGCTAAAAATCATTTTTGTGGGAAAAAAAATATGTTTTATTTTCACGGCTCTGCGTTGTAAACTGTAGTGAAACACTTGGGGGTTCAAAGTTCTCACAACACATCTAGATAAGTTCCTTGGGAGGTCTAGTTTCCAATATGGGGTCACTTGTGGGGGGTTTGTACTGTTTGGGTACATCAGGGGCTCTGCAAATGCAACGTGATGCCTGCAGACCAATCCATTTAAGTCTGCATTCCAAATGGCGCTCCTTCCCTTCCGAGCTCTGTCATGCGCCCAAACAGTGGTTCCCCCCCACATAGGGGGTATCAGCGTACTCAGGACAAATTGGACAACAACTTTTAGGGTCCAATTTATCCTGATACCCTTGTGAAAATACAAAACTGGGGGCTAAAAAATCATTTTTGTGAAAAAGAAAAATAATTTTTATTTTCACGGCTCTGCGTTATAAACTGTAGTGAAACACTTGGGGGTTCAAAGTTCTCACAACACATCTAGATAAGTTCCTTGGGGGGTCTAGTTTCCAATATGGGGTCACTTGTGGGGGGTTTGTACTGTTTGGGTACATCAGGGGCTCTGCAAATGCAACGTGACGCCTGCAGACCAATCCATTTAAGTCTGAATTCCAAATGGCGCTCCTTCCCTTCCGAGCTCTGTCATGCGCCCAAACAGTGGTTCCCCCCCACATAGGGGGTATCAGCGTACTCAGGACAAATTGGACAACAACTTTTAGGGTCCAATTTATCCTGATACCCTTGTGAAAATACAAAACTGGGGGCTAAAAAATCATTTTTGTGAAAAAAAAAAATAATTTTTATTTTCACGGCTCTGCGTTATAAACTGTAGTGAAACACTTGGGGGTTCAAAGCTCTCAAAACACATCTAGATAAGTTCCTTAGGGGGTCTACTTTCCAAAATGGTGTCACTTGTGGGGGGGTTTAATGTTTAGGCACATCAGGGGCTCTCCAAACGCAACATGGCATCCCATCTTAATTCCAGTCAATTTTGCATTGAAAAGTAAAATAGCGCTTCTTCCCTTCTGAGCTCTGCTATGCGCCCAAACAATGGTTTACACCCACATATGGGGTATCGTCGTACTCAGGACAAATTGCACAACAACTTTTGTGGTCTAATTTCTTCTCTTACCCTTGGGGAAATAAAAAAATGGGGGTGAAAAGATCATTTTTGTGAAAAAATATGATTTTTTATTTTTACGGCTCTGCATTATAAACTTCTGTGAAGCACTTGTTGGGTCAAAGTGCTCAACACACATCTAGATAAGTTCCTTAAGGGGTCTACTTTCCAAAATGGTGTCACTCGTGGGGGGTTTCAATGTTTAGGCACATTAGGGGCTCTCCAAACGCAACATGGCGTCCCATCTCAATTCCAGTCAATTTTGCATTGAAAAGTCAAATGGCGCTCCTTCCCTTCTGAGCTCTGCCCTGCGCCCAAACAATGGTTTACACCCACATATGGGGTATCAGTGTACTCAGGACAAATTGCACAACAATTTTTGGGGTCCAATTTCTTCTCTTACCCTTGGGAAAATAAAAAATTGGGGGTGAAAAGATCATTTTTGTGAAAAAATATGATTTTTTATTTTTACGGCTCTGCATTATAAACTTCTGTAAAGCACTTGTTGGGTCAAAGTGCTCACCACACATCTAGATAAGTTCCTTAGGGGGTCTACTTTCCAAAATGGTGTCACTTGTTAGGGGTTTCAATGTTTAGGCACATCAAGGGCTCTCTAAATGCAACATGGCGTCCCATCTCAATTCCAGTCAATTTTGCATTGAAAAGTCAAATGGCGCTCCTTCCCTTCTGAGCTCTGCCCTGCGCCCAAACAATGGTTTACACCAACATATGGGGTATCAGTGTACTCAGGACAAATTGCACAACAATTTTTGGGGTCCAATTTCTTCTCTTACCCTTGGGAAAATAAAAAATTGGGGGTGAAAAGATCATTTTTGTGAAAAAATATGATTTTTTATTTTTACGGCTCTGCATTATAAACTTCTGTAAAGCACTTGTTGGGTCAAAGTGCTCACCACACATCTAGATAAGTTCCTTAGGGGGTCTACTTTCCAAAATGGTGTCACTTGTTAGGGGTTTCAATGTTTAGGCACATCAAGGGCTCTCTAAATGCAACATGGCGTCCCATCTCAATTCCAGTCAATTTTGCATTGAAAAGTCAAATGGCGCTCCTTCCCTTCCGAGCTCTGCCCTGCGCCCAAACAATGGTTTACACCCACATATGGGGTATCAGCGTACTCAGGACAAATTGCACAACAATTTTTGGGGTCCAATTTCTTCTCTCACCCTTGGGAAAATAAAAAATTGGGGGTGAAAAATAATTTTTGTGAAAAAATATGATTTTTTATTTTTACGGCTCTGCATTATAAACTTCTGTAAAGCACTTGTTGGGTCAAAGTGCTCACCACACATCTAGATAAGTTCCTTAGGGGGTCTACTTTCCAAAATGGTGTCACTTGTGGGGGGTTTCAATGTTTAGGCACATCAGGGGCTCTCCAAATGCAACATGGCGTCCCATCTCAATTCCAGTCAATTTTGCATTGAAAAGTCAAATGGCGCTCCTTTGCTTCCAAGCTCTGCCATGCGCCCAAACTGTGGTTTACCCCCACATATGGGGTATCAGCGTACTCAGGACAAATTGTACAACAACTTTTGGGGTCTATTTTCTCCTGTTACCCTTGGTAAAATAAAACAAATTGGAGCTGAAATAAATTTTGTGTGAAAAAAAGTTAAATGTTCATTTTTATTTAAACATTCCAAAAATTCCTGTGAAACACCTGAAGGGTTAATAAACTTCTTGAAAGTGGTTTTGAGTACCTTGAGGGGTGCAGTTTTTAGAATGGTGTCACACTTGGGTATTTTCTATCATATAGACCCGTCAAAATGACTTCAAATGAGATGTGGTCCCTAAAAAAAAATGGTGTTGTAAAAATGAGAAATTGCTGGTCAACTTTTAACCCTTATAACTCCGTCACAAAAAAAAATTTTGGTTCCAAAATTGTGCTGATGTAAAGTAGACATGTGAGAAATGTTATTTATTAAGTATTTTGTGTGACATATGTCTGTGATTTAAGGGCATAAAAATTCAAAGTTGGAAAATTGCGAAATTTTCAAAATTTTCGCCAAATATTCGTTTTTTTCACAAATAAACGCAAGTTATATCGAAGAAATTTTACCACTAACATGAAGTACAATATGTCACGAGAAAACAATGTCAGAATCGCCAAGATCCGTTGAAGCGTTCCAGAGTTATAACCTCATAAAGGGACAGTGGTCAGAATTGTAAAAATTGGCCCGGTCATTAACGTGCAAACCACCCTCGGGGCTTAAGGGGTTAAGGATGTTATGGTGGCTTGAGCGAGTCTATGTCTCTGGCCATTCAGATTGATCGGTGCCTGCGCGAACGCAAAGTGGTGCACCATATGGCAGCGTCCTCTGAGCAGAGTCCTGAGCCTATGCAATGTGATAGGATTTTGACTAGAGCGGAACAGAGGGGATACAGACGTCAGAATGGGCTGTGTTTTTACTGTGGGGATTCTGCTCATGCTATTTCTGATTGCCCTAAGCGTATTAAGAGGGTTGCTAGATCTGTTACCATTAGAACTGTGCAGCCTAAGTTTCTCCCGTCTGTGACCCTGATTTGCTCATTGTCATCTTTTTTGTCATGGCATTTGTGGATTCAGGCGCTGCTCTGAACTTAATGGACTTAGAATTCGCTAGGCGCTGTGGTTTTTCTTTGCAGCCTTTGCAGAGTCCCATACCCTTAAGGGGTATTGATGCTACACCGTTGGCCAAGAATAAACCTCAGTATTGGACTCAGCTGACTATGTGCATGGCTCCAGCACATCAGGAAGATTGTCGTTTTCTGGTGTTGCATAATTTACATGATGTTGTTGTACTGGGTTTTCCATGGTTACAAGTACACAACCAGTGCTGGATTGGAAATCAATGTCTGTGACTAGTTGGGGTTGTCAAGGGGTACATAGTGACGTTCCTTTAATGTCAATTTCCTCTTCCCCCTCTTCTGATGTTCCTGAATTTTTGTCAGATTTCCAGGATGTATTTGATGAGCCCAAGTCCAGTTCCCTTCCTCCACATAGGGACTGTGATTGTGCTATTGACTTGATTCCTGGCTGTAATTTCCCTAAGGGCTGACTTTTCAATCTGTCTGTGCCAGAGCATGCAGCCATGCGGAGCTATGTAAAGGAGTCTTTAGAGAAGGGGCATATTCGGCCGTCTTCGTCACCATTGGGAGCGGGATTCTTTTTTGTTGCCAAGAAGGATGGCTCCTTGAGACCCTGTCTTGATTATCGTCTTCTTATTAAGATCACGGTCAAATTCCAATACCCTTTACCTTTGCTCTCTGATTTGTTTGCTCGGATTAAGGGGGCTAGTTGGTTTACCAAGATTGACCTTCGAGGGGCATATAATCTTGTTCGTATTAAACAGGGTGACGAATGGAAAACTGCATTTAATACGCCCGAAGGCCATTTTGAATACCTGGTGATGCCTTTCGGGCTTTCTAATGCTCCTTCTGTATTTCAGTCCTTTATGCATGATATTTTCCGCAATTATCTTGACAAATTCTTGATTGTGTATTTGGATGATATTTTGATTTTTTCCAATGATTGGGAGTCTCATGTGAAGCAGGTCAGGATGGTATTCCAGTTCCTTCGTGATAATGCTCTATTTGTGAAGGGGTCTAAGTGCCTATTTGGAGTTCAGAAGTAGGGTTGAGCGACTTTCATTTTTTTAAGATCGAGTCGGGTTTTGCGAAACCCGACTTTGTCCAAAGTCGAGTCGAGTGCAGTCGGCCGATTATCGCTAAAAGTCGGGGATCGACCGAAACACGAAACCCAATGCAAGTCAATGGGGAAGCATAGTCGGCAGTGAGTGGAGGCCAGGAAAACACCTACAGTGCCCATTTTAATGCCAAAAACATCCATTCTTGTTTCTGAAGCTTGTGAATCTTAATTAACTTTATAATAATAGTTGGGCATTGGAAATTGGGGGTCATTTGGCAAAAGTTTGGGGGGTAGGGCTGGTTCAAGGTTTTAGTGGGCCCAGGAAACATGGACTACGTCACGGCGGTGGAGCAGTGAGAGGTAAGTATTTCAACTTTGCAAGTGCTGTGATCCTGAGCAAGCAGGGAGGCCCACTCGTTCGCATTGGCACTGGCACAGGGCCCCTCAAAGTACAGCGGTGTGTTTGCACGGCGGGGGTGCCTCCCACCAGCAGCGACACTTTTGCGTACTCTGATGGGCCCTGTGCCAGTGACGTCGCCAACGAGTATGCCCCCCCACCTGATGAAGGAACCTGCACTTTCATCTGCACCTTCCTCTTTGTCCCTGTGTAAGGTGGTATAACATGCGGGAAGGGGAACCTTACTTTCAGCAGGGTCAGATTCTGGCTGTGTAGAGTGCAAGGGGAATGTAGTGGTCTAGGTCAATGTACCAGCAGACTCATCTAGCAGTGGCTGGGCAATGGGCAGGATGAGGAGGAAACACAGATATAGGGCCAAAGAATAAAGTAGGCTAAATGCAGTTCAAAATTGGTAACAGGACTAAACAGGCGGCATTGCTTTGTTCAGTGGAGTAGCAAACCCAGGAGCAGCAGACACTGTTTTAAGGGCCCAACCACACTAGTAGGCCAAATGCAGTTTAATATCTGCTACTATAGGCCGAAAGCCTAAAGACTGAAGCTCAGCTTTATACAGTCGAGGACAACACCAGGGAGCGGCAGACACCGTTAGTAGGCCCTAACCACCAATTTTTTTAAAAACAGCACTTAATGAGAGCCAGAAGGTTGAAGCTCAGATTTATACAGTCGAGGACAACACCAGGGAGCGGCAGACACCGTTAGTAGGCCCTAACCACCAATTTTTTAAAAAACAGCACTTAATGAGAGCCAGAAGGTTGAAGCTCAGATTTCTACAGTCAAGGACAACACCAGGGAGTGGCAGACACCGTTAGTAGGCCCTAACCACCAATTTTTTAAAAAACAGCACTTAATGAGAGCCAGAAGGTTGGAGCTCAGATTTATACAGTCGAGGACAACACCAGGGAGCGGCAGACACCGTTAGTAGGCCCTAACCACCAATTTTTTAAAAAACAGCACTTAATGAGAGCCAGAAGGTTGAAGCTCAGATTTATACAGTTGAGGACAACACCAGGGAGCGGCAGACACCGTTAGTAGGCCCTAACCACCAATTTTTTAAAAAACAGCACTTAATGAGAGCCAGAAGGTTGAAGCTCAGATTTATACAGTTGAGGACAACACCAGGGAGCGGCAGACACCGTTAGTAGGCCCTAACCACCATTTTTTTTAAAAAAAAGCACTTAATGAGAGCCAGAAGGTTGAAGCTCAGATTTATACAGTCGAGGACAACACCAGGGAGCGGCAGACACCATTAGTAGGCCCTAACCACCAATTTTTTTAAAAAAACAGCACTTAATGAGAGCCAGAAGGTTGAAGCTCAGATTTAGACAGTGGAGGACAATTTGAATTAGGGACTGCAGACAGACTTAGTAGGCTGTCCCCTGTAGACCATGCATCCACCACATTAACCCATTGCGCCATAATGGACACGCAACCTTCCGTGGCCATGCCTACAGGTCCATGCGTCTGTTGTCAGGTGCACCTTTGTACTCACAGATTGCCAGAGTGCATGGACAATGGTGGTGGTGCTGGTGGAGGTCTGGGATGGCTTTTCTTGCAAAAGAAGTGTCGACTGGGTAGCTCGTAGCGTGGGACAGCGTATTCCATCATGGCTTTTTTAATATTACATAAAATAAAGAAATAGGCTCTATGCACTTTAAAATAGGTTCCAGGGGTACACGGGCAGCATTGGTGTGGTCAGCGGAGGAGGAGGATTGCAAGGAGGGACCGCAGACAGGCTTACTAGGCCTAAAATAACTAAAAATAGCCTCAAGGCAGTTTTAAATCGGTTACATGGATACACAGGCAGCATTGTGGTCAGCGGAGGAGGATTGCTAGGAGGGACCGCAGACAGGCTTACTAGGCCTAAAATAACTAACAATAGGCTCAAGGCAGTTTTAAATCGGTTACATGGATACACAGGCAGCATTGTGGTCAGCGGAGGAGGATTGCAAGGAGGGACCGCAGACAGGCTTACTAGGCCTAAAATAACTAAAAATAGGCTCAAGGCAGTTTTAAATCGGTTACATGGATACACAGGCAGCATTGTGGTCAGCGGAGGAGGATTGCAAGGAGGGACCGCAGACAGGCTTACTAGGCCTAAAATAACTAAAAATAGGCTCAAGGCACTTAGAGTTATCTCGCAGGGGTACACAGGCAGCATTGTTGTGGTCAGCGGAGGACGATTGCAAGGAGTGTCTGACACAGTTAGTACTCACAAAAAATAAATAGATGTTAATGTCTCGCAAAACAACAACAACAAAAAAAAAAAGTGTGGCATACTTAGGTACAGGGGTGGGCTCATCTGCTGAGTTTCTGACATAGTAATTTGGCAGAAAGTATTTACTGGTGCCAATATAGGACACTGACCCAGACTACTTTAACTAGCATCATAGATGTCAACAAATTGGTATTGTCAGTGCCACGCATTGAAT
The DNA here is from genome assembly GCF_051348905.1 of Ranitomeya variabilis. Taxonomy (NCBI): domain Eukaryota; kingdom Metazoa; phylum Chordata; class Amphibia; order Anura; family Dendrobatidae; genus Ranitomeya; species Ranitomeya variabilis. The sequence continues at coordinate 953,914,670 of NC_135232.1, forward strand.
GATGTCAGCGCATAGACTAAACATTGGTGGAGCTGTGAGAGATAATTTTGCACGTGGTAGAGCACAGTTTGAGCTGGGGGGGGTGAACTGTCTTGTGGCCGGCGGTACCGTCCCAGGGCCCCTCATGTTACAACGGTGTGTCTGACATTGGGTGCGCGTCACCACCGCCAGAGACACTTTATTGTACTATGAGGGACCCAGTGGCTGTGCCGTTGACCAAAAGCGGGCACACCCACCTCTTCAGACAAACGCCACTCTAACGGGTGCTTGCGCCAAGTGGCGAGACCACGGCCCCATGGGGGGAGTTTTCCCATTGAGGGAGGTGTAAACATGTCGTATGCTGGACAAACAGCTGCTGCAAATTAAGAGATTGGAACACTCAGTAAGACCAGTCCACAAGCAAGACCTTTTTATAGGAAAGCTAGGTGTCAGCCGGGAAAGGTGGGGCAAAATAATTTGAAATCCAGGAGTGGTTCATTTTAATGAAGGTTAGATCATCCACATTTTGGGTAGCCAGACGAGTCCTTTTTTCGGTTAATATTGAACCAGCAGCACTGAATACTCTTTCTGATAGCACACTAGCTGCTGGGCAAGCAAGCTCCTGCAATGCATATTCTGCCAATTCAGGCCAGGTGTCTAATTTGGATGCCCAGTAATCAAATGGGAATGACGGTTGAGGGAGAACATCAATAAGGGATGAAAAATAGTTAGTAACCATACTGGACAAATGTTGTCTCCTGTCACTTTGAATAGATGCTGCAGTACCTGTCCTGTCTGCGGTCATTGCGAAATCACTCCAAAACCTGGTCAGAAAACCCCTCTGTCCAACGCCACTTCTGATTTATGCACCTCTAACACCTCTGCCCTGTAGCCCCCTGCAGCTCGTGTGAGAACCATCACCGGCGCTGTGTGCTGGGAATGCCTGAATCAAACGGTCTACAAGAGTAGCTTGTTTGGTTGCTAATATTTGTTCAAGGTTCTCATGTGGCATAATATTTTGCAATTTGCCTTTATAGCGAGGGTCAAGGATGCAGGCCAACCAGTAATCGTCATCGCTCATCATTTTAATAATGCGTGGGTCCCTTTTGAGGATACGTAAAGCATAATCCGCCATGTGGGCCAAAGTTCCAGTTGTCAAATCTGCGGTTGTGCTGGTTTGAGGGGCAGTTACAGGCAGATCTACGTCACTTGTCTCCCTTAAAAAAACAGAACCCGGCCTTGCAACGCCACTAATTTCTGTTGGCCCAGGAGAAGCTTCCTCATTAAAAAAGTACTCATCCCCATCATCCTCCTCGTCCTCCTCCTCCTCTTCGCCCGCTACCGCATCCTCTACACGGCCCTGACCAGACAATGGCTGACTGTCATCAAGGCTTTCCTCTTCCTCGGCTGCAGACGCCTGCTCCTTTATGTGCGTCAAACTTTGCATCAGCAGACGAATTAGGGGGATGCTCATGCTTATTATGGCGTTGTCTGCACTAACCAGCCGTGTGCATTCCTCAAAACACTGAAGGACTTGACACAGGTCTTGTAGCTTTGACCACTGCACACCTGACAACTCCATGTCTGCCATCCAACTGCCTGCCCGTGTATGTGTATCCTCCCACAAAAACATAACAGCACGCCTCTGTTCACACAGTCTCTGAAGCATGTGCAGTGTGGAGTTCCACCTTGTTGCAACGTCGATGATTAGGCGATGTTGGGGAAGGTTCAAAGACCGCTGATAGTTCTGCATACGGCTGGAGTGTACGGGCGAACGGCGGATATGCGAGCAAAGTCTGCGCACTTTGAGGAGCAGGTCGGGTAACCCCGGATAACTTTTCAGGAAGCACTGCACCACCAGGTTTAAGGTGTGAGCCAGGCAAGGAATGTGTTTCAGTTGGGAAAGGGCTATGGCAGCCATGAAATTCCTTCCGTTATCACTCACTACCTTGCCTGCCTCAAGATGTACAGTGCCCAGCCATGACTGAGTTTCTTTCTGCAAGAACTCGGACAGAACTTCCGCGGTGTGTCTGTTGTCGCCCAAACACTTCATTTCCAATACAGCCTGCTGACGCTTGCCACTAGCTGTCCCATAATGGCACACCTGGTGTGCAACAGTGGCAGCTGCGGATGGAGTGGATGTGCGACTGCGGTCTGTGGACGAGCTCTCGCTTCTGCAGGAGGACGAGGAAGAGGAGGAGGGGGGGCGAACGCCTACAGCCAACTCTTTCCTTGACCGTGGGCTAGGCAGAACTGTCCCAATATTGCTGTCCCCTGTGGACCCTGCATCTACCACATTCACCCAGTGTGCCGTCATGGACACGTAACGTCCCTGGCCATGCCTACTGGTCCATGCATCTGTTGTCAGGTGCACCTTTGTAGTCACAAACTGCCTGAGTGCATGGACGATGCGGTCTTTAACATGCTGTTGGAGGGCTGGGATGGCTTTTCTAGAAAAGAAGTGTCGACTGGGTAGCTCGTAGCGTGGTACAGCGTAGTCCATCAGCGCTTTGAAAGCTTCGCTTTCAAATAACCGGTAGGGCATCATCTCTAATGAGATTAGTCTAGCAATGTGGGCGTTCAAACCCTGTGTACGCGGATGCGAGGATGAGTACTTCCTTTTCCTAACAAGAGTCTCATGTAGGGTGAGCTGGACTGGAGAGCTGGAGATCGTGGAACTAGCGGTGGTGCTGGTGGACATGGCAGACTGAGAGAGGGTTGGAGATGGTATTCTTGCCGGTGCCCTACATGCAGTGTTTCCTACTACAAACCTGGTGATTCCCTGACTGCTTTGGCCTGGAGAGAGAAGCTGCACAGATACTGCAGGTGTTGCAGGAAATGGTGGCGTTACAGTGAGGGAAGGGATGTAGCGTTGCTGACTAGCTTCATTGGCCGAGGGTGCTGCAACCTTTAGGCACGTTTGGTACTTAGTCCAGGCTTGCAAATGCATGGTGGATAAATGTCTATGCATGCAACTTGTATTTAGACTTTTAAGATTCTGACCTCTGCTTAAGGTAGTTGAACATTTTTGACAGATGACTTTGCGCTGATCATTTGGATGTTGTTTAAAAAAATGCCAGACTGCACTCTTTCTACTATCGGATACCTTTTCAGGCATTGCAGACTGAGCTTCTTTAACCGGATGGCCACGCTGTCCTCCAACTGGTTTTGGTTTTGCCAAGCGTTTTTGGCCAGATACGAGCCCGGCAGATGAAACCTGTTGTGATGTTGATGCCTGCTGTGGCTCCTCCTCCTCCGCTTCAGAACTACTGCCGCCTGCACCCTGTTCCCCCAATGGCTGCCAATCGGGGTCAACAACTGGGTCATCTATGACCTCCTCTTCTATGTCGTGTGCAACTTCGTCTGTGTCACCGTGTAAGCCGGTGGTATAGCGTTCGTGACGGGGCACCATAGTCTCCGCTGGGTTTGATTCTGCCTCACTACACTGCGAGGGCAATGTTCTGGTCTGAGTCAAAGGAACAGCATAGTAATCTGGCTGTGGCTGTGCATCTGTGCACTCCATGTCCGATTCAACTTCTAATGGGCATGGCCTGTTAACTGTTTCACTGTCTAACCCAGGAACGGTATGTGTAAAGAGCTCCATGGAGTAACCAGTTGTGTCGACTGACGCATCCTTCACTGTTGCTCTGGGTGAAGGACACAAGGAACGACTTGTTCCTGACCAGGAGCATCCACTGATGATGCACTGCTCTGACATTTGGCACTTTCCGAGGAGGAGGCGAAAGAGCTAGAGGCAGAGTCAGCAATGAAAGCCAATACTTGTTCCTCCTGCTCCGGCTTCAAAAGTGGTTTTCCTACTCCCAGAAAAGGGAGCGTTCGAGGCCTTGTGTAGCGAGACGACGAACCTGGCTCAAGAACTCGAGACTTAGGTGCTGTACTGCTTTTACCACGACCACCTGATGCTCCACCACCACTACCATCATTACCAGCTGACAATGACCGCCCACGGCCACGACCTCTTCCACTAGACTTCCTCATTGTTTGCAAAACGTAACCAAAGTAACGGTATTTGTTACTGTAAAACAACTTATAAGGTGAACTCAAACTTCTGTAGGATTTATATATACCTTTATAGGTGCCTGACACTGAAAGGAAAATCAGGCCCAATGTTACACACTAGGTTTTCTGTGCCCCAATAATTTGAGACAGATGGCACACACAGGACTGGCACTCAAGCAGAAATGCCAATCTTAATCTCCCACTATTTATTTTTTTTACAGGGAGAACTTAAAAAAAAAATAAAAAAATGGCCCAGTATTACACACTGGTTTTCGGTGGCACACAATGAGAGACAGATGCCACACACAGCAATGGCACAGAGGCAGACTTGCCAATCTTTATCTCCCACTATTAATTTTTTTTTTTACAGAGAGAATTTACCCCCCCCCAAAAAAAGGCCCAGTATTACACACTGGTTTTCTGTGGCACACAATGACAGATGCCACACACAGCACTGGCACAGAGGCAGACTTGCCAATCTTTATCTCTCACTATTTATTTATTTTTTTACAGGGAGAATTTACCCCCCCCAAAAAAAGGCCCAGTATTACACACTGGTTTTCGGTGGCACACAATGAGAGACAGATGCCACACAGCAATGGCACAGAGGCAGACTTGCCAATCTTTATCTCCCACTATTAATTTTTTTTTTTACAGAGAGAATTTACCCCCCCCAAAAAAAGGCCCAGTATTACACACTAGTTTTCGGTGGCACACAATGAGAGACAGATGCCACAAACAGCACTGGCACAGAGGCATACTTGCCAATCTTTATATCCCACTATTTATTTATTTTTTTACAGGGAGAATTTACCCCCCCCCCAAAAAAAAGGCCCAGTATAACACACTGGTTTTCGGTGGCACACAATGAGAGACAGATGCCACACACAGCAATGGCACAGAGGCAGACTTGCCAATCTTTATCTCCCAATATTAATTTTTTTTTTACAGAAAGAATTTACCCGAAAAAAAAAAAGGCCCAGTATTACACACTGGTTTTCGGTGGCACACAATGAGAGACAGATGCCACACACAGCACTGGCACAGAGGCAGACTTGCCAATCTTTATCTTCCACTATTTATTTATTTTTTTACAGGGAGAACTTACCCCCCAAAAAAAGGCCCAGTATTACACACTGGTTTTCGGTGGCACACAATGAGAGACAGATGCCACACACAGCAATGGCACAGAGGCAGACTTGCCAATCTTTATCTCCCACTATTAATTTTTTTTTACAGAGAGAATTTACCCCCCCCCCAAAAAAAGGCCCAGTATTACACACTGGTTTTCGGTGGCACACAATGAGAGACAGATGCCACACACAGCAATGGCACAGAGGCAGACTTGCCAATCTTTATCTCCCACTATTAATTTATTTTTTTACAGTGAGAATTTACCCCCAACAAAAAAATGGCCCAGTATTACACACTGGTTTTCGGTGGCACACAATGAGAGACAGATGCCACACACAGCACTGGCACAGAGGCAGACTTGCCAATCTTTATCTCCCACTATTTAATTTTTTTTTTTTTAAGGAACAATAAAAAAAAAAAAAAAAATGGCCCAGTATTACACACTGGTTTTCGGTGGCACACAATAAGAGACAGATGCCACACACAGCAATGGCACAGAGGCAGACTTGCTAATCTTTATCTCCCACTATTAATTTTTTTTTTTTACAGAGAGAATTTACCCCCCCCCAAAAAAAGGCCCAGTATTACACACTGGTTTTCGGTGGCACACAATGAGAGACAGATGCCACACAGCAATGGCACAGAGGCAGACTTGCCAATCTTTATCTCCCACTATTAATTTTTTTTTTACAGAGAGAATTTACCCCCCCAAAAAAAGGCCCAGTATTACACACTGGTTTTCTGTGGCACACAATGACAGACAGATGCCACACACAGCACTGGCACAGAGGCAGACTTGCCAATCTTTATCTCCCACTATTTATTTATTTTTTTACAGAGATAATTTACCCCCCCCAAAAAAGGCCCAGTATTACACACTGGTTTTCTGTGGCACACAATGAGAGACAGATGCCACACACAGCAATGGCACAGAGGCAGACTTGCCAATCTTTATCTCCCACTATTTATTTATTTTTTTACAGGGAGAATTTACCCCCCCAAAAAAAGGCCCAGTATTAAACACTGGTTTTCGGGGGCACACAATGAGAGACAGATGCCACACACAGCAATGGCACAGAGGCAGACTTGCCAATCTTTATCTCCCACTATTAATTTTTTTTTTACAGAGAGAATTTACCCCCCCCCAAAAAAGGCCCAGTATTACACACTGGTTTTTGGTGGCACACAATGAGAGACAGATGCCACACACAGCACTGGCACAGAGGGAGACTTGCCAATCTTAATCTCCCACTATTATTTTTTTTTTTACAGAGAGAATTTACCCCCCCCAAAAAAGGCCCAGTATTACACACTGGTTTTCGGTGGCACACAATGAGAAACAGATGCCACACACAGCAATTGCACAGAGGCAGACTTGCCAATCTTTATCTCCCACTATTAATTTTTTTTTTTACAGAGAGAATTTACCCCAAAAAAAAGGCCCAGAATTATACACTGGTTTTCGGTGGCACACAATGAGAGACAGATGCCACACACAGCACTGGCACAGAGGCAGACTTGCCAATCTTTATCTCCCACTATTTATTTATTTTTTTACAGGGAGAACTTACCCCCCAAAAAAACGGCCCAGTATTACACACTGCTTTTCGGTGGCACACAATGAGAGACAGATGCCACACACAGCACTGGCACAGAGGCAGACTTGCCAATCTTTATCTCCCACTATTATTTTTTTTTTTACAGAGAGAATTTACCCCCCCAAAAAAGGCCCAGTATTACACACTGGTTTTCGGTGGCACACAATGAGAGACAGATGCCACACACAGCAATGGCACAGAGGCAGACTTGCCAATCTTTATCTCCCACTATTAATTTTTTTTTTACAGAGAGAATTTACCCCCCCCAAAAAAAGGCCCAGTATTACACACTGGTTTTCGGTGGCACACAATGAGAGACAGATGCCACACACAGCAATGGCACAGAGGCAGACTTGCCAATCTTTATCTCCCACTATTAATTTATTTTTTTACAGTGAGAATTTACCCCCAACAAAAAAATGGCCCAGTATTACACACTGGTTTTCGGTGGCACACAATGAGAGACAGATGCCACACACAGCACTGGCACAGAGGCAGACTTGCCAATCTTTATCTCCCACTATTTATTTATTTTTTTACAGTGAGAATTTACCCCCCCAAAAAAAGGCCCAGTATTAAACACTGGTTTTCGGTGGCACACAATGAGAGACAGATGCCACACACAGCAATGGCACAGAGGCAGACTTGCCAATCTTTATCTCCCACTATTATTTTTTTTTTTTACAGAGAAAATTTACCCCCCCCAAAAAAAGGCCCAGTATTACACACTGGTTTTTGGTGGCACACAATGAGAGACAGATGCCACACACAGCACTGGCACAGAGGCAGACTTGCCAATCTTTATCTCCCACTATTATTTTTTTTTTTTACAGAGAGAATTTACCCCCCCAAAAAAAGGCCCAGTATTACACACTGGTTTTCGGTGGCACACAATGAGAGACAGATGCCACACACAGCAATGGCACAGAGGCAGACTTGCCAATCTTTATCTCCCACTATTAATTTTTTTTTTACAGAGAGAATTTACCCCAAAAAAAGGCCCAGTATTACACACTGGTTTTCGGTGGCACACAATGAGAGACAGATGCCACACACAGCACTGGCACAGAGGCAGACTTGCCAATCTTTATCTCCCACTATTTATTTATTTTTTTACAGGGAGAACTTACCCCCCAAAAAAACGGCCCAGTATTACACACTGGTTTTCGGTGGCACACAATGAGAGACAGATTCCACACACAGCAATGGCACAGAGGCAGACGCCAATCTTTATCTCCCACTATTAATTTTTTTTTTACAGAGAGAATTTACCCCCCCCAAAAAAAGGCCCAGTATTACACACTGGTTTTCGGTGGCACACAATGAGAGACAGCTGCCACACACAGCAATGGCACAGAGGCAGACTTGCCAATCTTTATCTCCCACTATCAATTTTTTTTTTACAGAGAGAATTTACCCCCCAAAAAAAAGGCCCAGTATTACACACTGGTTTTCGGTGGCACACAATGAGAGGCAGATGCCACACACAGCACTGGCACAGAGGCAGACTTGCCAATCTTTATCTCCCACTATTTATTTATTTTTTTACAGAGATAATTTACCCCCCAAAAAAAAGGCCCAGTATTACACACTGGTTTTCTGTGGCACACAATGAGAGACAGATGCCACACACAGCAATGGCACAGAGGCAGACTTGCCAATCTTTATCTCCCACTATTTATTTATTTTTTTACAGTGAGAATTTACCCCCCCAAAAAAAGGCCCAGTATTAAACACTGGTTTTCGGTGGCACACAATGAGAGACAGATGCCACACACAGCAATGGCACAGAGGCAGACTTGCCAATCTTTATCTCCCACTATTAATTTTTTTTTTACAGAGAGAATTTACCCCCCCAAAAAAAGGCCCAGTATTACACACTGGTTTTTGGTGGCACACAATGAGAGACAGATGCCACACACAGCACTGGCACAGAGGCAGACTTGCCAATCTTTATCTCTCACTATTATTTTTTTTTTTACAGAGAGAATTTACCCCCCCAAAAAAAGGCCCAGTATTACACACTGGTTTTCGGTGGCACACAATGAGAGACAGATGCCACACACAGCAATGGCACAGAGGCAGACTTGCCAATCTTTATCTCCCACTGTTTATTTATTTTTTTACAGTGAGAATTTACCCCCCCAAAAAAAGGCCCAGTATTACACACTGGTTTTCGGTGGCACACAATGAGAGGCAGATGCCACACACAGCACTGGCACAGAGGCAGACTTGCCAATCTTTATCTCCCACTATTTATTTATTTTTTTACAGAGATAATTTACCCCCCCCAAAAAAGGCCCAGTATTACACACTGGTTTTCTGTGGCACACAATGAGAGACAGATGCCACACACAGCAATGGCACAGAGGCAGACTTGCCAATCTTTATCTCCCACTATTTATTTATTTTTTTACAGTGAGAATTTACCCCCCCAAAAAAAGGCCCAGTATTAAACACTGGTTTTCGGTGGCACACAATGAGAGACAGATGCCACACACAGCAATGGCACAGAGGCAGACTTGCCAATCTTTATCTCCCACTATTAATTTTTTTTTTACAGAGAGAATTTACCCCCCCAAAAAAAGGCCCAGTATTACACACTGGTTTTTGGTGGCACACAATGAGAGACAGATGCCACACACAGCACTGGCACAGAGGCAGACTTGCCAATCTTTATCTCTCACTATTATTTTTTTTTTTTACAGAGAGAATTTACCCCCCCAAAAAAAGGCCCAGTATTACACACTGGTTTTCGGTGGCACACAATGAGAGACAGATGCCACACACAGCATTGGCACAGAGGCAGACTTGCCAATCTTTATCTCCCACTATTAATTTTTTTTTTTACAGAGAGAATTTACCCCAAAAAAAGGCCCAGTATTACACACTGGTTTTCGGTGGCACACAATGAGAGACAGATGCCACACACAGCACTGGCACAGAGGCAGACTTGCCAATCTTTATCTCCCACTATTTATTTATTTTTTTACAGGGAGAACTTACCCCCCCAAAAAATGGCCCAGTATTACACACTGGTTTTCGGTGGCACACAATGAGAGACAGATTCCACACACAGCAATGGCACAGAGGCAGACTTGCCAATCTTTATCTCCCACTATTAATTTTTTTTTTACAGAGAGAATTTACCCCCCCAAAAAAAAGGCCCAGTATTACACACTGGTTTTCGGTGGCACACAATGAGAGACAGCTGCCACACACAGCAATGGCACAGAGGCAGACTTGCCAATCTTTATCTCCCACTATCAATTTTTTTTTTACAGAGAGAATTTACCCCCCCAAAAAAAAGCCCAGTATTACACACTGGTTTTCGGTGGCACACAATGAGAGACAGATGCCACACACAGCATTGGCACAGAGGCAGACTTGCCAATCTTTATCTCCCACTATTTATTTATTTTTTTACAAAGAGAAATTACCCCCCCCAAAAAAAGGCCCAGTATTACACACTGGTTTTCGGTGGCACACAATGAGAGGCAGATGCCACACACAGCAATGGCACAGAGGCAGACTTGCCAATCTTTATCTCCCACTATTTATTTATTTTTTTACAGGGAGAATTTCCCCCCCCCCCATAAAAAAGGCCCAGTATTACACACTGGTTTTTGGTGGCACACAATGAGAGACAGATGCCACACACAGCAATGGCACAGAGTCAGACTTGCCAATCTTTATCTCCCACTATTTATTTATTTTTTTACAGTGAGAATTTACCCCCCCCCAAAAAAATGGCCCAGTATTACACACTGGTTTTCGGTGGCACACAATGAGAGACAGATGCCACACACAGCACTGGCACAGAGGCAGACTTGCCAATCTTTATCTCCCACTATTTATTTATTTTTTTACAGGGAGAATTAAAAAAAAAAAATTATGGCCCAGTATTACACACTGGTTTTCGTTGGCACACAATGAGAGACAGATGCCACACACAGCAATGGCACAGAGGCAGACTTGCCAATCTTTATCTCCCACTATTAATTTTTTTTTTTACAGAGAGAATTTACCCCCCCAAAAAAAGGCCCAATATTACACACTGGTTTTCGGTGGCACACAATGAGAGACAGATGCCACACACAGCAATGGCACAGAGGCAGACTTGCCAATCTTTATCTCCCACTATTAATTTTTTTTTTACAGAGAGAATTTACCCAAAAAAAAAAAGGCCCAGTATTACACACTGGTTTTCGGTGGCACACAATGAGAGACAGATGCCACACACAGCAGTGGCACAGAGGCAGACTTGCCAATCTTTATCTCCCACTATTAATTTTTTTTTTTACAGGGAGAATTTAAAAAAAAAAAAATGGCCCTGTATTACACACTGGTTTTCGGTGGCACACAATGAGAGACAGATGCCACACACAGCAATGGCACAGAGGCAGACTTGCCAATCTTTATCTCCCACTATTAATTTTTTTTTTTACAGAGAGAATTTACCCCCCCAAAAAAAGGCCCAATATTACACACTGGTTTTCGGTGGCACACAATGAGAGACAGATGCCACACACAGCAATGGCACAGAGGCAGACTTGCCAATCTTTATCTCCCACTATTAATTTTTTTTTTACAGAGAGAATTTACCCCCCAAAAAAAAGGCCCAGTATTACACACTGGTTTTCGGTGGCACACAATGAGAGACAGATGCCACACACAGCAGTGGCACAGAGGCAGACTTGCCAATCTTTATCTCCCACTATTAATTTTTTTTTTACAGAGAGAATTTACCCCCCAAAAAAAGGCCCAGTATTACTCACTGATTTTCGGTGGCACACAATGAGAGACAGATGCCACACACAGCACTGGCACAGAGGCAGACTTGCCAATCTTTATCTCCCACTATTTATTTATTTTTTTACAGGGAGAATTTACCCCCCCCAAAAAAAGGCCCAGTATTACACACTGGTTTTCGGTGGCACACAATGAGAGACAGATGCCACACACAGCACTGGCACAGAGGCAGACTTGCCAATCTTTATCTCCCACTATTTAATTATTTTTTTTTTAAGGAACAATAAGAAAAAAAAAAAAAAATGGCCCAGTATTACACACTGGTTTTCGGTGGCACACAATAAGAGACAGATGCCACACACAGCAATGGCACAGAGGCAGACTTGCCAATATTTATCTCCCACTATTAATTTTTTTTTTACAGAGAGAATTTACCCCCCCAAAAAAAAGGCCCAGTATTACACACTGGTTTTCGGTGGCACACAATGAGAGACAGATGCCACACAGCAATGGCACAGAGGCAGACTTGCCAATCTTTATCTCCCACTATTAATTTTTTTTTTAACAGAGAGAATTTACCCCCCCCCAAAAAAAAAGGCCCAGTATTAGACACTGGTTTTCTGTGGCACACAATGAGAGACAGATGCCACACACAGCACTGGCACAGAGGCAGACTTGCCAATCTTTATCTCCCACTACTTATTTATTTTTTTACAGAGATAATTTACCCCCCCAAAAAAAGGCCCAGTATTACACACTGGTTTTCTGTGGCACACAATGAGAGACAGATGCCACACACAGCAATGGCACAGAGGCAGACTTGCCAATCTTTATCTCCCACTATTATTTTTTTTTTTTACAGAAAGAATTTACCCCCCCCCAAAAAAGGCCCAGTATTACACACTGGTTTTCTGTGGCACACAATGAGAGACAGATGCCACACACAGCAATGGCACAGAGGCAGACTTGCCAATCTTTATCTCCCACTATTTATTTATTTTTTTACAGGGAGAATTTACCCCCCCAAAAAAAGCCCACTATTAAACACTGGTTTTCGGTGGCACACAATGAGAGGCAGATGCCACACACAGCAATGGCACAGAGGCAGACTTGCCAATCTTTATCTCCCACTATTTATTTATTTTTTTACAGGGAGAATTTCCCCCCCCCCCATAAAAAAGGCCCAGTATTACACACTGGTTTTTGGTGGCACACAATGAGAGACAGATGCCACACACAGCAATGGCACAGAGTCAGACTTGCCAATCTTTATCTCCCACTATTTATTTATTTTTTTACAGTGAGAATTTACCCCCCCCAAAAAAAATGGCCCAGTATTACACACTGGTTTTCGGTGGCACACAATGAGAGACAGATGCCACACACAGCACTGGCACAGAGGCAGACTTGCCAATCTTTATCTCCCACTATTTATTTATTTTTTTACAGGGAGAATTAAAAAAAAAAAATTATGGCCCAGTATTACACACTGGTTTTCGTTGGCACACAATGAGAGACAGATGCCACACACAGCAATGGCACAGAGGCAGACTTGCCAATCTTTATCTCCCACTATTAATTTTTTTTTTTACAGAGAGAATTTACCCCCCAAAAAAAAGGCCCAATATTACACACTGGTTTTCGGTGGCACACAATGAGAGACAGATGCCACACACAGCAATGGCACAGAGGCAGACTTGCCAATCTTTATCTCCCACTATTAATTTTTTTTTTACAGAGAGAATTTACCCAAAAAAAAAAAGGCCCAGTATTACACACTGGTTTTCGGTGGCACACAATGAGAGACAGATGCCACACACAGCAGTGGCACAGAGGCAGACTTGCCAATCTTTATCTCCCACTATTAATTTTTTTTTTTACAGGGAGAATTTAAAAAAAAAAAAATGGCCCTGTATTACACACTGGTTTTCGGTGGCACACAATGAGAGACAGATGCCACACACAGCAATGGCACAGAGGCAGACTTGCCAATCTTTATCTCCCACTATTAATTTTTTTTTTTACAGAGAGAATTTACCCCCCCAAAAAAAGGCCCAATATTACACACTGGTTTTCGGTGGCACACAATGAGAGACAGATGCCACACACAGCAATGGCACAGAGGCAGACTTGCCAATCTTTATCTCCCACTATTAATTTTTTTTTTACAGAGAGAATTTACCCCCCAAAAAAAAGGCCCAGTATTACACACTGGTTTTCGGTGGCACACAATGAGAGACAGATGCCACACACAGCAGTGGCACAGAGGCAGACTTGCCAATCTTTATCTCCCACTATTAATTTTTTTTTTACAGAGAGAATTTACCCCCCAAAAAAAGGCCCAGTATTACTCACTGATTTTCGGTGGCACACAATGAGAGACAGATGCCACACACAGCACTGGCACAGAGGCAGACTTGCCAATCTTTATCTCCCACTATTTATTTATTTTTTTACAGGGAGAATTTACCCCCCCCAAAAAAAGGCCCAGTATTACACACTGGTTTTCGGTGGCACACAATGAGAGACAGATGCCACACACAGCACTGGCACAGAGGCAGACTTGCCAATCTTTATCTCCCACTATTTAATTATTTTTTTTTTAAGGAACAATAAGAAAAAAAAAAAAAAATGGCCCAGTATTACACACTGGTTTTCGGTGGCACACAATAAGAGACAGATGCCACACACAGCAATGGCACAGAGGCAGACTTGCCAATATTTATCTCCCACTATTAATTTTTTTTTTACAGAGAGAATTTACCCCCCCCAAAAAAAGGCCCAGTATTACACACTGGTTTTCGGTGGCACACAATGAGAGACAGATGCCACACAGCAATGGCACAGAGGCAGACTTGCCAATCTTTATCTCCCACTATTAATTTTTTTTTTTAACAGAGAGAATTTACCCCCCCCCCAAAAAAAGGCCCAGTATTAGACACTGGTTTTCTGTGGCACACAATGAGAGACAGATGCCACACACAGCACTGGCACAGAGGCAGACTTGCCAATCTTTATCTCCCACTACTTATTTATTTTTTTACAGAGATAATTTACCCCCCCAAAAAAAGGCCCAGTATTACACACTGGTTTTCTGTGGCACACAATGAGAGACAGATGCCACACACAGCAATGGCACAGAGGCAGACTTGCCAATCTTTATCTCCCACTATTATTTTTTTTTTTTACAGAAAGAATTTACCCCCCCCCAAAAAAGGCCCAGTATTACACACTGGTTTTCTGTGGCACACAATGAGAGACAGATGCCACACACAGCAATGGCACAGAGGCAGACTTGCCAATCTTTATCTCCCACTATTTATTTATTTTTTTACAGGGAGAATTTACCCCCCAAAAAAAAGCCCACTATTAAACACTGGTTTTCGGTGGCACACAATGAGAGACAGATGCCACACACAGCAATGGCACAGAGGCAGACTTGCCAATCTTTATCTCCCACTATTAATTTTTTTTTTACAGAGAGAATTTACCCAAAAAAAAAAAAAAGGCCCAGTATTACACACTGGTTTTTGGTGGCACACAATGAGAGACAGATGCCACACACAGCACTGGCACAGAGGCAGACTTGCCAATCTTTATCTCCCACTATTATTTTTTTTTTTTACAGAGAGAATTTACCCCCCCAAAAAAAGGCCCAGTATTACACACTGGTTTTCGGTGGTACACAATGAGAGACAGATGCCACACACAGCAATGGCACAGAGGCAGACTTGCCAATCTTTATCTCCCACTATTAACTTTTTTTTTACAGAGAGAATTTACCCCAAAAAAAAGGCCCAGTATTACACACTGGTTTTCGGTGGCACACAATGAGAGACAGATGCCACACACAGCACTGGCACAGAGGGAGACTTGCCAATCTTTATCTCCCACTATTTAAGTTTTTTTTTTTAAGGAACAATAAAAAAAAAAAAAAAAAAAATGGCCCAGTATTACACACTGGTTTTCGGTGGCACACAATAAGAGACAGATGCCACACACAGCAATGGCACAGAGGCAGACTTGCCAATCTTTATCTCCCACTATTATTTTTTTTTTTTACAGAGAGAATTTTCCCCCCAAAAAAAAGGCCCAGTATTACACACTGGTTTTCGGTGGCACACAATGAGAGACAGATGCCACACAGCAATGGCACAGAGGCAGACTTGCCAATCTTTATCTCCCAATATCATTTTTTTTTTACAGAGAGAATTTACCCCCCCCCAAAAAAGGCCCAGTATTACACACTGGTTTTCGGTGGCACACAATGAGAGACAGATGCCACACACAGCACTGGCACAGAGGCAGACTTGCCAATCTTTATCTCCCACTATTTATTTATTTTTTTACAGAAAGAATTTACCCCCCCCAAAAAAAGGCCCAGTATTACACACTGGTTTTCGGTGGCACACAATGAGAGGCAGATGCCACACACAGCAATGGCACAGAGGCAGACTTGCCAATCTTTATCTCCCACTATTTATTTATTTTTTTACAGGGAGAATTTACCCCCCCCAAAAAAAAGCCCCAGTATTACACACTGGTTTTCGGTGGCACACAATGAGAGACAGATGCCACACACAGCAATGGCACAGAGGCAGACTTGCCAATCTTTATCTCCCACTATTAATTTATTTTTTTACAGTGAGAATTTACCCCCCCAAAAAAGGCCCAGTATTACACACTGGTTTTCGGTGGCACACAATGAGAGACAGATGCCACACACAGCACTGGCACAGAGGCAGACTTGCCAATCTTTATCTCCCACTATTTATTTATTTTTTTACAGGGAGAATTTACCCCCCCCACAAAAAAGGCACAGTATTAAACACTGGTTTTCGGTGGCACACAATGAGAGACAGATGCCACACACAGCAATGGCACAGAGGCAGACTTGCCAATCTTTATCTCCCACTATTAATTTTTTTTTTTACAGAGAGAATTTACCCCCCCCCCAAAAAAAGGCCCAGTATTACACACTGGTTTTTGGTGGCACACAATGAGAGACAGATGCCACACACAGCACTGGCACAGAGGCAGACTTGCCAATCTTTATCTCCCCCTATTATTTTTTTTTTTTACAGAAAGAATTTACCCCCCCAAAAAAAAGGCCCAGTATTACACACTGGTTTTCGGTGGCACACAATGAGAGACAGATGCCACACACAGCAATGGCACAGAGGCAGACTTGCCAATCTTTATCTCCCACTATTTATTTATTTTTTTACAGGGAAAATTTACCCCCCCCCAAAAAAAGGCCCAGTATTACACACTGGTTTTCGGTGGCACACAATGAGAGGCAGATGCCACACACAGCAATGGCACAGATGCAGACTTGCCAATCTTTATCTCCCACTATTAATTTATTTTTTTACAGTGAGAATTTACCCCCCAAAAAAAGGCCCAGTATTACACACTGGTTTTCGGTGGCACACAATGAGAGACAGATGCCACACACAGCACTGGCACAGAGGCAGACTTGCCAATCTTTATCTCCCACTATTTATTTATTTTTTTACAGGGAGAATTTACCCCCCCCACAAAAAAGGCACAGTATTAAACACTGGTTTTCGGTGGCACACAATGAGAGACAGATGCCACACACAGCAATGGCACAGAGGCAGACTTGCCAATCTTTATCTCCCACTATTAATTTTTTTTTTTACAGAGAGAATTTACCCCCCCCCCCAAAAAAAGGCCCAGTATTACACACTGGTTTTTGGTGGCACACAATGAGAGACAGATGCCACACACAGCACTGGCACAGAGGCAGACTTGCCAATCTTTATCTCCCACTATTATTTTTTTTTTTTACAGAAAGAATTTACCCCCCCAAAAAAAAGGCCCAGTATTACACACTGGTTTTCGGTGGCACACAATGAGAGACAGATGCCACACACAGCAATGGCACAGAGGCAGACTTGCCAATCTTTATCTCCCACTATTTATTTATTTTTTTACAGGGAGAATTTACCCCCCCCCAAAAAAAGGCCCAGTATTACACACTGGTTTTCGGTGGCACACAATGAGAGGCAGATGCCACACACAGCAATGGCACAGAGGCAGACTTGCCAATCTTTATCTCCCACTATTTATTTATTTTTTTACAGGGAGAATTTACCCCCCCCCCCAAAAAAAAGGCCCAGTATTACACACTGGTTTTCGGTGGCAAACAATGAGAGAAAGATGCCACACACAGCAATGGCACAGAGGCAGACTTGCCAATCTTTATCTCCCACTATTAATTTATTTTTTTACAGGGAGAATTTACCCCCCCCAAAAAAATGGCCCAGTATTACACAATGGAATTCGGTGGCACACAATGAGAGACAGATGCCACACACAGCACTGGCACAGAGGCAGACTTGCCAATCTTTATCTCCCACTATTTTTTTTTTTTTTACAGGGAGAATTAAAAAAAAAAAAAAATGGCCCAGTATTACACACTGGTTTTCGGTGGCACACAATGAGAGACAGATGCCACACACAGCAATGGCACAGAGGCAGACTTGCCAATCTTTATCTCCCACTATTTATTTATTTTTTTTCAGGGAGAATTAAAAAAAAATAAATTATGGCCCAGTATTACACACTGGTTTTCGGTGGCACACAATGAGAGACAGATGCCACACACAGCAATGGCACAGAGGCAGACTTGCCAATCTTTATCTCCCACTATTTAATTTTTTTTTTATAGAGAGAATTTACCCCCCCCCCAAAAAAGGCCCAGTATTACACACTGGTTTTCGGTGGCACACAATGAGAGACAGATGCCACACAGCAATGGCACAGAGGTAGACTTGCCAATCTTTATCTCCCACTATTAATTTTTTTTTTACAGAGAGAATTTACCCCCCCAAAAAAAGGCCCAGTATTACACACTGGTTTTCGGTGGCACACAATGAGAGACAGATGCCACACACAGCACTGGCACAGAGGCAGACTTGCCAATCTTTATCTCCCACTATTTATTTATTTTTTTACAGAGAGAATTTACCCCCCCCAAAAAAGGCCCAGTATTACACACTGGTTTTCTGTGGCACACAATGAGAGACAGATGCCACACACAGCAATGGCACAGAGGCAGACTTGCCAATCTTTATCTCCCACTATTAATTTTTTTTTTTACAGAGAGAATTTACCCCCCCCCCAAAAAAAAAGGCCCAGTATTACACACTGGTTTTCGGTGGCACACAATGAGAGACAGATGCCACACACAGCAATGGCACAGAGGCAGACTTGCCAATCTTTATCTCCCACTATTAATTTATTTTTTTACAGTGAGAATTTACCCCCAACAAAAAAATGGCCCAGTATTACACACTGGTTTTCGGTGGCACACAATGAGAGACAGATGCCACACACAGCACTGGCACAGAGGCAGACTTGCCAATCTTTATCTCCCACTATTTATTTAATTTTTTACAGGGAGAATTAAAAAAAAAAAATGGCCCAGTATTACACACTGGTTTCCGGTGGCACACAGTGAGAGACAGATGCCACACACAGCAATGGCACAGAGGCAGACTTGCCAATCTTTATCTCCCACTATTTAGTTATTTTTTTTTAAGGAACAATAAGAAAAAAAAAAAAAAATGGCCCAGTATTACACACTGGTTTTCGGTGGCACACAATAAGAGACAGATGCCACACACAGCAATGGCACAGAGGCAGACTTGCCAATCTTTATCTCCCACTATTTTTTTTTTTTTACAGGGAGAATTTAAAAAAAAAAAAAATGGCCCAGTATTACACACTGGTTTTCGGTGGTACACAATGAGAGACAGATGCCACACACAGCAATGGCACAGAGGCAGACTTGCCAATCTTTATCTCCCACTATTAACTTTTTTTTTACAGAGAGAATTTACCCCCAAAAAAAGGCCCAGTATTACACACTGGTTTTCGGTGGCACACAATGAGAGACAGATGCCACACACAGCACTGGCACAGAGGGAGACTTGCCAATCTTTATCTCCCACTATTTAATTTTTTTTTTTAAGGAACAATAAAAAAAAAAAATAAAAAAAATGGCCCAGTATTACACACTGGTTTTCGGTGGCACACAATAAGAGACAGATGCCACACACAGCAATGGCACAGAGGCAGACTTGCCAATCTTTATCTCCCACTATTATTTTTTTTTTTTACAGAGAGAATTTTCCCCCCAAAAAAAAGGCCCAGTATTACACACTGGTTTTCGGTGGCACACAATGAGAGACAGATGCCACACAGCAATGGCACAGAGGCAGACTTGCCAATCTTTATCTCCCAATATCATTTTTTTTTTACAGAGAGAATTTACCCCCCCCAAAAAAAGGCCCAGTATTACACACTGGTTTTCGGTGGCACACAATGAGAGACAGATGCCACACACAGCACTGGCACAGAGGCAGACTTGCCAATCTTTATCTCCCACTATTTATTTATTTTTTTACAGAAAGAATTTACCCCCCCCAAAAAAAGGCCCAGTATTACACACTGGTTTTCGGTGGCACACAATGAGAGGCAGATGCCACACACAGCAATGGCACAGAGGCAGACTTGCCAATATTTATCTCCCACTATTTATTTATTTTTTTACAGGGAGAATTTACCTACCCAAAAAAAAAGCCCCAGTATTACACACTGGTTTTCGGTGGCACACAATGAGAGACAGATGCCACACACAGCAATGGCACAGAGGCAGACTTGCCAATCTTTATCTCCCACTATTAATTTATTTTTTTACAGTGAGAATTTACCCCCCAAAAAAGGCCCAGTATTACACACTGGTTTTCGGTGGCACACAATGAGAGACAGATGCCACACACAGCACTGGCACAGAGGCAGACTTGCCAATCTTTATCTCCCACTATTTATTTATTTTTTTACAGGGAGAATTTACCCCCCCCACAAAAAAGGCCCAGTATTAAACACTGGTTTTCGGTGGCACACAATGAGAGACAGATGCCACACACAGCAATGGCACAGAGGCAGACTTGCCAATCTTTATCTCCCACTATTAATTTTTTTTTTACAGAGAGAATTTACCCCCCCCCCAAAAAAAGGCCCAGTATTACACACTGGTTTTTGGTGGCACACAATGAGAGACAGATGCCACACACAGCACTGGCACAGAGGCAGACTTGCCAATCTTTATCTCCCACTATTATTTTTTTTTTTTACAGAAAGAATTTACCCCCCCCAAAAAAAGGCCCAGTATTACACACTGGTTTTCGGTGGCACACAATGAGAGACAGATGCCACACACAGCAATGGCACAGAGGCAGACTTGCCAATCTTTATCTCCCACTATTTATTTATTTTTTTACAGGGAGAATTTACCCCCCCCAAAAAAAGGCCCAGTATTACACACTGGTTTTCGGTGGCACACAATGAGAGGCAGATGCCACACACAGCAATGGCACAGAGGCAGACTTGCCAATCTTTATCTCCCACTATTTATTTATTTTTTTACAGGGAGAATTTACCCCCCCCCCAAAAAAAAGGCCCAGTATTACACACTGGTTTTCGGTGGCAAACAATGAGAGAAAGATGCCACACACAGCAATGGCACAGAGGCAGACTTGCCAATCTTTATCTCCCACTATTAATTTATTTTTTTACAGGGAGAATTTACCCCCCCCAAAAAAATGGCCCAGTATTACACAATGGAATTCGGTGGCACACAATGAGAGACAGATGCCACACACAGCACTGGCACAGAGGCAGACTTGCCAATATTTATCTCCCACTATTTTTTTTTTTTTTTACAGGGAGAATTTAAAAAAAAAAAAATGGCCCAGTATTACACACTGGTTTTCGGTGGCACACAATGAGAGACAGATGCCACACACAGCAATGGCACAGAGGCAGACTTGCCAATCTTTATCTCCCACTATTTAATTTTTTTTTATAGAGAGAATTTACCCCCCCAAAAAAAAGGCCCAGTATTACACACTGGTTTTCGGTGGCACACAATGAGAGACAGATGCCACACAGCAATGGCACAGAGGTAGACTTGCCAATCTTTATCTCCCACTATTAATTTTTTTTTACAGAGAGAATTTACCCCCCAAAAAAAAGGCCCAGTATTACACACTGGTTTTCGGTGGCACACAATGAGAGACAGATGCCACACACAGCACTGGCACAGAGGCAGACTTGCCAATCTTTATCTCCCACTATTTATTTTTTTTTTTACAGAGAGAATTTACCCCCCCCAAAAAAGGCCCAGTATTACACACTGGTTTTCTGTGGCACACAATGAGAGACAGATGCCACACACAGCAATGGCACAGAGGCAGACTTGCCAATCTTTATCTCCCACTATTAATTTTTTTTTTTACAGAGAGAATTTACCCCCCCCCCCCAAAAAAAAAGGCCCAGTATTACACACTGGTTTTCTGTGGCACACAATGAGAGCCAGATGCCACACACAGCACTGGCACAGAGGCAGACTTGCCAATCTTTATCTCCCACTACTTATTTATTTTTTTACAGAGATAATTTACCCCCCCCAAAAAAAGGCCCAGTATTACACACTGGTTTTCTGTGGCACACAATGAGAGACAGATGCCACACACAGCAATGGCACAGAGGCAGACTTGCCAATCTTTATCTCCCACTATTATTTTTTTTTTTTACAGAAAGAATTTACCCCCCCCAAAAAAAGGCCCAGTATTACACACTGGTTTTCTGTGGCACACAATGAGAGACAGATGCCACACACAGCAATGGCACAGAGGCAGACTTGCCAATCTTTATCTCCCACTGTTTATTTATTTTTTTACAGGGAGAATTTACCCCCCCCAAAAAAGGCCCACTATTAAACACTGGTTTTCGGTGGCACACAATGAGAGACAGATGCCACACACAGCAATGGCACAGAGGCAGACTTGCCAATCTTTATCTCCCACTATTAATTTTTTTTTTACAGAGAGAATTTACCCAAAAAAAAAAAAAGGCCCAGTATTACACACTGGTTTTTGGTGGCACACAATGAGAGACAGATGCCACACACAGCACTGGCACAGAGGCAGACTTGCCAATCTTTATCTCCCACTATTATTTTTTTTTTTTACAGAGAGAATTTATCCCCCCCAAAAAAGGCCCAGTATTACACACTGGTTTTCGGTGGTACACAATGAGAGACAGATGCCACACACAGCAATGGCACAGAGGCAGACTTGCCAATCTTTATCTCCCAATATCATTTTTTTTTTTACAGAGAGAATTTACCCCCCCCAAAAAAAGGCCCAGTATTACACACTGGTTTTCGGTGGCACACAATGAGAGACAGATGCCACACACAGCACTGGCACAGAGGCAGACTTGCCAATCTTTATCTCCCACTATTTATTTATTTTTTTACAGAAAGAATTTACCCCCCCCAAAAAAAGGCCCAGTATTACACACTGGTTTTCGGTGGCACACAATGAGAGGCAGATGCCACACACAGCAATGGCACAGAGGCAGACTTGCCAATCTTTATCTCCCACTATTTATTTATTTTTTTACAGGGAGAATTTACCCCCCCCAAAAAAAAGCCCCAGTATTACACACTGGTTTTCGGTGGCACACAATGAGAGACAGATGCCACACACAGCAATAGCACAGAGGCAGACTTGCCAATCTTTATCTCGCACTATTAATTTATTTTTTTACAGTGAGAATTTACCCCCCAAAAAAAGGCCCAGTATTACACACTGGTTTTCGGTGGCACACAATGAGAGACAGATGCCACACACAGCACTGGCACAGAGGCAGACTTGCCAATCTTTATCTCCCACTATTTATTTATTTTTTTACAGGGAGAATTTACCCCCCCCACAAAAAAGGCCCAGTATTAAACACTGGTTTTCGGTGGCACACAATGAGAGACAGATGCCACACACAGCAATGGCCCAGAGGCAGACTTGCCAATCTTTATCTCCCACTATTAATTTTTTTTTTTACAGAGAGAATTTACCCCCCCCACCAAAAAAGGCCCAGTATTACACACTGGTTTTTGGTGGCAAACAATGAGAGAAAGATGCCACACACAGCAATGGCACAGAGGCAGACTTGCCAATCTTTATCTCCCACTATTAATTTATTTTTTTACAGGGAGAATTTACCCCCCCAAAAAAATGGCCCAGTATTACACAATGGAATTCGGTGGCACACAATGAGAGACAGATGCCACACACAGCACTGGCACAGAGGCAGACTTGCCAATCTTTATCTCCCACTATTTTTTTTTTTTTTTACAGGGAGAATTAAAAAAAAAAAAAATGGCCCAGTATTACACACTGGTTTTCAGTGGCACACAATGAGAGACAGATGCCACACACAGCAATGGCACAGAGGCAGACTTGCCAATCTTTATCTCCCACTATTTATTTATTTTTTTTCAGGGAGAATTAAAAAAAAATAAATTATGGCCCAGTATTACACACTGGTTTTCGGTGGCACACAATGAGAGACAGATGCCACACACAGCAATGGCACAGAGGCAGACTTGCCAATCTTTATCTCCCACTATTTATTTATTTTTTTACAGGGAGAATTTACCCCCCCCACAAAAAAGGCCCAGTATTAAACACTGGTTTTCGGTGGCACACAATGAGAGACAGATGCCACACACAGCAATGGCACAGAGGCAGACTTGCCAATCTTTATCTCCCACTATTAATTTTTTTTTTTACAGAGAGAATTTACCCCCCCCACCAAAAAAGGCCCAGTATTACACACTGGTTTTTGGTGGCACACAATGAGAGACAGATGCCACACACAGCACTGGCACAGAGGCAGACTTGCCAATCTTTATCTCCCACTATTATTTTTTTTTTTTACAGAAAGAATTTACCCCCCCCCAAAAAAAGGCCCAGTATTACACACTGGTTTTCGGTGGCACGCAATGAGAGACAGATGCCACACACAGCAATGGCACAGAGGCAGACTTGCCAATCTTTATCTCCCACTATTTATTTATTTTTTTACAGGGAGAATTTACCCCCCCCAAAAAAAAAGGCCCAGTATTACACACTGGTTTTCGGTGGCACACAATGAGAGGCAGATGCCACACACAGCAATGGCACAGAGGCAGACTTGCCAATCTTTATCTCCCACTATTTATTTATTTTTTTACAGGGAGAATTTACCCCCCCCCCCAAAAAAAAAGGCCCAGTATTACACACTGGTTTTCGGTGGCAAACAATGAGAGAAAGATGCCACACACAGCAATGGCACAGAGGCAGACTTGCCAATCTTTATCTCCCACTATTAATTTATTTTTTTACAGGGAGAATTTACCCCCCCAAAAAAATGGCCCAGTATTACACAATGGAATTCGGTGGCACACAATGAGAGACAGATGCCACAC
Organism: Ranitomeya variabilis; assembly: GCF_051348905.1. Taxonomy (NCBI): domain Eukaryota; kingdom Metazoa; phylum Chordata; class Amphibia; order Anura; family Dendrobatidae; genus Ranitomeya; species Ranitomeya variabilis. Next base: position 953,939,501 of record NC_135232.1, read on the forward strand.
ACAGCAATGGCACAGAGGCAGACTTGCCAATCTTTATCTCCCACTATTTATTTATTTTTTTTCAGGGAGAATTAAAAAAAAATAAATTATGGCCCAGTATTACACACTGGTTTTCGGTGGCACACAATGAGAGACAGATGCCACACACAGCAATGGCACAGAGGCAGACTTGCCAATCTTTATCTGCCACTATTTAATTTTTTTTTATAGAGAGAATTTACCCCCCCCCAAAAAAAGGCCCAGTATTACACACTGGTTTTCGGTGGCACACAATGAGAGACAGATGCCACACAGCAATGGCACGGAGGTAGACTTGCCAATCTTTATCTCCCACTATTAATATTTTTTTTACAGAGAGAATTTACCCCCCAAAAAAAAGGCCCAGTATTACACACTGGTTTTCGGTGGCACACAATGAGAGACAGATGCCACACACAGCACTGGCACAGAGGCAGACTTGCCAATCTTTATCTCCCACTATTTATTTATTTTTTTACAGAGAGAATTTACCCCCCCCAAAAAAGGCCCAGTATTACACACTGGTTTTCTGTGGCACACAATGAGAGACAGATGCCACACACAGCAATGGCACAGAGGCAGACTTGCCAATCTTTATCTCCCACTATTAATTTTTTTTTTTACAGAGAGAATTTACCCCCCCCAAAAAAAAAAGGCCCAGTATTACACACTGGTTTTCGGTGGCACACAATGAGAGACAGATGCCACACACAGCAATGGCACAGAGGCAGACTTGCCAATCTTTATCTCCCACTATTAATTTATTTTTTTACAGTGAGAATTTACCCCCAACAAAAAAATGGCCCAGTATTACACACTGGTTTTCGGTGGCACACAATGAGAGACAGATGCCACACACAGCACTGGCACAGAGGCAGACTTGCCAATCTTTATCTCCCACTATTTATTTATTTTTTTACAGGGAGAATTAAAAAAAAAAATGGCCCAGTATTACACACTGGTTTCCGGTGGCACACAGTGAGAGACAGATGCCACACACAGCAATGGCACAGAGGCAGACTTGCCAATCTTTATCTCCCACTATTTAGTTATTTTTTTTTAAGGAACAATAAGAAAAAAAAAAAATGGCCCAGTATTACACACTGGTTTTCGGTGGCACACAATAAGAGACAGATGCCACACACAGCAATGGCACAGAGGCAGACTTGCCAATCTTTATCTCCCACTATTATTTTTTTTTTTACAGGGAGAATTTAAAAAAAAAAAAATTACCCAGTATTACACACTGGTTTTCGGTGGTACACAATGAGAGACAGATGCCACACACAGCAATGGCACAGAGGCAGACTTGCCAATCTTTATCTCCCACTATTAACTTTTTTTTTACAGAGAGAATTTACTCCAAAAAAAAGGCCCAGTATTACACACTGGTTTTCGGTGGCACACAATGAGAGACAGATGCCACACACAGCACTGGCACAGAGGGAGACTTGCCAATCTTTATCTCCCACTATTTAATTTTTTTTTTTAAGGAACAATAAAAAAAATAAATAAAAAAAATGGCCCAGTATTACACACTGGTTTTCGGTGGCACACAATAAGAGACAGATGCCACACACAGCAATGGCACAGAGGCAGACTTGCCAATCTTTATCTCCCACTATTATTTTTTTTTTTACAGAGAGAATTTTCCCCCCCAAAAAAAGGCCCAGTATTACACACTGGTTTTCGGTGGCACACAATGAGAGACAGATGCCACACAGCAATGGCACAGAGGCAGACTTGCCAATCTTTATCTCCCAATATCATTTTTTTTTTACAGAGAGAATTTACCCCCCCCAAAAAAAGGCCCAGTATTACACACTGGTTTTCGGTGGCACACAATGAGAGACAGATGCCACACACAGCACTGGCACAGAGGCAGACTTGCCAATCTTTATCTCAAACTATTTATTTATTTATTTACAGAAAGAATTTACCCCCCAAAAAAAAAGGCCCAGTATTACACACTGGTTTTCGGTGGCACACAATGAGAGGCAGATGCCACACACAGCAATGGCACAGAGGCAGACTTGCCAATCTTTATCTCCCACTATTTATTTATTTTTTTACAGGGAGAATTTACCCACCCAAAAAAAGGCCCCAGTATTACACACTGGTTTTCGGTGGCACACAATGAGAGACAGATGCCACACACAGCAATGGCACAGAGGCAGACTTGCCAATCTTTATCTCCCACTATTAATTTATTTTTTTACAGTGAGAATTTACCCCCAAAAAAAGGCCCAGTATTACACACTGGTTTTCGGTGGCACACAATGAGAGACAGATGCCACACACAGCACTGGCACAGAGGCAGACTTGCCAATCTTTATCTCCCACTATTTATTTATTTTTTTACAGGGAGAATTTACCCCCCCCACAAAAAAGGCCCAGTATTAAACACTGGTTTTCGGTGGCACACAATGAGAGACAGATGCCACACACAGCAATGGCACAGAGGCAGACTTGCCAATCTTTATCTCCCACTATTAATTTTTTTTTTTACAGAGAGAATTTACCCCCCCCCAAAAAAAGGCCCAGTATTACACACTGGTTTTTGGTGGCACACAATGAGAGACAGATGCCACACACAGCACTGGCACAGAGGCAGACTTGCCAATCTTTATCTCCCACTATTATTTTTTTTTTTTACAGAAAGAATTTACCCCCCCAAAAAAAAGGCCCAGTATTACACACTGGTTTTCGGTGGCACACAATGAGAGACAGATGCCACACACAGCAATGGCACAGAGGCAGACTTGCCAATCTTTATCTCCCACTATTTATTTATTTTTTTACAGGGAGAATTTACCCCCCCCCAAAAAAAGGCCCAGTATTACACACTGGTTTTCGGTGGCACACAATGAGAGGCAGATGCCACACACAGCAATGGCACAGAGGCAGACTTGCCAATCTTTATCTCCCACTATTTATTTATTTTTTTACAGGGAGAATTTACCCCCCCCCCCCAAAAAAAAGGCCCAGTATTACACACTGGTTTTCGGTGGCAAACAATGAGAGAAAGATGCCACACACAGCAATGGCACAGAGGCAGACTTGCCAATCTTTATCTCCCACTATTAATTTATTTTTTTACAGGGAGAATTTACCCCCCCAAAAAAAATGGCCCAGTATTACACAATGGAATTCGGTGGCACACAATGAGAGACAGATGCCACACACAGCACTGGCACAGAGGCAGACTTGCCAATCTTTATCTCCCACTATTTTTTTTTTTTTTTACAGGGAGAATTTAAAAAAAAAAAAATGGCCCAGTATTACACACTGGTTTTCGGTGGCACACAATGAGAGACAGATGCCACACACAGCAATGGCACAGAGGCAGACTTGCCAATCTTTATCTCCCACTATTTATTTATTTTTTTTCAGGGAGAATTAAAAAAAAATAAATTATGGCCCAGTATTACACACTGGTTTTCGGTGGCACACAATGAGAGACAGATGCCACACACAGCAATGGCACAGAGGCAGACTTGCCAATCTTTATCTCCCACTATTTAATTTTTTTTTATAGAGAGAATTTACCCCCCCCAAAAAAAAGGCCCAGTATTACACACTGGTTTTCGGTGGCACACAATGAGAGACAGATGCCACACAGCAATGGCACAGAGGTAGACTTGCCAATCTTTATCTCCCACTATTAATTTTTTTTTACAGAGAGAATTTACCCCCCCAAAAAAAGGCCCAGTATTACACACTGGTTTTCGGTGGCACACAATGAGAGACAGATGCCACACACAGCACTGGCACAGAGGCAGACTTGCCAATCTTTATCTCCCACTATTTATTTATTTTTTTACAGAGAGAATTTACCCCCCCCCCAAAAAGGCCCAGTATTACACACTGGTTTTCTGTGGCACACAATGAGAGACAGATGCCACACACAGCAATGGCACAGAGGCAGACTTGCCAATCTTTATCTCCCACTATTAATTTTTTTTTTTACAGAGAGAATTTACCCCCCCCCCAAAAAAAAAGGCCCAGTATTACACACTGGTTTTCGGTGGCACACAATGAGAGACAGATGCCACACACAGCAATGGCACAGAGGCAGACTTGCCAATCTTTATCTCCCACTATTAATTTATTTTTTTACAGTGAGAATTTACCCCCAACAAAAAAATGGCCCAGTATTACACACTGGTTTTCGGTGGCACACAATGAGAGACAGATGCCACACACAGCACTGGCACAGAGGCAGACTTGCCAATCTTTATCTCCCACTATTTATTTATTTTTTTACAGGGAGAATTAAAAAAAAAAAATGGCCCAGTATTACACACTGGTTTCCGGTGGCACACAGTGAGAGACAGATGCCACACACAGCAATGGCACAGAGGCAGACTTGCCAATCTTTATCTCCCACTATTTAGTTATTTTTTTTTAAGGAACAATAAGAAAAAAAAAAAAAATGGCCCAGTATTACACACTGGTTTTCGGTGGCACACAATAAGAGACAGATGCCACACACAGCAATGGCACAGAGGCAGACTTGCCAATCTTTGTCTCCCACTATTAATTTTTTTTTTTACAGAGAGAATTTACCCCCCCAAAAAAAGGCCCAGTATTACACACTGGTTTTCGGTGGCACACAATGAGAGACAGATGCCACACAGCAATGGCACAGAGGCAGACTTGCCAATCTTTATCTCCCACTATTAATTTTTTTTTTTAACAGAGAGAATTTACCCCCCCCCCAAAAAAAAGGCCCAGTATTAGACACTGGTTTTCTGTGGCACACAATGAGAGACAGATGCCACACACAGCAATGGCACAGAGGCAGACTTGCCAATCTTTATCTCCCACTACTTATTTATTTTTTTACAGAGATAATTTACCCCCCCAAAAAAAGGCCCAGTATTACACACTGGTTTTCTGTGGCACACAATGAGAGACAGATGCCACACACAGCAATGGCACAGAGGCAGACTTGCCAATCTTTATCTCCCACTATTTATTTATTTTTTACAGGGAGAATTTACCCCCCAAAAAAAGGCCCACTATTAAACACTGGTTTTCAGTGGCACACAATGAGAGACAGATGCCACACACAGCAATGGCACAGAGGCAGACTTGCCAATCTTTATCTCCCACCATTAATTTTTTTTTTTACAGAGAGAATTTACCCAAAAAAAAAAAAAAGGCCCAGTATTACACACTGGTTTTTGGTGGCACACAATGAGAGACAGATGCCACACACAGCACTGGCACAGAGGCAGACTTGCCAATCTTTATCTCCCACTATTATTTTATTTTTTTACAGAGAGAATTTACCCCCCCAAAAAAAGGCCCAGTATTACACACTGGTTTTCGGTGGCACACAATGAGAGACAGATGCCACACACAGCAATGGCACAGAGGCAGACTTGCCAATCTTTATCTCCCACTATTAACTTTTTTTTTACAGAGAGAATTTACCCCCAAAAAAAGGCCCAGTATTACACACTGGTTTTCGGTGGCACACAATGAGAGACAGATGCCACACACAGCACTGGCACAGAGGCAGACTTGCCAATCTTTATCTCCCACTATTTAATTTATTTTTTTTAAGGAACAATAAAAAAAAAAAAAAAAAAAAAAAAAAATGGCCCAGTATTACACACTGGTTTTCGGTGGCACACAATAAGAGACAGATGCCACACACAGCAATGGCACAGAGGCAGACTTGCCAATCTTTATCTCCCACTATTATTTTTTTTTTTTACAGAGAGAATTTCCCCCCCCCAAAAAAAGGCCCAGTATTACACACTGGTTTTCGGTTGCACACAATGAGAGACAGATGCCACACAGCAATGGCACAGAGGCAGACTTGCCAATCTTTATCTCCCACTATCATTTTTTTTTTTACAGAGAGAATTTACCCCCCCAAAAAAAGGCCCAGTATTACACACTGGTTTTCGGTGGCACACAATGAGAGACAGATGCCACACACAGCACTGGCACAGAGGCAGACTTGCCAATCTTTATCTCCCACTATTTATTTATTTTTTTACAGAAAGAATTTACCCCCCCCCAAAAAAAGGCCCAGTATTACACACTGGTTTTCGGTGGCACACAATGAGAGGCAGATGCCACACACAGCAATGGCACAGAGGCAGACTTGCCAATCTTTATCTCCCACTATTTATTTATTTTTTTACAGGGAGAATTTACCCCCCCCCAAAAAAAGCCCCAGTATTACACACTGGTTTTCGGTGGCACACAATGAGAAACAGATGCCACACACAGCAATGGCACAGAGGCAGACTTGCCAATCTTTATCTCCCACTAATAATTTATTTTTTTACAGTGAGAATTTACCCCCCAAAAAAAGGCCCAGTATTACACACTGGTTTTCGGTGGCACACAATGAGAGACAGATGCCACACACAGCACTGGCACAGAGGGAGACTTGCCAATCTTTATCTCCCACTATTTAATTTTTTTTTTTAAGGAACAATAAAAAAAAAAAAAAAAAAAAATGGCCCAGTATTACACACTGGTTTTCGGTGGCACACAATAAGAGACAGATGCCACACACAGCAATGGCACAGAGGCAGACTTGCCAATCTTTATCTCCCACTATTATTTTTTTTTTTTACAGAGAGAATTTTCCCCCCCAAAAAAAGGCCCAGTATTACACACTGGTTTTCGGTGGCACACAATGAGAGACAGATGCCACACAGCAATGGCACAGAGGCAGACTTGCCAATCTTTATCTCCCAATATCATTTTTTTTTTTACAGAGAGAATTTACCCCCCCCAAAAAAAGGCCCAGTATTACACACTGGTTTTCGGTGGCACACAATGAGAGACAGATGCCACACACAGCACTGGCACAGAGGCAGACTTGCCAATCTTTATCTCCCACTATTTATTTATTTTTTTACAGAAATAATTTACCCCCCCCAAAAAAAGGCCCAGTATTACACACTGGTTTTCGGTGGCACACAATGAGAGGCAGATGCCACACACAGCAATGGCACAGAGGCAGACTTGCCAATATTTATCTCCCACTATTAATTTATTTTTTTACAGTGAGAATTTACCCACCCAAAAAAGGCCCAGTATTACACACTGGTTTTCGGTGGCACACAATGAGAGACAGATGCCACACACAGCACTGGCACAGAGGCAGACTTGCCAATCTTTATCTCCCACTATTTATTTATTTTTTTACAGGGAGAATTTACCCCCCCCACAAAAAAGGCCCAGTATTAAACACTGGTTTTCGGTGGCACACAATGAGAGACAGATGCCACACACAGCAATGGCACAGAGGCAGACTTGCCAATCTTTATCTCCCACTATTAATTTTTTTTTTTACAGAGAGAATTTACCCCCCCCCCAAAAAAAAAGGCCCAGTATTACACACTGGTTTTTGGTGGCACACAATGAGAGACAGATGCCACACACAGCACTGGCACAGAGGCAGACTTGCCAATCTTTATCTTCCACTATTATTTTTTTTTTTTACAGAAAGAATTTACCCCCCCAAAAAAAAGGCCCAGTATTACACACTGGTTTTCGGTGGCACACAATGAGAGACAGATGCCACACACAGCAATGGCACAGAGGCAGACTTGCCAATCTTTATCTCCCACTATTTATTTATTTTTTTACAGGGAGAATTTACCCCCCCCCCCAAAAAAGGCCCAGTATTACACACTGGTTTTCGGTGGCACACAATGAGAGGCAGATGCCACACACAGCAATGGCACAGAGGCAGACTTGCCAATCTTTATCTCCCACTATTTATTTATTTTTTTACAGGGAGAATTTACCCCCCCCCAAAAAAAAAAGGCCCAGTATTACACACTGGTTTTCGGTGGCAAACAATGAGAGAAAGATGCCACACACAGCAATGGCACAGAGGCAGACTTGCCAATCTTTATCTCCCACTATTAATTTATTTTTTTACAGGGAGAATTTACCCCCCCCAAAAAAATGGCCCAGTATTACACAATGGAATTCGGTGGCACACAATGAGAGACAGATGCCACACACAGCACTGGCACAGAGGCAGACTTGCCAATCTTTATCTCCCACTATTTTTTTTTTTTTTACAGGGAGAATTTAAAAAAAAAAAAATGGCCCAGTATTACACACTGGTTTTCGGTGGCACACAATGAGAGACAGATGCCACACACAGCAATGGCACAGAGGCAGACTTGCCAATCTTTATCTCCCACTATTTATTTATTTTTTTTCAGGGAGAATTAAAAAAAAATAAATTATGGCCCAGTATTACACACTGGTTTTCGGTGGCACACAATGAGAGACAGATGCCACACACAGCAATGGCACAGAGGCAGACTTGCCAATCTTTATCTCCCACTATTTAATTTTTTTTTATAGAGAGAATTTACCCCCCCCAAAAAAAAAGGCCCAGTATTACACACTGGTTTTCGGTGGCACACAATGAGAGACAGATGCCACACAGCAATGGCACAGAGGTAGACTTGCCAATCTTTATCTCCCACTATTAATTTTTTTTTACAGAGAGAATTTACCCCCAAAAAAAAGGCCCAGTATTACACACTGGTTTTCGGTGGCACACAATGAGAGACAGATGCCACACACAGCACTGGCACAGAGGCAGACTTGCCAATCTTTATCTCCCACTATTTATTTATTTTTTTACAGAGAGAATTTACCCCCCCAAAAAAAAGGCCCAGTATTACACACTGGTTTTCTGTGGCACACAATGAGAGACAGATGCCACACACAGCAATGGCACAGAGGCAGACTTGCCAATCTTTATCTCCCACTATTATTTTTTTTTTTTACAGAGAGAATTTACCCCCCCCCCCCCAAAAAAAGGCCCAGTATTACACACTGGTTTTCTGTGGCACACAATGAGAGCCAGATGCCACACACAGCACTGGCACAGAGGCAGACTTGCCAATCTTTATCTCCCACTACTTATTTATTTTTTTACAGAGATAATTTACCCCCCCCAAAAAAAGGCCCAGTATTACACACTGGTTTTCTGTGGCACACAATGAGAGACAGATGCCACACACAGCAATGGCACAGAGGCAGACTTGCCAATCTTTATCTCCCACTATTATTTTTTTTTTTTACAGAAAGAATTAACCCCCCCAAAAAAAAGGCCCAGTATTACACACTGGTTTTCTGTGGCACACAATGAGAGACAGATGCCACACACAGCAATGGCACAGAGGCAGACTTGCCAATCTTTATCTCCCACTATTTATTTATTTTTTTACAGGGAGAATTTACCCCCCCAAAAAAGGCCCACTATTAAACACTGGTTTTCGGTGGCACACAATGAGAGACAGATGCCACACACAGCAATGGCACAGAGGCAGACTTGCCAATCTTTATCTCCCACTATTAATTTTTTTTTTACAGAGAGAATTTACCCAAAAAAAAAAAAAAGGCCCAGTATTACACACTGGTTTTTGGTGGCACACAATGAGAGACAGATGCCACACACAGCACTGGCACAGAGGCAGACTTGCCAATTTTTATCTCCCACTATTATTTTTTTTTTTTACAGAGAGAATTTACCCCCCCCAAAAAAGGCCCAGTATTACACACTGGTTTTCGGTGGTACACAATGAGAGACAGATGCCACACACAGCAATGGCACAGAGGCAGACTTGCCAATCTTTATCTCCCACTATTAACTTTTTTTTTACAGAGAGAATTTACCCCAAAAAAAAGGCCCAGTATTACACACTGGTTTTCGGTGGCACACAATGAGAGACAGATGCCACACACAGCACTGGCACAGAGGGAGACTTGCCAATCTTTATCTCCCACTATTTAATTTATTTTTTTTAAGGAACAATAAAAAAAAAAATAAAAAAAATGGCCCAGTATTACACACTGGTTTTCGGTGGCACACAATAAGAGACAGATGCCACACACAGCAATGGCACAGAGGCAGACTTGCCAATCTTTATCTCCCACTATTATTTTTTTTTTTTACAGAGAGAATTTTCCCCCCCAAAAAAAGGCCCAGTATTACACACTGGTTTTCGGTGGCACACAATGAGAGACAGATGCCACACAGCAATGGCACAGAGGCAGACTTGCCAATCTTTATCTCCCAATATCATTTTTTTTTTACAGAGAGAATTTACCCCCCCCAAAAAAAGGCCCAGTATTACACACTGGTTTTCGGTGGCACACAATGAGAGACAGATGCCACACACAGCACTGGCACAGAGGCAGACTTGCCAATCTTTATCTCCCACTATTTATTTATTTTTTTACAGAAAGAATTTACCCCCCCCAAAAAAAGGCCCAGTATTACACACTGGTTTTCGGTGGCACACAATGAGAGGCAGATGCCACACACAGCAATGGCACAGAGGCAGACTTGCCAATCTTTATCTCCCACTATTTATTTATTTTTTTACAGGGAGAATTTACCCCCCCCAAAAAAAAGCCCCAGTATTACACACTGGTTTTCGGTGGCACACAATGAGAGACAGATGCCACACACAGCAATGGCACAGAGGCAGACTTGCCAATCTTTATCTCCCACTATTAATTTATTTTTTTACAGTGAGAATTTACCCCCCAAAAAAAGGCCCAGTATTACACACTGGTTTTCGGTGGCACACAATGAGAGACAGATGCCACACACAGCACTGGCACAGAGGCAGACTTGCCAATCTTTATCTCCCACTATTTATTTATTTTTTTACAGGGAGAATTTACCCCCCCCACAAAAAAGGCCCAGTATTAAACACTGGTTTTCGGTGGCACACAATGAGAGACAGATGCCACACACAGCAATGGCACAGAGGCAGACTTGCCAATCTTTATCTCCCACTATTAATTTTTTTTTTTACAGAGAGAATTTACCCCCCCCACCAAAAAAGGCCCAGTATTACACACTGGTTTTTGGTGGCACACAATGAGAGACAGATGCCACACACAGCACTGGCACAGAGGCAGACTTGCCAATCTTTATCTCCCACTATTATTTTTTTTTTTTACAGAAAGAATTTACCCCCCCCCAAAAAAAGGCCCAGTATTACACACTGGTTTTCGGTGGCACACAATGAGAGACAGATGCCACACACAGCAATGGCACAGAGGCAGACTTGCCAATCTTTATCTCCCACTATTTATTTTTTTTTTTACAGGGAGAATTTACCCCCCCCAAAAAAAAGGCCCAGTATTACACACTGGTTTTCGGTGGCACACAATGAGAGGCAGATGCCACACACAGCAATGGCACAGAGGCAGACTTGCCAATCTTTATCTCCCACTATTTATTTATTTTTTTACAGGGAGAATTTACCCCCCCCCAAAAAAAAAAGGCCCAGTATTACACACTGGTTTTCGGTGGCAAACAATGAGAGAAAGATGCCACACACAGCAATGGCACAGAGGCAGACTTGCCAATCTTTATCTCCCACTATTAATTTATTTTTTTACAGGGAGAATTTACCCACCCCAAAAAAATGGCCCAGTATTACACAATGGAATTCGGTGGCACACAATGAGAGACAGATGCCACACACAGCACTGGCACAGAGGCAGACTTGCCAATCTTTATCTCCCACTATTTTTTTTTTTTTTTACAGGGAGAATTAAAAAAAAAAAAAAATGGCCCAGTATTACACACTGGTTTTCGGTGGCACACAATGAGAGACAGATGCCACACACAGCAATGGCACAGAGGCAGACTTGCCAATCTTTATCTCCCACTATTTATTTATTTTTTTTCAGGGAGAATTAAAAAAAAAAAAATTATGGCCCAGTATTACACACTGGTTTTCGGTGGCACACAATGAGAGACAGATGCCACACACAGCAATGGCACAGAGGCAGACTTGCCAATCTTTATCTCCCACTATTTAATTTTTTTTTATAGAGAGAATTTACCCCCCCCCAAAAAAAGGCCCAGTATTACACACTGGTTTTCGGTGGCACACAATGAGAGACAGATGCCACACAGCAATGGCACAGAGGTAGACTTGCCAATCTTTATCTCCCACTATTAATATTTTTTTTACAGAGAGAATTTACCCCCCAAAAAAAAGGCCCAGTATTACACACTGGTTTTCGGTGGCACACAATGAGAGACATATGCCACACACAGCACTGGCACAGAGGCAGACTTGCCAATCTTTATCTCCCACTATTTATTTATTTTTTTACAGAGAGAATTTACCCCCCCCAAAAAAGGCCCAGTATTACACACTGGTTTTCTGTGGCACACAATGAGAGACAGATGCCACACACAGCAATGGCACAGAGGCAGACTTGCCAATCTTTATCTCCCACTATTAATTTTTTTTTTTACAGAGAGAATTTACCCCCCCCCCAAAAAAAAGGCCCAGTATTACACACTGGTTTTCGGTGGCACACAATGAGAGACAGATGCCACACACAGCAATGGCACAGAGGCAGACTTGCCAATCTTTATCTCCCACTATTAATTTATTTTTTTACAGTGAGAATTTACCCCCAACAAAAAAATGGCCCAGTATTACACACTGGTTTTCGGTGGCACACAATGAGAGACAGATGCCACACACAGCACTGGCACAGAGGCAGACTTGCCAATCTTTATCTCCCACTATTTATTTATTTTTTTACAGGGAGAATTAAAAAAAAAAAATGGCCCAGTATTACACACTGGTTTCCGGTGGCACACAGTGAGAGACAGATGCCACACACAGCAATGGCACAGAGGCAGACTTGCCAATCTTTATCTCCCACTATTTAGTTATTTTTTTTTAAGGAACAATAAGAAAAAAAAAAAAATGGCCCAGTATTACACACTGGTTTTCGGTGGCACACAATAAGAGACAGATGCCACACACAGCAATGGCACAGAGGCAGACTTGCCAATCTTTATCTCCCACTATTTTTTTTTTTTTTACAGGGAGAATTTAAAAAAAAAAAAAATTACCCAGTATTACACACTGGTTTTCGGTGGTACACAATGAGAGACAGATGCCACACACAGCAATGGCACAGAGGCAGACTTGCCAATCTTTATCTCCCACTATTTATTTATTTTTTTACAGAAAGAATTTACCCCCCCCCAAAAAAAGGCCCAGTATTACACACTGGTTTTCGGTGGCACACAATGAGAGGCAGATGCCACACACAGCAATGGCACAGAGGCAGACTTGCCAATCTTTATCTCCCACTATTTATTTATTTTTTTACAGGGAGAATTTACCCCCCCCCAAAAAAAGCCCCAGTATTACACACTGGTTTTCGGTGGCACACAATGAGAAACAGATGCCACACACAGCAATGGCACAGAGGCAGACTTGCCAATCTTTATCTCCCACTAATAATTTATTTTTTTACAGTGAGAATTTACCCCCCAAAAAAAGGCCCAGTATTACACACTGGTTTTCGGTGGCACACAATGAGAGACAGATGCCACACACAGCACTGGCACAGAGGGAGACTTGCCAATCTTTATCTCCCACTATTTAATTTTTTTTTTTAAGGAACAATAAAAAAAAAAAAAAAAAAAAATGGCCCAGTATTACACACTGGTTTTCGGTGGCACACAATAAGAGACAGATGCCACACACAGCAATGGCACAGAGGCAGACTTGCCAATCTTTATCTCCCACTATTATTTTTTTTTTTTACAGAGAGAATTTTCCCCCCCAAAAAAAGGCCCAGTATTACACACTGGTTTTCGGTGGCACACAATGAGAGACAGATGCCACACAGCAATGGCACAGAGGCAGACTTGCCAATCTTTATCTCCCAATATCATTTTTTTTTTTACAGAGAGAATTTACCCCCCCCAAAAAAAGGCCCAGTATTACACACTGGTTTTCGGTGGCACACAATGAGAGACAGATGCCACACACAGCACTGGCACAGAGGCAGACTTGCCAATCTTTATCTCCCACTATTTATTTATTTTTTTACAGAAATAATTTACCCCCCCCAAAAAAAGGCCCAGTATTACACACTGGTTTTCGGTGGCACACAATGAGAGGCAGATGCCACACACAGCAATGGCACAGAGGCAGACTTGCCAATATTTATCTCCCACTATTAATTTATTTTTTTACAGTGAGAATTTACCCACCCAAAAAAGGCCCAGTATTACACACTGGTTTTCGGTGGCACACAATGAGAGACAGATGCCACACACAGCACTGGCACAGAGGCAGACTTGCCAATCTTTATCTCCCACTATTTATTTATTTTTTTACAGGGAGAATTTACCCCCCCCACAAAAAAGGCCCAGTATTAAACACTGGTTTTCGGTGGCACACAATGAGAGACAGATGCCACACACAGCAATGGCACAGAGGCAGACTTGCCAATCTTTATCTCCCACTATTAATTTTTTTTTTTACAGAGAGAATTTACCCCCCCCCCAAAAAAAAAGGCCCAGTATTACACACTGGTTTTTGGTGGCACACAATGAGAGACAGATGCCACACACAGCACTGGCACAGAGGCAGACTTGCCAATCTTTATCTTCCACTATTATTTTTTTTTTTTACAGAAAGAATTTACCCCCCCAAAAAAAAGGCCCAGTATTACACACTGGTTTTCGGTGGCACACAATGAGAGACAGATGCCACACACAGCAATGGCACAGAGGCAGACTTGCCAATCTTTATCTCCCACTATTTATTTATTTTTTTACAGGGAGAATTTACCCCCCCCCCCAAAAAAGGCCCAGTATTACACACTGGTTTTCGGTGGCACACAATGAGAGGCAGATGCCACACACAGCAATGGCACAGAGGCAGACTTGCCAATCTTTATCTCCCACTATTTATTTATTTTTTTACAGGGAGAATTTACCCCCCCCAAAAAAAAAAAGGCCCAGTATTACACACTGGTTTTCGGTGGCAAACAATGAGAGAAAGATGCCACACACAGCAATGGCACAGAGGCAGACTTGCCAATCTTTATCTCCCACTATTAATTTATTTTTTTACAGGGAGAATTTACCCCCCCCAAAAAAATGGCCCAGTATTACACAATGGAATTCGGTGGCACACAATGAGAGACAGATGCCACACACAGCACTGGCACAGAGGCAGACTTGCCAATCTTTATCTCCCACTATTTTTTTTTTTTTTTACAGGGAGAATTTAAAAAAAAAAAAATGGCCCAGTATTACACACTGGTTTTCGGTGGCACACAATGAGAGACAGATGCCACACACAGCAATGGCACAGAGGCAGACTTGCCAATCTTTATCTCCCACTATTTATTTATTTTTTTTCAGGGAGAATTAAAAAAAAATAAATTATGGCCCAGTATTACACACTGGTTTTCGGTGGCACACAATGAGAGACAGATGCCACACACAGCAATGGCACAGAGGCAGACTTGCCAATCTTTATCTCCCACTATTTAATTTTTTTTTATAGAGAGAATTTACCCCCCCCAAAAAAAAGGCCCAGTATTACACACTGGTTTTCGGTGGCACACAATGAGAGACAGATGCCACACAGCAATGGCACAGAGGTAGACTTGCCAATCTTTATCTCCCACTATTAATTTTTTTTTACAGAGAGAATTTACCCCCAAAAAAAAGGCCCAGTATTACACACTGGTTTTCGGTGGCACACAATGAGAGACAGATGCCACACACAGCACTGGCACAGAGGCAGACTTGCCAATCTTTATCTCCCACTATTTATTTATTTTTTTACAGAGAGAATTTACCCCCCCAAAAAAAAGGCCCAGTATTACACACTGGTTTTCTGTGGCACACAATGAGAGACAGATGCCACACACAGCAATGGCACAGAGGCAGACTTGCCAATCTTTATCTCCCACTATTATTTTTTTTTTTTACAGAGAGAATTTACCCCCCCCCCCCAAAAAAAAGGCCCAGTATTACACACTGGTTTTCTGTGGCACACAATGAGAGCCAGATGCCACACACAGCACTGGCACAGAGGCAGACTTGCCAATCTTTATCTCCCACTACTTATTTATTTTTTTACAGAGATAATTTACCCCCCCCAAAAAAAGGCCCAGTATTACACACTGGTTTTCTGTGGCACACAATGAGAGACAGATGCCACACACAGCAATGGCACAGAGGCAGACTTGCCAATCTTTATCTCCCACTATTATTTTTTTTTTTTACAGAAAGAATTAACCCCCCCAAAAAAAAGGCCCAGTATTACACACTGGTTTTCTGTGGCACACAATGAGAGACAGATGCCACACACAGCAATGGCACAGAGGCAGACTTGCCAATCTTTATCTCCCACTATTTATTTATTTTTTTACAGGGAGAATTTACCCCCCCAAAAAAGGCCCACTATTAAACACTGGTTTTCGGTGGCACACAATGAGAGACAGATGCCACACACAGCAATGGCACAGAGGCAGACTTGCCAATCTTTATCTCCCACTATTAATTTTTTTTTTACAGAGAGAATTTACCCAAAAAAAAAAAAAAGGCCCAGTATTACACACTGGTTTTTGGTGGCACACAATGAGAGACAGATGCCACACACAGCACTGGCACAGAGGCAGACTTGCCAATTTTTATCTCCCACTATTATTTTTTTTTTTTACAGAGAGAATTTACCCCCCCCAAAAAAGGCCCAGTATTACACACTGGTTTTCGGTGGTACACAATGAGAGACAGATGCCACACACAGCAATGGCACAGAGGCAGACTTGCCAATCTTTATCTCCCACTATTAACTTTTTTTTTACAGAGAGAATTTACCCCAAAAAAAAGGCCCAGTATTACACACTGGTTTTCGGTGGCACACAATGAGAGACAGATGCCACACACAGCACTGGCACAGAGGGAGACTTGCCAATCTTTATCTCCCACTATTTAATTTATTTTTTTTAAGGAACAATAAAAAAAAAAATAAAAAAAATGGCCCAGTATTACACACTGGTTTTCGGTGGCACACAATAAGAGACAGATGCCACACACAGCAATGGCACAGAGGCAGACTTGCCAATCTTTATCTCCCACTATTATTTTTTTTTTTTACAGAGAGAATTTTCCCCCCCAAAAAAAGGCCCAGTATTACACACTGGTTTTCGGTGGCACACAATGAGAGACAGATGCCACACAGCAATGGCACAGAGGCAGACTTGCCAATCTTTATCTCCCAATATCATTTTTTTTTTACAGAGAGAATTTACCCCCCCCAAAAAAAGGCCCAGTATTACACACTGGTTTTCGGTGGCACACAATGAGAGACAGATGCCACACACAGCACTGGCACAGAGGCAGACTTGCCAATCTTTATCTCCCACTATTTATTTATTTTTTTACAGAAAGAATTTACCCCCCCCAAAAAAAGGCCCAGTATTACACACTGGTTTTCGGTGGCACACAATGAGAGGCAGATGCCACACACAGCAATGGCACAGAGGCAGACTTGCCAATCTTTATCTCCCACTATTTATTTATTTTTTTACAGGGAGAATTTACCCCCCCCAAAAAAAAGCCCCAGTATTACACACTGGTTTTCGGTGGCACACAATGAGAGACAGATGCCACACACAGCAATGGCACAGAGGCAGACTTGCCAATCTTTATCTCCCACTATTAATTTATTTTTTTACAGTGAGAATTTACCCCCCAAAAAAAGGCCCAGTATTACACACTGGTTTTCGGTGGCACACAATGAGAGACAGATGCCACACACAGCACTGGCACAGAGGCAGACTTGCCAATCTTTATCTCCCACTATTTATTTATTTTTTTACAGGGAGAATTTACCCCCCCCACAAAAAAGGCCCAGTATTAAACACTGGTTTTCGGTGGCACACAATGAGAGACAGATGCCACACACAGCAATGGCACAGAGGCAGACTTGCCAATCTTTATCTCCCACTATTAATTTTTTTTTTTACAGAGAGAATTTACCCCCCCCACCAAAAAAGGCCCAGTATTACACACTGGTTTTTGGTGGCACACAATGAGAGACAGATGCCACACACAGCACTGGCACAGAGGCAGACTTGCCAATCTTTATCTCCCACTATTATTTTTTTTTTTTACAGAAAGAATTTACCCCCCCCCAAAAAAAGGCCCAGTATTACACACTGGTTTTCGGTGGCACACAATGAGAGACAGATGCCACACACAGCAATGGCACAGAGGCAGACTTGCCAATCTTTATCTCCCACTATTTATTTTTTTTTTTACAGGGAGAATTTACCCCCCCCAAAAAAAAGGCCCAGTATTACACACTGGTTTTCGGTGGCACACAATGAGAGGCAGATGCCACACACAGCAATGGCACAGAGGCAGACTTGCCAATCTTTATCTCCCACTATTTATTTATTTTTTTACAGGGAGAATTTACCCCCCCCAAAAAAAAAAAGGCCCAGTATTACACACTGGTTTTCGGTGGCAAACAATGAGAGAAAGATGCCACACACAGCAATGGCACAGAGGCAGACTTGCCAATCTTTATCTCCCACTATTAATTTATTTTTTTACAGGGAGAATTTACCCACCCCAAAAAAATGGCCCAGTATTACACAATGGAATTCGGTGGCACACAATGAGAGACAGATGCCACACACAGCACTGGCACAGAGGCAGACTTGCCAATCTTTATCTCCCACTATTTTTTTTTTTTTTTACAGGGAGAATTAAAAAAAAAAAAAAATGGCCCAGTATTACACACTGGTTTTCGGTGGCACACAATGAGAGACAGATGCCACACACAGCAATGGCACAGAGGCAGACTTGCCAATCTTTATCTCCCACTATTTATTTATTTTTTTTCAGGGAGAATTAAAAAAAAAAAAATTATGGCCCAGTATTACACACTGGTTTTCGGTGGCACACAATGAGAGACAGATGCCACACACAGCAATGGCACAGAGGCAGACTTGCCAATCTTTATCTCCCACTATTTAATTTTTTTTTATAGAGAGAATTTACCCCCCCCCAAAAAAAGGCCCAGTATTACACACTGGTTTTCGGTGGCACACAATGAGAGACAGATGCCACACAGCAATGGCACAGAGGTAGACTTGCCAATCTTTATCTCCCACTATTAATATTTTTTTTACAGAGAGAATTTACCCCCCAAAAAAAAGGCCCAGTATTACACACTGGTTTTCGGTGGCACACAATGAGAGACATATGCCACACACAGCACTGGCACAGAGGCAGACTTGCCAATCTTTATCTCCCACTATTTATTTATTTTTTTACAGAGAGAATTTACCCCCCCCAAAAAAGGCCCAGTATTACACACTGGTTTTCTGTGGCACACAATGAGAGACAGATGCCACACACAGCAATGGCACAGAGGCAGACTTGCCAATCTTTATCTCCCACTATTAATTTTTTTTTTTACAGAGAGAATTTACCCCCCCCCCAAAAAAAAGGCCCAGTATTACACACTGGTTTTCGGTGGCACACAATGAGAGACAGATGCCACACACAGCAATGGCACAGAGGCAGACTTGCCAATCTTTATCTCCCACTATTAATTTATTTTTTTACAGTGAGAATTTACCCCCAACAAAAAAATGGCCCAGTATTACACACTGGTTTTCGGTGGCACACAATGAGAGACAGATGCCACACACAGCACTGGCACAGAGGCAGACTTGCCAATCTTTATCTCCCACTATTTATTTATTTTTTTACAGGGAGAATTAAAAAAAAAAAATGGCCCAGTATTACACACTGGTTTCCGGTGGCACACAGTGAGAGACAGATGCCACACACAGCAATGGCACAGAGGCAGACTTGCCAATCTTTATCTCCCACTATTTAGTTATTTTTTTTTAAGGAACAATAAGAAAAAAAAAAAAATGGCCCAGTATTACACACTGGTTTTCGGTGGCACACAATAAGAGACAGATGCCACACACAGCAATGGCACAGAGGCAGACTTGCCAATCTTTATCTCCCACTATTTTTTTTTTTTTTACAGGGAGAATTTAAAAAAAAAAAAAATTACCCAGTATTACACACTGGTTTTCGGTGGTACACAATGAGAGACAGATGCCACACACAGCAATGGCACAGAGGCAGACTTGCCAATCTTTATCTCCCACTATTAACTTTTTTTTTACAGAGAGAATTTACCCCCAAAAAAAGGCCCAGTATTACACACTGGTTTTCGGTGGCACACAATGAGAGACAGATGCCACACACAGCACTGGCACAGAGGGAGACTTGCCAATCTTTATCTCCCACTATTTAATTTTTTTTTTTAAGGAACAATAAAAAAAATAAATAAAAAAAATGGCCCAGTATTACACACTGGTTTTCGGTGGCACACAATAAGAGACAGATGCCACACACAGCAATGGCACAGAGGCAGACTTGCCAATCTTTATCTCCCACTATTATTTTTTTTTTTTACAGAGAGAATTTTCCCCCCCAAAAAAAGGCCCAGTATTACACACTGGTTTTCGGTGGCACACAATGAGAGACAGATGCCACACAGCAATGGCACAGAGGCAGACTTGCCAATCTTTATCTCCCAATATCATTTTTTTTTTTACAGAGAGAATTTACCCCCCCAAAAAAAGGCCCAGTATTACACACTGGTTTTCGGTGGCACACAATGAGAGACAGATGCCACACACAGCACTGGCACAGAGGCAGACTTGCCAATCTTTATCTCCCACTATTTATTTATTTTTTTACAGAAAGAATTTACCCCCCCCCAAAAAAAGGCCCAGTATTACACACTGGTTTTCGGTGGCACACAATGAGAGGCAGATGCCACACACAGCAATGGCACAGAGGCAGACTTGCCAATCTTTATCTCCCACTATTTATTTATTTTTTTACAGGGAGAATTTACCCCCCCCAAAAAAAAGCCCCAGTATTACACACTGGTTTTCGGTGGCACACAATGAGAGACAGATGCCACACACAGCAATGGCACAGAGGCAGACTTGCCAATCTTTATCTCCCACTATTAATTTATTTTTTTACAGTGAGAATTTACCCCCCAAAAAAAGGCCCAGTATTACACACTGGTTTTCGGTGGCACACAATGAGAGACAGATGCCACACACAGCACTGGCACAGAGGCAGACTTGCCAATCTTTATCTCCCACTATTTATTTATTTTTTTACAGGGAGAATTTACCCCCCCCACAAAAAAGGCCCAGTATTAAACACTGGTTTTCGGTGGCACACAATGAGAGACAGATGCCACACACAGCAATGGCACAGAGGCAGACTTGCCAATCTTTATCTCCCACTATTAATTTTTTTTTTTACAGAGAGAATTTACCCCCCCCCCCAAAAAAAGGCCCAGTATTACACACTGGTTTTTGGTGGCACACAATGAGAGACAGATGCCACACACAGCACTGGCACAGAGGCAGACTTGCCAATCTTTATCTCCCACTATTATTTTTTTTTTTTACAGAAAGAATTTACCCCCCCAAAAAAAAGGCCCAGTATTACACACTGGTTTTCGGTGGCACACAATGAGAGACAGATGCCACACACAGCAATGGCACAGAGGCAGACTTGCCAATCTTTATCTCCCACTATTTATTTATTTTTTTACGGGGAGAATTTACCCCCCCCCCAAAAAAAGGCCCAGTATTAAACACTGGTTTTCGGTGGCACACAATGAGAGGCAGATGCCACACACAGCAATGGCACAGAGGCAGACTTGCCAATCTTTATCTCCCACTATTTATTTATTTTTTTACAGGGAGAATTTACCCCCCCCCCCCAAAAAAAAGGCCCAGTATTACACACTGGTTTTCGGTGGCAAACAATGAGAGAAAGATGCCACACACAGCAATGGCACAGAGGCAGACTTGCCAATCTTTATCTCACACTATTAATTTATTTTTTTACAGGGAGAATTTACCCCCCCCAAAAAAATGGCCCAGTATTACACAATGGAATTCGGTGGCACACAATGAGAGACAGATGCCACACACAGCACTGGCACAGAGGCAGACTTGCCAATCTTTATCTCCCACTATTTGTTTTTTTTTTTACAGGGAGAATTTAAAAAAAAAAAATGGCCCAGTATTACACACTGGTTTTCGGTGGCACACAATGAGAGACAGATGCCACACACAGCAATGGCACAGAGGCAGACTTGCCAATCTTTATCTCCCACTATTTATTTATTTTTTTTCAGGGAGAATTAAAAAAAAATAAATTATGGCCCAGTATTACACACTGGTTTTCGGTGGCACACAATGAGAGACAGATGCCACACACAGCAATGGCACAGAGGCAGACTTGCCAATCTTTATCTCCCACTATTTAATTTTTTTTTATAGAGAGAATTTACCCCCCCCAAAAAAAAGGCCCAGTATTACACACTGGTTTTCGGTGGCACACAATGAGAGACAGATGCCACACAGCAATGGCACAGAGGTAGACTTGCCAATCTTTATCTCCCACTATTAATTTTTTTTTACAGAGAGAATTTACCCCCCCAAAAAAAGGCCCAGTATTACACACTGGTTTTCGGTGGCACACAATGAGAGACAGATGCCACACACAGCACTGGCACAGAGGCAGACTTGCCAATCTTTATCTCCCACTATTTATTTATTTTTTTACAGAGAGAATTTACCCCCCCCCAAAAAAAGGCCCAGTATTACACACTGGTTTTCTGTGGCACACAATGAGAGACAGATGCCACACACAGCAATGGCACAGAGGCAGACTTGCCAATCTTTATCTCCCACTATTAATTTTTTTTTTTACAGAGAGAATTTACCCCCCCCCAAAAAAAAGGCCCAGTATTACACACTGGTTTTCGGTGGCACACAATGAGAGACAGATGCCACACACAGCAATGGCACAGAGGCAGACTTGCCAATCTTTATCTCCCACTATTAATTTATTTTTTTACAGTGAGAATTTACCCCCAACAAAAAAATGGCCCAGTATTACACACTGGTTTTCGGTGGCACACAATGAGAGACAGATGCCACACACAGCACTGGCACAGAGGCAGACTTGCCAATCTTTATCTCCCACTATTTATTTATTTTTTTACAGGGAGAATTAAAAAAAAAAAATGGCCCAGTATTACACACTGGTTTCCGGTGGCACACAGTGAGAGACAGATGCCACACACAGCAATGGCACAGAGGCAGACTTGCCAATCTTTATCTCCCACTATTTAGTTATTTTTTTTTAAGGAACAATAAGAAAAAAAAAAAAAATGGCCCAGTATTACACACTGGTTTTCGGTGGCACACAATAAGAGACAGATGCCACACACAGCAATGGCACAGAGGCAGACTTGCCAATCTTTGTCTCCCACTATTAATTTTTTTTTTTACAGAGAGAATTTACCCCCCCAAAAAAAGGCCCAGTATTACACACTGGTTTTCGGTGGCACACAATGAGAGACAGATGCCACACAGCACTGGCACAGAGGCAGACTTGCCAATCTTTATCTCCCACTACTTATTTATTTTTTTACAGAGATAATTTACCCCCCCCAAAAAAGGCCCAGTATTACACACTGGTTTTCTGTGGCACACAATGAGAGACAGATGCCACACACAGCAATGGCACAGAGGCAGACTTGCCAATCTTTATCTCCCACTATTTATTTATTTTTTACAGGGAGAATTTACCCCCCAAAAAAAGGCCCACTATTAAACACTGGTTTTCAGTGGCACACAATGAGAGACAGATGCCACACACAGCAATGGCACAGAGGCAGACTTGCCAATCTTTATCTCCCACCATTAATTTTTTTTTTTACAGAGAGAATTTACCCAAAAAAAAAAAAAAGGCCCAGTATTACACACTGGTTTTTGGTGGCACACAATGAGAGACAGATGCCACACACAGCACTGGCACAGAGGCAGACTTGCCAATCTTTATCTCCCACTATTATTTTATTTTTTTACAGAGAGAATTTACCCCCCCAAAAAAAGGCCCAGTATTACACACTGGTTTTCGGTGGCACACAATGAGAGACAGATGCCACACACAGCAATGGCACAGAGGCAGACTTGCCAATCTTTATCTCCCACTATTAACTTTTTTTTTACAGAGAGAATTTACCCCCAAAAAAAGGCCCAGTATTACACACTGGTTTTCGGTGGCACACAATGAGAGACAGATGCCACACACAGCACTGGCACAGAGGCAGACTTGCCAATCTTTATCTCCCACTATTTAATTTATTTTTTTTCAGGAACAATAAAAAAAAAAAAAAAAAATGGCCCAGTATTACACACTGGTTTTCGGTGGCACACAATAAGAGACAGATGCCACACACAGCAATGGCACAGAGGCAGACTTGCCAATCTTTATCTCCCACTATTATTTTTTTTTTTTACAGAGAGAATTTCCCCCCCCAAAAAAAGGCCCAGTATTACACACTGGTTTTCGGTTGCACACAATGAGAGACAGATGCCACACAGCAATGGCACAGAGGCAGACTTGCCAATCTTTATCTCCCACTATCATTTTTTTTTTTACAGAGAGAATTTTCCCCCCCAAAAAAAGGCCCAGTATTACACACTGGTTTTCGGTGGCACACAATGAGAGACAGATGCCACACACAGCACTGGCACAGAGGCAGACTTGCCAATCTTTATCTCCCACTATTTATTTATTTTTTTACAGAAAGAATTTACCCCCCCCCAAAAAAAGGCCCAGTATTACACACTGGTTTTCGGTGGCACACAATGAGAGGCAGATGCCACACACAGCAATGGCACAGAGGCAGACTTGCCAATCTTTATCTCCCACTATTTATTTATTTTTTTACAGGGAGAATTTACCCCCCCCCAAAAAAAGCCCCAGTATTACACACTGGTTTTCGGTGGCACACAATGAGAAACAGATGCCACACACAGCAATGGCACAGAGGCAGACTTGCCAATCTTTATCTCCCACTAATAATTTATTTTTTTACAGTGAGAATTTACCCCCCAAAAAAAGGCCCAGTATTACACACTGGTTTTCGGTGGCACACAATGAGAGACAGATGCCACACACAGCACTGGCACAGAGGCAGACTTGCCAATCTTTATCTCCCACTATTTATTTATTTTTTTACAGGGAGAATTTACCCCCCCCACAAAAAAGGCCCAGTATTAAACACTGGTTTTTGGTGGCACACAATGAGAGACAGATGCCACACACAGCAATGGCACAGAGGCAGACTTGCCAATCTTTATCTCCCACTATTAATTTTTTTTTTTACAGAGAGAATTTACCCCCCCCAAAAAAAGGCCCAGTATTACACACTGGTTTTTGGTGGCACACAATGAGAGACAGATGCCACACACAGCACTGGCACAGAGGCAGACTTGCCAATCTTTATCTCCCACTATTATTTTTTTTTTTTACAGAAAGAATTTACCCCCCCCCAAAAAAAGGCCCAGTATTACACACTGGTTTTCGGTGGCACACAATGAGAGACAGATGCCACACACAGCAATGGCACAGAGGCAGACTTGCCAATCTTTATCTCCCACTATTTATTTATTTTTTTACAGGGAGAATTTACCCCCCCAAAAAAAAAGGCCCAGTATTACACACTGGTTTTCGGTGGCACACAATGAGAGGCAGATGCCACACACAGCAATGGCACAGAGGCAGACTTGCCAATCTTTATCTCCCACTATTTATTTATTTTTTTACAGGGAGAATTTACCCCCCCCCAAAAAAATGGCCCAGTATTACACAATGGAATTCGGTGGCACACAATGAGAGACAGATGCCACACACAGCACTGGCACAGAGGCAGACTTGCCAATCTTTATCTCCCACTATTTATTTATTTTTTTACAGGGAGAATTTAAAAAAGAAAAAAATGGCCCAGTATTAGTGTTGAGCGATACCGTCCGATACTTGAAAGTATCGGTATCGGAAAGTATCGGCCGATACCGGCAAAATATCGGATCCAATCCGATACCGATACCCGATACCAATACAAGTCAATGGGACTCATGTATCGGACGGTATTCCTGATGGTTCCCAGGGTCTGAAGGAGAGGAAACTCTCCTTCAGGCCCTGGGAACCATATAAATGTGTAAAAGAAAGAATTAAAATAAAAAATATCGCTATACTCACCTGTCCGACGCAGCCGGGACTTCAGCGAGGGAACCGGCAGCGTTGTTTGTTTAAAATTCGCGCTATTACTTGGTTACGTGAATTCCCGGCTTGTGATTGGTCAGGTCGGCCATGTTGCCGGGACGCGGACCAATCACAGCAAGCCGTGACGAAATTACGTCACGGCTTGCTGTGATTGGTCCGCGTCCCGGCAATATGGCCGCCCTGACCAATCACAAGCCGTGACGTCACGGGAGGCTGGACACGCGCTCATTTTAAAATGGGCGCGTGTCCAGCCTCCCGTGACGTCACGGCTTGTGATTGGTTGCGCCGCGGTCAACCAATCACAAGCCGGGAGGCTGGACGCGCTCATTTTAAAATGGGCGCGTGTCCAGCCTCCCGTGACGTCACGGCTTGTGATTGGTTGACCGCGGCGCAACCAATCACAAGCCGGGAGGCTGGACGCGCTCATTTTAAAATGGGCGCGTGTCCAGCCTCCCGTGACGTCACGGCTTGTGATTGGTTGCGCCGCGGTCAACCAATCACAAGCCGGGAGGCTGGACGCGCTCATTTTAAAATGGGCGCGTGTCCAGCCTCCCGTGACGTCACGGCTTGTGATTGGTTGCGCCGCGGTCAACCAATCACAAGCCGGGAGGCTGGACGCGCTCATTTTAAAATGGGCGCGTGTCCAGCCTCCCGTGACGTCACGGCTTGTGATTGGTCAGGGCGGCCATATTGCCGGGACGCGGACCAATCACAGCAAGCCGTGACGTAATTTCGTCACGGCTTGCTGTGATTGGTCCGCGTCCCGGCAACGTGGCCGACCTGACCAATCACAAGCCGGGAATTCACGTAACCAAGTAATAGCGCAAATTTTAAACAAACAACGCTGCCGGTTCCCTCGCTGAAGTCCCGGCTGCGTCGGAGAGGTGAGTATAGCGATATTTTTTATTTTAATTCTCTCTTTTACACATTTTAACATTAATGTTGTTGCGATACCCGATACCCGATACCACAAGAGTATCGGAATCCCGGTATCGGAATTCCGATACAGCAAGTATCGGCCGATACCCGATACTTGCAGCATCGGAATGCTCAACACTACCCAGTATTACACACTGGTTTTCGGTGGCACACAATGAGAGAGAGATGCCACACACAGCAATGGCACAGAGGCAGACTTGCCAATCTTTATCTCCCACTATTTATTTATTTTTTTTCAGGGAGAATTAAAAAAAAAATATTATGGCCCAGTATTACACACTGGTTTTCGGTGGCACACAATGAGAGACAGATGCCACACACAGCAATGGCACAGAGGCAGACTTGCCAATCTTTATCTCCCACTATTTAATTTTTTTTTTTATAGAGAGAATTTACCCCCCCCCAAAAAAAAGGCCCAGTATTAAACACTGGTTTTCGGTGGCACACAATGAGAGACAGATGCCACACAGCAATGGCACAGAGGCAGACTTGCCAATCTTTATCTCCCACTATTAATTTTTTTTTTTACAGAGAGAATTTACCCCCCCCAAAAAAGGCCCAGTATTACACACTGGTTTTCGGTGGCACACAATGAGAGACAGATGCCACACACAGCACTGGCACAGAGGCAGACTTGCCAATCTTTATCTCCCACTATTTATTTATTTTTTTACAGAGAGAATTTACCCCCCCAAAAAAAGGCCCAGTATTACACACTGGTTTTCTGTGGCACACAATGAGAGACAGATGCCACACACAGCAATGGCACAGAGGCAGACTTGCCAATCTTTATCTCCCACTATTAATTTTTTTTTTACAGAGAGAATTTACCCCCCCCCCAAAAAAAAGGCCCAGTATTACACACTGGTTTTCGGTGGCACACAATGAGAGACAGATGCCACACACAGCAATGGCACAGAGGCAGACTTGCCAATCTTTATCTCCCACTATTAATTTTTTTTTTACAGAGAGAATTTACCCAAAAAAAAAAAAAAAAGGCCCAGTATTACACACTGGTTTTCGGTGGCACACAATGAGAGACAGATGCCACACACAGCACTGGCACAGAGGCAGACTTGCCAATCTTTATCTCCCACTATTAATTTTTTTTTACAGAGAGAATTTACCCCCCAAAAAAAGGCCCAGTATTACACACTGGTTTTCGGTGGCACACAATGAGAGACAGAGGCCACACACAGCACTGGCACAGAGGCAGATTTGCCAATCTTTATCTCCCACTATTTATTTTTTTTTTACAGAGAGAATTTACCCCCCCCAAAAAAAGGCCCAGTATTACACACTGGTTTTTGGTGGCACACAATGAGAGACAGATGCCACACACAGCACTGGCACAGAGGCAGACTTGCCAATCTTTATCTCCCACTATTATTTTTTTTTTTAACAGAAAGAATTTACCCCCCCAAAAAAAGGCCCAGTATTACACACTGGTTTTCGGTGGCACACAATGAGAGACAGATGCCACACACAGCACTGGCACAGAGGCAGACTTGCCAATCTTTATCTCCCACTATTTATTTATTTTTTTACAGGGAGAATTTACCCCCCCCCCAAAAAAAAAGGCCTAGTATTACACACTGGTTTTTGATGGCAAACAATGAGAGAAAGATGCCACACACAGCAATGGCACAGAGGCAGACTTGCCAATCTTTATCTCCCACTATTAATTTATTTTTTTACAGGGAGAATTTACCCCCCCCAAAAAAAAATGGCCCAGTATTACACACTGGTTTTCGGTGGCACACAATGGGAGACAGATGCCACACACAGCACTTGCACAGAGGCAGACTTGCCAATCTTTATCTCCCACTATTTATTTTTTTTTTTACAGGGAGAATTTAAAAAAAAAAAAATGGCCCAGTATTACACACTGGTTTTCGGTGGCACACAATGAGAGACAGATGCCACACACAGCAATGGCACAGAGGCAGACTTGCCAATCTTTATCTCCCACTATTTAATTTTTTTTTTTTTTAAGGAACAATAAAAAAAAAAAAAAACGGCCCAGTATTACACACTGGTTTTCGGTGGCACACAATGAGAGACAGATGCCACACACAGCACTGGCACAGAGGCAGACTTGCCAATCTTTATCTCCCTGCAGTAATCTCAGAAAAGTATGGCAGGCAGCTATAAAAAGGACTGCTGCACACAAAAGTGTGGACAAACAAACAAGATAGCTGTGCAGAAAGGAAGGAACAAGAGGATTTGTGCTTTGAAAAAAGCAGTTGGTTTGCACAGCGGCGTACACACACAACAACGCAGCTATCAGGGAGCCTTCTAGGGCAGCCCAATGAGCTACAGCGCTGAGGAAAAAAAAATGTAGCTTCCACTGTCCCTGCAAACAAAAGGTGGTGTTGGACAGTGGAAATCGCTACAGCACAAGCGGTTTGGGGGTGAATGTACCCTGCAAAACACTATCCCTGCTTCTGACGAAGCGGCACCTCTCCCTACGCTCAGATCAGCAGCAGTAAGATGGCGGTCAGCGGGAACGCCCCTTTATAGCTCCTGTGACGCGGCAGAAAGCAAGCCAATCACTGCAATGCCCTTCTCTAAGATGGTGGGGACTGAGATCTATGTCATCACGCTGCCCACACTCTGCGTCCACCTTTATTGGCTGAGAAATGGCGCTTTTAGCGTCATTGAAATGCGACTTTGGCGCGAAAGTCGCGTACCGCATGGCCGACCCCACACAGGGATCAGGTCGGGTTTCATGAGACGCCGACTTTGCCAAAAGTCGGCGACTTATGAAAATGAATGATCCGTTTCGCTCAACCCTATTCAGAAGGTCTCTTTTTTGGGGTTTATTTTTTCTCCTTCGTCTATAGAAATGGATCCTGTTAAGGTCCAAGCCATTCATGACTGGATTCAACCCACATCTGTGAAGAGCCTTCAGAAATTTTTGGGCTTTGCTAATTTTTATCGCCGTTTCATTGCCAACTTCTCTAGTGTGGTTAAACCCCTGACCGATTTGACGAAGAAAGGCGCTGATGTGACTAATTGGACCTCTGAGGCTGTTGAGGCCTTTCAGGAGCTTAAACGCTGATTTACTTCTGCCCCTGTCTTGCGTCAGCCGGATGTTTCTCTTCCTTTTCAGGTTGAGGTTGACGCTTCTGAGATTGGGGCAGGGGCCGTTTTGTCACAGAGGAATTCTGATGGTTCCTTGATGAAGCCATGTGCCTTCTTTTCCCGAAAGTTTTCGCCTGCGGAACGCAATTATGATGTCGGCAATCGGGAGTTGTTGGCTATGAAGTGGGCATTTGAGGAATGGCGACATTGGCTTGAGGGAGCCAAGCACCGCATTGTGGTCTTGACTGATCATAAGAATCTGATTTACCTCGAGTCGGCCAAGCGGTTGAATCCTAGACAGGCTCGGTGGT
The DNA here is from genome assembly GCF_051348905.1 of Ranitomeya variabilis. Taxonomy (NCBI): domain Eukaryota; kingdom Metazoa; phylum Chordata; class Amphibia; order Anura; family Dendrobatidae; genus Ranitomeya; species Ranitomeya variabilis. The sequence continues at coordinate 953,969,885 of NC_135232.1, forward strand.
CCCTGTTTTTCTCCCGTTTTGATTTTGTGGTCTCATATCTTCCAGGATCTAAAGGCCCCGTCTCACATAGCGAGATCGCTAGCGAGATCGCTGCTGACTCACAAGTTTTGTGACGCAACAGCGACCTCAGTAGCGATCTCGCTATGTTTGACACGTACCAGCGACCAGGCCCCTGCTGTGAGATTGCTGGTCGTGTCGGAATGGCCTGGACCTTTTTTTGGTCGTTGAGGTCCCGCTGACATCGCTGAATCGGTGTGTGTGACACGGATTCAGCGATGTCTTCACTGGTAACCAGGGTAAACATCGGGTTAGTAAGCGCAGGGCCGCGCTTAGTAACCCGATGTTTACCCTGGTTACCATCGTAAATGTAAAAAAAAACAAACACTACATACTCACATTCCGGTGTCCGTCAGGTCCCTTGCCGTCTGCTTCCCGCACTGACTGAGATCCGGCCGTATAATGAAAGTACAGCACAGCGGTGACGTCACCGCTCTGCTGTTAGGGCCGGCGCTCAGTCAGTACAGGAAGCGGACGCCGGGGGACGCGAAGGTGAGTATGTACTGTTTGTTATTTTTACTTTTACGCTGGTAACCAGGGTAAACATCGGGTTACTAAGCGCGGCCCTGCGCTTAGCAACCCGATGTTTACCCTGGTTACCCGGGGACCTCGGCATCGTTGGTCGCTGGAGAGCGGTCTGTGTGACAGCTCCACAGCGACCACACAGCGACTAAACAGCGACGCTGCAGCGATCAGCATCGTTGTCTGTATCGCTGCAGCGTCGCTGTGTGTGACGGGGCCTTTAGAATGTTAAGGCGGATGCCCTCTCTAGGAGTTTTTTGCCTGATTCTCCTGGAGTCCTTGAGCCGGTTGGCATTCTTAGGGAAGGGGTGATTCTGTCTGCCATCTCCCCTGATTTGCGGCGGGCGCTTCAGGAATTTCAGGCTGATAAACCTGACCGCTGTCCTGTGGGGAAGCTGTTTGTTCCTGATAGATGGACAAGTAAGGTAATTTCTGAGGTCCATTGTTCTGTGTTGGCCGGTCATCCTGGGATTTTTGGTACCAGAGATTTGGTTGCTAGGTCCTTTTGGTGGCCTTCCTTGTCGCGGGATGTGCGTTCTTTTGTGCAGTCCTGTGGGACTTGTGCCCGGGCTAAGCCTTGCTGTTCCCGCGCTAGTGGGTTGCTTTTGCCTTTGCCTGTCCCGGAGAGGCCTTGGACGCATATTTCCATGGATTTTATTTCAGATCTTCCTGTGTCTTAGAGGATGTCTGTTATCTGGGTGGTTTGTGACCGGTTCTCTAAAATGGTCCATTTGGTACCTTTGCCTAAATTGCCTTCCTCCTCTGATTTGGTTCCATTATTTTTTCAGCATGTGGTTCGTTTGCATGGCGTTCCAGAGAATATTGTGTCTGACAGAGGTTCCCAGTTTGTTTCCAGGTTTTGGCGGGCCTTTTGTGCTAAGATGGGCATTAATTTGTCTTTTTCTTCGGCGTTCCATCCTCAGACAAATGGCCAAACTGAGCGAACTAATCAAACCTTGGAAACCTATTTGAGATGCTTTGTGTCTGCTGATCAGGATGATTGGGTGGCTTTCTTGCCGTTGGCCGAGATTGCCCTTAATAATCGGGCCAGTTCGGCTACTTTGGTTTCGCCTTTCTTTTGTAATTTTGGTTTCCTTCCTCGTTTTTCTTCAGGGCAGGTTGAGCCTTCTGATTGTCCTGGTGTGGATTCTGTGATGGACAGGTTGCAGCAGATTTGGACTCATGTGGTAGACAATTTGACATTGTCCCAGGAAAAGGCTCAGCGTTTTGCTAACCGCCGTCGGTGTGTTGGTCCTCGGCTTCGTGTGGGGGATTTGGTCTGGTTATCCTCTTGTCATGTTCCTATGAAGGTTTCTTCCCCTAAGTTCAAGCCTCGGTTTATTGGTCCTTATAAGATTTCTGAGATTATCAATCCAGTGTCTTTTCGTTTGGCCCTTCCAGCCTCTTTTGCCATCCACAATGTTTTCCATAGATCTTTGTTGCGGAGATATGTGGTACCCGTTGTTCCATCTGTTGATCCTCCTGCCCCGGTGTTGGTTGAGGGGGAGTTGGAATATGTGGTTGAGAAAATTTTGGATTCTCGTTTTTCGAGGCGGAGGCTTCAGTATCTTGTCAAGTGGAAGGGTTATGGCTAGGAGGATAATTCTTGGGTGGTTGCCTCCGATGTCCATGCCGCCGATTTGGTTCGTGCTTTCCATTTGGCTCGTCCTGATCGGCCTGGGGGCTCTGTTGAGGGTTCGGTGACCACTCCTCAAGGGGGGGGTACTGTTGTGAATTCCGCTCTTGGGCTCCCTCCGGTGGTTATAAGTAGCATTTTTGTGAATTCTGCTCTTGGGCTCCCTCCTGTGGTTTTGAGTGGTATGGCTGCTTCTTGGATTTAGCAGCAGCTGTTCTCACTGATCGTCTTTCTGGCTCAGCTATATTAGTCTGGCCTTATCCCTAATTCAATGCCAGTTGTCAATTGTTGAGCTTGGAGTCATGGCTCTCTGAGGATTTCCCTGCCACTCTGACCATTTCAGCAAAGCTAAGTCCTTGCTTGTCTTTTTGCAGTTCACTTGTTGTGGACTTTGTTGTTTGGCATTTTCTATGTTTTGCTCATTTGTCCAGCTTATCAGTATGGATCTATTTAGCTAAGCTGGAAGCTCTAGGCAGCAGAGTTTGCCCTCCACACCTTTAGTCAGGTGTGGAGATTTTTGCATTTCTCTGCGGTGGACTTTTTCTAGTTTTTATTACTGACCGCACAGTTTTCTGTTCTGTACTAATTCTGTCTAGCTAGTAGTGGCCTCCTTTGCTAAATCTTGTTTCATACTACGTATGTCATTTCCTTCTCCTCTCACAGTCATTATTTGTGGGGGGCTGTCCTATCCTTTGGGGATTTTCTCTGAGGCAAGATAGCTTTCCTGTTTCTACCTTTAGGGGTAGCTAGTTCTCCGGCTGTGACGAGGTGTCCAGGGAGTGACAGGAACATCCCACGGCTACTGCTAGTGTCTGTGTTAAGATTAGGAACTGCGGTCAGTATAGTTACCACCTGCTCAGAGCTAGTCGCATGTCGCTCCTTAATCACCAGACCATAACAGATAGATAGGTCAGGCAGGGAAGATTTGTGGGATGGAGGAAAAATGATGAGTTCAGATTTGTCCACATTGAGTTTGAGGAAGCGAGAGGAGAAGAAGGAGGATATGGCTGATAGGCACTCTGGGATTCTGGGCAGCAGAGCAGTGACATCTGTGCCAGAGAGGTAGATCTGAGTGTCATCAGCATAGAGGTGGTACTGGAATCCATGGGACTTTATGAGTTGTCCCAAGCCAAGTGTATAGATTGTGCAGAGTTGGGGTCCTAGAACAGAGCCTTGGGGGACTCCAACAGAGAGAGGGTGGGATGAGGAGGTAGTGTGGGAGTGGGAGACGCTGAATGTGCGGTTGGAAAGCTACGAGGCGATCCAGGACAGGGCGAGGTCTTTGATGCCAAAAGAGGAGAGGATCTGTAGTAGGAGGCAGTGGTCAACTGTGTCGAAAGCAGAGGACAGGTCTAGAAGGAGGAGTACAGAGTATTGTCCAGTAGCTTTGGCGGTAAGTAGGTCGTTAGTGATTTTGGTCAGGGCAGTCTCAGTTGGGTGATGGGGCGGAAACCAGATTGTAGATTGTCGAACAACAAGTTTAGATGAGAAGTGGGAGGAGAGTTCAGCATGGACGTGATGCTCCAGGAGTTTGGAAGCGAATGGGAGCAGCAATATTGGGCGATAGCTGGACATAGCAGTTGGATCGAGGGTTGGCTTTTTAAGGAAAGGCGTGATTGTGGCATGTTTGATCGCAGAGGGGTAGGTGCCAGAAGTAAGTGATAGGTTGAAGAGGGGGGTTTGGGTTGGGATAAGTGTGGTGGTGAGGTTGGGGAGGAGGTGGGATGGGATGCGGTCGAGCGCACAGGTGGTGAGGTGCGATTTGGAGAGGAGACAATTAAGCCCCCCTTCAGTGATGTTGGATAGGGAGGTTATGGGGTTTGGGCATTGGTCTGGTATACAAAGGGGTTGTGGTGGTTGAACAATAAAGACTTGCCTTGTCTGGTCGATCTTATTTTGAAAGTGTGTGGCAAAGTCCTCAGCAGAGATGAGGGAGGTTGGAGGGGGCAGTGGGGGGCGGAGGAGGGAGTTAAAGGTTTTGAATAACTGTTTGGGGTTGTAGGATAGGGAAGATACGAGGGTTGTGAAGTAGGTCTGTTTAGCAGAGGTGAGAGCAGATTTAAAAGCGAGTGTTGCCTGTTTGAATGCAGTGAAATCGTCTTGGAAGTGTGTTTTCTTCCAACGCCGCTCCGCAACCCTGGACACTTGCCGGAGCTTTTTGGTGGTGTTATTGTGGCAAGGTTGTCTATTGATACGTCGCACTCTGCCATGGACGAGAGGGGCAACCGTGTCAATAACTGATGTGAGAGTGGCATTGTAGAAAGCAGTGGCAGTGTCTGTGTCGTGGAGTGAGGATATAGATGCCAGTGGTAGGATGGAGTCAGAGAGTGTGTGGGTGTCTAGGTGTGCAAGGTTTCTGTGTGGGTGCGCATGTTGCTGGACATGGATGACCGGTGAGGAGGACAGGGATGAGAAGGTGAGCAGATGGTGGTTGGATAGAGGGAGAGGGGAGGTGGTGAAGTTAGATAGAGAGCAGAGACGGGTGAATACCAGGTCAAAGGCACTGACCCTGGCCATAACCATATGCTCTAACACCTTGACCACAATACTATCTCCTGTGACCCTAGCATAGATGTACAGCAGTAAGTAATACAGTGCAACAAATGAATTTAGCAAAAATTCAACAGGCACATTAAAGGCAAGGTTGCAGGATGATAGGCAGCAGATAGCAGCAAGCAGTAGAGATGTTTGTACCTGCATATACTATGCTAACCTATCTTAACGCAACTCACCACGATGGGGCAGGCTCTGTGACCGGATGCTGGCGATACGCTCACTGGACCTGTACTGCAGATCCGCCAGCTTCTTCCGGATCTGGGTACTGGAGCGCTGCACCCCAAATCTCTGGGCTAGGCCCCGACTGATCCTCCGCAGCACAGCCTGCTTGTGGAGGACTGGATGTACAGAGTGCTCATGACACCCATAATCCCTTGCATCCACCTCTGCAACTAAGTAGCGCACTTCTGCGTCGCCCCATGGTGTTGCTCGTCTCCTGGCCGCCATTTTGCCGCCTCTTGTAACAAGCTAGGCCGCATCAACGTCATAAACCCCGCCCACGACGCATCAACACCATAAACCACGCCTACGACACATCAACGTCTCCAGCAGGTTTATTACAGGACGCTACTGCATGCGCGAAGGAAGCGGGCTGAATTCTAAACATCTCCAGGTCAGACCGAAGACGCTGCTGCGTTCGAAAAGTGACGCATTATCAATACAGCATCTCCGGTTGCACAGGAAGACTGGAGTGTTGGTGGTTTTATGTATGGATATAGATTTATTTTTAGATAGGTATTTATATTTGTATGTCTGTGAGTATGTATGTGTATATGTAGGTATCTGTATATCTGTGTAGATTTCTATGTATGTGTATATGGATATATCTGTCTACATATGAGTACACGTATGTATATACGGGCCCTTACTACTGAAAGAATGAGAAGCAAAGCTTTTGCAAAGTAAAACACAAAGTTTATTAGACAAATCATTACAATAATTAAAATAGTGTATAAATGTCAGTAGTAGCCCACTATAAGTTCTGATGCTGCCAAGTAACAGCACCAGGACCGTTAAAATATTGGCAGTAGTTGTCTCGGCAGGTCTTCGCATCGTGGGTGTTTCTGCCAGGTCCCAATGGTTGAAGGCCTGCAATTGCGGGATCATTTGCGCGCCATTCACCGAGCTGCACTTCCCCATTTTCTAGGCACACAGAGTCCATGAAGCCAGGTGGACTGTACGCCAATGCATCGCGACGGCGAAGGAAGTTGTGAAGCACGCAACAAGCCAAAACAACGGAGTCTATCGATTCAAGCTTCATGTTAATAGGCGTGTGGAAAACTCTGAAGCGATTGGCCATGATACCGAAGGCATTTTCTACAACCCGACGTGCCCTTGACAAGCGGTAATTGAAAATTCTTCTTTCCTCTGTTAGACTTTTTGGGGGGAACGGTTTGATAAGATTGGGATGAAGCGGGAAGGCCTCATCACCGACAAAAACAAAATTAAGGTTGCCTCTAGTCTCAAAGTTGGGAGGCAAGTGAAGGTCACAGTTGTTCAAACGCTCTCCAAAGAGTGTGTGCTCTAAAACACCACCATCGGAAACCCTTCCGTTCATGCCAACATCTACATTCATAAATACGTAATTCGCGTTAACAAGTGCCATCAGGATGATGCTGAAATAGCCCTTATAATTAAAGAAATAGGATCCGCTGTTCGGTGGTTGAGTGATCCGGACATGTTTCCCGTCCAAAGCCCCACCACAGTTAGGGAACTGCCAAAGCTGCTCAAAATCGGAGGCAATCTTTTTCCATTCCTCCTCCGTGTTGGGAAACTGCATGTAGCTACGTAGACTCAGGAAAATCACATTACATGTCTCTGGAATTAGAACGCTGAGTAGGGGCCTTGAAATGGCTGAAGAAAAATGCAAGTCTTGCAGCGAGCGCCCGGTGGCCAGGAATCGCAGCGTGACTGCCAATCTTTCATCTGCCGGGATGGCAGCACGCATCGCTGTATCCTTCAGTTGAATCAGTGGAGTAATTCTTTCCAGTAAATGTTTGAAGGATTCCTCGGACATCCGCAGATAGTTGTGGAAATCATGAGGATTCTTCTCCTGAAGCTCTCTTACAAGTTGCATGTGGGACAAATCAGACCTCTTCTGCAGCCACTCTCTGGTCCACATGCGATGCTTTCGTTTGGAACGCCTCTCTAGCATCCGTGCCTCATCTTGACGCCGAGCTTCCTCAACCAGCAATGCAGCAAACACAACAGCACACTGCGCATTGTTCATGATGCTGCAAACTGAAACAAATAAAATAAAAAGATGAGAAAGTTATTAAAAAAAAAAATTATAAATAAATGCACTCCATTCCGTTACCGTGCATGACAGAAAATATGCTGTATGGGTGTGCACGCACAAGACCCCCTAAAATGGCAGCCCGTGCAAAAGTATATGTACACAGATAGCAGCCAAGCCCTCCCTCCCTCCAGAGCAATGATAGCAGATAATTAGTAGGTGCCCTATAAATTAAGGAAAAATGATAACGCATTTGAGACCCCAAACGATACCTACCGTGCACAAAATATAGGTGTCAGAAGAACCGTTGAAGAATAGATAAATCGAAGAGGAGTCGCAGGCCGGAGAACTCTACAACGATCTGCAAACCACCACGCGGTCAGGAACAAAGGATGGAAGCGCTACTATGTCGCCTTCTGTTGAAGGCATGATCGCCAATCAGAACGCAGTAGCGACCAACAATCGGAGCGGAGGGGTGCGGAAAAGGCAACGCAAATGCACGCCTATGTGTCGGTGTCTGAGTCGTCAACAAGGTCGTTGGTAAGGTGTCAAACACAGCGATGTGTGCTGCCCAGCGGGACCTCAACGATCAAAAAAAGGTCCAGGCCATTCCGACACGACCAGCGATCTCACAGCAGGGGCCTGGTCGCTGCTACATGTCAAACATAGCGAGATCGCTACTGAGGTCGCTGTTGCGTCACAAAACTTGTGACTCAGCAGTGATCTCGCTAGCGACCTCGCTTAGTGTGACGGGGGCTTTAGTCCTACTGTTAAGCCTAGTCTTTGGCTAGGTTTCATAAGAGAATGTTATTTCCTTTATAGTAGTATTGCAAAATGTACAGTATATTACTGTTATTATATTATATATTTGGTATAAAGAAATGGGGTATGTAAACTTTTGATCAGGGTCATTTGGAGGTTTTGGGATCTCATTATGATTTAAAAAGAGAAAACACAGTAATTTGACAATAAATGGCTTCATACAACCACTATCCATGAGTGGATTAAAAGTTTCGGTGTTATCATTCATATTTTCATATTCTCTGAAACAAGGCCAAGAAAGCAAAAATTCTGGGTATGTAAACTTTTGAGCACAACTATATATCAAGAGGTCAAACTATCGCAGGTTCTGATTGCCTAAGAACACTAAAAGATTAATCAATCTGCATACTAAGCGACGTAAAAAGAAAAATATCGAAAACACCACATGTTTTTTGGTTGCTGCACCTCCCAACCAAAAATGCAATAATGCAAAAATAAAACTTCACACAGCGCTATCAATGGAAGAATAGAAAAGTTATGTGTCTCAGAAAATGGTGACACAAACCAATTTTTTATTTTATTACAAATATCCCAATTTTGTCCCCGAGACATTTTTGTGCAATTGCAATTTTTTCCACCATTTCACCGCACTTGGAATTTTTTTCCCTTTCCTAATATATTTATATGGTAAAATAAATGGTATTATACAAAACTACAACCCTTCCTACAAAAAAATAAGCCCTAATACAGCTATGTGAATGCTAAAATAAAAAAAAATGCAACTCTGGGAGGAAGTGGAGGAAAAAAACGATGTGCAAAAATGAAAATTGGCCACAGTGGGAAGGAATTAAATGGTTAAAGGAATTTATGGACCTTCTCTAAACAGGAAAGTTGTGGATTGTTTAGATTGCAGAGAACCATAATGTTTCTAGATTTCTCAATTATAACAAATTCAAATTTACAGGTAATGTATATTAAATGTAAATTGTGGGCATGCTGTAAAAAACTGGAAGATGAAATATAATTAGTAAAATAAGCAGTAGTTTAGACATTATGTAAACTGTAATATAGTCTCTAGTTGTGTCTGGTATCCATGACTTAATATGATAAATACTATGAGAGCAATCTAAAGAGCAATGTGACAAATGTGCTGACAAGAAAATTACTTCTGCAACATAGGTGGCATGGGTATGATTTTATCATACTTCTGAATCCACTTTAACCACAGTTATACTAAAGGCTGCCAGAAAAAAAACAAAAATGTAGCACACGCTGGTCCTGATGTCATCATAAATTGGGCATGCTGACTTGACTACTTGTCCTTGATCTCAGCTTAAAGTTGTTTTTCATACAATCACGAGTTATCCCCTGCTGTGTAACTTAAAGCAACTCGATCCCATTGCAAAATCTACAACAGAACCTCCATCTCTCAAATGTCTTTAATAGTATTAGTCTTTTCATATGGGCCAGAGGTATCTTTTGAGCCCTCTAGGTTCCATGGCCATGGTACAACTGCAACCTCTGCACTCATTATGCAGTAGTTATGCCTTTGTTAATCCTCTATCCATCGAATAGGGGAGAACTTCCTGATCACTGGGGTCCAACCGCTGGGACCACCTGCGATGCACAGAATGGTTCTCTACAAACCCATATCCGAATAGAGCATAGGTAAATATGCTCTGCCTCCAGTCCATTCACATAATATGTGATTTATGGAGAAAGCAGAGCACAACACTTGGCTGTTTCCTGTAGTCCCAATGACAATGAATGGAGTGGAGGATGAGCATGCTTATCTCTGCTCAAGTCAAGCTGAGCCCTGTTATTGGGATGACTGGGGTCCCAGCTGTGAGACCCTCAGCAATCAGCAACTTACCTTGTATCGTATGGATAGGGCTTGTGATAACTTATGATTTTTGGAAATTGGAAAACATGATGCTGTAAATGCTGATACACAATCACACTGGATTAGCCACAGAAATACAGTATATTTGTATTGTATTTACATAGAGAAGTAACCAAGCCGATATCTATTTATGTATTTGTTGTTTTTTTTTTACTTGTAAAGTAATTGGAGATATTAATATAAATAGAAAGCTTTGATTATTATCCGTTATGATTTTTTTTTGGTATTCTGTAAAAAAAAATTGATTCATTAAGAAAGTAGTGCCATTAGGACACTCTTTGGACATTTGGAAATAAGAGAAGGAACCGTTCTATTAGCCAGAGCCTGACCAGCTATCTGAATGTATTTCCCTTGCAGAGCCAGGAAATGCATTGACCCAAGCTTTTCTATAACACATGATGACCCAAAGGTTTCAGCTGTGGGATTGTAGTGATCAACTACTTCCAGATAGGAGAATTATGTTTAGAACAGAGAGTATACATAGTGAACCTCAATCCTGGCTAATCTCTGTAAGATCAACATTACAGAAAGACAGGAAATGGATTATATAATGAAAGAAAAAAATATCTATACATTTAAGAATATTATTAAAGGCAACCTGACAGCTGATACATGCTGACTGATCTACGGGCAACATGGATCAGGCACTGGCTGTATTATCTGAGCCAATTATTTTTAACTCGGAAACACTGTGGTATTTCAGAAAAAAACACACTTAAAAGGACAGGCATATTCCTGTTGGCTTCACCGGTACCTGTACAAGCATGCAGGCCAGCGGGGAGAAGTCGCTGGGAGCCCATCTGTCTGATTAGTCTCCCATGCAGCATTTGAGAGTCAAACATACCTGGCTGAAATCATGCAGCCAGTGTCTGATACATGCTGCTCGTATCAGAGCAGGACATTAAAGACAGCCTGTCAGCATGATTTATCAAAGTAAAGGCATGGCCATAGCACCTTTCTTTTCAACTTTTAAGCCTTAGGCCTCTTTCACACTTACGTCTTTGAGCTCCCGTCGAAATCCGTTGATTTTTGAAAAAACAGGATCCAGCTAATTTTTCTGCTGGATCCTGTTTTTTCCCATAGACTGGTATTAGCGACGGATTGTGACGGATGGCCACACGTTTCATCTGTCGTGCACTGGATCCGTCGGAAAATTGCTGTCCATTGGGCGGGGACAATGCACAGAGGAACGTTTTTTCTGTACGTCGGAAAATCGCTCAGCGATGGATCCTGCGCTGCCTGTCGTTGGCTATAATGGAAGCCTAGATCCGTCGCTGACTGTCAAAAACAGGAATCCAGCGACGGGTTCCGTCTTTTGAAACTGTGCATGCGTGGAAGAATTTCCAGTCAGGGAAATTCTCCCTCACTCACTCTCTCTCTCTTTTACTATTGATGCTGCCTATGCAGCATCAATAGTAACAAGATATAATGTTAAAAATTTTACAAAAATCGCAATATTCTGATCTTATGGCATCCCGCGCAGCTTTACTGATGCTCGCGATGCTCCCGGCAGCTGGCGTTCCCAGTAATGCATTGCGAAATGACCCTATGAGGTTGCGGTCTCGCGAGACCACTACGTCATCAGAGGTCATTGCACGCAAGGCATAACTGGGAACACCAGCTGCCGGGAGCATCGCGAGCATCGGTAATGCTGCGCGGGACGCCGGAAGGTAAGAATATTTACATTTTTTTTATTTTTATTTTTAACCTGGGTTGTGTTGTGTATGTGTTTTCGCAATGCAAAACCACTGCGAAGACGCATACACAACAGATGCACATAGCCTCGACAAGTCCGTCAGAAAAATGGGCCCAGTGCACCCATTTTTTACAATCTGCATAGGATCCGTCTTTTCAACATTTTGACAGATCCCGTGCACATTGTAAAAACGGAAGTGTGAAATAGGCCTTAGTAATCATGAGGAAGCTGGACATACAGTGGCATGCAAAAGTTTGGGCATACCTGGTCAAAATTACTGTTATTGTGAACAGTTAAGCATATTGAAGATGAAATGATCTCTAAAAGGCCTTAAGTTAAAGATGACACATTTCCTTTGTATTTCAGGCGAACAAAAATATATATAGTCATCTTTTAAATTTTAAAAATTACAAAAACGAAAATAGGCCCATGTAAAAGTTTGGGGCACCTGCATGGTTAGTACCTAATAGTACCTCATTTTGAAAGCATCACAGATAGTGTTGAGCGATACCTTCCGATATTTGAAAGTATCGGTATCGGATTGTATCGGCCGATATCCAAAAAATATCGGATATCGACGATACCGATACCCGATACCAATACAAGTCAATGGGACACAAATATCGGAAGTGATCCTGGATGGTTCCCAGGGTCTGAAGGAGAGGAAACTCTCCTTCAGGCCCTGGGATCCATATTCATGTGTAAAATAAAGAATAAAAATAAAAAATAGGGATATACTCACCCTCGGACGCGCTCTGGTTGTAACCACTGCAACCGGCAGCCTCCGTTGCTAAGAATGCAGTGAGTGAAGGACCTTCGATGACGTCGCGGCTTGTGATTGGTCACGTGACCGCTCATGTGACCGCTCACGCGACCAATCACAAGCCGCGACGTCATCACAGGTCCTTCACTCGCTCATTCTTAGGAACGGAGGCTGCTGGTTGCAGCGGTTACAACCAGGGAGCGTCAGAGGGTGAGTATATCCCTATTTTTTATTTTTATTCTTTATTTTACACATGAATATGGATCCCAGGGCCTGAAGGAGAGTTTCCTCTCCTCCAGACCCTGGGAACCATACACTGGGAACTTCCAATTCCAATTTCCGATATCACAAAAATATCGGAACTCAGTATCAGAATTCCGATACCGCAAGTATCGGCCGATACCCGATACTTGCGGTATCGGAATGCTCAACACTAATCACAGATTGTAAATGCTTTTTGTAGCCAGACAAGAGTCTTTAAATTTTTGTTTGAGGGATTTTCTTCCATTCTTCCTTGGAAAATTCTTCCAGTTCTGTGAGATTTCTGGGTTGTCTTGCATGTACTGCTATTTTGAGGTCTTACCACAGATTTTCAATGATGTTCAGATCAAGGGACTGTGAGGGCCATTGTAAAACCATCACCTTGTGTCTTTTGAGGTAGTCTATTGTGAATTTTGACATGTGTTCAGGATCATTATTCATTTGCAGAAACCATCCTCTTTTCAACTTCAGCTCTTTTACAAATAAAGTTATGTTTGCATCAAGAATTTCTTGACATTTTATTGAGTCCATTCTTCCCTCTAACCGTGAAATGTTCCCCGAGCTATTGGCTGCAACAAAGTTACAAAGCATGATTGATCCACCCCATGCTTAATGTTTGGCAAGATGTTCATTTCCTGAAGTTCTGTGTCTTTTTTCTCCACACATACCTTTATGGCAAAAGAGTTCTATTTTAACTTCAGCACTTAGTTATTTCCAAAACACATCAGGCTTGTTTAGATGTTCTTTTGCATACTTCTGATTCCAAATTTTCTGGTGAGGACACCGGAGAGGTTTTCTTCTGATGACTCTTCTATAAAAGGCCATATTAGTGCAGGTGTCTCTGAATTGTAGAACAATGTACCACAACTCCAGAGTCTGCTAAATCTTTCTGAAGGTCTTTTGCAGGTAAGTGGGGGTCCTGATTTGCCTCATTAGCAACCCTACAAGCAGCTCACACTGAAATTTATATTGGTCTTCCAGACCTTATCTTGACTTCCACTGTTCCTCTTAACTGTCATTTCTTAAGGTACCTTCACACGAAACGACTTTGTAACGATATCGCTAGCGATCCGTGACGTTGCAGCGTCCTCGCTAGCGAAATCGTTTAGTTTGACACGCAGCAGCGATCAGGATCCTGCTGTGATGTCGCTGGTCGCTGAATAAAGTCCAGAACTTTATTTGGTCGTCCGATCGCAGTGTATCGTTGTGTTTGAAAGCAAAAGCAACGATACCAGCGATATTTTACACTGGTAACCAGGGTAAACATCGGGTTGCTAAGCGCAGGGCCGCGCTTAGTAACCCGATGTTTACCCTGGTTACCAGCGTAAAAGTAAAAAAAACAAACAGTACATACTCACCTGCGCGTCCCCCAGCGTCTGCTTCCTGACACTTACTGAGCGCCGGCCCTAAAGTGAAAGTGAAAGCACAGCGGTGACGTCACCGCTCTGCTGTTAGGGCCGGAGCTCAGTCAGTGTCAGGAAGCAGACGCTGGGGGACGCGCAGGTGAGCATGTACTGTTTGTTTTTTTTACTTTTACGCTGGTAACCAGGGTAAACATCAGGTTACTAAGCGCGGCCCTGCGCATCGTTGGTCGCTGGAGAGCGGTCTGTGTGACAGCTCTCCAGCGATCAAACAGCGACGCTGCAGCGATCGGCATCGTTGTCGCTATCGCTGCAGCGTCGCTTCGTGTGAAGGTACCTTTAATTACATTTCGAACTGAGGAAAGGGCGACTTGAAAATGCTTTGCTATCTTCTTATAGCCTTCTCCTGATTTCTGTGCATCCACCATTTTCATTATCAGAGTGCTAGGCAGCTGCTTAGAAGAACCCATGACTGCGGTCTTTTGGTGCAAGGTTAGAGGAGGCTGGAATTTTATAAAGCTGGGAAAATACCATCACCTGGCCTTTCCTAACGATGATAGTGAACAACCTATAACAGGCTAATTAAGGTCTGAACTGAAAAATTAAAAAGACAAAACATACTGTACATAATGTAAAAAGAATGGGAAAAGGGAAAAAAATGGGTGTGGGAAAAATTAAAATAGTGAAACTAGAAGGAGAGAAATGAGTGTTCACTTATTACAGAATATTATAGATGACAATACAATTAATCAGTACCTAGTAAATAACCACCAATATATAAAACTATTAATAAATACATTAGATTAATCAATAAATAAGATATAATAAAGTATGGTACTTGTGCTGGATTTGTAAACGATATGCTACAGTGCAATAAGTAATAGTCAAACCAACCCGAAAAAATATATGTAACACATACAATTCACAAATTACTCAAAAAAGTGCATAATACATAAAGATAATGAATATTGAACAAATTATATACCAATGTATATAACCATAGCCATAGTGTATAAGATAAATATCAGGCATGCATAATCCCAAATAAAGTAACCAGCCTGTGCATGTAAATTAATGCAAGGAGAATGCATGCCTAATGGATCAGGTAATCACTTGTTACATCATCAATTCATGGAAAAATAAATAAAAAATATAAACAAAGAGGTAGTGACTAGTGATGAGCGAATTGCATTGTTGCTCGGGTCTGCCCGAGCACGCTCGGGTGATCTTCGAGTATTTGTTAGTGCTCAAAGGTTTAGATTTTGTCAACGCAGCTGCATGATTTATGGCTGCTAGACAGCTTGAATACATGTGGGGATTCCCTAGCAACCAGGCAACCCCCACATGTACTCAGGCTGGCTAGCAGCCGTAAATCATGCAGCTGCGTGGATAAAAACAAAATCTTTGAGCACTGACAAATACTCGGAGATTACCCGAACGTGCTTGGGAAAACCTGAGCAACGAGTATACTCGCTCATCACTAGTACTGACCATAGGCACAACACAGCCCCCTCCACCTACTCCAAGGCACGTTTCGCTGCTGCTTTGTCCCTGTCATTATAAAAGGAGATGCTACTCAGAATGATCTGTAATAAAAGGAAACAAGGGAGACCAAAGGCCTATTGACTGATTACCATCAAGAATAGCTGGAAATGAGCATCAAGCAATTGAAAGAAGTCATGAAAAATAGGGAATCATGGCAAAAACAGGGCTACATAGTAATGCTGGACACGACGGAATAGATAGAATCAATCAGTTCCCTTACAAGTAATCGAGAAAAAAACGAGGAAGGAAAACAACTGAGAAAATAATTTTAGGGGAATCAGTCACCAAGATTGTGTTACCCCATGTGAGAGCAACAAAATATAGGGACAAAGACCATAAATCCAGTGGTGTGTTACTTGCTATACTGTTTGCTGTAGTTCTGATAAAATCCCCGTTTTATCTGCTGCAGATCTCTGAATGCTGAGCTCTGTATAACCCCGCCCTCACCACTGATTGGCAGCTTTCTGCATACACTGTGCATAGACGGAAAGCTGCCAATCAGTGGTGTGAGCAGAGTTATACACCATTCACAAATATGGAGGACTACTTTGTTGAAGGTATACTAGTACTCTATATCTACATCAAAACTACAGCAAGCAAGCAGCCCAGTAAGTGACACATCACTGGAATAAGGGTCTCTGTTACTTCATTATGCTGGTCTCATATGGAGCAGCAAAAAATGGTGACTGCAGTCTTCTTAATTAGAAAAAAATGAATGAGATCCATAACAGAAAACAAAGTCAATGTGTGGTTGTGGTAGAAGTTAGGGAAACAATTAGTACTTGACATGGAGGACTCCCTGATAGACAGGAATTTTAAATATCCAAACACAAAAGTAAAAAGAACTATGGTTTACAAGCTTGAAGGACCTTTCTTGCCAAAAAAAAAAATCTCACTATTAAAAGCATCTATAAATGTAAATCCTTATCCTTGAATAGTCTATTGTCTGAAGTCTTGTAAACCGAGGAAATAGCTGAACAAAATTTTTAATAACATCCCAAAACCTTTGTGCGATAATCCAATACATTCAACCTATAATTTCTCCACAATATAGAAACAAAAATATCGTCTTGTAGGCTGAATAGGATTAAGTAGACCTGTCATTACTAACTAAGGATGAGGAATATTATACCCCAATCTATACAAAAGTTATTTTCTTTGCGTCACTAATAAGTAACTGACCACAATTAGCTGAATTAACAATTTACTTTAATTTCACCTCATTACAGAAGAGGAAATTCCCTATTTGCAAGAATATTTTAGCAAAACATTATTCTTTTCAGGCCTTCATATGGTAAAGCAGAAGGAAATACCTAATTATGGTTCAGTGGCAAACACTCATGGGTCACTTACAGTCATAATTTTGCCTCCTTAACGTTCACTATGAAAGTAATGTCGTATTGTGAATAATGAAAATAAGAAAGGAACTAAGATGAGGTAGGAAGCAGCGATGGAGGTGAGTCACTGAACCTTAACTAACAGCAACTGTGAACCATTATTAAAACCAATGTTACCCCTTCCTCTTATTATCCCAGGCTTAACTGTTTTCCTTTGCATTAAGGGGAAGGTTAGCATATATGTTCATAGCAATGTGGGATTTCTTAAATTAAAACCGCTAGATTTGGTAAGCGGGGTTTAGGTGCATTGTGATGATATCGTAAAATCAGTGACTCATTTAAAACGTTCTGAAAACTTTTTCATTTGTTTGAGAATGGGAAAAATCAGTGTCAGCAAAAGGCAGTCTGGTGTATAGTCATGGAAAAGATACATTATATGCTATATATTGGAAGAATACCATGCACACATCCACTGTCCTATTACTTCCCAAGAGGTACCTCAATCTTCTCTATGGTCATTGGCCAAATATTGTGAGTGATAAGCAAACGTCACAGTAGATAACATTGAAACTTAGGGTACCGTCTCACAGTGGCACTTTGGTCGCTACGACGGCACGATCCGTGACGTTCCAGCAATATACTTACGATCTCGCTGTGTCTGACACGCTACTGCGATCAGGGACCCCGCTGAGAATCGTACGTCGTAGCAGATCGTTTGAAACTTTCTTTCGTCGCTGGATCACCCGCTGTCATCGCTGGATCGGTGTGTGTGACGCCGATCCAGCGATGTGTTCGCTTGTAACCAGGGTAAACATCGGGTTACTAAGCGCAGGGCCGCGCTTAGTAACCCGATGTTTACCCTGGTTAACATTGTAAATGTAAAAAAAATAAAAACACTACATACTCACATTCCGGTGTCTGTCACGTCCCTCGCCGTCAGCTTCCCGCACTGACTGTGAGCGCCGGCCGTAAAGTAAAAGCAGAGCACAGCGGTGACGTCACCGCTGTGCTGTGCTTTACGGCCGGCACTGACACAGTCAGTGCGGGAAGCTGACAGCGAGGGACGTGACAGACACCGGAATGTGAGTATGCAGTGTTTTTTTTTTTTACATTTACAATGGTAACCAGGGTAAACATTGGGTTACTAAGCGCGGCCCTGCGCTTAGTAACCCGATGTTTACCCTGGTTACCCGGGGATTTCGGCATCGTTGGTCGCTGTAGAGCTGTCTGTGTGACAGTTCTCCAGCGACCACACAACGACTTACCAACGATCACGGCCAGGTCGTATCGCTGGTCGTGATCGTTGGTAAATCGTTTAGTGTAACGGTACCCTAAAGAGAAGCTGTCACCAGCAGCAAAGGTCATGATTGCATTAAGTGATTAGACCTTTAGCCCTCCTATTATGATGATCTTGTAGGGATTAGGATTAAGATTTAGAACTTATTTCATTGTGAAATATGTTTGACCATTTTACTCAAGGTATGACTATCTTCCTTATACCCCCACATGCTCAATAGTACAGTTTAGACTAAAACGTGTAGGGTACCAGTAGTATTGTGTCTCTATGCATGTTTTTTGTGTATTTATACAATTATATTTATTTTATACTACATTTACATTATTTAGTACTACAGTCACAGATAGTTGTATAACCTTAAACACATAAATGGATACCTCCTAACCAGTCTATGGTTCATGGGAATCGACCAGTTAAACACACCATCCAGAGGTTTAAGTCATCCTCAAAAAAATAAGTTTGTGGGAAATTTTGTCAGTGTTTCTGGGTGGGTCATGGGTGAGGCTTAAAATGTCCCATGAATGGACATTAAACTGTTTGTAGGAATGTAGAGGTGGATTTATGCACTGTAAAGCCTCACACACAATGGCTGCAAGCAGTCACATGGACTGTCTTTTAGCATGGCTTATTTTAGTGCTGAATCAAAACCCATATTTTAGAACACTTAAAGGGTTCTCCGGCATCAGATATAAAGAAGCAAGATGTCATTATGAATACATTTTTTGAATACCTTTAACCCCTTTACCCCCAAGGGTGGTTTACACGTTAATGACCGTGCCAATTTTTACAATTCTGACCACTGTCCCTTTATGAGGTTATAACTCTGGAACGCTTCAACGGATCTTGGCGATTCTGACAATGTTTTCTCCTGACATGTTGTACTTCATGATAGTGGTAAAATTTCTTCGATATAACTTGCGTTTATTTATGAAAAAAATGGAAATTTGGCGAAAATGTAGAAAATTTCGCAATTTTCCAAATTTGAATTTTTATGCCCTTAAATCACAGAGATATGTCACGCAAAATACTTAATAAGTAACATTTCCCACATGTCTACTTTATATCAGCACCATTTAGGAACCAAAATTTTTTTTTCTTAGGGAGTTATAAGGGTTAAAAATTGACCAGCAATTTCTCATTTTTACAACACCATTTTTTTTTAGGGACCACATCTCATTTGAAGTCATTTTGAGGAGTCTATATGATATAAAATACCCAAGTGTGACACCATTCTAAAAACTGCACCCCTCAAGGTGCTCAAAACCACATTCAAGAAGTTTATTAACCCTTCAGGTGTTTCACAGGAATTTTTGGAATGTTTAAATAAAAATTAACATTTAACTTTTTTTTACACAAAATTTATTTCAGCTCCAATTTGTTTTATTTTACCAAGGGTAAGAGAAGAAATTGGACCCCAAATGTTGTTGAGCAATTTGCCCTGAGTACGCCAATACCCCATATGTGGGGGTAAAGCACTGTTTGGGCGCATAGCAGAGCTCGGAAGGGAAGGAGCGCCATTTGACTTTTCAATGCAAAATTGACTGGAATTAAGATGGGACGCCATGTTGTGTTTGGAGAGCCCCTGATGTGCCTAAACATTGAAACCCCCCACAAGTGACACCATTTTGGAAAGTAGACCCCTTAAGGAACTTTTCTAGATGTGTGATGAGCACTTTGACCCAACAAGTGCTTCACAGAAGTTTATAATGCAGAGCCATAAAAATAAAAAATCATATTTTTTCACAAAAATGATCTTTTCACCCCCAATTTTTTATTTTCCCAAGGGTAAGAGAAGAAATTGGACCCCAAAAGTTGTTGTCCAATTTGTCCTGAGTATGCTGATACCTCATATGTGGGAGGGAACCACTGTTTGGGCACATGGCAGAGCTCGGAAGGAAAGGAGCGCCATTTGGAATGCAGACTTAGATGGATTGGTCTGCAGGCATCACGTTGCATTTGCAGAGCCCCTGATGTACCTAAACAGTAGAAACCCCCAACAAGTGACCACATATTGGAAACTAGACCTCCCAAGGAACTTATCTAGATGTGTTGTGAGAATTTTGAACCCCCAAGTGTTTCACTACAGTTTATAACGCAGAGCCGTGAAATTAATTTTTTTTTTCCACAAAAATTATTTTTTAGCCCCCAGTTTTGTTTTTTCCTAAGGGTAACAGGAGAAATTGGACCCCAAAAGTTGCTGTCCAATTTGTCCTGAGTATGCTGATACCCCATATGTGGGGGGAACCACTGTTTGGGTGCATGGCAGAGCTCGGAAGGGAAGGAGCGCCATTTGCAATGCAGAAGATGGATTGGTCTGCAGGTGTCACGTTGCATTTGCAGAGCACCTGATGTACCCAAACAGTAGAAACCTCCAAAAGTGACCCCATATTGGAAACTAGACCTCCCAAGGAACTTATCTAGATGTGTTGTGAGAACTTTGAACCCCCAAGTGTTTCGCTACAGTTTACAACGCAGAGCCGTGAAAATAAAAAAATCCTTTTTTTTCCCACAAAAATGATTTTTAGCCCCCCAAATTTATATTTTCCCAAGGGTAACAAGAGAACTTGGACCCCAAACGTTGGTGTCCAATTTGTCCCGAGTACGCTGATGCCCCATATGTTGGGGTAATCCCCTGTTTGGGGGCACAGGAAAGCTTGGAAGGTAAGGAGTACTGTTTTACTTTTTCAATGCAGAATTGGCTGCAATTGAGATCGGACGCCATGTCGTGTTTGGAGAGCC
The DNA here is from genome assembly GCF_051348905.1 of Ranitomeya variabilis. Classification (NCBI taxonomy): domain Eukaryota; kingdom Metazoa; phylum Chordata; class Amphibia; order Anura; family Dendrobatidae; genus Ranitomeya; species Ranitomeya variabilis. The sequence goes on from NC_135232.1 coordinate 953,990,556, forward strand.
CCTGATGTGCCTAAACAGTGAAACTCCCTAATTCTAACTGAAACCCTAATCCAAACACACCCCTAAACCTAATCCCAACAGTAACCCTAACCACACCCCTAACCCTGACACACCCTTAACTCTAATCCCAGCCCTAATCCCAACCGTAAATGTAATCCAAACCCTAACTTTAGCCCAACCCTAACCCTAACTTTAGCCCCAACCCTAACTTTAGCTCCAACCCTAGCCCCAACCCTAACCTTAACCCTAGCCCTAACCCTAGCCCTAACCCTAACCCTAGCCCTAACCCTAGCCCTAACCCTAACCCTAGCCCTAACCCTAGCCCTAACCCTAGCCCTAACCCTAAACCTAGCCCTAACCCTAGCCCTAACCCTAACCCTAATGGGAAAATGGAAATAAATACATTTTTTTAATTTTATTATTTTTCCCTAACTAAGGGGGTGATGAAGGGGGGTTTGATTTACTTTTATAGCATTTTTTATAGTGGATTTTTATGATTGGTAGCTGTCACACACTATAAGACACTTTTTATAGCAAAAAAGTTTTTGCGTCTCCACATTTTGAGACCTATAATTTTTCCATATTTTGGTCCACAGAGTCATGTGAGGTCTTGTTTTTTGCGGGACGAGTTGACGTTTTTATTGGTAACATTTTTGGACATGTGACAGTTTTTGATCGCTTTTTATTCCGATTTTTGTGAGACAGAATGACAAAAAACAGCTATTCATGAATTTCTTTTGGGGGGGGGTTATACTGTTCCACGTTTGGTAAAATTGATAAAGCATTTTTATTCTTCGGGTCAGTACGATTACAGCGATACCTCATTTATATCATTTTTTATGTTTTGGCGCTTTTATACGATAAAAACTATTTTATAGAATAAATAATTATTTTGGCATCGCTTTATTCTGAGGACTATAACTTTTTTATTTTTTCTTTGATGCTGTATGGCTGCTTGTTTTTGCGGGACAAGATGACGTTTTCAGCGGTACCATGGTTATTTATATCCGTCTTATTGATCGCGTGTTATTCCACTTTTTGTTAGGCGGTATGATAATAAAGCGTTGTTTTTTGCCTCGTGTTTTTTTTTCCTACGGTGTTCACTGAAGGGGTTAACTAGTGGGACAGTTTTATAGGTAGGGTCGTTACGGACGCGGTGATACTAAATATGTGTCCTTTTATTGTTTTTTTATTATTTAGATAAAGAAATGTATTTATGGGAATAATATTTTTTTTTTCTTTATTTAGGATTTTTTTTTTTTTAAACATGTGGAAATTTTTTTTTTTTACATTTTTACTTTGTCCCAGGGGGGGACATCACAGATCGCTGATCTGACAGTTTTCACAGCACTCTGTCAGATCGGCGATCTGATTTACAGTGCTGCAGGCTTACCAAGCGCCTGCTCTGAGCAGGCACTTGGTAAGCCACTCCCTGCAGGACCCGGATGCAGCCCCGCGGCCATTTTGGATCCGGGGACTGCAGGGAGAGGAGGTAAGAGACCCACGGAGCAATGCGATCACATCGCATTGCTCCGAGGGTCTCAGGGAAGCACGCAGGGAGCCCCCTCCCTGCGCGATGCTTCCCTGTACCGCCGGCACACCGCGATCATGTTTGATTGCGGTGTGCCAGGGGTTAATGTGCCGGGGGCGGTCCGTGACTGCTCCTGGCACATAGTGCCAGATGTCAGCTGCGATAGTCAGCTGACACCCGGCCGCGATCGGCCGCGCTCCCCCTGTGAGCGCGGCCGATCGTGCTGGACGTACTATCCCGTCGGTGGTCATACGGGCCCACCCCACCTCGACAGGATAGTACGTCCAATGTCAGAAAGGGGTTAATGAGTAAGGCAAATTAGTTTTATCTAGGTAGGTAATCACTATAGTACAAAATGACTGCCGTCTTGTTACACTGACAGAAACCTGTTCTAGAATGTTAACATGATAGGTGCCTGTGAGCAGAAGAAAGCTCAGCCCTTTACCTTTACGTGTAGGGAGGTGTGCTCCCACTGGATAGTTGGATCTAGTACCATAAATACCAGGGTTTCTGTGTTAGAAAGAAGCTGCTTACATTGCAGTCCACCCTGTCTGTCTGATCTAATGCTGGAGATAACAGGGAGGCCAAAGTAAGCAGAGGCTGCTCACACTGCTGTTCACAGTCTTTATGATCAAATATTGGTAATATCAGGAATTCTTAGGAAAGACGAGGCTGCTCAGACTGCTGTACATCCTTTCTAATACTGAAGGTACTAGGGGTGCTGAGGTGTGAAGAGGCTGCTCACACTGCTGTCCACCCTATGTTTCTGATCAAATACTGGAGATAAGGATGTTGAGGTATGAAGAAGTTGCTCATCTTACTGTCTAGCATGAGACCAAGGATACTGTATACTGTCCATACTGCTGTCCACCACTTTTCTAATCTAATGTTGATGATATTAGGAATTCTGAGGAAAAATGGGCTTCTGACACTTCTGTCCATCCTGTCATTCTGATCTTATACTGGAGATACCAGGGTTGCTGAGGTAGGAAGCGGCTGTTTATACTGCTTGCCACTCTGTTTCCTGATCTCCTGTTGGAGATACCAGGAGTGCTGAGGTAAGTAGAGGCTGCCCACACTACTGTATTTCATGCATTGGGTGCGGAAAGTATTCTGACCCCTTTACATTTTTCATACTTTGTTTCATTGCAGCCATTTAGTAAATTCAAAAAAGTTAATTTTTTTCATATTAGTGTACACTATACACCCCATCTTGACTAAAAAAAAACAAATGTGGAAATTTTTGCAAATTTAATAAAAAAGAAAAACTGAAATATCACATGATCATAAGTATTCAGACCCTTTGCTCAGACACTCATATTTAAGTCACATGCTGTCCATTTCTTTGTGATCCTCCTTGAGATGGTTCTACTCCTTCATTGGAGTCCAGCTGTGTTTAATTAAACTGATAGCACTTGATTTAGAAAGGCACTAACCCGTCTATATAAGACCTCACAGCTCACAGTGCATGTCAGACCAAATGAGAATCATGAGGTCAAAGGAACTGGCCAAGGAGCTCAGAGACAGAATTGTGGCAAGGCACAGATCTGGCCAAGGTTACAACAGAATTTCTGCAGTACTCAAGGTTCCTAGGAGCACAGTGGCGTCCATAATCCTTAAATGGAAGAAGTTTGTGACCACCAGACATTACAGAATAATAATGATCACATAAACAACAGATACCAAGAGGAATGAGGGTCCTGCTTGCAAGCTTACAATCTATAAGGAAATAGGGGAGACACGAAAGGTGGATGTGTTAGAATCTATTTTGTTTCATTTCCATCTTGTTGTGGTTTTCAGGCTGCTGGTCTTTTTCCCCTGGTGCTGGGTTTGTCCTAGGTCAGGTGATTGTATCACTCTTTATTATCCAGCACCTGCCTCCCAGTCCTTGCTGGACAACAGTGTTAATCCACTAGTGTTCTGGCTTGGTGCCTTGTTAGCTTTCTGTGTATTGTATTGTGCAGCTCTGGGATCTCTAGTTCTGCCAGTTTAGTTTTTGTTTTTCCATTCGTTTCTGCAGCTTCCTCTCTTTTCCCACTAGGAGGTTAGCTGTTTTTGTTTCCAGTCCCTAGATCATTCAGGGATACCCTTCCCCCCTACCTGTAGGTCTTCGTTTGAGTTTAGCCTAGCAAACGTCAGTGGGTCTATTCACAAGGAATAGGTCACCCACTCCATAGTAGGGTTTCAGCCTAGTCATAGTTCAGGGTCAGTTTTTCCCCCTTCTACCCTTCCTGAGTTGCAGATCCGTAACAGGATGTCAACAATTGCTTTCATTGCTCTGACCAGCCACAATGTAAGAAATCGATTGTTCATATAATGCTGCATGAACCGGTTGCCAACCAGTATGTGTAAAAGTACAGACCCAGTGGGCTATTAAATGCATAAAGCGTGTTAGAATAAGATACAAGGATCCTGGTTATGAAGAAAATTTTGAATGGGCAACACAGGGATAGTTAGATAAATGTATAGAGGCGGTAGGCAGTTTATATGTTGGAAAGGCTCAGTGAGCAGCAGAGAGCAGTGTCTGAATTCCAGCTTCTGAATGCTTGTCAGAGTAACACTCAGCCCCCTACACATAACAACTGTTGAGTGGGTGTGGATCAATGACATGTCTGAGGTTCTTGAAAACTGTGAGTACTGCACCAAGATGGTGAACGCTGATGACGCTATTGTCAGCGTAACCATCTCGCTGCTATTAAAACGTTTACTGCAGAATCTCAAAGAGGAAAATTTTGAATGATGAGCAGGTGGCTATGGGGAAAGATTTGACAGTGGCTTATACCACACATCCCAGCCTCACACAATATTCTCAAGCTACATTGGATGATGACGAGGAAAAGGAGGAGGATGAGGTGAAACAGGAGTTTTTGGTCTGCGCTACAGAGGGAACTCCCAATCCCAGCTTCATGCTTGTCCAGCATGGATGGCCTGAAGAGAAGGAGGAGGAGGCTATGCGTCGTGAGGAGAAGAGGATGGTTAGTGTTCTTTTTGGTGAGGATACTGAACGTTTGCCTCTTTGTAGTGTGCCACACATGGCAGAGTTCATGTCCAGATGCCTTTCCCAACAAGACCCTTGCGTGAAACTAATTTTGTCCAACATGAAATACTGGCTGTGCACCTTTACTCACGGTACAAGGAGAAATTTGCTTCTCATGTCGGAGGCAGACGTGCCATTTTCAGTGCATGTACACCAGAGTTCCGTTGTGGAAGACTTGCTAAAAGATTACCCTCAGTCAATGCTGCTGGCAGAGGTACCAGCTCTTTTCACCTACAAGGTTTACAGGGGAGGGCCACGCACACCAGGTTCAACTCACGGGAGGGAAATGTCCACCAACTGACACATTTTCAAGAGACCGTCACATCAGCAAGGGCCATCTGTGGGTGTAACTATGATGAGGAGGGAGAAGTTGACCAAGATGATGAAGGACTACTTAAGTGACCATACCAGTGTCCTTCCTTATTCTTCAGTGCCCTTTACTATTGGTTGTTCAAGCTCAACATTTGGCCCGACCTCTCCTTCTGCAACTTTGAGGTGCTGCCATGCCCTGCTGAAAGTGTGTTGTCTAAGCGGGTTTTTAGTTTGGCTGGTACAATCATAACGGATGAGCACATATGCCTGTCAACGGAAAATGCAGACAGGCTGACTCTTCTAAAATTGTATAAGGGCTGGATTTCCGGCGACTTTGCAAGCCCTACGGATGACAGCAACGTAATGTTAAAGCAGCCCAAATGCTTTGTTTGGGAAGTTATCTTAACATCCATCCATTACCATCCAAAGCCATTTTGTTCATGAAATCACCTCCTCCTCCTTCTGCAACAAGTACTTAGTGGTCATGTATGTATACCCCACGTGGCTAATGTTTTGTACTTTGTGAAAACTTGGCACATTGAACAATAGTGAAACTTGTACTCCCTATCGATTCCTTGCTGACACACTCCAAATGCGGAGTAATAAGGATAATTGCCCTTGCTAAATTGTAATGTAAGATTATCTGTACCCGGATTGCGCCAGTCGCACAACTGATAAAGATACGCTATTTTTTAAACCAATAGAAAATTATGATTTTTTTGCAGTCGGCTTGATGACACACTCCAAATGCGGAGTAATGGCAAGCCAGCCCAGCATGTCCATTGACTGCAAATAAAGAGCCAAACATGCTTGAATATGCCGAGGCAAATACCGAATTACTTACCGAGTAACGAATAGCCCGAATACTGTACTATTCATGCGAGTAACAAATAGTGCCGAATGTATTATTTGCTCATCACTATGCATAACCAGCTTTCTCTGTGATCAAGAGAAGTGTCCATATAGCACTCTTCCCGTTTGCTCTTTTTCTCATTCTACAACACACTGATATATCTGATCAGTCCAGGACAGGGGAGGAAGTTGAATCTGTCCAATACTCTTGTCCTAGACAAGAATGTGTTGCTATCAGTCAGGATTTATCTCAAAAGCTGATATTCAGCTGCCAGTGCCAGGGTGAATTACAGAAGTCTTTAAAAATAAGGGTCAACCCTATAAATATTGAGACTTTGCATAAACTTGATGCATTTGTCAATAAAAGTTTAGAATAAGAAATGCTTATAATTGTACTTAACAGTAACCTCAGAAACTCTTCTGAATAAAAGATCTAAAGCACTGAAGCAGCTAACTTTGTTAAAACAGAAAATGTGTCAGTCACAAAACTTTTAGCCACGACTGCATTTTAATTTTCTTATGTTCTAATTTTGAAATCTGTGGTGCATCTTATAGTCTGAAAATGATACTTTTACCAAATAAATTCATGACAATAAAAAATAGGAATACAAAAAAATAACCCAAGCTGGCTCCAGATTACACAGATTTCTCTTTTATAGCCTTTGTTAAGCACTAAACATTTAGTCAGTTAATAATAGCGACAAACTAGACATATGTAGAACGCAGCTAAAACCCTCTCACGTCGCAATAATAAGGCACTTGTAATAAATAGGAGCACTTCAGGTGAATGTATGCAGCTATAGTATAATAGTCATTTTAATGCCGGAAGGATTAGAATACGGCTTCCTTTTACAATTGGCTGGAATTCCATTCATCTAAAGCAAGAAACTGAATGATTGTATTTTCAATAACTGAAAACCATAGTATGAACACCTGAATGGAATGGTGTCTCCAAACTACAGGTTATGTTAGGTCGGATCATTAAAAGGTATGAAAGGAACAATTGCAGACCAGTGTTTATCTCGAGAAGACTTTGGTATGAGTCTCTGTGATGAAGAATAGAATCTGCACATTGTGTAGTTTACATTGGGCTTTTTAGATGTGGTTTACATGCAATGAGAATGAGCATGTTGTTTTTTATTACTTTAGTCTCACATTCCTAAAATGATGTGATTAGTAAAAATAAAAAATACATAAAGGGAAAAAATAACAGGAAGCTATTTTTTAACTGTCCAGGCATTGATAAATCTCTCCCTTATAATGAAAATACAAATTTATTCTTTTTGTTGCCCTCAGTATTCAATTCTTCGTATGTCTCTTACCAAATCAATGGTCATGGTGACATATGTATTTAAGCAGATCTTCTGTAGAAGGACAGAATTGTATCTCATTGCTCTCCAGCAATAAATGGTAAGGTACTTTTTTTCTTCTTTGAATAAGGTGTGTATCTACTGTAAGACCCCTGCCCTTGGAGACACCATTCTGACTGCCTGCACTAGAAGCGCTTACTGCATAGTGTTTATATATAGAGATAGTGACAGTATGCAGTAAGCTCCTAAGCTCCCTCTAGTGTTGGCTGCAGGCCACAGGTTTGTTATCTTTTGCATACTTTGAAATAAAAAAAGACAGAATGGCATAGCAAAAAATTATACTCAGACAACCAATTCCCAATTCCTTGCAACTCTGCTATGTTTTTTAGGGGATTCCTTGCTGGTCTCTAGTTTTTGGCCCCTGTGATACATAATAATAATAATAATAATAATAATTAGTGATGAGCAAATATACTCATTACTCGAGATTTTCCAAGCATGCTCGGGTGGTCTCCAAGTATTTTTTAGTGCTCGGAGATTTAGTTTACTTCGCCGCAGCTGGATGATTTACATCTGTTAGCCAGCTTGATTACATGTGGGGATTCCCTAGCAACCTGGCAACCCCCACATGTACTTATGCTGGCTTACAGATGTAAATCATTCAGCTGCCGCGATGAAAACTAAATCTCCGAGCACTAAAAAATACTCGGAGGACACCCGAGCGTGCTTGGAAAATCTCGAGTAATGAGTATATTTGCTCATCACTAATAATAATCTTTATTTATATAGCGCCAACATATTCTGCAGTGCTTTACAGTTTAACAGTTTCAAACACAAGTCATAAGTAACAACGTTAACAATACAATAATTAAAGCACAATAAGACGACCCTGCTCATGAGAGTTTACAACTAGTGTTGAGCATTCCGATACTACAATTATCGGGTATCGGCCGATATTTGCAGTATCGGAATTCCGATACTGAGTTCCGATATTTTTGCGATATCAGAAATCGGAATCGGAAGTGTGCGGTGCGTATGGTTCCCAGGGTCTGGAGGAGAGGAGACTCTCCTTCAGGCCCTAGGATCCATATTCATGTAAAAAATAAATAATAAAAATAAAAAATATTGATATACTCACCCCTCCGGCGGACCCTGGCTCTTAGCGGTGCCTCCGTTCCTAAGAATGCAGGGAGTGAAGGACCTTCGATGACGTCGCGGCTTTTGATTGGTCGCGTGAGCGGTCACATGAGCGGTCACGCGACCAATCACAAGCCGCGACGTCATCGAAGGTCCTTCACTCTGCATTCTTAGGAACGGAGGCAGACGCTTGGACCGGTGAGAACCGGGGCCGTCGGAGGGGTGAGTATATCAATATTTTTTATTTTTATTCTTTATTTTATACATGAATATGGATCCCAGGGCCTGAAGGAGAGTTTCCTCTCCTTCAGACCCTGGGAACCATTCCGATATTTTGTGTCCCATTGATATGCATTGGTATCGGGTATCGGTATCGGCGATATCCGATATTTTTTGGATATCGGCCGATCCAATCCGATACCGATACCTTTGCATATCGGAAGGTATCGCTCAACACTACTTACAACCTACACTGAGGTGGGGGAAATACAAAGTACAGGAGCTTATTTACAATGATGTATTTACAATGATGGTCCAGCCATTTTGAGGGAGTGGGGGATAGATGGAGATAGTGAGTGGGCTACACACGTGCCCTTACGCATAAAATGACTGATTAGCGAACGTAATAGGCCACTCTGAACAAATATGTTTTGAGGGCATGCCTAAAACTATGCAAGTTGTGGATGGTCCTAATTTCTTGGGGTAGAGCATTCCAGACGATTGGCGCAGCATGGGAGAAGTCTTGGAGATGGGAGTGGGAGGTACGGATTAGTGCAGAGCGCAGCAGTCGGTTAGGCTGATAGACAGAAATAAGGGAGGAGATGTAAGGGGTTGCTGCACTGTGGAGAACTTTGTGGGTGAGAACAAGTACTTTGAATTGGATCCTATAATGAATGGGCAGCTAGTGTAATGACTGGCGAAGAGTGGCTGCATCTGAATAACGATTAGCCAGGTAGATGACCCTGGCTGCTGCATTAAGGATAGACTGGAGAGGGGAAAGTCGAGTGAGGGGGAGGCCAATTAATAGAGCATTGCAGTAGTCCAGGCGGGAGTGGATCAATGCAATAGTGAGTGTTTTTGTTGTTTCCATGGTGAGAAAAGGGTGGATTCTAGAGATGTTCTTTAGGTGTAAGAGGCACGAGCGGGCATATGTGTATATGTGAAGTGAAGGAGAGATTGGTCTCAAATGTAACAACCAGTGTGCCTGAGGGAAATGTCAGATTTAGGGAGGTTAGTAGACGGTGGGAGCAGAAGGAGTTCAGTTTTGGAGAGGTTGAGTTCCAGATGGAGGGCGGATATGATGTCGGAGACTGCGGACAGTCACTGGCGTTCTGTAGTACAACGGAAGTAAGGTCAGGGGATGACATATATAGTTATGTGTCATCAGCATAAAGATGGTACTGAAAGCCAAATCTGCTGATGGTCTGTCCAATTGGGGTCGTGTAGAGAGAGAAGAGAAGAGGGGACGAAGTGGAGCAAACGAACGATACACTGAAGGAACTGTCAGAAAGATAGGATGAGAACCAGGAGGGGGCAGTATCCTTAGTGACTGGAGCCTAGAGTGTAGGAGATGGTAGTCAACAGTGTCAAAAGCTGCAGAGAGGTCGAGAAGAATGAGCAGAGAGTGGTCACCATTACACTTTGCTGTCAGAAGGTCATTGATCACTTTCATGAGTGCAGTTTCTGTCAAATGTAGGGGGCGGAAGCCGGACTGTGAAGGGTCTAGGAGGGAGAGTTAACGGGTAAGGCGGGAGTAGACCAGGTGCTCCAAGAGTTTAGAGATGAAGGGGAGGTTGGAGACCGGTCTGTAGTTATTTGTGCAGGATGGATCGAGAGAGGGTTTCTTTAATAATGGAGTAATGATAGAGTGTTTGAAGGAGGATGGGAAGAGGAGGAGGGAGAGATTAAAGATTGTAGTTAGGTGAGTTGTGATGACTGGAGAGAGTGACTGGAGGACATGTGAGTGAATGGGGTCGGTAGTGCATGTAGTCGGACGAGAAGAAGAGAGGAGCCTGTAGACTTCTTCTTCTGTGATGGGATCAAATGTGGAGAGTGAGCCAGGGGAAATGCAGGGAGGGATGGGAGTCACAGCATAAGAAACAACTCGACATCCAATCACTGGCCATATGGGTGACCCACTTTAGACTGTGATTAGCTGTAGCTTGTCAGATATCCCTGTGTCTGGTTATCATCGCTGTACCAGATGAGACCTGCGAGGAGCCAGGCACCATTGGGACAGCACAATGGAGGATTTATAAGATAAGCATACTATACTATCATACTTAATACAATGATATTTCAAAAATGGTCTATATGGACAACACCTTTAACTTCAGACCTTTGCAGGTAGAAATACAGATTCAGTGCATGTGGTTATGCTAATAATAGTGATTTCAGTTTAATTGAAGGTAAGGCTAGTCGGATAATGAACGTGTACATGAAGGGCATACTTGAAATAGCATTACTTGTAACCATGAATCCTAAGAATAAGGTTGTGACATAAAAGATATCAGAATGGAACAATATGTTGGTCCTAAATTCACTCATTCTGGGTAATGGTTATCTACAACTCATTTATAATACTGAAAAATGACATAATTTCACAGTCTAGCCCAAACTTTGTTGAAATTGCATTTTTCATTACGACCACATGTACATTGATGCAGGAAAATGCATTAAAAAAACTCTAGTAGAGAAATAACACTGATTGTGGTAAGAAAATAACATATATATTTATTCAAACATGTTTAAGACAGGTTGTTGTATTGGGTCTAAAGATTTCTAGAATTTTTGTCACTCCAAATCCTGACAACATATCCAGGTGTGCAGAGGGAACAGGAGCGGGTGTGAATTAGCATCTCCAGCACTGCTCAGTAATGTCAGGGCTAGCCTAACAGCAGTGACTTAAAGGATAGCTACAAAAAAGACCATGTGTAATGAAATCAGTATTAAATGTTGCACTTCAATTGTGAGATCAACAACAAAATATTTAAATTGCACCTTTTCTTTCATTCAAAACCTGTAGTACATGCTCCTGCTTCCCTCAACACACCCAACAATACTTGCTTTTGGTGCACATGACAGTCTACTATGTCTAGGAACTGTCCAGAACATAATGCTATGTAACTTGTCTGTAATAATTATAGGGGATAACTCAGGAGACTCTTTGCATGGAACAAGACAACTACAGGACACAGTTTTATAAGTGGTAAAGTCTATATTATCACACGGTGATTCAAACAGGTGCAGAGAGAAACTCAAGTCCACAACACTTGGTGTAAATATTAAACGCAGCTTAAACAGTCTATAGGGAACTTCAGAGGAAAATGCAATCGCGCAGAAAGTCTATGAAGCACAATTATTCTTGAGGATACTTGACACGAATATGTCCTTGTTTTAGTCCAAACACAGATAGCTATGCTTATAAGGCAGTTCAAATAATATCTTAGCACAACCAGGGAGGCTTGGGTAATAGTCCCAGGTTCTTGCAGAGAGAAACAGCTTACATGTCCAGCAAATGCAGATCGAAGTAAACACGAGCAGCAGATGAAGGAAGATTACTGGAAACTGGTTATGCAGCAGGAACTCAGAGCAGAGTAGCAGGATCACCACACAGGTTCACAGGAGCAGGTATACAGCCAGGGAGTCAACAAGGTCAGGAGCTGGATGCAAGGCAGAATACTCTAGCACAGACTGAAGGCTGGGGTGGAGTCTTATAGCAGGAAGACACAGTGCACATGAGACCAAAGACGCCATCTTGGAAAAGGGCAGTAATGCACAAAAGGTAATAAAAATGTTCAGAGTCCTGACATTGTCATCTGCTGTATTTGAGTGGGTGGTTCCTCTTCATCTGCATTCTATTGGCACTATAGGTGCCTGTCCTGAAGACAAAGTCTACCTTTTAGGTCTACTTACAGTACCACTGGAGCAGAGTCAAAGACCCGCTCCTGTAACCAGTTTTGTAATCTCTGCTGCTAGAGACAGATTATATTTACCGACCAGTAGTTGGACAGCAAATAAAAAAAGAAGGGAGACATCTAGTGGTCACTGTCAGCACTAAATCTTCCCGGTAATAGCACAGTTAATTTGAAATAAAGTGATTAGCAGATTGACTATATAGCAGATTACCTATCAAATGGGATCATGAATTCTGGAAGTACATTGACTATCTGAAGTCTGAGGCTATATTAGAGGCTGTGTTACTGAAATCTACTGATGACACTTCCCATTTTGATTTGTGGAGACATGTGGATTTGAATCCTGAAATACCAGGTCCCCACACAACGATATAGAATAGGATCGCACATTTTTATACTGGTTGTTCTATCTTAAAATCCTCTTGATTTCATTCACAGAAGACTACAGGACCATAAAGAAGCTCTGAAATATTTGTATATCCAGTCTCAAAATATAACAGGATAACTCCGCACAGTATAGATGACAAGTTCATGCTACTGTAGGTTCATTATGCCGGTCATGGGGACGATGTCATATAAACATAAGATAGGATATGGCATTTCAGTTCTCATTCCAGTCTTGAGATAACAGAGATGGAAAATAGCTCACACTTTCTAAAGTATTATGTCAAAATGTTGCCACTATACAATTGGTTTTCACACTTAAGACGCCATTCTGGAATGGAAAGGAGCTGCGGATCCTTGTATCAAGGATCTTAATTTCGGTTAGCGCAGCCCAAACTGTGAATTGTCTTTTCCTTCAAACATCCTAGTGGAGTTTATCCCCCTCCATGGGGCAGCAGCAACCATTATTGAGCTTTCACCAAACTTGTGCCTCAGGTGAGAGCATTATTTGGATCTATTTGATCTTTCTTATAAAGGTATTGGCCTGTGGTCTCTTGTGCTCTGTTTCCCTACAGTTTATCTAAAATATTGACGCTGTCAGTGACATACTGGGACCAGTGACTGAGAGGGGGTACCAAAGAAGGCTTACAGCCATTTCCATGTACATGTCTGTGATGATGGAAACACTTGGATAGAAATTAATCTAAGCTGCTGTAAGCTTCCTTGTCAACGAATTTCATTTTCTAGTGCCGGAAATAATAATATTCATTAAAATGAATGTTCACAAAGGATAACAACCCTGTAATGTGAACTTCTTAGCAGGGCATGTGTACAAAATGGGCCTGATTCATCAAAGCTTTTACGCTGTTATTCTGTCGTAAAAAGCTTTGAAAAGTCAAAAAGTTTTGGTGCAATGTGAGGCTGTGCTTACATTTTTCGAGTTTTTGTAATCCCACGCAATTTTCAGCCAGCTCCGAAAAGTTGGTGAAGCTGCAGCGGGACGAGGCTTGTCAATCCCTCGCTCATCAAATTCATGGTTATCGGCTGAGTTCACTACACCACAAATTTTACACCAGTGAAAACTGCTAGTCTTCATGAATCGGGGACAATGTCTTTGTCAGGTGGATTCTGAAAAAGTGCTAAAAAACACCAAAAAAATAAACATATGCATTGCAATGTAAAAATTACTGTGCATATATTCCACCTTCTCAAACTTCTTCTAACTGCTTCAGACGTCAAAATCCATGAAATGGCTAAAAGAAGTGACCTATTTTTCTGGCAGTTAACTTGGAAGCCGCACCTATGTTATATATAATTAACCCCTTCACTACCGCCAACAGAACGTCAGCGCTTGCTGGGCTTTGCGCAGGCTCAACGTTTCTCTATGGTTTCTCTACAGCGCTCGGGACCCCCCATAATCCTGCAAGTGCTGGGATTCCAATGCAGAGTGATATCTCTGACCTGCGACATCATCGGGACCTGATTGGCTCAGGTCTCAATTATGTTAACCTTGTGTTATCGTCTAGATTCTGCGGTCAATAGCGATCACAGCATTTAGAAGTTTCTGAGAGGGAGTGGGCTCCTTCTCTCACCTCTCCGGCACCCCCATGATGTGATCACGGAGAAGCCGAGGGTTGTCATAGCATTTAGAAATCATATGATGAACTCCGTGTTTGTCAGCTACAGTAGCCTGTTACACTGAGCCAGCAGCAGGGTCTAACAGGCGTTCTGACAGTGTAAAACTGACAGTTCTCATGCATTGCAATACATGTGTATTGCAATGCATGAGGCCTGAGATCAGAGAAATAAAAGTTGAATGCCCATACAGGAACCAAGTAAGGCTACGTTCACATTTGCGTTGTGCGCCACTGCGTCGGCGACGCAACGCACAACGCAAACAAAAACGCAACAAAACACACGCTAAAACGCTGCGTTTTGCGACGCATGCGTCCTTTTTCGCCGAAAGTTGGACGCAAAAAAAATGCAACTTGCTGCGTTCTCTGCGCCCAACGCTTGCGGCCAAAAAAACGCATGCGTCGCAAAACGCAGCACAACGCATGTCCATGCGCCCCCATGTTAAATATAGGGGCGCATGACGCATGCGGCGACACTGCGGCACCCGACGCTGCGGCGCCGAACGCTAATGTCAACGTAGACTAAAACATTTTTTTAAAAGTTACTTTTTAAGTATTTTTTTTTAAAAAATCACAAAATAAATAAAAATTAAAAAAAAAATATTTTAAAATTAAATTAAATACGCATATTTATGTAAAAACAAAAATAAACAAAAAAGTACACACATATGGTATTGATGCAACCAGAAGGACCCCATCTATAAAACAGTCACAATAAAGGGAACACCAAAAAAAAAAAGAAAGACAAAAAAATAATAGCTTTTTCATCATATGCTGAATAAAAAGTAGAATAAAATGCGATCAAAATGACAAATGTAAATAAAAATTATATCACTGACAACGTCATTTTGTCCTGCAAAAAAACAAGCCACAAAACAGCTCTGTCAGTGGAGAAAATACAAGTTATACTTCTCAGAAAATAGCGATGCAAAAACAATTCTTTTTCTATAAAATAGTTTTTATTGTATAAAAGCAGCAAAACTTAAAACAATTATATAAATGTTGTATCGCTGTAATCGTACTGACCTGAAGAATAAAGCTGCCTTATCACTTTTACCACACAATGAACGGCATTAAAAAAAACTCAGAAAACAAACCCTGAATTGGGGGTATTTCTTAATTTTGTTTCTCAAAAATTGGAATAGAATGCAATCAAAAAATATTAAGTGCCTGAAAATGGTAACAATAAAAACGTCAACTCGTCCCGCAAGCCCTCACATGACTATGTCAGCAGAAAAATAGAAAAATTACAGCTCTTAAAATATAGCGATGCAAAACTTTTTGGGAATAAAAAGTGTTTTCAGTTCGTGACAGCAGCCAAACATAAAAACAATACAAATCTAGTATCGCTGTAATTGCACCGACCCAAAGAATAAAGTTGTTTAATCACTTATACTGCACAGTGAATGGTGTACAAAGTAAATAAAACCAATTCTTGACATGCTGTTGATTTTTTTCATTTTCAAAGATCACAGTAAGGTTTGGCTCACATTTATCCTGCGCTCTGCGCTGAGCGTTACACCGGGGTTTCCATGTAAATCTCTGAAATACTTGATTCAGATGGAAACCTCAACAAAAAATTCCCTATAATGAAAAAGATAGGGACACTCTGGATGTCATCTGGCTTATGATCTGGAAGTGTCCGTCTTTTTAGGCATGCATAAAAGCATAGTCGGCCACAGTTTTGTGAACTTCTGAAAAGGACACAGCTGAACAGAGACTAGACAAAGTCCAGGATAACTCTGTTGCCTCATAGTGAATGGATCCCTTAGGGTTTCATGTGAATAATGTAATTTAGAGATTTAGATGGAAACTCATATGTAAGTGCTCAGCTTAGAGCGCAGGATAAATATGATCCAAAATGTTAAGTATAATGTCCCCAATAAAAACCTCAACTCAATCCACCAAAAAAAACATTTAGGTAAGTCATCTGTTAATGGAAATATAGGGAGCTTTCACATTACTGGTAGCACAAAGGCTCTAGAAAGCACAAAAAGAAATCCAGAGAATTCTGAGCTCCCAAATCCAAATACCCTCCTCCCTTCTGGGCCCCACAGTGTGCCTAAACTACATATTAGGCATTTCTGTAGCAATGAGAGCCTGCCTAATTTATGGAGCGCTTGTCTCAAGAAGCAAGAGCTGGACACAATGTATGGGCACTACAATGTACTGGGCTCTATAATGGCAAATGTGCACTTTTTGCTAAGCAACATTTGACACCCAGAGAGGTGAAATTTAAACAAATTGGTCATTTGAGGAAGGTTTCTGCTCTTCTGGCACTTAGGAGCTCTGCATATGAAGTCTACAAACTATTCTACAAAAATGTATTCTTCAGGAGTTAAAGAGCGTTCCTTCCCTCCTGTCTCGCCGTGTGGCTAAGCAGTACCGTACAGCCATATATGATGCTCAGCTGAAATTGTGTGACGTTTTTACCCATTCCCCTTGTGAAAATGTAGAATATGGAGCTTAAAATTTTTTTTGTGGTAAAAATGTAATTATTTTTTCTTCACCACCCAATGGTATAATATTCTGTGACACACCTGTGATGTCAATATGATCACTGCACCCCTAGATTAATTCATTTAGAGGTGTAGTTACTAAAATGGGGTCACTTTTGGGGGGGTGTTCTGCTGGTCTGGGACCTCAGGGGTTCGGCCAATGTGACATGGCACCTGCACATTTCTGCTGTTTTAGCATGTCAGGGCTTTTCAAATATGACATGGCGTCCGCATCCTATTCCAGCCAAAATTATGTCACTTCCCTTTCGAGCCGTGCTATGCACCCAAACAGTAGTTTTCTACCACAAATGGGGTGTCCGCGTACTCAGCGTACTCAGGAGAAATTGCACAACAAGTTGTATGGTCCATTTTCTCATGTTACCCTTGTGAAAATAAAAAATTGAGGCTAAAGCAACACTTTTGTACGAAAAATGTGATTTCTTCATTTTCATGGCTCAACGTTATAAAGTTCTGTGAACCATCTGGGGATTCAAGGTGCTCACCACACATCTAGATAAATTCCTTTAGTAATGTAGTTTACAAAATGGGGTCACTTGTGTGGGGTTCCCACTGAATAGGCACGTTAGGGGCTCTGCAAACATGACATGGCTTCCACTATCTCATCCAGCCAGTTTTACGTTACAAAAGTGATACGGTACTCCTTCCCTCTGAGCCCTGCCCTGCCATGCACCCAAACAGTAATTTTTCTCCACATATGGGGAATATTCAGAAGAAATTGTACAACAAATTTGGGGTCCATTTTGTCCTGTTGCCCTTGTGAAAATGCAAAATTTGGCGCTAAAGTAACATTTTTGTGACAAAAAGTAAAATTTTCATTTGTTCCTTCCATGTTGCTTTAATTCCGCAACTGAAGGGCTAATAAACTTCTCAAATGTGGTTTTGAGCACTTTCAGGGGTGTAGTTTTTAAAATGGTGTCACTTTTGTGTATTTTCTATCAAATAAGACCTTTAAAGTCACTTCAAACGTGATGTGGCCCTTCAAAAATTTCATTTTATCAATTTTGTAGGAAAATTGAGAAATTACTGATCAACTTTTAACCCTTCTAACTTCCTACCCCAAAAGATTGCTTAAAAAATTGTGCTGATGTAAAGTTGACAGGTGGGAAATGTTATTTATTAACTATTTTGTTTGATATATCTGATTTAAAGGCATAAGAAAGTAAAAGTTTGAAAATTGCGAAAATGTCTACATTTTCACCAAAATTCCGATATTTTCACAAATAAATGCAAACAATATTGACTTAGCTTTACTACTAACATGAAATACAATATGTCATGAAAAATCAATTTCAGAATCACTTGAACACATTGAAGCGGTTCAAGAGTAATTACCACATAAAGTGACGTTGGTTAGAATTGAAAGAATTGGCCTGGTTGGCAAGGTGAAAACGGGCTCTGGCGCTAAAGAGTTAAAAAGAGTTGTCAGGAAAGCTACTGCTAAAAAAAAAACCCTTATGTTTTCCAGAAATGTTTTCTCCTTCTAAAACGATGCAGGTACATAGGCATCTGGGTTTTCATTTATTATGGGGTTTATCAAAATCCTAAAATTCGCACTGTTTTAAGCACATTCTCTAGCTTTTTAGCCTTTCTTAAAATAATAAAATATATTGACCCAATCATCTAATTCAAGCAATAAAAAAACCTTGTAAAATAATTTTTAGATTAGTGCCATCGAATGAAAACAGGTTTATCGTTCAGCAGATCTATGGCAGATCAGCATCAGAAATTCGAAGTCTGCTGTGGATTCTCTTGTAAGGGCTCGCTCTCACCACCTTAGATTCCCTCATCTGAGAGAATAAGGTTGATTATGCTAATGACACTAATGAAACTCTGATCAGAGATTGATCCCAGTGTCATCATAGAGTGACCTGATTCTCTCGGATGAAAGAACCGAAGCACACTGTCAGGAAACGGTGGAGAACAAAATGTCTCCATCTCCTCCATTCTGTTAGTCCGAGGAAATCGGACTGCACTCAGATGTCATCCGAGTGCAGTCCGATGAATTCCATGCAACAATAGACTTGAATGAATGAAAGGCTTCTAACTTCCAAGTGAAATTGCTGCATGCTGTAATTTTTTTTCACTGACAGAGTGAAAAAATCAGGCATCAACACTTACCAATTGAATAACAGTGGCCGAGTGCTATCCAATGAAACATCCTATTTCACTCGTCCAATGCATACGCTAGTGTGAGCGAGCCCTGAAAACACACATCATACTTCCTATAGGAAAGATGCGAATGTATCCAAATACGGCCATGTGTATATTTGTGAGTGCAAAATATGCATGGATCCCATAAGAATTTTACCTTATTTTTTGCATTGTTGAGGATTTTGCATATCAGTGGGTGAAAACCTGTCCTGCAAATTCGCAATAACCTTTTTCAAGTGTTGTCAAGCCTATAGAACCTATAATATTTTATTTTCCTCACAAATGATTATATATATATTATATATATATTTTACATGATATAGCCATTCATTATTTTACGTCATTATATCACACTATATATATATATATATATATATATATATATATATATATATATATATATAAATACATTTGACATGACATAGCCATGATTTGACACGTCATTATATCACACTATATGATTATATATAATATATATAAATACATTTGACATGACATAGCCATGATTTGACACGTCATTATATCACACTATATCTGATTTTCTAGCTATCTAGTTATTATAAGCTGACGTGGTGGACTGCTCGGATGCTGCACACAGCTCGGATGCTGCACACAGCTCGGATGCTGCACGTTTTGCAGTGAGGCATCCTCCAGCACTGCTGCACTGGTGCCCACAGGGCAGGGTCCAGCATGCTATGGTGGGCAGCCCACAAATCCCAGCCCCACTCCGGTGCCTGGCGTGTGGACAGGGGGCAGTGACGTCAGGGGGCGCGGGGTGGCAGCACCTCCTTGTGCTCCACTTAAAAAGAAGCAAAAAGAGGAGCGAAACATGAGAGCCCCGAGGAGATGTGAGAGCAGCACAGTCCCAGGCAGCTGTAGCGCAGAGCCATTCCCGCACTGTGCCGCCACACTGCTCGCCACTGCCCGACCTGCCCTCAGGACACCTGGGCTGCTCAGGACTCTCTCTGGACTGTGCCGGGAGGAAGATGCTGATGCTCCAGTGGATGCTGATTTGGGGAACTGCGCTGCTGCTGCTTCTGGAGTGTGAAGCGAAGTATGGGGAGAAGAGTGACTCTGCTGCCAGGAGGAGAAGGTGCCTAAATGGGAACCCCCCAAAACGAGTAAAAAAGAGGCATAGGAAGTTACAGAGCCTGGACATGGGGGGAGCTGGATGCAGAGGACTGTATCCCCGACTCTCCTGCTGCCCCAAACCTGAGAGCACAGGCATGCACATAGACCCCAAGGTAAGCAGCCAGCAACGAGCCTCTGGGGGCACCGAGGTCCTGGTGGGCTGCTGCTTGGCACGGCACAAGCACGTGTTGGTGTCTGCAGGTGTCTGGAAGAGTTTTTTCATTTAGTTCCTACAAGTTGGGTTTTTTTTTTCAGCTGTGCACAAATATCTCTTTTTTATCAGTGATATTGTACAGATACATTCGTGCCTGCCATCTGGTACTAACACCCTACACTTGGTCAGATAAGGTATAGCTATAAGAAGAGCTGATGTTTAGAGTGTCAGATATTAATAATCAAGGTATCTACTATTAAATATTACAGTAGGAGTTCTGCTGAGAGTGATAGTTCCCTGATATGGATGAGCTACCTCTGAGAAGAACTTTATTTTCTATGCTGAATGATGTATCAGATTTTTCCTACATCAAATGGAATATGTAGACAAGATAGTAAAAGTATGCATGAAGCAGCTGGAGCTCTGCTGGGAGTTGTACTTCCAAAGTGTTCAGCACGTTCCACAAGAGATGGGTAAGCCACAGGTTGTAGTGAGGAGAACCTCCATGTAGATTGTGCTGGTAGAACTTCTCCATCTGTGCTAACAACTCTTGACACTAAGAGGCTCCAAAGCATCACATGTGAGGGAAGCAGGCAGGCAGAATGCAGGCAGGCTGGGTGCAGACAGGCAGAGTGCAGGCGGGCAGAGTGCAGGCGGGCAGAGTGCAAGCGGGCAGAGTGCAGACGGGCAGAGTGCAGGCGGGCAGGGTGCAGGCAGGCTGGGTGCAGACGGGCAGAGTGCAGGCGGGCAGAGTGCAGACAGGCAGAGTGCAGGCGGGCAGAGTGCAGGCGGGC
This sequence comes from Ranitomeya variabilis, assembly GCF_051348905.1. Lineage (NCBI taxonomy): Eukaryota > Metazoa > Chordata > Amphibia > Anura > Dendrobatidae > Ranitomeya > Ranitomeya variabilis. The sequence continues at coordinate 954,011,419 of NC_135232.1, forward strand.
TGGGTGCAGACGGGCAGAGTGCAGACAGGCAGAGTGCAGGCAGATTTAGTGCAGGCAGGCTGAGTGCAGGTGGGCTGGGTGCAGACAGGCTGAGTGGAGGCAGGTTTAGTGCAGGCAGGCTGAGTGCAGGCAGGTTGAGTGGAGGCAGCCAGGCTGAGTGGAGGCAGGTAGAGTGCAGGCAGGCTGAGTGCAGGCAGGTAGAGTGCAGGCAGACAGAGTGCAGGCAGGTAGAGTGCAGACAGGTTGAGTGCAGGCAGGCAGAGTGCAGGCAGACAGATTGAGTGCAGGCAGGTTGAGTGCAGGCAGGCTGAGTGCAGGCAGGCTGAGTGCAGGCAGATTGAGTGCAGGCAGAGTGGAGGCAGACAGATTGAGTGCAGGCAGGCAGAGTGCAGGCAGACAGATTGAGTGCAGGCAGGTTGAGTGCAGGCAGGCAGAGTGCAGGCAGACAGATTGAGTGCAGGCAGATTGAGTGCAGGCAGATTGAGTGCAGGCAGGCTGAGTGCAGGCAGGTTGAGTGCAGGCAGGTTGACTGCAGGAAGATTGAGTGCAGGTTGGACTACACACTAAGGCTGCTTTCACACTAGCATCAGTACGGGGCCATCGCGCTGCGTTGGCCCGACGTACCGACGCATACTGTGCAAAAAATGCCTGACGTGGGCAGCGGAAGCAGTCTTGCAACGCTTCCGCTGCCCCATTGTATGGTCCGGGGAGGAGGGGGCGGAGCTTCAGCCGCCCATGCGTGGACGAAAATGGCGGACTCGACGCACAAAAAAACGTTACATGTAACTTTTTGTGGCGGCGGTGCGCCAAAACACGGCACAACCGTCGCCCGATGGTTGCGACATGTCGCAATGCGTCGCTAATAAAAGTCTATGGAGAAAAAACGCATCCTGCGGGCAACTTTGCAGGATGCGTTTTTTATCCACAACGACGCATTGCGACGTGCAGTACACGACGCTAGTGTGAAAGTAGCCTTACATGGTCAAAAGTGCTGGAATCTGAGGCTCATCTGTATTTCCTAAACTTTTATAGGATTAATATCTATCATTAGTACATTCTGTATACATGGAGAACATAGATGTGCAGTGACCTGCCGCCCACCAAACTTCTGCGCTACGATGAAAGCAGGATATGTGATAAAAAGTGGCTTCTGCATCATATCTCACCAGTCATTTGTAGGCGCCGCTTATTGAATGTAAAGATGAGATATGACATTACAAATCTCATTTGATTGTAGGCTTCATGTGCAAAATAGGGGACATGTGATCGTTAGTATATCGGCCATTGAAAAACAGGTGTGGCAACAAAAATGAATCACTATAACATCTGGTGTGGTCTTAAGGTTTTATCATCAGGACCACGTTCACACGTGCAGTATTTGGTCAGTATTTTACCTCAGTATCTGTAACTCAAAACCAGGAGAGGAACAATCAGAGGAAAAGTATAATAGAAACACGTCCCCACTCACATGTTTATCACCGACTCCTGGGTTTGGCTTACAAATGCTGAGGTAAAAACTCACCAAATACTGAACGTGTGAACATGACTGAGTGTAAAAAGTGAAGTTTGATGTCCAATTAATACCCACTGCCCCTAATCTAGGATACATTGCACTAGCCACAGCGGGTTATGAGTGGGCTGAATTTGGCCATTGGGAACATGTCAACCATTCAACCCGCCCTCCGTCTTATCTTTCCTAGCTAATGTCAGCATTGAGATTATTTGTATATAAGGGGTTAACAGCGAGATGGTATGTGTACGTTTGTATACACATGTTGATAGTGTTTGTGTTACCATCTGTGTACCTTTTAATGGTGTTTATAAGCTGGAGGGACAGGATGCGTGCCTGGATGCATTTCTTTACAGTAAATATACCCTGCATGTGTTTAAGTTAATTCTATACTATATACACACCGTGAAGAAAAAGTTGTATTAGTGTTTGTAAGTCGGCTTTATATACATATATAGGTAAGCAGAATCCTGTTTATACACAGAGTGGGTGGGAATTTCCATGTGTCACAATAAATCCGATAAGTGTAGGCACTTGTTTTTAGATTCTTGTATATGTTTGTCTATTTAGCCATAAATAGGAGCGTGAAACGGGGGGCCGCGTCCATCAACCCAATATGTACAGTACATGTGCGAAGAAATGACTTGTGTTTTCACATTCTCAAAACCGGACTTGATAGATTATGTCAGCATAAAGTAAATACTGTCACCGAGACAGAAACGAACGTGCATGGTGGTGTGACCAGGACCAAACGTTGGCTTAGAAATCAGATGGTTGTTTTGCGTTTTCTTGTTGCTATAGTGATTACCTTAGATGCTCAGGCATTGTACCTCCGCTACATCTTACCCATACCATGGACAGAGACATCCTTGCAAACAAGCCTCATGTTACAGACCACACAGAAAAGATCCGCACTTCGAGCCAAATTTTGAAGTAGAAAATAGATGCTGGTGTAGATGTTTATCTTGACACGTTCGTCACTTCCTACACCTTCTGCGAACTTCATAAGATCTTGGCAGTCAAGAGCCTAAAATGCAATGAGTGATCATTAATAGCTGATATTTACTATTGTACATGTCAATCATTATGAGCAAAAGTCTATAACTTCTATTTATTTCTTGTCGAGTCATCTGGGGGCGATGAGGCATCTTACACCGGACAGAAGGCAGGTTGTGTGTGCCAGGACTCCTACAAGCTTGCTCCCTATCCAGGTCATTGTTGTGGTGTGCGCTAACAGCTGAAGAGTCACATGGAGCCTAAACCTGACCCTCGGTCCCTTGGCCAGTGATATCATAGAGATTAATGTCGCTCCTTTATTGGCTTTAGTCCGCTGTGATGAAAAGCTAAGTGCTTGAGCGCTGTGGCATATTGTGCAGAGAAGAACCAAACAGGTCCTATTAAAGAACCATGAAAATATATATAAAAAGTTACATGACAACCCTCCTTGGTTATATGTGAATCAAAACTATTCTAGATGGAGAATGTTAAATGTCAGATGTAATTAAAGCTTTACTTTTACCAGCGTCGTCCTTGATTGACACATAAGTCCTTGACCACCAGGTTGGATATATTGCAATAGCTGCTTTTCACCTGATAGGATATTAAGTGTAAGATACTTCTTGGTCATGCTATAGGTTAACCTCACATGCCCAGTAATCATCCTTTAGAACGGATCCAAGCAGAAATCTGTTGACAAAAAAGTTGTGCAGACACATTGTTTTTGTCCAACTGAAAAAAAAATTATTTCAACTGGATCCATTTTTGTAACAAAAATGAATTTGTTAAATAGTCATTCATTTTTCTCCCATTTGAAAAAGATACTTTTTTTCTTACTGGAGGTGGAAGAATAAATATTTAACATAAGCTGTACTACTGGACATATTTTGTTTCCACATACAGTGAGTAAAAAATGTATCCTTTCCAAATGGAACACAACATATACTACTGGATATGTATAATGGAACAAAGCATATACTACTGGACATGTATAATGGAACACAACATATACTACTGGACATGTATAATGGAACACAACATATACTACTGGACATGTATAATGGAACACAACATATACTACTGGACATGTATAATGGAACAAAGCATATACTACTGGACAGGTATAATGGAACACAGCATATACTACGGAACATGTATAATGGAACACAACGTATACTACTGGACATGTATAATGGAACACAACATATACTACTGGACAGGTATAATGGAACACAGCATATACTACTGGACATGTATAATGGAACAGAGCATATACTACTGGACATGTATAATGGAACAGAGCATATACTACTGGACATGTATAATGGAACACAACATATACTACTGGATATGTATAATGGAACAGAGCATATACTACTGGACATGTATAATGGAACACAACATATACAACTGGACATGTATAATGGAACAGAGCATATACTACTGGACATGTATAATGGAACACAGCATATACTACTGGACATGTATAATGGAACACAACATATACTACTGACATATATAATGGAACACAACATATACTACTGGACATATATAATGGAACACAGCATATACTACTGGACATGTATAATGGAACACAGCATATACTACTGGACATATATAATGGAACACAACATATACTACTGGACATGTATAATGGAACAAAACATATACTACTGACATATATAATGGAACACAACATATACTACTGGACAGGTATAATGGAACACAGCATATACTACTGGACATATATAATGGAACACAGCATATACTACTGGACATGTATAATGGAACACAACATATACTACTGACATATATAATGGAACACAACATATACTACTGGACATATATAATGGAACACAGCATATACTACTGGACATGTATAATGGAACACAGCATATACTACTGGACATATATAATGGAACACAACATATACTACTGGACATGTATAATGGAACACAACATATACTACTGACATATGTAATGGAACACAACATATACTACTGGACATATATAATGGAACACAGCATATACTACTGGACATGTATAATGGAACACAGCATATACTACTGGACATATATAATGGAACACAACATATACTACTGGACATGTATAATGGAACACAACATATACTACTGACATATATAATGGAACACAACATATACTACTGGACATGTATAATGGAACATAGCATATACTACTGGACATATATAATGGAACACAGCATATACTACTGGACATGTATAATGGAACAGAGCATATACTACTGGACATATATAATGGAACACAACATATACTACTGGACATGTATAATGGAACACAACATATACTACTGGACATGTATAATGGAACACAACATATACTGCTGGACATGTATAATGGAACATAGCATATACTACTGGACATGTATAATGGAACACAACATATACTACTGGACATGTATAATGGAACACAACATATACTACTGACATATATAATGGAACACAACATATACTACTGGACATGTATAATGGAACATAGCATATACTACTGGACATATATAATGGAACACAACATATACTACTGGACATGTATAATGGAACACAACATATACTACTGGACATGTATAATGGAACACAACATATACTGCTGGACATGTATAATGGAACATAGCATATACTACTGGACATATATAATGGAACACAACATATACTTCTGGACATGTATAATGGAACACAGCATATACTTCTGGACATGTATTATGGAACACAACATATACTACTGGACATGTATAATGGAACACAACATATACTGCTGGACATGTATAATGGAACACAACATATACTACTGGACAGGTATAATGGAACAAAGCATATACTACTGGACAGGTATAATGGAACACAGCATATACTACTGGATATGTATAATGGAACAAAGCATATACTACTGGACATGTATAATGGAACACAACATATACTACTGGACATGTATAATGGAACACAACATATACTACTGGACATGTATAATGGAACACAACATATACTACTGGACATGTATAATGGAACAAAGCATATACTACTGGACAGGTATAATGGAACACAGCATATACTACGGAACATGTATAATGGAACACAACGTATACTACTGGACATGTATAATGGAACACAACATATACTACTGGACAGGTATAATGGAACACAGCATATACTACTGGACATGTATAATGGAACAGAGCATATACTACTGGACATGTATAATGGAACAGAGCATATACTACTGGACATGTATAATGGAACACAACATATACTACTGGATATGTATAATGGAACAGAGCATATACTACTGGACATGTATAATGGAACACAACATATACAACTGGACATGTATAATGGAACAGAGCATATACTACTGGACATGTATAATGGAACACAGCATATACTACTGGACATGTATAATGGAACACAACATATACTACTGACATATATAATGGAACACAACATATACTACTGGACATATATAATGGAACACAGCATATACTACTGGACATGTATAATGGAACACAGCATATACTACTGGACATATATAATGGAACACAACATATACTACTGGACATGTATAATGGAACAAAACATATACTACTGACATATATAATGGAACACAACATATACTACTGGACAGGTATAATGGAACACAGCATATACTACTGGACATATATAATGGAACACAGCATATACTACTGGACATGTATAATGGAACACAACATATACTACTGACATATATAATGGAACACAACATATACTACTGGACATATATAATGGAACACAGCATATACTACTGGACATGTATAATGGAACACAGCATATACTACTGGACATATATAATGGAACACAACATATACTACTGGACATGTATAATGGAACACAACATATACTACTGACATATGTAATGGAACACAACATATACTACTGGACATATATAATGGAACACAGCATATACTACTGGACATGTATAATGGAACACAGCATATACTACTGGACATATATAATGGAACACAACATATACTACTGGACATGTATAATGGAACACAACATATACTACTGACATATATAATGGAACACAACATATACTACTGGACATGTATAATGGAACATAGCATATACTACTGGACATATATAATGGAACACAGCATATACTACTGGACATGTATAATGGAACAGAGCATATACTACTGGACATATATAATGGAACACAACATATACTACTGGACATGTATAATGGAACACAACATATACTACTGGACATGTATAATGGAACACAACATATACTGCTGGACATGTATAATGGAACATAGCATATACTACTGGACATGTATAATGGAACACAACATATACTACTGGACATGTATAATGGAACACAACATATACTACTGACATATATAATGGAACACAACATATACTACTGGACATGTATAATGGAACATAGCATATACTACTGGACATATATAATGGAACACAACATATACTACTGGACATGTATAATGGAACACAACATATACTACTGGACATGTATAATGGAACACAACATATACTGCTGGACATGTATAATGGAACATAGCATATACTACTGGACATATATAATGGAACACAACATATACTTCTGGACATGTATAATGGAACACAGCATATACTTCTGGACATGTATTATGGAACACAACATATACTACTGGACATGTATAATGGAACACAACATATACTGCTGGACATGTATAATGGAACACAACATATACTACTGGACAGGTATAATGGAACAAAGCATATACTACTGGACAGGTATAATGGAACACAGCATATACTACTGGACATGTATAATGGAACAAAGCATATACTACTGGACAGGTATAATGGAACACAGCATATACTACTGGACATGTATAATGGAACACAGCATATACTACTGGACATGTATAATGGAACACAACATATATTACTGGATATGTATAATGGAACAAAGCATATACTACTGGACATGTATAATGGAACACAACATATACTACTGGACATGTATAATGGAACACAACATATACTACTGACATATATAATGGAACACAACATATACTACTGGACAGGTATAATGGAACACAGCATATACTGCTGGACATATATAATGGAACACAGCATATACTACTGGACATGTATAATGGAACAGAGCATATACTACTGGACATGTATAATGGAACACAACATATACTACTGGACATGTATAATGGAACACAGCATATACTACTGACATATATAATGGAACACAACATATACTACTGGACATGTATAATGGAACACAACATATACTACTGGACATGTATAATGGAACACAACATATACTACTGACATATATAATGGAACACAACATATACTACTGGACATGTATAATGGAACATAGCATATACTACTGGACATATATAATGGAACACAACATATACTTCTGGACATGTATAATGGAACACAGCATATACTACTGGACATGTATAATGGAACACAACATATACTACTGGACATGTATAATGGAACACAACATATACTACTGACATATATAATGGAACACAACATATACTACTGGACATGTATAATGGAACATAGCATATACTACTGGACATATATAATGGAACACAGCATATACTACTGGACATGTATAATGGAACAGAGCATATACTACTGGACATGTATAATGGAACACAACACATACTACTGGACATGTATAATGGAACACAACATATACTACTGGACATGTATAATGGAACATAGCATATACTACTGGACATATATAATGGAACACAACATATACTACTGGACATGTATAATGGAACACAACATATACTACTGGACATGTATAATGGAACACAACATATACTGCTGGACATGTATAATGGAACATAGCATATACTACTGGACATATATAATGGAACACAACATATACTACTGGACATGTATAATGGAACACAACATATACTACTGGACATGTATAATGGAACACAACATATACTGCTGGACATGTATAATGGAACATAGCATATACTACTGGACATATATAATGGAACACAACATATACTTCTGGACATGTATAATGGAACACAGCATATACTTCTGGACATGTATTATGGAACACAACATATACTACTGGACATGTATAATGGAACACAACATATACTGCTGGACATGTATAATGGAACACAACATATACTACTGGACATGTATAATGGAACAAAGCATATACTACTGGACAGGTATAATGGAACACAGCATATACTACTGGACATGTATAATGGAACACAGCATATACTACTGGACATGTATAATGGAACACAACATATACTACTGGATATGTATAATGGAACAAAGCATATACTACTGGACATGTATAATGGAACACAACATATACTACTGGACATGTATAATGGAACACAACATATACTACTGACATATATAATGGAACACAACATATACTACTGGACAGGTATAATGGAACACAGCATATACTGCTGGACATATATAATGGAACACAGCATATACTACTGGACATGTATAATGGAACAGAGCATATACTACTGGACATGTATAATGGAACACAACATATACTACTGGACATGTATAATGGAACACAGCATATACTACTGACATATATAATGGAACACAACATATACTACTGGACATGTATAATGGAACACAACATATACTGCTGGACATGTATAATGGAACATAGCATATACTACTGGACATATATAATGGAACACAACATATACTTCTGGACATGTATAATGGAACACAGCATATACTTCTGGACATGTATTATGGAACACAACATATACTACTGGACATGTATAATGGAACACAACATATACTGCTGGACATGTATAATGGAACACAACATATACTACTGGACATGTATAATGGAACAAAGCATATACTACTGGACAGGTATAATGGAACACAGCATATACTACTGGACATGTATAATGGAACACAGCATATACTACTGGACATGTATAATGGAACACAACATATACTACTGGATATGTATAATGGAACAAAGCATATACTACTGGACATGTATAATGGAACACAACATATACTACTGGACATGTATAATGGAACACAACATATACTACTGACATATATAATGGAACACAACATATACTACTGGACAGGTATAATGGAACACAGCATATACTGCTGGACATATATAATGGAACACAGCATATACTACTGGACATGTATAATGGAACAGAGCATATACTACTGGACATGTATAATGGAACACAACATATACTACTGGACATGTATAATGGAACACAGCATATACTACTGACATATATAATGGAACACAACATATACTACTGGACATGTATAATGGAACACAACATATACTACTGGACATGTATAATGGAACACAACATATACTACTGGACATGTATAATGGAACATAGCATATACTACTGGACATATATAATGGAACACAGCATATACTACTGGACATGTATAATGGAACAGAGCATATACTACTGGACATGTATAATGGAACACAACACATACTACTGGACATGTATAATGGAACACAACATATACTACTGGACATGTATAATGGAACATAGCATATACTACTGGACATATATAATGGAACACAACATATACTACTGGACATGTATAATGGAACACAACATATACTACTGGACATGTATAATGGAACACAACATATACTGCTGGACATGTATAATGGAACATAGCATATACTACTGGACATATATAATGGAACACAACATATACTACTGGACATGTATAATGGAACACAACATATACTACTGGACATGTATAATGGAACACAACATATACTGCTGGACATGTATAATGGAACATAGCATATACTACTGGACATATATAATGGAACACAACATATACTTCTGGACATGTATAATGGAACACAGCATATACTTCTGGACATGTATTATGGAACACAACATATACTACTGGACATGTATAATGGAACACAACATATACTGCTGGACATATATAATGGAACACAGCATATACTACTGGACATGTATAATGGAACAGAGCATATACTACTGGACATGTATAATGGAACACAACATATACTACTGGACATGTATAATGGAACACAGCATATACTACTGACATATATAATGGAACACAACATATACTACTGGACATGTATAATGGAACACAACATATACTACTGGACATGTATAATGGAACACAACATATACTACTGGACATGTATAATGGAACATAGCATATACTACTGGACATATATAATGGAACACAGCATATACTACTGGACATGTATAATGGAACAGAGCATATACTACTGGACATGTATAATGGAACACAACACATACTACTGGACATGTATAATGGAACACAACATATACTACTGGACATGTATAATGGAACATAGCATATACTACTGGACATATATAATGGAACACAACATATACTACTGGACATGTATAATGGAACACAACATATACTACTGGACATGTATAATGGAACACAACATATACTGCTGGACATGTATAATGGAACATAGCATATACTACTGGACATATATAATGGAACACAACATATACTTCTGGACATGTATAATGGAACACAGCATATACTTCTGGACATGTATTATGGAACACAACATATACTACTGGACATGTATAATGGAACACAACATATACTGCTGGACATGTATAATGGAACACAACATATACTACTGGACATGTATAATGGAACAAAGCATATACTACTGGACAGGTATAATGGAACACAGCATATACTACTGGACATGTATAATGGAACACAGCATATACTACTGGACATGTATAATGGAACACAACATATACTACTGGATATGTATAATGGAACACAACATATACTACTGGACATGTATAATGGAACACAACATATACTACTGGACATGTATAATGGAACACAACATATACTGCTGGACATGTATAATGGAACATAGCATATACTACTGGACATGTATAATGGAACAAAGCATATACTACTGGACATGTATAATGGAACACAACATATACTACTGGACAGGTATAATGGAACAAAGCATATACTACTGGACATGTATAATGGAACACAACATATACTACTGGATATGTATAATGGAACAAAGCATATACTACTGGACATGTATAATGGAACACAACATATACTACTGGACATGTATAATGGAACACAACATATACTACTGACATATATAATGGAACACAACATATACTACTGGACAGGTATAATGGAACACAGCATATACTGCTGGACATATATAATGGAACACAGCATATACTACTGGACATGTATAATGGAACAGAGCATATACTACTGGACATGTATAATGGAACACAACATATACTACTGGACATGTATAATGGAACACAGCATATACTACTGACATATATAATGGAACACAACATATACTACTGGACATGTATAATGGAACACAACATATACTACTGGACATGTATAATGGAACACAACATATACTACTGGACATGTATAATGGAACATAGCATATACTACTGGACATATATAATGGAACACAACATATACTTCTGGACATGTATAATGGAACACAGCATATACTACTGGACATGTATAATGGAACACAACATATACTGCTGGACATGTATAATGGAACATAGCATATACTACTGGACATATATAATGGAACACAACATATACTTCTGGACATGTATAATGGAACACAGCATATACTTTTGGACATGTATAATGGAACACAACATATACTACTGGACATGTATAATGGAACACAACATATACTGCTGGACATGTATAATGGAACACAACATATACTACTGGACATGTATAATGGAACAAAGCATATACTATTGGACAGGTATAATGGAACACAGCATATACTACTGGACTTGTATAATGGAACACAGCATATACTACTGGACATGTATAATGGAACACAACATATACTACTGGATATGTATAATGGAACAAAGCATATACTACTGGACATGTATAATGGAACACAACATATACTGCTGGACATGTATAATGGAACACAACATATACTACTGACATATATAATGAAGAACAGCCCAACAACCAGACAATGGATCCCCAGAGAGACACCATACAGGGGATAGATTTTAAAAAATGCCTTTATTGAATTTATATGGCAATATAAGTATATAAAAACAAACAATGGTGCGCATAATAGGACATGGAATCAACCCATATAATAGCTGAAATAACTCATAGTGGCAGACCCTCCCATATATATATCAGGTTTACTTCAGGATATATATAAAAGTGCAATAAAGGAAAGTGCAACAGTGCAAAAATATACTATTATAAAACACACCTAAAATGCACATAATATGTGCTATACATACATGTATATGTAACTGTCAAAAAAGTGCAATGTGCTTATATCACATCAATCCAATGTAACAACAGCCTCCATATGGCAGCATTACCGAGGGTCAAAATTAAGGTGCACAGTGCAAGGGAAAAAAAAAAAAATTATAGCAATGATACTAATCCTGAGTATTACCTTGGAAGAGGGGGAAGGGTCGCCACATCCTATCTGCTGCACCCCTACGCACGTTTTGGACTTTTGTCCTTCATCAGGGGGGATATGTACTGTATATGGATAATGGAACACAGCATATATTACTGGACATGTATAATGGAATACAGCATATACTACTGGACATGTATAATGGAACACAACATTTACTTCTGGACATGTATAATGGAACACAGCATATACTTCTGGACATATATAATGGAACACAACATATACTACTGGACATGTATAATGGAACACAACATATGCTACTGGACATGTATAATGGAACACAACATATACTACTGGACATGTATAATGGAACACAGCATATACCGTACTTCTGGACATGTATAATGGAACAAAGCATATACTACTGGACATGTGATCTTCCAAGTAATCATCTATTTGGAACTAATGCAGTAAGCAAAAAACAGATTTTCAAATGATAAACGGATGGCTAATTAACGTTCCATTTTCCATAGACTTCTATGTGGAAAAAAGAGATCCAGTTGAAATCAGTTTTTTCAGGTGGACAAAAAAGTTGTGTCTACACAACTTTATTGTCAACGGATTCTTCTACTCCACAATGGAAGACAGATTCTTGAATGGTGACTGTGTTAAATATGCCCTTTGTATTGTGCATTTATCTGCATTGGTGTTAACAAATCATTTCATTAAGAATCAGTGCACGTGAAATAAACCATCAGGTGTCCCTTTTTCTCTACCCTGTTTTTAGTTTAATTAAGAATTCCTTAGTGGCAAGTATGTTGTTGTCAAGGCCTGAGAGACTATTGGAAAACTTGTGTTTCAGCCTTTCTGGCCCAAGCACAGTAAAGAAAAATGGCCATTGCTGAATCAAATTTTTATGCTTAGTTCACGGTAGATTTCATTCTATTCTCATGTAAACAACTTCTACGAATCAACATATGTGTCTGGGTGGTATCTTTCACTTTGTTTTGTAACAAAAAGCCATATTGCATCATTTAATTTGCTCAAGTCATGCAAATAGAACAAAATCAATAGGACAAAAAGGGGTCGACTTCTCCTCCTCCTCACTAAACTGCTGCCCACACACAGAGTCTTGTTGCTTATGGCAAAAGAATAACAACGCCATTGTGTTTGTTAGTTGGTTCACTAATGGGTGAAACTGGAGAACATCATTCTCCTTCAGCCCCTGCGCTCTGTCCAAATGTTCTTGCCTTTTCAGGGAAAAATTGGGCCAGGCCCCCTTTCTTATCCCAGATGAGTGAGAACTGTCTTGCTGCAGGTTTTAGTGTCAGTTTGTCCATTATTCTCCAGTGACCAGGAGCAATTTATGATTCCAGGCATGGGTAAAGCTCCATGTTTATAGTGTTCCAGGACCACTGAGGTTAGGCTGTGATTGAAATGTACTGCAAACAGATGGTTTAGAGCATGTGTAGATTCATGCCCTAATCCCTTTCTCTTTTTTGCTACATTGGAGTTTAGAATTCTTTTGTATTTTGTGAATTTCTACAATAATCAATGGGCCTTTAGGATTTATTGTAAGTTAACCAATAAAGTATATAATTGATACACAGTCCCGGAAGGTGATTGGACCCAATTATGCTGTGAACTAGCCATCAGGCACATAGATAATGAAAAGCTGGAAAACAAGTTGTGCTGCTTCACCAATGAAAGGACTAGTACAGCATTGAATAGTACCAAGACATTAGTAGGGTATCCTTTTATTGGCTCTCCATTAGCAGGAATTGATCATAAAGGCCATCATACACTTTAAACTAGGCATTCAGTTGAAACCATCTGTATTGGTGAGTTTAGTCGACATTAATGTGTATGGGAGTCCCTGGCAGATGATGTTGGGGGAGATGAAGATAAAGCATGTCTGATTTCAGACTGGTGATCCTTTTGTTCTCCCTGAGATATGTCACTGCCAGAGATGTCTGGCAGTGGCTCTCTCAGAGGACACATGAGCGCTTGACAAACCAAGCGCTCCTCTCTATAGGAGAGAGGGTGTAAGGTTGCTGCCGACCGAATGATCACGACAGCTATCTAAGGTACACTTGCATATGTGTTTAATCTATTTTGTGTCCAACCAAACCTGCTTGTTGGTTCACTTAGAGCTGAACTAAATGCCTTAATAGCTGCCCCCCTTTTAGTACCACCTCAACACACATGCACGCTCAATAAGACCGATTAGGCATGTGTTCTCAATAGGAAAAGTGGAGGAAGTACCTCCTATTGCCTCCTATTGGGCTTATTTCTCATGGGAACAAGCTTATCTGATCTATCATCTGTGGAGGGGAGAGTCTGGAAGGCTTCAGACACTTTAGATGATTATCTAGTAGTGCTGTAAATAGTTAAGGTACCGTCTGTTGTGAATTCCGTTCTCGGACTCCCTCCTGTGGTCATGAATGGTACTTCGGTGAGTTCTGTCTGTGGACTCCCTCTGGTGGCTGTGAGTGGAGCTGCTGGTTCTGAGATTCCTTCTCCAGCTGCCCTCGTTTGGGGCTAGGCTGATTCTCTATTTAACTCCACTCAGATCGTTACTCCATGCCAGCTGTCAATGTTCTAGTACTGGTTCAGATCTCTCCTGGATCTTTCTGAGGACCTGTCTACTCCAGCACAAGCTAAGTTCCTGCTTGTTCATTTGTTACATATGGTTTTTCTTGCTAAGTTCTAGTCCAGCTTGCTATCATGAAACTACCTGGCTAGCTGGAAGCTCTGGGGGTGCAGAGTGGCACCACCGCATCGTGAGTCGGTGCGGGGGTATTTTTTGCACACTCTGCGTGGTTTTTGTAGCTTTTTGTGTTGACCGCAAAGATCCCTTTTCTATCCTCAATCTGTTTAGTTAGACTGGCCTCTCTTTGCTAAAACCTATTTCATCCTGTGTTTGTGATTTCCTCTTATCTCACAGTCAATACTTGTGGGGGGGCTGCTTTTACCTTTAGGGAAATTTCTCTGAGGCAAGTAAGGCTTTGTTTCCTTTCTTTAGGGGTAGTTAGCTCTTAGGCTGTGAAGAGGCGTCTAGGCAGAGTCAGGCACGCTCCACGGCTGTTTCTAGTTGTGTTGATAGGAGTAGGGTTTGCGGTCAGCAGAGTTCCCATTTCCCCAGAGCTCGTCCTGATTCCGTGTTTAACTATCAGGTCATTCCTGGTGCACCTAACCACCAGGTCCATAACAACCGTCACACTCAGCGACGCTGCAGCGATATAGACAACGAGCCAATCGCTGCAGCGTCGCTGTTTAGGTCGCTGTAGAGATGTCAAACACAGCAGCTCCAGAACGATGCAGGAGCGATCCAGTGACGTAACGGTGACTCACTTATCGTTCTCACAGGTCGTTAGCTCCATGTAAAACATTGCTGGCATCGTTGCTTTCTCTGTCAAACATAACGATACACGCCGACCTGACGACCAAATAAAGTTCTGGACTTCTAGCTCCGAACAGCGATATCACAGCGGGATCCAGATCGCTGCTGCGTGTCAAACACAACGAGATCGCTAACCAGGACGCTGCAACGTCACAGATCGTTGTCATTCTCGTTGTAAAGTTGCTGAGTGTGAAGGTACCTTTAGATTCTGACAACAATAATCTAATATCTTCGGCCACCTCTAGGCCTAGTACTGGCTTCATGGATTCACAGCCAAGGCTGTCAACAGTTGGTGTTTGAGTAAAGCTGAACTAAATGCCTTAATAGCTGCCCCTTCAACCTTCAGTACTAGCCCAATACACATGCACCCTCAAATAGACCGATTAGGCATGTGTTCCCCATAGGAAAAATCGAGGAAGTGCCTATCAGATGCCTCCTATTGGTCTTATTTCTCATGGAAGCAAACTTATCTTATCCATCATTTGTCGAGGGGAGAGTCTGGAGGGCTTCAGACATTTCATATGATTATCTAGTAGTGCCATAAATGGTTAGATTCTGCCAACAATAATCTAATAGGTCTGGCCACCTTTAGGCCAAGTACTGGCTTCATGGATTCACAGGATTCAAGGCTGTCAATAGCTGGTGTTTGAGTATGGCTTTAAGTGTGTTCTTTTACACTCATTTGTTTGCTTTTGCTCTTTAGATACAAAAGCTTTTTGTCAGTCTCATGACTAAACAAACAATGTTTTCTAGACTCCTTTGTTAAAGCCACCAGGGTATTATTATTTATTTACCTACACACTTAAAACTGAATTTGAACCCTTTCATAATACAGTTCAGGTTCAGAGATTCATATATACACAGGAAATTGACATTCTATGGACAAAACAATGGCTTCTATCAACAACTTTCCAATAGAATCTAGAATCTTATTTAATTTTGCTAGTTGATGTGAAATTTGGACAGTAGTCATAAAAGATAGCATGAAGAAAATCCAAACAACTTGTACCTTTCAGTCAACCAACAGGTTTTGTTGCAAGGCTTGTCACAGAATGTACGACAGCATACATAATGTTATAAAAAGTTACATAGAGACAAAAACCACAAGTTTCCACTGGTAACAGTGTACACAATGCAGTATATACAAGTGGGTTGACAGGGATTGAAGGAGGAAATCCCTTATCCAAACAGATCACAGTCCAATTTGGTTTACAGTAAACAAGCAGAGACAATTAGGAGTTATATGCTAAGACGTCTCTAGCATGTATGTCTGCACTGAGAACATACATTTGGTCTCATTGCTTCGTTTTCACTAGAAAGAGAGAAACCTACCTTTGTTAATGCGTTTTAGCACAGATTTGCACTGAAAAGGAATCCATCAGTCAGGAGAGTCTGGAGGCTTCGGACACATCAGATCATCCAGTACTGCCTTACATTAGCCAAAAATAATCTTATATTAATGACCATCTTAAGGAATAATAATGGCTTCATGGATTCACGGCTGTTAATAGTGACTTTTTTAATATGGCTTTAAGTGTGTTCATTTACAGTCAACTTAGTGTTGGTCTGAAGATGAAGACTTGGCCACAACACAATAGACAATATCTTTTCTTTAAAGTGAATCTTTAACCATATCTTTACATATGAAAATAATGACATGGCTACAGTATATAGGAACTAGTCCCCCATTAAAATGATAACTTTTGTGTAGAGATTCCTTTTGCAAGCCTTGAGAAAGGATCCACATGCAAATCAGGCTGTAAAATCACTGGGGGTAGAAGGATTCACAAGTGCATTGACCCACCCCTAGGGCGCTTTCAGCATGATTTGCATATAGGTCTTCAGCTAGATTTCTCATGAGTGGCATATCAATCTCTACATAAAATATATAATATTGGGGGACAGTCATCTTTGTAGGTATATCTCTACTTCTATATGTAAAACTTGCTGACAGGTTCCCTTTATATCTTTATTATTTCAGCTGGGTCATTAGATATTTCCTATGATATTAATGATTTTTCTCATGGTCAATACCATGCACATTCGTTTTTATTGGTAGACTACCAACGAATGAGGAAAAATAGTTGTTCTCATCAAAAGCGCAGCTTTCCATTGTTCGGAATCTATAACTATGACTAACCTAATGAACATATCAACATACATCCAAAAGTATGACAAATAACAGCTCTACAGTAACAAAGGCAATGAGCCTCAGTCTTATAAACACATACATGTGCCCTCTTGGTTTTCATTGACTTGGGTAAGTTCATTGACTTCATAGAAGGTTCTTGATCTTTGAGACTGATGCACTAAGACAAGAAAAAGAATGCAAGGAGGACAGCTCTATGTCCCAAAGGAGTGTTGCATGTCTCACATGCCTATCCAGCAATTCATGTGTTAAATAGGGCCCTAAGGCGTTATAATTGGCTTCACAGAGAGTATTAGTTTATTGAAACCAAACCTGGAATGATGACTCTATCAATCTTCCAGAAAGGTAATTCCACCACAGACCTCACACAGAACAAGATGTTGGGCTCCTGCTGCATTGGAACAGCAAGAGACACACACAAAAAAGTATAGTGTAGTTGAATTTTGACAATTTATGGAACCCTATTCCACATCTCACATTTTAAGGATTTTTTTTTATCTGGCCACAACATTCATTAATAATTTCCTTTGACAGTTCAATAGAAAGAACTTCATTCTGCCAAGAAGTGACTTATCTCTTCCAATTATATTTACTTTTCGATGCCTGAAATTTACTACTTATGCTGCAGTTCAGGCTGCTAAGCTATTTTCTGTTGAATGGGACTCTTTTGTGTTATTCCAAAATGAAAATAAATTCTTTAATATGAAAAGAGTCTTAAGGCCCCAGCATACTGTGACACATCAATGTGGTTTATGTTGGATCCCCAGATTATGTAATCAACCCTTTGGGATTATGTCAGTCCTCATTGGATAATGCCAAAAAATGATAAAATGTCGAAATTATGGTTGTCTACAACTTTTAGAATCTTATTAAATACAGGTCCTTCTCAAAAAATTAGCATATAGTGTTAAATTTCATTATTTACCATAATGTAATGATTACAATTAAACTTTCATATATTATAGATTCATTATCCACCAACTGAAATTTGTCAGGTCTTTTATTGTTTTAATACTGATGATTTTGGCATACAACTCCTGATAACCCAAAAAACCTGTCTCAATAAATTAGCATATCAAGAAAAGGTTCTCTAAATGACCTATTACCCTAATCTTCTGAATCAACTAATTAACTCTAAACACATGCAAAAGATACCTGAGGCTTTTAAAAACTCCCTGCCTGGTTCATTACTCAAAACCCCCATCATGGGTAAGACTAGCAACCTGACAGATGTCAAGAAGGCCATCATTGACACCCTCAAGCAAGAGGGTAAGACCCAGAAAGAAATTTCTCAACAAATAGGCTGTTCCCAGAGTGCTGTATCAAGGCACCTCAATGGTAAGTCTGTTGGAAGGAAACAATGTGGCAGAAAACGCTGTACAACGAGAAGAGGTGACCGGAACCTGAGGAAGCAGTGGACTGAGTCTGGTGTGGAAACATCCAGAGCCACCGTGCACAGGCGTGTGCAGGAAATGGGCTACAGGTGCCGCATTCCCCAGGTAAAGCCACTTTTGAACCATAAACAGCGGCAGAAGCGCCTGACCTGGGCTACAGAGAAGCAGCACTGGACTGTTGCTAAGTGGTCCCAAGTACTTTTTTCTGATGAAAGCAAATTTTGCATGTCATTCGGAAATCAAGGTGCCAGAGTCTGGAGGAAGACTGGGGAGAAGGAAATGCCAAAATGCCTGAAGTCCAGTGTCAAGTACCCACAGTCAGTGATGGTGTGGGGTGCCATGTCAGCTGCTGGTGTTGGTCCACTGTGTTTCATCAAGGGCAGGGTCAATGCAGCTAGCTATCAGGAGATTTTGGAGCACTTCATGCTTCCATCGGCTGAAATGCTTTATGGAGATGAAGATTTCATTTTTCAGCACGACCTGGCACCTGCTCACAGTGCCAAAACCACTGGTAAATGGTTTACTGACCATGGTATTACTGTGCTCAATTGGCCTGCCAACTCTCCTGACCTGAACCCCATAGAGAATCTGTGGGATATTGTGAAGAGAAAGTTGAGAGACGCAAGACCCAACACTCTGGATGAGCTTAAGGCCGCTATTGAAGCATCCTGGGCCTCCATAACATCTCAGCAGTGTCACAGGCTGATTGCCTCCATGCCACGCCGCATTGAAGCAGTCATTTCTGCCAAAGGATTCCCGACAAAGTATTGAGTGCATAACTGAACATTATTATTTTATGGTTTTTTTGTTTGTTATTAAAAAACACTTTTATTTGATTGGACGGGTGAAATATGCTAATTTATTGAGACAGGTTTTTTGGGTTATCAGGAGTTGTAGGCCAAAATCATCAGTATTAAAACAATAAAAGACCTGACAAATTTCAGTTGGTGGATAATGAATCTATAGTATATGAAAGTTTAATTGTAATCATTACATTATGGTAAATAATGAAATTTAACACTATATGCTAATTTTTTGAGAAGGACCTGTATAAACTGAAGACCAAATGAATGTAAATCTCTGAAACATTTTATACCATGAAAGAAATCTGCCAGATTCATATTCCCGATTTACTAAAAGTGGAGCATGATCAAGGTGATCATTAGCATCCAAAGCATGTGTAAGGGCTTTTACACATGACCGTAAAAATCAGACAAGTACTATCCTTCATTTTTAATGGATAGCACTCGTCCCCATGTCATACTATAGGGGTCCGGTCCAAGGAAATAAATCGCAGCATGCATGAGTTATCGGATCACATTCAGCCATTCGTGTCTATGGGTCCATGGAAAATAGACCACACTTTGACCTGATTTTCACAGACAGACTGAATGGAGAAGATGAAAACATTTTTTTTTTTCTTATTCTCCTCATCTGAGAAAATCGAACCATATTATGATCACACTCTGATCTCATTCTGGTCAGAGTGTGATTAGCAGAATTGGACCAATGTTCTTGTATGAGAGAAAAACAGTTGTGTGATCCTAGTCTAAGAAGCAGTCATTAGTGGGAGGAGAAAACAATGTTACAACAAAGTTTTCCAGCAACTGTTCGGCCCATTTCACACATCAGTTTTTTGCCGTCAGTCACAATCCGTTGGCTTGACGGATCCTTCGCAGATTGTGAAAAACTGATGCAACGGATTCGTTTTTTCGACAGATCCGACTAGCGGATCTGGCTAATTGGATCCTAAATAAATCGCAGCATGCTCAGTTTAAAAAAACCGGAATCTGTCGCCGGATTCTGTCTTTTTACGGATCCGGTGCCATAGGCTTCCATTCGAGCCAAGACGGACAACATCGAATCCGTCGCTGTCCGATTTTTTGACGTACACAAAAAACGTTACTTTGTCCATCATCTCCGGCCGCCGGACAAACAATTTTCAGCAGATGAAACGTGAGGCCATCCATCGCAATCCGTCGCTAATACAAGTCTATGAGAAAAAAAACGGATCTGGCGGCATCAGTCGCCGGATTCATTTTCTTCAAAATTCAATGGATTGCAACTGATAGCAAAAAATTGATGTGTGAAAGGGGCCTTCTCCAGTCATGCCCACTGTTAAGTTGACTGACATCTCATTTAGCCTGTGAATGTGCTGAGCTGGACACCAATCAACTGGAAAGTGGGCATGATCAGAGAACAGCAGAGACTACTCTGTAAAGAGCAGGGTGCAATGCAATTAATACACTGATTTCTCCTACCACCTCTGTCAAGCTCCACTTTTATTTATACAGAGAATCTGGACCTGACAGGTTCCCTTTCATTGGTAATTCATATGTATTACATTTGTGCTTCTTGTCTTAAAAAAAAAGCATTACTAGATTCAATCCTATTGTAAAACTATCTACATTTCAAAGTAAAGTCACAAATGAGTTAACAACAATACCTGACCTAGCAGAAAACCAAATAACTTAAAAAATGAACCCCTATGGAGAAAATTCCAAGGTAGGAATTTCAGGAATAGGATCAAACACTCGAAAGCTTGCATATTTAACCCACCTGCATATACCTTTATTGTAATGCATTTTGTCTTTAGAATTGCAGTGCTCTTTATGGGCACCCATACAACCTCACAAAAATACAGCAGTTGACCATAAAATTAATTAAAATTTCTTAAATTCTGTGTATGCATGGTCGTTCTGTAGATAGATTTTGCAAAAAAATATGCCACCAGCATGTTCCCCTGTGTTTCAGTTTATTGTTCTGTAAAGCTGTGCTTTAAATATTTGCCCAAGTGAAATGTACGTCATGTGCTTATTTTTTTTCTGGTTTGTGACTTGCAGATATTTTCAGTTACCAACAACACAGAATGTGCAAAAATCCTGGAGGAAATCAGATGTGCCTACTGTTCGCCACATGCGCAGAATCTCTTCCATCCTCCAGAGAACACCGACACATCTGAAAGGCAGCTAGTGCTCCCGACATTGTGCAAGGACTATTGTAAGGAATTCTACTATACATGCCGAGGTCAGATACCAGGTAATGGAATAAGAAGACATTTGTGAACTTGTGTCATGTGCCTAGGTGCAGAAAATTACCATTTATTTTAAATTAACTTTTTACATTAAATATATTAACTTTTTTTTAATTTTTCATATTACTATCTAGAGCATATTAAAGAGAATCTTTCACTGGGTTTTTGCTACTTCATTTGAGAACACCATGTTTTAGGGGCAGAGACCCCGATTCCGGTGATGTGTCACTTACTGGGTTGCTCAGTGTAGTTTTCTAAAAATCACTGTTTTATCAGGGAGAGATTATCACTAGAGGACTACTTGGTCAGTTGTCAGGCTGTCCAACCACGCCCCCACCACTAATTGGCAGTTTTCTGCAATGCACATAAAACTGCCAATCAGTGGTGTGGGCGGGGTTATACAGATCATTCAGAGAAATGCTAGCTCTGCAGCAGATAAAACAGTTCACATAATTACAATCATCTATGTATAGGTAACGCAGCATCCACCATTAGCAGTAGGTGGTGACTACAGCTCACCTCCTCCCTCTCCCTGCACAATAACTTCCTTTAAGCATTCATAGAAACCTCTCAAAGAAAGAAAGCATATCTCTAGTAGAAGTTTAGAGTAGCAGGCTACCCCTAAAATCAGAAAATAAAAACAGATGAAAAGTTATAAGTATGTTAAATATCTGGTTTGAATTATAAGGGGGTTATCCGGTTTTAACTTTTATTATTCCATTGTTCAATAAAATAACAAACTGAGCTTTTACTTGCCCTCCACTACGTCTCCACCAGTCCTGCAGTGACGTCATATCTGCTACACTCAAAACCGCTGCAGCCAATCACATGGCTCAGCATCTTTAGCCAAAGTTGACAGTACGAGTTGCTGAGTCTAATAAGTGTCTGCGGTGTTGTAGATGTGATGTCACTCCTGCAGCTGATCAACAGAGACAGTGCTGGACCCAGGGAGGATGAGTACAAGCCAGGTTTGTTATTGTATATGTCTTTAAGCCTGTGAAGTAATCAAAGTTAAAAAGTGACAACCCATGAAAAAAACAATACAGGTGATACATTTCCTTTAAAACTTGAAGTGATTAGTGAGATTATGAAGTGTTATTAAAGACGTTATTTCTATACAAAGTATTCCAAATTTTGTTAAACTTCTACATTTTTCCTGTATAATAATAGTCCTAGGCACTGAATCCAATTTTACTGTATGGGACAGTTTAAAAAAAAAAAGAAAGAATATTTAGAGTATATGACATGTGTAAAAAATGTTTTTCTTTCCAGCAGCTTTGTTTTATAGTATTATAAGAACTTCCTGGTATAATATTCTGATACTGCTCCTGTGCTCCAGTGTCCAGGGCTTCATGATGTATGCTTTAGAAAGCAATGCTTGTCATGTGTGGATCCATAGATGACATCACATCTATCTGATGGTATTCATGCTTGGATCTGGTCATTGATATTGAGCAATGATGCTTACACAATTACATTGAGAGGCTGCTTTGAAATACTCATAAGTACCCTAGAAAACTTGAAATTCACGATTGAGGGACACCCCATGTTAAGTTGCAGTTCATTTTACTCTACCACTTAATTTCACGCTGAAACTCTTTTTCGACAAGGGGAAGTCATTTATTTCATTTAGAAAATTGCACGTTTTTCTTCTATTCTCACTAGTAGGCAAGGGTCATCCCGGAAAATGATGCTACTGATCATTGGGCTGGTTCTTTTCTTGATGCTCTGGTTCTTTATTCATACTCCTGTTTGTATGAAAGGGCCCTGATCCAACAGGAGGATGTATACGGACTATAATACCCCGACTGGCTGCGGATCTTATGATCTGAATGTACAGACTTATAGAGACATATGAGACTTTAAGTCCATTTAGGGACATTGAAATACGCCCATCTGAACCCAGCCTTAGAAAATAGACATAACTACCAAATTATAGTTACCGTATGTATTGTAACCCCTGACTTGGTAATATATGGCTTTTTTTTACACTTTTAGGAGAAGATGTATTAGCTTCTCACTTTTCATCGTCACTTTCATTTTGATAGAGCATGCTGGGAAAATGACTGTTCTCTGTCAGTTGCTGTAAAAGAATTTCAATATAATGCAAAAAATAGAAAAATATGTGGCATTCTCCCCATGGCTAAAATAGTCTTTTAGTAATTAATAGCAGAAGATACAGATGGAAAAAGAGATGGTTGTTTCATGTTATTAAGTACTTCACCCAGGCTTGATAGCACGAGGGGTTTAGACACAAGCCCCGACGGGACCACTGAACATGGGCACGAACGCAATGTGAAAGGGGTCTTAGAAAAAAGGAAGCTCAGCAGGGAACTTTAAAAAAACCCTGCTTGGAGCCTACTTACTATACTTATAGAGTGTTTTTAATTATTTAACCTTATTTAACCTTACCAAATGTGGTCTCAGGTTTCTAGAAAACCTTCCATATTGAATAGAAGTATGCTTTCCAATATGACTTAGGCCTCTTTCACACTTCCGTTTTTTACAATCAGTCACAATCCGTCAAAATGTTGAAAAGACGGATCCTGTGCAGATTGTAAAAAACGGGTGCACTGGGTCCGTAATTTTGATGGATTCGTCAAGGCTATGTGCACACGTTGTGTATGCGTCTTCGCCGCGTTTTCCGCTGCGAAAACGCATACACAACACACCCCATGTTAAAAATAATAATTTTTAAAAAAATCGTGATTTTCTTACCTTTCGGCGGCGTCTCCCGCAGTCTTACCGATGTTACCGATGCTCCCGGCAGCTCCCGTTCCCAGTAATACCTTGCGAGACTATGACCTGTGATGACGTAGAGGTCTCGCGAGACCGCTTTGTCATTTCGCAAGGCATCACTTGGAACAGGAGCTGCCGGGAGCATCGCTACCATCGGGAATGCTGCGGGGGGGACGCCGGAAGGTAAGAATATCATGATTTTTTTAAAATTATTTTTAACATTATATCTTTTTACTATTGATGCTGCATAAGCAGCATTAATAGTAAAGAGAGAGATCGAGAGAGAATTTCCCTGCTCAGTTTCAAAAGACGGCATCTGTCGCTGGATTCCTGCTTTTGACAGTCAGCGACAGATCCTGCATCCATGGGCTTCCATTATAGCCAATGACAGGCAGCACAGGATCTGTCGCTGAGCAATTTTCCGAGGTACACAAAAAAACGTTTCTCTATGCGTTGTCTCCGCCCGACGGACAGCAATTTTACGATGGATTCAGGTCACGACGGATGAAACGGAAGGCCATCCATCAAAATCCATCGTTAATAGAAGTCTATGAGAAAAAAACGGATCCAGCAAATGTTTCTTTTTTTCACAAAAAAAAAAAAAGACGGAAATGTGAAAGAGGCCTAAGTGAACGTTATAATTTACATTCTTTTGCTCTGGTATATTTTTCCACCTTTACCATCTGTCACGGGGTTCTTCTCCAGTACCACACAATCAACAGAGCTAGAGTATAGTAAACAATTCCATGTCCTTTATTTAGGCAAAAATACAAAAGGTCCATATACTATCCACCACACAAAGGATAAAATTGTCCAGAACACGAATGCAGTTCAGTAACAGGATAAAAGTCCAACAATCCAACAGACAGAGGATAGCATAGTCCATATACTATTCTTTCTCTCTGACATCCTCTGAACACATCATCATTCCAGACAGGACTGATCTGTGTCTCACCTCCCTGATATTTACAAGTCTCCCTCCTCATTCACAGGTCAGGAGGGGGAAGGTCTCAGAGGCTCATTGTTTCAACAAGATAGGTCAACATGTCATTAGCATACAATACCGTACTGTAGGGGCTGATATCAGATGGCAGCAACAGCCATTCATCAATTAGCAAATAACTCCTTCTACAAGAGAACACCATGAAAATAAGTAAAATAGAAATATACACAAAAATGATACCCACATAGCATATCACACCATTACAACGTCTCCCCCCTCATAATAAGTGAGCACACTATGAGGTCTACACAGACCTCTGGCCTGCTCACTTTAGTCCACATTGCTCAATAGTTTATAGATCCCTGTACAGTGGCAGGGGTTGCAATAATCACGAGCACTTGTCATAAATTCCCGTGTCCTGGCTTTATGGTCATACCAGGCTTTTTGACTGGACTGGGCCGTTCGCTGATGTTCATTAGCCAAGGTAGCTAGCTGGGCGAGACAGTCTCTGAGCTCTAGAACGTAGGGAATAATGGGCGTTCCGGTATCTGCGATATCTCCCTCCAATTGTTCTTTCAGAAGAGAGAGAGGCCCACGGACCTTCTGCTCCCACAAAATGACTTTGTAACTCCCCAATGTCATTTCCAAGGAGGATATCTGCAGGAAGTCCTCCCATAACTCCAATCCAACACAGTTTTTCTCCAAAACCATAGTCCAAAAGTACCAAAGCTCGCTGTATATATTTGCGGACACCCCCCTCCAGGACAATGGGAATTCCTGGGCCCTGGGGAATTGCCTCGGGTCGAACCACATGGGGGTCAGCGATAGTCAGGAATACCCCTGTGTCTCTAAATCCCAAAACTTTGTATCCATCAATTAAGACATCCTGCAGGTGGCAATGCCGTTGTTCTGTATTTCTGATGGACAAAGGCCAGAGTCTGTACACCCCAGAAGGGGTATCTATGGTGCTGTGGTCGGTGGTCCACTCTGGTGGGGGTGATGGTAGCTCTTCCTCGGGTTGGATGTAGTGCACAAGATGTACTGGACGAGGTGGGGCTGCGTGGGGCTCCCTCCGAATCCTTGAGGGACAGCCAGACTGCAAATCTCCAGGTTGCCCACACCCATAACATCTCCTCTCTGTGATACCCCCAGGTCCTGGTCGGAACTGTTGGGGCCCAGGATTGTGAGACGTGATTGTCATCGGCTTGCGACTAGGTGGAAGGGCAGATATAATCGGAGGGGGACGGGGTGCCGGAGAAGGCCGTGGTTCATTGTCCAGAAGCCTCCTCCATTGCGGACAGATAGTAAGAGCTTCATCGGCCAGGGCTGCAGCTCTATCCACAGAGCATGACGTGCGCTCCCGGACCCATTCCCGTACCTCTGTGGGGCACTTGGCAAGAAATTGTTTTATAAGGAACGCCTGTATAATATCTTCCACAGTAAAGGCGTTTTCTGCTTCCAGCCATCTCCGACATGCCTGGGACATCTTATGTGCATACATCCTAAACGATCCCCCGTAGTGCATGAGAGGTCTCGGAACTTGGCCCTATATGAGTCTGGGGTGACAGCATGGTAATCCAGGATAGTCTGCTTTACAATGTTATAATCCCAATTCCGCTGTGAGTCAATGGTTCGGTAAGCCTCCGCCAGGCTACCGTTCAGGAGTCCCACTAACAAACGCATCCAGCCAGAGTGGGGCACCTCCATCACAGCACACTGCTGCTCAAAGTCCTTGAAGAACCCCTCCACATTTCTGGAAGCCTCATCAAATGGCTTAAACTCTGTCCAGGTGATCCGTACAGGCTCCTGGATCGTTGGGTGTACATTCCACATTGTGTTACTTCCTCTTTCAAGCTCCATTGCTTCTTGTCTCCGCTGTGCCCGGCGGGCAGCCTCCTCCTTGTGCTCTTGAGAGATGCCTTTGCCCAGAACTGCCATCTCTTCTTCGTACCACACCACCCACTGGCTTTTTGGGGTGGGGGTCCTCGTCTCCAGTGCTCGTCCTTCAGACATATGGGAGGAGGTGGCCGGGCTGGCAACCACCAGTAGGTCAATTAAGGCCTCTTTAGTCAGTCCCTGGTAGGTCAGACCCAGGTCTCTGGCTCTCTCCTGTAAACTGGATACAGTCCAATTTCTGTGCTCACTCTGTGGGTGGTTCTCCATTAGGTTACACTCTGTTGATCCCTCTGCTTGCCACCAGTTGTTACGGGGTTCTTCTCCGGTACCACACAATCAACAGAGCTAGAGTATAGTAAACAATTCCATGACCTTTATTTAGGCAAAAATACGAAAGGTCCATATACGATCCACCACACAAAGGATAAAATAGTCCAGAACACGAATGCAGTTCAGTAACAGGATAAAAGTCCAACAATCCAGCAGGCAGAAGTTAGCATAGTCCATATACTCTTCTTTCTCTCTGAGATCCTCTGAACACATCATTCCACACAGGACTGATCTGTGTCTCACCTCCCTGATATTTTAAGTGTCCCTCCTCATTCACAGGTCAGGAGGGGGAAGGTCTCAGGGGCTCATTGTTTCAACAAGCTAGGTCAACATGTCATTAGCATACAATACAGTACTGTGGAACTGATATCAGATGGCAGCAACAGCCATTCATCAATTAGCAAATAACTCCTTCTACAAGAGAACACCATGAAAATAAGTAAAATAGAAATATACACAAAAATGATACCCACATAGCATATCACACCATCACACCATCATTACCACAATTGTAAATTAATTTGCACTGAGGAGTTTGAATGACCTAGCAACTATGTCTATGAATGCATATTTGTCTTCTATCCTTCAATTTATACGAATGAGGTAAAATAGAAAAATTAATACTTGATTTTTTTAACCTTTTTTTCTAATAGTATACATTATAGCCACCTCTGTGTAACTGTATATTCTAGAACAAATTCTTCAAGTCATGAAGTTATTTCTATTCTTAATTCACCTATTATCTCCACAGGACACAGTTCTTTGTAAAACAATAGACTTAGAATATTGCTTTCCGAGCAGTTGCATTGCACTTGGTGGTGCATGATATATGTCTCCCGAAAAGTGCTCTTGTTTACTATTTAAAACATAGAATTCACCACTTACGATGACACACACCAGTATTTTTGATGAAGGGGTTAAGGTGACTCGGGAGAGTAAGGCTTGAGAGAATGATGGAGAAACACAGGAGCCAGAGCTGCTGGAACCTCACTCCCCAGATCAACATATGTGGTGACGAATGACAAATTTATTTTTCTACAAAGGCTGTGTATATGTAAAACTGCTGAAGTGCATCAAGATGTCAAGTGCTTTCTGTGACCACCCAGGCTGCTCTGAAGGATAACCAGATGAAAGCATAACTCAAGCACTGGACAGAGCCATGCTGCTCTGTATGGGAAGAGAGAGAAGCGGTCACACACTGCACAATCAAGGAGAGTCAGATGCTAATAATTAGATGAAAAGCCTAGAAAGAGATAATCATGATGGAGATACACGGAGTTGGGAGGTCTTTATTATTATTATTTTCATTATTGCTTTTTTATTATTGCATTATAGTATATTGTGTTTTTACTTTCCATTGTATAAGTAGAAATTCAGCAGGAATACATAACTATAAAATATAGAAATTCCAATAATGATGGTCCTCTACTAAGGGCAGGTGCAGACAAGCATATTTTTAGTCCTACTGCGATCCTTCAAAATGTTCAGACTAATGTTATTCTTTGGGGCTGTGCATATGTTTGATTTTTTCCTCGGACAGAGTTTGTCAGAGAACGAAATGGCTGCATGCCTGAGTTTGATCCAATATTCAAATTGCACTTGGCCAACAAGTCAATGAGTGTTTGCAAATCATCGGATTTCACTCGGATGACATCTTAGTGCAGTCTGATTTCCACAGCCTCACAGAATGTAAAAGATGGAGACGCTTTTCGCTCCATCTTCCACTCATCGGCATCTGCTCATACTATGATGATACTCTGATCATACTCTAATGAGAGTTTGATCACAGTGTGATTAACGTAATCGGCAACATTCTCTACGGCTATCTGCACCTGCCCTAACAGATTCTCTTTCCGATTAGCTTTGATAGGCAAAACATTTTAGGATCAAGACACCTAATCAAGATTGGCAGTAGAGCTGTGATGAAACTGGTGGGTTGAATAGAGAAGTATATACAGAACAGAGCAAAAGTTTGGACACACCTTCTCATTTAATGATTTTTCTGTATTTTCATGACTATGAAAATTGTACATTCACACTGAAGGCATCAAAACTAGGAATTAACACATGTGGAATTATATACTTAACAAAAAAGTGTGAAACAACTGAAAATATGTCTTATATTCTAGGTTCTTCAAAGTACCCACCTTTTGCTTTGATGACTACTTTACCCACTCTTGGCATTCTCTGGATGAGCTTCAAGAGGTAGTCACCGGAAATGGTCTTCCAACAATCTTGAAGGAGTTCCCAGAGATGCTTAGCACTTTTTGGCCCTTTTGCCTTCACTCTGCAGTCCAGCTCACCCCAAACCATATCGATTGGGTTCAGGTCTGGTGACTGTGGAGGCCAGGTCATCTGGCGTAGCACCCCATTACTCTCCTTCTTGGTCAAATAGCCCTAACACAGCCTGGAAGTGTGTTTGGGGTCATTGTCCTGTTGAAAAATAAATGATGGTCCAGCTAAACGCAAACCGGATGGAATAGCATGCTGCTGCAAGATGCTGTGGTAGCCATTCTGGTTCAGTATGCCTTCAATTTTGAATAAATCCCCAACAGTGTCACCAGCAAAGCACCCCCACACCATCACACCTCCTCCGCTATGCTTCACGGTGGGAGCCAGGCATGTGGAGTCCATCCATTCACCTTTTCTGCGTCGCACAAAGACACGGTGGTTGGAACCAAAGATGTCAAATTTGGACTCATCAGCCAAAGCACAGATTTCCACTGGTCTAATGTCCATTCCTTGTGTTCTTTAGCCCAAACAAGTCTCTTCTGCTTGTTGCCTGTCCTTAGCAGTGGTTTCCTAGCATCTATTTTACCATGAAGGCCTGCTGCACAAAGTCTCCTCTTAACAGTTGTAGAGATGTGTCTGCTGCTAGAACTCTGTGGCATTGACCTGGTGACTCTTGGTCTTCCTTTCCTTGGGCGGTCCTCATGTGAGCCAGTTTCTTTGTAGCATTGATGGTTTTTGCAACTGCACTTGGGGACACTTTCAAAGTTTTCCCAATTTTTCAGACTGACTGACCTTCATTTCTTAAAGTAATGATAGCCACTCATTTTTCTGTACTTAGCTGCTTTTTTTCTTGCCATATTACAAATTCTAACAGTCTATTCAGTAGGACTATCAGCTGTTTATCCACCAGACTTATTTATGCACAACACAACTGATGGTCCCAACCCCATTTATAAGGCAATAAATCCCACTTATTAAACCTGACAGGGCACACCTGTGAAGTGAAAACCATTTCTGGTGACTACCTCTTGAAGCTCATCAAGAGAATGCCAAGAGTGTGCAAAGCAGTCATCAAAGCAAAAGGTGGCTACTTTGAAGAACCTAGAATATAAGACATTTTCAGTTGTTTCACACTTTTTTGTTTAAGTATATAATTCCACATGTGTTAATTCATAGTTTTGATGCCTTCAGTGTGAATTTACAATTTTCATAGTCATGAAAATACAGAAAAATCTTTAAATGACAAGGTGTGTCCAAACTTTTGCTCTGTACTGTATAAGAAAATAAATCCAGTTCACCGTGGATGGCATCATGAGGATGTTCAGAGCTTGGACAGGTTGCTTCAAAGCATAGAAAAGCCCAAAAAGTAGAAAGATCCAGCTCAAGAAATTGTGAATACTTTATTTGCATAAATTGGTCAAAGAGGACATACAGAACAAGCAGTGTAAGTTACATGACATGCAACATTGGCGCTTTTCAGGTGACGGCACACCTATAATCTCTTTGATCACTATATGTGAATAATATGCAAATTGACTCTTCAGAGAAAAAGAGGACTTAAGCTCTATAGCGTCAGTGCGAAGCATGAGAACTAATTTGGCTAGATGAGAGGCTCTGGACTGGGGTCTAAGGGGTAACTTTTCTCCTTATGGAGAGTTACATACCAGCTCTGGCTTGTCAAGGTAAGGAGGCTTATTCGCCGTGCATTGCTCCTCTGGTAAATGTAATATGCAAATTGCCTCTTCAGAGAAAAAGAAGACTTAAATTCTATAGCGCCACCTGTTGGAAGTAGCGATCATACAAGTCACAATCAACCCTTTAACGAGTCGTGCAATATGACTTAGGATAAAAGCCAAATCAGTATCTCAATTCGCAGACACTGTGTTTTGGGCTGTTGGCCCTCGTCAGTGCGAAGCATGAGAACTAATTTGAGCTGGATCTTTCTACTTTGTGAGAAGTTTATATACGCTAAGCCCAAACACGTCATTTACCATATGAATTATTAGCTCACTACTACATTGACAAACAATATTATGTGTACTGGATCTGGCATTCCTCTGCCAAAGGCTGGTTTTAGAGGCAACAAAGGTCCAGTACACTGCTGTGCAGTCAAATTATGCCAAATGTGTATTGTCACCTTCTCTAATAAGTAACGAGTTATAAAATGGAATGGAAGCCCGTTAGCCAATACTACAATAGCTGTGTTTCAAAACCTAATGAAAGTTTGAAGCATCATTTCCATGTAACACATTTTCTAAAGGGAATCCAGTCAACATTATTTTCATCATTATTATAAAGTTTGTAATAACAAACCACCACTTTTTCCAGAATAAAACGACTCTATAGATTATCCCCATTTTGTATGACATTGCTCATACATTTTGTTTACTAAATTTGCATAAAATTCTGTGTCCGAATGAGAGAAATCTCAGTTCTAAGTTCTATGACATATTAGAAGATCATAGTCCTGGGTAACTGGTATTATAGTGCATAAATGCATGGTCCTCCATAGCTTGAGAATTGGGTTTGTTGCAAGATGGTTCTTATTCTGACACCAATATCTACGTCTTGTCATTATCACCTCTTACCAAATGCATTGTGTTAAAGGGAACCTGTCACCCCGTTTTTTCAGTATGAGATAAAAATACCATTAAATAGGGCCTGAGCTGTGCTGAACAATAGTGTATTTTGTGTACCCTGATTCCACACCTATAGTGGTTTGCGCATGCCCAACAGCGGAATGCACTGCGCAGCTGAAGAAAAAGCGCGATCAGCGCTATTCACCGCTTTATCGCTGGCGGCGGCCATCTTCCTGAGGCGCAGATGGAGCGCTCTGCTGCCTGGGGCTTCAGGAAAATGGCCGCGGGATGCCGCGCGTGCGCAGATGGAGATCGCGGCGGCCATTTTCCTGAAGCCGATATGCGAACTCGGCTTCAGGAAAATGGCCGCCGCGATCTCCATCTGCGCATGCGCGGCATCCCGCGGCCATTTTCCTGAAGCCCCGGGCAGCAGAGCGCTCCATCTGCGCACGCGCAGCCTCAGGAAGATGGCCGCCGCCAGCGATAAAGCGGTGAATAGCGCAGATCGCGCTCTTTTTCTTCAGCTGCGCAGTGCATTCCGCTGTTGGGCATGCGCAAACCACTACGCCACCAACGGAAAGATAAGCAAGATCTGGGGGAGAAGAAGAGGTTTCACCACGCCCATTTGACCAGACCACCTTGATTGACAGGCGAAAACGGTGACTTTGGTAAGGTATGTCGGCAGCATAGGTGGGGAATCAGGGTACACAAAATACACTATTGTCCAGCACAGCTCAGTCCCTATTTAATGGTATTTTTATCTCATACTGAAAAAACGGGGTGACAGGTTCCCTTTAAGGCAAAATGAGTTGTCATATAACAACAGAAACATCTTTATATCCAGTGAATATGGTGTAAAATTAAATAAGGCTTTTTTCAGAATTTTTTTTTCTATAGGTGTCGAAAATGTTTAAATGGTGTTTCCATCAGTCTCTGAACTCCAATTGCAAATTCTATCCAAAATCTAAGAAGGGTTTCTTCTTCTGCCTCTTTTTTCATTCTGAGGCTACCTTTTTCTCAGAAGGGATAGAAAAGTCTGCAGAACCTCAAAATTGAGCATTTAAAAATGTAAAGGAATTCTTCTCTCCCTTTGTTTCTGGCACACAGTAGTTGAGCCTCATATAAAGTTTTGGTTGTTCTTATATAATCATCAAAATTGAAAGTCTATTTTCCTATTCCATTTTATTTTTAATCCCATTAACCTTTCAGTTTATAACACCATTATTTGTGCCATTTTTTACGAATTCCCAAAGGAGTTTTACAATTCCTCTAATATCTGATATTGATGACTTATCTTTAAAGGGAACCTGTCACTTCATTCATCCTGTTTGCATGATTGCCAGCCAAGCATATTTTTTTTTCGGAAATGCTCTGGCTTTTCAGAAAAAAATATAATTTGAAGGGATGGTCAAGGGCTGTCTTCGCCACGCTCTGCTCCATGTGGTTGACAGGTCTCGCCAAGTTTGTACATTGAGAGACCTGTCAATTAACTGAAGAAAAGCCAGCCAAGGGCAGTCCCAGATTAGTTTTGTCTCTGCTTATGGTCTCATGTGGTTCTTCAAAATATATTTTCTCTGAAAGATCAGAGCTTTTCAGAGAAAAATATTGTATGTAATCGTAGTACCACAGTTCCTTTGATAAGTGCTTGGTAATTGTGCCAGTAGTGGGACCTTTCACCTATTTAATATTTATGCCTATTGTGAGGATAAACCATCAATATTTTTTTGAAAACTCCTTAAATTAAATTTACATTCCAAAATATTCTGCTAGAATATATTCTGATGTTCCAAAATGTTAATAGGACGTCTTGTAAACCTTGTGAACTACAGTATGTATATTACAATAGCCAATACAGTGGACAGATGTACTCATAGAGAAGAATATAGTTTATCTAACGGTATTTATTTGGGGGTTAAATATCAGTCTTTTTTCAGGTTTACTCCAAACAACGGCAGATGAATTTTGCTTCTACCGAGGGATGAGGGACAGCAGTCTGTGTTTTCCAGACTTTCCAAGAAAACAAGTGCGAGGACCAGCATCAAACTACTTGGACCAAATGGAGGAGTATGACAAAGTGGAAGAGATCAGCAGGTTCATATCGATAACATTTCTTTTATCTTGAAAAACACTGACAACTTTGTGGTTTTGACAGCAAATTAACTTAGTCTTGCCTGATTTTCCACAGCTGTGCCCTCCAGATGTTTTGTTCATCTGCTGTTTATGTGATTGCCTGGGAACAAATGCCTTTTTAATATTTTGGATGCTCGTCATGCTTTCTCAGTTGTTAGTAGAGTACTTCCGACCCACAGCACTCTTCCACTAGTATGTTTATAGATTTTCTTTTGTAATTAAATCTCAAATTAATTTAGACTTTTCCCTTAAAAAAAAAAACGAACTGAAAGAAGTAAGCAATGACCTCTGAAACTACTTTAATCAGGATTTGCCATCATGGTTTTACATATTATGTTTGCTGAAGCCATGACCGCTCCAAAGACAGTATTCAGATTCATAGTTACGGTAGTATTTAAATGAATATTTGCTCTTACTGATCATTTTAGAAAATAACTAAGCCCCGATTAATTTCATAGTTTGGCAGTGAGCCGAGTAAACTGTTGCAAATGTTGCAAACATTTTTGCAGCACAAAATGTTTTTCATAA
The DNA here is from genome assembly GCF_051348905.1 of Ranitomeya variabilis. Taxonomy (NCBI): domain Eukaryota; kingdom Metazoa; phylum Chordata; class Amphibia; order Anura; family Dendrobatidae; genus Ranitomeya; species Ranitomeya variabilis. Next base: position 954,047,830 of record NC_135232.1, read on the forward strand.
TATACAATACAAAATTGGTATCAATTATAGCAGAAATGTAGCCCAGGCAATGACTGGAGTAATTTACTTCTCACTTACTTTAACATTAGCTGTCAATTATTGGAGTACATTTCTTTCTCAGACACACAGCAGCCTAAAGATACACCAATTTATTAATAGGAGCTCAACTTTCATGTATTTTACTCCAGCACATCCTGGATCAAGATCAAAGCCCCTAAATGTTTAATTCATATCAACATATAAAATATAGTTTAAACCAGTTTTTCTCTAAATGTTAGGTGCCCCTAATGGTTGTTGAAGTGCAGCTGAGAAGGCATGTATCATATAAGTGTTCATATGATGAACAGTCGCCTTTACGACTTCAGAAATTTTAGAGTTAAAATTTCTGGTTATCAAAATTGGTTGTACTTCAGTTAGCCTTGGAAAGGTATAAATCACTGATGATTTTCCATTTGTACTATTCTTCTATATGTATTTTTCCTGTGTTATTTACATAATATGACTAAATTTGTACTTATAGTAATGATACAGTGTATTGGTTTCGGGAAAAAAAAAGGAAAATTGAGAGATATTATTAATTTAAGCATGGCTTTCTACTACAGTTTGAGTAGCACAGACAATGTCTTGGTTTGTCTGGTGATGCCTCAATAGAAATACTTTGAGAAGCTCCTGGTCTACTGGTCAGGATTTAAGTTTATTTGAAACCATATGGTATGAACTGTACCTGTGCTCTAGTCACACTTGCGTTCAGAGGTTCGTTAACCTTTTCGCCTGAACAGAGCCCAATTTCACCTTTTTTTAAGTTAGTTGTTGGCCCATTTCTTTACTTGGTTCTACTTGCTTCTGTAAGGATACAGGGTCTATATAACTGCACATTAGAAAATATTTCCCAGTATGCTATTGATATGTAAATACACTGCTCAAAAAATCATGTCAATCACACTTCTGTGAAATCAACCTGTCCAGTTATGAAGCAACACTGATTGATTGTGGATCAGTTTCTCCTGCTGTTGTGCAAATGGAACAGACATCAGGTAGAAATTGAAGGCAATTAGCAAGACAACCCCTATAAAGGAGTAGTTCTGCAGGGGGTGACCACAGACCATTTCTCTGTTCTCATCCTTTTTGGTTGTTATTTTGGTCACTTTTGCATTTTATTATTGCTCTCACCCCTAGAGGTACAGTAGCATGAGGCGGTGTCTACAATACAGCCCACCGAAGTTGCCCAGTTAGTGCAGAACATCCAGGATGGCACATCAATGCAAACTGTAGCAAGAAGGGTAGCTGTATCTGCCAGCATGGAGCAGATACGGTACCAGGAGATAGTCCAGTACACCTGGAGATGTGGAGGGGGCTGTAGGAGAGCAACAACCCAGCATCAGGACCGCTACCTCCTCCTTTGTGCAAGGAGGAACAGTCCCGTAGCCCTGCAAAATGATCTCCAGCAGGCCACTAACATCCATGTGTCTGCTCAAACTGTCAGAAACAGACTCCATGAGGGTGGTATAAGGTCACAACGTCCACAAGTGGGTGTTGTACTTACAGCCCAACACCGTGCAATTGCCAGCGAGCACCAAGATTGGCAGATTTGACATTGGTGTCCTGTGCTCTTCACAGATGAGAGCAGGTTCACTCTGAGCACATGAGCATATGGAGACGCCTTGGAAAACGTTCTGCTGCCTGAAACATTCTACAGAATGACCAGTTTGGCAGTGGGTCAGTAATGTTGTGGGAAGGCCGCACAGCCCTCCATATGGTAGCCAGAGGTACTCTGACTGTCTTTAGGTACCAGGATGAGATCATTAGGCCCATTGTGAGACCATATGCAGGTGCAGTAGGCCCTGGGTTCTTTTTGATGCATGACAATGCTAAGCCGCTTGTGGCTGAAGTGTGTCAGCAGTTCCAGCATGATGAAAGCATTGATAATATGCTTAGTCTTGCCCGTTCCCCTGACCTGAATCCAATCAAGCACATCTGGGATGTCATGTCTCGTTCCATCCACTAATGCTGCCACATTGCACCACAGACTGTCCAGGAGTTGACTGATGCTTTAATCCAGGTCTAGGAAGAGATCCCTCAGGAGAACATCCACTGCCTCATCAGAACATCCACTGCCTCATCAGATGTATAATTGTAAATCCATTCAATAGATCTTTCTGCAATACGTTTAAAAACTGAATTAAGAGGCGACATATCAATTATTGTAGAAGTTTATGCCTGTTAATTGTGATGGGTAGCCAAATGCAGATTAGCCCCTTTGACTTGGACTGCTACACATGTGGACTTGCACCAGTTAAACGTTTTTTAAGTAAAATTCTAAGGCCACGTTCACACATTCAGTATTTGGTCAGTATTTTACATCAGTATTTGTAAGACAAAACCAGGAGTGGGTGAAAAATGCAGAAGTGGTACACATGTTTCTATTATAATTTTCCTCCGATTGTTCCACTCCTGATTTTGGCTGACAAATACTGATGTACAATACTGACCAAATACTGAACGTTTGAACATGCCCTTAAGCTCTGTAATTTTCATGCCATTTTCTACTGCAAATATGCAGTGGATTTTTCCACAGGAAAGATCAGGAATCTCAGACAAGATAGAAATCTTGAAACGGTGAGGAGTTTTAACACAAAGGCCAGCTTCATCAAAACTTTATACCAGAAGACTGGAGTAATTATATTTTAAAAGTCACAATATTATTGCGCAAAGTAGTTCTCTGTAAAAAAAAAAAGTGTGACTTTTGCCATTTTCATCCAGCACTGGCAAAGTGGGGGGAGTTTGGATGTTGCATGGCGACCCACCCATCAAATTCATAATGAGTAGTGGCATACCTCATTCCACAAATATTACTGTACTCCATTCACACTTCTACCCATGCCCATGAAAAAACATTTAAATCGGGGCCATAGAATATTAGAAAGTTACAAAACAAAGGTTGCTTAAAAGTAGATGAAAACTGAAAAATTCTTGACAGTTATTTGTGCATATTCTGGTTGATATTTATTGGTGGAGATAAATTATGTGCTGCTATACAAGAAATCTTTAATTAATTTACTTCTCATGTACTATAACAGTACCTGTTTCTTGCAGAAAACACAAGCACAACTGCTACTGCATTCAAGAGGTTATGAGAGGTCTGAGGCAGCCAGTTGGGGCTATGCATAGCGGAGATGGATCACATCGACTTTTTATCCTTGAAAAGGAAGGTTATGTGAAGATTCTCACCCCGGAAGGAGATTTATTAAAGGAGCCTTTCTTGGACATTCATAAAATCGTCCAAAGTGGAATTAAGGTCAGAGGTGATTTAAATACTTTAATATTTCTTAATACTTATAGGGTATTCTGATAATTGAAAGTAGCTTACTGACCAAGTATGTCTAATGATAGTTCCCCTGGTGATCCTGAGAACTGGGCTTTGCAGAGCCATATCTTGAATGGGACTACCGGATAGACAATGATGTTGAGCATGTGCACCTTTGCCTAATTCAAGATGTCAGACCCCTGCCATCAGTAGCTTATCTACAAACCGATGCATAGGGGATAACATTCAATTGTGGAAATATCTCTTTATAGTTGGCATATATTTCTACATTGTATGCACACTATTGCACAAAGGACTCGTCAGTTTCCAGATTTCACCTCTTATTGTGGAGCATGCCACAATTTTTCTTCTTTTGGGTATAAAAAAACATACAGTATATCTAATTATTTTATTCACTTATATAGCGCCTTTAGTTTCCTCAGCGCTTAACAGACATCATCATATGCCTATGCTTCAAATTGGAGTGAAACAGAAATAAAATATTGTGCAGCCTCATAGTAGTCTATAGGTGCAGAATAATGTATTGGAACAACCAAGAAGCTATGCCAACCCTGACTTTCTATTTCAATGAAATATCAAATCTGGAGCATCTTTTCTTAGAAGTCTGTATTGTGTCAATCCTCTGTTTTATTCCTCTTGGTAATGTATGAATAAACTGACAACAGTGCATTTTTTTGCCCTTTGTCAATGGGGCATGTAACTTTAGGCTTTAACTGGATACCTTTTTACTGAAAGCCTCTGTATACAATATTATTGTCGATTATGTTATGTACTGACCTTTTAGGCCTTTGTTGGCCTATGGATATATTTGACACATATTCCAGTAGCGTGAATGCAAGCTTAGCTGTCAACTTGCAGTCGGCTATTATTCCATGCCAGTTAACACTTTTGTTACATCTAAATCATATACAGTGGGGCAAAAAAGTATTTAGTCAGTCAGCAATAGTGCAAGTTCCACCACTTAAAAAGATGAGAGGCGTCTGTAATTTACATCATAGGTAGACCTCAACTATGGGAGACAAACTGAGAAAAAAAATCCAGAAAATCACATTGTCTGTTTTTTTATCATTTTATTTGCATATTATGGTGGAAAATAAGTATTTGGTCAGAAACAAACAATCAAGATTTCTGGCTATCACAGACCTGTAACTTCTTCTTTAAGAGTCTCCTCTTTCCTCCACTCATTACCTGTAGTAATGGCACCTGTTTAAACTTGTTATCAGTATAAAAAGACACCTGTGCACACCCTCAAACAGTCTGACTCCAAACTCCACTATGGTGAAGACCAAAGAGCTGTCAAAGGACACCAGAAACAAAATTGTAGCCCTGCACCAGGCTGGGAAGACTGAATCTGCAATAGCCAACCAGCTTGGAGTGAAGAAATCAACAGTGGGAGCAATAATTAGAAAATGGAAGACATTCAAGACCACTGATAATCTCCCTCGATCTGGGGCTCCACGCAAAATCCCACCCCGTGGGGTCAGAATGATCACAAGAACGGTGAGCAAAAATCCCAGAACCACGCGGGGGGACCTAGTGAATGAACTGCAGAGAGCTGGGACCAATGTAACAAGGCCTACCATAAGTAACACACTACGCCACCATGGACTCAGATCCTGCAGTGCCAGACGTGTCCCACTGCTTAAGCCAGTACATGTCCGGGCCCGTCTGAAGTTTGCTAGAGAGCATTTGGATGATCCAGAGGAGTTTTGGGAGAATGTCCTATGGTCTGATGAAACCAAACTGGAACTGTTTGGTAGAAACACAACTTGTCGTGTTTGGAGGAAAAAGAATACTGAGTTGCATCCATCAAACACCATACCTACTGTAAAGCATGGTGGTGGAAACATCATGCTTTTGGGCTGTTTCTCTGCAAAGGGGCCAGGACGACTGATCCGGGTACATGAAAGAATGAATGGGGCCATGTATCGTGAGATTTTGAGTGCAAACCTCCTTCCATCAGCAAGGGCATTGAAGATGAAACGTGGCTGGGTCTTTCAACATGACAATGATCCAAAGCACACCGCCAGGGCAACGAAGGAGTGGCTTCGTAAGAAGCATTTCAAGGTCCTGGAGTGGCCTAGCCAGTCTCCAGATCTCAACCCTATAGAAAACCTTTGGAGGGAGTTGAAAGTCCGTGTTGCCAAGCGAAAAGCCAAAAACATCACTGCTCTAGAGGAGATCTGCATGGAGGAATGGGCCAACATACCAACAACAGTGTGTGGCAACCTTGTGAAGACTTACAGAAAACGTTTGACCTCTGTCATTGCCAACAAAGGATATATTACAAAGTATTGAGATGAAATTTTGTTTCTGACCAAATACTTATTTTCCACCATAATATGCAAATAAAATGATAAAAAAACAGACAATGTGATTTTCTGGATTTTTTTTCTCAGTTTGTCTCCCATAGTTGAGGTCTACCTATGATGTAAATTACAGACGCCTCTCATCTTTTTAAGTGGTGTAACTTGCACTATTGCTGACTGACTAAATACTTTTTTGCCCCACTGTATGTGCCCTTACCACAAAAGTGAAGTAGTCACCTCAATGTTTCTACAAGAAAAGCATCACATGATCAATTTTTGGCTAGAAAAAAATCAAAGCTCTGACTTTAATCAGAACCTATATTGATTATGAGTAGTTCACTCATGAAACTCCATCAATGGGTGAGAATTGACAGAATACTGAAGGTGAGCTGAATTTCCTTTATTGGATGTGGAATGATTGAAATAAAATTGGACGGAACTATTGTTGCTGGTAGCGTACCACCAATGGCAGCAGTCCACGCAAATGCTATGGGGCCAGTGAAGTGGTGTCCAGCTATTTCTTCTGACATCCATCATATGTCAGGAGAAATTGGAAAAAGTCACGCACTAGGCCTGCTCCATATCCATTTGGTGCCAGCTGTTACACACATCAAACATTCCCCATTAACTTCCATGATCGCTAGAATCCTATAGTTGTTGAAAGGTGTTTTTTTCCTATTTCTTCCTAATTATGTATGTTATGTAGTGCAAGTGTATAAAATAGTTCTTACCAATTACCACCTTGTTTGGTTTCCGACGTCAGTCCAGTCCTCTTCTTAACCATGTGACTGCTCTTTAGCTCTATCGACTCACACGGTGTGGGTCAATGCTGTTTTCCCACTATAAGTCTATGAGACTTGGAACAAGGCTTACATTAAGAAAGTGATTTCCACCCAATACATAAAATCCTGTGTGAGCCAGTGAGTCTGATTTCATACAAGCCAGAAGAGAACCGCAGTGTCGCTGGTGTGGTGAAGACACCTCTCACCTTTCCATTAAATAGACCTCTATTTATAAAAAGAGCCAAATTATTGTAATATCAGTGATTGAATATACATTGTAGGGTTTAAGACAAACAATTTGCCAGATTGCTGGAAACTGAGAGCCTCAGAGTTTAGTGGCCTATAAACTTTCCCAGGTGCTTTCACAGCAAAATGACTGGACAGTAAACTGTTGCTTCCCATCTGGTCTGGTGATCCGATGTGATGCAATGCCTCTAGACTTTATGCTATAGCTACATGTGCCAGAATGGAGATTTTTTGCTTACACAGTAAAAGACTACGCTCCCGCAATGAGCTTTTGATGAGTTTTTGATGATGAAGATTTCTGCACCTATTAAGTAAATCGAGTCACTTGCATTTTTTCATTGCGTTTTTAGTACATTTTTTTCATGTGTTTTTATCACGATTTTGATGCTGCATTTTTGTCTCTTGTTGGAATGTCATGTTACAAATAAAGGTGCTTTGTTTTTTATACTTTCTGATATTTGTCTTTGAAAAATCTTTATTGATACAGTCGTGTGCGGTTACATTCCTTTTTGATGCGTTTCAGCTGTAGAATTGCACTATAACCACTTTTATTTATTTTTTACCTCTGTTTTTTTTCCACATCTAATGCAAGTCTATGTAAAAATGTTCCATAAAATTCACCCGTACCCGCAAGATAAACTGACATGTTGTAGATGTGAAACACACACCGCAAGACAGTTTATATTGAGTAAAATAAAAGCACAATGGGCAGGAGATTTCTATCAATCACATCCACTTTGCTTGAACTGTAAGATGCTGCATTTTTGAAGTAGCAAAAGTACTCAGGTTCAAGAACGCACCAAAACCTCATCGTGGGAACACAACGTTAGTGCTTGTTCACGCGACCATATAAATCAGACGAGTAAAAAAAGGAATTGCACTCAGACCAATGTTATTCAATCAGGCGATGCAGATCTGCGTATTTTTTCTCACATGTATTTGGCGTGATAAAAAAATCTCATCATGCTGCGATTTCACTCTGAAATTGGTCTTGTGTGAGGAAAAAAATCAGATGTTATATGGACCATCAGTTCGGCATCCGATTTTTACTGATGCATTACAATTCTGTAACATAAGTAACTGGAAATGGTCCTGGAAATGAATAATAATTACTGAGTAATAAAAGAGATTGTATACAGACAGCACACGGATGACATGGGATCACATATGCCCACATGTTATTACTAAAGACTAACAGTTATAATAAAGGACAAAACAACCGGAATATTATTAATAGAAATTATTAAACCACATAATAATTTGTATTCAACCATCAATCTAAATATTATATCAATCCATTAAAAAATTACTGAATATAATCTTAACATTAAGAGCGGGTGGATGGGGAGACGCTTCAGTGTTGGTCTCTTCAGTCTGACAGGACTGGAACCAGTGAAACACAGTTTATATAGAAAAACCATCTTCCCGCCAAAACTGACATCTGCCAATCAACAGACCTGTTGCTCAAAACTGCCTGTACATGTGACCTGACAGCAGATTCTTCTGGAAGGTCTGTACCAAAACTATTTACCTCAACATAAAAAAGGAGGGAACATGCCATTTTAAATAAACCACAATAAGCTGATTAATGAATGAAAAATAGAGGGGGTCAACGTGATCCCAAGCGCCCCTTTCACAGATATATTTTCATGGGCTCGCAAGTGAGAAAAAACTCACTCCACTCCCACTGGATGAAAATCGGACCAATTTTTTTATACGCTCGGTCTACTTCTGGATTCTCAGCAATTGTGGACAATCTGGTTCTCGCATCCTTTCACTATAAGTGCTGTTAGCTGTAAAATAAAACCTATTTCTGTTAAATCAATGATTCCAAAAGGTTAAACTCACTTGCTACCTTTTGGGAGAATCTGGTTACTCTAGACCTCAGTGAGGTGGTATTAGCTTTCTCACAGCCATTGACTTTACTGTGTGCCAAAATATTTCCACTTCACTATCTTATTCAAGGCACTCTATCTTAATGTGTATTTCAAGGATATGATTACTTCGCATAGCTCGATGCTATGTGGCACGTCTCTCTGCCAAGCAGATTGAATACATATGTTTTTCATTATGTGGTTTCAAGAGTACAAGTAGAATAATTATTTCTTTTCCAGCAAGGTGCTATTTAGCAAGTGCTTAAAAATGTTGTAACAATAACAGCAAACCACATTATAGCGAATGGTTCCGAATAATGGAATCATTTCTTGGTTATTTACGTTACATCACAGTCATAACTCTGGACTACGTCAGTGTTAGACCAGGTGATAAACAATGTTAATGCATGAATTGCTATACTTTTTGACTTTATCTGTCATAGTTACCGGCTCAGGCCCTGTTCACATCATAGTTTAGTACATGCAGAAGAAAACTCTAAATGGAAGTATACTTGAAATGGAGGATGTGACAGATGTCTAACAAGGCATCCATCACCCATAAACTATAATGGCATCTGATAAATATATAGGTCATGAGCTTTTCAATAGATTTTCATGATGTATCCGTTAAAATGATGTTTTATAGTCACTGTAAAGCTATGTTCACAAGCAGCGATATTGCAGCATTTTTTTTCTGCAGTCAAAACCTGCTCTATTTGCAGTAAAAATGCTGCATTCAAAATATACAGTTTAGGGCTTTTGTGGATTTTTTTGCAAGTATTTGCCACTTTATTTGAAGCATTTTCTGAGTGCAGTTTTAAGCTAGTTTTGTTCCCCAATAATGTTGCAAACACGCTGCAAAACATTTATTGCATTTTTGCAGCATCTTTTCACTTTATCATTACTTTCTATTGGTGAATAAATAAAAAAAAACTATAGTCCTCAAATTCAGTAAGGAAAAAAAAAAAGCATTTGCATGAGATGGTATGGTAGACAACAGCTTCTTATTTGCATAAAAAAAACCTCAAAAGCGCTGCATGTGTACATAGCCTTAAGCGGTCCTGGCACATGATAAACCTGTTGGATGAATTCTCATTTGGCAGATGGCTGTCTCTCCCAACTCCCCCATACACAGGAGAACTCAGCCAAGTGTTCATGTGTTTTCTCTTCCCCCTGCTTGTCACCAGTGGCAGCAGTATATTTGTCCTGAAAGCTAAAAAGACTGGGCATATATACCAGTGCCAGATCCTCGGCTCCCCAATATCATCTGTCGGTGGTGAGTTGGGGAGCCCCCTCGCACATCAAATGGCTGGCCGATCCCTCTGAAATTGGTAGATTTGTGTGACTTTCACCTAATGTACACAGCAGCAATCCATACTAATAGATTATAATTGTGTCCATTTAATTATATCCATTTAATCGATGCACATGATTAATGCAATACAGCAGCATTCCTCACTTATAGATTCACCATTTAAAAAAAAAAAATTCTACAATTAAGGGTATGTGCACACGTTGCGGATTCTCTGCGGATCCGCAGCGTTTTTTGAGGTGCAGAAACGCTGCAGATCCGCAATTGATTTACAGTACAATGTAAATCAATGAGAAAAAAAAATGCTGTGCACACATTGCGGAAAATCCGCTGCGGAAACGCTGCGGTTTAAAAGAAGTAGCATGTCACTTCTTTTTTGTGAATCTGCAGCGTTTTTGTACCCATTCCATTATAGAAAACCGCAGGGGTAAAAAAACGCAGCAAATCCGCAAAGAAAACCGCAGCAAAAACGCACAAAAAAACGCTGCTGAACCGCACAAAAAACCGCACGTGCGTTTTCTGCCAGTAGAGACAGAATCCGCACCAGAAATTCCTAAGCCTAATCCGCAACGTGTGCACATAGCCTAAATGGCTTGCCTGGTCCTGATTGGTAAGTCTGCAGTCACACTGTGTGGCTGCAAACTTATGAATCAGAAAATTGAAGAGAATGCGGCACGCACCCTTTTGCAGTGGAGTCGTTATCTTTATTGTACCATAAAGGTTTCAACAAATAAAATCCATGGGAGCGGCAGGTGTTCAGAGGGATGCGGGGAGAGGAAGGTGGACGACGGCCGTTTCACGCGGTATGCGCTTCAACGGGTCCAGGATGACCTTATGAATCCCCCCAACACACACACTGTACACTGTGGGGATTTCTTAGCAGGGACCGGGGGGTATGTATGTGTTATGCATTTTCTCAGCTAGAGCCCATCTACTGGACGCGGCTTCACTCCATACACTTGTATTGAGTGAGGCTGTGCCCCGTCTAGTGGGCGTGACTGAACTCAGGGAGCAGCCTCGCTTTATGCACTGGGGGATTCACACAGACTGCGGAAAAATATCGATTTGGAACGGGCAACCCCTTTAAATGCTTTTACCGGACTCCATTGGGATAATAGAATAATGTAGTTTACTATGCCAATTAAGACCTTTTTGGAATTTTACTGATGTATAGCAGCCAAATAGAGGCCAAAAAGATACTCTCTTGGCTTCTGTCTGACCATGGAGGCATATGAGCACATTAGGCGTATACACTAAATGTAAGCAAAAAACGTAATGTGAAGAGGCCTTTAGCTAAAGTGAAACAACTAGTCCTCCCAAAATAAAAACATGACAGTTAGCTAAATTTGTCATATTATAACCAAAGAATATCCTTATGCCTTGTTAGCTAGTAGATAATAGTCAGTAATTAGCCATTAAAGAACAATTCCAGAATTTTTTTATTGCAGCACTGGAGTGGTGCTTCTGATCAGTGTTCCCTGACCCAAGTCATATACTTACCAGCCATCTTCTTCATCTCTTCCCAGAGCCACTCCAGTCTACACCACAATCTTTTAGCTGCAACTTCTGACTGACCAATAGTCAGAGATAACCGTCACAAGCTCTGAATGTAAGTCTGTTAGTGCCTTGTTCTGGCCTCGTTCTGGGCCTGATAGACTTACATTGAGTACTACTGGCATAAGGTCCATCAAGCAAACATTGGAGCAATTCGACAGGTCACAACCTGTAGAAGATGACTGGAGTGGCACCGATAACAGATGAAGACGGCGACTGATAAGAATGATACTAATTGCAGGGAACTTACATTAGTGGCACCTCTCCAGCCAGCTAGATTGATGTTATTGTTACTATTTTCATAAGAAGGTATAGACATTCTCATTGTGTGATTTTAATTGGGTGTTCACTATTATATACTTTGGACAAAGTTCACAGAGAGGGCGCGCTGTCTCATAAAGTAGCACCTTGGTGGTTTTTTATTAGAACACTTTTAAAATCCTATTTGTAATTCCGTAATTATACAGAACAGATCACGTTAGTTTTATAGATGAACACACCCTTGCTCTATCTTAGCTCATCCACACAAGTACAAGTTGGTCATGGATAGCATTTATTTCATCCAGAAAACTCAGACGATTTTTTTTACATTTTCATCTGTAAGCCTTCTGTTTACCTGTTTATTTTTTATACTGTATATCCGTGTGATGTCAGCTTTTATATATCTACACTAAAAAATGTGCATGGATGCTCGAGGAAGCAGTAGGTTCTAATTCGAAATGCGTTGCAATAAATTGGAAGTTTTTTTATACTTATGGTACTACCTGGATTAACCTTTGTCAGCGTCAGCTCCCTGGATCCACCATACTCCTCTCTCCTTTACAGAGAAAATGATGTCCACTTAGAGAACTGTAATAGATCGCTCAGTGCTCGTAGGCTGTCATGGTTCTTGGTTGTGCAAGGCCTGTTTACATAGGGCAATGCACCATTGAGAACGATGATCTGTCGCACTGCACAAAAGGTAGGTTCACCCAATGATTGAGCATTTTCCTAGTTTGTCAGGTTAATGGCAGCCTGTTTAAATTGCAAGATTATCGTAAATCAGGGTTCTTGGGAGCTCTCATTCGTGATAATAAAGCACTGTAAATGTACATTAAGGAACTAGAAAAATGATACATGACACATCATTTATGAGCTTCCAGTTGGACAATCCTGACCTAGTGAAAGCCAAGATTTATTCTGGCTCTCAGTGACAGTTGTCTACTAGGTAATGCCTACATGGTGATGTATTCAATCTGTCAGCGGACTTCACCATCAAGCTTTATGGGTCTTAGTAGACTTCTTTATGATCCCTTGCCAGAATATTTCCATTTGGCTGCAGCTATGGTCATTTCATTCCTCGTGGGCAGCTTTGAACTGTTTGGGCAACTCCCATCTGTGCTGTGAATATATTTTGTGCCAGAGATCATGTAATTTAAAATATTATTTCACATCTCTCTTAAAGAAATCAGTAAGGTTTATTTTTGGACATGTGAAAGGACAACTTGAGTGCTGCTTTGGGATATGCTTCTGCGTAGGAGCAAGCACACCTGCTGCTACAGATGAGTGAGGAGATATGACTAGATAAATAGTTGCATTAGATACAGAAGTAGAAGTGGATTGTGTGATATTGTTCCAAACACAGCACCATCTGTAGAGGAGAAATAGTTTTTTATCATAATAAATGACTTCTTTCTGTAATAATTGAAGTTGAACTGGGAAATTCACTAAAAGAAATGTATGTCCGAGAGGTGGTAGATGGTACTTAAACGGTCGATTCATGGAAACAAAATCTATCAATATGCCCTATTAGAACCTATTAATGTCAAATAGGAATCTGTGTTTTTTACCAGTTCCATTCCCATCGATAGTGTCTGGAATTAAAGCTTATGCCCATCCATGGAGCTGGTTTGCAGACCCAGACTCAGCCTGAGCAACCCCTTTAAGCTTATGTAAGCAATCAGATACCAGTTTACATCTTGTAGCACATTAACATTCTTCTTGTTTTTAATTTTAATTGTATCCACTTTTGCCTAATTTTCAGGAGCTCAAAAAACCATTAACAATTATTTTTATTCTAAATTAGCATGCCAGCATTTTTCTGCATATATAATTTTCTTATATTCTAGCAGTTTAATTTATTTTATTCCAACTCAGTATCCATATATTTTGTATATACTGTATGATGTATGCATACATTTTGGCCCATTCATGATGTACAGCTGTAATCTGTAATTGTAGTCTAGCTATCAATCTTGTACATGCTCCCCTTTGTGAACAGGTCTTTCTTTGAACTGCGGGATGAAATCATCGCCTATTAAATCGCTGGTGGCAGTTCTCAGAATGCCACACTCTCAAACCAGCTCCATTTTAGTTTTTTTTAAATATATTTCTTTACAACTAACAATATAATTTCTGCTTTATGTAAGAACAATGGTATAATAAATGAGTCGAGCTGGGGACTTGTAATATTTTTCAAATTCACATTAGCTATCTATATACCTAGGTGTTCTATGCAGAATAACCAGTATAACCAATTAGATGATGCTTTACCCTGTCTCCCCTTCGTCATGCTTGTAAGAGCTGACATGGAGGAATCTATCACAAGCAGGAGGCAGGAGAAACAGACTGAAGGTGCAACAAATAGAACATACTGAGACTGCAGAGAGACTTAGCAGCATTAGTAGATGCATGATCTATCACTGCTGCCCATAGTATGTGTGATGAGTCTGCCCTAGGAATGATGGGAAATGTGGTTTGCATTAGGTAAACTGTAAAAAGGTATAACACAGTGTACACAAGAGCATCCAAACATGCTTTAATAATATCCTGCTGTATGCTGCAGAACATAGGTAAAAAATGTAAAAAATGATGGAATGCTATTTCACTGCACCAGATGTTGCACTGTTTTCTGTAATCTACTGAAACCATCCACTGTATGGCAGATAGATTGGTTTGTCAGGAGTTGTTCACACTTCATGCATGAGTTCATCTTGTAATTGGATATCCCTCTCAAGTGTTATTTGTGGAAGTCCTAATGAGTATGACAAGAGTAGAGGCACAGAGAGCCTGAAAGGCCAGCATTTTTGTGGGGGAGCAACTTTCACCTTCCCTACTAGCCAAGAATGCTGTTCATTGAGCCTTAGGAAATTCACTCTTTCTTGGTTTTGTTCCTATTATCTAAGATTTCAGAATCTGGGAAGAAAAAGATAATACTTCATTGGTTTACATACACATGTGTACATTTCAATGTTCTCTGTTTCCTTGAGAGGAATCCCAAGGAGCCAATTAACCTAACGTGTTCCCAAACAATTCTCTGTTTGGAAAGAATAATTTTCAGTGTGGGTGTTCCTTGAAATTGTATGCCTCATACCCTGTTATTACTGAAATGTGTGCAGTGCTCTACAGAGTGCCAGCTACATTCTCATGCACTGTATAGATTATGGCAATATCCCACACACAGTGCAAGATAATCCCTGTTTTGATTTTGTTAGGCGTACAAATCCTTTTTGAACGTTTAGTAATTTAAAAAATGTAGAAATCCCATCTGTATCTAGAACAACGACGTGTAAACAGAAATTGCTTCATTTAAATGTTTTAATTAGTGATTTATTTGGTTAAAACAGTAGTTTGACATGTTTAAATAGTTTTTTTTATACGAAGAAATCAATGCTGATTTTCTTCTACGTAACCTCATACTCAAATTGTTTTCTTTACTTGCAAGGCTTGTCCATTTAAACACTATAAATTTAAAGCTGTACTAATTGGCTTTGTGAAAGCATGAGAATATCATTGGGACGATTTGTTGTTTTTGGCATTTGCCAAGAATTTGCAAAGATTGAAGACTACATTGCTATTTAAATGAAGCCTATGATAAAATGATTTCACTGAAAAACAATATTCTCTGTTGGGAGCTACCACAAAGGTTGAGATGCATTTAATAAAGTGAAGACATTCTTATGAACACACCATAAAAATATTTTTTTATGCCTAGTGCAGAAATTGACATTCCAATTACACCAATAATAAAAATCACTCTTCATGTCCTTATGTCTTATTACAGTGGAGGAGAGTTTCTAAAATAAATGGCCCTTTTTTTGCAAAAAACTGCATACAGGTCTTGCACCCCATTTTTATGTGCTTTTGACACCTTTTTTGTGGCACATGCAACAGGTGAGTGTGATTAACCCCTTCATTACCGTGCTATTTTCCCATTTTTGCACGTTAGTTTTTTCCTCCCGTTATTCCAAGAAACATAACTTTTTATTTTTATGTCTCCATAGCCATATGAGGGCTTGTTTTTGGGGGGGACTAGTTGTACTTTTGAAGGACACCATCCACTTTATCATGTGATGCACTGGAAAGTGGGAAAACAATTCAAAGTACGTCAAAATTGTGCAAAAAAGTGCAATTCCCCAAATAGTTTTTTTATTTATTTATTTTTTATCATGTTCACTATATGGTAAAAGTGACCTCGCAATATGATTCTTCAGGTCAGTACAAATATGCAGACATACAAATATGCAGACATACAAATATGCAGACATACAGACCAAACATGTAGAGGGGTTTTTTAAGTACTGAAAAAAATTTCTGAAATTTGAAAGAAAAAAAAATGTTGGTTTTTTTCACCATTTTCTTAGACTCGTAATGTTTTTATTTTTCGTGATCTGGGTGATGGCTTCCTTATGTACCCTGAGATGACATTTTTATTGATACATTTTGGGATAGATACAATGTTTTTATCGCCTCTTATTGTTGCAGCAGCAATCTAGATTATATTTTGATAAATCTGAATTGTATGAATGTAGCAATACCAAATTTGTGTCTATTTTATTTGTGTTTTATTTTTAATGCTTCAGCACTGGTATATGTAGCAGAATTACGATCTCCTATGAATGCCACGAGCCAGCATTCACAGGAGTATCGTAATGACATGCATGGGGGTCTTCAACAGATCCCTGGCTGTTATAATAACTCATTGGTGTCCCGTG